>NC_141694.1:956950409-958342958 GCF_964263255.1 Lissotriton vulgaris
CTGCGCAGCAATAGCTCCATTGCTCATCCGAAAGTGCAGATGGCAGTTTAGAGTCCCAGCTAGTCCGGGCTTTCGGCAGTATCACTGGGCGTTGCCCACGTATAGCGGCGTACAGTTTAGACACTAAGTGCTTGCCATCGGAGACGAGCATGACATGCAATGGCAGTACCGTCCCAGGTTCTTCCGGGAAGTTGGGGAGTATTTCGCGCATACCCTGCCGGAGCCTGATATAGTAAAACACCTCCATGGGTGTCGGAGGAGTAGTTTGGAACAACTGTTCCTTGGTACGGAACGTTCCGTCCTGAAATAGGTCGCCCCATGTATTAAGGTGTATGCGTTTACACATGGACCGAAATCCGTTTTCCGTTAAAAGAGAAAGTTTCGGGTGATATGCAAGGGGCAGTGCCGGGGAATAGAGCATGGGGACGTCCAGCAGTTTAGTTACTCTCCGCCAGGCATCAATAGTACAGGTGACAGTGGTAGCGGGCGTCTCAACGTCCCCGATCAGTCCCATCAGCATGCCCTTGAGTGGGAGCGGATGAACGATCCAGTCCTCAGCAGCGACCTGTGGCATAAAGGGAGCGGGGTTAACCCAGTGGTAGGAGTGTTGAGCCTGAGCACTGAGATAGTATAATTCCATGTCGGGCACATCGAATCCTCCCCTATCGTATGGCTGCGTTAAGACCCTCCAGCTAAGGCGTGGTTGCTTACCACCCCAGAAAAGGCGCAGTAGCTCAGAGCGGAGCCGTTTGAAAAAGTAGGCCCCCGGGTAGTAGGGAATGTTTTGGAATAGATATAAGAACCGCGGGAGGACGACCATCTTGATCAGGGAAGCTCTTCCTGCCATCGATATCGGCAAGGCCCGCCAGCGGAACACATTATCAGTCAACTGCGAGATAGCCACCCCGTAATTCGACCAGATAGTGACGTCTTTATCGAGCGACACCTCTATGCCCAGGTACCTCAAGTCTGAGCTGCACCATTCCAGGGGGTAATCCAGCGGGAACCGGGTTACCGATGCCGTGAGAGGGAAGAATTGCGACTTCTTCCAGTTTATATGTACCCCGGATATGCCACCGAACGCCACGAATTCCCTCAGTAGCGAATTAAGGTGATCTTGTGGGTGACGCACGTACAAAGTAACGTCATCTGCGTAGAGGGAAATACTTATCTGCCGCTGAAGACAGTTAAAGGCACTGGCCTTGTGCAATTGTCGGATTCTGCAAGCCAATGGCTCTATCGCTAAGGCGAAAAGCAGGGGTGACAGGGGGCAACCCTGCCGAGTCCCCCTCGTGATCGGCATCTGTATCGAAAGTACCCCATTGACGACGACCCTGGCGACCGGTGAGGTGTAGAGTAGTTGCACCCAGGCTATGAAGATCCGGGGGAACCCCATTCTGCTCAGAATAGCTATCAGGTAACCCCACTCCACCGAATCGAACGCCTTGGTGGCGTCCAGAAACACGGCAGCAACCGGCAAGTCGGGCGAGATGGTGGGTATCAGGGAGAACAGTGTGCGTAAGTTATGGGATGTGGCCCTCCCCGGGACAAAGCCAGATTGATCCGGCAGCACCAGGGTATTCATAAGTAGGGACAGCCTGGTCGCCAGCACTTTCGCGAGGATCTTCGCGTCACAGTTTAGCAGTGACAGAGGGCGATAGGCATCAGTGTCCTTCGGATCCTTCCCCGGTTTCAAAAGTGACGTGATCGCTACCTCTCTCATGGAGCCCGGAAGTATCCCTACCTCGAGCGAGTCCTCGAAGACCTCCTTCAGCACCGGCGCCATTATATCGATGTAGCATTTATAAAATTCGGCCGGTAGGCCGTCCAGCCCCGCCGCTTTGCCATTGCCAAGGGACATGATCGCCTCTCTGATCTCGTCCAGTTCGAACGGGCACCCCAAGAATGCCCTATCGCTATCACTAAGCCAGCAGAGTGCGATGTCATCCAGGAAATTACTGAACTCCACCTCACCCACCTGCTGCGTGGAGTATAAACGCTGGTAGTGCTGTAGAAAGGTGTTTTGAATTCCTTGGGAATCCTGGTGAGTCCTACCCTCCCCATCAGAGATTTCCAGGATATGGGTGGCGAAGCGCTGGTGTCTCGTGAGAGCAGCCAGCACCTTTCCCGGACGGTCTCCCTCACAGTAGCGCCTAGCCGTCCAGTATTTGCCCCGGAATTTCGTTTTCCTGGCCGCTTCCTCCTCATAGGTCGACAGAAGAGCCCTGAATTTCCCCGCTAGGTCAGGGCAGGGGTTACTGACCATCTCTGCCTCCAGCGCCTTAAGCTCTGTCTCGATCTTAGTTAATGTGCGCACTATGTCCTTCAGTATACCGCAACTTTTAGAGATCGTGATCCCCCTCACTGTCACCTTAAAGGCTTCCCAGATCGTTTCGACCTTGTCGACCGATCCCTTGTTTCTCGTAAAGAAGGCTTCAATCTCCTCTCCCAGTTCTTGTCTAAAGACAGGGTCCAGCAAGGCTGAGGGAAAGAGCCGCCACGGCGGTCGCACCCTAGCATACCCCGGCATCCCCAAGACTGTCAAAACAGGACAATGGTCCGAGTAGGTACGAGGCAGATGTTTCACCCGGACAACTCCCCCAGCGAGGCCTCGCGAGACAAAGCAATAATCGATCCTTGCCCATGAGCGTGCATGTGCCGTAAAGTGTGTGCCTTCCCTAACTGATGCGTGTGTGTGCCTCCAGCTATCTACTAGCCCTGCCTCTGTCAGTATGCCCTGAAGTGTATTTCTGGCGTTAGTGTTGTACTGTGCACTACCGTCCGATCTATCCGCTATGGGACATAACGATAGGTTGAAGTCCCCCCCCCAAAGAATGTGAGTGGCTTCAATTTCCAGTACATGGCCCCACAGTGACAAAAAGAAACCAGGAGTGTCAACATTAGGCGCATATCTATTAACAAGTATTATGACATCAGTGCCCAATCTCCCCCAAAGGATGACGTACCTCCCCTCCCTATCCGCTCGCACTCCCAGCTTTTGAAACGGTAGCCGTTTGTTGATTAAAATAACAGTCCCCCTAGAGTACGTGGAATAGGAGGAAAACTCTCTCACACTCGCCCATCTACTCGCAAACTTAGGAATACCATTCGGATTAAGGTGGGTTTCCAGGACATTATTGAGACAGTATTCGACGTATCATCACCTGTGTTGGTCACAGTATCCCTGAAAGAAGCGTTCGGTCAATGCTGCAACCCTCATTCTAGACGCACCTGATGCAAATCTTTCCGCTGTCCAGAACATTCTCTGCCTAGAAACAGCCACACTTTCATACACACGAACTCCAGTACCTGCACACTTGTCATTAAAGTCTTCCGCAACACCAGTTCTGCTTTCAACAACTCGCATCCCAACAAACAATGCCCACCCCTCCCTCCATGCACAACAATCCCCCCCCTGGCTCCCAGCTCCCCCCCCCACCCACTGAAGCAACCCAATCTTGCCAGTACCACATCCCCCCCCTCCACCCCACCCCCAACACACAAGAACCATAGAACAACCTTTTGGGGAATCCCCTCCTAAGGACACTAGAGGAATGCACCCAATCACCCCAACACTCCCCCCTCGACCCACGTGCGCCATACGGGGAAGACAGAGAAGGTGGGGTGGTGCCTGGCATGTGTGATCCCTGCGGGCTATAGCCCATATTGCAAGTCAGCTCCATCCAACTCCTCCCCCCATACCGGAAAAATCACCAAAAAGGGTTCATGAGGCCCATCCCAGGAGCAACCGCTGTTTATCACTGTCTCTGCTCCGCTGTCGGATCGCCCAGTCCTGGATCACCTCCAGCAGAGGGGCAAGAAAAATGCACAAAAAAACAGGTGTCTCTCAACAGTGATCAACAATACAGCAAACCCATCAACTATGTTACTTCCGGCAGGGCCGGGCCACCCCGACGGTAGCAGGCAGCTCTAGGTCCAGCCGCCGTACCATCCGTCGGAGTCAGTGGTCGAATGTATACAAGGAAACAGTTAGGACTCCTCGTGCTCGGCAGGGTTCACGTCAGCCTCATTCTCCCTTTCATCTTGTCTGCCCCTCCTGGCAGTGCGTAGTTTCCGAACATAGTCCTCGGCCTGCTGCGGGTTCACGAAGAAGTGTTGTTTGCCCTGGTGGGTCACCCTGAGCCGCGCTGGGTACAGAAGCGCGTAGTCCACTTGCATGTCCCACAGCTTCTTCTTCACGTCCAAGAATTTCCTACGCTGGTCTTGCACCATGGGCGTAAAGTCCGGATATAGGGAGAACTGTACGCCGTCACAAGTTAGATTCCGATGCGTGCGGGCTGCGCGAAGTGCCGTATCGCGGTCCCGGTAGTTAAGCAACCGGGCGATGATGGGTCGCGGCTGCGCCCCCGGCTTGGGGACCGGGCCCAAGGAGCGATGCGTCCGCTCTACAATAAATTGGCTGGAGAAGGCCTCCTTACCCACTGCCGTGATGAGGATTCGCTCCACGTAGTCCTCCATGCGCCCAGTGTTGGTGGATTCTGGAACCCCCGTGACGCGAATGTTGTTGCGTCTGCTCCTCGCCTCCAACTCCTCGTTCTTCGCCGCTATAACTCTCAGGATATTGTCCATTCTAGTTAGGCGCGTATCGTGGGCAGCGGCCGTGTCCTCCGAGGTAGAGATGCGCCTCTCCGCCTCCCCCAAGCGCTCCTCATGGACCTCCAGTTTCTGTGCAACCCCATCCATTCTGGAGGATAAGCGGTCAACCTTGTCGACTATCGTGGCGAAGCCCTGCCGCATCTCCTCCATCATCAGTCTCAGTTCCGGGGCCAAGGGGGCAGAGGGGGGCTCAGTGCCCAACGGGTTCGAGGCTCCACTGGTCCCCGCCATGCTGCGCAACGGTGTTTTGGCAGTCGCTGGCTCGAAAGAGAGCTTGGGTTGCTTATTATCATTTTTGCCCATCGTGTCTTAGCTGTGAGCACCGCCCGGGCACTGCGACTGGTGCCAACGTCTGTGCCCACTGCTCCGAACCCAGTCGGCGTGTCCTGATGGCCCCACTTGCAGCAATCGCGGTAATGGCGGTATCAGCTCCTCGAGGGCAGAGGAATCACAGGCAACCACTCTCCCACCCCCAGGGCCCCCGCATCAATGATGGAGCTGCGGGCGATGCGATGAGGAGCAGCGTCAAGCTCCGTGGTCCGGAGTCCAGGGCGAGGTAGTGGGGGGTGGTGGTAGGCCGCAGGACGTAGTGGGAGGCCTGAGCGCCAAGTGCAGGAAGCAGGGGCCGCAGGCTGGACAATATCTATGCCCTCCGGGGGTATGTTGTTGCCTCGCAGGTTCCCACTCCCAGGTCGCAGCAGGAGAACAGGGGCAGCTGCGGGGCCTTGAGGCGCGATGTCGGGAAGATGTCCGCCCCCTTCGGCAGATCCAGGCCGGCGCCGCGAGGGTCACCCGGTCCTGCAGCGGCCCGCCGGGGCAGTGAGCAGCGCCCCAGCGCACCGCAGTGGCTTCGCAGGGGGAGTGACTCACCTCCGGCGCCGTACCAGGGCCCACAGCAGAATCCTCCGTCAGTGACACAGGCCCCTCAGCTCCCAGGCCCAGCCGCCTCGTGGAGAGCCGCGGCCTCGCGTGGTCAGGTGTCCGGACGCCTCAGCAGTGGGATCCAGCAGCGTTCACCGGTCAGGACTCTCAGCAGCGTAACACCGGCATCTGATGTCGGATTTCCTCCAAAGTTGGACCGGAGTTGTAGCTCGGGTAGGTGTACCTGTACTGCAAGTTCTGGGCGTCTACCCGCAGGACAAGAGGAGAAATCAAGGATCCTTCTGGCCAGGCAGCCAGAGCCTCACTAGAGTGCGGCCATTAGCTAGTGTGCCCTCTAGCGCCCCTCCAGTCCCAGCCACTCTTCACTGATGATGAGGAGGACAACACCAGCATCGAGACTCAAGCCATCCAAGACATCACTGACCTCATCCGCAACTCACCTCCAGGATCAGGGCAGCCCAGCCACATCGAGGAGACCCCACTCACTACCCAACGCACCCAGCAGGAGGCACCCACAGCCCCGGCACTCCCCCAAGACCCCCATAAACAATACATAGCCATCCAACGCTGTGTGCTGGAGTGCCAGAGGGAGACTCCAGAGTAGGTGCGGTAGGGCTTTGGTAACATGGCAACCAAACTTGACACCATCCTTGGGTGTGTAGCCCCGCTCCATGGTCTCCAATGAGCCCTGACTGACATCGCTGGAGTCATGACGCAGAGAAAAGAACACCTGTCCGCTCAGAGTGGCTCCAGCGATAACATCCGTGAGCTGCTACAGATGCGGAGGTTCATGGAGGACATGGTGCGGATGGAGGCAGAAAGGATGGCAGTCACCGCTACACATCACCGGAATGTAGCTGGGTTCTACCATGCCTTGCAGATCCTCATAATGGCATTGCTGCCACAAGGCTTGGCGATGTTGAATGCTGCTGCCCCCACACAATCCACATCTCTGCCCCCTAGTGTGTCTATGCCTCCCTGTGCGGCTGGCCTAACCACTCCGGCACCTGAGGTGTCAGTGCCACACAGTGTAGCCGACAAACCACCTCTGGCACCTGAGGTGTACGTGCCGCACAGTGCAGACGACAAACCACCTCCGGCACCTGAGGTGTCAGTGCTGTACACTACAGCCGACAAACCACCTCCGGCACCTGAGGTGTCAGTGCCACACAGTGCAGCCGACAAAACCAACTCCGGCGCCTGAGGTGTCAGTGGCACACAGTGCCGCAGCCGGTACAGCAACACCCACAGGTGGGGCAGGGCACATATCCGGGGAGGAGGACATGGATGGGCTTGTGATCAGAAGGGCTCAGTAGCATTCATTTCCGCCTCCTGGCCTGTTCCTGGTTGGTCCCGCACATGGCCTCATGACCATCCACTGACCCCTGAATCACTCAGATGCACTCACCCTGGACAGCGACATGGACCACCACATCCTGTTTGATGACCAATGACACGGCGACCAGACTGTGGGCTGCACCCCTCCTCTTACACAGTACTTGTCTTCCACGGATGGACTCTGGCTGGCCCTTCACCTGGGGTATTCGGCAGTGCCCTGTACCGCTCCAGCTGCAGAAAAGCATTGGATGTGCAATAAACATCCAGTGACGCACTGCTGTGTCATGTCTTTCATCATTCATGTATGTATGTGTGGATGAATGTAGGGACAGTGATTTCCCTTGCGTGAATGATGCTCATCTTGTGGGATGCCAGTCAGAGGTTGCCACAAAGCAAATTGTGTCACAGGTCCCGTGGACACCACAACAGGGACACATGCAGCAGCCACTTTCTTGTCCGGACATGGACTGACCCACGCCAAGTGCCGACAAGTCATTTTTGCAAGCCCTGCCCTGTTTCGGCATACGGCAGGTCAGACCACTCCGATCACGCTCCCAGGTGTGGGACTCATTGCTACCCGTCGCAGGCGTACTCGCTGGTGGTGTGCAGGTCACTGGTCTAGTTGTCATCATGTCAGGTTTCAGGTTTTAAAGTCTTTATTTCGATAATAAAATCATAAAAGACAACATTTAAAACATATTAAGACATTTGGACAGCCGAACAATATTCCATTATATTAACATTTTACAATAACAGCAACATTGTCCTGATTCATTTTAATTTAACTTAAAACAGTTTTAAAGTTTAAAAGTTAAAAGTAGTTATTAAACATCCGAGAAATACAAAGACAAACCTGATCAGAAGGTACTAAAAAGAGGATTTTAAAAATACGGAGTAAGTAAAACCATTTCTGATACAATGTACATTATCCTGCATTAAGAAAAACGGTTATACTTTAGTTAACAAATTGAAAAACCCTATTAATGGTTTTGTCTGCTTCTTGCCCTGATGGCCCAAGCCCACCCTAGAAATGTTGCTATGCTCACCACGAACACCTCTGAGGTGTTAGTTTTTAAAGCCCAAATAGCCTCAGAGGACCTTCTGAAAGGGAGGCGTTGAAACAGAGGTTTTATCCATTTTGTTCGTGGCGCTAAGTAGGTCGGACAGGCAAACAAGAAATGACCCTCAGTTTCCTTGTGACCTGGGCGCCAACTGCAAAATTCCGTTGCTCCATTGACCCAATTTTTTGTAAAAGAATTCAGTGGCAGGGCTCCTACCCGAAACTGGTGGTAAAGTTTCTTATCCAGCGGTCTGGTGATAATATCCCAGTAAGTCTCACGGGAGGGATCCAACTTTATGGTCAGAAACCTTCCCGTTAGACTAACAGAGCTGGAAGCAGTCACCAATGATTGACGGACCGAGGCCTAGTACAATGCCTTGAATTTCTGTTTTGAGGGAAAGGCATTAGTGCCCGGAGATACCCACAGCTGTTCCAGTTCCATTTCGACCAGAATGGTTTTTACCGTTTGTAGCCAAGGAATTCTCCCGGAACCCCCAATTGACCTCACTTCAGCCAGTTCCTTTGCAAAGAGGGTGAGGTCAGGGGAAGTCCATATGCGCCTCCAAAGGGCCACCAATCTAAATCTCGCCATCTCGTGAATTTGTTTGCATCCCAGATCCTGGCAGAGGGGTATAGAAGGAGAAGATTGGGGTAACCCTACCAAGCTCCGTAAGAACTTACACTGGATTTTGAATAGGTTTGAGAGATCCATGAATCCCCAGAAATCTGCACCATACAGGATTGCAGCATTAATCTTAGTATCATAAATCTTTAATGCTGGGGTGACCCGTTTTGTAATCGATCTCTTTTGCTCGCTCAAAAGGCAGCCAGTTAGTCGGGCAAATTTTAGCTGTTGAGCACCTACTTGCTCTTTCCATCGCAAGCGACGGTCCAGGGTAACCCCCAAGTAAGTCATGGTCTCAACTTGTTCCAAGTTGACTCCACTCATACTTACAGAGCTCCGGACAAAATGACTCCTAGTGAGGACCATAAACTTGGTTTTGCCCACATTTACCTTAAGGTCATTGATGACACAGAACTCCTCAAAGCGGTGTAGAGCCCGCTGTAAGCCACTGCGTGTTTTAGAGAGGAGTAAACTGTCATCGGCAAAGATAAGCATTGGGAACCTTGTCCCTGCCAGCGAAGGGGCATCAGTGGGGGTGTCTGCGAAGAATTTAACTACTTGATCGATAAATAACAAGAAGAGTGTTGGCGCCAGGACACACCCCTGACGGACTCCTCCAGTCACGGGAAAAGATTCCGTCACTTGTCCCTGACCTCCCCACCTCACCCTTGCATAGTGGTCCTCATGCATTTTAACAATTAGATCAAGTAGTTCCATTGGTAATCCTAAATCCCTCAAAACACACCACAGTTTATCCCTCGGCACTAGGTCGAATGCCGACTTCAGATCAATAAACGCGCAAAGATGGTTCCACCGCCGAGCAAGACCACCTTCCAGTAGATTAGACAAAATCTAAACACCTGGTCGATGGTGCTCGTGCCCGATCTGAAGCCTGCTTGCATAGGAGACAGGATATCCTCTAGTTCGATCCAACCTTAAACTCTGCCCAAAACCATTCGTGCAATGACCTTTTGAAGGGAGTCAATGAGACTAATCGGGCGATAGTTGCCCGGGTTGAACCTGTCGCCTTTTTTGTAAATTGGGAGAATCTCCGCCCCCTTCCACGACTTGGGAATTCTAGCCCCTTTAGCTATTGCATTTGCAATCTTGGTTATGCACGGCACCCAGAGGGCGGGGTTAGCTTTAAACAAGTCAGCAGGGATTAAATCCATCCCTGGTGCTTTCCCCCGCTGGGTCAAGCCAAGAGCTAGCTCTACCTCGGTTTTTGTGAATATCAGTTTCTCCCCACATATAGGTGTCAAGGGCACCTCACCAAATATAGAGGGGGTTTCAAAAATCTCAACACTAAATTGGGCCGAGTAATGCTTCACCCAAGCTTCAGGGGGCACATGGTTTGTAGGAGTACGGGAGTCTGAGTCCTTGCCCCATTTTACCAGTTCCCAAAACTTAGTCTGGTTATTCGAAGTGGAGGCATCCAGAAGATCGGACCAGTACATATCCTACCACTCCCGTTTGGCTTCCCACTGAGTTTTCTTATACTGCGCCCTTGCTGCCTTAACAACACACATGTTCCGGGACTTAACCGCTTTGACAAGATGACTATGGGCCTCCCTGCACTTTTTATTATACCATTTCTGGCGGGGGCCGTATAATTTAGCGGTTCCCTTCTGACATGATAGAGAAAGGAGAAGCTTAAGCTGATCAAAACAACACTCATGGAGGTCAATAATAGTGCTCTCAGAGCTACCCCCCTGGATCATCAGGCAGTATTTCATTTAACGTGTTGGAAACCACAGTCTCAATGCTCTCCTGTAAGGTCTCATCCCCCGCTAACCTAGACCATTTTAGCCTCCTTCGGTCATTAGTCAAAACGACATCCCCTGTCCGGGAGGTGTCTGGTTCCTTCAATCTTTCCATTCCCGGCAACCTTAGCTTTAGTGTCAAGGGGTTATGGTCGCTTTCTGGGCGGGGTACCACTTCCATGTCTACCAACAGAGGCCAGAATTCCATCTTTAACAGGAAGTAATCTATCCGACTTTTCCTTAGTCCATTATCGAAGGTATAATTGGCACCTAGATCAGATGAAGAGCGACCATTTACAGCCCTTAGCCCCCAGGTTAAACATAGAGCCATCCAGTTCAAGGCAGCCTCAGTCGCTTTGACAATTTTATTGGTCATCAAATCCGGAATGTTCCAAGCTGCGTCCTCTGCGGACCCCCAACTGTCCCCGGCAACATAGAGCGGCTCAAAAGTACAATTCAAGTCTCCTGCTAGAAGAATAAAATTATCTCTACCCAATCCAGCAAGGTATTTGTCCAATACATCCAGAATACCAGGACAGCGGCCGCCCGGTAGGCCTCGTGCATATATATTAATAATAATCAGGTCCCGATGGCCATCCTTACTCAATTTAATGGCCAGAAGGTCCGGGTTCTCTACAAATATCTCAGTTGGATGATAACCGGATGCCTGCTTCACCCAAATCACCAACCCCCCTGATGCTCGCCCTTTACTACCCCTAATAGCTGGTTTAAAAAAGTTTACAAAACCTGCCCTATGAATTGAATCTGGTGCCCAAGTTTCCTGTAGTAAAACAACATCAAATTTGTCAACAAACTCCAACCAATCCTCAGAGTACATGCGTCCCTTAACCCCTGCAACATTCCAGGACACTATATTAAGTGTTTCAGATGGAGGAGCTGCAAGACATGGGGAGTGATGAACCATTGATACTGATACAGCCGGGATCGCCAGTTCACTCCCTTTTCCTGCCCTACTCTCCTTGTTGTCAACATTATCCAAACTTTCCCCCACCAACATGACCTCTGTTGGGTCCTCAACAGCTGCTGCAGCATATTCCTCAGTTACATGTGCCCCCAGGCCTGCCTCTTCATAATTTACAAGAGGTGAAACCCCCCGACTTGGCATAGCTACCACATTCCCACAGTCCTCAGCAGACTTATTCTTCCTAGTCGGTGAATGTAGTCAGTCTATAGCCTCAAGGTCGGAAAGGGGCCCAAAGCGGTTAAAAAGTAGAGGATACTGCTGGGGGTAAGGTGTTCTTGCTCTAGGGTGCCTCCTAACTGGAGGTCTCATGTGAGTGGGGCCTAATGGAAAATTACTATGTCTTTGAGGGTAGAAGTAAGCAAGCCCCAAAGTTTGTATGTCCCCCTGTCTAGCAAACCTGGCTTCCCTTCGAATGATATCCACCACCCAAGGATCCTTGAACAATATTAATATGCAATCGCCCTCCAAGTCTTTGGTGCCATATCCCACCCAATCAACTCTCCTTACAAAGAGAATTTCAGTAGAAGATGATGGTGGCAAGGGGCGATTTTTATTCAACCAGAATATCACCTTATTGCGTAGGTCCCCATATGACTCCTTAGTACCATCTTTTAACGGGGCAACACCTGTTAACACTATTGTGTATTGGGTTGCCTCAAAGGGTAAGTCTGCGCGGGGAACAGTATACTTATTTAGTTTCCCCACAATTGGGGTTTTGATGGTCTGGTGATTAGCTATTTGCCCTGGGAGTGGCTGTAATGAAGTACTAGGGGTAGGTTTTACCCGATCATCCGACCGGGATGCTTGTGACCTATCTGAATTGGGTTTAGCAATGACCTTCTTCTTAAGAGCCTGTGACAAGGTGCCTGCAGCTGCGATGCTGGGATTGTCTCTAGGCCTCCCCCCCGCTGTCGGTTTGCTAATAGCTACCCCTGTTGGTACTGGGTTAGTGACTTTACTAGTAGAAGCATTGTTTATACGTATTGTTTTGCTTACTGACTGGGTAGGAACCCCTCCCACTGGACAGGGGATAGTTAACTTTTGTAGTAAGCCCAAGTTTGTGCTCACTACAGTCTCCAGAGCATCTAATTTAGAGGTCATCAACCTTGTTCGCTCCAAAACAGGAAGCAGGAGGGTTTTGATCATAGCCTCCATTTTTACCAATAGGATTTCCTCACTATTGAGGCATGTTGGACAGGGATTAGATGACCCCAAGGGGAGAAAGGAAGGGCAAAGCACGTTGAGGAATGCCGAAGGTATTTGGGGAGCTGGGGGATGCTCAAGGTCAGAAGCATCAACAATACTAGATGGATCATTTAGTTTGGGCAGCTTATGGTCTCTCCCCCCCCCTGGTGGCTCAAATCTTGCTTTCTCTTACGGGATACCGATCCTGATCCCGAGGGGTCAACCTCTACTGGAAAATTCGAGACAACATTGTTAGATGAATGAAGAATTTCTGAACTAATGTTGTTTTCCCCGCTATTCTGTGTTTCATCCCCCCCGCTTGACTGAGTATCGTCCAGGTTCTGGTCAACATTAACCAGAAAAGCTGAAGGGCCCACCCCCTCTCCTTCTATGTGAACTAGTGCCTCAGTAGTAACAGAGTGTACACAGTTAAATGATGCATGGGCAGCAGGACTGGTGATTGTTGCCAACCCACCCAACGAGGAACGCTTACCACTAACTAGATCTAAGGAGAGTCTTTTTTCCGCTATTTCCTTTTCCAATATCCCTGTTGCTCGGGTAATAAAAGCATCAAGTGGGCCTGAAACAACTCCCTTAGTTGTTTGCAGTTGGACTGTACGGTCTTTACCTGATCTTAAAGGCATGTTACAATCTACTTGGGCCAGCTATACCTATATTGTATCACCCACGCTGTTAATAACAAATGTTTATATAACTCTATAGAGCCCACACAATGGAAATTATATACCTTCTACCTTAAACACAATTTGCCAGGGGTTCTGGCCCAACCCAACCTTGGCCGACCACAGACGGCCACAGACGGTCCCGCCCTTGTCCCGGGCTTCTCCCGGCGCACTCCCGCGCGCCCCCCGCAGCGGGTGCACTGAGTACTTTTGAGCAGGAGGGGATTGGCTGATGGGCGGGAGGGCGGGGCCAGCAGGTAGAGCAGCCCAGGTGTAGTCAGTGGGGCTCGCAGGGACTCCTGGTAGCTGGAGTCCCTGCCTCAAAACTCGCAGCCCTGCCGGCGACTCCACGCACCCCGAGGTCTTCCCAGTAGCAGCTCCTCACTTGCAACAGCTCCGGGTGGATGCGGGACGCTGCGGGGCCCGCGAAGCGGGTCCGGCGAGTTGTTGGGCTCCCCGCAGAAACAGAAGGTCAGTGGCAGCAGTAATTCAGGGCGGCTGCAAAGCACACAGCAAATCCGCAATGGAAGAGCCCCACACACAGGAACTCCAAGGCCGCTTTTCACTCCGTGGGCGGGGTCGGGGCCAGCAGGGAGAGCAGCCCAAGTGTGGTCAGTGGGGCTCGCAGGGACTCCTGGTAGCTGGAGTCCCTGCCTCAAAGCTCGCAGCCCTGCCGGCGTCTCCACGCGCCCCGAGGTCTTCCCAGTTGCAGCTCCTCACTTGCAACAGCTCCGGGTGGATGCGGGACACTGCGGGGCCCACGAAGTGGGTCCGGCGAGTCGTTGGGCTCCCCGCAGAAACAGAAGGTCAGTGGCAGCAGTTATTCAGGGCGGCTGCAAAGCACACAGCAAATCCGCAATGGAAGGGTCCCACAGACAGGAACTCCAAGGCCGCTTTTCACTCCGTGGGCGGGGGGGCGGGGCCAGCAGGGAGAGCAGCCCAGGTGTGGTCAATGGGGCTCGCAGGGACTCCTGGTAGCTGGAGTCCCTGCCTCAAAGCTCGCAGCCCTGCCGGCGACTCCACGCGCCCCGAGGTCTTCCCAGTTGCAGCTCCTCACTTGCAACAGCTCCGGGTGGATGCGGAACACTGCGGGGCCCGCGAAGCGGGTCCGGCGAGTCGTTGGGCTCCCCGCAGAAACAGAAGATCAGTGGCAGCAGTAATTCAGGGCGGCTGCAAAGCACACAGCAAATCCGCAATGGAAGGGTCCTCATGTCACAACCATTCCCTGAGGGCAGGTTTGCATGCACACCACACCCACCCAGCACAGGCGTCACTGGCCATGTGACCATCCAAATTTAAAGTGCAGTCGACGTCGCATACCCCTCTGCCAGTGGTGACTGGATGACGGACCCGAGGCCTTGAGGCCTTGAGGCCGGCACGGGCCTACTACCAGGTGGCGCTGACGGGTTGAAAAGGGTTTGTGGCAGATGCTGCATTTCATCCTGAACGGGCACCCCGCCATGGGACGCTGACTGGGGTTGGACAGGGTTTGAGGCACATGCTGAATTGCGGCCGACACAGGCACCCCACCACGGAAGGTGACTTAGGGTGCACTGAGTCTTTGGTACTTTGGGCTGCTGAGCGGGTGTGCAGCCTGTGATGATGCCCAGTCCCGGCGGTCCAGACAGCTCAGGATTTGTGTGCCTTGCTTGACCGCAGTGGGCGAGCCTTCTGCCACATGGCCTCGCTTCTGCAATTACAGAGTTAGTGGCACCCATTGGGCTGAGTGGATGTGCAGGCTGCAATGTTGCTGGGTGCCCTGGTTTGTCCCATGCCATGGTGTTATCAAGACACAGCACCAGACGTGATGCCAGGCGGCCAGCCCAGGGTGGATGCATGGAGAGGAGGGTGCCATGTCTGCGGGCCCCATGTTTGTGGCTTCCAGCAGTACGTGGTGAGGCCTGCAGTTTACACGCCGGTGGCGGAATGTGAGCAGTGAGGCCCGGGTGTGTATGGGCGGGCATGCTCCGATGGGCATTGGAAGGGGCTGGGATGCTTCCTTCCTGGGCGTGCATGGGCAGGGGGCCTTGTTGTCTTGTGAAAGTGTGTGTACAGTGCCAGTTATGTCTGTGGACTCTGTTTCATATGACGACCCTGTCTCAGATATGTGACCTGATGTACTTCTAAACATACCGGCAAATGGTTGGAGACACGCAGGTGGCAGCAGGTGAGCAGTGTGTGGCCTGGGAGCACAAGGCTGTCTCTCTCTCTTTCTCTCCCCCTCTCTTCTTCTCTCTCTATTTCTCCCCCTCTCTTCTTCTCTCTCTCTTTCTCCCCCTCTCTTCTTCTCTCTCTCTCCCCCTATCTTCTTCTTCTCTCTCTCTCTCTCTCTCTCTCCCCCTCTCTCCTTCTCTCTCTCTCTCTCTCGCTACCCCTCTGTCTCTTCCCCTCTCTTCTTCTCTCTCCCTCTCTCTCTTCCCCTCTCTTCTTCTCTCTACCCCTCTCTCTCTCCTTCGCTCTCTCTCTGTCCTTTGATGTGCGCAGGACACAACTTCTCATCATATTTTTTGTCCTGCAGGCTGTGACCTACAGATTGTGTCGAGGGGAGCCGCCATGTGTTTTCATTTAATTTCTGTGTTAATTTCAATAAAGTTTAATTGTTTGCTTCGAAAGTGAAAGTGTAATGCTCATTTCTGTGACAACACATGCATGTCACCAGTTGTGATTGTGCGACATCAGGCGGATTATTTCATACATGGTTAGGAGTAGCTGAAGTGGCATGTAATTGCCTGGGGGTCCGGAGGGGTCCTGGGGGTGGTAGCGATGGGGGTTGTGGCCCTCTTGGGTGTCCGTCCCACATGCTCAGTGGCTCCATGCCATCTGTTGTTCTTCAGATGTGGCTCTGGCCTTGGCTCCCGTTTGTGGTGCAGGCTGTGGTCCGACTTTACACCAGGTCAGAGTAGTTGTTAATTTCCTGCTGCTAACGCACCTTGTGTTCTTATCGCCGATCTGGCTGGTCGTTGTGAATGTTGTTGAGGTGTGGTGTTGTCGTGGGTTTTGGCACAGGAACACCTACTTTGCATCTCATTAGATATATTTGCGGGTGTCTTTTGTGGCGATGTTTTTTGCTGCTGCTATCGCGGGAAAACTTGGGCTGTGGGCTGTTAGCACCAGCTTGTGAATGGTAGGGTCATTTTATCACGACTTTGGCTGAGATAAAGTGCAGTTAATTTGGCGATAGCTCCTTGTGAATATACCCCTAAGAGCCCATGTCACATCACGAAAGAATACTTGCATCACTTGAACCCCCGCAAACAACAAAATATTCAATGTAAAGCTGTATCTGCAGGTAACAAAAAATCAAATTGTTTACCTCTGGTTCTACCAACGTGAACAGGACCGGATGGTCTAGGTGGCAACACTGATCCCCAGAATGGAAAGCCCCTGTTGATACTATACTCCTACAAATTAGTGGCCCAGATTAGAGGTTGTGTGGGATATATGCAGTATTCACCACACCTTGAAAACACCATTACCAAGGGATGGAACATATACAGTGTGAGGTGAAAACATTATATTCAGTGATTTCAACTTGAAAGGGAGGCATAACATCCACAATTGGTACTTAACAATATGAATTCTGTATATTCCCTTTTTTTTACAGATTTTCCCTGGATACATTTCAGCAGGGTAGAACTGCCAATGTATCAGGGGAAAACTGCACAGGGATCTAACTTCAGCCCTAAACTTGTGGTCAGGGTCTATATATTTTACTCTGCTTTCCCTGGGGCATATCTATATCATCTACAGTACATTTAAATGCATAAACCGTAGCAGGAAAATTGTTGGTATATATACAGCTTCTGCTTGGCCTTCCTAGCTTTCGATAAGTAGCAGCAAGCAAGCTGTTTATTACATGGAAATTATTGTGGGCTGGAAAAGTATGCAGCATTTGCCTCACCTAGTAAATACAGTGTGGGCTATTTACTGAGGGGATATACTCCAGAACGTGTGATAACCATTGTAAAATTAACTTAACACAACTTCCAACATTGCGGGAAAATAATGCCATGTTAACTGAGTATTCGCAACACGGAGGCACCGTGCGATAGGCCCCCGATAATGCGTCAAATGTCCTCCATAAAGTGAACGCGAAGCCTCAAACATGTGAGATACGAACACAAAAAAACTTGCGATGAGGCCACTTGCAATACTAAAAGCAGTGAAAACCAGCAGCAGGCCTGCAAATCCCACGCATCTGGTGGGAAAATGCACTAGAAAAGCAAAACGTGCAAAAAAGTGCAAAACAAGCCCCACAGACCACCAGAAAGGAATAACGGGCTCGGGGAAGGCCAAGGAGAAGAGGGAGATGAAGACGGGGTGCAGTCCGACCAGCGACTGGGGGGACTGGAGGAGATGGGCACCATGACACACAAGCACAACGTTGTGCAGCACACTGTACACCCACAATGACCCAGGATCATGTCCCTGATCCCGTGGCACACTGCAGCACACACACATAGCACTCACAGCACATCCCACGACAATGTGTCTCTAAGTGCAACATAAACACTGTAAAATACGGGGCACAACTGAGTCCGTTCATGCGCAGAAACAGGCCAATCACATTGAACCGAGCAGGAAACTGTGAGATGCATATGTATGTGTGCAACTTCACATCCGTCACATAGTCCAAATGTCCACTGTCCCCCCTCAAACTGCCAGCACCGCCCAAACAGTCACAATGTACATTGTTACACAGTCAGCATGTCAAGAATAACAATGCGCCAACATAAATGTCAACACAATGTCAACATGCATCTCCCCTTCACATTGCAGAGGGACAAACAACATCTCCAGCAGGGCATACCAGGCAACCCATCAGTGATGCTGGAGATGACCACCACACCTTCGACACCGATGCCCTACAACAGCTCATGGACATCTCAGGCAACCCACTTCCAGGAGCAGGTCAGCCAAGCTATATAGAGGAGACCCCCGCCCCTGCACAGACCACACAGCAGGTAGCACCCGCCACCACGGCTGGCTCCCAACACTTCACCGATGCACACATTGCATTTCAATGCCAGGTGTCAGAATGCCAAAAGGAGGTGTCCGAACAGGTGCAAATGGGCTCAGAACTCATGGAAGCCAAACTACATCACATATATGGGGTGTCGAAGTCCCATCAGGGACCACCAACACCCCACAAAGGAGACCCACACTGCAACAGAGACACATTCATTTGCACATTTCCTGTACTGAACTACGCCCAGAGCCCTGGACCTTACATCCATACACCCACGCTAGTCGTCCTTATGACACACCTCGTACGTATTGAGCGGCTGACGAGAAAGCTACATCTCCAAGCTCTAACCCACTCCCTGCGATGACAATGTTTGCGTCCGCTGTACACAGCACAATGTAATGTTGTAGGGCCCGGGGCCCTCATGCACACATAATGCCCACACAGACACACGCAGATAGTTTGTGGAACTGTCTAAGGCCATGTGCGCCCAGCCCACTTTATTGGCAGGGTCACATGTACAGTGACGCCTGTGCTGTATGTGTGTGGGGTAAGTGTAAGGCAACCTTCTTAGAGTGGTTGGTGCTGGCAACAAATTCAACAGTGAACACTATGAATACGGAAACAGAAAACACCAGCATTACAGAGACAACTGCGGAGCATCATGGAGGTAGCCGGAGCAAGTACAGAGATCACACATTGAGCGAACAGAAATGTCTGTGACTTGCAGTGCACTAAGGATGGGGCACTAGAGCTGAACAAAATGTCTAGGACTGTGTCCCTTTGCGACATTCCTGATGCAGCTACAGTGGGGGTGTCACACCTGCATCATCTTCCTCATCATCGTCCCAGGTCTCCCACACTGCCTGAGGTGACATTGCTGCGTGAGCTCTCCACAGCACATAACCAAAACAGAAATGGACGATGATTCATGGTGCACTGAGTTAGTGGCATCTGGAGTGCCGAACAGGGGATCAGGCAGAAGATGGGACCCACGACAGGTGTGAGCAACTCTGTCAATCTGCCAGTATGACCATTTCAACACTGGCAGTTGGCGGTTGGAGGTGGTCCTGGCCGTGGTGGCGTGTGACTCCTGCGCTGATGCGACATCCGGACCGGGCAGGACTCGATTTGATGTGAGCCCTGGTGGACCACAGTTGAGGCCGGATGCAGCGGACAGTGCAAGGCCACAAACACATGGCATTGATGTCCCAAGGCCATCATCTCAGAGGCCATTCGATATCTCAGAAGAGAGGGTCCCTGACCTGAGCTGTACAGAGTTAGTGGCCCCGGATGCACAGCTGTCGGCACAGGCATCCCGCCACGGGACGGTGACTTGGGGTGCACTGAGGTAGGGCCACGCGGACTCAGCAGGTCCTCATCAATGTCCGAGGTGAATGTGGTGGAGGGCTGCGGGGGACAGTGGAGGGTGTCCTCCAGGGCATGATGCAGAGGGCAGAAGCCATCTGGATGCAGCAAATGGAGGAGTGGAAAGATGCAGCCTTGTTTTCACCACCAATTAGGCATCAGCTACATGAGGATGATGACAACCCCCAGTCCATAGACTCAGCCACCAACAAAGTTCAAACAGAGAGTGCCCATGAATGATGGTAAACAGACTTTGTGGCACCGGGGCTGAGAGGGGATGCAGTCTGCGATGATGCCGGTACAATGTTATGAACTCGGCCATTGCTAAATCAAGATTCAGTTCCAAATCTTTGACCTACCTTAGTGCAATGTAGGCCCAGGGCAATAGTTCGCATGAGCCCACAGACACTTGTGGTTGTAATGCTATGCACAGACTTGGTGGCACCACATTGAAGGGAGTATAGTAACATAAAAACTACCATAAATTATGTTCTCTGCCATAGTGTATTCAAGACTCAGTTCCAAATGTGTGACCTCCTAGTCTACTGTGTATGCTGGTAGGGTACGTCAATGTGCTCGCGGAGGCCGTGATGGTCGGAGCAGGTTGCCAGGATCACGTGCCTCAGGCTTGGAGCTTTCACCGGCAGGTGGTGGGCCCTCTTCGACACACGCTGGTGTGGGCAGGTGAGCAGAGAGGCCTGGATGTGCAGGGGCTGTCATATCGGGTTCGAGAATCAGCGGCTTGGCGTGCAGCAGGCGTTCAGGATCGCAGGCAACACCGCTCACGGCGACGGCCTCATGGCGGGCTGAGGGGCGCCGGCCTGGCAGAGACATTAGGCATTCCGGAAGAGGACCATGCCCAGAGCTATGTGCTATGTGCTTTTTATTCACACCCCTACGCTGGCCTGGCATACGCCGGGCCAGCCCACTCCGCTCACGCTTACAGGGAGGGCATAACAAGCTATATTTCTGTGGTCTTCCCCAGTGGCTGGGGTGACATGGTTGCGTCCACTGTCCACTACTCTCCAAACACCAGCGGTGTATGTTGCCCTGGTTATGTGTGTGGTCTTCATACTTGAGTCTGTCCATCACATCCACGCCACACTTGGCATGGTGTACATTCTCATTCATGGGTCAGTTGCCTCCTTCACACATGCCTGGTTCCCACCTCTCCCCACATTCAGCTATTGTGTGGCTGAGGTGCCATGCCATTGATGGCTTGTGTACATGGCTGATCCAGGTTCTCACAGTAAGTTGTGCTGTTGTGTCTAGTGGGTGGGCATGTTGTTTGGCATGTTGTATGTGACTTTGTAACGTGTGCATTCCCAGTGTTGTGTTCTGATGATTGTGGAGTTGAGGTGTGTGCTGTGTTCATTTGGTACTTGCCAACGAGCAGTGCATTTCCTTAGGTGCCATCCTGGTAGCGCTGGGTGGTGATGGACTGTCGGGAGATGTAGGAATCATGCACACTGCATGGGTGGCTGTCGTCGACGTCGGTGGAGATTTCCTGGGGGACCGCTATTGCCTGCACATTGATGGAATGCATGTGCTTTCTGTTGCGGTTATTGTGTGCAGCGTCGCCAGGGGCCCCCAGTAGGACACATGTGAAGTCAATTGCCCCCAAAGCGTGCTAGAAGCCAGCTATGCTTGGTCTCCAGCTGTTCCTGTGCAGTGCGGGAGAATTATAGGTACTGGGGTACCAAGCTGATGATGTCATCCATGACTGTTGTGAGGAACTTGGATTGGGCTGGCTGTGAGACTCCTCTGACTCTGGCAGTTGATGGTTGGTAGGTACCAGAGGCCAACAGGTGCAGCACGGCCAGCAGCTTTGTCTGAGGTGGGATGTTGGTCGTCCCTTTGAGCCTGTGGTGTGTAAAGTCATTCTCTGGTGTTGGGTCTGTGAGGCTGTGGTCCGACTTACACCAGGTCAGAGCAGGTGTTAATTTCCTGCTGCTAACGCGCCTTATCGCATGTTTTGTGCTCTTATCGCCGATCTGGCTGGTCATGGAGAATGTTGCGGAGTGGTGTTGTTGCGGTTTTTTGCACGGGAAAGCCTACTTTGTGTCTCATTAGCGATAGTTGCGGGGGTCATCTGTGGCGATGTTTTTTGCAGCTGCAATCGCAGGTAAACTGGTGCTAAGGGCTGTTAGCACTAGCTTGTGAATGGGGAGATAAATTTATCGCAACTTTGGCTGCGATCAAGTGCCAATAACTCGGCGATAATTCCTTGAGAATATGATCCTGAGTATGATAAATAACTCATTCGGAGTGCTTTCCTGAAAAATTTGAAATTGCATGCTGAAGTGACTGTTTTCCACACAAGTTATCCATGTGCCTTAATATACTGAATGCGTTTATCTCCGATAAATTCCAGCTGCCCAACTTGCCGAAATTTGCCACAAGAAAATTGTGTTGTTTGGGATTTTCTGCAACTCTTGTAATTCCGACAACTGCTCAAACAGAAGTTTGCACAAGGATGGGTATTTACCTCTCCACTTGGAATCTGGCCCTAATTGTCTTCCCAACCTGTAATTTAAGGATTAAAATAGCGCTGCGTCCGCCAATGACGTCCACATTAAAATCAAAACAGTATTCGAAGAGAGGCAGCTCTAAAGTCATAAAGGTAGGTAGAACCTGAAAAGGCAGGTAAATATATGGTTTATGATACATAGTAAACACAACACAAAAGAGAAAGGGAAGCTAATAGACAATCATTAAGCATTGCGCTGAATACACGTAAACTGGTCGTTTTAGCAAATGATACGTTTTAAAGATAAGCTATAACTTGCTTTGGCGACAATAAAACATTCATTCTCAATATTTCAAGGGAAAAAAAGGTTAATATAGAGAGCTGAACACAGGAACATCTGTTTGGGAAGTACACCTGCAGTTTCTGTGGCTAGACAAGCTGGGTACAGGCACATGGGTTTGCTGTAATTCGATATTTCACAATCAGTGCCCTCCCTGCCCCCAAAGATCATTTGTCTGGGGAATGCCACACTGAGGCTTTAAGTGACACAGAATGCCCTTTAGGGGGAGCTGTGTGCCTACCTTCCCATTCGAGAGAGGACCTAGGCAAAAGCTGTCTTTACTTTTAGACCCCTCTCAGTCCCCAATCCTCACTGAAAGCTCCTCCAGGAAAACTGGAATTCACAAGCCGGGCTATACAAGGGCTAATAATGAATATTGCAATGTGTGGGGCTGGCAGGTTTCGATTAGGACGGGGAGCTTTTAAGAGTAGCCGAGATGTATGAAGGGGAAAACATACACGAAGGAAATCGTATTAGTGAAATCTAATCAAGATTTGTTTTATAGTTACAGGCTGTGCATTTCATTCTGCCATCCTTCTGGGAAATCCGTTTTATACAGTAAATTGGAAAAAGAAAGGGCGCGCATTAAACCGAGGACTTAGATTATTGAATTTCGAAAATAGTTGTTTGTGTAAACATGTTCAAAGACGTTTTATGGCAGGAAAATCGAACAGCATGTGGCAGTCGAGCTAAAATTCATTAATGACAAGAATAAGTTTTTTTGACACACTGTGGCCCTTGGCGGTTCTGTTTTTATTGCAAACACGCCACAGCGGTTTGATGCTGGGTCCACCTTTAGATTTGATTGTATATCTTCCGGGCAGTTCTGAGAAAGCGAAAATATAAACGCCCAAACTTTCTGTTCCAGCAGCAAACAAAATCATGTCAGCGCAGAAGTGAAATGCTGGAGCCGGATAATATGCTGAGCCTGTCCAATCCCTACTCCTGTGGCCAACTCTGTCCCTATGAGGTGATGGATGAAGCTAACACTCAAGGGTGACAGCTACGAGGGAAATGTAAGACAGATAGTCATTTTTGGAAGTTTTGTAATTAGTATGGTAGCCGGAGAAATAAAACCACCGAACGCAGGAATCTCACTTTGTGGGGTCCCTGCAGAGGAAGAGAAAAGCCCCTCATGCCAGAGCTGGGCTCGAACCTACTCCCTGCTAGGCCGGCTTGATTGCTTTTTCGGATGCCTGCTGTGGTAGTCCAGCTCGCTGCCCGCTTTCTATAGAACGTTAATGTCCTTGCCTGAAGAATGGGAGATTACACGTTTGCAGGGGTTCCTCCATCAATGGACGCTGACAGCGTCTTGGAGAGTTCATTTATCAACACTGGATGGCCCAAGGCCAGTATTGCCTTCAAAGGGTTAAAGGGACTTTTTCTCACACGGGGGAATGCAATCTTCCTTGAGAAGTAAGGCCCTTAAGTATCATTGCGTTTCTCAATGGAAACAGAATGGGTAAACCCCTTTGATAGGCCTCAAGGCGCTACACTGCGGAGTTTATTATCTAGCACTGTTCCCATATACACTAAGATATAAGATATATGATAAACGTGGGGACTGGTATAGAGTTTGATGTTAATGGAAAGTCCTCCAGTTTCGGCAGAAAGTGCTGAATGTGGAGGAGAATAAACTGACGGAATATTGTATGTCCACCTACCGTAAAATGGGAAAGACATTTCATCTGTAGATTTTCTCCGGATTTAGCATTTTTTATGTGCAATTCTAAATTGTACCTTGATTTTAGCACACCTAAGTACAGAGAACACGCCATCAAATATTCAGAGCTCGTGCTTTATTAAACGTATGCCACAATAATTGGACCCGCGAATGTTTGCCAAGTTAACAAATTTGCACTTCACAATTGATGCGCTTTAAAAAGGAAAAACTTCATAGAAACTTCTTGCAAAAGAATTTTATTGCAAGACATTTTTTGTGAAAAGATCATTT
Organism: Lissotriton vulgaris; assembly: GCF_964263255.1. Classification (NCBI taxonomy): domain Eukaryota; kingdom Metazoa; phylum Chordata; class Amphibia; order Caudata; family Salamandridae; genus Lissotriton; species Lissotriton vulgaris. The sequence continues at coordinate 956,974,646 of NC_141694.1, forward strand.
TTGTAAACCTACTATTGCTTGATTTTTTTCAAGCAGTTTAAAATTGATAGCCTTCCCAAAAGTTGCAAAGCGCCAAAAGATTTGAAAAAAAAGTTGTAAGGTGTGCACAGACATTTTCAGCACATCACTACTAACTTTTAGTGCACATGTTGGTATTCCCACAGTGCTTGCTTAGCTTTTTGTCCTACATTAATCTTGCGTCAATAAAATGAGTGTCTTGGAATTGGATGGTACTAGTATTAGAAGGTGGGTCCCACTGAAACTTCAAGCCATTATTGCGCAATATGCCTGGCTCTGGGTCAGCTCGATATCCTCGTGGAGCCTCGACCCTAAAACTAGCTGAGTTTTCATGTGGCTTCTGCCTTCCACCCATTCTTTAAAGCCATGCACCAAGAATTAATAACAAATCAGCAACGTTTGATGTAAAATGTGTGAGAAATAGAGTAAGCTATCTGCATAATATCAAATCAGAAAACCTACACTCAAACCTGGCTTCCATGCACCTGATTTCTGAGGCAACATTTATTTAATCAAGACTTCTTTTTCTTCATTATCACATATGAGTCACATTTCAAATTTAATGAGTGACGTATCTGTGCTGCACAAAACTTTCTTGTGTTTAATAGTCAATCAGGTTGCTCCATGTATAAGAAGAATCGAGTCCACATATCAAGTGCACCTAACAACTTACTTGGCTGTTAGGGTCACTGGATTTATGCAGCGGGGAGCACCAAATTATGCAGAAGCGTTGACTAAATAATGTGGCAAATCCACAACCATGTGAAAAAAGCAATGGCAGCAAATCACATAATTCCAGTGGCCCTGCTTTTAGTTCTCTTGTGGCATTGATGTCAGGAAGGGCACAAATGTTTCTAAGTTCACGTTTAAATACTATCACCTTCAATAAATGCCTCTCAATGCAGTGAAATAATCTTAATGAGCAAAACGTATACTTGTAAAGCGCGCTGCCTCTCCCATAGGAGTATCCTGGCACTAAGTGGCAAATAATGTAACTGTATGAACTCAGTGGATTCTGGGGGGAAATGCATCAGACAATAAGTGAAAAACACAGAGCATCAGAGATGCCACTAAGCCATGACTTGAGCTGGCGTTTGATGCCTTCTGATTTGATAAATCTCAACTCCCTAGGAAGCTGGTTCCAAGCCTTTGCAATCAGAAATGTAAAGAGTTTTCCTCCTGGGGGCGTGGCTTGGCTCCCGGTGGGTAAGACGGGGTCCTTTTGAGGCTCCTTGGACCGGCACAGAGGTAATGCACCTCCCTACGTTCTTCGACAAAAATACACACGGCTTCGTTGATCGGAAGACTTACGGAATGCAGGAAGCCTTCACCGGTACTTCTTAACGCTGCCAGACCGCTTACTTCTGCAAGTAAGTCTCCTCACAAGTCGCAGGGAAATTGCGGCCGCCACTTTGTCTCACGGAATGCTCGCAATTATGTGGATTGATCCTGTGGAGATGAATGTTCTTTATTTAGCGGAGCCTAGTTATGCTCACTGACCAAGGACTATGGTTTCTCCTTATCTTATATGTATTGCGGTCCTCTAGCCCAGTTTCACTTCATTACTCTGTGAACATTTTGAAGTGATGTGACCACAACCACCATTTTAGATGTGAGGTTCTTCGATTTCTGATTTCGTCCCGTATCTAGCTGCCATTTTGTGGTTCGTCGCCATTTTGTGTTGCCCTCACTCAGGCAGCACGGCGAACGATGTGTTTTTGCGTTTCCAGCTGCTATGTGTTCTTCTAGTTAAAAATTAACTCTATTGCCCTTGTCTATGAAACCCGATGTCAGGGTCTGGCTGAGTTTGGTAATCCATGTCTGGCTCGATTGATCCCTATCTCGACCAACTATTTGCCTTCTCCTATTCTTTCTTTATATTATCTTATCCGACTGGCCTTCGCTATTCTCTCCTTGTAGTCTCCTATTACACAACTATCCTTTGAGACATACAAATACGTCCTGCCACCTGCAAGAGGGGATTGTTGACTTCATCACTGATTAATTAGTTGGGAGGGGTAGCACACGGGGTCTGAGAGAGGGGTGTATTTGAGACACCTGATAGCTTGTTTTTCAACTTTTCTCATTGGTTTGTTTTGTATGTGTAAGGAGTGAGATGCTGTAAATATGCTGCTATAAAAGACTGTGTGCCACGGATTGAAGTGGCAGTCTCCGTAGAATCCACCTTGTGTGTAATTTCTGGGACAACTGTGCTTAGCTGCAGCTATTAAACCTGGCTCCCACGCTCAACGGAGTGTCTCGTGTCTCTGTTTTTTACAAGGCAGGTGAACTCAGGGATTAAGGCATGCCCTGCGCCGCCTGGCCCATAAGGCCCGGTGCTCCAGATGTTGGATAATTGGAAGGAGCAGTTCAAGCAAATAGCCTACTTTAAGCCTACATTGTTAGCATGCCATAGTACTGCATACAAGTAATTCTTCTAGTGATTATTCGTCATTGTCCCAACATATTACTATTCAGGGTCGGATAGGAACAGTCAAAGTTTTATAACATTTTCTTCAGATATCAATCTGCGCTGCAAGCTGCTACCTACCTTTTTTAAGCTGCTTACATTTTCTTTCAAGACTCGTCTTTCCACCTGAGATTCAAGTTGATGGGAAGATTAAAGGGATTACTTCATACAGCATATAAACCTAAACGCACATTTATTAAAAATTAAAAGTTATTCACTGAACTCTCTAAACTAGAAGATTCAGGGTTAATCCTCTCAGGGACCATCAGCAATACCATCTATCTTGTTCCGGCTTCTTCTGGGAAGTCCAACGTGAAACGCCTAAAAGAGAATCGGCCTTCTCCATCAAAGCCAGCCTTACTTGTTTCAATGGAACTGCTACTACAGGAAATAAGAACCCTTAGACCGTTCGTTGAAGAAACTAATTCTAAATACAGCTCCTCTCAGATAGCTGGTCTCAACTTGATTCACGTCTCTCAGTAGTTGAGCAAAGTGTCTCTTCCTACAAGGATACTTCTGAGAATGTTCATCTTCTCCAATCACATGTACAGATACTTCAAAAGCAGGTTGAGGACCTCGAAAATCAAAATAGAAGTAATAATCTACCTATTTATGGCTTGGTGGAAGGGTCAGAGGGATCGGATTCTCTTGCCTTCTTCAAGTCCCTTCTTCCCAAACTTTTGCACATGCCTGAAGGTACGGAACTCAATATACAACACGCTCATAGATTGGGACGACCTTCTACCACAACTTCCCACTCGCAGAGACCAAGAGGAGATATCCTTTACTTTCTTGAATATACTGATTTGTTAAAGACTCTGACAGCGATCAAAGCTACTCAAAGGATTTCCTGGTCAGGCTCAACTTTATTTTTCGCACTGGACTATGCCAAAGCTACTGCAACACGACGTAAAGCTTTCTTGAATATGAGATCCGATTTACGCTCAATGGGAGCCAGATGTGGTCTGTTCCAACCGTACCTATTTAAAGTCACTTACAATAACAGAACAACAACCTTTGAAGATCCCATACGACTACAAAGCTTCATCAATGCACACAAGACTGACCTCATGGACTCTTCGAGATCTTCTCTTGCATCTGTTTCTTGACTTTTCTACCTCCTTGTTTTGAGATCTCCACACTATTTCCATTGCAGGTATTTTATGTTATTCTTAAGTTCTTAATAGTTAATTCTTCTTTCCACAGCTCAAAAATTTATTGCTATTTTTATAAGTATTTGTTACCAAGAGTTATTTGAATTCTTTCCTGTTTTTTGTTTAGCTCACTTATCATTGTTAACTATGTTATTCTTCACATTTACAGTTATTACTACGTTATGGTGCAGTCCTTCCCGGTTTCGTTCAGCCTATCCCGGATGTCTTGTCTACTCCATGTGGTTCTATTCCTCCCCACAGCTTCGTTTTGTTTATGTAGGCACCTTTTTTTGGATTGTTCCCCCTTTTTCTCTGTCTTTTCATGCACTTTCTCATCCTCTGCTCTTCTGGTGTCTCTATTATATCCACCTTTCCTCTTCTGTCTCTCTTTACAATTCATGTTGTCATTGCATATACAAACCTCTCTATTCTTCTCTTCATTCACATCATGCTTCTCATGTTAAATTTTCTAAATATTTCTTTGCATGGCCCTTTTTTCCGGCCTCAATTACGCACTTCCTATATTCTCCTTCAAATCCTATTGGACCTGTTCACCTCCTTGATATTATTGCATATCTATATTTTTTTTGTTATTTGAATGAATTGGATTCTGGTTCAATATTAGGTTTTCTTCCTACTAATTTTTGGTATCTTATGCCATTGAAATTAATCTCTTGGAATATTAGGGGTTTAAATTCTCCTGTTAAAAGACAAAGAGTTTCAACTCATCTTGCTAAGTTGAATGCTGATATTGTATTTCTCCAGGGAACCTGAACTGATATGGAGTCTTTAAAATTGAAAAGGGGCTGTGTAGGGGAAGTATACTTTCTCAAGTTGATGGAAAATGTAATGGTGTAATGATACTATGTCACCAATCACTTCCAGCTAAATTCATTTCACAAGAATCGGATACAGACGGCCGTTGGCTCAATGTTAGATTGTTATTGAAAGATGTTTCAATTTCTATGCTTAATGTTTATGCTTCCACTGGTGGTGATTCTTCTTTTTGGCCCACATTCACTAAACAAATTACTCTTTGTATTAAAGATAACTTTATATTAGCAGGTGATTGCAGACAGATATTGGATCCCTTCATAGACAGAAATTCCAAGGTCTTTTTTATTCATAATAAGCCCCACAAGTCCTTTGTCCATACTATTACCAAACACATACTCTTAGACGCTTGGAGACTATGCAATCTCATGACTAGAGAATACATTTTTACTCTCCAACTTATCACACTCAATCACATATAGACTATTTTTTTTTGTTTCCCACAACCTCTCCCAGGCCCTCATAAAAACAGAAATTGGCCCCATTTTGTTGTCCAATCACATCCCTGTCTCAATTAATCTGGATATTATACCCAAGATTAACACTCCTAGAAGATGGCGTTTTAATAACACCCTTCTTTCCGATCCAATATTTACCTCTTCCTTTACTAGTTTTTTCAACGATTTTTTTATGATTAACCAAAATTAGTCCTTGCCCTTCTCAACGGTGTGGGATGCTTTCAAGGCATCGGCAAGAGATTTCGTTATTGGATTTGTAGCGAAAAAGCGCAAAATTGAATAGTCACGAGCTAGCAATCTTCTCCAAAACATTAAAAGATTGGAACATTTATATTATACTTCAAACTCCAAAGAATGTCTTACAGCTCTCATAGATGCTAAACTCCAATTCAACAAAACATCGACAGATAATGCCTCACTTTACCTGCTGAAATCCAGTGTGAAATTCTACGGTGGCAAAAACAAAGCAGGGAAAATTCTTGCCAACTTCTTAAAAAGAAAGCATAACAAACTAAATATTTGATCTATCTTTGATAACCAAGCTATTCTAAAATACAAAGACGACGAGATACTAAATACATTTTCTCTCTTCTTCAAATCATTGTATACCTCCGAAACACGGGCTTCTAATTCTACCTTATCACAATTTTTTCCCAACATCAAAACACCTTAAAAAGTCCATCCTGATCTGTCTTCCTTGGACTCAGACATCACACAGCAATAACTCCTGGCTGCTCTCTAACATCTTAAAAAAGACAAGGCACCAAGCCCGATGGTTTTACTGTTGAGTTTTTTCTTCATTTCTCTAAACGTTTATTACCTAAATTACATTCCCTAATACATTCTATTTGCTTCAAAGACAGTTCCATGGATTCATTTAGAGAAGCACACATATGCCTTATTCCCAAAGATGGTAAAGACCCAAACTTTTGTAAAAATTACAGGCCCATTTCCCTTCTTAACATTGATTATAAAATCTTCTCCAAAGCACTCGTCTCCGATTAGATTCCTATCTGCCAGATTTATTAGACAAAGAACAAACTGGTTTTGTTAAGTGACGACTTGTAACGGACAACACACGATTATTTTTTAACGTTCTATCAAAGTCTTCCCATTTAAAACATCCCTTGGCAGCTATAGCACAAGATACTGAAAAGGCGTTCGATAGGGTGGAATGGCCTAACTTATTTTATACCCTAAAATGGTTTGGTTTTGGCCCTAAATTTATTTCTTTAATATCTCTTTTATACTCTAACCCTTGTTTATCTGTTTGTGCCAAAGGATTAATTTCCACATTCTTTGATTTGGGCAGAGGTGTCCGTCAGGGGTGACCTTTATCACCTTTCCCTTTTAATTTACCCTTAGAACCATTCCTTTACAAACTACATCAAAATCCAAATATACACGGCTTCCATACAATAACTTCACACATTAAACTTGCAGCTTATGCTGATGACATTTTGTTATTCATATCAAAATCAGATGATTAAATTCCGACCCTTTTAGCAGAAGTGCAGACATTCTCCCTTATTTCTGGATATAAACTAAATAATGATAAATGCGAGATATTGCCCTTAACGAAATATACTTTTAAATCGGACTTTACCCAATCCAATTTTAATGGAGCTCTAATCATATTGAATATTTAGATTTACACTTTACTCCCTCAATCTCAGATACTGTCACTGTCTGTTTGAACAAATCCATTCATAGAATCTCAGAATTAACAACCAAATGTCATCCTCTTTATCTATCATGGTGGGGCCGTTTGAACACAATAAAGATGATGCTTTTCTCTATTGTATTAGATACCGTTTCCAATATCCCAGTCCCTTTTCCTGCTAAATTTTTCAAAAAGATTAATTCTGTTTTCACTTCCCTTTTGTGGAATAATAAGAAACCCCGAATTTCCTTATCAAAATTGTTTCGCCCTAAAAATGAAGGAGATGCTAATTCTCCTAACTTTCCGGCATATCAACGAGCTTTCCTACATCATCAAGCTTCATTTTGGCTGCTCGACTTCATAGAAGACTCTCCCTTATGGGCCACCATTGAACATTCATACATTTCTCCCTTTTCTTTTCACGAATATCCTTCCTTCTCACGCAAACCACAATCACTCTCCACACCCATTATCAAATTTACTTCCAAACTTTTAGAACCTAACTTTACATCACAGGGTATTATACACTCCTTTCTAAACTCAACAATCTGGCATAACAAGAATTTGCTTATTCGTAATAAACCTTTCTATTGGAGGACCTCAAGCAAAAGGGTCTAATTTGGATTCCTCAACTTTTTCCCCAACTGGAATTCATATCATGTTCTGCACTAAATCAATCACTTAATTTGCCTGCCTCTTTTATTCATAAATATAACCTCCTTAAAAGAACTCTGTTAGATGTCCATACTCAAATTAATACTACACAGGTTAACACAAATACATCTGATGCTTCTCATGCTCTCCATACTCTGTTACACACTAGATCCAAAGCTTCCACCATTTACACTTATCTACAAGGTCAGGACACTATTAGACAAAGGTCTAAGACTAAGGAAGCCTGGGAACATGACCACATGATCTCCTGGCCACCGAAAACCTGCAATAACATAGGGTTTAAAATTTGAAAATCTTCCAGACCTGCTAACACAAAGCAAACATTGTTTTTCATATATAATAGACTCCTCCTGACCCCAAACACCTTAAGCAAAAGGTTTTCACCTGTATTGGATATTTGCTGGACTTACTCAACCCCACATGCTGATTTATTTAATATGCTTTTCTCTTGCTCATATGTATCTAAGTTTAGGAAACAAGTATGGTCTCAAAATAATTTAATTTTTTGAAATAAATTTCCTTTCTCCTTCACTCATAAATTCTTAAGCAGCCTCTCACCTATTTGGGAAAAAGTTACTCTTAATGTCAAAATTATTGATCTGTTACTAGCGGTTGCTTTTCAGCAAATTACTGTAAACTGGAAGGACTTCGCCAAAATTTCCTACAAAGCATGGTGGTATGCTGTTTGCCATAATCACAGGTTAGATACCTCCTTTGTTTATCCTGTACACATGACAACAAAACGATTAGAATTATGGTTGCCTGTTACACTGTATTTTGATGCTAGTGCCAAAAAAGCTTTTCAATTACAACTCATACAACAAGAAGTTTCTAAACCACCTTGAACCCCTAAATGTTCCTCATGTTTAATTCCTCACTGTGTAATCTACATTCTTCATATTGTTCGCCTTATATATTTCTTATCAATCAATTCAATTCATGTCAAAATGTTATTGTGTAATTTGTAGTGCAATGATATGAAATAGGTATTTTATTCTGTATAATGACTCCTCCTTTCTTTTCAATAAAACTTTTTAAAAACTAAAAAAAGTGCTTTCCTTCTCGTGTTTTGAGTCTACACATGGGGGGTTTGAGTAGATTGGCTTGTGAGGACCTACGAGTCAGTGTCGTCGAGCATTGAGTAACTCTAGAAGTTAGGTATTTTGGCCCCATTGCTGTAAAGGCTTTAAAGACAAATAAAAGGGTATTAAAAAGAACCCCTTTGTGCTCTGGCAGCCAATGTAGTACTTTCAGGGCAGCTAAGGCATGGGACAGTTGTGGAAGTTTGAGTACCGATCTGGCTGCCGGTGTTGCACCATCAACTGTAAAATCTGATGTAATGTAGTGAAACGCTTTTGTATGTTAACGAAATGCAATTCATTTTGAAATGGTTTGGTCATATTTTTACCGGGTTTGAATTGTCACATGGTTTACCTGCCAAACATTTTCATGGCTCTGCTTGTGCATTAGCTCCTAGAGCCAAGGCAGACGCTTTGCTCAGCTCCGGCTCGGCTCTCCCTGTGAACTTTTTAACTCGCCCATCTCTAATGAGTATGTGTAATTTTAAAAGGTGCCAACAGACAATGCATTGTGTACAGTGCACTGTTTATACAATATGACCTATAGTCAAACCAATCAACAAAAGCAGCACTATAACAACATATACACTGTCCTCTGCAACTTTGTTTTCCATTAGCCAAGACATTATGGCCCAGATTTACAAAGGGCTTGCGTTGCCCTTGCGACCGGCAGGGGTTCAAAGCAATGCTAGCCCTTTAGTGGGATCCGCTAAGCTACAAATAGCCACCTTGCGTAGCTCTGTGGCTTAGTAAATCCAGAGTAACGCATGGTGGAGGAAATCTCTGCCTTGAGTTACTGTGCGTTGGAAAGGTGTTCCATGGGTGGAACATGGGCATAACCGTGTATTCACCCATGGATTTTGATGTAATCCCAGATTTACTAAGGTTAGTAAACCTGGAATTGCATCTAAATGGTTCATCTTCTCAACAGAGTGGTAAAAAGGAAGAATATCTTTATTTCTTCTCATTATTTCCACGTCCGGCTCTGATATACATAAACAAATGTCAAGCTATGTTTACAATTCTTTCACTGCAGTGATGTGTTTCGCCCCATCTGTCTGATATGAAAGTATTCATTTATGAAATATGTAATTCATTCGAAGAAAGGCAACCCCATGTCAAACAACAAATGCATCCCTCATTGCTTGAGAATCTTCAGTGAAAACTCTCCTAAAGTCACCATGTAATTACATTAACAAAACTCAGAATTTTTATTTTGTTTGCTTTTTCTGGAAAGCCTCATCTTTGTCCCATTTGTGTTTTCTGCTGTTTTTTTAAACATAAGATTGCCTATTCATGAAATACCTTTTACTAAGGTACCACTGTGCCACAGATAATTCATAAATGAGCACATGTTCACCCACTGCTGTCTCTGTTACTTTCCATATATTTTAAGTGCACGGGCAAGCCTTGCCCACTTACTACAAATCAAATTCAGCAAGAAAGCAGCTTACAGTGGTTCACCCCCCCACACCACCTGACCACTACATCTGATCCACTACATTGACTGACATTACATTGTCGAAAGTGATGTACAGAATAGGTTAAAGGTTTTTTAAAGGAAATACAGTAAGGTAACAAATTAAAAAAGTGAGCTGCTCAGAGGTCTTCCTTCCGAAGTGATATAAGGCCAGCACTCTAGTGGCAGGTAATGTAAGAATATAAAAAGTAAAATAGATGGACGATTCATACATTCTGGCCTATGTGCAGCTACTTCTTGTGGAATTTGGCAACCTGTTAATAGTCTCCTAGAGTTTATTTCATCTGCGGGGCGAAAAATACTCATATGATTAGGCAGGGAGGTTACAACTGGGCCAGTTTTTATCCGTGGCTGAATTCTTCCATCATGACTAGGCCTCGGCAATATTTCATTTTTGTTGGCATAATCTTGCATAGTTTCCGGTATTTCATGTTACGATTATTATGTGAAATGCATGACATTATTACATTACGCCATGTCACGTCATTGAGACCTTTTTGGGTAAAAACTCGAGCAAGGGTAGAGAGTGAAAGAATCAAACACAAGTGCCTTGCTTTTGCGTCATGCACTATAGGCCAACATGTTGTGTAATAATACGCAATTCTGGATTACTTTTTGGCAAGGTCTAATCATGACCCTCGGTCTGGGTAAAGTTCATTTGATGGCAAATTTGGAGACCTGCGTTTTCAAAAGTTCCTGAAATGCTTATAGTTGGGTTGGATCTTAGATTTAGAATGATGTCATTTCCGTGTCAAGGTCCTTGAACACCCATTGCTCGTCCACTGTGTTTCATTCTTTGAATGAATGTGAGTGAATAGATGAATGGATTTTGAGGAAGGGCAATGATTTTGGCATAGTGAGTTGCCTGTTTCTGCAGCTTTGCAGGGTTTTCTCCCTAGCATGGTTTAAAGATGGTGCAAGATATTGAATTTAAAACTGTCATTGAGAGGCAGCCCGTTAACGGTGGCTTAGAGATAGTTCCACCTGTGAATTTTAAGGCAACGTCTGGCTGCCACACTCTGGAGTATTTAGAGCCTGTTGATGTGTCTTTTATGGAGGCTAATGCAAAAAGAACAATTGATGGACAAAATGCTGAACAATGTCTAACATTCACCAAAGTACAGAGATCTGAGCCTAAATTCATTGTTTTTTTGCTCCCTATACAAATCAGTCTTGACCCTGCTCCCCATGGTAACAGTCCTGCCCGAACTGCCAGGCACAAGGGTTTTCACCCATCTGTGACTGGGGCTAAATGTTCGGTTGGTTCAACATTCCGTCCATCATCTGCTCTACTGGCATCAGTCACCCTAAGTGGGAAGGGTCTTTCCAGACGTGTGCACCATGCTCTCTACGCCACTAGATTAAAGTTCACCTGGCTGATGAGGGTTAAACCGTGACACCCATCACAGGATGCTTTTTTCTGGTCCAGGGAGGTCCTTGCCTGGCAGTTCGGGCTGGACTGTTCCCATGGGGAGCAGGTTCAAGATTGATTTGCATATGGCTGTGTCTAAACTGGAATGGGATGGTCTGAAAAAAAACGATGGATTTAACCCAGATCTGTGCCTGGGGGTGAATGCTTGATTGGTTCATCATTCAGTTCAGCATCTGTTCTTTTTGCTTTTAGGGAGGCCAGCATAGATGATATTTCAGTGGTTGATTCAAACCTGGACATAAGATTGAATCAGTTCTATATGTGTTTTATGTGGAGGAGTGGGGGATTTTTCAAAGGAAAGATAAATGCAGTTTTCCACCATCATTAGCCACGGTGTTGACCTTAGCAGTGAACAACTGCACAGCATCAAATTAACTCCATAGGTTTCTTACTCTTGGCATGGTGTTTGGTAAGGACACAAGCCTTGAGTTCCAATTAAATGGTAGTGGTATGCACTTGGCATCACCAGTTACTAGGATCATGGTTCAGGTACAGTTCAAACACAGGTAATTCTGGAGACTTTTTAAGGCATGGGAAAAGTTGGCAATTTCCCTGGAACCCCATCTTCCAGGGGAAAATGGTAAAGGGATAACTCAATGCATAAAAAATAATGGCCTTCTATTTGACAGCATGACAGCAGGGAATGGCTGACCTACTCAATCTTAATCTATGTGATCTCAGGCTATTGGTGGAAATTAAAAACAATCTTTGTCTCGCCTTACTTCTCCTCACAACTTCCTCCTATCATGTAACGTTGAAAGGTAGGCCCCAATTGCCCAATGGGAAGGGTGCATGGTGGTAAATCCTGCTTCCCCTCCATATTGCACGTGGGTTGCAGGGCTTTTGACTGCAGAGAACAATGATTGGCACTCTGGCCTTCCCACCACTCCCATGGATCCTAAAGGCCCTTGCGATTATGCCCATCATTGTCCTGTGAGCACAATTGACCTAATTAATGACCCCCTACACCTCTCCTGCCCATCTTATTGTGCTTCATCAGCCTCCATCCAGCTAGAACAAAAATCTCAGCCATAGCTGAAATATTGTGAGATTTCTGCCTCTCGCTAGACTTGGCAGCCATCTTGGGCACAGTATTATAAATACTGCGCCTTTCCACCTGCTTTGCTTTAAGTCTTCACATCAAGATCCAGCTCCTGGCATCCAGGTTACCTGCATACCCTTAGATATAATACAGACCAAACTTCCTAAGCACTACTGCTGCAACCGGTGCATCTTCAGTCTCTTGCTCTCCTTCCAGTAACTCAGTGGTCCTGATGTTTCTTCAACCTGCGAATCGGAAAGAAAACTCTGAGTATTCGATAAGAACAAAGAACATGTCACAATACAGGTCAGTGCACTGAACCTCACAGCAACAGAACTTCGCCTAAAAACTCTTAATGATAAAACTCTCAATGCTAAGCAGGCGAAAGGCAAACCTCTGATTTAGAATTCTTTTAACACACACCATTTTGAGTCAGAAGTATTACCATGCAATTGTACAAAACTCTATGGCATTACAGATTGAACTCTGTAACTCGCAAGGAGATTTCATTAGATAGGAACTGGTGATTCCTTTATGCAGACATTAGAGATTAAATTATGTGACCTACAAGGGATTTCACTTGATGCAAACTGATGATACCTTTATGCAGAAATAGAGGACACATTGGTCTTGATCTTGTGTGAGTGCACATATTTATAGGGAAATAGGGTGGTACAACATTTATTGACTAACTTGAAGTGGCTAATCTGTGACTAATTCTATGTTTTATGATAGTGCTTCAAGAAAGAACTTCAAGAATCACCAAGTTCCAAGGTGATGTCAGAGTGCGAGCCATCCCTAGAATTAACCCACTGGTGAAGATCTTCTCTCTTTCCCGTTCCTTTTACCAAACCCCTTTCTCCTCTGAACTAATCCTCAGTACTCATTGTCAGTTGCATGTTGAGTATTAGTTGCTGAAGGCTTGTAGGGGCTCTTTTTGCTCCTGCAGACCCCTGGCTCTGCAGCTGAGTGGAATCTCATCAGAAATCTAAGTCCACAAAATTTTGTCTGTCCGAGTGAAGATGGATCAGGGAGACCTTTTCGACCCCACTGATCTGGCTCAAGCTCTGACCACTACACCCTTGACTGTAGTAATAATTAATGAGTTAGCCAGGGCTAAAATTAGTCCAATCAGAATTACAGGAAGTCAAACAGGAAAATTCGGTGTTTATCTGAATTGGTCTGAATTTGTGAAATATAAGCCCAGAGTTGGCCTGTAGAGAAAGCATCCTGGTGATGTTCTCAAGTCCCATTTAACAGAGCCAGCCAGGTTTACTCTGCCATCTAATAGGACTGTGCCCGATGAACCCACTGGGAGTCAGTCCACCGGTAAATCACACTGTCCTAACTCCTAGTCCTGCACCTCTGGCCTCACCTGAGCTTTTTAATGGAGATAGCTCAAAGTACAATGTCTTCGTGAATCAATGCCACTTGCAGTTTTTATGTAGACCTACAGCTTTTCCAGATGACACCACAAAAGTTACATTTGTCTATCTTATCTTGTAAGGAATGAAATAGCATGGGCAGAACTACTTGTAGAGGAAGACAATCCTGTACTGTATAATTAGATGTGATTTAAAGAAAGGATATTAAGCTTGTTCACAAAACATACTTTTATGCAAGCAAGTGATCATGAGTTGCTTAATTTCAGGCTAGGGGACAAAGACATACTAACCCAGATCACACAGTTCAATAAGAGAGCCTCATTGTTGTACCGAGGTCCTTGCAATGGCCTTAAGGACATCCTTTCCCAAATTGTCAAACCTCCAGATGAGTGTTCCGATTTCATAGCTCTGGTTGTAAAATTGGACCATCGCTTTGTTGAAAGAAAAGGTGAAAGATCCAAAGGCGAAATTCCAATAGTTAAAGTGTACCGTAGCGATTGGATGAAACAAAAAGACAAACAAAATTTGGATGGGTTATAACCTATGCAGATAGGTGGAATCCACAGACCCCTCTTACAAGATGAAAAAGAAAAGAGGCGAATATTGAACTTATGCCTTTACAGCAGCAAAGACGGACATTTTGCCCGTGAGTGCCCAGTGAAACCTTAGGTCTCTAAGAAAACTAAGGCCTTCTCCACTTCCCAGGAATAACTGACAGAAAACCAGTAGACACGAAGAAAAACAAGATTGATTCTTTGAGTGCAACATCTTATGATAACCCTCAATACTTAGCTAATACTATCATTCAAGTCCCCAAGCACTTCACTATTACTGTGAGCTTAGTGGTTTCCAACCAACTTCAATAAACCTTACCTATCTTGTTGGATTCTGGTACAACACTCTGTCTGCATTGCAATTTTTATTAACAAAGTGTTAGGAGATTTCTTCGATATATGTGTAGTTGTGTACATGGAAGATATCTTGATATACTCACAAACTGCAAAAAAATATATAATTCACGTCAAGACAGAGTTGCAGCGATTACATGACCACCACTTGTTCACCAAACTAGGTAAGTATGCATTCCACACAACTCAGATAGACTTCCTAGGGTTTATCATAACTCCAGTAGGGATACAAAGGGATCCAATAAGATTTAGGCAATTTTAAAGTGGCCACAACCCACCTCTGTAAAATGAAGTCCAATTGTTTTCTAGTTCTCCAGCTTCTATTGATAATTCATCACACATTTCTCTGACCTAGGGAGTCAAATCACAAGTCTACCATGGAAGGGAGTTCCTTTTGCTTGTTTGATGGAAGCTGATCATGCATTTTCCCAACTCAATGAATGATTTACAACAGCTCTAGCATTAAAACATGCTGATCCTAGTTAACCACATTATGTGGAAGCAGGCCTGCCTCAATCTGCAGTTGGCGAGGTACTCTCCTAGAGGCAAAAGATACACGCACCTCTTACCCTAATTTTCTAGGAAGTTACAACCAGCTGAACAGAACTACACAATAGAGAAACACTAACGGCTGGCAATAGAATTGGCCTTCCAGCGGATGAGACACTACCTGTTAAGGGCCGGTCATCCCATCACTATTTATTCAGACCACAGGAATGTCCAATTTGTTAGGTCTGCAAGGGACTTCAAAGTACGTCAGATGTGAGACATACTTTTATTTAGTGAGTCTGATTTTATTATAAATTATTAACCTGGAACTAAGTAGGCAAAGACAGCTGCTCTCTCATGTTTTGTAGAGTCTTCCCAAGCAAAGAGAAAAAGAGTGCCCACCTATCATTCCACAAGAAAAAAATCGTCCGTTTATGCCCACTTCCAACATAAGCAATACGGTTCTACACTGGTGTCACACCACCCACCTAGCTCTGCATTCAAGATAGGCCACAACCAAAGCAAACTGACAAACTGGTTTTAGTGGGAGGGTTGGAAAAAGACATGTAAAGCTTCATTCAATTCTGTCCCACCTGTGCCAGAAATAAATCTTCACACATCCATCTGGCAGGCCTTTTGCAGCCTAAGATGATATCCCAAGCTCCTGGCATTCCATTAGCATGGATTTTGTGACTGAATTACACCATACCAATGGATGGACTATCGTATTGGTGATCGTTGATTTTTTAACTAAAATGGCCTACTTTATCCCACTGAAGAAACTGCCCCTCTCTAAAGAATTAATTGACATCTTTATTGAACACATAATTTGGCTACACTGATTACCCTCCAGGATTAATGGGCTCAATTTATTTCCAAGTTTTGGCAAGGGATCTGCACACCTCTACATATTGATCACTGTTTGTCCTCAACCTACCATCCGCAGACTGATGAACAAATGGAACGCACCAATCAGTCTGTGGAACAGTATTTGCATTTGGTTACATGTATCAGTAACTGGGCTTAAGCACTACCATTGGCTGAACTAACTAAAAACATTCCTTCCACAATTGGGACTTCAACTTTTTATTGTTCATTTGGCTATCACCCAAACGTGTTTCCTTTTAACCTTCCGGAGGGGGCAACTTCCAACTCCAACAGTAAAAGCTCCTCCTGAAAACATGCTCAAAATATGGACAAAAGCTAAATCTGAATTACAACGCTCCAAGGAAATCATGAAAAATTATTCTGATAGTCACAGATGTCCTGTACCTCCCTCTGCAATTGGAGACCAAGTTTGGTTGGCCACATCCAGAAGGCCCACACAAGTTACAACTTCTATATGTGAGCCCCTATAGAGTTTTCAAGGTTATTAAGACAGCGGCATTGAAACTGGAGATACCTGATGATTTCCATGTTCACCCAGTGTTACATATTTCCCTCCTAAAAATGCACCTTTCCTCCATCCATCCTGATTCTCCCCATGTCCTAATAGTTATTGGAGGATTTGTACGATTTAAAGTGAGTTGGATTCTATATGCAAAAAGACTCTGTGGTAAATTGTTCTAATTTGTAGATTGGGAAGGATATTCCCCTGATGACTTGGGATCCCATAGAGCATGTCAGTGCTCCACGCTTTGTATGACAATTCCATGGCAAGCACCCAGTCTAATCCAACCCTGTTGGCAGGCATTTGTATGACAATTCCATGGCAAGCACCCAGTCTAATCCGACCCTGTTGGCAGGCATTTGGGGGAAGAACGTCATAGCATGCTCCACCTCCCAATCCCTTTGTGCTTTATATGGTGTTGGAGCCACAGGCCATTGGACCTTTGAGAATAATGATTGACCCCAGACCCTTACTACCCCTCCCATGTACTCTAAGGGACCGTGCGGTTATGCCTGTCATTGTGTAGTGCCTATTCTGCCCACCAACATATTAATGCAGTTGCCTTCATTTAATTAATGGCCACTAGACCTTTCTTGCCCACCTTCTCATGCTCCATCTGCCCCATCCACCTAGAGCTGAAATCTCTTGAGAGTTCAGGCTCTAGTGAGACTCAGCGGCTGTCTTGGGTGCAGTATTATAAATATTATGCCCTTCTATGATGCCTTGTTTGGCATTGAGTCTTCCCATCAAGATCCAGCTCCTAGAATCCAGCTAACCAGCATACCTTGAGAACTACTACTCCTCAAGTTTCACAAGCTCCACCACGGCAACCAGTGCATCGTCAGTCTCCAGCTCTCCTTCCAGGAACTAAGCGGTCCTGGCATTTCTTTGACATGCGAATAGAAAGGAAAGATTTGAGTATTCGATACAAACAAAGAACACATTGCAACACAGGTCAGTGCACTGAACCTCATAGCAACAGAACGTTACCTACAAATTCTTAATGCTAAAACTCTCAATGCTAAGCAGGCAAAAGGCAAACCTCTGATTTGGAATCCTCTTAACACAAAGACTTTTGAGTAAGAAATGTTGGTCTGAAATTGTCCGAAATTCTATGCCATTAGGAATTGAACTCTGTAAACTACAAGGAATTTTGCTTCATATAATCTGGTGATACCTTGTTACAGCAATAGAGGTCACATCGCTCTTGATCTTGGGTGAGTTCACACAGTTACAGCAAGGTAAGTGGTTACAATATTTATTGACTACCTTGAAGTGCCTAACCCACGACTTGTTATATGTTTCTATGTTAGCGAATCGAGAAAGAACTTTGTTAATCATCCAAGTTCCAAGATGACATCTAAGTGCTGGTCATCCCAAGAACCAACCGTTTGGCGTAAGTCTTTTCCCTTTCCCCTTCCCATTTAACAGCCCCCTCTCCCCATGGAACTAATCGCCAGTATTCATTGTAAGTCACATGTTGATTTGTTTCAGTGAGCTTGGTAGGGCTCTCGTTGTTCCCGCAGACTTCTGGCTTTTCAGGTGAGCGGAATCCTATCACATTTATGTATTTAAAAAGAAGAACATATATATATAAGGTTTTGCAAGTCCTGGCAGTGAAAAAACTCCAATGTAATTTCAGACAGTGGCAGGGGTGGCTCTCACATAGAAAACACCGGGTTTCATTATTGAAATTTACACTGCTTAACTTCAGCCTCAGTCTGGGTGCAGTAAGAAATACGACTAAAGGACTCATCTGAACAGTAATTTAAAATCCAACTTAATGTTAAAGTCAGATTTTATATTGCTATTTTGGGAATGATACTTTTAGAAAGTTGGCCTTTCCTCCCTAAGTCAAATGTGCCTTTTTGCCAGTGTCACCTGACACCTGATGGCTCCCCTGGAGTGTTATGTGCATTGCTACTATACAGTGAATCAAGAGCATTGGGTGTGGGCAAAGGTGTTCCTCTCCTGAGCAGGATTTCTAAGGGGTGTACTCAACCTCTACATGAGATTCAAAGGGCAGCCCGATTTTTACCCAGCCCATTCCTGATTTCAATGAGTGCCTACCCTCTAACTGGTGGATGCAGCTCACACCTGCGCCTGTGTGTTGTTGGAAAGTGGGGTTCTGTCGCAATACCCCCTACTTTATGTCTGGCTTTTGATGCAACTTTAACTGTAGAGTATTGGGTCCCTGCTAACCAGGTTCCCAGTGCCAGTCTTCTTTCCCTAAAACTATACCACAATTGGCACCACTTCACTTACCCCATGTAAGTCCCCAGTAAGTTGCCTCCCTGGTACCTAGGGAAAGGGTATTTAAGAGGGTCCTCTGGGGCTGCAGCACTGGTTGTGCCACCCCGGGGAGTCCTCACCAAGGCTATGCTCTCTGCCATTGCAGGTTGCATTTCTTGGTGCAGAGAAAACTGAAGAGTAGACATGGCACACATGGTATTTCTTCACACACATTCCTGTGTGCCATGCCCATAGACACTGCATAGGATATAGGTAAGACACCCCTCTAGCAGGCCTTAGCCCTAAGGCAGGGTGCACTATATGTCCTCTGAGGGCATATCTGCATGAGCAGATATGGCCCTGCATTATCTTTGTTGATTTATGGATATTGTTAGTGACCAGGAAAGCCATAGTAAGTACATTGACGGGGCACACGTCATTATGAGTTCCCCACCCCCATGATGGCTTCACTAAAATATGGGATCTTTGGTATCAAACATCTCTGCATAATAAACCTTCCCTGATTCCAGTGTCAGATTGTTTAAGAAAGTGCACACAGAGGACCCCTGAGAGGGATTTCCTGAATTCTCCCAATCCTTAGTGTGGTCACCCACTAGCCTGAGCCAACCTGCTACCACCAGACAGTGTTCTGAATTCATAGAGAGAGTGCCTACATACTCTGAGGCCGAGAACAATGCCTTTCCTGGGTAGAGGTGTTTACACACCCTGGTCAGGGAGAGCCATCTGTAGCAGGAAGCTTCAAAGGCCTTCTCCTGTTAGAGGGAACAGGTCCACTTCCTGTCCTCACCCCCTTTATGGCATGAGGACCAACAGCAAAATGTAGAAATAATAGGTGGTATCCCTCCCTGTGCCAACTCCACCCCTCAGGTGATGGAGGCAAGGTGAAGTACACTTTTCAGTGCCTACCATCTTGAATATGGTGGAACTCCTCAAGTAATGATCATGGATATGGCCATTCCCCACTTGGGGTGAGCATTTGGAGGGTGTAGGCGTCCTTAAGGTAAGTAGCGCATTGGCTACTACCTGGCACTCCCTTTAAATTTCCCTAAATGTAGTATTTAGGTGGCCTCCCTTCAGTTCCTGATGACCTAAGAAGAGCCGAACACTATAGAGTCACACTAGCAGAGAAGACTGCAAACACCAACGGACTTGGCCCCAGCCCTACTGGCCTGTCTGCTGCCCTTGACAATCCTGTGCTAAAAAACAACCCATCCTGCAGCCCAGTGACTTCCAGAGCCTTGGGAGGACTGCCTGATATCAACAAAGATTAAGACTCCCAAGAACAGTGGATCTGTTCACCAAGCACCCATATTCAAAGCAAAGACTCTGCGGCTTGAAGAACTGCGGTCCCACCTCCACACCGAATGCCTCCAGCCTGAGGTCAAGAGGCGCACCTGTTCAATCAGGGTTCTTCATTGCTCCGGAGACCGAGTCCTCCATGAGCAGACCTCTCCTGAACTCCTTGACATTGCCTGCAGCCTCTGCACAGAGACCCCCTAAACCACAACCTGATCCGGTATGCCATTTCCAACACCAAAAGGCACCTCTGCACCCATCTATCCTGAGCCTTGGTGAAGAGGACAAAAGGTGTCCCTACGTCCCCGAGCATGGCAACTTACCACTGCAGCTGTAGGTTTCCTCTCACTGGCTCCTGGCCTTAGTCTGCAGCTCTTGTTCGATTTTGTCATTAACAATCCTGTGACCCTAGACACTGACAGAAAGGGAGATTTGATTTAGGCAGAAAAATACCAACTTTTAACAGTGGTATTTACATAATAGTAACTTAAACCCCAACCTTTCCATTAAAGAGGATTTAAAATTACAGTTGAAGTGAGAGGAAGAAACATTTCTCTATCTGCTCTGAAGCTGAAGTTATCACTTATTAAGTGTATTATGGTTACCAAGTGTTAGTCTATTAGATAGATAGCATTAGAGTTTTTCACTGTCATGAATCTTAAATACACAGTTCTACCTTTTAAATACCATGCACCCTGCACTATGAATGGTTAGGGGTGCCTATAATTATGAAAAAGAAAGGGTTGGGCCATGGCAAAAGGTTTATTTGCCAGGTCAAAATAGCAATTTATAACTGCCCCACATACTGCATTGGCAGGCCTGAGATGTTGTACAGGGCTACTTTAGTGGGTGCTGCAGCCCACTTGTAGCATTTAATTTACAGGCCCTGGGTACACATAGTACCATTAACGAAGGAATTATAAGTACATTAAATGTGCCAATTGTGTGCATGACAATTTTACCATGTTTGAAAGGGAGAGTAGGGCTAAAGTGTGAGGAGTCCTAATGCAATAAAAACAAGTTCTGCAAAAATAGGGGTACAAAGGCAAAAATCCGAGGAAATACTATGCAAAAGCCAGTCTTGTCCAACAGTCTAGCTTTGCTTTGTTCATCAGAAAACCATCGTCTTGTCTCCAACGCTTCCTTTACCAACTTCTTCTTCTGTCTACATCGCTTTTCTATTTCAACTCTCTTACTACACTGTTCTCTTTACTCCTCTGTCATTGATCTATCTCTTACCCTGTATTATATCTCAGTACCCACAGAGTTGGAGGTCACTGAGTAGCCAGAGTAGTATACATAAAGAAAGAAGAGAGACAAGACGGGAAGAGAATTAAGGAGAAAATCATCCTATCATATTTCACCTGATAAAATGGTGAAAATCCTTAGACCAGTGCTTTGATATTCCCTGTTGCAGTAAACATGCCAGTTGTGAATTAAGGTTTATTAGGGCGCACCTAGATTCAAACTTCATATGGAGGGGCTACCACTTCCAACAAAAGAGATAGAGCCATCTTCAGAACTTAGTTGAAAAATACTGTTGGTGCTCCTTTCAGTGTTGTGATATGCTACATAATACAGGAAGCCCTTTCCTGGACAAGATGAAGCCAATGATGAAGATCCTACCCCAGCTTCAAGAGACATGTCAGGATTGTATAGGACCTTGGACCTGGACCAACTTATGTCGGCACCAACGTTTGAGGGGGGGCACACTCTAGATCTTATGTTCTCCATGGCTGGGTTAGAGACCATTGATAATATTATACCTTTTTGCTGTACCGATCACTTATTTGTGATTTTCGTCCTGTCAGGCAGAGAATCATTAAGAGTCAAATGGAATTGTGTCAATAAACAGCTTGGCAGGGCCTGGAACAAACTTAATGGATCTGCTTTGACAACTTTGCTTCACTCCTGTTCCTGTCTAATGACACAGGGGGCTCTGTGGAAAATAAGCTTCTTATTTTAAAGAATCACATCTCTGACACCCTAGATCGACCTATTCTTTTCAAGAATGTACAATTTTACCTTAAAATCTCTGCTCTCTGGTTTAATTATCTATGAAGGTCACTCAAACAATGGTGTAAAACGCTTGAAAGAGATGGCACACTGCCTATAAGGAAGAGGACAAAACAGCTGTGGCCCATGCATGTAAAAGCAGTGTGGAGGAGGGCAGGGTGGGGGGTAATTTTGACAGACGAGGACAAGGGAAAATGAATTTTTTATTTTACTTTCCCTCGTCATCGTCTGTTTAAATCCCCTGGCCTCACAGCTCTTACCTGCCTGGGCCGTGGTAGGGACAGAATGCCCCTTAAGGAGGTTCAGCGTGACTATAAGTTAGGCATTATGAATGCCAAGGCTGATTACTACACTAATGCCATCTTGACAGCACCCAATAGCACCAAGAAAGTGTCCAATATTATTTTTTTTAGCTCAAAATAAGTTTATTAATCATATTGCAAGGTAGGAAAACATAATATAATCAAAGAGTTATGAGGAAAAACAAGAGGGGGAAAGGAAGGGAAGGGAAATCACAGGAATGATAATCATAATGCAATGCAGAATGAAAGGAGCAATAAGAAACTTAAAAATATAATCATGGGTATCGGAAAGCAAAAATAAATGGTACAATAATTATACAATAAAAACAAATGCAATTGTGGTTATGCAGTTAAACATCTTAGCAGAAAAGGAATGAGAAAGGGCATCAAGGGGGTTTGGAAACCTCCTGCTGAGCAGGTCGTGGACAAAAGAAACGAGTTATGCAGTTATCTAAATACATTGTAACTGGAAGCCATAAATCAGCATGCTTATCTGCCAACTGGGCAGGAAAAACAAAAGCAGTATCAGGTCTATGATTGTGACAAACATTATACTACCATGCTTTGAAAGTAATGGTAGAGGAAGACTTCCAATTAATAGTAATTTTTCGAAATGCAACAGCCAATAGTAAGTCAACAATACGAACATGAAGATCAGTCTTGTTCCAACAAGGGGAAAGACTTCCCAAAAAGATATGAGTAGGGGAGAAGGGAATACGAGTGCAAAAAATAACATTAATTTGTGCCCAAACTTGTAACCAGAAGGTGTGTACATTCTTGCAAAGAAACAGCATATAAAATAAAGTGGCATTAGGTGAAGAGCAAGACCAGCATGCATCTGAGGTGGCAGGGAAACGCTTGTGAAGGGTAGAAGGAGTGTGAAGCAAGCGGTATATATAAAAAATATAGATTGCGTTAAAGACGCAGCCCTAGAAGTTTTACGAAGCTTTGTCCAAATTTTGTCCCAAAGAGATATTGGCCATGACGTGGAGAGATCATTCTCCCAATGTTCCTCCACCTTGGATTTGGGTCTGGGAAGTGTATGTGCATGAAGGTGTTTGTAAATGACAGTGGCTTTAGGGAGGGTTTGTAGGATAGAATGAAGCCGAACGGTAGGATCAGGTGAGATGGGAGAGGGGATCGCCTTGGAAAGTCTATTATAAGTTTCCATGACCGTTGCTTTAAGGAGGAGGTATTTGGGAGCAAAGGAGAGGGGCAAATCAAAAGTGGAACAAAGAGTGTGGAAAGACAAAAAGGTAGATTGTGAGAATAACTGTGATATCCAAAGCAAGCCTTTGGTTCTCCAAGATTTCCAGTAAAAGGGTTTACCACGGAGTAGAAGGTGTTTATTGTGCCAAATAGTGGATGAAAGGAAATCGGCAACACTTGCAGGAGGGGAAGGATTAGAGGATAAGAGGAGTTTGACAGTGAATTTATGGATAGGAGTAGGAATTGAGGAAGGCTTGCGCGAGAAGGAAATATACTCAGCAAAGGAGAAAGGGGAAAGGGAAAGGCGTTCAACCTTAGTCCACAGAGGGCAAGGGGAATCGGGTCTTGTAGCCAAAAGGAAGATTGACGCAACAAAAAAGCATTGTGATAATTCGGGAAGTCCGGAAAATTGACTCCACCTTCAGAAGCGGGGCGAATGAGTTTAGCAAGGGACATTCTGGGTTTATTATTATGCCATAAAAAGGAAGACAAGACTGAGTTAACTTTCTTAAAAAACTTAGCTGGAATGGAAATGGGAATATTGGAGAAGGTATAAAGAACAATGGGGGATAGCATCATTTTAATAGTATCTAGGCGACCCCACCAAGACAGGTAGAGAGGATGCCACTTAGCTGTAAGGTCGGATAATTTCTGAATGCATTTAGTAAGACAAAGGGAAACAGTATCGGGGATGGAAGGGATGATATGCAGTCCTAAATACTTAATATGGGAAGCCTCCAGGTGAAATTGGAGGCGCTGTAATCAGGTTTAAAGGTGAATTTCGTCAAGGGGAGGATCTCGCATTTATCATGGTTGAGTTCATAACCAGAAATTGAGGAATAGGTCCGTACTTCCTCCAAGAAAGCGGGGATAGAGACCGTAGGGTTCGAGATGAAGAGTAAAATGTCATCTGCATAGGCAGCAAGTTTAATGGAGAGATCCATGGTCTGAAAGCCCTGGATATTGGGATTTTGGCGTAATCTAGACAGAAAGGGTTCTAAAGCAAGGTTGAAGAGAAAAGGTGAGAGGGGGCATCCTTGGCGAACACCTCTACCAAGGTCAAAATAAGGAGAAATTTGGCCATTAGCGTAAACTGCAGCTCGTGGACGAGAATACAATAGTGAGATTAGGGAGGTAAATTTAGGGCCAAACCCGAACCATCTAAGAGTATGAAAGAGATAAGGCCATTCGACCCTGTCAAACGCTTTCTCGGCGTCCAGGGCTATCGCCGCGAGGGGATGTTGGAGATGGGAGGATTTTGTTAATATGTTAAATAAAAGCCTAGTATTATCAGTAGTGTAACGACCTTTAACAAAGCCTGATTGTTCTTCACCTAAGAGGTCAGGGAGCAAATGATCCAATCTTATCGCTAATGATTTGGCAAAGATTTTATAGTCAATATTGACCAGGGAGATGGGTCTGTAGTTTTTGCAATATTGGACATCTTTTCCTGGTTTAGGTATTAAACAAATGTGTGCGTCTGAAAAGGTTCCTGAGGAAGTACCTAATTCAGCAAAAGAATGGAGAAGGGAATGGAGCTTTGGAATCAATATTTTGGAGAAGTGGAGATAAAACTCAACGGTGAAACCATCCGGGCAAGGGGCTTTGTTGAGTTTAAGACGTTGGAGGGCAGTGAACAATTCTTTCTGTGAGATGTCAGATTCTAGGGAGGAGAGATCAGGGGGGAAAGGTGTAGGTGTTTGAATGGTGGAGAAGAAGTGTGTGAGAGACTGAGGAGAAGATTGAGTGTCAGAAGTGTATAAGGTCTCGTAGAAATGGGAAAAAGTAGCAAGAATATCAGCATCCTTAGTTGTAAGTGTGCATTAGTATCATAAACTGATTCAATATTCACCTTAATATGCTTGACCTTTAAGTAATTAGCAAGGATTTTCCCAGCTTTATTCTTACCACCATAGAACTTGGCACTTGACTTAAGCAAATACAAGGAAGCATCTTTAGTAGACTTTTCGTTAAATTTGAGCTTAGCAGCGACCAGAGCTGTCAGACTATCTGTGGAGTGTGTAGTTAAATAGGCGTGTTCCAATCGCTTAATGTCATGAAGGAGGATTTTAGTGAATTGGCGAGCAGTCTTGCGTTTTTTAGCGACAAAATTAATAATGAAGTTGTGTACAGCTGCTTTAAAAGCATCCCAGAGATTGTGTTTCGAAACGGGTGGGACATCGTTGAACAAGAAAAATTCATCAAAAAAGGCAGTAAAGGAAGTGGAAAACTTGGGATCTAAAAGGAGGGCATTATTAAAACGCCATCTTCTGGGTCCATCAACTTTAGGGATAACCTCAAGGCTAACTACTACAGGGGCATGATCGAAAAGCAATATCGGACCAATTTCCGCTGCAGTGAGCGTTTGAGCAAGATCGTGGGAAACAAAAATATAGTCAAATTATGATTGGGAACGGTGACAGGGTGAGTAAAAAGTAAACTCCTGCAAAGTCGGGTTACACAAACGCCAGGAGTCAACAAGCTTATGTTGGGATATAGCATGGGTAAAAAGTTTATGTGATTTTGTGGGGATGTAAGTGGCATCAGATTTCCTATCTAGAAATGGGTCAAGAGGGTGGTTACAGTCTCCCGCAAGGATGAAATTATCATCCTTGAATTGGGTAATGAGTGGAGAAAACTCAGCCCAAAAAAGGGGTTCACCGTTGGTGGGACCATAAACATTAAGAAGAGAGATTGGAACACCTCTAAGCGTTAGTCTGACATTTGTCTATCCGCCGTTAGTATCTGCTTCTTGGGAAATTACTGTAAAGGGGAGCGACCTGCGACATAGAATAGCAACACCATTACGCTTACCATCACCTTGTGAGTAGAAAACTTCACCCACCCAACCTCTTTTAAGCTTAGCAGATTCTGTGTCAGAAAGGTGAGTTTCCTGAAGGAACTCAATATCAACATTCAGTTTAGCTAGGTGGGATAAAATGCGCTGTCGCTTAATTGGGGAATTAATACCCTTGACATTCCAGGAAGTTATGTTCAAAGACATATTTTGTGCAGTAAAGCAACAAGGGGCAGATGTATCAAGATACCATTTTGCACTTCTCAAATAGCGATTGTTAAGGAATCGCTATTTGAGAAGTGCAAAATGGTATGTATGTAGAATTTCGCTATTAATTAGCGATTCCTTAGAACTCCTTAATTGCGATTAGCAAATTGCTAATCGCAATTAAGGAATAATTTCCCATTCATTTCTATGGGCCAGGAGGCCCATAGGAATGAATGTAAAATTATACTCAATTTGCGATTAGCAATTAGCTAATCGCAAATTGAGAATAATTTCAAGGGTGCAAGGGTGTCTTAAGGACACCCTGCTGCACCCCTGAATTTGATATGTGTACGCATATGGCGCACATACATGCCCTAAGGGCATGTATGAGCGTCATATGGCACCTTTAGAATTTAAAAAAAGTGCTTTTTGAAAAGAATTCGCAAGTTACCACCAACTACAAGTTGATGGTAATTTGCGAATTCTTAGTCAAAAATCGCAACACTAAAATGCTTGATACATTTCAAATCTAAAATCGCAATTTGCTATTTCTTAAAAGCCTCGCAATATTAAGAAATCGCTAAATTAGCGATTCCTTAATATTGCGAGGCTTTTTGAATGATACATTCCGATTCCCGTTTTTTTTGTCGCAAACGCTGCTATTTTCCGAATCGCAGCGTTTGCGACAAAAAAAACGGATGATACATCTGCCCCCAAGTTTGTTACATATGAAACCAATAAAGAAATCAATAAAAGTGAGCAAATCAAGAGAAAAGAGAGAAGTAATAAAAAGTGCGAGAAGGAAGAGGAGAGTAAATTGAGCAAGAAGAAAACAGTGTGCATTGAAGACATATGTAGGAATAAGAAAAAGACCCAAGATTAAGAAGGAAGAAGTAGGAGAAAGAGAAGCAATATGGAAGAAGAAAGGAGAACGAAAAATGGAATTAGCGAAAATGAAAGAACTTGCAAGGAGAAAAAACAGGGGGAAAAATAGCAGAAAGTCCAAAATAATTTATGAAAGGAAAGAAGAAGAAAGGAGAGAACTACAACGTGGAAAGAGAGCGGTTATAACCGCAATAATAACAAGAAAGCTGAAATACAAGAGGGGAAGTACAAAAAGAAGGGAACAAAGTAACAAAAGGAACTAGGGGGAGAACATACCAACAAAGGAAGAAGACAAAAAGGAAGAGAATGAAGAGGAACTGGGGAGGGATGGAACCACACGGGTGAGGCGAAACATCCTAGGTCGGCCAGGCGGGGAACCGGGGAGACAACAGCAGATGAGGAAATATTCCTGCGGAAATGGAGAAGAGGAGCAAAGATTAATAGAGGAACAAAATAAATTCAAAAACAAACATTAGCGAATAACATCTAAACTAAGTAAGGGAACTAAATGAGATAAACAGGCAGTGACAAGAACCAAACAAGAACATCAGAAGAGCAAGAGCAAGAAAGGGCAACTATTCAGCCAGGATGAGAAGAAGAGGGTCCAGATGAGTCCATGGCGGTGGTCTTGTTCGCATTGATGAAACTCTGTAGACGCACTGGATCTTCATATGTGGTCGTCTTGTTGTTGTAGGTGACTTTAAACAAGCAGGGATGGTACAAACCATATCTGGCCCCCATTGAACGAAGAACATCTCTCATGCCTAAAAAGGCCTTCCGACGATTGACAGTCGCCTTAGCATAGACCTGAGCAAAGAACAATGGGGATCCAGACCATGCTAATTTTGGTGAAGCCTTGGCAGCTGCAGGTACTTTCAGGAGGTCAGTACATTCCAGAAAATAGAGAATAACACCTCTTGGTCACTGTGACATGGAAGGAGAGGTAGGTAAGCGACCCAATCGGTGTGCACGCTGAATGTTGAGGGTTGTACCTTCTGGCAAGTGAAGCAGCTTGGGAAGAAAGGATCGGAAGAAAGTGACTGCGTCCGAGCCCTCAAGACCTTCAACCAAGCCGTAAATACGAAGGTTGTTACGTCTGTTTTTATTTTCCAACTCCTCCATCTGCTTCTGGAGGACACCAACTTGTGAAGTTAAATGGGAAACCGCAGATTGTGTCTCCTGAAATGAGGTGACAGACTGCTTGACTAAAAAGACTCTGGCATCAATGTGCGACCAATTATCCGTAAGGGTCTGAAGCTTGACATTGGTTTCCTCCATGAAAGGACGCAGAGTGCCGATCTCCTCCAGAAAAGGACGGAAGGATCTAATTTCCTCCAGTAAGAGTTCCACTGAAACAGGTATAGAAGACTTGAGAGGTGAGGGCGGATCTTTCTTGAGTCTCTTGGTGTTGGTTTTCCCCGGTGCTGACTGGGATGGATCCACGGTAGTGTCTGAGCCAGATGAGGTAAGAGAATCTTCTAGTTTAGAAAGAGCTGAGAATACTTTGGAATTCTTCACAAAGGCCACCTTCGTCGTAGATTTGGAATTCATGCGTGAAACAGATTTAAGCCGTCCCATATAAGATATAGGAAGCTATTACAACCCAAAGAACATGCAGTACCAGCCAAAACAAGTGGTCTCCGGCGCAGGTGGATGCGCAAGAGCATATAGTGAAGTAAGAGGAAATAGTCCAGTGAGGTACTGCTGAAGGTGACAAAAATTAGTCTAAAAAGATGCCAAAATGAAAAAACTTGACCATTTCGTATGGGTTAATGACTGAAAAAATAACTTGACCATGCCAACAAGCGTCAATGAAGGCAGGAGCGGTAGTAGATGAAGAACAAGAGAACAACAAGTCAGAGCAAAGGTAATGCATGTGAGTCAGTCATGACGAAATACCCAGCGTAGTAAACAACAAGTAATCTGCTGCAACCTTAGGGCATAAGTAAAGCTTTAGGGCTAGAAAGTCATAATAAGAGCTTTATCCTATGGGATGATAGAAAGGTTGTGAAGACGCAAGCTATAACATCTGAAAAACCATTGACGGGTTAATGAAAGAGGATAAGCACTGTAGGGCACAAAATGGCGGCTGGACGAAGAACAGACTCACCAAAATGCTTGAGTAGTCGAATATGACATCAGTGTATAATAGAACGAGTTGCCAAGCCCATTATAAGCCTTTGGTATTCTTCCTGCGCATGAAAGGCTCTGAGCGCCGATTTTATGTGAAAAATGCGCATTCGGCAGCAGCATCTAAAATGGCGGCCGTGCCGCCGGCGCTCCGCTCACAGCGCATATCATCGGAGAAATCCTCTATTGAAATAAAGACAGGGTCCGAAGTTGGAGCGGAAGCATCAGGAGCCGTTCCGATGCTAGGATGAAGGGTTTCCGCAGGGGGAGACGACACAGGCCCGAAGTAATCCCCGGAGCCGCACGGAGCCTCATGCAGATGCCGCCATCCCCGATGGGCGCCAAGCCACGCCCCCAGTGTCCAATATTATGAGGGAAATGTCTAACCCTGAATGCCTGAGCCAATCCATTATGCCTTCACAAAGTCTTTGTGACAACCTGCAAATGTATTTTGAGGACAAGATTACTACTATCTTAGAAGGCATATATTCTGCTACTCCAGCAAAGTCCACCTCAGAAGCTCAGAGAAATAGCTCTCACATATTGCCACCGAAGGAGGTGTTCCAAACAGCAGTGGCAGGTTAGTCTGCTTCAAACCTATATCCATATAGAATGTTCATACTTTATCTATGACTATTTTGTCTGGCTCACCCCTGGATGTTCTGCCAGCTAAAATCTGGAAGGAACATGCCGACACTGCATTCCCCTGCTAAGGCCAATTTACAATCTTTCTCTGCAATCGCGCGTCGTACGACTTGCATGGAGTCATGCCTATTTTGAAAAAGTAATCTCTTGACCCAGAGGTCATGAGTAACTATAGACCCATTTCCATTTGGTCTTTTCCAGTGAAAATTGTGGAACCCTATGTCATCAGGCTTTTAGTCCAACACATGGCCAATTACAACCACCTGAAAGAAGAACAATTTGGATTCAGGCTGGGCCATGGCACTGCATCAGCTTTGTAAACTACAAAAGAAACGACCCCACCCAGAAATGCTGAAAAGTGCAAAATCTCACCTTACACTGGGAAAATAATTCCCCATATTTGACCAAGCTATCCAAATAAACACAACACACAAGTAAACATTTATGTGCATTTAATATAAAATTATTCCAAGACACATTTCAGATATCTTATAGTATCAATTTAGGTCTGAAGTAATTATTTCTTACCTTTTTTAAACACAATATTAATGACAATAGAAACATTAATAACTGTAATTGACACCCCTATCAAAAACAGTCAGACTCCTCATCCATTGGTATCTACAAACACTCAAGCCATACACATACCACTATCATTCAACACACCATATACGCTCAGTCTTCCTTCAAAATCCACCTTACACATGTAGAAAGTTATGTATACAGGAGGTGAACAAGAACAACAAATTGAGATGTAAGAAAGCAGCAGTACGATTTCAACATGCATATATTATACCAATTAAATTGAAACACAGATTCTTTGAATATATAGAAAGATAAATGTGTTTGCCTTTTGAAAAACAAGTGTGGTGTAAGACGCAGGCCATACCCCGGTTGACGACGTAAAGTGGTTAGCTCTCATAAATTACTATGCAACAAAGCACAACACAATCTTCACACGAAAACTAGTGAAACATAAAAAGGTATGGTTAAAGGTTTTTTTTAAAAGATGGTACGCATCCCCTCCTGAATATTTGTTCAATAGACCAATGGCTGGAATTTCTACACAGTGTAACCCTGAATATTAGTAGAGGAGGCTCATATTTGCTGTCTTACACATTGTTATTCCCCCATCACTCACTGTTAAACCTCTTATGGGTGGTCAATATGAAGGTGGTTTTAAATTGAGAGTCATCACTGAAACCTGCGTTCACCTGGTTGTTGTGATACCGAAGCCTACAACACTTTCACAGACACTTTTCCAGTTGTCTCTACCGTGATATCTATAGTGTATGCCATTTAGGCGGGGTGGTGAATGCATGTGATGAGAGAGTGGTAATGTGTGGTGCTATGACAAGTTAGAATAATTGTGTGGTATCGATTTGGTGACACATTAACAGTTTTGTCATATATATCATTGTCTGGAATGAAGAAGTACTTCAATGCAATAGTTATGTGTACTAATAGATGAAATGACTGCATATTTGAATTAATGACATTTTTAAATATGTTTTTTACATTTTTTGTACAATTAAAAATTGAAAAAAGCAAAAATACAAATGATATAAGAAATGCAATAAAAAGATAAACACCATTATGATGAAGGGTTTTGAATAATAATGTATACAATGGACAGAGAGCTTTAGTGAGTCCTTACATAGAATTAGAGGTTGCGTGGAAGTTTTGATTATTTTCACTAGAGAGATAAATAGCCAAATAATATCTATCTATAAAAATGTCTACAAGTATTGTATGTATTCATATAATTCTCTCCATCTCGGCAGAATGTCATAGTGTTACTGCTGTAACCAGCGCTGACACGCGTTTCGGTGACACCCCAACTACGGATCACATTTTCTTCAGGGCGCTTAAGGTAAGATGTTCCCAGATTTAAAGTGGCGTGGATTATAGGGGAGCAAACCAGCACACTAATAATCCTACAAACAAAGTGATAGCTGGGTCAAACAACTATGAAAAAATTATGAGCGTACAATAACTAGAGATCATATCAGCCAAAAAAACTCACAAAAAGACCAAGTGGTAAGCTCAATATATACAGATCCTCCTGCAGAACGTAGAATCCAACAGCATTATAACAAACATTCACTGTGCACCAAATCCTGTGCCCACACAAAACCAATAAAGAAATAAAGCAATGAAAGCAGAAAGTGGCACCTAAAAATACCAATCCAGAACCTTCTCTGCACACCGAAATATGTGTCCATCGGAGACCAATAGATAAATAAATGTGAAGATTACCAATCAAAGACAAAGAATTGAAAAACGTCTAAATC
This sequence comes from Lissotriton vulgaris, assembly GCF_964263255.1. NCBI lineage: Eukaryota > Metazoa > Chordata > Amphibia > Caudata > Salamandridae > Lissotriton > Lissotriton vulgaris. The sequence continues at coordinate 957,007,157 of NC_141694.1, forward strand.
AAGTGAGCATGCCCGGTAAACCGTGGATAGTAGATAGTCCCGTTCACCACACGGATAGAAACAAGCAAAAAAAGAATCTAATAACCAACAAGAATTCTTGGCTTATGTGTCTATTTGTCTAAAGAGATAATGCATCGGTATGATAATCATGCGGTGGAATAGTAGATGTATAGTTCCATAGGCAATAATTCAATCAAGGTACCTCATGTCTAAAAGGAAGGAGGCAGAAAGACAAAGAATCAAAATACAGATTTTCCTTAATGTACTGATCTTAAGAAATCTAGGGTCAAAAGGAGAAACCATACCTCTGCACAAAGACTTCTTTAACAAAGTTGGTATATATATATATACGAACGCTGCCACTTACCCACGGGGGCCGCTGCTGCTGGAAATAACGTGTTTTGCTGGCAGACTGCGGGGGACAGCTTTACTCCGTGTTGGGCTCTGCGTAGCCAGCTCCCTGCATTTGGACCGGTCTCTCCCCGCCGCCGTTAGCCTCCTGACATCTGGCGCGGCCGCTGAGTGGGGGGGACTACAGGTCCCAGCAGCACTTGCGGCAGGAAGCCGCCAACGCCCTGTCCGCGCCCGGCGGCGCTCATAACCAGCGGGGGCCCTTGACAGAGCGGGGGTCATCAACGAATGCTGCCACTTACCCGCGGGGGCCGCTGCTGCTGGAAATAACGTGTTTTGCTGGCAGACTGCGGGGGACAGCTTTACTCCGTGTTGGGCTCTGTGCAGCCAGCTCCCTGCATTTGGACCGGTCTCTCCCCGCCGCCGTTAGCCTCCTGACATCTGGCGCGGCCGCTGAGTGGGGGGGACTATAGGTCCCAGCAGCACTTGCGGCAGAAAGCCGCGACGCCCAGTCCGTGCCCAGAGGCGCTCATAACCAGCGGGGGCCCTCGCATCGCGGGACTCACGCGGGCAGCGCCGGGCTAATCCCGGGTAAAGGGCGGGCCCTCTGTGGCCCTCAGAGGACATCAGAGGTCGGGCGGGCCCCCCCCCCAAGTCTTGTTATAAGAGGTGAGTTCGGGAAAAGTGACAATGGGCAAACGTAATATTACTTCTATATTGCCCGACTCTATAGATCCCCCATCTCTGCCTCCCTCCTTTGACTGTCTTCTGGAGAACGCCCTTAACATGGTCCAGGAGGAAATTGCTAACACCGAAAGGAGGATGTCTTTGGGCTGCAGCAATAGTTGTTTACAGCCCTCATATACAAGCCCACCCAATACTGTACCACTTTCACAAGTAATTACCATCTTGAAACCCACTACTCAGGTGACTTCGCTAGAAAAACCGCCGGCGGGTGGTAGCCCAGTTATAACTATCGACTCCCAGCCTGACTCCTCTGCACAGATTGTTATTGCTTCCCCGTCCCCGAGTAATAAGACTGTCAATGGAAAAAGGAAAAGGGGCCAGTCGAAATCCACAACAAATAAGAGGAAGCAACCTACCCGCAGCAAGAACCAACCAACCCCCCAGAGTATGTGGACCAGAGGGAAGCAGCAACAGCGACAGCCCGGGGGGACCACTGCTAATACAGAAAACTCGCAACCTGTTGAGGGGGCAGTTTCCCCAAATTATTCTACAGCAGATTGTAACTCATTGGGCACACAGACTGAGTCGTTATCTGAAAGCATCATTCAATCTAAGCCCAATGGGAATTTTATTGAGACTATTGTCGATACTATTTTTAAACAATTGGAAAGTCAATTGATCAAACAATTTAATACTGTTTTTAAAAGACTAGATAAACTCGAAAATTTAGTGAAAAAGGAAGAGGTAAAAAGGAAAGGGGTGATCAGCCTCGATCAGATGAGGGGTGACCGTCTTCTGAAAGATTTAGAGTCCGCTAGCAAGGCTATCTTGTGTGGTGGACCCATTATCAGCAGCAGCTCAAAGGGTGGGCCAAAAACTGTTAGTAGTAAATCAAACACTAACACCACATCTAGAGGCAACACAACAGAGCAAATTCAATCTGCCCCAATAGTTATGCCCAAGCATAAGCCCACTCCTCCCGCAGTAGCTGGTCCTTCCCATACCACTACGACAGTTGGTAGCACAGCTAGTAGCACACAGAATGAGGCCCCTACTACATCTACCTTAAAAACCGTGGCTCCAAGCACAAGCAATGGGGGTAAGGGATAACCGGTTGTCAGCAGACTTATAAAACACCAGGAACCCACCCTCCATTTACCACCTGACGCCTGCCCATACGTCTTAGTACTGGCAGGTGTGCCACCCCTTAAGGATGGACTGGGTGAGTCTTGGGTCCAGCTGAACAATAAGTGCATTGACTGGTTGACCAAACATAAGGGGGTGGGCCATGACATTTCAAATGAAATTTTATCTGCACGCCGAGTTAGTTGGATTGGCCCTTCACGTAAAAACATCAACGGGGATTGTATTGTTGTGAACTTCAGGCACCCTGGTACTGTTAAATACATACTCAACTATAACAACAACCACTTGGGTCCATCCACTGTTGTGACCCCCCTGCCTTTGGGATATTTTTATAGGCCCCCACCAAGACTTTTTCGCCCAGGCCCCCCGCCCTTTCCACTTTTCAATAGATACACCACACTAGCTGAAACATGCAGCCTGGACTGACCATTAGACATTCTTTCTGATAATGTAGTTAGCGATTATATTAACATGTATGTTCCTGAAGGAAACCCATCAACCAGCCCTATCGCTATATTGCCTAATTCATCTGGTAGGCCCAGGCCGTCACCTGTTCTTACAACTGGTACCATTAGCCATATTTCCCCCACAGTGTCCGACGATCTGTCCATCCTGAGTTGGAATATTGCAGGCCTTAATGCAAAAACCAAAATCAAGCCCTGGATTGATTGGATATCCAACTTCGATGTCCTAATGTTGCAGGAAACTTGGTGCACGAGTCCCATACTCCATGAAGGATACAGCTGCCATAACCAGATTGTACCCGCCCCTCCCATCGGGCGCCCTAGTGGGGGCTTATCTATCTGGGTTAAAATTACGGCTGCCGCTAAAACTGAACCATTACAGACAAACAATAAACATTTTATGGCGTTGAGATATATTGGTAGGATAAGGTTATGCCTTATCAATTTCTATAATAACGATTTTACAACCCACCCCAATACCAACTTCCTAAAACTTTTTAATTTTATTGATTAAGTCGTGGAGGGACAAAAACATGGTAGGTTTGATGATATCTGCATAGGTGGTGATTTCAACGCACATATTCACCATAGAATCCCACCCTGTAAGAGAGGGGACAAATTACTTGATCTGTTATCCACACGCGACCTAGTTGACGTCATGGAGATAACAGCTATTGGTGTGGATAATGTGCCCGTTCCCACCTATATTGGGCGTGGGAGCTCAACCACTATAGACCATGTATTCATTTTGCCGATTCTTGGGGACCTTTTATTAAAATCGGAGGTAATCAGGACCACCTACAGTGACCATTCCCCAATTTTAATTTGTCTTAAATCAATCAAAAAACCGGGGAAGATAGTAGAAACTGGAGCAAAAAATTTGACAGCATCTACAGACAGGCTGAGGGTGGCTTGGAAGGGGATAGACAACCAGGGCGTTTTGACTCAAGTCATTAAAAAACATCCTACACTAGCCCCAGTTTGCTTATCAACTGACATCCCCGGGCCAGACTTCGTTACCTCATTTTGTGAACTCTGTAAGGCCATAAAGAATGACATTTCTAAACCGGTCCCAGCTCATAACAACACTAGCCCCAGGTGGTTTGATAATTCATGTTCCAAAGCCAACCGGGAACTTAAGGCTGCCCTTACTGCTGAACCGCGTGATTTGGCCCTGGTTAGGACTCTGAGATCTAGATATAAATACACCCTAAAAATCAGATCTGAAGAGCTTTTAAAAGACCATTGGGACTCTCTTGTTCGCACTGCAGCCTTAAAAGATGTTGCTGGATTCTGGAGGGCAGTTAAAAACCTAAGATCACTGGGCTCTAACATCTCGCCTATTAATGGTAACATAACAGGGGATGTGTGGGTCGAACATTTCTCCAAGATCTATGATGCTCCCGGCAACCCTACAGAAATTGCCCCACTAGCCAGGCCTCTGATTATTACACTGTTGGAGGTGGAAGATGCCATTGCTGAAAGTGCTGGGAATAAAGCGCCAGGACTCGATGGCTTATCCATCGACCAAATCAAATCTGAACCTGACTTTTGGGCTTCCCTGCTATGCAATGTTTTTAACAATTTATCCTGTACCCCTGTTCCTGAAACATGGTCTAGCAGCACTATTGTGCCTATATTCAAAAAAGGCGATAGACTTGACCCTGACTGCTACCTCCCCATATCTTTAATTGACAACACGTTAAATGTTTTAGACAGGGTCCTTTTCAATAGAATTAGAACCTGGGCGGAGGAAAAAACCATTCTACACCCGTGCCAGTTAGGTCTCAGAAGTAATGTGGGTACGGTAGAGCAATGTTTAAATTTAAACTTACTCATGGTCAAATACACTATTGCTAAAAATTCCCCCTTATATTTTGGGTTTATGGACTTAAGTTCTGCTTTCGATTTTGTTAATCGCTCTCATTTATGGTCAGTCCTGTTAAATTATGGTTTAGACGAATCCTTAGTTTATTTTTTGGCACATCTTCATAGTAATTTGAAAGCTCGCGTCCGCATTAACAATGATGGCGAAGTGTCTAATGATATTTTAATTGGCAGGGGGGTCAGACAGGGTTGTGTTTTGGCCCCCCTGCTTTTTATTTTATACATTAATGAATTGAGGGATTCTTTGAGTAAGCAAACTAACGATGTTCCGCAAGTGAATGGCAAACCTGTCCCCGCACTCCTTTATGCGGATGACGCGGTCCTTATGGGCCGCACACCCAATGCTTTGCGCATTTTAATCTCTGGATTTGTAACATATATGGCTGGTTTGGGCCTGTGTACCAATTTTAAGAAATCATTCATTATGTAATGTGGCCCTAAAAGTTATAAAATAAACCAGATTCTATCAGGGGACAATATTTTAAAAAGCACTTGCACTTTTCCCTATCTTGGTTTATTGTTCTGTAATACCAGATCTTGGCAGCCTCATGTCGCCCAGGGAAGGAATAAACTAAGTAAAGCCATACACTCTTTAACTTCCCTCCGTCAACCTCTCCAGGCAGATGTGATTACATCATTATTACAATTTACAGAACACAATGCCTACCTGTAGGAACTTATGGCGCAGAGGTGTGGGGCTACTCGAACTGTACTCAATTACAGATTGAAGAGAACAGATTCCGTCGGAAGGTTCTGGGGGGAATTTTTACAGCGCCAACTTATGTGTGTCACAGGGAATGAAATCTGCCATATATAGAGGATTTTGAAAGATCAAGACCTGCCCTCTTTTGGATAAAAAGCTGGATTAATTCCGCTGCCTCCTTGACTCGTGACATCATCTTGGACTGCCTAAGTTGTGAGAGGGCTAACCTTATACCTTGGTTTAGGGCTGTGGAAAAAAGCCTAGCGAGCGTGGGGCAGGGACATCTTTTTACTTCCCCTCAACTAATTAACTGCTCGCATAAGAATTTAATATAAAGGTCTTTGTATTATTCTTATCGTAAAGAGAGGGAAAGGTGCGACTTGGCAAACCGTCCACACTAAGGTATATCTCCCTTATGGAGCTGTGCGACAAACTTCATGCCTTGCCTCAGGGTTATCTTCGTATAAAATTAGGTAGGTGGAATAGGAGTTTGCTATTCAGGTTCAGGGATGGAAGCATTATAAATCTACTTTGCTTCCCACTAGGCTTTAACAAACACGTGGAAAATGTAAGCTGTCCCTGTAACCTTGGCGGAAAACAAAGTTTGCTTCATTTTACCTTTTTTTGTGGTTTTTATGGAATGCACACTAAGCACTTTTTAATACCGTACTGTAGAAAAAATGCTTTGTTGGATTTTAAACTAGCTTTTAATGATTTGTTGATGTTAAAGACGGATGTAGCAGTTCTTAGAGTGAGCAGCTTTCTTAAAGCAGTTGTCCGGTCTCGTGCTTCTCTACTTATTGATTGAGACATTTGCACTATGCACTTTGCACATTGTATTTTTTGCACTAGCGTATGCCTATTTGTACATGATAAATCTAATTATTGCTATGAACTTGTAATTTTACCAGCAATTATTTATTTACGTACATTCACCTTTTAAGACCATGTTAATACTTCTGCTGTGTTTGTCATGTACTTTTATGGATGTTTTTTACAATCCGAATAAAGATCTTTTGACTTGACTTGATATATATATATATATCAAGATTCCCTCACTCCACCAATGAAGGATTCACGACGCTGTGTACTGGCCAAATAATTTATTGGGTCAGCTGCAAAGGACACGTTTCGCCGGCACCACCGGCTTGTTCACCAATAGTTTATCTATTCAAAGTCTTGCCATTTTAACCTCCGTGTTTCAAAACCCTGTCACATGACAAAAGACTTGTAGTTTTTACAATATTCACACTCGCTTTAAGCCTCATTCGAGGATTACATTTCATTAAACACAAATCATATTGCATAAATTGCTACATTTGGTGGTGAAGAATGGGTATTCCCTTGATACGGAAATATTTGCGCATTACAAAATTTAAAGACAAAAAATTCATCAGGTTCTGCCTTACAGTAAAGCTTTCAATACAGCTTTCAATAAAAGTTTATCACCCCGTCAGTGCGGGCACACCACTATTCACTGTGGGATATATATATGATGGACTGAGGGCTGCAGAACACTTTCTGAACCGTAGGCCACGACAATTTGCAGATCATAACAAAATGTTAATTGCAATGATTAAGTGATGTTTGACCTGTAATATTTTCCTTTTTGACGAAAAATTGTACAAACAGCAACAGAGAACATCTATGGGCACCTGCTTCGCCCCCAGCTATTCGAATGTGCATATGGAAAGGTGGGAGGAGCATGTGCTCCATGGGGCAGAAATGGAAAAGTGGTTGTCACACATAGTGACATGGATACGGTACATTGATGATCTTTTTATTCTTTGGAAGGGTAATGTAGCCTCTGTTACAGAGTTTGATAAATGCATCACTTCTAACAATTTGAATCTACTATTCACAAGCAGAGTCAGTGATACTGAAACTAAATTTTTAGATGTGAAAGTAGAAGTCAAGGAACAAAGTCTCTGCACTTCCATTTACCACAACCCAATAGCAGGTAACACAACACTGCATGCAAACAGGTCACATTTACAACCACTCAAGAAAAGCATCCCTTATGGCGAGCTGTAAGGGCCATAAGAATTTACGTCTTTAACAGGGAATACGAGCAAGCTGAAAGAGAAATGTGTGCTATACTTACAGCCAGAGGATATCGATGTAATGTTTTAGCACATGCTAAACTTAAAGCCCAGTAAAGTGAGAAAAACAGATCTTCTGTTTAAAAAAATCAAAGAAGAAGGGAAGGTGACGCCTGTAACTAGGTTAATCATAACATATAATCCACACCATAAGGAATTGAGGAACGCTCTAAGTAGGCACTGGTGAGATCCAACTTTAGGTAAAGATATGCCTCGTGAATCCGATTTGACATACTGATGTTCACAAACAATAGGGAATACATTTGTCATTATCTACACTATCACACAGCAACAGTGGCTTACACCTAACAACGGGTTCAAGAATTGTGCAAAATGTAAGGCCTGTCAGCATGGCAAGAATGTAACAGAGGTAACAACTTGTTTAAAAAAAAACATTCAAAACCACTAAACTGTAAGTCTGAATATGTGGTATATTTATTGGAATTTTCATGCCCCAATGGATATGTCGGGAGCACCAAACTAGAGGCCCATAAGCGTTTGCGTGCCATTAGGAATACCAACACAACATACACAGTAGCTCGACACTTCATGGAACACCACAATAGGGACCCCTCCAAATTGACATTTTGTATCCTAGACCAGGTTGTAAAAACTTTGAGAAGGGGGCATCGAGAGAAAGCCTAGAGACAACTTGAATGCATTTTGAGAATGGGTAAGATGGGGCAGGTAGGCATGAACATCGATGAGGAGAAATATACTTTCTTATAAAGTGGTGCCTATTAGATGTCTCTTTTTTACAGAATGATAATGCACTTAGAGTCCCTATTTCTCTGTGTTCTTCATTTGGACTCAGCTAGTTGATGAATCCTGCATTGCAGTAGTATGCCTTCAAAGGCTTTTTAATCTGTTATTTTCATATTGCTATGTATGTCGGCAAGACAAGTATTCTAAATAATCTATGTCTTCTTATCTTTGTTGTTGGTTATTCAGATGGATTACCGAAAGATGACAGCTAAAGAGCTAAGATATCAAATTCCTTATTTGTAACTTTTATTTTTTATTTGTACTTTATTATTATTATTCTTAGTCATTACATTTATTTTTCACACACGTGACAGTGTTGTGCATGTGTTACCTTAAATCAACTAACCTACAACTATGGTCAAAATGTACTTTTGTCACAAAAATCTTTGTCTATTAGCGTAAACAGTTGTGTGGCTAATTTGTAAGACGGGATGTCCTTTGCATATGCATGGGTGACTTTGCCCCCTGGGGCAGAATTTCAACCATAATCTCTCTTTGCAACTTTGGTGATACGTTTACAAGTTTTTTTCACTTTTGTCAGGAAAATATGTTGGCCAAGGAGTCCCTGATTCATATATTTTAACCTATTTATTTTAATTGTATTTCAATTTTGTTTGTTTATTTATGATAGGACTTGTACTGTACAACCATTCCATGTGTATTTACCTTAATTTTTGTTTATAGACATGCATTGTAGAGATGTTTTCAAATTACTCTAAGACCTATTGAATAGAGTATGCCGCTTTCTATGACCATGATCGTGTAACATTATTTAATTCTTGACTTGGGAACACAGCAGCGTGGTGAACAAGGCTTTCAAGCAGTAACACATAGACGGTGTCTGCCTTTGCTTTAAAACATTTTATTAATTGTTTTTCTCTACTGAGTGCCGTCTCCTGATATATATATAGTTTGTTGTGCAGACAGAATATCGAGTTGAAAATGTCAGCTACAGAAATATCGAGTTCTAAATATGGTGAGTCATAAATATCGACAGCAAGAACATCAAGGACAAGAATATCGATTTTAAGTTAAGAAATACCGTAAAAAAATTATAGAAGTCATTAATATTGTTTGAAAAAATATAGGTGTTTAAAATATCGATTTTCTAATTAGTGTTTTGTATTTTAATATATATTTTACATTTATGTGATTTTTTTTGCATAAGAATTGTTTATGTTTTTTAACATGTGTAAAATTATTAGTAGTCATCAATTGTATTTTAATCAAATGTGCTTTTTAGTTTTATAGCGGGTTGTGGGTTTATAGGGAAAGGGGGAAGTTATTTAATTATAATAAATTAACTAATATTTTTTATTTATTAATATTTATTTAATTGAGATTTGATAGTGTTAATTGTGGGAAGGAATTTATTATTAATTGGTTGTGAATCAATATTAATTATTTATTTGCTAATTAATTATGATAATTTGTGTATGTGTGGGTTGTGGGGTTTGGAGGGGTAAAGGGTGGGAAGTAATTTATTTTAAATTAATTAAGAATACGTTGTTAATTTGTATTAATTAATTAATTGAAAATTAAATATGGAAATTGTGTAATTAATGTTAGGCGTGAGTTGTGGGGTTTATGGGGTAATGGTTGGGTAGTAATTTATTTTTATTAATAATAATTCGTTGTTAATTGATATTTATTATGGAGATTGTGTAATTAATTTTAGGTGCAGGTTATAGTGTGCATAGGTGGTAAAGGGTAGGTAGTAATTTATGTTGAATTAATTATTTATTAATTAATTGTAAATTAATTATGGAAATTCTGTAAATAATTTTACGTTAGCGATGTGGGGTTCATAGGGGTAAAGGGCAGGAAGTAATTTATGTTTAATTAATTCATATTTAGTTCTTAATTAATAGTAATTAATTAATTGACAGTTAAACATGAAAATTGTGTAATTAAATTTAGGTGTGGGTTGTAAGGTTGATAGGGGCAAAGGGTGGGAAGTAAGTTATGTTTTTTAATGAATAATTAGTTGATCATTAATATTAATTGATTAATTGATATTTAATTAGTGTAATTGTTTATATATTTTGTGTGTTGGCTTTACTTTTATAAGGGTGAAGGGTGGAACTTAAATTCATTTTACTTACTTTCTAATTAGTTGTTAAATTCTATTACTTTTTAAATTGAAAATAAGTTTAATTGTGTAATAATTATTTTTTACAGTTTATTTTTAACTGGGGAATGTGGATTCTATAGGGGTAAAGTTTGGACAGTTTATTAATTTGTATTAGTTTAATTTTTTTTATTTGATATTTTTTAAAATTGGTAGATATTTATTTTAAATATGTAAGACCATTTTTTTAAACTTTAGATGTGGGTTGTGAATTGTGTGGTGATATAGGGTAGGAAAGAAAAAAAGATAAGGTATGTAATAATGTTTTTATTTCTAAATAATTTCTAATTAAAAATATTTATTTGTTTAAACATTATTTAAAATGTTATTTAATATGATATTTGTAGGTGTGTGTCATATTCATTTAATATTATAATATGTCTTTTAAATTTGTAATATTACATATATTTGTATTTTAATTTTTAATAATTTATATATGTATTTATTTATTTTGTTTTTTAAATATTTTTGTTGTTGTTAATATTTTGTTTGTTTTACATTTCGAACTGACATGAAATTTTAACTGTTACCACTCCGCAATCCAACACTTTCCGTACTGTTGCAGTGATTAGAGTGGTAATAGTACATTTTACACCGCCACCATCCAACACTTTCCCTACAGTGGCACTGACTGGAGTGGGGAGAGTACATTTTATTTCTCCACTATCCAACACTTTCCCTCCTGTTGCTGTAACTGGAGTGGGAATAGTAAGTTTTACCCCTCCCTTACCCAACACTTTCTCTCCTGTCGCATTCATTGGAGTGGGAATAGTAATTTTTACGCATCCGCTATCCAACACTTTCCCTACTGTAGCACTGACTGTAGTGGTACTTTTAAGTTTAAAGATATTCAAATAGTTTCATGTTTTATTTTATCATAGAATTTTTTTTAATAGATTTTGTGTTGTTGGTTTATGTATATATATATGAGGTCAGAAATGACCAAATGGTGGGAGCAAAGATCATTAGAAAAATATGCTAAAGCTAACAGAGTGCCAAGAGGACTGCGAATTTTTATTGCACCGAGCTTTGAAAATTTAAATCCTGAAATTATAAAGGAGTGGGACAGCAGCAATTTGGAGGCTTCCATGGGCATGGTCCACATTCTCATAAAATACGCTAGAATTGACCGGGATTCAATTGTCAAAGACATCAGTGAAATCAATGAGAGTTTGGCCAAACTAGATTTCAAAGAATTGATAGAAAAAACAAAAACAGAAATACAAGCTCGGATAAAAAAACAAGACATCAAAAAGACAAGAAAGGCATATAAATATGCAAGGGATAAACAGGACTACTAAACAGGGAGAATATTTACATTCTCCCAAAAATCTGAAGGCCTACAAAAGAAAACACCTTCATCTGGTGTCTTGGGTGGGGCTCAAGGTGTTAATATTCAAGAAAAAGCCAGTGAGTCCCTCTCAGAGTCCAACTCAACTGTCAGTGACATTGACTCAGACAACAGTGGGATCACTAGATTCCAAGGCAGGGAAGACTTGGGAGCCCTCACACCGGGGGAGGTACTGGATTTTGGACAGCGGGCGCAGCGTCAAATGCTAAGACCACGGAAGCCCGAGCAAATTAAGCCGCAAAAAAATAACAAAAGATGGAAAGCCAGAAGGCAAGCCAGATAACGCAAAAAACACCCAGCAGCGCAAAAAGAAGTGGAACAACAAAAAATAGAGTTCAATCCCAATACAGTGGTAAACTTATCAACCCTGCAACTAAACTAGGCTGAAACTCAATTATTGGCTTTGGGCCTATCATTCTGCCCAGAGAGCAGTTTCAATTATGTCCAAACCCGTGACGGCATATACAAGTTCATCCGCAAAATGAAATTAAAAAAGTATTTTGAAATGAAGAATTACAAAAAAAGTGCAGAACCATTAACATTGATTGACAAAGAGCCAGCCTTCAACTTATTAACATCAGACATCCCCACTATCCTAACTATGGGCAATCTTACAAATACTGAACAGGAGGAGTCTGTTGGATCAACTCAGGATTTGGCAGCTGAAATGGGCATCAATATATCTGGCAGAGTGGAATCCCCCTTCAAACCTAAATCTACCTTCGTTCCTGTCATGCCGCGCGATGCAATAGATATCTATCAAGATATAATCATTGATGAAATAAAAAAACGACGTTTAAACATCAAAAAGCGCAAAACAGGTACTAATTTCAAGTTCAAGCAATATCACAACTTGATGGCAAAACTACAAAAACACAACGAGGTAATAATAAAACAATCAGACAAAGGGGGAAATATAGTTCGATGGCCTAGAACTGACTACATGATTGAGGCCAACAAACATCTCAATGACGCCCAGTGTTATGCTAAATCAAATGCACAGCAATTGTCTAAGTTGAACGCTTTATGCTTGAAACAAGTGTTCAGATGGAAACGAGACAATCTAATCACTAATGATGAGTTCAACTATTTACGAACTGAATTCCCGATAACCCCTGTCATGTACTTTATACCTAAGATTCATTAAAAAACTGTACCTGTACCTGGAAGACCAATTATCAATGCTAGAGGAGGAGTCCTGGAGAAAATCTCAGAGTATGTGGATTACCATCTACAAGAACTAGTGGTTGACTTGCTGTCTTATATCAAGGACACAACTCATTTTCTTTAAAAAACTAGAAGAGATTACCTGGCCATCGGATTATCTTCTTGTTTCTCTTGATGTTTGCGCCTTGTACACAAGTATAAATCATGTTGATGGTACAAAAGCTGTTAAATATTTTCTGGAGAGGAAACCAATTGAACAGTCCCAACACTGTAAAATGATCATAGAAATGATCACACTATGTCTTCGGAATAATTACTTTTTATTTAACCAAGATGTGTACCATCAGATGAGGGGTGTGGCAATGGTGGCCTGCTTCTCCCCCAGCTACGCGTGTTTACACGTGGGCTGGTGGGAGGAGCAGGTCCTACGGGCACAGTACAAAGACACATGGGAAGAGCGCATCATAGTTTGGATGCATTTTATAGACGATATATTTTTCATTTGGAAGGTGTCAGAAACATCAGTCAGGGACTTTATTCAGGAACTCAATATCAATGAATTGAACCTTCAGTTCACTGCAGAAGTCAACAATAAATCTATTGACTTCTTAGATGTACATGTTAGTATAGGAGAAGGTGGTATTGAGACCTCTTTAAATAGAAAAAGTACTGCCGGAAATTCGACGCTTCATGCGTCTAGTTTTCACCCATCCCACTTGATAAGAAGCATCCCATACGGGGAATTCCTAAGGCTACGAAGAAACTGTAGCACCAACCATTCTTTTGAAGAATGTGTCAAGGAAAGCAGACTCAGATTCCTAGCCAGGGGTTACAGTGATCAGGTCATCAACATTGCATTGTCCAAAGTCAGAACAAAGTCTAGAAATGATTTACTAATTTGCTCCAAGAAATCTGGTTTCAAGAGAAGAGGAAATGCTGTTGTAGAGAACTTAGAAACCAACTCTAGGAGATTCATTGCTACATACAATAGTCAACACAAAAAGATCAGGACCATCATAAATAAACACTGGCCAAAAACTTCAAACTGACATAGTTTTGAGCCAGTTATATCCGACCCCCCCAGCATTGACATTTAGAAAGTCCCAATCCATGTACAATGCCCTAGTCAAGCCCAGTCCTGAATTGAGCAATCCAGTTATTCATCCTGGTACAATGTGGTTAACACCCCGGAGCAGTTTTATTAAGTGCAACACGTGTAGAGCGTGTAAATTTGGAATAAACACCACACAGTACTCCACCGTATTCGGGGCATCCCTCAACCACATTAAGGCTAGATACACCTGCCGGACAAAATTTGCTGTCTACCTGTTGGGTTGCACATGCAACTTACAATACGTAGGAAGTACCAAACTTCAGGTGCATGTACGTATTCTACAGCACCTGAGAGCGATAGTCAATTCTGACATGAATTACCCAGTGGCCAGACACTTTAAGGCGGTATATTGGAACAGACTGGAAGACCTGAAGTACTATGTCATAGCAGCAGTACCACCAATGAGGAGGGGAGGCAATAGAGAAAAAGTCCTCAGACAGTTGGAAGCCAAGTTCATTTTAGAACTAAATACCCATACTCCTAATGGATTGAACAATGGGGAGGAACTGTACAATTTCTTGTAGACAACATTGCTCCATTAGATATGCGGAATTGGTATGAAAACAACTAGTATAAAAACAACATAATTTAACTATATCATATGACGGGTTTTTATATATCCTTTATACTGAAATATTTATATATATATTTGTTTACATATTTATGAATGTAGAAGGTTAGAGTGATAGTTTACATTAGTCAAGGGATATCAGTTTACAGGATTACTATGTTTACATGTGTTACTACAGTTGATATGAAATTAATATTTTATATAGATACGCTCATAATTAGTTTTATACTTATTTTATACTATGATATGTATGAGTATATTTATTTATGTATATATTACATACCAGTTGTGCAATAGTGGCACCAACAGGAAATATGGCCATCTATTTCGTCACACTTGTTTACACACTATGATCCTAGTTGTAGTACCCGCATTTGAAGCTTTCATGTCTCCAAGTCGCATACACTTTTTTACCGTCACATGGCAGCAGGATACCATTAGGACCTCTTGAAATTTTTCAATTATCAGTTAAATAAGCAATCCTAAAACTTTGGAATTTTCACTACAAACTGAATATATTTACAATGTCAGTATTTTTATGATGACTTGTATTGAGTCTTCTTTTTTGATAGCAACTTCAATCAGCAGTCTGCAACTCTTTTTATTTGTTCCTTTTTTATTATTTTTATATTTATTGCATATAATTTAGTATTCCAACAAATTGGGTGATCAAGTCCATTCAATTTATATACTTGATCACAGCAATCACTAGACATTTTATTGTGATTAGTTATTTTTTAAGCACTTTAATCTCTTTACACAGCACTGATAAACACTTTCGGTACAGTACTATACTTAGTACTTAGAGGAATATTACACCCTACAAAGGCAACATGGTTTGAATTAATTGAATGATTAATAACATGAGTTGAATGATTTGAATTCATGCAATTTTTGTGATTCATCAACTACGACAAAGACAACAAAAAAAAGACAACATTCTTTCTGATTGTCCAGGTATTTGTACCAGCACGTCTCCATTATTTCTTGGTCATGTTGCAATACCATGTACTGTTCCTTGTAAATTTATGTATTTAGTTATTTTTCCACTTATTTAGGGATTTATCCAAATAGTTTGAAAATACTAAGAGTACATCTAATGTGATCCTCTAGTACAGATGTATACTCAGATCGAACTGTTATGTATTTCACACAGGTAGTATTTCTTTTATGTTCACCCTATCATGTGACGCAATGAGTGGTAGAGAGGAAGTAAGGTGTTTAAAAACTCTGGGAGTAGTTAGTCTCCACATGTGAACAAGCCCACCTGTTGGGAGAAACAAGTCATGCCAGCATGCCGAAGCATCTGTTTTAAGGAATAATAAAGAAAGAAAGCACGCACCTATTTGGAATCCGTGTCCCACTCTTGAGCACGATTACGGAGCAAGTTTTGAGAACTGTTGGTGTTTATATATATATATATATTACCTACTGGCGGTCGCCAGTAGGTATATATAGTTAGGATTTTTTCTCTATGGAACTTTTGAAAATTCTATGTCTAATAACTTTGGCGTTTGTGGACGGAATCGGCTGAAATTTTCAGGAAAATGTCACATTTTGTTTCTGATCAGCCCCTGAAAATTTGGGGGGGTTTCGTCAAGGGGGGGCAGAGAAAAAAGGGGGGTCCCAAAACGGGTTTTTCCCATTCATTTTTCAATAGGGCGTTTGGCCTCACTTTTAGCTCGAACGGCTGAATGGATTTGCACGAAACTTGGCAAAATTGTAGGGACTTTTAGCCCGATGCGCCTTTGCTGGGTCTCAATATATATGCTCCAGTGGATTTTGAGAAATTAACGTTTTAAAAAACAGATATATCTGTGACAGCGTCCCGGGTAGCGCTCCGGTTCGCGAACTTTTCGCGTTACGGAGCTTTGCGAAGCGAAGCTGATTGGCTCTCCGGTGTCTGTCAACATTCTAAACAGTCCGGTGCGGCCGCCATCTTGTGTCTCCGTAGGATCGAGAGACAAGAAGAGGAGAAAAATGAAGGGGGAATTTAATGAAAGGGGGCAAGGTAGACCTCTCTTGATCCCCTAGAAATGCTGTTGGGGTTATTAAAGGGTCCCGTGGGGCAAATAAAAAAAATTTGATTTTTTGCGGTAGAAGCGCTTTCCGGTTCGCGAACCGGGTAGCGAATCGGGATGCGAAACGGGAATTCGCCATTTTGTGTTTTGTTTTAATTAAATTACAAGATGGAGGAAAAACAATGTGAGAAATGGGTATAAGGGGGTACGGGAGACGTATCCTGACCCCCTATGTTTTCTGAGGGTGGTTGAGAAGGCTCATATATGTTGATTCTTGTCTTCCAGTGGCTGCGAGTGAGCGTTTTTTTTGGTGTTTTTTTTGCTGCGTGACGTCTGTTAACGTTCGATTCGAAGGAAATCAGGAAGTGTTGACCGCTATTTTGACACTGCGAGTAAATATATTGTTAAAAATAATTGTTATAAATTAATCCGTATTGATAAACATTGTCTGCGCCATCTTGCTTTTTTTCCAATGGCACACTTTTGTCGTGCACGGCAGGCATTTTAGATGCCTTGACCAGACCCACTCTCTGCACGCCGCCGATCGTGACGTCTGTTAACGTTCGATTCGAAGGAAATCAGGAAGTGTTGACCGCCATTTTGACACTGCGAGTAAATATATTGTTAAAAATAATTGTTATAAATTAATTCGTATTGATAAACATTGTCTGCGCCATCTTGCTTTTTTTCCAATGCCACACTTTTGTCGTGCACGGCAGCCATTTTAGATGCCTTGACCAGACCCACTCTCTGCACGCCGCCGATCCTCAGCATGGCTCCCCACCCTCGCAAGCATCTCCCCCATGCACTGGTCACCCATGCTCTCTCTCTCATGCATGGGCCATAAACCTCCTCCCATATGCGCTGCTCTTCCCTGAGAATCACACCCCGTGCTGAGAAAAATTCAGCCCAGATTACAACCGATGCCCAGGCTGCTGGCACAAGACGCCACTTAGTTCCCATCTTGAACGGTTACCAAATAAAGAGACGGGCGCTGGAAGCAGGAACACAAGAACAGAGTTTTATTTCTCATGAGGGTCACACAGAGGGAGAGGGCTTTATGGTCGATGCATGAGTTGTGTGCACGGGAGGGGTGCTGGGGGTTTAACAAACGGGCAGAGAGGCCATGGTGCCTAAAAATGGCTGTCGTTTGCGTGCGTGCATAGGTCTATGCTGGCAGGATAATGCTGTGAGTGTTTTGCGGTATTCGTTCTGTTTACAGCAAGGGGTATGGTGAACACAAATGAACGCCGCTTATGTACATATACATTGCCATTTTCAACAGTCGCCGCTTTTTAACATAAGTTACAACAAACATGGACCATTCCTATTTGCAATGTTTCTGTGTACTATACTTTTTAATCCTAACTAATCGAGCTGCTTCATTTCACCTGCTTTTTTTTTTTTTTTTTTTTTTATATATCGGAAACAGTGGCCATTTATTCGAAACGTACCAATCTACGCATTACAACTACGTTTGCTTTTTCAAAAACCTTTAATAAAAATGTTGGTGCACAAATACGGGCCTACAACCCCGTGGGCCGGCCACGGAGCAGGCTGGAACTGTAAATGGTGGGGGGGTATTTATTTGTGGAAAACATAACAGAGTCAGTGGTCGTTGATTTCATAGTAAAAAGTGCGACAAGTGCAACAAAATCATATTGATAATTCATTGTGAGCAAGTACCAAAAGTGTCGACAATTCGAACCTTCAATAAATACAGTAATCAATGATGCATTAGAACTTAATATCAATTCATTGTCCGAATGTGTAATCAGTACCCGTCCCATGTCAATTCATTGTTCGAACGTATAATCAATTAACATCCCGGATCAATTCATTGTCCGAACATATAATCAGTCTTATCCCATATCAATTCATGTGCTAAAAACTGCATACATATCTCATGATATCAAGGCTGAGCAATCGGGGCACAACAGGTGGGAGGCAACAATCTCTCCTACCGGGTCATACTGGTGTCCCACCGGAACTGATCAAGTTGGTAGTCTTGCAGGATTTTGGTCATTTCAAGACTGAGACCGGCGCCGGCATGAGCACGCCGACGTCCCGCGGCTACGTCGTGGTCGTTCCGTGTGTGATCATGGCAGTCATTCCCCATCGGGGGTGTCTGCGGGGGTCGGGGGCCCCCGTGGCTCTTATAGAATCTTCAAAGTCGAGGAGAACATTTCTGGACGCAGGACTCATTTTCTAGCTGAACTCAGAAGCGCCGTTGCACCGCAACAGTGGACGAGACCCCCGCTGGGTGAGCGGAGCATCATTGCCTCGCAATAGTGGACGAGACCTTTTGTTGGGTGAGTGGAGCGTTGGGGGTGCAGCTGAGGGGCCCCCACCTGGGGGGTGGGAGAGGCTCGTTCGCGCCGCCTCTCCCTCCCAGCGCACCCCACGCCAACACCTGGCGTTGATATCCGTGATGTCCGGACCAGGCGATAAGAGGGGGGGGTCGGAGGCAGAGGCAAGACATCCCCCCCGTGGCCTGCAGGGCGCCGCTTCAGGACCGAACGGGGAGCTCATACCAAGCCGGGGCCAGACCAGGAGATACGAGGGGAGGGGGGGGTTCGGTGGCATGTGCAAGACATCCCCCCGGTTGTCGCAGCCATTATTGAAAAAAGAAGAGGATGGGACAAGGGATCCCGTCGGCCTCGGCTCCTCTCCTGGCCCACCTTACGCGACGACCTCCCCGGCCGACGGCTGCCAGCAGGACTCGCCCTACACGTGCCGAAGGCCTCGTCTTCCGGATGGGCGTAGCCGTGAACCTGTTGCACTTCGGGAGTTTCCGGAATGGGGGTAGGTATCTGCTGATTTGTATCTATTTCATGTTACCGTTATTGGGCGTGGCGGGCGGTGGGACAGACATGCTTGGAGCAGTGGGGGGGTGGCGGAGCCTCGCTACCTCGTGGCTGCCGTAACGTCAAGCTTGGCTTCTCTCACCACTGATTTTGTTCGATTTCTTTCCCTTCCTTTTCAAGTGTGTTTCATGCTAAAGTTTCTGTTTAACAGGATACAGTGATTACTTCGTATTTTACATATGTCTTCTTTATTAGGGGTACCCTCCGGTTGAGCCAGATGATGTACCTCTAATAAATGGTCCGGGTGGAACTAGTTTATCAATCAGTGGGGAGTAGATGGGCATGACAGATTACAACGGGGGACAAAAGTCCGCATTACCTATCCTTCACTATCTGCAAAGGGAGACAGAATATTCCTATTCTTCTCTGTTTGTAGACAGGGAATATCTCAAAGAGCAATAATCGATAAAAAATTAGTAGGATTATAACACTTTAATAACTTATAAATATATACATCGCAACAAAAACAGTAAACACCTTAAAACATTTTTTATTAAAACAGAAGACCCCGTGGGCCGGCCACGGAGCAGGCTGAAACTGTAAATGGGGGGGGGTGGGGTATTTATTTGTGGAAAACATAACAGAGTCAGTGGTCGTTCATTTCATAGTAAAAAGTGCGACAAGTGCAACAAAATCATATCGATAATTCATTGTGAGCAAGTACCAAAAGTGTCGACAATTCGAACCTTCAATAAATACAGTAATCAATGATGCATTAGAACTTAATATCAATTCATTGTCCGAATGTGTAATCAGTACCCGTCCCATGTCAATTCATTGTTCGAACGTATAATCAATACCCATCCCGGATCAATTCATTGTCCGAACATATAATCAGTCTTATCCCATATCAATTCATGTGCTAAAAACTGCATACATATCTCATGATATCAAGGCTGAGCAATCGGGCACAACAAGGAGTTGAGAGTTTCATTTGTACCAGCGCCATTTTGGGTGAGGTCAGGAAGGTCCAAGTATAGTCAAAATGTCTCCACCAACTCGTGGTTGGACCGGGACCTCTTTCGGCAGTCCAAAAGTTTTCGTTGAAGGGTAGCAGAGGGGACTGGCGACATGAACCATCAGTCAAAGTGGGGTGGGAGGCAACAATCTCTCCTACCGGGTCATACTGGTGTCCCACCGGAACTGATCAAGTTGGTAGTCTTGCAGGATTTTGGTCATTTCAAGACTGAGGCCGGCGCCGGCATCAGCGCGCCGACGTCCCGCGGCTACGTCGTGGTCGTTCCGTGTGTGATCATGGCAGTCATTCCCCATCGGGGGTGTCTGCGGGGGTCGGGGGCCCCCGTGGCTCTTATAGAATCTTCAAAGTCGAGGAGAACGTTTCTGGACGCAGGACTCATTTTCTAGCTGAACTCAGAAGCGCCGTTGCACCGCAACAGCGGACGAGACCCCCGCTGGGTGAGCGGAGCATCATTGCCTCGCAATAGTGGACGAGACCTTTTTTTGGGTGAGTGGAGCGTTGGGGGGTGCAGCTGAGGGGCCCCCACCTGGGGGGGTGGGAGAGGCTCGTTCACGCCGCCTCTCCCTCCCAGCGCACCTCACGCCGACACCTGGTGTTGATATCCGTGATGTCCGGACCAGGCGATAAGAGGGGGGGGGTCGGAGGCAGAGGCAAGACATCCCCCCCCGTGGCCTGCAGGGCGCCGCTTCAGGACCGAACGGGGAGCTCATACCAAGCCGGGGCCAGACCAGGAGATACGAGGGGAGGGGGGGGTCGGTGGCATGTGCAAGACATCCCCCCCCGTTGTCGCAGCCATTATTGAAGAAAGAAGAGGATGGGACAAGGGATCCCGTCGGCCTCGGCTCCTCTCCTGGCCCACCTTACACGACGACCTCCCCGGCCGACGGCTGCCAGCAGGACTCGCCCTACACGTGCCGAAGGCCTCGTCTTCCGGATGGGCGTAGCCACGAACCTGTTGCACTTCGGGAGTTTCCGGAATGGGGGTAGGTATCTGCTGATTTGTATCTATTTCATGTTACCGTTATTGGGCGTGGCGGGCGGTGGGACAGACATGCTTGGAGCAGTGGGGGGGGTGGCGGAGCCTAGCTACCTCGTGGCTACCGTAACGTCAAGCTTGGCTTCTCTCACCACTTTCATGTTTCTTATTTCTAGCGAAGTCAAAAACTCATCAGTGGCCTACTGATTTTGTTCGATTTCTTTCCCTTCCTTTTCAAGTGTGTTTCATGCTAAAGTTTCTGTTTAACAGGATACAGTGATTACTTCGTATTTTACATATGTCTTCTTTATTAGGGGTACCCTCCGGTTGAGCCAGATGATGTACCTCTAATAAATGGTCCGGGTGGAACTAGTTTATCAATCAGTGGGGAGTAGATGGGCATGACAGATTACAACGGGGGACAAAGGTCCGCATTACCCACCCTTCACTACTTGCAAAGACTAGACAGAATATTTCTATTCCACGTTATTTGCAAACAGAGAATACCTCGAAAGAACTAGTCCTTGAACAATAAATGTCCAGCCAATAAATCAATCAGTGGGGAGAAAAACAGGCATGACGGATTACAACGGGGGACAAAAGTCCGCATTACCTATCCTTCACTATCTGCAAAGGGAGACAGAATATTCCTATTCTTCTCTGTTTGTAGACAGGGAATATCTCAAAGAGCAATAATCGATAAAAAATTAGTAGGATTATAACACTTTAATAACTTATAAATATATACATCGCAACAAAAACAGTAAACACCTTAAAACATTTTTTATTAAAAGAGAAGCAACAATGACAACTAACAGTAGTGATATCCTGGGCGGGTGATGGAACTGGGATTGTTAATTGAAAAACATCTACAGAGAAAGCTATTGGTGAATTATACTTCTCCGGAAATTTAAAACTCACAAATGTTTCATTTGTGTAATCGTTTCATAAACATGTACATTACAAAACTAAATACGCTCCACTGTTTTAGAAAATCTTTACAGCTTGCTAGATCACACTTTAAAGTTACAACTACGAAAACCTACTTACTTAAGCTGTTGAATTCGGCTTCAAATGTAAAGCATAAGTTCAAGCTAGCATATCATATGTCTAAAAGGTTTAACATAATTGATATGCAAATTTAAATACTACCCTTTCTTAATGGTGACACCTTATTTCTCCTATATCCCACAATTTCCATGAGTAAAGCAAAAGAAATTCTGAGGCCCTGAAGAAATAAGGCTTACTATGGGGTTCAACTCAATCTGGTGTTTGGGAGATTCCATGTTTTAGGGTGATATTCTGTGACAGGGTGCAGGCACCAGAAGAATTTTAGCCTAGTTCATCACATTGGAGAATGAGGGTCTGGGAAAATATCTAATCTGGTGAAGAACCATCCCTTCTTTAAAACCCATGGTGACCAACTATAGTTTATTCTCTATTTCGTTCCCTTGCCATAACAAAATAAAAGTCTTGGGTTATTTATGGAAGGGAATACTTTTTGTTTCTTCCAATTTTGAAAAGAAAAGAGGAGGGGGGGGCAGCGTTCAAAGCACATCAGAGTGCATAAATACGAAAATGTTTTTACCTACCACGTACTTGACATTTTACAGCTTTTCATATTTGCTATTAAAAAACCATTGAAATTCACTGAAAAAAACATAGGTTATAGACCATATATAGTTAGGGATTAGCATTTACAAAACCTTAATTTACTCGCACAAAACCATAGAAATTCGCATATATAGTTAGTTGCAATAACTATATATCGCGCACCCGCAATCCACTGCTGATGATGTCACATATTACATCATTCATGACATGGTCAGTGACATCACTGATGACATCTCACATGACATCACTGATGACATCACTGATGACATCTCAAATGACATCACTGATTACATCACTGATGACATCTTAAATGACATCACTGATGACATCACTGATGACATCATTCATGTGATAATACGATGAAGCTCTTCAGACTCTAATATAACCATAGATCCACTCAGTGTAAACAGACACTCACAGACTGTCACTCATCCATGGAGTTACTCACACACCTAGTCAGTCATGCAAAGTATCAATCACACCTCCATTTCCTCAACTATAGAGTTATACACACCTTACTAATTCAAACATATTCTAACACATATTTACTCTCTTATACAATCTCTCATACAAGTTCACAATGATTCATAAAGCCACTCTCACATTCACTGGCTCTTATGCTCAGTTATTTATATATGTCAACTCTCACATGGACTGTGTTTTACATATGTACTTACTTTGACATGTAGCACTGAGATATCCATTCACTCACCAATACACTCATGCACACAGTCAACAGCCCATGCAGCTGTTTCCACATGCACTTTTGAACCCATACATCTAGTGAATCAACTGCTCACACATCTTTGCACAGAGTCATACACCTCCCAGCCACTCATCCACATACTCAGTCTCCCATACAAATACTTGGGCAACCAATGAATATCCCATATAGTTACTCATATAGCTACTGATTAACACATTCAGCAGTTTACAGAACAACAGACATAATGATGCACAACTTAAGACAGTTTAGTCACTAACCCATGCACTCAGTGAGACACATTTAATCACTCTCTCATACAGTCAGTCATGCACCTACTAAATTCTTCATCCAGACACTTATACATCCACTCATTCTTCAATATGTAAGACATATTTAAACACACAGTCACTGGATGATGTCATCAGTGATGTCATCAGTGATGTCACTGACCATGTCATGAATGATGTAATATGTGACATCATCAGCAGTGGATTGCGGGTGCGCGATATATAGTTATTGCAACTAACTATATATGCGAATTTCTATGGTTTTGTGCGAGTAAATTAAGGTTTTGTAAATGCTAATCCCTAACTATATATGGTCTATAGCCTATGTTTTTTTCAGTGAATATATATATATATATACATATATATATATATATATAAAACATAGGTTTCAGCCACGTTATAGTTAGGAATTAGCATTTAAAAAACCTTAGAAATTCACTAAAAAAACCATAGGTTTCACACATGTTATAGTTAGCTGGACATTTCACTCATACAAAACCATTGAAATTCCCCCGTTACAGTTAGTTCAGCTAACTATAACTCGCGTGCCCGCAATGCACTGCTGATGATGTCACATATTACATTACTCATGACATGGTTAGTGACATCACTCATGACATCACTGTTGACATCTCAAATGACATCACTGATGACATCATCCTTGTGAAAGAGTGGCAGACTTCCTCTCAGCGAAATATAATCCTTGATACACACATTGAAAAATAGAAACTAAAATTTTCAAAAAAATGGAGATACCAATACCAATTATACCAACCTATTCAATAATTTCAAAATCTACATACACATCCACTCATTCACCAACAGTTCTATATAGCCACCCTACATGTACTCACTCATCATATGCACTCATAAAACCTATACACCCTTTTACACACTGACACTCATCCATAGAGTTACTCACACACATACTCACACATGCAATTAAACATTCATTTATTTGCATATACAGCTATACACACACCACTACAGAAACGTACACATACTTACTCTCTTAAACAATCATTTATAGAAACACATACTTATTTATACAGGAACTCGTCCAATCTCTCACTCTCACATATAATCCCTCATATACATCAATACTCACATATAGTAGATTAAAATATATGTAGTTACTCATAAAGACACTATTGAGACAGTCATTCACTCACTAACACACCCTTACACACACTCATCCACCCATACAGTCCTGCACACATGCTGTCTTCAAAACACATACAAACAGTGAGTCACTCATTCATGCATCTGTAAGCTAAGTAATATCCACCACCGAACCATACAGACACTCATACTGATACTCAAAAAAACAACTAATAACCCATATAGACACTCATGTAGCTACTCACCAACCCATGCAGCCACTTATAGACAAAGTAAGGCACTGCGACAGATATTTACATAATTAAACATTACTCGCTAATACATGTATTCACTAAGATACACTTAATAAGTCAGTTATGCAATAATGTTTACAAAAAAAACATCCATTTAGACACTTATTTACCCATTTATTCTTCCATCAATTTTTAGATATACATATATAAAAAATATTTATTTTTCAGAAAGACACACATTCACTGGATGATGTCATCAGTGATGTCATCAGTGATTTCATTTGAGATGTCATCAGTGATTTCATGAGTGATGTCACTGACCATGTCATGAGTGATGTAATATGTGACGTCATCAGAAGTGCATTGCGGGCGCGCGAGTTATAGTTAGCTGAACTAACTATAACGGGGGATTTTCAATAGTTTTGTATGTGTGAAATGTCCAGCTAACTATAAAATGTGTGAAATCTGTGGTTTTTTCAGTGAATTTCTAAGGTTTTTTAAATGCTAATTCCTAACTATAACGTGGCTGAAACCTATGGTTTTTTCAGTGAATTTCTAAGGTTTTTTAAATGCTAGTTCCTAACTATAACTTGGCTGAAACCTATGTTTTTTTCATTGAATTTCAAAGGTTTTGTAAATGATAATTTTTAAATGTATTAATTGTTATATTTTTTTATACTGATTTACTACATTGTTTTAAAGTATTTATTTTTAGATATTTTATTTTTTAAATTGCATTACATATTTTTAATATAAATTGAAAAAAATGTTTTTAAAATATTGAAATTGTAATATTTTTTATTTTATTTTATATTTTGTTAATTTATATATATTTTATATAGCAGGCAATTATATCCTATGGAAGGAAATTCAAATTACTAGTAAGTACGGTTAAAATGACTTTTCAGGGACAGTAGTGAGCTGAAAGATGCAGCACTCAGGTCTCTCCTGATAACAGGTGAGTAAATCGGAATTCGTAGTTCGAATGATTTTAAAGGAATTTTTTTTAATTCCAAAGCTCCACACTTAGAAGAATTTCCAAGTGAAACCAGTCAATGTTAGCCTATGGAAGGAAATTCAAGTTACTGTAAGTATGGTTGTAATTACTTTTCAGGATCAGTAGTGATCTGAAAGATGCAGCACTGAGGTATCTCCTGATAACAGGTAAGTAAATCCGAATTCGTAGTTCGGCTCATTTTAGAGGGATGTTTTAAAGTTGCAAAATTCCACACTTAGAAGAATTTCCAAGTGAAACCAGTCAATGTTATACTATGGAAGGACATTCAAGTTACTGTAAGTATGGTTAGAATTACTTTTCAGGATCAGTAGTGGGCTGAAAGATGCAGCACTGAGATCTCTCCTGATAACAGGTGAGTAAATCGTAATTCGTAGTTCCGCTGATTTTAGAGGAATATGGTGCTCAACAGTGAAGGAAGGGGGCGGGCCTGAGGTGACATGTGTGCAAACACACCCTGTGGCATGTTTTAGATTGGGGAATTAATTACTCTTCAATCCTGAGGTACCCTGTGAGCCAACTAGCCCACCAGGTACCTCCAGTATACGCCAGGGAGCTGCGTTGCAGAGAGGTGTTCAGAGGGCACGCCCCTTTTTTACAACAGGTTCAAAACACACAACACAGTGACAAGTGAGGACTGACGTTTCACATGCATCCCAACTCCATGTCGGGGAGATAACCATGGTCCCTGTATTGCCAAATGTGCACTGGAATGATATTTTTTATCATGGATATCCCACAACCAATCATGAGTCCCACAGTTAGTAGCCCCTGTGGTCCCTGCACGCTATACATGGACATCCCTGAGACACACACACAGCATACATGTGGATGCACAAGGCACATGGTGTACCCTGTCTCACATTGAGCAAATGGAACCACAAACATCAGAGACACAACATGCACACAGACTGTGGGGGTACATCATGATTGTGGCCATGGGTCTTGCTGTGACGTACATGACATGCAACCCTGTACTCATGCTGTATGTGACAGGTCATACACATCTCCAAACTGGTACTGTGTCCATGACTCATGCCCATAAGCCAACAGTTGGATATTACCTTTGTGAGGTGCACAATACAAAAACTAATCTGCCCCCATGAACCCGTGCCCAGCCTGGGAGTGGCTGCACCTAAGTGCCACACAAGACTAGAAATGTTGCCCCCCCATACACACATAGGTGATTCAGCCTTACATGCCATGTGATGCAGTGTGGGACATGCTGTGGTGTTGTAGGTGTGGCCATGGCAATGAAATGTGTGTGTAAAACACGCGTACATGCATGGACCGAATGGTGCGCACTCCTTGTCCATTGACTGCACAATGCGTATGCATTACAGTCACCCGCATCGGATCACATTGATAACAATGGGAAATGCGTGCGCACGGCTCGGTTCATGCATGAATGATGTGTATGCAATGTGACCCGACGTGGGTGACTTCTACAGTGACGCGCCCTGCTGTTCTGGTCCGAGACGTGCGCACGCATACCCCATAGAGTCGTATTGAGACGGATGCATTTGATTTAAAAAATACTCGTCGTATAGTCAGTTTACAGAGCCTTGCGCACTCATTGGCAATGGGCTGTCATGGAGATGGACGCAAATTAAAAA
The DNA here is from genome assembly GCF_964263255.1 of Lissotriton vulgaris. Lineage (NCBI taxonomy): Eukaryota > Metazoa > Chordata > Amphibia > Caudata > Salamandridae > Lissotriton > Lissotriton vulgaris. Next base: position 957,035,032 of record NC_141694.1, read on the forward strand.
TCGTTCGAGTCGTGCACTGGAAATTCAATTGGATGCGCACAACAATGTTGCAATCCTAGGGTGTCCTGAAGGTAAAAGTTTTGAACGATGCGGAAGACGTGTAGGAGTCTTACATTTCCATGGATTGGGCAGATTCATAGAATGCAACCATGTCTGGCCTATCTGTAAGGGTCAATGTCACAGAATCTGCCTCTGCAACACTGATTTAAGGCTGGCAGACCCCAGGGAGCTCACTTGCCTGCACTACATGCTACAGGACCACATTTCAGATTCACCTGCTGCTGTCTCTGCTTCCTCTGGATCCTGCAATGGCACGTACTCTGGAGAGGGCCCCAGCATTCAAAGAGGAGGAGAACCAGGCCCTGCTGGATGGGGTACTCCCACAGTACAGCAAGCTGTATGGGAAACCAGGGGAGCAGGTGAGTGTGCAGTCCACTGCCTATCATTGTCAGCAAGTTGCCTGACTAAAAGCAATAGAACTGTGCACAGCAGTGGGAGGCATATGCACTGAGTACTTTCTGAAAGTAGTTTATGTGGGTGCATGTGATGAACAGGTGTCCTGCTGCAGTACTGCAGTAGTGCCAGCCTTAAATTCCTAGCCAATGTTACCATGTCAGACCTGCAGCACAAAATGCACATTTATATGGGTGCACTACCTGTGTACCTCTTTCAACTTTGTGATGACAACATGTATTTTCTACTGTATGCAGCACAATTATGTAGCATGTGTGGTAATTTCCTCTTCACTTTGTCATCCTCACAGGTTGATGCCCACCAGAAGCTAGAAATCTGGCTGACCATTGCCCGGGCAGTGAGATCACTGGGGGTCTACAAGCGCAGGGTCCGCAACTGCCAGGAGAGGTGGTAGGATGTCAGAACCGCAAAATCAGGTGCCAGCATTTGCGGAGTATGTACATTGACAAAGGGTCAGGAGTTCCCTAGCTGCAGTACATGGACAGGACTAGTCCGCTGTTGGAGCCATAAGATGGCCACCAAGGTAGAATTGGAGGTGTGCGGTCTAGTCTCTGAGCTCACAGCTGCAGGAGAGTAGAAGTGTGGCGCGAGCGCTTTTGTAACGACGCACTTCACTGAGATTGCCCGTCAGGAAGGTCGTTCATCATTAGCGCTTAGCCCTAGAGTTTCTTAGTCCCGTAAATAAATATAATTTCCCCCCAGTTGTTATCAAGATAGCAGAAGACCTTGAGCCTCAGAGTAACTCGACACCTATGTCCGCCGCGAGTTACGTTCAGGAGCTGAAAGTCAGAGCTGTCAGAGAGCGTGTAAGAGTTCGTCAGCTGACGGAGTTCAGCGAGGTTCACGTTAAAGCGGCAGAAGAAGGCAGCAGAGTACAGAGCTAAGTGAATACAGTCATGGAGTTTACAAATTGTGTTGAAATACTTACCAGAACAGCAGTCGTGTTATTTAGAAAAACCTGTGAAAGAAAAGGACAGTATTAGTTAAATTCCTTAGAGACCATGGAATGAAATTAAAAACTTCACGTGTAAATTTGTAAATGCATACCAGAACTGAAGTTGTGCTAATACAGGAAACCTGTGAGAGGAGTAGACAGAGTTAGCTAGTTCATTAGAGACCACGGAATGCAAATAAACGCTGCATGAAAATTGTAAATAATCACCAGAACTGAAGTCGTGTTAACTCAAGAGAAACCTGTGAGAGAAAAAGACAGTGTTAGATGAGAAGACAAATTTAAAAGAAAGCAGTTTAAGAAAAGAAAGAAAATACAGACACCCAATAAAGGAAGTACTACTCAGTTAGTGAAGTAAGTGCACTTACAATACAATTTAATAAAATCAATTAGAATAAACAGATTAGTGGAACTAATGTTTGTTTCCTTCTATCAGTAACAACTAACTGGCGAGGAAGACAGAATCTCACTAAAAATCAGAAGAGAAGCAAGGTCCAGGAGAATTAGGGTGGGTGAGATGCACAGTAGAGTAATTCAAGAGTAGAGTAGAAGTAAGGGTAGTAATGTTGTGTTCATTTTCAGGTTCCATTGAAAGAACAGACGACGTCTGTGGATAGCTGACAAAAGGAGCCGTTCTGGACCAGTCTCTTCTTTGTTTATTATTTTATCCAATGTCCCCGTCCCCCAAGGTAATGATTTGGAGGTTCTTAGCAAAGACCTACTAGCATTGTCGAGCGGTATTTGGGACCTAGCATCTCTGTTCCTGTGCAAGAATTGGTAAGCCATTAAAGTATATAAACTTGAGTTCTGACACAGGCCCTACGTGGCTGGACCCAGAGGATCGCAAGGGTCCAACTGAAGCTGTCACCTCCTCGCCATAGGGGCGGACACCGGACCCTGACCCCCCACATGCTCAGGATTCTGGCGGTGGTCTTCCTGGACATGGATGGGCAACTGAAAGCCAGACAGCAGCAAGGAGGGGGTAAGTCCATGCCTGAACAGTGAACATGTCTGACATGCTATTTGCAGTCTTTTGGCCCGGTCACACTCCCACATTACCTTGGTCTTGGAGTCAAGGACTCATGTCCCTCAATTGTGTAAGTCAGACTCCTCATCTGATCCACACTTGTGGCCCCTACAGTCTGTGACTTTTTTCACTTGGGCACTGTGTCCCTTCAATCAGCTATGCTGAGGGTCCTGCACAGCATTTGTTACTGGGACTCTGATGTGTGCATCGTGGGTGGATCTATTTTTTGCACTATGCCTGTTCTCTGACATGTGTTCTGTGTGTGCCTTTGTGTTCAAATTGCTGGCCTGGCTCACAACATGTGTGTGGGGTTCTTAAAACATACCCATGCAGCAGGTGAGTACATGTAGTGTCCTCAGGAGAATATATAGGAAGTATGTCACACTAGCCCAGACACCTGCATACTGTCCAGGCCAATACACTGTTTCAGGTTTACCTGGTCAGTCATGCTCACTCCACGTCATTGGGAGACTCTGTACTCACACTCACGTGTATGTACCTACTGATTGTGCTTCCTGAAATGTGCCATCAGGTGTCTGACACAATATCATTGTGGTGTGGCTTCCTTTTTGTGACATCTGGTGTGTTGAGGATTTTAGTGTCAGCAGGACATCTGAGTTGTGACAATGGGGATTATACCTGTGCAACATATAGGGGTGTGGTCAGTTGAATGTGCACAATGCTGTATGCAACAGTGATTTTCACGCATCTGTGTGTCATTAGCAGCAGACTGTTAGGTGCCCATGTTCAGGTACTTGTGTTTGCAGTCACTCATATATCAGATTTTAGTGATGTAGGTTCATCATAGTCCAAGAACAGTGTGTGGCAGGGGACAGACTGGTGCACTTGTCAGCTGCAGAGTTTGGTATGGGCATGAGCTATGAATGTGACGCAGTGCAGACTGATGTTGTGCGGATGCATTGCGCCATGACATGTGACAGTGAAGACTTACTTACCATGCATGTCTGTGCCAGGGCATTGACTTGAGAAGAGGGTTCCTCCATTGGAGTCAGAGGAGCTCCATGCACCACATTGTGTCATTAACTTTCAGGACGTAAGGACATCATTGTGTGTTGTGCTGCTAGGCATCACAAGATTGTGAAATGTAAGTCTGGGCATACATTCATCCAGACACCTGTACTGAGTGATTGGAATGTGATGTGATGTATGTTAATAGTAATGTACTTTTGCGTGGTCATTTGCATGTCCAACAACTGTGTATGTGGTGCATGTGTGCACTTTGGGGTATTATCAGCCAGCATGCAACAGACATATGGGTACAGGTCCAGGAGGTATATGGGTGCCATGGTTGATGTTCAGACTGGCTATTGCCCTATGTACACCTGTGTGAGCATTTTGAGCAAATATCAGCTAAGGATGCCAGTGCATGCCCCGTAATGTGCTGTATTGACAGTGTTGTGTGCAGTCAGTACAGGTGACTAATGTAGTCTTTCTTTTCCTACTTATATGCAGATACATCCACGGGCACAGGAGTCAGTGCCACGGAACTAGAGGAGCCCCAGAGCCAGCCTGGGGCACTGGCTGAGGAGATGGAGGGACCCAGTGGCACAGAGGGTGAGGGGAGCCACACTGAGGAGTCCTCAGCACCATCCACCTCATCTGAGGACAACAGCAGCTCGGAGGATGACTCCCTTGTGGGGGTAGGTGTCAGCAGCCAGCAAAGCACAGATAGTGAGGCTGTTCCCCTCGACAACCACACTCCCCTTGGCTCCCATCCCAGAGGTCCGTGGCATCTCCCGTGTCTGGGAGCAGGTCTCCTTCCTGCCAGGCACCACACCCCCTGCCCCTGTGTCTCCTGCTGCCCTGAGTGTGGAGTCTGTGGGCCTGCTTAAACAGATCCATGTAGGGCAGACATCAATGCTGAGTGTCCTCCATGCACACACCAGTCTGTTGACACAACTGGTGTCGTTCATGGAGGGCATCTCATTGGGCATGTCTGCCCTACAGAGGGCCAATAAGTCCATGGCCTCCTCCCTGACGGCAGCAGTATACCTCCTTCAACAGTCCCTCACCCCTTCAGCCTCTGATCAATCAACAACTCCTGCCACCCTACCTGTCCCCAGCACACACACACCAGCACGGTCACCCAAACACACAGACACAGACAGCACACAATCACCCAAACAGAAGTCAAAACATACACACAAGCAAAGTCAGGGGACTGATACCACACACACAGGGGATGGGTCGCAAACACACACGCAGGCATCGACAACCACTCCGCAGTCCTCAGATCCTTCTCCCTCCAAGAGCCCTTCCCTTGCCTCACCTGCAACCCCATTGCCTAAGAAGCTCTTCCTGTGTGACCTAGGCCTCTTCCCCTCAGATCCAGCAGAACCAGACTACAGGGGGAAGAGGAAATACCCACACACAGAGAAGAGTGCCCTTCACACCCGGACACCCTTCCCCAGGCGCAGGCAGACTGAGGCCCCCACCCGAAAATCACCCCGTACACGGAAGAGCAAGACCCCACCCCCAGCTCCACTGCACAGTCTCCTTTCTCCATCCCCCAGGTCATCACACCACAGGTTTCCCCGCCACTCTCTGTCCGAGGTTCCCCGACCCACAGATACATCATCCCCAAAATGTCCAGGCCTTCCCAAACTCCCAATTGCTCTTCCACTGACACCACCACTAGTCTGTCTGTTACTGCAACTACTGGGGTGACTGTCGCCCCACCAGCTGTCCTGCCAACCTCACCTGCACCCCTTTCCACTCCCATGGGGTTAGGCACTGCAGTGGAGTCTACGACCACCCAGTCTGACATGGGCACTGCAATGGGGACCATGTCCACTACCCCTGGCCTGCCCACTGCAGTGGTTGCAGCACCCACCTCATCAGAGTTGTGCCCCACAGTTGTGACGGCACAAACCATGTCAGAGACCTCCACTGCAGTTGCCACTGACTCTCCTGTACCAACCACCCTCTCACAGCCTCCTTCTGATAAGCCCTGATCCTGTCCCTGCGGTGCCTGGCCTGCTCCATGTATGCCCCTCTGAGTGGATTTCCCCAGTCCTTAGCAGTGCAGGCCAGTAACGGGTGACAGGTGTCACTCACGCCATCATTCGACTTTGTTTTCTGAGAGGACATTGGACGACATTTCATGTCGGATTTTCCCTTTCAGCTTGCAATTTGCTGAATAAAGCCTTTTTTGTTACCCTTGGGCATTTGATTTAGCTGTACATATTGTTGAGACTGTTTACCAAGACCTTGCAGTGATAATGCAGGATTTACAAATGTCTAATACTGAGGTGTTGATGTGGTGTACTCCATGTGGACCATGAGATATGTTTCCTGTTCAGGTTGGTATCCATGTCAGCCTTTACAGCTGACTGGGTGTGTCAGGATTAACTAATTTGGCACAGGGATGTTAACATTTCATTGGTATGGCAACATCTGTGGCTTGCACCCATGCACATATAATGTGCTTCACATTGTACAATTTGACACTTTCCCTGACTGTTGTCCCATCTCCATTGTACATGCAGTTGTGGGCATCATTGGTGTAAAGTCAACTGTGTCCTCTGTGCAACTTGCTAGACATATGTATTGTCTATGTGCAGGTGACTTAAAGGGCTGTACAGCACCCTGGCGTATGTCACCAGTGCCTACATTGGGTGGTAAATGGTGATTGACTGAACAAGTGTTGTGCTGACATTTCCAGGAATCATACATACTGTTTGGCATGTGCTGCTATTTACATGATGACACTTACCTTGAAGTCACTGTGATGATGGGGGATTTTCCTGCTTTGCCACAATGCTCAACTTTAGCTTCAGTTTGTGTCCACAGATTTTACATTGGAAGTACATACTGATGGGGGATATGACAACATTGGCCCAGTGCTATTTCAAAGCTTGACTTGTGTAGCCCACACTCAGGTGTTGTTCACATATGTGATGGTAGTTGCATTGTGCATTGTGTGTCGTAAATCAAATTCACTGTTGGGGTTTTTTGTTAGGCACTACACACTGTTGGCATGATGTTGTGGGGCAATGTATTTGGCTGACATACCTGTGGTTAATGTTTGATGGATGTGTGGCGCATCATCCACACACTGACCCCTATGGGTTTGTGAGGCAGTAGTGATGGGCAACATGCCCCTATGGGTGGGGCGGCATCAGTGATAGGAAACATGCCCCTATGGGTGGGGTGGCATCAGTGATAGGCAACATGACACATATGGGTGGGGTGGCATCAGTGATAGGAAACATGCCCCTATGGGTGGGGTGGCATCAGTGATAGGAAACATGCCCCTATTGGTGGGGTTGCATCAGTGATAGGCAACATGACACATATTTGTGGGGTGGCATCAGTGATAGGGAACATAACACATATGGGTGGGGTGGCATCAGTGATAGGAACCATGCCCCTATGGGTGGGGTGGCATCAGTGATAGGAAACATGACCCTATGGGTAGGGTGGCATCAGTAATAGGCAACATGACACATAAGGGTGGGGTGGCATCAGTGAAAGGGAACATGCCCCTATGGGTGGGGTGGCATCAGTGATAGGAAACATGCCCCTATGGGGGAGGTATTAGTGATAGGAAACATGCCCCTATGGGTGGGGTGGCATCAGTGCTAGGAAACATGCCCCTATAGGTGGGGTGGCATCAGTGATAGGAAACATGCCCCTATGGGTGGGGTAGCATCAGTGATAGACAACATGACACATATGTGTCGGGTGGCACCAAGTGACAGGAAACATGCCCCTATGTGTGGGGTGGCATCAGTGATAGGAAACATGCCCCTGTGGGTGGTGTGGCATCAATGATAGGAAACATGCCCCTATGGGTGGGGTGGTATCAGTGATAGGAAACATGACACATATGGGTGGGGTGGCATCAGTGATAGGAAACATGCCCTTATGGGTGGGGTGGCATCATTGATAGGAAACATGCCCCTATGGGTGGGGTGGCATCAGTGATAGGCAACATGACACATATGGGTGGGGTGGCATCAGTGATAGGGAACATGACACATATGGGTGGGGTGGCATCAGTGATAGGAAAAATGCCCCTATGGGTGGGGTGGCATCAGTGATAGGAAACATGCCCCTATGGGTGGGGTGGCATTAGTGATAGGGAACATGACACATATGGGTGTGGTGGCATCAGTGATAGGCAACATGCCCCTATGGGTGGGGTGGCAGTAGAGGTGCCCATGGGTTCCCTAAGAAGGCGTGGTACTGGTGGACAGGGTCTGGACCCCCTGGGTGTGTGTGACATCTGGCGGGTACGTGTCGTTTGTTTGTATGGTGGGTGTCCAACTTACCGTCTGCGCCGTCTGCGTCTGTTCCTGATCTGGTCATGTATGTACAGGACTGGTATGACCTGCGCGATTGGATTCATGCTCCGTCTCGATCCATTGCTAGGTGCTCCGTTTTGAATCCATGGATTGGGTTACTGGCGTGATTCGGAGTTGATATGCATTTCTTCTGGGTGCTGTGACGTGCAGTACGTGGCGACCCGTCTAGAACGTAGGAAGTACGCATCGTACTTGACCGGCCGGAAATAGCAGTGTTTATGGTGCCGTGCGGAGCGAATTGTGTGTTTCCGGGTCAGGCTCGGTCAAAAATTGTGGATGGAGTCGGAGCACGCGTGTTGGTTGGAAATTAGGCACTTTTCCGCATCGTACTTCCTCGCCGGACGGTCCCGCTCCTGGTGCGGTTCGGCCATAAGGTAAGGCTACTGACACATCTCAGAGGGCTGACCGACCGAGATCGGAATCGACCCCTAAGTGTTGCCAAGTGCTTTTTTGATCAAACAAGTTTCTCAAATAATTAAACATATGGACCTAAGACAATTTTTCATTTTTTATAAAACAAGATTTTTAAATGGTGGGGGATTTACCCACAACCATGGTATAAGATGTTGCTACATCGGTCTTTAGACCAAGTTCATTCATGAATTTATTAAACATTGTCAAAAGCTTTTGCAAACTCACACTGGTTCTAAACGTTAAAATACAATTGTCTGCGTAAAGCAGTGCCGGAAGATTTCTGGTGCCTATACTGGGGGCATCCACATTCCCATGCTTAATATAGCTTTCTAGGTCATTAATGTATAAGCAGAATAAAAAAGATGCGAGAACGCAACCGTGGTGAGCCCCACAATTCATTTTTATTGGGGGGTGGGGGGGAGTTCCCCCCTGCTCCATATCTGACATCCCCGTCACATCTCAATGCAATGAGGTTAAAAAATGGACAATAGATGGTTCAAAGCCCATATTCAACATCTTTTCCCACAATCTCCCCCTCTGCACCCAGTCAAAGGTAGACAAGGTTCATGAACCCAAGATTAAGGGATCTGGGGCCCGATGTAGGTAGCCCTTTACCGATCGGAATCGGCCGAAAATACTGATTTTCGGCCGTTTCCGATCGGTAAAGGGCTATCGAGATGTAGGGGCACATTTTCGGTAATTTTACCGAATCGTTATCATTACCGAATCGGTAAATTCACCGAATCGGTAATATTTACCGATTCGGTAATGATAACGATTCGGTAAAATTACCGAAAATGCAATGTAGGTAGCCAATGTTCCATCAGCACATGGCTTACAGAATCGGTATTTTACCATGGAATACAAATCCATGGTAAAATACCGATTCTTGGGCCGGATGTAGGTAAATCCCATTTACCGAATTTGAAATACCGAATTTTACCGATTCGGTATTTCAAAATCGGTAAATGGGATGTAGGTCCCAACATCTGGAATCGTTACCGATTCCTTACAAATTCGGTATTTACCGATTCGGTAAATACCGAATCGGTATTTTCTATTGAATCCTATGGGCCTTTGAAGCCCATAGGATTAAAGTCAAATACCGAATCGGTATTTACCGAATCGGTAAATACCGAATTTGGCAAGGGTGCAGGGGGTGTCACTTTGACACCCTCTAGCACCCCCAAAACGGGCATGTGTGCAATGTGGCACACAGACATGCCCTAAGGGCACGTCTGTCTGTCACATGGCACATGTGTACATGCACAGATGTGCATGTACACAAGAATCGGTATTTTACCATGGATTTGTTTTCCATGGTAAAATACCGATTCTGTAAGCCATGTGCTGATGGAACATTGGCTACCTACATTGCATTTTCGGTAATTTTACCGAATCGTTATCATTACCGAATCGGTAAATATTACCGATTCGGTGAATTTACCGATTCGGTAATGATAACGATTCGGTAAAATTACCGAAAATGTGCCCCTACATCTCGATAGCCCTTTACCGATCGGAAACGGCAGAAAATCGGTATTTTCGGCCGATTCCGATCGGTAAAGGGCTACCTACATCGGGCCCCTTGTGTACATGCACATCTGTGCATGTACACATGTGCCATGTGACAGACAGACGTGCCCTTAGGGCATGTCTGTGTGCCACATTGCACACATGCCCGTTTTGGGGGTGCTAGAGGGTGTCAAAGTGACACCCCCTGCACCCTTGCCAAATTCGGTATTTACCGATTCGGTAAATACCGATTCGGTATTTGACTTTAATCCTATGGGCTTCAAAGGCCCATAGGATTCAATAGCAAATACCGATTCGGTATTTACCGAATCGGTAAATACCGAATTTGTAAGGAATCGGTAACGATTCCAGATGTTGGGACCTACATCCCATTTACCGATTTTGAAATACCGAATCGGTAAAATTCGGTATTTCAAATTCGGTAAATGGGATTTACCTACATCGGGCCCCTGGACTTAGCTATTGCATACTTGCTCATAACTAGGTGCAGATTAAGCCACTGTAAGATGGTTCCCAGGCCCCCCTGAAACCATATTGTATATCTGAGAATTTCTCACTAACAGTTATCCAGGCCTCCAACCGCTCTAAAATAACCATGCCCATCAGTTTAAAGGTACAATCGGTTAGTGAGATGGGCCGATAACATTTTGGGTCAGACCTATTCCCTTTCTTAAAAATGAGTACTATTATCACAGACCTTCATAATTCACAAGGACCCTGGGATGCTACATAGCCTAAGATGTTGGTCAACAGAGGGAAAATAAAACAGGGTTAGCAAGAAACAGATCTGCTGGGATTCCTTCATGGCCAGAGGCCTTGTTCTTCACTGTTTGGCTTAGGGCCCTTTCAACCTCATCAAGCATTGGCTAAGCCAGCTCTGATGCCCTAAAGTTTAAATTGGTGTGCTGCTCGCCATTGGTACTATATAAATAGGAAAAATTTTCCACCCACGCTTCAGGCATGATTGTAACATCAATGCTACTATTGTGAGAGCTGTTGAAAAAGTCAGAGTTAACAGTTTTCCAAAAGAGTCTTGTTTCTTTGCTTTGACAGGCTACGTGCAGGTGTTCCCAAGCTTCTTTTCTTATATCTAATTTACGTCTTCCTAACACCTGTTTATATTCGAATCAGAGTTGTTTTACCACCAAATTATCTCAGGTTTTTTTTTCAATCCCGTAACAAGTTTATTGCGGGACTGTGAGTAGTCACTGTTAAACCACGTACTTTGCTTTCGAGGTCTTATTCTCTGTTCACTAGATAAAGCTGCATTAATGGTCTCAATTATTGCAGTGAAGGCTGGTAACATAGTAGGTGGGTTTATCCTGTCTTCCAGGCAGTCTAAGACTTGTCTTGTTTTGGTGGTCAAAATCCGTTATAAGACGGAATTTGGGTTGACAGTGGACCACTTGCGCGAGAGCCCCTTGTTCTTGTCATAGGTTATGGGGCATGAGTTTGTTATTAACCATGCTGCCATCACAGCGCAGCACACACATTAGATGTAACCAGGGTATCAGGTGCTACAGCTGTCATGCCAGTTGCTAACCCACGCACTGTGGTTGCTATCCCTGATCTGGGAATTCATCTTTAATCTTGCATTAAAAGTCTTGCTTTCTTTCTTTATTTCACACTTGTTTGCCCCCAGAGTAGTCAATGGAAGGCTGTTGAGGTGCTCAAGGTAGTGAGTCAAGGAGTCAACTGGGTGATGCCATCTGAGGTAACGGGATGTGTGATGTCACGTCTTCTTTTGAATTTCGGTCTTTTGAAGTTGTTGACAGCACAGAACAATACCCAAACATGCACCACAGACATGAACATTAGTAGCAAGAGATTATAGAATAGCAATGTTTGACAAAAATATTTAGCAGCAGTGCCTTGAGAATAAATGCTACAAGTCTTTGGAATTTATACAGAGCATTTTTCCAGATGTCACAGTGAGTGCTTTTAATTGGAATCCTTGTGTGAGGCAAAAGGATCACATTGTAAGATATCTTTAGGAGTTGTCCAGCATTAGCATAAGACCGTAAATTCCAGAAACAATAGTGGGCTACTGTCTAACGTCAGTGATGGAACAACTGAGCAAAAGGTTTTGGATAAACAGGAGTAATGTGCCCTGCCCTTCCTTCGACCCTAACTCCCACTTCTTATCACTTAGACAATCGTGGAAGACCTGAAGTATCTAACCCTGATGGCCTCTGTCCTTTAAATATCTCAAAACTCCCTTCCAAACTCCATTTTCAGCAGCGGGTACATGGTAAAATGTAACTATTGAGAGGAAGCTCTTGGGAAGTCAGAATTTAATTATGGAGCTGGCTGGCAATTTCCTACCTCAGTGGTGCTCTACCTTGACCTACCTTAGTATCGCCTTAATTGTGTACTCTGATTTAAAAAGCTCAGTCCCCCCCTGATTCTTTTAATTGTAACCTCATTTAACTTGTTTCATCTGATAATCCCTCCTGCTACCCATTATTTCTTTCTTTCTAGACCCCCTACTTATTGCACAGATAGCTAAGGATGTTTATGCCTAAAGCACTCCTCCCTGACGAGTCAGATACCAATGTTTTGAGGAAAATCCACTTCATTAACACAACTATTTCCTCATTCTTTCTGCCATGGCTTTCCTTACTCTCTCTTTGCATTGATTGTCTCTTTGCCTTTGGGACTTTAGATGATCTTTTGATGGCTTACAAAAGCTACACAATTAGCAACATTAAAGCTTACCAGATTGTCACCATGTTCCCTATCAATAGTAACACTGGGTGACAAACTCTGCTCCACTGGTGGAGTTTGCGGAGTTTTGCAACTCCGCGGCTCTGCTCAGAGTGCGAAGTTCTGCAAAACTCTGCTGGCCGCCACGGAGCAGAGTTTACCAGCGTGGCGCTGGGCAGCACCTTCTATCTCTCATATGGTGAATCTTTTTTATTATCCATAGCAATCTCTGTGCAGGTGCTCAGTCATTGCTCCAATACTTCCTGATGTCGGTAACCCCATCAGAGGGCACTGCTCCTGACTGACTACTCATTCGTGACCTACTCTGACACAGTTTCCTTTCATGTTCTTGTGCACGCTGAACCCTGAACTCAGAGGCGATCGGCAGAGCTCCGAGCTGACATTGGACACGGCAGCAGGAAGGGAAAGAAAAGTCTACAGCAGGGCTACAAAGACTGTTCTGCGGTGTCCTCCTGCTGCAGCCGGTGGATGGCAGAGTCTGGGAAGAGTTGCCCAGCCACAGAGGCCCCTCGACCCGTGCAGCAGCATTGAAGGAATTCACAGTATTCATATTCAGGGAACAAACTGAAGATGAGGAGAAGTTGGTAAGCAGTTCAGCAGTCAGTAAGTATCTCAACAGCAAAGCTGCCCTCGCCCAGGTATGTTGGTAACACTGCAGCCTGATGTACCTCCATGCCTTGCCCTCAACATGATCTGCCAATTTTCTGCGCCTCCCTGTAGCCGTTGCTGACTTTTCTTTAGTGCACTCCTCACCTTGCGGTTTCTTTACTCCATCACCCAGTTTCCCCACCTTGATGATTAATGCCTGCTTGCCTTGAATTTTCCATGCTACCCTGCTCTCTCATCATGCTCCCTCATAGTGCTTCCTCATATGCCCGTTGCAGTCACAGGCCTACAAAATTACCCAGTGCCGTCCATTTACCAACTCCTCCCATGCTCTGCCCTCGCCACTCTGCAGTGCAGTGGCCCCACACCTTCTCATCCAGTGCTCAGTTCACATGTCCTAATACATTTCCTCCATCCATCCTCACAGGCTTCCCCTTTGCTCTCACATTCCTTTCTTTAACTACATCCGCCGAGTCACACCGTCCTGCCTCCTTCATAAAGACTGCCCTAGCCAGTTCAGTTTCTCAGGAAAAACACCAAGCTCGCAAGCCCTCCCCTTCCAAAGCAAACAAATAATTGGTATTTATGTTTGGGAATAATATGCCATTCATTACCTTTTAAATAAAACAACAGGGGGTCATCATCAGATGGTTGAAGAAATGCCAGACTCTTATCTTAACTTTTTGCTAATTGTTTTCCAAATCTAAAAACATCATGGAAAACAGCCCTGCAAATTGGATTTGTGTGCACGGACAGACAACAAATGTCACACATTGTGGCGCCAACAAGCCTTTGGTTTCCCAAGTCTCTTGTGGAATGTATATATGTTGCTCCCTGGGCCGACACTTAAATAATTCAAAGGAAGCAGATCCTCACAACACTCCGCAAAACAGGATTTAAGGTATTTTGTTCAGCAGGCCTAACCTGTCTCTGTAGCAGGCCCATGCTCCATAGTGGTCGGCCTGAACTTGTGATTTTGTCCCAGTATGGTGTGACAAGATATCCATAACTGTTGCTTTACTTCTTTTGCTACTATTTTTAACTAAATGTTCAAAATAAATATCTCTGGTTCGACGGATTGGATTTTTGTTGTTTTGTTCTTGTTTTACTTATAAAAAATAACTCTAGCTCTCTAACTCAATTATGGGCTCCTTTTGTGGTGTGTTTTCACTGTGTTACTGTTTGAAGTGTTGGGGGAAGGGAAGTAAGGAAGTCACAGCAAGGAGGAGTTCTGAAAGGCGTTGACGGAGCGCCCGCTTTCGGGGGCCTATGATGACAGGCCCAGGCAGCTGGTGACACCTGTGATGATCACCTAAACTACTGGGAGAATGGCCTCCCATTTAGTGAGCTTATGGTTCCTGAGCACAGGGAAACATGTATGTTGGTGGTTCCCCATTGGTACAGGGTCTACCTACTGAGACTGGCTCATGATGTTTACCTGGCTGGTCATCTATGACAAGACACGATCTTTGACTGGCTTGTCACCCACTTTTATTGGCCCCAGATGAGGAGGGCCTCAGATGCTTTCTGCATGTCATGTACTAACTGGCAGGCAAGTGTGAAGTCAGGAGGGAAGCGCAAGGCTCCCCTGAAACCTTTCCTGTTATTGGCAGCCCCTTTGAAAGGGTCGGCATTTACATCGTTGGGCCTCTGGACACCAAGACATCTATGAGCAACAGCTTCATCCTGATCTTGGTGGACCATGCCACCCAGTACATGGAGCCTATCCCTTTGAGGATGGGGACTGCACCCACAGTGGCCTGGGCGACTGATGCAGATATTAACCTATGTTGGGTTTCCCAAGGAGGTTATGTTGGACTGTGGTACCAGCTTCGTTCATCGTACATGAAGGCCATGTGTCAGGAGTGTGAGGTAACCTACAAGTTCCCCACTCCTTACCACCCCCAAACCAATGTGCCTGTTTAAAGGTTATACAAGGCCCTTAAAGGCATGATCATGGGCATGTCAGAGCCCTTGAGGCAGAAGTTTCACATTCTCTTGCCATGCCTGTTGTTTGCATACCAGGAGGTACCTAGATTGAGATTGGCTTCAGCCCCTGTGAGATTCTTATGGACACCCAGTGTGAGGAACCCTCAGTCTGATGAAAAAGAGGCGGGAACAAGCTCCCAAGAAGACCCACCAGGATGTGGTCAGCTACATGCTGACCTGCAGTACCCAGATGACGCACTTATGAAAGCAAGCTAAGGTGAATCTAGAAGCCAGCTATGAGGCCATATTACAATTATATGACCAGATGGCACCCTGGTCAATTTCAGCCTTGCCAAAAAGTGTGGATGATGGAGTCTGTAGAGCCCGGAGTCATGCAGGACCGTTCGTCTGGGTCCTATGAGGTGAGAAAGCTCCTCCCCTGTTATATCCCCCTGTCCGTGGTCAGACCATTTTTTAATTTCCTTTTCCCTTGCCTTAGCCCCAGTGGCTAAACCTTCCCTTCCCAAGAACACCTGGGTTAGGAAATGGGGCAAGGCAGACATGCCATCCTTCCATTCATCCCTAGTCAACGCCTGCCCCGATCTTTCCGGCCTCGCCGCCCCGGATCAGTTGGCCATGATCGATGGGTGGCTGACCCGTGCTGGCGAAGACTTCGCCCCCTTGAGGCGGATCACGGTTAAGCGAGCTCACGCCGCTAACCGTTGGTTCACCCCTGACCTCAAGGCTATGAAACTGGCCGCTCGCAGAGCAGAGCGTGTATGGAGAAGAGAATACTGCCCTCTAAAAAAAACCATCTACCTCTCCGTGCTTAAGACATACAAGCAGGGTATCCTGGATGCTAAGACCCTGTTCTATTCCAACAGGATACTGGCAGCGGAATCTCAAACTAAGGAGATTTTTGCCACAGTTCACGAACTTGCTTCGTCTAATAGAGCTGTGGCTTCCATTCCCCCCTCCCAACCGCTTTGCGACTCACTCAACGATTTCTTCGTTGACAAGGTCGCTAAGATTAAAGCCAACATTCCTCTCCCTTCCTCCACTTTTACCAACCCTTCCCCGCCCGTCATCACCTCTAAACTCACTTCCATTCCCCCCTTAACCAAGGCCACGCTCTTCCCCCTGCTTCACAAGGTAAAGTCAGGCTCCCCCCTTGACTTTGCCCCTGCTTACATCTTAAGAGAAATCTTCCTAAACTGCCCCACCCCCCCCCCCTCACACTTTTGAACGACTCGCTCAGCAACGGAGCGGTCCCCACTGCTCACAAATTCGCGGCCATCATCCCCATTCTAAAAAAACCTGGTGCAGACCCCTCCTCCCCTTCCAACTATCGCCCCATCTCCCTCCTGCCTTACTTGGGTAAAGTTCTAGAAGCCCACGTGACCAGCACCCTGAGCGCCTATGTGGAAGCCAACCACTGCCTCTCTACCAGGCAGGCGGGCTTCCGCCCCCTCCACTCCACCGAGAGGGTGGTGACCTCAGTGATGGACAGCCTACGCGAGGGCATCGACACTAACCGTCAGCAGGCCCTCATCCTTTTAGATCTGTCCGCCGCTTTTGACACGGTGGACCATTCCACCCTTCTCACCCGTGTCAAGGCGGCGGGCATCGAGGGCCTGGCCCTCGCCTGGCTTAAATCCTTCCTGAGCGACAGGGCTCAGGCGGTTCACCTAGCTGGCTTCACCGCTGCTCCTCGCAGGGTTGCTTGTGGAGTCCCCCAAGGCTCCTCACTTTCCCCTCTTTTGTTTAATTTATACATCTACCCTCTAATTTTTATGTTACAGCAGCTCGAGGTCACGGTGTTCAATTACGCCGATGACCTCCAGCTAATTTTCAACCTTTCCCAGTCCCCTTCCTCCTCCCAGAACGTCCAGTCCGTCATGTTGCTCATCCAGGACTGGATGAACTGCAACCACCTCAAACTCAATCCAGACAAGACGGAGTTAGTCTTGACTGGAGGTGGTTGCAGTCCCTGGTCCCCCTCCCACTGGCCTTCCTCACTTGGTGTCCCCCCGCTTCCTGTTCCCAAGGTCAAAACCCTTGGCATTTTCCTCAACCCTTCACTTTCCGTTCACTCTCAGGTTTCCTCAGTTGTTTCTTCTTGTTTCTTCTCCCTTAGAACTATTAGGAAGATCTCTCGCTTTTTCTCCCTGCCTGCGTTAAAAATCATAGTGATGGCCATGGTGCTCTCGCGCCTTGATTATGGTAATATCATCTACAATGGTGCCCCAGCCTACGCCATTCGCCGATTGCAGCTTGTGCAGAACCAGGCGGCTCGCCTGATCCATGGCCTGCCTAAATTCCATCGGGCTACCCCCCTAATGCAGGCACTGCACTGGCTGCCGGTGAAAGAGCGTGCCCTGTTCAAACTCGGCTGCACCACCTTCCAGGCCAAAATGGGCACCGCTCCGGAGTTTATCTGCTCCGCCATCAAACCCTACTCACCTGGCAGAGAGCTCCGCTCCTCCCATCAGGCCCTGCTAACCATCCCCCGTTTTCGCAAGAAAAAGGCCCGAGGAACAAAATTTGCAGTTCTCGCTCCTGCGTTCTGGAATTCCCTCCCGACAGAACTCCGATTGACTTCCTCCTACATAGAGTTCCGGAAGGGTCTTAAAACTCTGCTTTTTTCCCAAGCCTACAAGGTCTGATCCCCCTCCGCTCCTGCCATCCCCCTCGCAATCCTAAAGCGCCAAGAAACCGCATGGTAGCAGAGCGCTATATAAATGTTTTTAAATTCAAATTCAAAAGTGAGACCACCTACTTGGCGGACCTCAAGACTCCCAGGAACCCTTTAAGGGTTTTGCAAGTCAATCACCTCAAACCCCACTTTGAGAGGTCTGGGTTAACTATGCTTGAGTAAACCTCTCCCCAACCACCTTTCCTCCAAGAATCAGTGGAAGCTTTTTGCACTTTCTCCTGATGCTCTACATACGCACTAAGAATTTAGCGACAGCACATGCAAATAAAGGTCTGAGATCTGATCTTAGCATTCATAGGGCTGATACATGATTGTGAGTACCCAGCAGTCTACAAATTGGTTTTAACCACGTGGCTCGTGGAGCAGCTTTGCAGCATGACATAACACAGTAGACAATGGCTTGGGTTGCCAGCTACTGTTAAAAGTATTAAAAGGGAGTGTTCCAATCCTAAACTGGATATAAAGCTTTCTATTGCTTGGAACCAAGGTGAAATCTAAATATTGTTCCAGCATACAGGCTTATTTAAAATCCAGAAATTCTCTTGTGAGCCGCCCACTAGGGGATGCAGTAGCTTAGAGACCCCTGGGTTATAACGCGCTATATAAATCGAAATAAATAAATAAATAAATAGTCTCATACAGGGATACCCATTCCCAGTAATGTGTCTTCACAAATTCATTAGAGGCAAAAACTCAGATGTAGTATAATCCTAAATATCTTTCAGACCAATGTCAGACAGCAACCCCATCACATTATATAGCCAGGAAATCTTATTGGACATTTCCTGGGAGCTGACTTACATGATCACATTAGCATAGGGGGACAATTCTGGTGTAGACCACATTCTCCACCAGAATAGTAAAGGACAAAATTTAGCCCTGGCTTTAATACCTTTTCTGCCCATACACAACATTAAAGGGTAGAGTGGGGTTCTAGGCTGATCAAGAGCACCAGGTTCCTCAAGAACTTATGTTTAGTTATACTCAAATTGTATAATTTGGCAAACCTCCAAGGAGTAATCCCGCTGATATAGAATATCTATGAGATGAGAAGGTACCTATAGAAAGAAGGAAAGACTTTTTTTTTAAGAAGACCCCTCACTCATCAACCTAGTTGGTGACATGCTTCATCATTGGAGCCCCACCGAGTAGCTGAATGCCACTCAGGTGTGCTTCAACACCTGATTACAGAGGAGCAGGAATATTCACATCAGTGGTGAAAGTAAGTGAAAAGGTGAGGTTGAAAATTGTCATTATTTAACTCCCTAAAAGTTTAATATGGAGCAAAAAGGCAATGTTTAAAAACAAGTGGGAGACACCAATTTAGGATTCAATTTATCTAAGGTGTCCCTGCCTAAAAAAGTGATCGTGGTGGTCTACATGTTTCATCCTGTGCATGATACTACCAGGTTTTCATCAGGACCTAGTGCTTTTGACCCAAGTGGTATGCACAATCTAAGGTGCACACAACTCTTGGTCAGTTGCAAACCACACTGAATACTTACAGTGTGACAACCTTGAGGCCTTCTGTGAAAGGACCAGTCTGTAAGTAAAGGAACAAACACACATAATCCCTCACCGATGGTCGGTGACTTCCTGGCCGCATCGTAATGGGCTGCTGAGTTTACTTTCCTGCCGCCGCATTATGATGTTGGCGGTCGGAAAGTAAACCGGCTGGTCATTCCCGCTCGCTTACGAGGGGCTCATGGAGCCAATTGGCCAGTCAGAGCCAGCTCGTAATCCCAAAGGGCGGACCTTTTCACTCTTGGGATTACGATGCATGGCTTCTGGCCTGTCCGACATTGAAACCACGCCTCAAGCATAGCCCCCTTGTTTGTGTGGCCTCTGGTTGGGGGCTGAGGGTGCACCTAAGGTGCCCCCTGTTGATTGCTTCACCTTGTGGCAGACACCTTGCCTGCCACAAAGGTGCAGTCAAGCTCCCATTGAGAAATGGGAGTATGCGACCGAACCATGTTCGGTCGCCTAGTAATTAGCCAGTCGGGACCGCCGACATCGTAATCAGGCCCTTAGTGTGAATTGATATTTGAATTGGGTGTGGGACCCATGGGCGGCTGGTCCAAAGTGTCCAAAGCCACCAAACTATCAACCAATCAAAAAATTGAGTGCAACACTTTAAACAGTAATAACATGAAAACTCCACACACAAAGGATCCCATACCAAGTTAGTAAACAAGAACAAAATGACAAGAATCCAATGAGTAGACCCGGAGATATGCAGTTTAAAAGATTTTATTGAGGATAACATTATAAAGCAGAAAGCTCTAACTGTGGTTATCTGGTGTGCGCCTGACCGGGTCAATGGGTCCAGCTCCTCCCTCCCATCTTGCCAGTGATGTCCTATCCAATCACACCTAGGCTCCTCATTGTGTGTGGTTGTCTAAGAGGAGTACACAGAGCCCAACGGTCAACCACACCCAGTAATGTGACCCAGAGACAGGCTACGGGTACCAAATGGCCGAGATAGGAAATGCGGCATTTTTAAAATTGAAATTTAAAATCCTTTATCCTAAGTTAGGAATTCCAGAGACAGACTTGTCATCCTTAGGGTGGTCTTCAATGTTTTAACTGCTTACCTGCACTGTTTGCTGTATCTTTTGTTGACATTAGGACTCTGAGCACTTTACCACTGCTAATCATTGCTAAAGTGCATGTGCTTCCCCCTAAACATGGTGACAATGGTGTATACCCGATTGGCATATTTAGTTTACCTGTAAGTCCCTTGTAAAGTGGTATACCATATACCCAAGGCTTGTATTTTAACTGCTACCAGTGGGCCTGCAGCTCTGATTGTGCCACCCACAAAAGTAGCCTTTCAAACCTGTCTCAGGCTTGACATTGCAGGGCTAATGTGTGCAGGTTACTGCCACTTAGACTTGACATTTAAAACCCCTTACCAAGCATTAGACTCCCTTTTTTTACACATAGGTCACCCCCAAGGTAGGCTCCAGGTAGTCCTAAGCACAGGGTGCTGTATAAATAAAAGGTAGGACACATACTTTTAAGTTTTACATGATCTGGTAGTAACAAACAGCTAAGTTTGTTTCTACTCCTCTCATAGGCTAGCATTGGGAATTTCTTAAAGCACTTTAAAGCTGTAGTTTCTGATTAGAAAGAAGTAGCTAAATCATATTTCATATCTTTGGAATGGTAATGACAAATACTCTATCATGGTAAAGTTGGATTTGAGATTACTATCTTAGAAATGCCACTTTTAGAAATTGGACATGTGCCTACGGCCTGTCTCCAATTGATTTCTGGGCTTGGTGACAGCTGCACTTTGTACAATCGCTGTAGACAGTCACAAACATAGAAAGAGTGGGTGTAACACAGCACTCATATGCACTCATATACATTCTAAGAGTCCTCCTGGGCAGGAAGGGGAGAGGAAGCTCACACTTACATCTGAATTGGATGTGTCCTGTCCCCGCACAAACCACTGATTACCACTGGTAGATAGCCTGGCAAGCAGCTGGGTTGAAATGGGGCCTGTGCTCTTCAAGGCACCTTGAATTCACCCCTCCACTTCAAAGGCACATTTATGTATGAGTATTGGGACTCTAACCCTACCAAATACGTACACTACTGAATCTGGAAAGAAATCTGTTGGAGGAAAGACTGCTGTGCTATAAGGATTGCCACTTTGCATTGACTGACTGTTCTGAGGAACTTCTTCTCTGCTTGTCTGAGCTGCCCTCCTGCCTTCTGATCTTGGCCGTGCTGAGGAAAGGACTAAATCCATCACACTTGAACCCAGAGTGACTCCGAGGGCTCGATGGTTTTCCTCCTGTTTTCTGAAGTCTCAGGGACATAAAAAACTTCCTGCAATTCTGCTAGAGCTGCTGGACTCTGCCACCTGCCATTTATGAGTCCTACTCTTGCCTCAGGTGCCCCCTCCAGTCCTGGGCCTCAGAAGTGGGTTCTGCAGCTGATTTTCTACAAAACAGATGCATCGTCAACACTGTGCGGATAGGCACTGGCCCTGTGACCCTCGATGCCAAACCAGTGACGATCTGAAGACATCCCTGTGCGGCTCGACAAGGATGCAGTGTCGATCCCAGATCCGACCTGCGAGGCTCGACTTTGATGCATCGATTTGGCTGCGTTAATCAGAACCATAGCAACATACTTGCGACAATGACACTTTGCTCTATCCAACGTACTTTTTCAGAAGACCGTGCGTGGGTCCTGTAGCCGGCCTGCCCTCCATTGTGGTCGGCCTGAACTTTGGATTTACCCCAGTCAGTTGCTACCTCATGTCACCTTTTAGGCATTCCTACCTTCAAACGTTTTTCTTCTGGTCCCTAATAGACCATCCATCAGCTCTTAACGGAGCTCCAAGTCTTCTATCAACAATTGTTTGCTGGCTTTCAAGGGCCATAAATTGGCCCTTGCATTATGTCATTTCCCATCTTTCCCACACCCTCTTCTGGTCCTAATAGACACCCAACCCCTGCTAAAAGATCCCAAGATTGACTTCAGCCAACTATAGGTTAGTTCAGAACCATCCTCAGAGATGCTCTGTCGCCTCTGAGACATCCTTGGCAAGCCCTTGGACAAGCCTCAGGGTCTTGCAAAAACCCTCACCTGACTGTTAACCTTCACTGGTCCTCTGTCACCCTCATCTGTCTGTCAGGTCGAGTCTGTCAGTGCATAAACCCACTATACCAGAATCCAGTGTATCATACTTCCCTGCATTTCACCTCACCTTTCCATTAACACCCTGACCCTGCTGAAAGCTCATCAACTTTCACTTTCTTCTGGCCTTTAAAACACTCTATCATCACATAAGTTCTTGCTGTGTATGAAGAGTGAAATATTTTTCACTGTATGTAATAGATCGGGGGGGAAGGCACTTGTACAAACGCCAATGAATTCTATTGAACCTTTGTATTTCATCAAGTTCTATATAGTGCTTTCTACAGCAGATTTTGTGTTCTATATATCACTTGGTATGACAGATGTTGCAGAAAGCAAGAATTGATGGGTAAATGTAGCTACTGGTTATTATTTGGGCTTCATCCCAGTTTGTCAGTTCTTTTTTACCTAACATGCCACCCCAGACAGAATCCAGCCATAGGGAATTACCCTTGGTCCTGCTCCAATAGGAAGAGTCTAGTCCAAACTGCCAGGTCAGGTCCCTTCTGGGTAGAAAAATATGCCACCTCAAACAACTTTCAGCTTATGTTGGTCTCATCAGTGGAGTACAGCTTGACTTCTATGTTGTCTGGTTCTTCTGTGCACTTCACATTTAAATATTGTTTCACAATTCCAGTCGCTTCACGGTGTCAAGTTAATAAAAGCAAACCACTATTAAGCTGTGTGTTATAATTTAATACACTGGGCACATTTGATAGACTTTTTCATTAGAAACAAATTTGTCTGGCAAAACAGTCAGACCCGATTTCCATAGAACTCATACAACGCAACACAGTACCCAAAGTTGCTGTGTTGTGTGAAAGGGTGACAGCAGAATAGTACCATATGTGTTAAGATATGGCACTCCTACTGCCATCCCCGGTGCTCCCACACTTTAAGTAATCTTGCTCTACGCACACACTCTTGCACCATAGTGCAAGGGTGCATGTGTCATGCCTAGCTTAGGTATTAATTCTAAGCTTGAACACAATTTAGAACTTTCAAAGTTTATATGTGTGGTGTATGGTACAACACACATGCATAATTAGAAAAAGCTTTTAAAAAAAGCTTTTCTATAACAGTGTGCTAAACTAGTGACTAGATTAAAGCCTTCACAGCCCAATAGGTTTTGCAAGACTTATTTCAAGTGCTAAGTGCATACGCCTTATTATAATATTACACACTAAGCACCCATTAAGTGACCCTTACTGTGTTCTTCGTACAAGGGTGAGAGGGATGTGGCTTTATGGCTGAAGTTGCCGACTTTGGGCAAATCGCGTTAACGCTGAACTTTGCAGAATTTCAGCGTTTGCGACCAGTATTTGGCTGGGAGCAATGTGGGTGAGTTTAAACCTACTAGCAAAATAAGGAATCGCAAAATTGCGATTCCTTATTTTGCTCTTGCATTTAAGGAATTGGTAATTGTGATTCCTTAAATGCAATGTAAGTAGCACAAAATAAAGTGCACGTTAGCCTTAAGGAATCGCTAATTACTACCAGCTTCAAGTTGGTGGTAATTAGCAATTTCATTTAAAAAAACACTTTTTTGCTTTTTTAAAGTGCCATGTGGCACACATTCATGCCCGTAGGGCATGTGTGTGCACCACTTGTGCACACATGCACATTTCAGGATTGCAACAGAGTGTCCTTTTGACACCCTGGCACCCTTGAAATCGCTCCCGCTATTTGCGATTCTTTAATAGCAAATCGCAAATAGTGAATATCTTCCCATTCATTCCTAAGGGCCTCCTAGCCCATAGGAATGAATGGGTAGGTATTCCTCATTAGAGAATCTCAATTTGCCTTTCGTTATTAAGGAACATTAAGGAATTGCTAATATTTTAGTGATTCCTACCTACATTCAATGTAGAGAATCCTTAATAGCGATTTGGTAATAATCGCTATTAAGGACTCGATAAATTGAATTGACCTACATCTGGCCCTTACTTTCCCTGTGCCTACCAAAAATGTATGTGCCCTAGTCTAATGTAACTTGTGCTCATGTAGAGCACTCCAATACCTTTGGGTCGAGTACTCACTATATACATTTTTACATATTAAAAGAAGGGTTGAGGGCAGGCAGGTTAGACACTGACTTTCATTTAATATTTTTCATGACAAAAATATTAATGCTAGCACAAAAAGATATAGGTTTATGAAATCTTGCTCAAGCATCCTTTTGCTACTGTTTGACTAGCGGATGCTGGGCAGTTTGCTCTTTCAGAAGTTTTTGCCTGCCATCTTTTTTACAATTTAAGTGTATAATTTATATTACTTGGTACCAGAAGGGCTTGAATTGGCTGACAATAGGAAAAAGTTGAAATTTATCCTGCACAGTGAGTCCCAAAATATGTAATTTTCAGAAAATCCTTAAGCTAGCTTTGGGGCGTCATTCATTCTATGTGTCATGTGGTTCAGGCAAAAGATGATGTTAGTTGAATTGACTAGCCCATTTTTAGATCTGGCCGATAGAGAAAGCTTTAGCCATCTCGCCAGGCTATTTTTATTCTTTTAAATATCATATGTAATTTACTTATAATGAGGGACTTTGGACCAGCTTTCTTTATCCATTGGTCTGTTAATCTGTTTTTCACATTTTGACTATTCCCTCTATAGTGTAGCACATGGGGCACGGGGTAAGCCCACTTCAGCAATTGAGTCAACTTAATGTGAGTGATGGCATTTCATTGTGCATGTTGTGACCATCCACCATAAAATCAGTCCTGTTCAGTGCCAAGAAAACTGTGCCAATATGTATATAGTTACACAGAAATAAATTACTTTTTATTTGCACAAACTTTATTTTTCATTTTGTATGTGCCTGTTAGTTCCTAAGACATTTTTACATCGATCTTCGCTGCTGCTTCCAGTGCACCACATTTGTAGAGTGCCATCTGGCCTCTACTCTAAAACATAGCACCTTGATCCCGAGAGCTGGGCGTGGCCTGAGGGATTAAATAAAGGGAGGAGTGACCGCTCTTGGTCACTCCTCCGAACACATGAGATGTAGTGTATGTGTGCCCTTTTTCGGCATCATCAACAAGCATAGTATGCGGCCTACAGAGATCCTGTGCCCACCAATCTGACACAGTGATGAGGATGGTTGTGATCCATGTGGCTGTTGGACAACAGCACTTTCCTTGGTTGGAGGCGTGATGAGCTGGGCGACGCCTCTGGCATTAGCAGGTCCCGGGCCCAGCACCACACACGCCGCTCCTTGTGGGCCTGATGAGGAGGCCACACAAAGCCTCTTGAGGGTGAGTTGGAGTTTGCTGGGTGCAAGGCTACACCCTAAGTAGCGGCCAAACACCATCACAGCAAGGGCACGTGGAAGAGCACAGTGCCACCTGGTGGCACTCCCAGGGTACCACACCATGTATGCTGGTGTTTTCACCAGGGGCGGCCCATGCAGGTAAGAGCGGTGTGGCTGGGTTGGGGGGTATTCGACAGATGACCATGAGTGAAAATTAAATAAATAATTAATTTACCACCACAACCACCGCTCTTACCTGCATGGGCCATGGCAGTTTTTCACCTACATAGCCCACATTGAGCAGTGTCACGCATTGCAGTAGTGAACCTACCCCACGTGTATGCCTCACCATGGGGAGCACCAGCACTAGCCCCCGGACATGCTGTGCCACCTGCAGGTAAGGCTGTGCACAGGCCCACCCAGAGACAGAAAAAACAACTGCAGGTAAGATCTGCTGTGGAAAGAGAAATAAAATAAACGGAGTGTAAGGACATGTGGAAGAGGAGGTGAAGAACCAGATTAACTCACTTACTGGGTCTCGGCGACGGGGAACCGTTCAAGCCTTCCATACCCTTCATACGTAGTAAAAGGAGGCACAGGAGCCTTTCATCTCAGTCTTTTGGCTGTTAGTTCATTGTGCAATCAGGGCAGTGTTTGTAGTTGATAACCAGATCCAGACAACGTTTGTAGATGGTGACCTGGTCAAGGCTTGGTACACAAATCAGTGTTCAATCTGCTTGATCAAGGCTCAGTCTTTCAGGTCATTGTTTAGTCACCTTGATCAAAGTCCGGTCTTTCAGGTCATTGTTTAATCACCCTGATCAAGGCCCAGCAGTCAGACCATTGTCCAGATAACCTGATCACGGTGTCAGGGATGTTTACCAGGCTGGGAGCAGGAGATGGAAAACAAATCCTTAACACAGGGCATGAGTGTCTCATGGCTTTCCGTTGAACTGCAAGAACAGGGGGGGTTGGGTGTGCAACAGTTCCTGGGCAGAAATGCAGGCTGCAAGATGGCTGTTGTCGTGTTAGTTAGATTTTCCTCAGGCATCAGCAGAAACGACCAGGTGGGTTGTGCGGAAGTGTTTGACACGAGATGGCAATGAAAAAGCGATGGAGTCTCGGTACAAATGATGCCGATCAGAAGAACACTTTTCCTCAGACCCTCCTTTTGCCATTGAGTGGCAAATACTTTAAGAAATGTCAATGTTCATAAGACCATCGGTTTCTTGTAGACAAACAGCGTCACCAGGGTGGCCATGAAGCATTTACTATGTCGAAGACTAACATCTTGTTTCCGGATTCGGGAGTTTTGGACGGCTGCCATTGTGCTAAGCCAGGGACCTCTAGTGCTGTCTTTAATTGGTGGTTGCTTCACTGGGCGGAGGTGCGAAGGGCCCTATAGCTTACCTAGTCTGACACAACAGCACTACTCTCAGCCGGGGAAGATCACAGACCTACAGCCTGTAGGTACTTGGCGAAGTCAAGGGCAAGCCTTCCTTGGGAGCGCAAGTTGGTTGGAAGTAGGGACAGTATGGTCAGGAAACAATTGTTCTTGGTGTTGAGCAGAGTTAAGGGGGGGTTCCACCCTTCCTTTCAGTATGCTGTCACTCTCTGCTTCCGTGGATGTAGAATGCAGTCTGGCATCGCTGAATGGGACAAACTTCGGTACTGTTTCTGTTTCTGAGTCTCCTTGTCCTTCCCTCACC
Organism: Lissotriton vulgaris; assembly: GCF_964263255.1. Classification (NCBI taxonomy): domain Eukaryota; kingdom Metazoa; phylum Chordata; class Amphibia; order Caudata; family Salamandridae; genus Lissotriton; species Lissotriton vulgaris. Next base: position 957,062,361 of record NC_141694.1, read on the forward strand.
CACTGATCATAGGGAAGAAGCAGAGGGACACGCCTGCGATGAATGCACCCAATTCTTTTGACCTTCTACTTTCACTGCGGTGCGGGTGGCCAGTAACACCTGACGGGGCTGTGTCCAGCGGGGCTCGAGGCTCTTAGTCCGTTGAAAATTTTTCACCAAGACTCAATCCCCAGGTTGGATGATGTGTCCTGGGCCTTCGCTCTTGTCAGGTATGGCCTCATGTACCTGGTGATAAAGAGTAAAAAATATATTAGTCATACTGTACAGATGCTCCCGGGACCTTATGATTTTAATAATAGAAACTTACAAAGATCTTGCCTCCAATATGAAAAAAGAAATAGAAGATCTAGAAGAAAAAATAAAAAATCAACTAGCACAGAAGAGGCGGATAAACATCTTGAAGAAGTCAAAAAAGATATAACCTCTTTTACAGAATACCTAGCTAAAAGAAAATCTGACAAACTAGCAAAAGATAAAAGATTTCATACTCTTGAAAGAACTTGCCCTTATCTCAGTGAACATTTCTATAAATTAGATCATTATCAAAATGAACATAATTCAAAATTTCAGAAAATAAATACATTTTCAGATACATCTGAATCAGACGGAGAAAGCAGCTCCAATTCTCATGAACAGGAAGACCCCTTTAATCCACCTAATAACCATAGAAATACCCACCAGCCTTTTTTAGGGCAGCGTGGTATGAAACGGGGTCGCCAACGCGTGAGATTCCAACTGCAACCCAGAGGCAACTACCAGAATCATCAGTTCTCATTGGACCCCCAACAGTATTTAGAGACACGAAGCAAACACTACTGGAAAAAAGGAATGTAATCCCCATCTTTAATTTATCTTCTCACAATTTAGACTATGCAGGTATGCCTTTATTGTCAAAAGGATTATCTTTTGTCCTGTATACCAATGCAAATATTTTTGAATTACACCAAGATATCCATTAATTCTTTAGGTTAGAAAAGTTTTTTCTAATGAGGCCACTGCAGACTCCGACAATAGAATTGAAAACATAGTCTCTTTACCATCAACTTTCACACCTACCCTTGAACAAGTAGGCCCAGAAGTTGCAATTTTCGAAAAAGTGGTCCTTAAACGCCTAGAACAGACTTTGCAATTGATCCCTAAGCCCCGTTATAATATCACCAAAGATGAATTCACCTCTTTACAAACATTCAAAAATGACAATACCCTTGTCATAAAAAGTTGTGACAAGGGTGGTGGTATTGTTTTGATAGATTTCAAAGATTATGAGATAAATATGCGTAAAATGCTAGATGACCAAACTTTCTATAAGAAAATTCATAGTAATCCCATTGAACGAACTATCAAGTCAATACAAAAAATGACCTCTACAGCTTTAGATCTAGGGATTCTTACTATCAAAGAATGTAATTACCTTAACCATTCGGAGAAAAACACTGCCTGTATATATGGGATCCCCAAAATCCATAAAAACCAACAGGACCCCCCTTACCGCCCAATAGTTTCCACCACAGGCACACCCACTGAAGCCATTTCAAAATACATAGATAATATTCTTCGTCCCTTCAACCTTCTTACCACTTCATATATTAGAGACACCGGAGACATTATCTCAAAAATTGAGAACTTGCCATTTGATCCGGTCAGACATATCCTAGTAACATAGGACATCAAGTCATTATACAGTAATGTACCACAACTAGAAGCATTGGATGCAGTCATGTGGTTCATAGAAACCTATAAAATACCATGCTCTAAACCGTTTGTCCATGAGTGTCTGAACTTAGTTTTAAAAGAAAATGTCTTTGAGTTTGGTGACTCCCTGTACCTCCAAACCAAAGGAGTTAGTATGGGGGCTTCGGTAGCTCCATCAATAGCTAATATCTACATGTCCCAATTTGAAGCTAAATTTATTTATAATGAAGTGGCCTCCTTTTATGAGTCTGTTTCCCATTGGCACCGATATATAGATGATATCTTTTTTATCTGGACCGATGGGGAATAGACTCTAAGATAGTTTCTTTTATGGCTTAACCTTACAGATATTAATCTAAAATTCACATCACATACAAACACCAACCAAGTTGAATTTTTAGATATCCTCATTAAACATAATCACGGCAGCCTGGAAGTGGACTTGTACAGCAAGCCTACAGCCAGAAATACGCTTCTCCACTTCCAGAGTTACCATCCTAGATGCCAAAAAAATAGTATACCTTTTTCCCAATTCCTCAGGGTCAGAAGGAATTGTACTAATCTCAAAGATTTTGATGCTCAAGCTAATGAAATGAAGAAGAAGTTCCTAAATAGAGGCTACCCTCACCGGCTGGTGAGGGAGTCCTATAAAAGAGCACATTACTTTGATAGAGACCACCTCCTAAATAACATCAAAAATAATAAAGAATCTAAATTAGTATGTATTACAAAACATTCTACTCTTGACTCCAAAATCAAACAAATTGTAAATTCCAACTGGCACCTCCTGAATATTGACCCAAACCAGGAGCATATGACCAAACTCCTTTTTGCTCATCGCCGCAATAAAAATATTAAAGACTTAATTGTTCACTCTCGATATAGGGCCACCAATACTAACTGTCCGTTCATTCAGAAGTCCATTGATGGCAAGAACCCAATAAAAGGCACAGTTAGGTGCTCATCTTGCCTGTCTTGTACCAACATCCTGACAGGAGAAGAAATGATGTTTAACAACTTTAAAATTCAAGCCAAGGAACTATGGAATTGTAACACCAGAAATGTTATTTATCTGATCTTATGTCCGTGTTGGCAAAACATCCAGAGCCATCAAAACTCGCCTTACTGAACATAAATAGGCTATAAATACATCTAAAATGACAGCCCCATTGGTAAAGCACTTTGTTGATTTCCAACACGCCCCTAGTGATATTAGATGGCGAGTGTTGGAGAAAATAACCATCCCCGATGAGAGAGGCGGAGAAAAGATCCGTAAAAAGAGAGAAGTATTCAGGATCTTTTCTCTCAACACTTTCCATCGTGGACTAAATAACGATCTTGAATGGGAAAATGCTAATATTTAGATGGCTGCTACACAGTTCGCACCCTAGGCTTAGTGGTGCTTAAAATACATGTACTTATTTCTCTCATTAATTTTTAACGAACATAAAAAAGCGTAAATAGAATTTCATGTAAAATTAGGTTTGCCACTGTGAGGAATCGAACCTGAGTCCTCCTAACATTGAACCCCGCCTTAAGATGTACGCCACCATTGTAATTATTAAGCTCTTGGCTTTGTATTTTCCTTTGTTCTAACAACTGCTGGCAACTAACCATTGTGCTATGTTCTTAGATTTATTTCTGTGAAATCTTTACATTAGGTATACTTTACAACGGGCATAAACAGTAAATACCTTCGGTCTAAGCTAGATGAGATTGCACAAATTTTTAATGTCAAAATGTGCAAACCTGCAGACTTAGTTGCTGCTAAAAACACGTGTATCTATGTGTATATATAACTATAAACATGTGTATTTATGTGTACCTTTAATTATGAACTAATAAAAACGTTAACGCGTCACATGCATAATAATAGGCTGCCATCGGGAGGAATCGAACCCTGGTCCGCCTAATACAATTCCATATAGCTGGCTTTCTTGTTACGTGCACCACCGTCAATTACACTTGCGGCTCCGTGTGGCTTTTTGTCTTTGCACCCGTCGGGATTTTGCCATCACGCTGATGCCAAACACCTCGTTCATGTGATTTTTTTATAAAAAAATAAGGGGAAAAAAATTTGTCATGTCAGGTGTTTCCAATAATGGGTGTGCACATCTTGCATTGCCAACTCACAAACGGGCCTATAAATATTGAGTAGACATCTTTAACAAACTGTTACAGACCAGCACCCATTCGTACTCGTAAGTCGCTAGGAGGCCACCGTTGCCCCTCTCAGGTATGCTAGCGCTATGTTATTTTTTTCCCCCCCAAAAAAGCTTTACTAGCAGTTAAGCCTCCCACATAGAAGACTTTGATTGCTCACTTATACATCTTGCCCTTATATATTTCGTGACACAAATTACAGACCATCAGTTGGCTTATTATTGTGACATTCTTCGCCGGGGTCGAATACAATTGAGGTACGTCCCCGCATCTCTTCGGTTACTTTGCAATTAAGATATTGCCCTTTAAGCCTAAGTAATCGTTATGCCATTTTTCGTATCTCTTCCATAGAACCGCGTCCTCCGATTTTTTAAATCATTTTTATTGAGATTTTTAACAGCAAACACATGACAAGACAACATGATAATAGTTCGAGGGACCTCCCGCCCTTCCAGCTGGCTACCCGCCCCTCCCGTTCAAGGGCAAGTCTCACCTCTGTGCAGGAGAATGTGTCCATGAAGGTGGGTGAGGGCCCAGGTTTTACCGACAATGTCATAAAACAATCCCATCAACAACCTCAGTCCCCTTTCCCCCAACCCTCCTCCCCCTTTACCTCCCATATCCCTCCCCCCGGTGTGGTCGGTAGGCGTCCGCCAAGCGTTCTAAGGCATACATATATTGTGAGGTTCAGATTGAGGTCTCCGCGTCTTTCCTAAAGTCATCCGGTAGGCGGAACAATTTGAGGTATTTTGGGCATGTAAGTTCGTTAAATTCGTCTGACAGGAGGGCGACTAAGGGCTGCCAAGTATCCAGGAATGTGTCTCGTGTCTGAGTACGGGATGCTTGTATCCTTTCCATACCCATAATGTACCATAGCCTGTGGAGCCACCCCGTGTGTGTGGGTTTCCTCTTGGTGCCCCATAGTGATAGGATGTGTTGAGTGGCAGCCCCCATTGCCAGCCCCATCTGTCTCCCCCTGAGTGATTTGAGGGGGAATGTGATGGCGTTGGCGAGACCGAGAAGTGCATATGCTGGAAATCGGGGGATCTCTGTCTCAAAGTGTTTATCTATGTCGCATAACACCTGCTCCCAATACTCCTGTACTTCCGCACATTCCCACAGTATATGAGTAAGTGTCCCTGTATGGTCGCACCCTCTCCAACATGTCGGATCCCTGCGCGGATTGCTCTGATGTAGCCGTGCAGGTGTGAGGTGCCAGTAGTATGCTATTTTTACCGCAGATTCTCTACTAGCCACGTTACTGGCAGTGTGGTGGGCTCTGAAGTAAATGTCCTGCCATTCTTTTTCTGTTACGGAGCAATCCAATTCTCGCTCCCATCGTTTTTGGCCCGCGAGGCGGGAGGAGGTGGGCCGAGCATCTTGTATAGGTCTGTAATCGCCTGTTTGTCCGTTGTTTTCGTGTGTAGGCATTTCTCGTAAGTTGTGAGATGTCTGCTCATGTGGGGCAGCACCTCTCTCGCCGTTAGCCAGTGCCTGATCTGAAAGTATTGAAAACGCAGAATCTGAGGGAGCGTTTAATAGTCTTGTAGAGTGCGCATTTGCAGGAAGCCCTCGGGATCGAAGAGGTCGCCAGCTGCCCTGCACTCCGACGACCGCCATTGCGGGTACCACCTGGGGATCATGCCCGGTGGAAAGGCCGGGTTATCAAACAGGGGCGTCATCGGGGATTGAAAGGTGGTGAGGCCACATGGGACCACCACTTTGTCCCATACCTGCATCACTGTTCTCGTGATGGGCGATCTTTTAAGGTACGAGGGCCTGTCGGTGAGTTTCAGGAATGGAACTTTCCATAAGGACATCTGGCCCATTGCTCGGTCTAGGAATAACCATCTTTTTTCCGATTCAGGTCGACTCCACTCCTATAAGGCCCCCAGATCCCTTCGGTCTGAGAATGAGCGACTGGCCAACATACCCAAATACAGAAAGACACGGACTGGAGGCCGACGCTTTTCCGTTAAGGCATCTGCCGTGTGGAACTCCCTCCCCCGCACCCTTAGACTGGAACCCAGCTATCTGACCTTCAGAAAAAAATTGAAAACACTCTTATTCCCAAAATAAAGTCCCTTCTCTTTCTCCCCTCTCCTTGGATAATACAATCAATATAGCGCGGGGATGCCCTCGGGTCACCAGGCGCTCTACAAATCGTTAAATAATAATAAATAATAACTGCGTCACCTGAAAGTAGCGGAGTAAATCAGGGACCCCCAGGCCGCCGGGCGTTTATCAGCCCAAACGAATTGTCTAATGCTGTCTTGCAGTTTCCTGAGCAGGCCTATTGGTGGAGTCACCAGGATGGTTTGGAACAAGTACAGGACTTTCGGCAAGAGAGACATTTTGACTGCCGCCACTCGCCACAGCCAAGAGAGGGGCTGCCGGCGCCACCTTGCCAGATCACCTTGCAGTTCAGCAAGCAGAGTTGCGTAGTTTTGTTCGACTGTTTGGGCCATGCTTGGTGTCAGGGAGATGCCCAGGTACGGCAGCGACATCTGGGACGAAAGGCCCCCATATCGCCGCGAGTCTCGTGCAGTCGCGCTGGCATTCCGCCCCAGCGGCAAGATCAACGATTTCTCGACGTTCATCTTAAAACCCGATACTTTTCCAAACTCCTCCATCTCTGTGAGGAGGGCTGGCACCGATTTCGAGGGATCTTCCACGGCTGCAAGGACATCGTCCGGGTAAGACTTATGGTCTGTGGTTCTCCGCCAAACCGAATACCGAGAATGGCCGGGTTATCTCTGACCCTTTGCGCGAGCGGTTCGATGTACAACGCAAACAGTAGGGGTGAGAGTGGGCACCCCTGTCTGGTGCCCCTTCGGATGTCAAACGGCCGTGAGGGCACCCCGTTGACGTTAATCGTGGCCTGCGGAGCCGCGTAGCAACTAGCGACCCACGTGCAGAATCTGTCTCCCATCCCAAACCGCGCCAGGACTGCATCGAGGTACCCCCAGTCCACCCTGTCAAACGCCTTTTCGGCATCTACAGACAGGAGGGCTGCATCTGAATCATTGAAGTGGGCCTTGTTGATGACGTGGAGCAGGTGCTTAGTATTGTCCGCGCACTGCCTGTTCGGGATGAAGCCCGCCTGGTCTAGCTTGATGATACCCGGCAAGCATGGGCCAACCGTGCCGCCAGCACACCAGTGAATAGTTTGAGGTCTAGGTTGAGGAGCGAGATGGGTCTGTAGGCTGCGCAATGAGACAAGTCTTTGCCGGTTTGGGAAGGACCACAATGCCGGCCTCTAGCATGTCCCGGGGAATAGAGCCCCTGCCTTGGAAGGAATTAAACAGCCTGGTCAGTAATGGCGCCAGTAAAGGACAGAACGTTTTATAAAAGCCCGCGGAGAAGCCATCGGGGCCCGGAGCCTTTAGCGGCTTAAGGCGTGCGATCGCAGAGATAACTTCGTCTGTCCTGATAGGCGCGTCTAGAGAGTCCCGAGTGGCCTCATCGAGAGGTGTGATTTGCGTCCCGTCGAGGTAGGGCTTGGCAGCCGTCTGCCCGGTAGGCGGTTCTGCCGTGTACAGGGAGGCATAAAATGCCCGGAACGCCTCTGCGACCTGGTTGTCCTCCTGAGTTAAGTGCCCCTAGCGGGATTGAATGGAGGAGACTTTAGCGCGCGGAGTCTTGGCCTTGAGGCTGCTCGCGAGTAAGCGCCCTGTTCTATCGCCGCCTACGTAGTACGTGTGGCATAAACGAAGGGCCGCGTATTCTGCTCTATACAGGTCTAAACTCGCGAGCTGGGCCCTAACTGCCTTGAGTTGGCGCCAGATCCTAGGGGCCCCGGTTCGACTATGAGTCCGTTCCAGTTCAAGCGCCTGTTTAGACAGGGATTGCCGCTTGTCCCTCCGCTACTTGGCTTCTGAAGCGGCCACAGCGATTAGGTCCCCCCTCACCACCGCTTTAAGCGCTCCCCACACCGCTGTCAGTGAGACCTCAGGAGTATCATTCACACTCAGGTATTCAATAATGCGATCATGAAGCTGTTGCTTGACCCCTGTGTGCTGCAGGAGGGCTTCATTGAGGCGCCATCTACCCTTCCGCATCGCGATCCTCGGGACTCGCAAGTGTGTCATGAGTGCATCATGATCAGAAAGTGCTGCCGGGAGGACCTCTATGTCATTTACCAGGGGGGCCAGGTCAGTGTTTCCGAAAAAGTGATTAATTCGAGCGTATTTATAGTGTACATGGGAGTAAAAAGTGTAACCCGGGGTGGTGGGGTGATGTTTTCTCCACAGGTCCACAAACCCCCTGTCCGACAGCCACTGGCTCCCTTCCAATGAGATCGCGTCCGCAAACCCAAATCGGTGGCCCGACCTGTCCGTGTTGGGGTCCATCACCAGGTTGGTGTCCCCACCCACCAGTACGGATTTCGTGTTGGGGGTTAGTGCGTCTGCCAGGGCTCCTTTAAGAAATGGTTCTTGTTTAGAGTTTGGAGCATAAAGTGACCCTATGACCACCGTCATCCCACCTATCTGGAGGTGATAAGCCAAGAATCTTCCTTTAATTTCGGCGACCTTATCCCCTACCTGCCCTTTGAAATGTCGTGCCACCAGTAGGGCCACCCCCGCCTTTTTCTCAGGTGTTGAAGAGTAGTATTGGAACGGGAAGGCCTTGGATCGCATTCTGTGCCAGTCTTTGGGTAGCAGGTGAGTTTCTTGAAGTAGGCACACCTCTGCGCCAGAGTTTTCTAGATAGGACAGGACGGCCCTGCGTTTGATGGGGTTGTTAAGCCCCTTTACATTCAAGGTAAGAATTTTTTAGCGTGGAATCCGCCATAGTCGGAACGTGTAAGGAGTGCAATGTGTGTCAGAAGTTCACCGACCTTCCTGACCTATGCAATCTGCCTCGGGTAAACCACACCGGGAGTATCCCCCTTTCCCCAGAACCAACCCTCCCTGAACGCCTTCCCCCCCTCTCTCCCGCCTCCCAACAGAACCAACTCTCCCATCTCGACCCCTTCCAACTCTCAGCCCCAATAGTAACCAGTTCCCCCCCAACTCCCTCACCCCCCAACAGTCCCCCCAAACAACCCTGCAAAACTTTTCCCATAGTCTCGGGCCTATTGGAACAGAGTCCAGGTCCGTAGAATGTCAAAGTGGAGGAGAACATGGCAGCGGCTGACTCAGTGGACCCCCGGCCCTTCCCCCCAGACGGAGCTGTAACATGAGGGCAAACCCCTTAACAAAAACACCTTACTGTTTGGCCGCTGTGTTGTCAGCTACCTCCTGCACAGCTGCCTCTCGTTCCTGAGCAGCCACGAGGGGATCAGGCTTCAGAAGAGACCTAGGGGATTGCCGTCGTCGCACATTCTGCCGACCGCCTCTGGAGCGTCACTTGGGCCCGTCCGGCGATCGACGCGGGGAGGTCCCCCTCGAACCAGCTTCTTCCGGGAGGTCAATGTCTAGCACCGTACATGTGTCTCGGAGCGATTTGAGCCGATGTAGTGTCCCCTTCAATTTGAAGATGAGGCGGAACGGGTGGCCCCATGTGTATGGCACTCCTTTGTCTCTCACGAAGTCCGTAGCTACCCTGAAGGCCCTTCGTTTCTGCAGGGTGATGGTGGAGAGATCTTGGAAGAGGGCCACAGGATCTCCCCTGAAAGTGATCGGTTGTTTCGATCGGGCCTCCCTCAAGATGCGCTCCTTCAGAGGGAAATCGGGGAGAAAACCCAGTATGTCCGGAGGGGGTCTGTGCGGGCGCGCTAGTCCGACCTTGTGTGCGCGGTCAATACGGATGTCGAACTCGCCAAGCTCCCCAAGAATCTCCTGGAACAGCTCCTGCAGGTAGGTGACGATGCTGTTCCCCTCCGATTTCAACGGAACTCCCCGGACCCGCATGTTGTTCCTCCGGGAACGATTCTCAAGATCCCCCGAGTGCGCCTGAAGGTCCACCTGTTGGTCCTGAAGGCGGAGGATCTCCTGCTGCAGCCGTTCCACCTCCATGCTGCGGGTCTGGTCCGCTTCCTCCACCGCTGCCACGCGCTCCCCCAGACGTCTATGTCTCGGCGCAGGTCCAGCTGCTCTCCAACCACTTGTAAAAGACATGTCCACCTACATACGTGATTCCACGGATTTCTTGAATAAGATGAACCAGGTGACCCTGCTTCCTAACATCAAATACACTTTAGTCACAATCGATGTATGTGCATTATACACATCTATACCCCACAAAAGAGGCATAGAGGCCCTGGAATCTTTTCTACTAAATCACCCAATTGATGATGACTTAAAGGTACTGATTTTGGAACTAATGCACTTTATGCTGTATCACAGCTACTTTGCTTGGAACAACGATTTCTTTCTCCAAAGAGTTGGAACAGCCATGGGAAATTGCGCAGCGCCGAGCTACGCTAATCTGTTTATGCATCGGCTTGAAATAGATAACATTCTTGAAATTCCTCAATGGCGCAATAAAATCCAGACTTATTGGAGATACATAGACGACATTTTTCTAATCTGGTCTGGAACTCCAGAAGAAATAAGTGAGTTTTTTATCTATCTAAACCAGGTTGATGATCACATACGATTCACTCACAACATGGACTCTAACAGCTTGCCCTTTTTAGACATTCAGGTCTCTATCAACAACGACAGACTAAAAACCAGTCTATACATCAAAGATACGGACCGCAACAATGCCTTATTATACACCAGCTGTCACCCATCTTCTTTGAAAAGACACTTACCGTATTCCCAATTGCTACGGGCAAAAAGGATATGTTCTGAAACTCAAGATTACCAAAAATCCGAAACCAACATCTTACACAAATACAAAGACAGGAAATACCCAGACACAATTCTGTCAGCCGCTCAAGAACGCATAAAGACAAAAACCAGAGATGATCTATTGTCCCAGTGCACACGTCAAAAAAAACTTGAGAGACCGGTATTTGTGTCAAAATATTCATCTAACAGCCCTAACATCAAGAAAATCCTTTTACATAATTGGTCTATGATACAACTAGAACCTGACTTTCATGGAATTTTTGACAGTACCCCCTTGTTTGCCTACCAAAGAGCAAAGAACATAAAGAACATGTTAGAATACAGTCAACCACACAGAGCTGAAATTTTTTCTGGAACGAAACCATGCCACAACTGTGGTCACTGTCATAATATAATCAGTGGCAATTCCATCAACCATCCACGTACGGGCAAAGTCATACACCTTAAAACCAACGCTACATGCGATTCGATGAACTTAGTATATCTACTTAAATGCCCATGTGGGTTACCTTACGTTGGAAAGACCGAGAGGAAACTAAAGACCCGTCTCACGGAACATAAAAGCACCATCCGAACCCAAAACACTAAATCTCCGCTGGCCGCACATTTCATATCTGCCTCACACAACATCAGTCAACTGAGGTTCCTGGCACTGGAGGTTGTCCCCATGAGACCGGGAGTTGACAATCATAAAAGACTTTTACAACGAGAATTAATTTGGATGAAAATCTTGGATTCTTGTCAACCGTTTGGTCTTAATGACCGTACAGAATTTAGTTGTTTCTTATAAAACTGTCCTTTTTTCAAACCTTCTAGCTCATCTTCACTTACTTATTTTCTCCTATCCTCCTTATCCACCTTTATAACTCATCCTCATTTACTTATTTTCTCCTATCTTTTTTATCCACCTTTATAACTTTCTTACCCTTTGTTTTTACCTCGCATATTTTCAGTTCTACCTTTCATGTTTTTTACATATACCATTTTCCTTGTTTGAACCGCATCATTTAATGTCTTTGATTTAGATATTATCATGTTTAGTAGTAAACTCCCTCGTTAGATGTTTACATAGTCCCTTGTTAGTGTTTAGCGTCTTAGCCTTCTCCTATGGTCCGTTTTCTTACTTGTTACCGCTTCACTCCTTAACACTTTCATTTTAGTCCACTTTTTGTTTCACGTACTCTCCTAATCACGTTGTCCGTTTTTTACTTTATTAACTGCCATAACACGCCATTCAGCTTCACAGAACGCGGAAACGCCGGATTACTAACTGCACGCCCGACCCTTTGGTGAGTTCCAACAGGCACTTTTCACCGGACCTTTGAGTCTGTTAGAACTGGTTGCGCCTCGAGCACTGGTATTCATTCACTATAACAATTTTGACTGTCGGTAGGTTTATACTCCCGATATTTACCCTCGTGTGTAATAGTGTGTTCTCGCTCTCGATCACTGGAGCACTTTCACCCGACCTTTACCCTCGCGTGTAATAGTATGTTTACGTTCTCGATCACTGGAGCACTCTCACCCGACCTTTACCCTCGCGTGTAATAGCATGTTTACGTTCTCGATCACTGGAACACTGTCTCAGAGATTTCTGCCAGACTTTGATTTTATGCCGTTTCTCTTGACGCTAGATCTATGGAGCCCATATTTTTTTTAAATCACCTGCATGCTAATATCACCCCGACACATAATGGACCACATAACTAGTAACCAGATCGGGTTCACACGACGCAATCACTCTTCTATTTCTTTAATCCCACGGGTGTTAGATGAGCTTTACCCTTGTGTCCGCCCTAATACGATGTTTATCTCCTCACCAGATCCCCTGATGAAGGGACTCCATGTCCCGAAATGCATTGGGATTAACTACGGGATGTTTAAAGGATTATAACGATTCCAATGACTAATCTACAATTGAATATATGATGTTTGAATATACCACAATGTTGATATAATTGGAATAAAAACATATTCCACTTCAAACCTGGAGTAACGTCTGAAAATTTAGAGGCCAAGGCCCACTGGCGCTCCCCAAGATTCAGCGTGGGATGTTCCTACGCCCCCATTGATATTGCTTCCAGCTGCTCTCCCGCCAGTCTGGAAGTCGTCCCTCAAGGTGTTGAAGAGGGAGGCAAGGAAGGCCTTCGCGATGGGAGCAGACTCATCATCCTGGCTTGAGGCGTTGACTGGTGTCATTTTTGTGAAGCATGTCCACAATGTTGCGGTTTCCTTTGTGTCCCGCGGCAGCCATGATGTCAGAGCTCTAGAGTCGATGAGGGGCCAGGGGGGCCTCCCACGACGTCTCAGGTAGCACCTCTGCGAAACCGGGGACAAGAACTGTTAGGCCTGTGAGCTTGGCTGGGGGTCCGGAGAGCATCGCGGCAAGGACGCTGTAGTGTCTTGATGCGCTATCACCCGCTCAATAAGGCCCAGAGTCGGCCAGCACTGGTCCAGATTCGCCGTGCTCCTGAGGTATTAGCCAAAGACCTCGTAGTCCCGTCCAATTGAGGGTGCAGGGGGGCGGGAGCTCCTCCTGCAGGTTAGCCGTATTCTCCTTGTAAGGAACTCACTAAGCTGGCCCGTTGGGATGCGTGTTGGGTCCGGGGAGTGGACCACGGGCACACCGTGTTCGCAGGGGGCCCTGAGTGTATCGGACGAGTAGCAAGGGGCCAGCCGCGGTGGGAGTCCAGTGGGGCGGACCGCGCCACCCCGGTGCAGGGATGGTATTGTTCTCCCCTCTCGTGTGGGGCAACCGGAGCGCTCCCCTACAGGCACGACACCCGGGCCCAGGGCCCCGCGCAGGCAGTCCCGCGAGCTTGGGGGGTGCGCTCCTCACCTGTTGGTCCCCGGGACGCCTTCCAGCCGACCAGGCGCCGGCGCACAGCAACTTTGGCAATCTCGGGCCTCCGGTCGGCTCTCGGCGCTCCTACGGCCTGAGCTCCGGTCCTCCGTCTCCTCCACTGTCCCCGCACTGGCCGGTTCACCAGGCTTCGGGGCTCGCCACCACACACCAGGCTCGGAGTCACGACCTCCGGTAGATGAGCTCGCGATGTCACCAGGCTCAGAAGCCGGAGCCCGGTCACCGCCCCTTCGCGGACCAAGCCCAAAGCCGGGGGCTTGATTGCTGTAGCAGCCCGCCTGGCCGCCACCAGATGCCGCTGCGGCCTGCCCAGACTGCGACGCGGCCGTCTTGGCCACCCAGCCGCTGTCCCAGGGGCCGCCGCAGGCGCTCCGCCGCCCTCGGCCGCTGTAGGTGACCTGCCGCTCCTCCCGCACAGGACCCAGGGGCACCAAAATCACCTCAGGCGCCGGGCTCCCGCAGCCGCCATTACGCCCCTTCCCGCTGGTGAGGGCCTCCGCCAAACGCCCACTGCTCCTGCAGGCGATGTTGCTTAGATCGGCGATCGGGGAGCACCGGGGTAAGTACTGCACCCCCGGTCATGATTTCCATGAGTTTAGGGGGTATTGCACGCTATTAAAGGGGGGATACGGGGTTCAGGGCCGGGGAGCCTCGCAGGACACGTCTGGTCAGGCCGCCATCTTAGCCACACCCCCTCGTCCTCCGATTTTAAAGTTTGAGCGCCACCTACTTGAAGTAACTGAAGTATCCTCAGTACCATTAGCAACAAATATCTCAATATAACTGTTCATTTAGGTGTATGCTATTTAGTTATTTATCTGGTTAGATCAGCGTGCCATCAGCAAAACTATCACGCAAACCCTGTAGTTATTGTTTTATGACTCCTATTAACAGATAACACAGCACAAGTTGAAAAATGGTTGAAACTTGAATTGCGCTAGAAGCATCCAGTTAGCGTACCCGTCATCCACCCTCCGGATCAGAGGCGCTTCACTAAGTTAACGCATATGTTCCAGGCGCGCCACTAGGTAAAAGTTTTTAAGATATTTAAACTCAAAGCATTGTTCTTTTTAAGTGGACATACATGCCTTATGCTATCATGAAATTAAAGACACGTCTGTATCTTTTTGTCAGTTTCACCTTAGTGCTCCAGGTGCGATCCATGTGCTCGCTCTTTTAAAAGACATCAAAGATATTTCAAAAATCGTTCTCTGTGGTCCTGTATTTTTACTTAATTCAGGTGAGGCCTATTTCAAAATCTGAATAGGTGCAGATAGTGTCCCTTTCAACTTGCTTGATTTTCTGCCCGAGAAACATTCAACTAAAGTGCTACCTTATGAAATTTGAAATAGGTGCAGACAATGTATTTGTTATTCTGTTTTGTCTTCTGCCTGGAAATTAACAATATTGGCAACTCACTATAGCAGAAGGTATCCACTTGAGTATCACCAAGCATGATAGCATTTTGTGGTTACCTCTAATCAATTTCTTAGGGAGACATATGTGCTATCAGTTATCAGTTGACAAAGAAAAGTGATCTTTATCTGTTATGTCTACCCTCCATGGACCAATTGGCCTCTTGATATTAGCTCATATACTAAACATAAATAAGATATGTACAAGTTCGAATAGGTTTCTCGTATTGACCAGCTGGCCCCTCTATTCACTGTGTCTTATTCTTTATATTTTGTGTTTTCATCTTTTCCATTCAAGCCCTTTATATGGTTCTCCCCTTTGAACACAAAAACGGTTAAGTTATATTGATTTAAACAATGACAATGTTTGTACCAGCCACTAAGAATGTCTGAATGTGTTAAAAAATATTTTTGGGAAATTTGTTTTTAAAGATTGTTTATTTTATTGTAGATAAAAAATTTGATGGTACTTTCCTGACGAAGACACTTTGTGTCGAAACGCGTTGAAGAAACCGTCACTACCTCAACTTTGCAATCATTTTATTTGTGTACTTTATGTATTGTGATTATAATGTAAAGAGTTACCAAAATATATAAATAGTTTTTTATGTATTTTTTATCAATGTGTATATGAAAATTATTAAAACATTTTGATTGTTTTTGTTCAAAAATTCCTTTTTAGTTCAGTGTTATTTTTAGCTTGCTGGTCCTCATTGTATTGTTAAACTTTGGTTGTTTGCCTGGGTGTGTTATTTGTCATTACAGATAATCAGTTAATACAGGGTATTCAACGTCAGACAGTTTCTTAGGCTGCGTGACACCCCATACATTGCAGGCCTCCTGCACACAATCTCATGGGGAGATAGCCCTATCCTGGTGTGGGCTGTTGTTCTTGTGGACAGTAGGGCTAAGGGCAGCGCATCAACCCCAGTGACACTTGTTTCGGCTACTATTTTGGCCATTTTAGTTTTTAGGATGCCATTGTACACCTCCACTAGACCTGCTGACTGGGGGTGGTTAGCTGCATGAAATATTTGTTTTATACCCAATGCTGTACAGACATATTCCATAATTTGAGCCTTAAAGTAGGTCCCGTTGTCACTCCAGACCAAGTGGGGCAAACTGAATCGTGGGAGGGACTCTTTTAATAGTACTTTGGCGGTAGTGATAGCGGTGCAGTCTTTGACGGGGTAGGCCTCCACCCATCGCTGACGGTACAGACCACTACCAGGACATATTTCAAATTGTTACATCTGTCCATCTGGATGTAATCCATTTGGAGGACTTCAAAAGGGAAGGCAGGAGGAGAGAATCCTCCCTTAGGAGTAACTGTGACTTTTCCTGGGTTATACATTAGGCAAATCATGCATGTTTTGACCAGTTTGTCAGCATATGCTGGTATCTTAGAGTTGTACCATGTAGGTTCCAACACTTTACATATCCCTTTTGCACTGATGAGAGCAGGACCATGGGCCATCGTAACCACTGGTAGCTCGTGACTGTCAGGTAACATTGTCTTTCCATAGTCATATGAACCCAGCAGCCATCAATTCCCTCCTTTGCTAATTGCTCCTTCCACACTCGTAGTTCCTCAGGAGTAGTATGGGACTGAATATCAATCACACTCTGTACTGTGTTTTCAACTATGCCCTCGTCTGCCACCCACCTATCGGGAGCTCCTACATACATTCCTTCCCTTTTACTAAGAGCTGTTTGTCTGGGCATCTGGTCAGCCAGGGCATTGCCTTTCCCAACATCATCCGTCACTTTCTTATGGGCCTTACATTTTATAATGGCCACCTTTCTGGGGAGTGTCAGGGAGTCTAACAATCGGTGAATTAGGGGGTCATGTTGAATCTTGGTCCCATGGGAAGTAAGGAAATTCCTTTCTTTCCATAACCTCCCGAAGCTGTGGGCCACCCCGAAGGAATATTGGCTGTCAGTATAAATATTTACAGTCATCCCTTTGCTTAACTCACAGGCTCTAGTGAGGGCCACTAATTCTGCTGCATGAGCAGAGCACTGCAGAATCTGAGCTGTTTCTACTACTCGCCCTAATGTTGTGAGGGCGTAGGCGGCTGAGGTGTTACCATCTGACCCTCTGAGACATGATCCGTCCACATACAGTGTACCTTCTGGTTCTGCTATCGGGGTATCGTTTAAGTCAACCCGTCCCTTCATCTCCTCCTCTGTCCTTAATATGCAGTCATGTGGGTCTAAGCTTGCATCCTGAGTATCCAGTGGGAGTAATGTGGTGGAGTTTAGTACAGTGCATCTTTTGATGTTAATGTGGCTGGAAAAGAGTGTCAGTTCATATCCTGTGAGGCATGTGCTAGTGAGGTACTGTGTCTTGGTGTTATTAAGGAGGGTATCTACAGAATGGGGGACCATCAGAGTCAGGGGGAGTTCATGACGATAACCGCACTCTGACGGAACATGAGGGCGGCCGCAGCGGTCGCCCGTAGGCATCCTGGGAGAGCCCTTTCAACAGGATCTAAGGTGGCTGAAAAATAGGCACATGGCCGATGGTGACCTCCGAACATCTGGGTCAAGTTAGCGCATGCACAGCCTTCTGTCTCATATACAAAAGAAAATATTGTTCGTTATAATCAGGAGTACCGAGGACTTGAGCAGTACACAGAGCATTTTTTAAATCTTGGAAGGCCTGTGCATGCTCTCTAGTCCATGGAAAGGAACTGTCTGATATGTCTTTAGTGGTGAGGGCAAGAAGAGGTTTGACCATGGCTGAAAAATTTAAAATCCACTGTCTACAGTATGAGGTTAGGCCTATGAAAGCGCGCACCTGCTTTTGTGTTCGTGGGGCCGTCATAGCATTGATAATGGCTACACGATCCGCGGTGAGCTGCCTTCCCTCCTTCGAGAGGAGATGATCTAAATAGGTCAGCTTCTCTTGACAAAACTGAAGCTTTTTTTAAAGAGACTTTGTGATTATGGAGGGCAAGGTGGCTTAACAAACAGAGAGTAGCTTCTTTACATGCTGGGGAAGAATTTGCAGCAATGAGGAGGCCATCTACATATTGTAACAGTGTGGAATTATGAGGGAGTTCCAAGGAATCTAGTTGACTTTTTGGAGCTTAACTATAGATACTGGGGCTCTCGGTGAAACCTTGAGGGGCACGACAGAATCTAAAGCTCCGCCCACCAAGGGAGAAACCCAAAAAAAGTCTGCTGTCTGTATGTATAGGAATGCTGAAAAAAGCATTCTTCAGGTCTATGACAGAAAAGTGCGTGGCGTCAGAAGGGACCATCGTTAAGAGGGCTGTAATATCGGGGACAACAGAATATTGGGAGATTGTTATTTTGAAAAGGGCAGAGAGCATCTCCATTGGTCTTTTTAAGAATGGGAATAATGGGACTGTTACAGATATTGTATACAAAAAGAGGGAGAAACAGATCTCAAAGATCAGTAGGGCAAAATTACCACTGCAACAAGGAGTGGAAGGTCCAGCCACAGTTAATGCCCTAAGTGATAATGTTTTGCAATAGAGAACCGGGCTGTTCCTGGAGGGGTTGTGTGTGTAAGGTCACAGGGGTGTGTGTGTAATGGCCGATTCAATGGAGTCTTACCATGGAGTAAATCTATATCCTCAAGAACGAGAGTACCTGCAGATATAATCTGACCTAATTCTCTGTAAAAGGCAGCCGGATTCTTCCGGGGATCTGGTAATTTTCCTTTTAACTGCATTACTTCTGACCTTTTCCAAGGAACATTAACCCAAAGCCTGCGCCAGTGGGCCTCAACAGCCCCTCGGCCATTATTTTGGGCATCGGTAGTGCGTTAACAAAGACTGGGGCCGCCTCTCTCATTGCCATAGCTGTTTCTAGAGGGGTGTTGGGAAAAGCGGTTATATCACGGTAAGCCATTAAAGCCATTAAAGCAGACATAGTGCCAAACATCCCCTCTCCCTGAGCATCGCCTCTTTTTACTTGAGACCTAAGGTCCATTAATCCGGTGGGTATCTGCATAAGCGCATTCTCAAATTTTTGCATAACCATGGTACACATATATTCAGGCTAAGTTGTGGGTCTAAAGATACTCTAGATCCATCCCTTCGTAGGCACTCAAAGTTTCGTCTCCATAACATAAGAAGACTTCCACACTAAAAGTTCATTTCATTGTTCAATCATATTTATTGTTGAATTCATTCGGTATCATTCAAATATGTTTCCTTTTATAATGCAATGATTTTTGGCATTTTCATCATCGTACCAAACATTGTCATTTCAATCAGTCCAATGCATTTCGGGCATGCAAACGTGCCCTTCATCAGGGAAAATGACACTGTCAAAAAATCATAATAATGACATTAATCAAACATAAATTCTCTAGTATATAATGTATAAGTGCTTGTTTGTCAATAAAAATGTGCTTAAAACGGAAGTTTAATAAATGAGTGGAAAAAAGCATGATAACGTGAAGTGCATGCAGGGTATATTTAAGAAATTGATGTGGTTCATGCAAGCTGTTCGTTAAGACTCACATGTCAGAAGTTTCCAAAGGTAGGGAAACCTGTAGAAAAGATACAAAAAATAGAACAAAGATCTAGCATTTCTATGTCATATCTATGGCCTTTCTAACGTTCACGCTATCTCAAAGGCAACCGTCTCTGCAACTAACCTGTTGTGGCGTGTAAATGCCGATCCACGCAGGTCCTCTCGTCGGTACGAGCTGGTACATCAAACAGCTGTACGAGTTTGTTTTTATAATGAGTTCCGGTCATGTGACTCATGACGCTATGAGCTCATGGAAGAAAGACTATGCGATCGAACGGTTGTCGGTGGTCGCGTGCAAACCGAAGTGCACGTTGATGTATAGTTCTGGCCAGAACCGTGTATAACGGAAAGCTTATTATAACGCTAGTGATAACCTGAACTCTCTAAAGATTGTAAAAATCATATTAAAAAATTATATTAAGAAAAAAGTTAATGGGGAAAACTCGGGATTCGAACCAAGGAAGATCACGTGAGGGGTGTGGGAATTAGTGTTGTGAGCCATCAGAAAGGATGATAAAGGTGGTATCAAAAAAGTGAGTGTGTGAACACACGCAGTATACACAGGATACAGTCAAAATACAAGCAATTCATATATGTCTTCATAGGTAACAAGCGAATTCGATTCTGTCGTTTAGCCCCATTGGTTTCTGGGTAGACAATTTTTGTATCCAGTAATTCTCTCTCATCAATAAAAAGTTATTATTGTTTCTCCCTTCAATTTTTTGAACTGTTTCCAATATTATGAATTTGATCTGTGAAACGTTGTGGTTTGCTTCTGTAAAATGTTGTGATAATGCTGATTTTGTATTCTTTAGTCTTATGTTCGATCTGTGTTCCGTTAGGCGCACTTTAATGCGTCTCTCTGTTTTTCCCACGTACATTTTGCCGCAGGGGCATCTGATTCCATAAATCAAATTGTTTGATTCGCAAGTTGCATTCACTCTTAGTTTAATTGGATAACCTTTGGAGGGGTGATTGATGGTGTTTCCATGTATTATACTGTTACAGTTCCCGCAATTTAAACAGGGTTTTGTCCCAGTGAATGTAATGTTGACTGGAGTTTTTTGTTGTAAAATTTCTCCTAGATTTTTGGCTCTAGTGTATGCAAAGATCGGAGGTTCTCTGAAAGATTGGTTAAAATCAGGTTCCATGTTGAGAATTGACCAGTGTTTCATAATGGCTTGTTTGTATTTCTTGCTCACTGTGGAGTATTTTGATACTACAACCATTCTTGTTTGCTGAGGTTTTGTTTTGCTGGTTAGTAGCTGTTTTCTTTCTATTTGCTCAATCCTCTTTTGAGATTCATCTAATAGCGGTTGTGGATAACCTCTCGTTTTGAATTTTTGAATCATTTCATCCAGTCTGATATTCAGTGTATTTTTGTTCGAAGTGATTCGTTTCACTCTAGCCATCTGTGAGAATGGTAAATTATTAATCAGATTAGGTTGATGGAAGCTGGAGTGTAGCAACATGTTGTTTCGGTCTGTTGGTTTCGTGTACAGATCGGTCACAAATCCCTCGGGTGTTATGGTTATCTTTACATCTAGAAAATTGACAGATGTATCAGAAATGTTCCATGTAAGTTGTATTCTTTGGTCATGCTCATTAAATTTCATTAGTTCCATGAGAAGTAGCTCTTGGGTGTTTGTCCATATGATGAAGTAGTCATCGATATATCTAATCAGTAGTTTCAAGTTTTTAGTCCATTCATTATTGGAGAGTATATGACGATTTTCATACCATTCCATGAAAATGTTCGCATACACTGGGGCTGCTGAATTGCCCATGGCCATGCCAGATAGTTGTTGGTACCATGATTCCTCTGCTTTGAAGTAACTATGATATAGAGTGTAGTGCATTAGTTCCATCAAAAAGATTTGAAAGTCATGATCTAATTCTGACTTCAAAAGAGCCGCTTCCATTGCTTCAATGCCCATATCATGGGGGATACTAGTATATAGGCTGCAGACATCTGCTGTACATAGAATTATTTTTTGTGTTGGGTCCCATTGCACTTGTTCAAGGATTTGTAAAAATTGTGTAGTGTCTTTAACATACGTGCGCATGGACTGTACTATAGGTTGACAATATCGGTCTATAAGTTGACCAACTGGTTCATGCAAACTTCCTCTCGTAGACACAATCGGTCGCATGGGAGGGTCATGGATGTTTTTATGTATTTTCGGTTGCATTCTCAATGTAGGACTTTTTGGATCACTGGTGATTAAAAAGTTTTTTGTTCTTTCTTCAATGATACCCTGTTGTAATGCTCCTTGAACGATTTGCTTCAGAATTTTTGCATATTCCAATGTAGGATTTCTATCCAATTTGCAATATGTTTTCTCGTCTGAAATGTGTTCTATGACCTTTTGTTTATACATTTCTGTATTCATGATGACGATGGCGCCACCTTTATCCGCTTTGGTATATGTGATTTTCTCATTTCTGGCCAATTTGTGTAAGGTGTCAAGATCTTTTTGTGTGATGTTTTTATTTTTCGGTTTTACATGTTTGATTTTCTTCAAATCTTGTTTCACTAAATTTTCGAATAGGTCCAATGTTTTGTGAGTGGTTGGAGCTTGGAAGGTACTGTGAGGTCTTAATCCTACTAATTGATCTTTTTGTTGTGGTGGTTTCTCAGGTATTGTATTATCAAAAAAATGTCTCAGTTTGAGTTTTCTCATTAATTTAAAAAAACTCACTTCTAATTCCAGATTGTCAGATGTAGTTGTCGGTATAAATGATGTGCCTTATTGTAGTAAATCCAGTTCATATGGGCTAAGTTGATGATCACTGATGTTAATAACTAGGTGTTTTGTGGAAGGTTCTTTTTGGTTTTCTTCTCCTTCTCCTTCTCTTTGGCAATCACGGTCATACTTCTGGTGTTTGGTGGATCCCTGTCTTTGTCCTTTGCCGGACCCTCGCCTGGGTCTCCTTCTTGTGTTTGGCCTTGGTCTAAAAAAGGACTTGTTTCAGTGACTTTACTGGTAGTTGGTTCTTCTGCAGATGTTTTGTCTTGGGTGACTGGTGTAGGTTGTGACTTACGTGCTCTTTGGCTCGTATCGCTGTCCGATGAAGATGTCTCAGTGTTGGAATTATATGGACGACTTCGACGTTTTTGTGCATATACTTCTGCCCATGTATATACTTCTCCTAAACGATAATCTAAAGTATCTCTTTTGAATTTGCGAATTTTTCGCTCATTTATTTCTTTATGATGGCGATCTATTTGGCTCTTAATGTCGTTTAGGGTAGTTGTTAATTCTTCATCTGACATCATTTTAGATAGTTCTGTAGTAGTTTCCTCTATTTCTGCAGTGAGTTCCTCTAAGATGGTGGATAATTCTTGAATGATTAAGAGAATTAAGTCCAAGGAACATTTGTTCAAAATTTCGTACCAGCGTTCCTGAAACTTTTTTGAATGTTTGCATAGGGACGGTTTTAATGCAATTCGGAGTCCGCGTGGTATGCGTAAGTTCCGGTGATATTTGATGAGAGTGCTAGCATGTAGCTGTTGGTTAGTTCTCCTTTTGGATAAATATAATAATTGTCTGATGTTTTGTTCCTTTGACTGTCCTGTGGTTTCCTGGGTGAGTTCCTCCCTGATTAAAGAGTAGATTTGGTCTGCATCTTTAGATTCAAATGCAAAGGTTGAGGCTCTGGCTTCTGTACTTTTGGAGATCTCCTCGTAGTTACTCATCTTGAAAGCTGAAGTGTGTTAGTTTAATTGATTGCGTGCTATACATCCGCAGGACACTATGAGTACATAAATTGATTTGGATGAGATGTATGCACTGCTCGTTTTTCACTTGTTTTTGCTATAGGTTGCTTAATTTTGTTGGTGCACTAGAAGGTAATGCCGAGGGTCCAACGGCATTTGGTAAACTGGCTAAGTTGTGGGTCTAAAGATACTCTAGATCCATCCCTTCGTAGGCACTCAAAGTTTCGTCTCCATAACATAAGAAGACTTCCACACTAAAAGTTCATTTCATTGTTCAATCATATTTATTGTTGAATTCATTCGGTATCATTCAAATATGTTTCCTTTTATAATGCAATGATTTTTGGCATTTTCATCATCGTACCAAACATTGTCATTTCAATCAGTCCAATGCATTTCGGGCATGCAAACGTGCCCTTCATCAGGGAAAATGACACTGTCAAAAAATCATAATAATGACATTAATCAAACATAAATTCTCTAGTATATAATGTATAAGTGCTTGTTTGTCAATAAAAATGTGCTTAAAACGGAAGTTTAATAAATGAGTGGAAAAAAGCATGATAACGTGAAGTGCATGCAGGGTATATTTAAGAAATTGATGTGGTTCATGCAAGCTGTTCGTTAAGACTCACATGTCAGAAGTTTCCAAAGGTAGGGAAACCTGTAGAAAAGATACAAAAAATAGAACAAAGATCTAGCATTTCTATGTCATATCTATGGCCTTTCTAACGTTCACGCTATCTCAAAGGCAACCGTCTCTGCAACTAACCTGTTGTGGCGTGTAAATGCCGATCCACGCAGGTCCTCTCGTCGGTACGAGCTGGTACATCAAACAGCTGTACGAGTTTGTTTTTATAATGAGTTCCGGTCATGTGACTCATGACGCTATGAGCTCATGGAAGAAAGACTATGCGATCGAACGGTTGTCGGTGGTCGCGTGCAAACCGAAGTGCACGTTGATGTATAGTTCTGGCCAGAACCGTGTATAACGGAAAGCTTATTATAACGCTAGTGATAACCTGAACTCTCTAAAGATTGTAAAAATCATATTAAAAAATTATATTAAGAAAAAAGTTAATGGGGAAAACTCGGGATTCGAACCAAGGAAGATCACGTGAGGGGTGTGGGAATTAGTGTTGTGAGCCATCAGAAAGGATGATAAAGGTGGTATCAAAAAAGTGAGTGTGTGAACACACGCAGTATACACAGGATACAGTCAAAATACAAGCAATTCATATATGTCTTCATAGGTAACAAGCGAATTCGATTCTGTCGTTTAGCCCCATTGGTTTCTGGGTAGACAATTTTTGTATCCAGTAATTCTCTCTCATCAATAAAAAGTTATTATTGTTTCTCCCTTCAATTTTTTGAACTGTTTCCAATATTATGAATTTGATCTGTGAAACGTTGTGGTTTGCTTCTGTAAAATGTTGTGATAATGCTGATTTTGTATTCTTTAGTCTTATGTTCGATCTGTGTTCCGTTAGGCGCACTTTAATGCGTCTCTCTGTTTTTCCCACGTACATTTTGCCGCAGGGGCATCTGATTCCATAAATCAAATTGTTTGATTCGCAAGTTGCATTCACTCTTAGTTTAATTGGATAACCTTTGGAGGGGTGATTGATGGTGTTTCCATGTATTATACTGTTACAGTTCCCGCAATTTAAACAGGGTTTTGTCCCAGTGAATGTAATGTTGACTGGAGTTTTTTGTTGTAAAATTTCTCCTAGATTTTTGGCTCTAGTGTATGCAAAGATCGGAGGTTCTCTGAAAGATTGGTTAAAATCAGGTTCCATGTTGAGAATTGACCAGTGTTTCATAATGGCTTGTTTGTATTTCTTGCTCACTGTGGAGTATTTTGATACTACAACCATTCTTGTTTGCTGAGGTTTTGTTTTGCTGGTTAGTAGCTGTTTTCTTTCTATTTGCTCAATCCTCTTTTGAGATTCATCTAATAGCGGTTGTGGATAACCTCTCGTTTTGAATTTTTGAATCATTTCATCCAGTCTGATATTCAGTGTATTTTTGTTCGAAGTGATTCGTTTCACTCTAGCCATCTGTGAGAATGGTAAATTATTAATCAGATTAGGTTGATGGAAGCTGGAGTGTAGCAACATGTTGTTTCGGTCTGTTGGTTTCGTGTACAGATCGGTCACAAATCCCTCGGGTGTTATGGTTATCTTTACATCTAGAAAATTGACAGATGTATCAGAAATGTTCCATGTAAGTTGTATTCTTTGGTCATGCTCATTAAATTTCATTAGTTCCATGAGAAGTAGCTCTTGGGTGTTTGTCCATATGATGAAGTAGTCATCGATATATCTAATCAGTAGTTTCAAGTTTTTAGTCCATTCATTATTGGAGAGTATATGACGATTTTCATACCATTCCATGAAAATGTTCGCATACACTGGGGCTGCTGAATTGCCCATGGCCATGCCAGATAGTTGTTGGTACCATGATTCCTCTGTTTTGAAGTAACTATGATATAGAGTGTAGTGCATTAGTTCCATCAAAAAGATTTGAAAGTCATGATCTAATTCTGACTTCAAAAGAGCCGCTTCCATTGCTTCAATGCCCATATCATGGGGGATACTAGTATATAGGCTGCAGACATCTGCTGTACATAGAATTATTTTTTGTGTTGGGTCCCATTGCACTTGTTCAAGGATTTGTAAAAATTGTGTAGTGTCTTTAACATACGTGCGCATGGACTGTACTATAGGTTGACAATATCGGTCTATAAGTTGACCAACTGGTTCATGCAAACTTCCTCTCGTAGACACAATCGGTCGCATGGGAGGGTCATGGATGTTTTTATGTATTTTCGGTTGCATTCTCAATGTAGGACTTTTTGGATCACTGGTGATTAAAAAGTTTTTTGTTCTTTCTTCAATGATACCCTGTTGTAATGCTCCTTGAACGATTTGCTTCAGAATTTTTGCATATTCCAATGTAGGATTTCTATCCAATTTGCAATATGTTTTCTCGTCTGAAATGTGTTCTATGACCTTTTGTTTATACATTTCTGTATTCATGATGACGATGGCGCCACCTTTATCCGCTTTGGTATATGTGATTTTCTCATTTCTGGCCAATTTGTGTAAGGTGTCAAGATCTTTTTGTGTGATGTTTTTATTTTTCGGTTTTACGTGTTTGATTTTCTTCAAATCTTGTTTCACTAAATTTTCGAATAGGTCCAATGTTTTGTGAGTGGTTGGAGCTTGGAAGGTACTGTGAGGTCTTAATCCTACTAATTGATCTTTTTGTTGTGGTGGTTTCTCAGGTATTGTATTATCAAAAAAATGTCTCAGTTTGAGTTTTCTCATTAATTTAAAAAAACTCACTTCTAATTCCAGATTGTCAGATGTAGTTGTCGGTATAAATGATGTGCCTTTTTGTAGTAAATCCAGTTCATATGGGCTAAGTTGATGATCACTGATGTTAATAACTAGGTGTTTTGTGGAAGGTTCTTTTTGGTTTTCTTCTCCTTCTCCTTCTCTTTGGCAATCACGGTCATACTTCTGGTGTTTGGTGGATCCCTGTCTTTGTCCTTTGCCGGACCCTCGCCTGGGTCTCCTTCTTGTGTTTGGCCTTGGTCTAAAAAAGGACTTGTTTCAGTGACTTTACTGGTAGTTGGTTCTTCTGCAGATGTTTTGTCTTGGGTGACTGGTGTAGGTTGTGACTTACGTGCTCTTTGGCTCGTATCGCTGTCCGATGAAGATGTCTCAGTGTTGGAATTATATGGACGACTTCGACGTTTTTGTGCATATACTTCTGCCCATGTATATACTTCTCCTAAACGATAATCTAAAGTATCTCTTTTGAATTTGCGAATTTTTCGCTCATTTATTTCTTTATGATGGCGATCTATTTGGCTCTTAATGTCGTTTAGGGTAGTTGTTAATTCTTCATCTGACATCATTTTAGATAGTTCTGTAGTAGTTTCCTCTATTTCTGCAGTGAGTTCCTCTAAGATGGTGGATAATTCTTGAATGATTAAGAGAATTAAGTCCAAGGAACATTTGTTCAAAATTTCGTACCAGCGTTCCTGAAACTTTTTTGAATGTTTGCATAGGGACGGTTTTAATGCAATTCGGAGTCCGCGTGGTATGCGTAAGTTCCGGTGATATTTGATGAGAGTGCTAGCATGTAGCTGTTGGTTAGTTCTCCTTTTGGATAAATATAATAATTGTCTGATGTTTTGTTCCTTTGACCGTCCTGTGGTTTCCTGGGTGAGTTCCTCCCTGATTAAAGAGTAGATTTGGTCTGCATCTTTAGATTCAAATGCAAAGGTTGAGGCTCTGGCTTCTGTACTTTTGGAGATCTCCTCGTAGTTACTCATCTTGAAAGCTGAAGTGTGTTAGTTTAATTGATTGCGTGCTATACATCCGCAGGACACTATGAGTACATAAATTGATTTGGATGAGATGTATGCACTGCTCGTTTTTCACTTGTTTTTGCTATAGGTTGCTTAATTTTGTTGGTGCACTAGAAGGTAATGCCGAGGGTCCAACGGCATTTGGTAAACTGGCTAAGTTGTGGGTCTAAAGATACTCTAGATCCATCCCTTCGTAGGCACTCAAAGTTTCGTCTCCATAACATAAGAAGACTTCCACACTAAAAGTTCATTTCATTGTTCAATCATATTTATTGTTGAATTCATTCGGTATCATTCAAATATGTTTCCTTTTATAATGCAATGATTTTTGGCATTTTCATCATCGTACCAAACATTGTCATTTCAATCAGTCCAATGCATTTCGGGCATGCAAACGTGCCCTTCATCAGGGAAAATGACACTGTCAAAAAATCATAATAATGACATTAATCAAACATAAATTCTCTAGTATATAATGTATAAGTGCTTGTTTGTCAATAAAAATGTGCTTAAAACGGAAGTTTAATAAATGAGTGGAAAAAAGCATGATAACGTGAAGTGCATGCAGGGTATATTTAAGAAATTGATGTGGTTCATGCAAGCTGTTCGTTAAGACTCACATGTCAGAAGTTTCCAAAGGTAGGGAAACCTGTAGAAAAGATACAAAAAATAGAACAAAGATCTAGCATTTCTATGTCATATCTATGGCCTTTCTAACGTTCACGTTATCTCAAAGGAACTCACCCAGGAAACCACAGGACGGTCAAAGGAACAAAACATCAGACAATTATTATATTTATCCAAAAGGAGAACTAACCAACAGCTACATGCTAGCACTCTCATCAAATATCACCGGAACTTACGCATACCACGCGGACTCCGAATTGCATTAAAACCGTCCCTATGCAAACATTCAAAAAAGTTTCAGGAACGCTGGTACGAAATTTTGAACAAATGTTCCTTGGACTTAATTCTCTTAATCATTCAAGAATTATCCACCATCTTAGAGGAACTCACTGCAGAAATAGAGGAAACTACTACAGAACTATCTAAAATGATGTCAGATGAAGAATTAACAACTACCCTAAACGACATTAAGAGCCAAATAGATCGCCATCATAAAGAAATAAATGAGCGAAAAATTCGCAAATTCAAAAGAGATACTTTAGATTATCGTTTAGGAGAAGTATATACATGGGCAGAAGTATATGCACAAAAACGTCGAAGTCGTCCATATAATTCCAACACTGAGACATCTTCATCGGACAGCGATACGAGCCAAAGAGCACGTAAGTCACAACCTACACCAGTCACCCAAGACAAAACATCTGCAGAAGAACCAACTACCAGTAAAGTCACTGAAACAAGTCCTTTTTTAGACCAAGGCCAAACACAAGAAGGAGACCCAGGCGAGGGTCCGGCAAAGGACAAAGACAGGGATCCACCAAACACCAGAAGTATGACCGTGATTGCCAAAGAGAAGGAGAAGGAGAAGAAAACCAAAAAGAACCTTCCACAAAACACCTAGTTATTAACATCAGTGATCATCAACTTAGCCCATATGAACTGGATTTACTACAAAAAGGCACATCATTTATACCGACAACTACATCTGACAATCTGGAATTAGAAGTGAGTTTTTTTAAATTAATGAGAAAACTCAAACTGAGACATTTTTTTGATAATACAATACCTGAGAAACCACCACAACAAAAAGATCAATTAGTAGGATTAAGACCTCACAGTACCTTCCAAGCTCCAACCACTCACAAAACATTGGACCTATTCGAAAATTTAGTGAAACAAGATTTGAAGAAAATCAAACACGTAAAACCGAAAAATAAAAACATCACACAAAAAGATCTTGACACCTTACACAAATTGGCCAGAAATGAGAAAATCACATATACCAAAGCGGATAAAGGTGGCGCCATCGTCATCATGAATACAGAAATGTATAAACAAAAGGTCATAGAACACATTTCAGACGAGAAAACATATTGCAAATTGGATAGAAATCCTACATTGGAATATGCAAAAATTCTGAAGCAAATCGTTCAAGGAGCATTACAACAGGGTATCATTGAAGAAAGAACAAAAAACTTTTTAATCACCAGTGATCCAAAAAGTCCTACATTGAGAATGCAACCGAAAATACATAAAAACATCCATGACCCTCCCATGCGACCGATTGTGTCTACGAGAGGAAGTTTGCATGAACCAGTTGGTCAACTTATAGACCGATATTGTCAACCTATAGTACAGTCCATGCGCACGTATGTTAAAGACACTACACAATTTTTACAAATCCTTGAACAAGTGCAATGGGACCCAACACAAAAAATAATTCTATGTACAGCAGATGTCTGCAGCCTATATACTAGTATCCCCCATGATATGGGCATTGAAGCAATGGAAGCGGCTCTTTTGAAGTCAGAATTAGATCATGACTTTCAAATCTTTTTGATGGAACTAATGCACTACACTCTATATCATAGTTACTTCAAAGCAGAGGAATCATGGTACCAACAACTATCTGGCATGGCCATGGGCAATTCAGCAGCCCCAGTGTATGCGAACATTTTCATGGAATGGTATGAAAATCGTCATATACTCTCCAATAATGAATGGACTAAAAACTTGAAACTACTGATTAGATATATCGATGACTACTTCATCATATGGACAAACACCCAAGAGCTACTTCTCATGGAACTAATGAAATTTAATGAGCATGACCAAAGAATACAACTTACATGGAACATTTCTGATACATCTGTCAATTTTCTAGATGTAAAGATAACCATAACACCCGAGGGATTTGTGACCGATCTGTACACGAAACCAACAGACCGAAACAACATGTTGCTACACTCCAGCTTCCATCAACCTAATCTGATTAATAATTTACCATTCTCACAGATGGCTAGAGTGAAACGAATCACTTCGAACAAAAATACACTGAATATCAGACTGGATGAAATGATTCAAAAATTCAAAACGAGAGGTTATCCACAACCGCTATTAGATGAATCTCAAAAGAGGATTGAGCAAATAGAAAGAAAACAGCTACTAACCAGCAAAACAAAACCTCAGCAAACAAGAATGGTTGTAGTATCAAAATACTCCACAGTGAGCAAGAAATACAAACAAGCCATTATGAAACACTGGTCAATTCTCAACATGGAACCTGATTTTAACCAATCTTTCAGAGAACCTCCGATCTTTGCATACACTAGAGCCAAAAATCTAGGAGAAATTTTACAACAAAAAACTCCAGTCAACATTACATTCACTGGGACAAAACCCTGTTTAAATTGCGGGAACTGTAACAGTATAATACATGGAAACACCATCAATCACCCCTCCAAAGGTTATCCAATTAAACTAAGAGTGAATGCAACTTGCGAATCAAACAATTTGATTTATGGAATCAGATGCCCCTGCGGCAAAATGTACGTGGGAAAAACAGAGAGACGCATTAAAGTGCGCCTAACGGAACACAGATCGAACATAAGACTAAAGAATACAAAATCAGCATTATCACAACATTTTACAGAAGCAAACCACAACGTTTCACAGATCAAATTCATAATATTGGAAACAGTTCAAAAAATTGAAGGGAGAAACAATAATAACTTTTTATTGATGAGAGAGAATTACTGGATACAAAAATTGTCTACCCAGAAACCAATGGGGCTAAACGACAGAATCGAATTCGCTTGTTACCTATGAAGACATATATGAATTGCTTGTATTTTGACTGTATCCTGTGTATACTGCGTGTGTTCACACACTCACTTTTTTGATACCACCTTTATCATCCTTTCTGATGGCTCACAACACTAATTCCCACACCCCTCACGTGATCTTCCTTGGTTCGAATCCCGAGTTTTCCCCATTAACTTTTTTCTTAATATAATTTTTTAATATGATTTTTACAATCTTTAGAGAGTTCAGGTTATCACTAGCGTTATAATAAGCTTTCCGTTATACACGGTTCTGGCCAGAACTATACATCAACGTGCACTTCGGTTTGCACGCGACCACCGACAACCGTTCGATCGCATAGTCTTTCTTCCATGAGCTCATAGCGTCATGAGTCACATGACCGGAACTCATTATAAAAACAAACTCGTACAGCTGTTTGATGTACCAGCTCGTACCGACGAGAGGACCTGCGTGGATCGGCATTTACACGCCACAACAGGTTAGTTGCAGAGACGGTTGCCTTTGAGATAGCGTGAACGTTAGAAAGGCCATAGATATGACATAGAAATGCTAGATCTTTGTTCTATTTTTTGTATCTTTTCTACAGGTTTCCCTACCTTTGGAAACTTCTGACATGTGAGTCTTAACGAACAGCTTGCATGAACCACATCAATTTCTTAAATATACCCTGCATGCACTTCACGTTATCATGCTTTTTTCCACTCATTTATTAAACTTCCGTTTTAAGCACATTTTTATTGACAAACAAGCACTTATACATTATATACTAGAGAATTTATGTTTGATTAATGTCATTATTATGATTTTTTGACAGTGTCATTTTCCCTGATGAAGGGCACGTTTGCATGCCCGAAATGCATTGGACTGATTGAAATGACAATGTTTGGTACGATGATGAAAATGCCAAAAATCATTGCATTATAAAAGGAAACATATTTGAATGATACCGAATGAATTCAACAATAAATATGATTGAACAATGAAATGAACTTTTAGTGTGGAAGTCTTCTTATGTTATGGAGACGAAACTTTGAGTGCCTACGAAGGGATGGATCTAGAGTATCTTTAGACCCACAACTTAGCCAGTTTACCAAATGCCGTTGGACCCTCGGCATTACCTTCTAGTGCACCAACAAAATTAAGCAACCTATAGCAAAAACAAGTGAAAAACGAGCAGTGCATACATCTCATCCAAATCAATTTATGTACTCATAGTGTCCTGCGGATGTATAGCACGCAATCAATTAAACTAACACACTTCAGCTTTCAAGATGAGTAACTACGAGGAGATCTCCAAAAGTACAGAAGCCAGAGCCTCAACCTTTGCATTTGAATCTAAAGATGCAGACCAAATCTACTCTTTAATCAGGGAGGAACTCACCCAGGAAACCACAGGACGGTCAAAGGAACAAAACATCAGACAATTATTATATTTATCCAAAAGGAGAACTAACCAACAGCTACATGCTAGCACTCTCATCAAATATCACCGGAACTTACGCATACCACGCGGACTCCGAATTGCATTAAAACCGTCCCTATGCAAACATTCAAAAAAGTTTCAGGAACGCTGGTACGAAATTTTGAACAAATGTTCCTTGGACTTAATTCTCTTAATCATTCAAGAATTATCCACCATCTTAGAGGAACTCACTGCAGAAATAGAGGAAACTACTACAGAACTATCTAAAATGATGTCAGATGAAGAATTAACAACTACCCTAAACGACATTAAGAGCCAAATAGATCGCCATCATAAAGAAATAAATGAGCGAAAAATTCGCAAATTCAAAAGAGATACTTTAGATTATCGTTTAGGAGAAGTATATACATGGGCAGAAGTATATGCACAAAAACGTCGAAGTCGTCCATATAATTCCAACACTGAGACATCTTCATCGGACAGCGATACGAGCCAAAGAGCACGTAAGTCACAACCTACACCAGTCACCCAAGACAAAACATCTGCAGAAGAACCAACTACCAGTAAAGTCACTGAAACAAGTCCTTTTTTAGACCAAGGCCAAACACAAGAAGGAGACCCAGGCGAGGGTCCGGCAAAGGACAAAGACAGGGATCCACCAAACACCAGAAGTATGACCGTGATTGCCAAAGAGAAGGAGAAGGAGAAGAAAACCAAAAAGAACCTTCCACAAAACACCTAGTTATTAACATCAGTGATCATCAACTTAGCCCATATGAACTGGATTTACTACAAAAAGGCACATCATTTATACCGACAACTACATCTGACAATCTGGAATTAGAAGTGAGTTTTTTTAAATTAATGAGAAAACTCAAACTGAGACATTTTTTTGATAATACAATACCTGAGAAACCACCACAACAAAAAGATCAATTAGTAGGATTAAGACCTCACAGTACCTTCCAAGCTCCAACCACTCACAAAACATTGGACCTATTCGAAAATTTAGTGAAACAAGATTTGAAGAAAATCAAACACGTAAAACCGAAAAATAAAAACATCACACAAAAAGATCTTGACACCTTACACAAATTGGCCAGAAATGAGAAAATCACATATACCAAAGCGGATAAAGGTGGCGCCATCGTCATCATGAATACAGAAATGTATAAACAAAAGGTCATAGAACACATTTCAGACGAGAAAACATATTGCAAATTGGATAGAAATCCTACATTGGAATATGCAAAAATTCTGAAGCAAATCGTTCAAGGAGCATTACAACAGGGTATCATTGAAGAAAGAACAAAAAACTTTTTAATCACCAGTGATCCAAAAAGTCCTACATTGAGAATGCAACCGAAAATACATAAAAACATCCATGACCCTCCCATGCGACCGATTGTGTCTACGAGAGGAAGTTTGCATGAACCAGTTGGTCAACTTATAGACCGATATTGTCAACCTATAGTACAGTCCATGCGCACGTATGTTAAAGACACTACACAATTTTTACAAATCCTTGAACAAGTGCAATGGGACCCAACACAAAAAATAATTCTATGTACAGCAGATGTCTGCAGCCTATATACTAGTATCCCCCATGATATGGGCATTGAAGCAATGGAAGCGGCTCTTTTGAAGTCAGAATTAGATCATGACTTTCAAATCTTTTTGATGGAACTAATGCACTACACTCTATATCATAGTTACTTCAAAGCAGAGGAATCATGGTACCAACAACTATCTGGCATGGCCATGGGCAATTCAGCAGCCCCAGTGTATGCGAACATTTTCATGGAATGGTATGAAAATCGTCATATACTCTCCAATAATGAATGGACTAAAAACTTGAAACTACTGATTAGATATATCGATGACTACTTCATCATATGGACAAACACCCAAGAGCTACTTCTCATGG
The DNA here is from genome assembly GCF_964263255.1 of Lissotriton vulgaris. Classification (NCBI taxonomy): domain Eukaryota; kingdom Metazoa; phylum Chordata; class Amphibia; order Caudata; family Salamandridae; genus Lissotriton; species Lissotriton vulgaris. Next base: position 957,096,939 of record NC_141694.1, read on the forward strand.
AACTAATGAAATTTAATGAGCATGACCAAAGAATACAACTTACATGGAACATTTCTGATACATCTGTCAATTTTCTAGATGTAAAGATAACCATAACACCCGAGGGATTTGTGACCGATCTGTACACGAAACCAACAGACCGAAACAACATGTTGCTACACTCCAGCTTCCATCAACCTAATCTGATTAATAATTTACCATTCTCACAGATGGCTAGAGTGAAACGAATCACTTCGAACAAAAATACACTGAATATCAGACTGGATGAAATGATTCAAAAATTCAAAACGAGAGGTTATCCACAACCGCTATTAGATGAATCTCAAAAGAGGATTGAGCAAATAGAAAGAAAACAGCTACTAACCAGCAAAACAAAACCTCAGCAAACAAGAATGGTTGTAGTATCAAAATACTCCACAGTGAGCAAGAAATACAAACAAGCCATTATGAAACACTGGTCAATTCTCAACATGGAACCTGATTTTAACCAATCTTTCAGAGAACCTCCGATCTTTGCATACACTAGAGCCAAAAATCTAGGAGAAATTTTACAACAAAAAACTCCAGTCAACATTACATTCACTGGGACAAAACCCTGTTTAAATTGCGGGAACTGTAACAGTATAATACATGGAAACACCATCAATCACCCCTCCAAAGGTTATCCAATTAAACTAAGAGTGAATGCAACTTGCGAATCAAACAATTTGATTTATGGAATCAGATGCCCCTGCGGCAAAATGTACGTGGGAAAAACAGAGAGACGCATTAAAGTGCGCCTAACGGAACACAGATCGAACATAAGACTAAAGAATACAAAATCAGCATTATCACAACATTTTACAGAAGCAAACCACAACGTTTCACAGATCAAATTCATAATATTGGAAACAGTTCAAAAAATTGAAGGGAGAAACAATAATAACTTTTTATTGATGAGAGAGAATTACTGGATACAAAAATTGTCTACCCAGAAACCAATGGGGCTAAACGACAGAATCGAATTCGCTTGTTACCTATGAAGACATATATGAATTGCTTGTATTTTGACTGTATCCTGTGTATACTGCGTGTGTTCACACACTCACTTTTTTGATACCACCTTTATCATCCTTTCTGATGGCTCACAACACTAATTCCCACACCCCTCACGTGATCTTCCTTGGTTCGAATCCCGAGTTTTCCCCATTAACTTTTTTCTTAATATAATTTTTTAATATGATTTTTACAATCTTTAGAGAGTTCAGGTTATCACTAGCGTTATAATAAGCTTTCCGTTATACACGGTTCTGGCCAGAACTATACATCAACGTGCACTTCGGTTTGCACGCGACCACCGACAACCGTTCGATCGCATAGTCTTTCTTCCATGAGCTCATAGCGTCATGAGTCACATGACCGGAACTCATTATAAAAACAAACTCGTACAGCTGTTTGATGTACCAGCTCGTACCGACGAGAGGACCTGCGTGGATCGGCATTTACACGCCACAACAGGTTAGTTGCAGAGACGGTTGCCTTTGAGATAGCGTGAACGTTAGAAAGGCCATAGATATGACATAGAAATGCTAGATCTTTGTTCTATTTTTTGTATCTTTTCTACAGGTTTCCCTACCTTTGGAAACTTCTGACATGTGAGTCTTAACGAACAGCTTGCATGAACCACATCAATTTCTTAAATATACCCTGCATGCACTTCACGTTATCATGCTTTTTTCCACTCATTTATTAAACTTCCGTTTTAAGCACATTTTTATTGACAAACAAGCACTTATACATTATATACTAGAGAATTTATGTTTGATTAATGTCATTATTATGATTTTTTGACAGTGTCATTTTCCCTGATGAAGGGCACGTTTGCATGCCCGAAATGCATTGGACTGATTGAAATGACAATGTTTGGTACGATGATGAAAATGCCAAAAATCATTGCATTATAAAAGGAAACATATTTGAATGATACCGAATGAATTCAACAATAAATATGATTGAACAATGAAATGAACTTTTAGTGTGGAAGTCTTCTTATGTTATGGAGACGAAACTTTGAGTGCCTACGAAGGGATGGATCTAGAGTATCTTTAGACCCACAACTTAGCCAGTTTACCAAATGCCGTTGGACCCTCGGCATTACCTTCTAGTGCACCAACAAAATTAAGCAACCTATAGCAAAAACAAGTGAAAAACGAGCAGTGCATACATCTCATCCAAATCAATTTATGTACACATATATTCAGCTCAGGTGGTCTGTTCCATAATCGTCCACTTGGAAAAGGTGGACCATATTTCTTTAAAGGCATAAATATTCCCGTTATTTATCCAACATTCACACTGTTGCCTCTGTAGGTCATTTTCTCGAAGGGACGAAAAGCTGACTGTAGAGTGCAACGAGGCCAGTCGGGGGGAATTCAATAATTTATATAAATCCTGCTTAACTGTAGACCACGGGGAAGCAGGAATAGGGCGTGTAAGGGTAAAGCCGCAAGGGTTGGGCGGATGTAGACTTGTCATTCCCGCAGCGAGGACAGGGTTAGCGGGCGTGGTCGTGTCATAGGAAAAATCGGGAGGGATGGTGTGACAGGGAGAACAGTAAGAGGGGCAGTGGGGGCGGGAGTGGGCTGTGGCAGGGGGACATGCGGGGTGTGAGGCATCAGGACAGGGTACATTGTGGCATATGCAGGAGGGCTTTCTAGCATGGTATCATGCAAGGAATCACCTTCTTATCCCCCTTCCATATGGCCTTTTCCTTTCTCCTCACGAGCTGGATAACACTTTTGTACCCGGGCCCCATGCTCCCTATCGGCTATTTCTATTGATTTTGTCATTTGATTTTGTAAATTTTCTCTGGCGTGGTCAGCCATTGACATACGTTCCAGTTTTCTTTCTTGAGCCTTCTGCTTTCTAGCTCTCTGCTCTATCTCTTTCCTCCAAAATCAAACAGATTCAAACATAGACGGGTGCGTTTTTCTTTTCAATAATTGTTACTCTAGGTTGGCGAGAACTTGGGAATTAAGGGAGCCATAAAGTGGCCACTGTAATTCCGCGTTACTTTGTTTCGTATATTTTACCCAGAATGAGGAAAACATGATGGCAGAAGGGCCATGTTTAACATACATCGTATGGCCAGGGGTCCCTACTGGAGGAAGCAGACAAGCCACCTCCAGCTGAGAGTCCTGCGTACACATACAACAACATAATCTCTTGAACTTACTACTGACTGGCTTGCTTGAAAACAGATAACAGACACCAGCGGGTTTTAAAACTCACCTCGCTTGCTTGGCTTTTGAAAAAGTCAATAACAGTAGCATCATACAGAACAGACACCAGCGGGTTTTAAAAACTCACCTCGCTTGCTTGGCTTTGGCAAAAGTCAATAACAGCTTGGCTTTCGCGGAAGTCAATAATAGAATTATATAGACTTGGTGGGTGATCAGCCCACCCTTACCTTACAGGGGGTGTTCTCTTCTGCAGATGTAGGGCTGTGTCCTGCTCCAGAAATTATTTGCTAGGGGACTCCAGCAAGAACGCGGTCATGTGGCCCAGACCGGGTGGGGAGGAACAGCGGGCGAATCGTTTGGCTTACCGGATTGCAAGAATCCCTCGGGTAGGGTACCTCCGTCGGAGTCTCTCCGTGCACCTCCTCACATTCACCGGGCCTGACCTTCGTGCTCGTGGAGTCCCTGTTCAGGCGCCATTTGAAGAACCCAATTAACCCACTTACTGGGTCTCGGCGGCGGTGGAACCGCCCAAGCATTCCATACCCTTCATAAGTAGTAAAAGGAGACACAGAAGCCTTCGTCTGCAGGAGGAACCCAGATTTATTCAAATAGCCCGGGCTATGGAACAGAGTCCCAAGCTCGTCAGAAACAATACAGAGGAGGCTGCTGCTTTACTCAGCAGCTTACAAGCCTTTTATACTTTTTCATCTCAGTCTTTTGGCTGTTAGTTCATTGTGCAATCAGGGCAGTGTTTGTAGTTGATAACCAGATCCAGACGACGTTTATATATGGTGACCTGGTCAAGGCTTGGTACACAAATCATTGTTCACTCGGCTTGATCAAGGCTCAGTCTTTCAGGTCATTGTTTAATCACCTTGATCAAAGACCGGTCTTTCAGGTCATTGTTTAATCACCCTCATCAAGGTCCAGCAGACAGACCATTGTCCAGATAACCTGATCACGGTGTCAAGGATGTTTACCAGGCTGGGAGCAGGAGATGGAAAACAAATAATTTACACAGGGTGCGAGTGTCTCATGGCTTTCTGTTGAACTGCAAGAACAGGGGGGGTTGTGTTTGCAACAGTTCCTGGGCAGAAATGCAGGCTGCAAGATGGCTGTTGTCGTGTTAGTTAGATTTTCCTCAGGCATCAGCAGAAACGACCAGGTGGGCCATGTGGAAGTGTTTGACATGAGATGGCAATGAAAAAGCAATGGAGTCTCGGTACAAATGATGCCGCTCAGGAGAACACTTTTCCTCAGAGGCACAGCAGATAATGTAAGGGGACAATCTCAAGTGGAGGAATTTTGTTTCTCGCTGGTGAGCTGCTGACAGAAAATATTGGGAATTAAGGGGGGGTGTTCAGCGGTGGCAACACTATACACCCACTGACCTGGGTATCACCCAACCATACCCTGATATTAAATCTGCCCCCACAATGTCTGTGCAACAGCCATGCTAGGCACCACTACCATCAACACCAACATCCCGACACTGCTACCATTCAGCGGGCTGGTGGACCCAGCGCCGATTGTGCTGTGCTGGCAATCATGGGTTATCCAGCTACAGCACTACTTCCATGCCACTCGAGAAAAAGACTGAAGAAAGAGGAGGGGTTTGGCCCTGTAGGGAAGAGGGTAGGTAGGGCCTATTGTAGCACAAAAAGGGGGGGATTTACCTATGCCTCTGTGAACAATGAAAAAGACATTTAATGCTGAACAGAGGGGAAACCACGATTAGTTAGTTAAGCCAGACATTTAATTTATGTCATTGACTTTTTTTGTTGTGTGTTTCACATTTAAGGGCGAGGAAAATACATTATCAACTTCACATTAAGCCCGACATGAACTTTTTAGAAGGAAAAAGCAAAAACAACATATAATGCAATTAATGTGTAGAAAAAGTAAATAAACAAACCATACAAATGTGCTTTTACAGAAAATGTTGCCAACAGTCATAAAACCATTATCAAAAAACAGTACAAGAACAATGTCATTAAGTCAATGCATTAAGTTTCAGGGGGTAAGTTCTATTCACTACACAACTCAAAATCCTGTCACGATATTATTGCAATAGTTTATATTATTAGCAACAGGAATGATAGCCAAAACAATCAATTTTTGACAAGCATGAATGACTGAATGCCTGATTTAATGCCGACGCGTTTCGAATCCCAATGTTCTAATCATCGGATTCTCATCAGGGCAGGGAATTATATCCGCAGGCACTTATGTGACCAATACATACTGGTCTACATGTTTCTTTATTGAAATGTCATCGAACAACCGTGGAAATCAACCTTAAAATCTGAATGATTTCCAACCGGACTCACGAGTCAAATGTTGGATTATTAATTCCAGTGTTGGGTCCCCTTAGGCCATTTGTTTGTTAATTTGATTGTTGAAGGGGTTGTTGCCGAGAGGCGTCTGTTAATTGAGACCCTTGGTGCAGTGTATACTCCGAGTGTCAAAGGAAGACTTTTATTCGACTGCCGGATTTATTCCGTGACTAGCAGCTGTCGCGCTGTCGACTCAAGCAATGATGTCGAAAAAAAGACAGCATGGTTAAGAGGTCCGTATTGCTTCATTTTGGAGGGGCAGACCTGTATGGCCTGTTTGAAAACCTGTCTAACACAGGAGATGACACCAATTTCTACTCTGTGGTGGCAACTCTGAACCAACACTTTAACCCTCAGCTCAACCCAGACCATGGGAGGGTCAAGTTCCGACAGGTCAGGCAACGGGAGGATTCATTGGTGGATTTATTCTAAATATGGCCCTGGAAGATGGCAAGCACATGCATATACATCAATAAGCCTGCTGAAATCAGGGCCCAGCTAATACAAGGTTGCAGATCATTGGTCCTCCGGTGGCTCGTACTGCACCAACCTGGCATTACCTTGAATGCTATACTGGTCTTGACACTATGGTACAAAACTGACAGATGGAGGTGGGCTTGGTGAAAAAGGCAGCTCATGCCATGAAGGTTAAGGAAGAGCAGGTAGGTGCCACCCAGAGATGACCTACTCACCCCTATACTCCAAGTGGGGCAAATCCACTAGAGGGACATTGTGAAAACGGTGGCATAGAACACAGAATATTTGCCCTACCCAGGGCCGGTCACTGTGTGGGCACATGAACCACTTCACAAAAGTATGTTGAAGCAAACGATAAGGGCCCTGACCAGGGTACAAAGGCAAGTTGAAAGCTGCCTTACGAGAGTAGGGTGAAGCCGTTCGGCCCCCGGCAGGCGGCAGCCAGGAAGCCAACCCAGTAGGTGACGACGACGACAAGGAGGTATTTACTGTGTCCTTTTCTGGTAAATGTGGTGATTGGGAAATATATCATAAACACAAAGAGAGGGAGAATTCATGACCTGTTCATCTTGCCAGTCCAAATATACAAAAAAACATAATCAGAACGGATCCGGGTGGGAACCCAATGATGAAGCATGTTACCTACTAGGTAGGTGAGTGAGGGTTCTTTTTAAACACCCTGTGGGTTCCATGTCTCTAAAAAAAGCCAAAAGAGACTGAAAGAGTAGACACCAGCACCCTGCTAAATTGCCCTACAGCAGAAGACCTGGGGCTTGTCCTCTTTGCAAGGCAGATTAACGAATCCAATGCCACCACTATCATGCTGGAGTTTCCTCAGTTGTTTGAAGACTTAGGCAGTTGAAGGGCACCAAGTTTCGACTAAACAGAGATGAGACATTGTATACAGACGATGCAGTACTACTGGGACGAACACCTAACTCACTCCGTACTTTGGTCTTAAATTTTACAGATTTTATGGAAAAATTAGATTTGAGGGTAGATTTAAAAAGATCTTTTATAATGTCTTGTGGGCCAGGCAAGCAACAGATGAACTCCATACAGGTTGGAGAAGGAAAACTTACTGCAACTTATAATTTCACATATTTGGGAGTGACCTTTCCTGCGAATGGCTCGTGGACTGGGCATTTGGCCCAGGCCACGGGCAAATTCTCAAAGGCCACTAACTCAATTTTAAATATTCCAAGACCAAAGAGATATGATGCCATTAAAGCAATTGTAAAAAAATTTAAATTACAGTGTGTCCCGGTAGCGACCTACGGGGCAGAAGTATGGGGCATTGGGAAAAGTACCACTATCCAGCAAATAGAGAATAGGTTCTGCAGGAAATTGCTAAGTGTCCCAATTTATACATCTAATTTTATTACACATAGTGATCTAAATCTACAATTTGTCTCAGATTTTGTTAATACTCGCCCAGCTTTATTTTGACACTCGGTTTGGACAAACCAGTCAGCAAAACTTACACAAGAGATAATAACTGACTGTTTAAATTGCGAAAGAGGGAGGAAGATCCCGTGGCTTTAATATGTGCATACTAGCCTGCATAATAGCCTGCATGAAGTAGGTATGAGAAATATATTTTTTAACCCCAATGAGGCTAGTACTGTTAAGAAATATGAATTGAAAGAAGCACTAAAAGCACTTTATTTACTGAAAAGATCGACGATCGAATCAGGGAAAACCACAGTCGCTAGGTACCTGAATATTGAGGCACCTAGACGTTCTTTTGCATTGTATTTAACATTATCATCGACTAGTTGGGAAAGAAGTTTATTGTTCCGCTTAAGGGCTGGCACTGTGAGGTATCTGTTAAACTTCCCTTTGGGTTACCAGCAAAGTACAGTTAAAATTAGCTGCCCCTGTGATGGGCAAAGTACACAAAACGACCTGCACTTTCTTTTTTGTTGTAAATTTTATGTGAAATATACAAAATGGTTATTAATTCCGTTTCTTAAAAAACATAGACCTATTACTCTGGAACAATCCCATCAGGCACTGTTAAATTTAGATAATGAAGAAGTAATTTGTCGTACCGGTACCTTTTTAAAAATTGCTGTTGGTGCAAGCAAAATGATGGAAAACGTTTAGATTGTAATCTAACCTGTTTTTACTGTATTTTAATGGATAATAGTATTTTATGGAATATGTACTATGATATGTACTTTTATGAATTGAAAAATTCGAATAAAGATTCTTTGAATTGAATTGAATTGACACCAGCACCCTGCTAAATTGCCCTACAGCAGAAGACCTGGGGCTTGTCCTCTTTGCAAGGCAGATTAACGAATCCAATGCCACCACTATCATGCTGGAGTTTCCTCAGTTGTTTGAAGACTTAGGCAGTTGAAGGGCACCAAGTTTCGACTAAACATAGATGAGACATTGAGGCTCACAACGCTTTATCACTGAAAGGTTCTGTTCCACCTGTAGCCACCGTTGACAGAAAACTGAGGAACTTGGAGCAACAAGGGGTGATAGAGAAAGTAACTGGACCTATCCCATGGGTCTCATCCCTTGTAATTGCGTTGAAACCCAAACAACCAGGAGTGATATGACCGTGCATGGACATGCAGCTACCAAAGTCATTCCGAGGGAGCGACACACCACCCCCATGATGGATGACACTGTGGAGAACCTGAACAGAGCCCAGTGGTTCTCTCAATTGGACCTGAACAATGGCTACCATCAATAAGAACTAAAAACCAAACAGTTGATATATCACAACCTTTCAACCCATGTAGGTCATCAAAGATATCAGAGACTGAACTTTAGGATATTATTAGCAGCAGAGGTGTTTCAGAACAGCATCCTTGAGACCCTCACTAGATGTGGTCCTTTCTAAAGGAAACAAGCAAGGGGTCCTGTGTCCATAGTGCAAAAGCAGGCAGAGCGTTAGCATATTCAGAGACAAGATAAGCTCAAATTGAGCATGAGGAGTTGGCCTCGCCACCATTTTCACTGATACCTCTGTAGGCAACGGTTCCAAGTCATCACCAACGACAAGCCACTGGTCACACTGTTTGGGGAAACATCTTGACATACCCCTCCTCGTGTCGTGCAGTGGGCAGTGTGGTTGTAGCCATATCAATTAGATGTACTGTACCATCTGGGAGTGACCAAACTGGCCAATTACCTGTCACCGCACCAGAAATCAGAACCCAGCACAGGGGTGGCTGAGGAGGAAGAAGTGGCCAAAGACTTTATGAAGATTCGGCGTTGTCATTCACAGAAGTAATGGAAGTGACCCTTGCCAATGTAAGTCTGTCAAAGGCCACGGAGGCACTCCTGAGAAAGCAATGGCTCAATGTCTTGGATGGATTCAGCAACTGACTAAAGGGTGAAGACCAAACTCTGGAGAGTCAGAGACTAACTGAGCACCAGCAGTTAAGGCCTGCTGCAAGTGGCCAGCAAATTGTGACATTCCAGAGTCCCTGGGCTATGGTATTGATCTGGCTCATCAAGGTAACCAAGGTGTGGTCATGACCAACACAAGACTCAGAAACAAAGTGTGGTTCCGTGGAATGGACACCTTAGTGGATGAAAAGGAGCGAGGTTGCCATTCGTGTGCAACCAATAGCTGGGAGCCACCCCCAGCACCATAAATCAAGGAAGAGCCATGCCTGCAACCTTGGCCACAGGTCAGCAAGGACTTTGGGAATTTCTCTGATGGCCAGCTCACGGAAGTAATAGTAGACAGGCACACCAAGTATACCATGGTCGAAGAAGTACAATCCACTGCTTTTTCCAAGGTAAAGCGCACTTTGGAGAAGGTGTTTGCCATGTTGGGCTCCCAGATGAAGTGAAGACAGACAAAGGTCCCCCATTCCAGGGGCATGAGTTCAAAGAAAATCTGCAATCGCTAAACAACAGACAATGGAAAGCAGCTCCTAAGTGGCCCCAGGCCAACAGGAATGTGGAGCACTTCTTGAGCACACTGATAAGGGGGCTCCATATCTGTGTGGACAATGGAGAAGACATGGAGTATTGTCTCCACTGATTCCTGTGAGCCTTACAGCAAAATCTGCATAGCACTGTAAAGCTGTGCATTGATGGACTTGTTGTTACGAAAGGCCACCAGAGACAGTATTCCAGCACGGCCTTAGTGGCAACCCACAATGCTGAATGGACAGGCTACACTGGAGAAAAGAAAGAGTACCAACAACAAAGCCAGTCCAACTCTTCGAGCAACAGCTCGTGACCTGGCAGTGGGGGACCAAGTCATGAATGTGTGAACGCTACCCTGGATGAAAATTCCGCACACCATTTGAGGGAGATGTTTGGAGTTTTGCGGGCATTCAAGGGACCATTGTCCTTGTTCAGCGGAGCCAAACAATTACTGCCGACAATGTGTCCTGGTTTAAACGCATAAGGCCCCCCAGGCTGGGGGAAACAGGCAAGGACCTGGAAGGAGGAGGCAAAACCCCTGCCTGTGATGTGGTGGTGCCTGACCACCATTACCACCGAAGGCAACCGGGAGGACATCGCCATGCCCGCTGGGCTGTCATACACATCTGAGGGGTGCAAAGGACAATCCTGTTCTGTCACCTCACCTGCAGGAGGGGCAAAAGAAAAGGCTGAAACCAGTGGTATGGACTTCACCCCATTCCAGCGCCAAGTCAGAGACTTAGACATTATGTGTGTACTGAATAACTGATGGGTTATTTTCAGCTAATACCATTTGGGAAAGTTGTAGAGTGCCATTTGGCCTCTACTATATTATGTAGCACCTTCTTCCCGAGGGCCAGGAGCAGCCCAAGGGCTTAAAGGGAGGAGCGACTACTTGGGGTCACTCCTCAGTGCATATGAGATATAGTGTGTGTGTCCGAATGCGGTTGCTGGTTTAGTAGCATCTTTCTCTGATTTTTGCCTTTTCTTTACTGTTCGAAGGTGGCTGGCACTTCCTGTGACAGCGTGGCTGAGTTGAAGAACAGCAAGTCTCTGAGCATGTTGCTGAGTATTACCTCATCTGCTTCGTTAACCCAGGCATCAAGTGAAAGCTTCATATCAAGGTTCCAGAGCTCTTTCCATTTTTTTGCTTGAAAGAATACCAATTCTGCTAAAGATGCAGCCTGAAATGCCCTGTTACTTACCGGTATTATTAATCACTCTGAGTCCAAGTTTCCCGTTCCATTCCTTACACATGAGCAGTCAGCCCGCTCCACAGAATCATTCACTTAACTGAGGTCAAATTACTTTCCGCAATATGGCCCGGCCTACCAAGCATGCATAAAGAGGGTAACATGTCACCAGGACAGCCTAAGAATACCGAAGAAACTCATACGAAAGAAAAACAACACAATCACCATAAACTGAAACCAAGGAAGGATGGACAGGTTCAGGAATAAAACAGGAAGACCTGGACAGTAATGAAGATTAGCGGTAAGGAACTGGGCATTACCTCCTCATCCATCTTCCTGTCCCATTCCTTACACATGAGCCCATACCCAAGTGGATGGTGATTGATTCACACAGAAACAAAGGATGATGCACCATATTTGATTTTTAATGCACAAAAACAGCACAGATCACAGCTAATGTGCAGCAGATAAAACATGCTGAACCCAGCAGAAGTTTCCATCATTAACTGAAGACAGTAGTGGGAAACAAAGGTGTTGGGAGAGGCTCATGTGGCAGCATTACAAATGTCACACAGCGATGCTCTCTTAAACATTGCCCAGGATGAGGTAGCACCCGAAGCTGACTGTCCCTGGATAGAAGAGGGAAGAGATCAGCGAGCAGCCTCGCAAGAAAACACAATAGCACACTTCACCCATTGAGTCAGAGTGGACAAAGAAGGCTAGAGAGCCTTCCCAGAGAAACCATAGGTGCCATACATTAAATGCACCTGCATAAATTCACTGGTACCTTCCAAGTAGATGCAAAAGGCTCTCAACACATCCTGAGAATGGAGACATGTGCATTTTAAACTTCCCCAACCTCGCTGTCTTGGAAAGATGGACTAGAGAAAGCGCAGGACCCAGTGCTCTTGAGAGTGCTGAGTTTGGCCGCTCCCTCTGCTCTCATTCTGGTGAGGGCAGCACCAGGATTGGTTAGAGGAGTTGGCTGGGTTCCGCATTGGAAACTGCCTTGAGAGAAGATCAAAGGAGGAGGACGTCAAGTCACACAGAAAAGTAAGTGTAAAATGTATTTTTTTTGTGTCACCCGTCTCAGCACCCTCGGGACATGCCAGCCGCCACTGCCTGTCATTAGCACTTCTTGGGTACTGGAGTGCCCTTGACCATATTCACATCTCACAGTGGTATCAAAAAACTAAAGGACAATCCTGAGATGGCTGATATACACGAACCCCCACATGCATCATCCCGGGTGTTTGCGAATTCTAAATTGCGAAAAATAGCGATTCGCAATTTAGAATTCGCAAAACGGGATGCATGAATATTTTCTGTAAATTTATGCGATTCGGTAAAAATCGCAATTTTTACCGAATCGCATAAATTACCGAAATACAATTTGCGAATTCGCTATTCCCATTGGTTCCTATGGGCCAAAAGGCCCACAGGAAGCAATGGGAAGGCATTAGCAAATTGCGATTTTCACTTTGAAAATCGCAATTTGTTAATGCATTTCATGGGTGCGGGGGGGGGGTCCAAAGGACCCCCCCATGCACCCCTGAAATGTATTTTTTGCATCATGTTTCACACACACATGTCCTAAGGACATGTGTGTCCGTAACATAAATGTTGAAAAAAATGCATTTTTAGCATTTTAAACACTTTTTGCAAATTTACCGAGTGGTTCAACCACTCGGTAAATTTGACCCCCTAATTGCGATTTCGCAATTTTAAAAGAAATCATGCATTGCTTTTAAGAAATCGCAAATTTGCGATTTCTTAAAAGCAATCGCATTTTTAGAAATCGCAAAAATGTTGCGATTTCTAAAAATGCTTGATGCATTCCAAAAAGCATTTTTGGAATCGCAAACGGCCGATTTTAAGGAATCGCACCGTTTGCGACTCAAAAAATGCTTGATGCATGTTAGCCATAGCTCCGTTTTTTTTTTTTTTTTAATTAAGCAATCTCTTCACATACGAGTATGCTTTCCTGCGCACTTTAACACTTCCTGCTGTATATGAAGAGTGTATTGTTTGTACATTTGCTTCTAACTCACAACTCTTGCGAAAATTCCCAAAAGGAAAGCCATCGTTTTGCTAAAAACATGGGGTAACCATTGAGACACTATATTAGGCAGTGCATAAAGCTAAAAGTTAATCACATACAGTGAAAACACAATAGGAGCACATACAATACAAAACTGTATAAAACGTTGACGTTGCAAACCGGGAGGTTTCAAATGTGTGGCCACAAGAACCTTGCATAAAACACACTGGTTACAATTACAAATGTCCAGGCAGTGAAGACTTTGTGGAAGTTAACTGTAGCAAGTATTGCCTGTGCTCAAGTCTCTTAGACAGCTGTTCTGGCTGTAGTGGTCATGGCTGAATGTATCATAGTGCCAGTAGCGTTTTCACTCCAACTCGACTCAATATTCTTTATTGGTTCAGCATTAAAGCATACCATAACACATATAAAATTGTAATGTCTGTTAAGATTGAGTACATCTATAATGCGATTCCACAAAGAGTATACATTTCAATTAAAAGCTATATTCTATAAGCAGACATACACCATTCCAACTAAAAGAATGTAAAAGTAGCATCAACCCACCTCTTTATATATCATACGAAAGTATCCAACTTTTGTTACCCCAATTTCATCATCCAACTTTACTTCGCACATTCCCTTGAGAAATGTATGACGTTATCATTCCACATTACCCAGCCAAGAACAGCCGGAATGTGTTAGGTGTGTAATGTGCATATGCAATTTGTATGTAGGCCGGTTTTCACCGACTATTTCGATATTTAAGAATGTGCGGTCTGTTATGCTGAGTGTGCAGGAGGCAACTTTCACTTTGCGCCACAATAAGCAACTTCCGTGTCCCTGTTCTAAGTTAAAAAAGCTGAATTCCACCACGAGTAGCTAGAATTCTTTATTTAATAGCATCTCCATTAAGTATCAGGAAACTCTTTTAGCATTATATGGTGGTAAATAATTATGATTAAGGATACCAGTTTTCCATTTTTATTGATTTTTGCAGATAAATACAGACTTAAAAAAATCTATTTTCTGTCTATATTCATTTTTAAAAGCAGAGAAATAAAGAAAATTGTGATTGTTTTGAGTGTCTTGTCTTTCATGAGTTTCAGACCAACTGCTGAGCAGACAGACACCATGTGAATTTAAAAACAGGATACAATTCCTTTGAATACAGGGATATGCTAACATATATTTGTGTATAATGCTAATATTAACCTGTCAGTGTATTGTTTTATTATATTTGGCTGCTTAATTTGCGGAAACGCGAAGGGCATCAAAGTTTGAGTGCATGTTTATCAGTTAAATAAAAGTGGAAATATACCAGTTTACGACTCCATTTATTCTCAAAACATAAAATACATTTGAAAAATATCAATAAAATGGCCAAAAAATCAATATGAAATGTTAAAAAAAATACCATAAAACCGGGAGCCCTAATTATGATTACATTTATGGGCTCATCATCTGTACAGTTATATGTTCTCTGTTGCATTGTCAATACCCTGATTGTTATGTGCATACTGCCTTGTACATCTATAGGATATATCCCACATCCCACGAGTTGCAGGACCAGAGTAGAGCACATGGATTTTCTATGAGCACTGGTCTGAAAGTCATCCTCCCTTGTACATTACTACTGATTGCAAACAGTGTGCATATTGCTGTGGAGCATGTAATGGCCTAAGGCCTCTAAATCGGACACCTTTCATATGCATTAAGCCCACATACCCTGAGTTTCTAAAGTGTATCAGTTTGGAATGCATGCAACATTTGAAAAAACGAATATTCTCACTTGCCATCTGTTTTCACATATATTTGTGTATAATGCTAATATTAACTGTCAGTGTATTGTTTTATTATATTTGGCTGCTTAATTTGCGGAAACGCGAAGAGCATCAAAGTTTGAGTGCATGTTTATCAGTTAAATAAAAGTGGAAATATACCAGTTTACGACTCCATTTATTCTCAAAACATAAAATAAATTAGAAAAATATCAATAAAATGGTCAAAAAATCAATATGGAAAAATACAGACAGAAATGTTAAAAAATAATACCATAAAACCGGGAGCCCTAATTATGATTACATTTATGGGCTCATCATCTGTACAGTTATATGTTCTCTGTTGCATTGTCAATACTCTGATTGTTATGTGCATACTGCCTTGTACATCTATAGGATATATCCCACGAGTTGCAGGACCAGAGTAGAGTACAGGGATTTTCCATGAGCACTGGTCTGAAAGTCATCCTCCCTTGTACATTACGACTGATTGCAAACAGTGTGCATATTGCTGTGGAGCATGTAATGGCCTAAGGCCTCTAAATCGGACACCTTTCATATGTATTAAGCCCACATACCCTGAGTTTCCTAAAGTGTATCAGTTTGAAATGCATGCAACATTTGAAAAAACGAATATTCTCACTTTCCATCTGTTTTCACAGTGACAGGCATGTACAACTGCAACATTGTTCTCATGAAGGTTGTCCTCTGCTGACTTCTTTTATGTCCTTTTCTGACCTCTGCATTTTCTAGATCTCCGGGATGTGTACTTGGGCCCCTTTTGTTGGTCTACATTGACTTACAGATATCAACAGACAATCATGTGAGGAACACTAGAGAGGTGTGTTGGCTCTACCCATGTGTTGGGGTCAAGGAGTACATGTTTTTATTCGGCGGAAGCTGTGTGCTTCCACAAAAAAGTGCTTCCCCTCCACACAGTTCTGATTATTTTGTTGATTTATCCAGATGACTTAGATTGAAATTTATGGGGCACACACATGAGATTGTAAAGCTATTAAAGTGTCTCATTAACTAGAACATTTATGGTGTTTTTCTCTGGCAGCAGCACAGATGGTCGTAGGGCAGTCATTCAACTACATGGGTGTTTAAGTCTGGCTTGAAAGTTCAACTGTCACTTGACCTTTTAAACCCAACAAACATTATCCCACAGTTTTTTGCTTCCACAGTGCGGTCTATCCATTACCATTCTATCTACTTGTAGTGCTTCACAGTACCATACAACATTCCTTTAGAGCCAGGACTATTGACATTACCAATGCTTGTTTTTAGGGGGTTGCTCACCTAAGGCAATCTGTTGCCTCAGGGTTGCAGGTCCTGAGCAGGCATCTACTGCTTCTTTTAACTACTTACCCCCTTAGCCGCTCCACCTCCTTGTGTGTTTCCCGTCACAGGGGATTATGACCAGGCTGGATTGTTTTTGGGTTTTGGTGTAGCACAGCTCTTGGCTGTGTAGTGTGTGTGATAGCTCCAGGTTTTCTGTATGTGAGGCTGAATTGACGGGTAAGTATTCTCATTGCATTTCAGATGATTTTCTCCTGTTTCTGCATTGGCCATGCAATGCTTTTGGTTTATCGGTTGCTTTCACTTATCTTGGCATGCTTTATTTGTTATTGTGTATGCCGGTGGATATGTGAGGGCTGACCGGTGTGATGGTGACGGTTTGCCCCTATTTGTAAGCGCTACATTGAAGTTGTATTGTTGCCCCTGCTATTGCTTCTTTTTTCCAATGAGTGTGTCAAGGTCTGGCCTTGGGATGCGGGTCATTGGCATTCCGTTGTGGCACAGTAATTAGTGTTTGTTTCTACTGGTGTTCATGTGTTGGAAATAAGAGTGTTCAGGTGCTCACATATTTGGTTGCATCTATGAACTAATGTGCATTTTCCCAAGCAAGAAAAGAAAGGATACATCTGACAGCGTGCAGCGTGTCATCTCTCCTGTTATACAGAAGTGCAAGGGCAGAAAGAATAAGCATGTATTTGATTAAGGGACTCCTTAGAGCTTCTCTATATCACAAGGCTCCTTCTTCGTAGTGAACTCACTTTGTTTGGTCCACGTTTTTTATGAGAGTTTAGTATACATTTGGCCTTTTAATGGCCCAGGGGAGCAGTGATCGTAGTGGTGGGATTGGTGGGCATGACGTGCCCATACTTTTTTAATTTAAGGGAAATAGTTCCTCTACTTGTGTGAAAAGACAACAGTCCCGGGATGGTTAATTCCTCCCACTGAAATGCTTCAACTGAAGTGTAAGGCAGGGAGTCTCCTGTCAGTGGCCTAACAATAGCACCCTTGTTGGGGGGGGGGGGGGGGGAGGGGGGCAAGCACTAGGGGCCACCCTCTGGCATGAGCATGGGTGACAGGCCCCTGGCCAGAGAGCTCCTGGCTGGGTCCGGAGCATGAGGGTGCCCTCCAAGCACTTTGAAAGGGCCCCCCTCGAGTTTCATTACGCCACTGTCTTCCTGTGTTGTTGTGCAACCGAGGGAGAGGTAGGCAGCTAAATAAGCCTTCTTGCCAAGGTGCCTGATTCCCTGAAACAAATGTAAATGTGTACAACCGGCTAATCTGCAAATGTAAATGGTGCTAAGAAGCCTTATTGGCTTTAATTGATAGAATTACTTAAAGCTTTCTTATAACACGAATGTATTCTTTTTGAGTGGTATTGCAAGGGAGTTTACCAGCTGAACTGTGAAGTGTGTGCTTTTACAGGACAGTTATATAAAACAAATTGTACTATGTGCTGTCAGTGTTATACTGACACGTATATTTTGAAAGCACTTTACTATCTGAAACCTTTATTCACATTTCGTTGCACCCTATCTTAAATTGTGTACACTAAAACTTCAAAGTAATGACCTAAATATCCACAATGCTTTCTGTCACAGACTGAGACCTTTTAGCACTAAATACACATATGTCACTATTTTCACTGGCGTAACTCAAAATGATGGAGCCTTCCTCCAAAGAGTGATCAGGGGCCGCGTAGGCCTCCTGTGTTCGGCCCCTAACTATTCTGCACTGCTCCAACCAGGATTCAATCCTGTGGCTTTCTGGTATCAGACACAGATGTCTGCAGTGCTTTAACCAATAGGGGTGTTATAAAGTACCATAGTGAATTTCCCACTGATAACTTTAACTTGTTTTTATTTTTCATTTAAGGTGCGCATTATTTTATGTACCGTTACTTTCAGGTGAAAGACTGAAAAAAGTTACAAAATCTTTTGTTTTTTGAGACAGGCATTTGACCCAACCTCCAAGCTCACTCGCCCTGTCCCCATTGCGCAAAGCATCACTATTTTCATACCATTTTTAATTCACTTCGATGCTGACTGGGAGTAGGGGTTCATTTTCACACAACTACAACATATTCACTAAACTGTGCTATGTTCTGACAAACTTAAATGAAAAAAATAAAATGAAACAAATAGAGGTAAACTCCTTTACTGTCAAAATAGTCTAACTAATTGTCTCAGAAAATAAAATCAGAATTGCCTCCAGTAAGTGTTGACACCAAAGCATCACATGTTTTGTTACCTTTTTAATTAGCCTTTTTTTTTTATGTTCCTTTGTGTTTATTTTTTTTAAACTTTAATAAAGGTTTATCGTCGCATTTATCCCACGGCTTCATTTAATGCCTCATATCAATATATGCATTTGCTGGTGGTCTTCTGGTGCCACTCTTTGTTTTTGAAGTTCTTTCAAAGCAGTGATGTAAGTTACGCTCATTTCGAAACCTAGGTCACATTTAGGGCACACCAGCCCACGAAGAATAAATAAAGGCTCTTCCACCTAACGGACGAATTCTGCTACCTTCCACTAAATGTTATGAAAACACGTTTCCTATAAACACTGTGTCATGGTGTTTTCAGAGTGAGACAGCCTTCCTGGCACACGCGGCTCGAGTTTCATGAAGGTAAGCTGTCCGAATAAATAAACAGTTAAGTGTTCTCTGAGTGGTGCATGCCATAAGAATGTCTGCACTCTGACAGTAAAACGTGTGAACTGTAACCTAGCCTTTTAGTTATTTTCAGAGTGGTGGCTGTGTGCTATTTCGAGAGCTAGCAGCTCAGCCACAATTTATAGAATGAATAGTTCAGGTTTGAAGCTTTTTGTCTTAACGTAAAAAAGATATCTTGTAAAGAAAAACTGCTACAGAAACAGGAGTAGGCTCAAGAAACCTTTACATCTGCCTGGCAGTTTGGCACTGTTCTCTTAGGGGTCACAGCGGGCACTTTCGAGTCAGTCTTGAAACAACATTTGCACTGTAGAATTTGAAGAAAATGGGGTTTTTGTCCTGAGGAGAATATTTTGTACACACTACTGGTACATAAGGAAGTGCAAAAAGGCTCAGAACCAGTATAGAATTGATTGATGCAGGTTCAATCTCCATGATCTAGCCTGATATGTCAAAAAGTTTGTTTCTGAGTAGGATCACCCAAACCCACTTTCGTGGGAGAACCTTCCCTGTCCTGACAAGCAAGCCTTGGAACACGCTCTGGAAGAAAATGAGGATCACCAGCAACCACCTAAAGTATGGAAGGCCATTAAAGATTTGACAACTCCAAAAATTAAGTCTCAACTGACTCTTTGATTACAAGTCAAAATGGTTTCTATAGACTGCCTTCAAAGCTATCCCTCACACTCCCATCACACTCTGCTTACTGTGTACGATGCTGCTACACGCACTGCCATTAGTATGGAGCCCATTATCCTGGCCTCCCACACAGCACCAAAACACGACTCTTAGGTGACACCATTGCCAATATCCTTCTGCTTCCATGCACCACAAACTATCTGACAACTTAGGGCCTCATTTATGAAAACTGTTACATCTCTGCTATAAAACAGCGATGTGACAGTTTTCGCTGCGCCCTCCTTGCGACACGATGATGCGCTATATTTAATATATTGCGCTCCATATTGCAAAGATTGACAAATATGACAGGAATCCTGACGTATCTGTCGCGTAAAAGGCACGCGTTGCTTGAGTTTGGTCGCAGGCATGACGAAACTCCAGCAATGCATGGGGTAGGCCTTTGCCTATGACACTGTGTAACCGTTACGCCTGCCATGAGGCAGGCATAATATTTTGACACCGTGGCGTCCTAGAAGTGTTGCAGTGAAATTTCATATATTTCACTGTGACGCTTCTACAACTCTTTCTTATGTGGGAACGCCCACCCTGACCCAGGCATAATGTAGCGCAGGTCTTTACAAGGTGATGCATCTGCCTAGATGCATCACCTTGTAAACATGGTGCAACGTGGTACCTTGTTTATGCTGCGTCATGAAAAGTGACGCAACAGCGGTGCAAAAGTGTCACAAGGCCTTTATAAATAAGGCCCTTAGGGCCTCATTTACGAGGTTTTGCTGAAGGGAAGTGTGGCAGGCATTCCTGTTGTGCTGCCCTGCAGCAAAAGAAAAGGGCAGGAATGTACCGTATCTACTAGATCAGGTTCATTCCTTTCCTTTTCCTCTGCTCAATGGGCTTCCGTGTGCCAATGCCGGCACCTTTGCACCATGGTGCGAGGGAGCCTGCCAGGCTGGGATGATTATTTTTATGCAGGAAGGAAAACATTCCTGTACAAAAGCAATCACAAGATACTTTTTCTATGAGGGGCGTGGCTGAGCACGCAATGGCGGCAGACGTGCCTGGGTAGAGCTCCGAGCGAAGCTCACCTACCACAGGCCATTTATCCGCTCCCAGCATCCGAAACTTGCTGAAAACACCAGCGAGGGAGCCCGAAGCAATTTTCCCCGTACTGGAGAAGTTTGGAGTCAGCATCTTGCTCCTAGCCGCCCCGCCGGAAAGGACCACCGCACATCCCATAGGCGTACCCTTCCGGCCAGCGCCTGTAGCCAATTGAGTTCGGGGAGGTGTCAGGCCCACTAGGCCCAGAGGCGGTGGGCTGCGGCGCAAAATAACTGGTGCCTCGGTGCTGTCGTCGTCCCCCCCCCCCCCCCTGACTGCTACTACGGCAACACCGGGGCAGCGACTGGGCCCCTGGCTAAGACAGAGACACGAGGTGGCCCGCGAGCTGGGCGAAGGGAGCTGAAGCCGGACACTGATGGAGGCCGCCTCCCCCCTCTGACTACGGTGAGGAGAACCGGATCTGGGTTGAAGCAGGTGGGCCCGGCGGTGGACTACCCCCGACACGGGAACTTGAGCCCTCTTGTGCCTCGCCCGGACCCCTGCTACTCACCAGGGCTGACCCTCCCGGAGACGGCCTACTGCGCCCCGACCCCCCCCTTGGCTAACACGTAGACATAAGCGATACCCTCGGCCTGAGTTGACTGCACACGGCTGCGGCGTCATCTCCCGCTGGCACACAGACTTGTTGGAGCGAGGGCGGGGAGGCACACGACCGTGGATTTCCTGAAGAGGCCTGTCGCTGACGCACTCCAGTTGGGGTCAATCGATCCAAACGCTGCGGAAGAGGCCCCATTCCCGGGAACTTAAGGAGCAACTGGCTGCCTCCCATAGCTACTTTGCGGCGACTCCAGCGACGATTGCGGTTGGGGGCTACAAGTGGACTGCGTGTCTCAGGAAACGTAAGCAACTGCTACTGAGACTGGGCACCGGCAGAGCGAGGGAGGAGCGCACCTGCAGCTGTCTGCCGCACTAGATCACTGGGTACGGGTGCCAAAAACACGGAGGGGACTGTAACCTCCCAGAAGGCACTGACAATCGGGAGACAGAGCAGGGAGGTTTTTCTTTTTTTGGTTTTTTTTCTTTTATATCCTCATATGCCACCTAGGTTCTGATTGTGCAACTTGCCGATATACAAACACCATGCTGGCTCAGTTTTTTCGACTGGTGGGGAGTATAAAGACGGACCGGGGCCTTCATCCCACAGTAATAGTGTATAGACCAGCTTTGCACACACAAAGAACCATATGGAGATCCCAGGAGTGCAGCCAAGAAAAATGCTAGGGTAGCATTAGTGTCCGGCTATGCCCAGTGATGGGGTTGATGGCTTAATCATTGGACCTGGGGAAAAAAAAAAAAACCCCAGGCTGTCGATGGTCCCACCTCAGAAGATACCAGAATGATCTTTTGTCGCTGTTCCCAGCTCTAGCCAAGTCTAACCTGGAGACCTGTAGTACAGAAGTGTACCAATCATTAACTGAGGGAGGAAGAGAGTCTTTCCACTTCTTACAAATCTCTCTCCTCGCAAGCAGAATAGTGTAGAAAATCAACTTCCTTGCCGCTGCCGGAACACTGTCCACAATGCCAAAGATTACAGAGGTGAGGTCTAGAACAATGTTAGTGCCAAGTGATATTGAAAGGGTCTTACTTATGTCTTCCCAGAACAAAGAAAGATGAGGACACTCGAAAAACATATGTATGTCCGCTGCGGCTAACAACCCACATCTCGCACAAGTCACCCTATTTCCCTGATTAAATTTGGAAAGTCGTTCGGGCGAATAATAAGCTTGATGGATGGTGAAGATATGGTTTCTAAGTAGCCATGCTGGTTTGACAATGTCCCACATCATACCGCATGATGTAGTCCAAAGGTCTTGCAGGTTGGGGGTAGTTAAATGCGGTAACCAAAGCTTTTCCGGAAGCGAGAATTCACCATCCAGTTCTTCCAGGATTAGTTTATACCAAAATGAGACCTCCTTCTTAGTGGGAGATTTGTCAACTAGAAGAGTGATAAGGTTACTATGTCTACCCAGTGGAAACATAGTTCCTCGAGATGGTGAAGCTTTATATGCACTGGACCAACTTGATATTTGCGTGTATTTAAATCTGGAAAAGTTTGGGCCAATTTCATTTCTTAAACAGTTCCAGGATAGCAGAGTGCCATCGTCGAATAATTCTCCCCATACCAGAAGTCCAGCATCTCTAATACATTGAGCCAGTGTATCTCCCAACCACGCCGGACATTCTGGAAGACCCCACAGAGGCGTTCTACTACCATAGTACCCTATTTTGATACCTTTTGTTAACTGGGCCCAAATTCTTGCCATACCCGTAACACTTTCAGTTTGACTTTTTTTAAAAACGTAGGATCTCCAAATTTAAAAAGAAAACCTGACAGGCTCACCCCCTCTGCCTCCAATAAAGTAGTAAAAATAGAACCAACTCCATGATCTGATGGATTCTTTAATAAAATCCTAGCATGAGATAGCTGGAAGGCACAAGCATAGATCTGCAGGTCCGGGGCTACCAGCCCACCCTTATCTCTGCGTCTCCTGATTTTCTTCCAAGAAATTCTCACAAGGTGATTATTCCAAATGAAAGTATTATTATCAGCCTGTAATTTTTTAATAGGAAGAGGTTCAAAGAATAAAGGAATAATATTAAATAAAAAAGTAATCTTCGGTAGAATAGACATCTTAACAAGATTAATTCTACCTAACAAAGACAGCGGGAGATGGGACCAATTCTGGAACAACTTGCGACATTCTTTAGCTACTTTCGAGAAATTTTTAGTAGCAATCTGGTCTATATCGCCAACAACATCAAGGCCTAGGTACCTCATCTCCTTACCTGGCCAAATGCCTGCAGTAAAGGAGCTCTGATCAATGTTCCAGTTCATCATCTCAGTTTTTAATGTGTTGATCTCGTATACGGACATCTCCCCAAACTCCGATGCCAGTTTGAATATTGCAGGAAGGGCCAGGTGAGGTGCGGATGTAAAGATGAGGCTATCGTCCGCATATAGGGCCACCTTTCTCTCCCAATCCCCACATGTGAACCCTTTGATGTCAACACTATCCCTCAAATTCTGGGCAAATGGTTCAGCATATAAATCAAAAAGAAGTGGGGAGAGAGGGCAGCCCTGCCGAGTTCCCCTAGAAATGTCAATAGGGTCAGATAATACCCCATTTACCAGAACACTGGCCTTAGGATTCCTGTATAAAAGCTCAATAGCACGACGGAATCTACCTCCCATGCTGAACTTTGCCAAGGCCTCTGACAGGTACAACCAGTTGACCCTGTCGAAGGCCTTGGTGGCATCCAACGTTAGAGCCGCGAGTGGAAGAGACTTCAGAAGCGCCAGATCTATAGCTCCTATTAAGTCGTGTGTCAGTTGGAATAGTTGACGCCCCTTGACGAACCCCTTCTGATCCGGATGTAAAATGAAGGGTGCAACTACGGCTAATCTATTTGCAAGTATGGATGAGAATATCTTGTAATCTCCGTTTAAAATAGAGATTGGTCTATAAGAACCACATGCCGTTGATGGCTTCCCAGGTTTTAATATTACAGTGATAGAAGCATTGTTCCATGACACCGGAGGAGGCGCCCCGTACATAAGAATCTGGTTAAACAGGGTTGTCAAAAAGGGGGCAAGCTCCTGCTCCAATGATCTATAAATTTCTTCTGGCAGGCCATCTGGGCCAGATGCCTTTCCTTTCTTAGCATTCTGGAGAGCTCTCCTCACTTAATCTTCTGAAATTTTGGACTCTAACTTCTCACTCTGGCTTACGGATAGACATGGGAGGGAAATTTTACCAAGCCAATCCCTAATGGTAACAGGATCCAATATTTTGTCCTCCCGATATATGGCTTGGAAGTATTCTTTGAACGCTGCTCTAATATCAGCATCCACAGTTAAGGGGCGGTCATTAATTTTAATCAGGTCAATGTTGTTACGTGCCTGATCCGTTTTTGCTTTCCATGCCAGTCATTTTCCTGCCCCCTCCCCATACTGGAAATGTGCCAGCTTACTGGCCTCCCATCTTTCTTGTAATCTCAGGTTGAGAGTTGAGGCTAATTGACCCTTTAAGGAGAGTAATCTCTCACGCAAAGGTATCAAGACATCATCCGAGGAACTAGCCTTGGAATCAATCTCCTGCTGGACCATGGCTATATTCGCCTCCACAGAGGCGACTGCCTCTCTATACTCCTTTCTTCTATAGGCCACTTTAGCTGTAATTAGGCCTCTCAGAAATGCTTTAAGAGAGTCCCAGACAACTCCAATTTCAGCAGAGCCAACATTTGTACTCAAGAAATGCACTACCTCAGTTTTTATAAATAGTATATCCTCAGAATGAGAGAGTAGTGAACGGTCAAAAGACCAGATCCTTGCCGGCGCTGTCAAAGGAGTTGTGAGTTCCAATTGCACGGCCGAATGGTCTGATCGATGTAGTGGAAGGTATTTAATGATCTTAACAGCATCTACCAACGACAGAGCAGGGAGGTGTGGAGTAGCGCCTGGCACCTATCCTAACTTGCATATCAAGGAGACAGATCTCACTTGGCGAAGGGAGCCCCTATTGCTTGGATCAGACTTTCAGATGACTTCGCTAAGCTGGAAGCACACCTAGATCCACTGACAATCACTAGTGGTGGCTGGAGAAGACATAAGCCGCGCAGCACTGACACCCCCCCCTGCGCGGAGCCACTCTTCCTACTGGGAGGCTCTCGCAGGACTCTGAGAGGCGGATAACCTGCGTTCCCCCACGCTTGCCCTGTGTCGCCCTGGAGACGCGCAGTCCTTGCCTGCCGCTGTGAAGAACCCTCCAAACCACGCTGTAATCAGGACGCTATTAAGATTCTCATGTCTGGAGGACCCAAAACAAGAGCTGGTGCAAGCGGCAAACAGGGAAAAGGGAAGATGGCGAAATAGACTGAACCGGACCAGACTGCCTCCAAACTAGACACGATGCTAGCAGCGATGGAGAGACTGGAGGAGTCAATGTAACAGACCCGCACATCTTTAGAGACTAAAATTGATGGAGTGGCTATTGACCTGACACACCTTCGAGCTGACCACAAAAAGCTCTCTGATCGGACGGCCGCCCTTGAAACAACCATGGCGGATATGACACCCAAGATTACGCAGATGGAAAAACATGTCCAGGATCTCCTTAACAGAGTGGAATTCCTGGAGGACCGGGCGGAGGACGCGGAAGGATGGGCGAGGAGAAACAACTTCCGCATAGTGGGTCTGCCGGAACGATGGGAGGGCAGAGAGCCGGCGGAACATATGCTCAAGAACCTACTACCGGAGGGTACCCTCTCACAACAATTTGTGGTGGAGCGAACCCACCGTGTACCAACGCGTCCTTCCCCTGTAGGCTCCAACCCGAGGCCTATGCTCATTCGCGTCTTGAACTACAGAGACCGCGATGCCATACTGCGCGAGGCTCAGAAATTATCTGACATCAGAGTTCAGAACACCAAAAGCATGTTCTTTCCTGATTACACTGTACAGGTGCAACACCAAAGCCACTCTTTTCTAGCGGTAAAACAGCGACTTCGGCGCCTGGCTCTGAAATATTACCTACTCTTTCCGGCTCGCCTGCGCATGGTGACACAAGATAAGATGCCCTTTTTCAATACTCCAGAAGCAGTTGAGACTTGGCTTGACTCAGGTGTTGACACGGAGCCTAGAGAGATGCCACCGAAGATGCGACGCGATCGTGGATCCCGAAGACGACGCCGCAGAAGACCCTCGCCAGCGAATTCGACACACGCGGAACCGGAGGTGGGTCCCACGCCTGAGCGCATGCAGAGTGAACAGAAGGAGGCCCTCCGCATGGCGGCGGAGATCAGCGGTTCACAGACAGCAGGTCCCGCTTTGGAAGCCAGCCCTGAAGCCCTAGCGAGCGACGATGAATGCCTTTACGGCATACCGGACTCCCAAGTCTCGTTGGACCTTCCAGAAGTCACACCACAAACCGCAGATATAGTCTAATGAATATGCCATGAGACAATTGTTCCACCACTCACACACTGATGGGGCTGCAGCGGAAGTACTACCAGAATTGCTGGATGCAGAGATGTGGCTAACAAGGCAGTCCTGACACTGTAAGAGTGCCCGCCCTTGCTTGCTATGGTCACGTGAGCCGAACCCTGTACTGCTACAACGCCATAGATGTGACCACTGTTGGTGAGTCGTGGGACTATATCGGAGGGGTGGACGAACCCCCCAGAGGTGAGTGCCTTGCTGCGATCCGAGATATGTTGCTGTCGAGCAACGGGTCCCTGGACATAATGGAACACCCTCAACTGACTTTGAAAACTCTCGCTGGAACTAAACTAGGTATCAATAGCTGCCTGTGGTGTGGGACAGCGCCCTCGCCCTGATTGCATGTAACGTCTGTAATGTTAAGAATTACAAACTCAGTGACCCCCCTTGAACTTACAGACTTTTAGTGCTCATTAGAGCGTTTGGACGACAACATGTTCTGCTGTCGACCTTATGGTATTATGTTGATGTTTCCCTTGTTTGCAAGACTGGTGTTTTTTTCCTATTTCCCAGATGTGTGTTCGCGGGGCACTAGCCGAGGGCGAATGATTTGTAATGACCTACGTGGATATCTGAGATATTATATATCTAAACTGTGTGCTGGGGGCGGGTGGCTGAGGGGGGACATGGTGAAACAGACATACAATGACTATGGTTAAATTCTGTACCTGGAACGTGCGTGGTATGCATACACCTTCACGCCGTTACCAGGTTTATTCATATCTTAAGCGACACCAAATACACATAGCATTGTTGCAAGAGACCCATTTGACAGACTCGGAGGTGTTTACACTGCGCCGCAGGTGGAGGGGACAATTATATGCCACAGGATTCTCGGCATTTGAGTGAGGAGCTTTAATCTGGATACGCCCTGGGATCCCTTTTGCACTCACTCACAGTAAAATAGATGTTGAGGGCAGATATGTGCTTTTGCAAGGCAAGCTAGATGGAAAACAGGTAACTATAGCTTCCATCTATGCTCCTAACACGGAACAGGGACGATTTTTTTCACGATTGTCGTCGGTGATAGCGCCATGGCCGGGAGTGCCACTTTTAATCGGTGGCGATTTTAACTGTGTGCTGGATGTTGCGCTGGATCGCTCGTTCCCTCCCTTAGCAAATGCGCTGGCGAGTGGAGCACAGAAGGCACTTGCAGAATGGGCAACACAATGGGACTTGCAGGATGTCTGGCGCATTCGGGACCCAAACGCGAGAATCTATTCGTACTACTCGGGTGCCCATGCACTACACGTCAGGCTGGACAGGTTTATGTTCTCGAGAGACTTACTCCCCCATGTCACGGACACCAAATACTTGGGTCGTACTCACTCTGACCACAACCCACACACCCTAGACTTTGCCTCTGAACGCCCCCACCCACCGGTGCCTACGTGGCGACTCCAACCAGATGTTTTATTAGATGCCCCATATAGGGAGGAGCTCTCGCACCGCATTCTGCAGTATTTTGAGGAAAATAACGGCATTGCATCTACCCCGCAAGTGGAGTTGGATGCGTTTAAGGTAGTCACGTGGGGCAATTGCCTGGGCATGCAGGCGGGCATGCGGCGCCAGGTGGAAAGAGACTTGACGAGTGTAGAATCCACCCTACTAGATGGCGAACGAGAGGCAGCTGAAGGCGACGACACGAGATTGGTGGCGGCCCGAGAACAGCACACTCGCCTCTTGAACAGATTAAAGAACCTGAATTATGCTGCCCATTCGGCGCGCACACATCACGCTGGGGACAAACCGGGCAAACTGTTATCTTGGCTGATACGGCGGGACACCCACACTGCGCCAGTACTGCCAATAAATACCACACAAGGCACCACAGTCTATACACAGAGAGCTATACACAGGGCCTTCACGAACCATTATGAGGGCCTTTATCGCTCCCGGTTGCAGGTCACTGAGGACGAAATCTCAGATTACCTGTCAGCACTACCCCTACCAATGGCCACTAATGCGCAACGGGAGGAATTGGGCGCACCACTTGAGGCAGAAGAGATTAGGGTGGTCACATTTTCCCTCTCCAATGGCAAGACCCCAGGACCGGACGGGTTGCCTGCTGAGTTCTATAAGGCCTACTCTATTATCCTCATACCCGAACTACTATGGATATATAAGGCAGTGATAGAGGGCTCTGGTCCCCCCCTCCCAACACTGAACGAGGCAAACGTAATATCTCTCTTGAAGCCAGGTAGAGATGGACTCAGCCTGGGTTCATATAGGCCACTTGCCCTCCTTTATATGGATTATAAGATCCTGGCGTCTACCCTAGCCCAAATATTGGCGCCCCTGGTGCCTACTCTGGTACATGCTGACTAGAACGGTTTTGTACCAACCCGTAGTACGTCTTACAACATCAGACGCCTCTTTAGAGTGCAAAGCATAGCCACGTCCCAGTGGTTTTCGCTCGGGTGTTTGGTTCTCGATTTGGAGAAAGCATTTGACTCAGTGGAGTGGCCCTACCTGATGCAAGTGCTAAAGAAATTTGACTTGGGTGATGCCTACCTTCAGATGGTGGAACTTCTCTACCAAGGCCCGGTGGTGCGGGTACGTACGGGCAGGCTCCTATCAGACTTGGTCTGAGTCCGCAGGGATACTAGGCAAGGGTGCCCCCTCTCCCCCTTAATCTTTGCTCTTATGATGGAACCCTTGGCGACACAACTCCGCGCCTCTGGCGCAGACTGGGGCATCCCTTTGGCCGATGGGATACACTCGGTGTCTTTATATGCAGATGATCAACTGATCTATGTGAGAGATCTGACTTGCTTACCGCGTGTGCTTACCTCCATATTCAGCGACTTCAGAGACGTGTCGGGCCTTCAAGTTAATTGGGCAAAATATATATTCTTTTGCTGCAGACACGCCAGAAAATGATATTGTAGTGATGGGCGAGAGACTCGTCTGGTATCCAACCGTCTTCCGCTATTTAGGGATCCATATTTACCGTGACCCTGCTGACCTGCTAGAGGGTAACCTCACAAGAGCCATTTCGTCACTTACGGCGCAGGTGACATTTTGGAACTCCCTTCCACTAAATGTCCCAAGTCGGATTACCCTTACCAAAATGATAGCGCTGCCAAAGCTGTTGTACTTTTATGCCAACCTACCAGTGTATATCCCAACCAGAACTTTCCGGGAGCTGGAAACACTGACCAGGCAGCTAATCTGGAATACAGGGCGACCCAGAGTTGCGTTGAAGACGCTATATGCTACAACGATAACTGGGTGGTTATCTGTCCCTAACCAGGAGCTCTACTACCCGGCAGCGCAGCTGCAGTGGGTTGCCTAGTGGTTGAGCGGAAAGAACTTGAGTGATACGACTTCGGGCGACACCGTCATGATGGTGGCTCAGATACACACGCTGTTTCACCCCCTAGCTAGGAAACGCTGCCCAGACCAGATGCATCTTGCGGTGGCGAGGAAGTGCTATGTGAGAAGCCTAAAACTTACGAGTTCTGTCACACCATATGCCCCTAATTTACCGCTGTTGGGGACGCCTTGGGAGGGAGGCATGCTCACGGAGGCAGCTCTAGGCAGTTGGACAAGCGCTGATTTAGAAAATTTGGGAGACCTCTTTGCAGAAGGCACTCTACTTTCATTCGAGTCCCTGACAGCTAACACGGGGCTGCCTCCTGGACAATTTTTTACACATGCGACACTTATCCGTCTGCTAACACAAGCTTGGGGTGACCTAACAGTGGAACTGCCTGCCCACTTACTGATTCAATACTTGCATGTAATGGGAAATAGTTCTCACATAGTACACTGGCTTGCTCAAGCATTGCATACGCACACACAATTTTCGTCACAGCGACAAATGGACTGTAGAGAGAGGCCGCGCTTGGACCAATAAAGAATGGGCAGTGGTGCTAGCTGGGGCGACTAATGTTCCGCGCAACTCCCGATTCAAGATCATACAGTATTATATCGTGCATCGTGCGAACTTAACCCCGGATAAAATCAACCGATACTTTGGCCTAGACTCATCAGCATGTCCCAAATGCGGACTTGTGGATGCGCAACTGCTACACATGCTCTGGCAGTGCCCTCTCCTGAATAATTATTGGACATTAGTGTCGGCCTCTTAGGCAGCGGCGACGGGGAGTAGCTTGCCACACACCTGGGAAGCTTGCTTACTGGGTCTGTTCAAGAGAATGGCACGGACTAAGGTACAAACTAGATTCTGGGACCTGGGGCTGATAACTGCGAAACGCCTTATCACCAAACGCTGGAAAAGTAGTGCACCCCCACAAGCCATACACTGGCGTAATTCATTTGACATTTGGGCAAGGGCGGAGAGTGTAGCTCTACACAGAGACGAGACAGCGGGACTGCGCATGTTCCCCATAGCGCAAGACTGGGACAACGCCTTGACCACTTACCACCGTGTGTGCCTACAGAAAGGTATCATTTAGTCCTGGGTGTACTATAGACCACTGACCTGAATGCGCCCCCCTTTCCTCCCCCTCCTTTCCCCTCAAACTTCTCCCCCCCTCCCCCTCTCTAACCCCCTCTCTACATGCAGATCTCGCACCCCTGTGAGCCTCAGACGGAACCTCTAGATAGGCCTTCCTGTCCTCCCCCATTCCTCATTACACCTGCTGCGTTTCATATCCAACAGCCCCCTCTACAGACACAGTACCAGGGTTGTCCATTGAAATGTTGTAGTTATATACATGGAATATGTACAGTCACTCAAACGTTTTAGTGTAGTAAATGTGTTTTGGTAAAATATATGGTCTCATATTTTTTGTCTAGAATCACACTGAGCGTCTGTGTACATTAAGGAATTATACTTGCCCCTTTTTCCATAATCTCTCTCCTCACAGTCTACCTCTCTCTGCTTATACTGTCTCCTCTCTTCTGATATTCCCCCTCTTTCCTTATTCTTACTTCTCTCTCTTCATAGTGCTCCTTGTCCTCATAGTCCCCCTGTCCTCATATTCCCCCTCTGTCCTCATTGTCTCCTCTGTCTCCTAATAAACTCCCTTATTTTAATACTCCTTCCTCTGTCCTCTTACTCCTCCCTCTCTCACCATACCTCCCTCTTAACAATTCCCCAGTCAGTATCCATACACCGCTGCATACACACTTGGGCAGATTTATAAGCCCCTTGCGCCTCTTTGTTGTTCTATTGTGTCACATTTTTGATGTAATGTTGGCAAAACTAATGCAGAAAATTGGAAATGTATTTGTAAAGTGAGTCAGGGTTGTCCACTGAAATGTAGTAGTTATATACTTGGAATGTGTGCAGTCACTTAACCGTTTTAGTGTACTAAATGTGTTTTGGTAAAATGTATGGTGTCATATTTTTTGTCTGGAATCACACTGAGCGTCTGTGTACTTTAAGGAACTATACTTGCCCCTTTTTCCATATTCTCCCCCTCTCCCCTCACAGTCTACCTCTCTCTGCTTATACTGTCTCCTCTCTTTTGATATTTCCCCTCTTTCCTTATTCTCACTTCTCTCTTCTCATAGTGCTCCTTGTCCTCATAGTCCCTCCGGTCATCATATTCCCTCTCTGTCCTCATTTTGTTCTCTGTCTCCTAATACTCCCCCTTCTTTTTATAGTCCCTCCTCTGTCCTCTTACTCTTCCTCTCTCATCATACCTCCCTCTTAACAATTCCCCAGTCAGTATACACACATTGCTCTATACACTCGGGCAGATTTACAAGCCCCTTGCACCTCTTTGTTGTTCTATTGTGTCACTTTTGGATGTAATGTTGGCAAAAATAATGCAGCATATTGGAAATGTATTTGAAAATGAGTCAGGGTTGCCCACTGAAATGTAGTAGTTATATACATGGAATGTGTACAGTCACTTAAACGTTTTAGTGTAGTAAATGTGTTTTGGTAAAATGTATGGTCTCATATTTTTTGTTTAGAATCACACTGAGCGTCAGTGTACATTAAGGAATTATACTTGCATCTTTTTCCATAATCTCCCCCCTCTCTCCTCACAGTCTACCTGTCTCTGCTTATACTGTCCCCACTCTTCTGATATTCCTCCTCTTTCCTTATTCTCACTTCTCTCTCCTCATAGTGCTCCTTGTCCTCACAGTCCCCCCTGTCCTCATATTCCCCCTTTCCTCATATTCCCCCTCTGTCCTCATTGTGTCTTCAGTCTCCCAATACTCTCTCTTCTTTTTATACACCCTCCTCTGTCCTCTTACTGCTCCCTCTTTCATCATACCTCTCTCTTAACAATTTAGAGTTTTAGAGTAGTAAATGTGTTTTGGTAAATGCATGGTCTCATTTTTTTTGTCTAAAATCACACTGAGCGTCTGTGTACATTTAGGAATTATAATCGCCTCTTTTTGCATATTTTCCCCCTTCTCTCCTCACAGTCTCCCTCTCCCTGCTTATACTGTCCCATCTCTCCTGATATTCTCCCTCTTTCTTTATTCTTACTTTTCTCTCCTCATAGTGCTCCTTGTTC
The DNA here is from genome assembly GCF_964263255.1 of Lissotriton vulgaris. Taxonomy (NCBI): domain Eukaryota; kingdom Metazoa; phylum Chordata; class Amphibia; order Caudata; family Salamandridae; genus Lissotriton; species Lissotriton vulgaris. Next base: position 957,130,069 of record NC_141694.1, read on the forward strand.
TCATACTCCCTCCTGTCCTCATATTCCACTCTCTGTGCTGTTACTCCTCGATTTCTCCTCATAATGCCCCTTCTAATCATATTCTCCACTATCCTCGTAGTGTCCCTTTATGTGCTCATACTCCGTCCTCTCTCCTTATATTCCTCCTCTCTCTTCATTCTTCCTTCTCTCCCCTTATACTCCTCCCTGTCTTCATACTGTCCCCGCTCTCTTCTTACTTCCCCCTCCCTCCTCATAATCCCTTTTGTCTTTATATTTCCTCTGTCTTCATACTCCTCCTCTCTGTGTTCTTATTCTCTGTTTCTCCTCATATTCCTCACTTTCCTTATTGTGTCCTCTGTCTCGTAATACTCCCCTACTTTTTATACTTTCTCCTGTCTCCTTTTGCTCCTCCCTCTCTCCTCATTCCTTCCTGTTAAGAATTTCCCAGTCAGTATACATACACTGCTGCATAAACTGTTTTGCAGATTTACAAGCCCCTTGTGCCTCTTTGTTGTTCCATTGTGTCACTTTTTGGATGTAATGTTGGCAAAAATAATGCAGTAAATTGGAAATGTATTTGCAAAATGAGTCAGGGTTGTCCACTGAATTGTAATAGGTATATACATGGAATGTGTGCACTCACTTAACCGTTTTAGTGTAGTAAATATGTTTTGGTAAAATGTATGGTGTCATATATTTTGTCTAGAATCACACTGAGGGTCTGTGTACATTAAGGAATTATACTTGCCTTTTTTTGCTTTTTTTCTCCCCTCTCTGCCTCTCTCTCCTTATACTGTCCCCTCTCTTATGATATTCCCCTCTTTCCTTATTCTCACTTCTCTCTCCTCATAGTGCTCCTTGTCTTCATACTCCCCTTTGTCCTCATATTCCCCTTTCTGTTCTGTTACTCCTCCCTTTTGTACTCATATTCCCCATTGTCATCATAGTTCCCCTGTCTGTGCTTATACTTCGCCTCTTTTTCCATATTCTCCCCTCTCTCTCTTCACACTCCCTCTTTCACTCCTCATACTCTTTTTTCTCTCCTCATACACCCTTTTTTCCTGTTACTCACCCTCTCTCCTCATTTGTCCCCCTATCCTCATACTCTGTCCTCTCATTATACTCTCCCCTATGTTCGGATACTTCTTCCTCTTTCCTCATACACATCACTGTCTACTTATACACATCTGTGTGTTTTTATACTCCTCTCTATTTGTTCATTCTCACTCCTCTCGCTTCATATTCCTCCCTGTTTCCTCATACTGCTTGTGTCCTCAAACGCTGAAGCACTTATAAATTCTATCAGTATTGATGCAGGGAAGTAGGGCTTAGCAGATGAACTGCTTAATTTTTTTTCTAATGTTATATATATATTTTATTACAGATTCTATTTATCAACAGTAAAAGAAATTCATCATGCCTTCAAAAAGTGAAAAGAGGAAAGAACGTAATAAAGGTTATTATTTAAAGAGAAGTCATCCACAAGATTTACCTGAACAACAATGTGTGAACAAAAAGAAAAAAGTTCTTGGAAGAGAACGAATATTTTCTTGAAGAACTTATCAAATACAAGGAGTAGTGTGCACAATGTTAAAAATACAAATTGGGGCTGATTCCGATCCGGTAAAAAGCGCTCCGAATAGCCGTTCGGAGCGTTTTTCCCATACGAATCGTACCCTGCAACGTCCCCCGTATGTACGACTCCGTAAGATTTGTACCAGGAGCTAGACTCCTTACGAATCGTACAGAGACCGTACGACTCTAATCTCCATATGAGTCTCACTCGGAACCCGCTGTACGGGACATCTGTACGGTTCACGGCAGGTTTATATGACCCAGCAAGTATGATAAGTGTCGGGTACGCACCGTACTACCCTTTTACTACGGGAGCTGAAAACAGCCGTAAAATTAGACTTCGCGACGAAACAGGTACGGAACGGCCCCCCCTGGGTACGGTGCGCACCCCCATGATCGGAGGGGTACAGCGCGTACCCCTGCGATCATGGGGGGCACGCACGGGTACACCCAGCATACATGCAGTACGCACCGTACCCCATGTACACTGGGTGTACGGTGTGTACCCCATGTTCGCTGGGTGTATGGCGTGTACCCCCCATGATCGCAGGGGTACGGCGCGTACCCCTCCGATCATGAGGGGGTACGTGCCATACGGTGTGTATGTGATTGTGCGCTTTTCTGTACGAATCACTCTTACCTGACGTGGACCGTATGACTCGCGTTCTGACACCCAGGTCCGGATCGTACTCCTGGGGTCGTACGGCATGTGTACAAGTCGTACGGTCCACTGTTTCAGCCTTGCAATACGTATGGATCGCGACGAATCGGATGGATTGACGGAATAAGTATCGTACTACGCGACTCGACTGGACGGGTACGAATCGTACGGTGATGGCTCCGGATGAAAATCGTACGGACGTTTTTTTTCCAGGATCGGAATCGGCCCATTGTGTATCTGCAACTTAAAATTAAAGCAAGTGAAAAGATAACAACCATGGGAATTTATCTTGTAAAAAAGCAGTGTATAGTAAAAGGAGGAAGAATCAGTTTCAGGAAATTAGAAAAATAAAGTTTTATAATAGAGTTTTGTCGTATTTGATCAAGGAACTTAAGAAATGTAAAAAAAACCAGCATTTTATAAGAAGAAGAAATGTATAGAAAATGTAGTTGAGAAAGCTTTGGAATTGGAAAACAAATTGTTTGTTTTAGTAATCAATAGAATTCTATCACTAGATAAGCCAATCCATTTAATGAAGGCCAAAAGTAAGTGGAGAAGACTACTTAACAGAAGTAATTTTTTGGAGTTTTTTTGGGTGAATGGAAACATAGTTCAACTTCTGAGCCTTTTTTTAATGAAGAGAGTTATCTTCAGAGTAATGATTTGTTGCATGCAGTTGACACCAGTGGTTGTGCTTATGAGGTTAGCAATGGTTGTCCGATTGAGAAAGAGAAAACTGTTCCTAGAAATGCAGAAGAGGTGTTAGCTGATGACATTTTAGGGAGACGTCCTAAAGCTCCAGTGTACACTTGGAATTGCAGTAGTATTTGTAGTTTACGGCAGGAATCTACTGATTTTTTACGCAATTTCTTACGTAACTATACTAAGAAAAGTGTTAAACAAAAGATTAAGATGTTGCAAGGACTAGACACTTGCAGAGTGAGAGAAAATACTCGTTTGCAAGGTCACTCTCTGGCTTGTCTTTCTAAAAAAGTATGTCGAAGTGTTTTTCACAATTTCAGGATGTCAGCAGTACACCATACTGAAATTAGGAAATTAGTCAGAAGATTGTATTATGCAAAAAAGTCCAGCACTAATGTTAAAAAAGTTGAACAGTGCTCTTTTGCGTGGATCTGTATCAGATGTAATGAACGTTTGTGATGAAATTTAGGTTAGTTACTTTGGTCCTGAGGAAGACAGTGCAGAAATTGATACATTATTAGAAGGAAATGTAGAAGAGAATGTACAACATTGGTGAACAGAAAATTTTGAGCAAGAAATTACAAAGTTTAAGGTGATTTCAGGTGAAAGGTCAAATTATTCTCGTATTTGTTGTCGACTAACTCATTATAAAAATCAGACCAGGACTGTTGATCTGTATTTAAAAAGTGAAAAGGAAAATAATAATGAGTGGATGGAATTTGCAACTTATTTGTTGGTAGAGAATTGTTTTGATGTGAGTTCTGATCAGCATATTTGTAAATATTGTTATAAATATTGTTATAACAAATTAGATGAGAACAAAATGCCTCCTAGAGCTGTGCATAATTATCTTGAGTTGGTAAATATTCCTTCTGAACTGATGGATTTAAATACTTATGAGTCTGGTCTTATTCAATGTGTGCATCCATTTCAGTCTATTGTTTGTATGGAGACTAAGACAGGAAAATTGCCTCCTTCAGATTTACAGAGAGGATTAAAGGGAAGAGTTGTATATTTGCCTCTAGATTTAAAGAAAAATATTGAAACAATTGGTGTAGAAAATGTAGAAGATGAATCTTTAGTTATTCTTTTTAATGGCGTTCCTACTAAGAGTAAGAAAATCTGGCAAGAATTAGTGGATGTTAGGAAAGTGAAAAAGGCAACGTTGTATCTGGTAAAAAATAATCAATATTATAAAAATGTGTATGTGAGAGAAGAAGAAATAACTGTAGAAGAAGATAGTGACTCGCCATCTGGACAAAATTGAAAAAGTGGATGTGTCCAGAACTGAAGAAATGTACGAACATTACAGTGTTCATCCACTTCATTCTAAAGAAGTGATGGGGAATACTATAGAGTTATTCCAAATGAAAGAAGCAAAGGGAAGTCCCATTAGTATATGGGAAAAAAGCTTGGAAGCTTGTTGTTTCCCTCAGTTGTTTCCCACAGGAAAAAGAGGACGATATGATGACCGACCTGTGCAGATTCCTGCATCTGAATACCGTACATCAAGATTGTATACAGAAGATCCAAGATTTCGACAATGTATTCTGTATTTGTTTCATCTTTTGTTTGAGAGTGATTTGTCTGGACTTTCTTATGCAGTAAACCATATATTGAAAACAGGTGTACATCTGCAAAATATTTCGGCAAAGGAATTTATGGATAAAGTACTGCAGAAAGATAATGGTTTGGAATCTCAGCTAATTAAACTCATGGCATGTCAGCATGGTACTAATGAGTACTGGTACTGTCGTCATGGAGAACTTAAATGTATGCTAAGGAACTTAGGAACTCCTACATGGTTCCTTACTCTAAGCTGTGCTGAATATACTTGGGAAGATTTACTTCCATTTCTTCGAGAGACAAATCCAAATATACTAAATTATGAATACAAGACACCTGGAGAATTGTGCTCTTTGGATCCAGTTAATGTATGCAGGTATTTCAATCATAGATTTGAAGCTATGATGTCTTTTATCAACAATAAAAAAACTCCTCCTCTTGGAGAGGTTCTGGATTTCTTTTGGAGACAGGAGTATCAAGCGAGAGGTGCTCCTCACATACATATGCTAATATGGATCAAAGATACTCCCAAATTTGGAACAGACTCAGATGATACTGTGTTGTCTTTTATTGAAGCATATATGCTACATGTGATATACCCAAAAGTACACTAGATAAGGACTTAAGACAACAAGTCTTATGAGTCCAAAGCCATCTCTGTGGGAAATACTGTTGTCGAAAGTACAAATCTAAGGACAAATTCTACACCAAATGTCGTTTTGGATTTCCACGTCCTTTAATATCGAAAGGAAGAGTGAACAGTCCTCAGAATAGTAGGAATTCACAGATCATGGGGCAAGATGGCCGCCAGCGGACCGTAGGGGAGAGTCGCACCTTCCCACTCTCCTAGATGATTGCCTGATATTCCAACCCTGACCTGCATCTAATCTGTTTACGGAGTGGAATGGAGAAGAATAATACCCTGTTATGTTGGGAGTATCAGAGATGTGGACAGGTGTCATTTTTGCATCGCATTTACTGCTGAGAAACGGATAATTAAGAATATTAAGAGAACTCTAATTCTGACCCAAAACGCGATCTCACTGTTTGAAGGGACTGCAAGGTTTCTGCGCTCCGGCTGGAGCAAGTTGGTGCTAGGTATGGCCCCTAAACTACAGAGATCACCGAGGCTACAAAGACACCAGCATGACGATCGAAATAGGCAAAGAGAAGATGATGACGGTACTTCAAGTGACCCCAGTGCCCCGGTGTCAAATTCAAGGACAAAGATGAGGCCGAAAGCGCAGCTGCGCAGAGAAGCGGCGAGGGACCTGAAGATTCAAAAGTTAAAAGACAAAGAAGTGTAGTTGGGGAAAAAGAAGAAGACAAACAATAGTACAAAATGCAGCAAGGAGCAAACGGATTCATCATCGAGGGAGACAGCTCTTCGCCAACCCACCATAATGGAGTCCTTCTCACCCATCCCAACTGCAGCTTCAGGTCCGCTCCTGACTCTGGCTACGGATGGCTTAGGAAAGATGCTGGAGACGCTGGAGCAGACACAGACGCAGCTCGACTGCCAACCTTCACCAGCACGCACTAAGGCAGACGTTACAGAGGCAGCGAATCCGATAGCCTTTACAGGTGAGCCGCTTCAGCAGGGCGGGATTTCGAATGACGTGCAGCCACCAACAACGCAGCCTGTAGAGCCGGCTTCAGAGAAAGAGAATGTCATGCAGGGAGCAGACATAGGGCTGGGATCGGCCTGTGTGAATGAGCTGTGTGCAAATCAAAAAACGACTGACTCAGCCGGCACAGCTATCATAAAGGACGGGAATAAAGAGCTGCAGGTATGTGAAACCGATATTAGAAGCACGCCAGGACTTGAAGTGTTAAGTCCTGGGAAACAATTTAGAGACAGTCTTGGTGGTGGTGGGTCTGGCATAAAGAATGGTGAAAGCATGGATATGAGGAGTACAGTAACTACTAATGAGGTAGCAGCTGCAGCACAAAATGCTGAAAAAAACTTAAACGCTGGGGATGAAAATATAGCGCAGGAAGAGAATACAGTGACTGATGCTGACGCTGGGTTGAGGCCACAAATAAATAATGAAGGGATTGTTAAGGGTATGAACAATATAAGTAATGGGCAGGCACAAGACCAAGTTGCTACTTCGAGCCCAGTATGTAGTACAGGAGCAGTAAATATGCCTATACAAGTTTTGCCTTCACCTAGTGATGATTGTTTTTTCACTGGTATTGATGAAGATGATGATGAAGATGATGAAGTTGATGAGGGAGAGGAGGAGGGGTCTGATTCAGACACAGATTCGGTTTCTACTGAAGGCTCTGATACAGATTCAGAGAGTCATAATGAAGATTCAAATCGAGAACCGTCTGAAACGGACCAAGAGACTATACTGAGAGGCCGTGCAACGAGGCCAGATAAGACTAGAATTAAAACCAAGACTAGAATCCGCAGTAGTGCTAGGAATCATCAGAGCTCTCCCCAACTATCAATTGCTAAAAAGCTTATTTGGGACTACTCGGCTACCTCAAAATTGTATCAGGATGGAGCTAGTAGTCAACATCATCATAATTCAGAAGCAGGGGGGGGAGTGGTAACACGAACCCTAACTCTAACTCTAATTTTGAACTACTATTCTCCACACTAAAACAAATGCAGGATGAGGCCAGGGCTGAAAGCCGAAGAGCAAAGCGCGCTAACAAAAAAATGCAAGGTACACTTCGAAAGATGAATAAGCTGTATACAGAGCTGGTTACCAGAGTTGCAGAGGTGGAGGAAAGAACAGGAAAGCTCGAAGATGATGTGGTAAAGTTACAGGAGTCCAAACAGGAACAAGATAAGACCTCCTCAGATGTGCTCTGGAAACTAGAAGATTTTGAGAACAGACAGAGACGCAATAACATAAGACTACTGGGCGTCGAGGAAGGGAAGGAAGGGGAAGACATTCGGACATTTGTGGTTGACCTACTGAAAGGGGCATTCCCTGAAATGAACCGATGGGACTGGGAAAGTGAGGTGCAGCAGGCCCATAGGTTCCCAATGACACAGAAAAGGGGGAATACGCCTAGTAAATCACGTGCAATTTTGGTCTATGTAGGAATTTTTCTGCTACGAGAGGAGATAATGAGTAAAGCGAAACCACAATTTAGGCGTACATATAAAGACATATCCTTTTTTGCACGGCCTGACTTTTGCCACAGTACGGTTGAGAGGAGGTGGCGTATGAGGCAGTTGATAACACCTTTTCAGAATATAGGCTGTGAAGTTTATTTAATGTTTCCTGCACGCCTTAAAGTAATTCTTGATGGTCATGTAAGAGTTTTTTATTCTGAGATTATGGCTCAAGAGTACCTTATCTCCCTCAGGGAGAGTAGGGAGCAGAATAGGGAACAGAATAGGCAAGCGGTTGTGGTGAGGGAAGTTCCTCGAAAGAGGTAGAAAAAAGGGGGGAACACAATCTAAATAATATCAATGACAAGCACTGGAAATTTGATGTAAAACATAAAAAAAAGGATCGTCAGAGCTCCTATCTTACACATTATCTCTATATTTTTCATAAAAGGCTTTTGTGCTCAGGGATGGGGAAAAGGGGATTTAAAGGTTGAGGTTGAGATGGGAGGTGGGAGGTGTGGCGTCCCAGGGGTCTTGGCTGTCACATATAGGTCCGGTGGACCTATTTGCCAGTACGGGGGTGGGCATCCAGGGGTGGGGTGTCTGGGGAGGGGTGGGGAGTGGAGATGTACAGGGCACAGGGCACAGAGTACAGCATAGAGTATAGCACAACGAGAAAACTGATGAACGTATATAGGTTAAGAGACAGTGGTGATATATGTCAAACTAAAATAAAGGTGGAAAGCTTAGAGGAAGAAGAGCTCCTAATTACTTGTATGAAATTAGCAGAAGGGAAAAATAGTAAAAATTCTTAATGGTTACTAGATTTGCAACATGGAACGTCTGTGGGTTGAATGATTATCAGAAGAGACAAAGAGTTTCAATCGCACTAAGACAAATGAATGTAGATTTTATATTTTTACAAGAAACGCACATTATGGCTTCGCAAATGCATCTGCTGCAACAACTGGGGCTTCATGTAATAGCATATTCCAGGCAAGGCACTAAAACTAGAGGAGTAGCTATATTGTCAAGGAATAAGAATGTATTGGTTAGAAAGAAATTGGAAGATCAATGGGGGAGGTGGGCAATGGCTGAATGTTTGATAGATGGGAAGTGGACAACTTTGGGAGTTGTATATGGCTCAACAGAAGATGATCCTGAGATTCTACAGTTTTTGGACACGGAACTTGCTGTTTGGGCCCCGCGCATTATACTGGCCGGGGACTTCAACATTAACGGAGCGGATGGTCTAGGGTTAGGCTCTTTTGGGAGATATCATGGTAGGAAAAAAAGAGTATATTCGGCATTATCCAACCTATTAGCGAATAATGTTTTGACAGATGTGTGGGGGAAAATTAGGCCAGATAAAAAAGGATTTACATATTATTCAGCTCCGCACTGAATTTGTGTAAGGTTGGATTATTTCTTCGTGTCAAATGTATTGCTTTCCAATCTAAAGATAGATAGACTTCCACGAATCCTTAGTGATCATAACCCCCTCATTTTAACATTAAACACAACAGTAGGAACTAGAATCGAAAGGGTGTGGACTTTTGAAAGGGGTCTCCTTCAGGATGATAATTATATACAGCACATGTCAAAGTGGATGATAGAATTTTTTGAAAATAATAGAGGAAGTGCACCTGTAGGAATGGTGTGGGATGCCTTTAAGGCAGGTGTTCGTGGAGAGACCCTTAGTTTTAGTACATTTAAACGCAAACAGGAGCGACTTAGGAAAGTGGAACTAGACAGAGCAGTCCTAGATGAGGAAGAGGAGCTGCATCAAGCTGTATTAATAGGTGTAGCAGTGGAACAAGCACTTGTTAAGGTGATGAAAGCAAAAAACGATGCAGAAGAAGAAATTGCAAATAAGGCAGCGAAGTACTTCACGATTAAAAGAGAGAGATGTCACAAATTCAGTGAAAAAGTAGGACGTACCTTAGCCATACGTACTAGACAAATAGCGGCGTCAGGAATGATAAGAGAGATCAGGGGTACAACCGGTGGATTACACACAGACTCGGAGGAAATTCGAGATGTATTCAGGAAATTCTATGAGGTGTTATACGATGATCAACAGTCTACCGTCTCTAGGGAAATAACCGAGTATTTGCAGGAAATCCCAAAAGAAAATCTTACAGAGGCGGAGGCAGAGGGATTAGAAGAACTCATAGACTCAGCTGAGAATAAAATAGCTATATCAAACCTCCCTTCAGGGAAAGCTGCCGGCCCCGATCAGCTCCCCATGGAATTTTATAAAATATTCTGGGGCATATTAGGAGCTGACTTAGTTAAAACAATACAGGCAGCCCAAACAGGGGAATCCATCCTAGGGTCTTGGGGGGGGGCTGATATTGTATTAATTTTAAAAAAGGGGAAACCTGCCAATGAGCCCGGCTCCTACAGGCCGATCACTTTAATGAACTCCAACACTAAAATCTACTCCAAGGCACTGGCAACAAGATTGGCTACATTATTAGGAAATCTAGTAAGCAATAACCAACATGGGTTCATCCCGGGTAGGGGCACAATGCACCACATACGTAAGGTTATTACTTTGTTCGATGCCACCGAAGTCATAGGAGACCCGATGTCAGTCATGTTACTAGATGCCGAAAAGGCTTTTGATCGGGTCTCCTGGGGCTATTTGTGGCATGTTTTAAGGAGAGTAGGGATTAAAGAGGGATATATTAAAGCACTTCAGGTTTTATATATTGACCCAATTGCCTCTATAAAAGTAAATGCAGGCTCTACCCAACAATTTAGGATTAAGCGGGGCACGCGGCAGGGCTGTCCGTGCTCTCCGCTACTATTTGCAATGTATATGGATCCATTAATTCGCAGGATAGAGATGTGTGACAGAATTATACCCTTGTCCACCCATTTGGGGCAATGCAAGATTCTTGCATATGCCGATGATGTGGCAGTAATTACACCAAATCCCACGGAGGCTATAGAGCAGATAGAGATTGAGGCTCAGAGATTTGGACGTATTTCTGGATATGCTCTAAATACGTCTAAGACACAAATAATTAAAAATCCTCATGCCTACTGTAATGATACCCGAGTGGTTCAAGCAGGGGTGTATTTAGGAGTGAATATCACTGCTGATCTTGATACTTTAATGGAAAAGAACATTGCCCCAATAATCACCAAAGTAAAAAAGGAACTAGACAGACTGGACAATTTACACCTCTCAATTGTGGGACGAACCAACATTGTAAAAATGATGGTTCTCCCAAAATGTTTGTACATATTTAGAGCCATTCCGCTATTCTTTGAAAATAAGTGGTTCAAAATCTGTGAACATATGATTAATCGATTTATCTGGGCCAAGGGCAAAACAAGAAGAGCGCTCAGGTATATGGCACTTCCACGAGAAAAGGGAGGATGGGCGTTACCAGATATAAAGTTATATTACTGGGCATCAGCATTACAATACATGGTGGGCTTGCTGGGAGGTGCAGAGGCAGAAGGGCAGGATGAATTTGATACGTTAGCTATCTATGGATTAGTTATGGGGTTGGAGGCAGAAAACTTACTTTTGAAATATACAGATGCAAGCTATTTCAAAAGGACAAGATTTAAAACTATTCTAGCAGCATATAACATCTGGAAAGCTTTCGCCAAGAGGTTTGGTATAGGGAAGTATAACACTTACACAAGAATTGATGGCAACCCTAATCTTCCTAGCGAGGTTTTTTCCGATGCAGTTTTCAGTGAGTGGGGGAGGCAAATAATTCGGAAACTGGGTGATATTTTAAGCCCACAAGGCATGATGCAATTTACAGAGTTACAGGCAAGTTATGGCTTACAGACAAGACATTTTTTTAAATATCTTCAAGTCAGAAGCTTTATTAATAAAAAAAAGGGTGGCGCTGCGGGATGTGCAAAAAATTCAATAATGGAGGTTATACAAGTAGGTATGGACTGTACGATTAAGAGGTTTTATTCAGAACTGTTAAACTCGAAGAAAGATGATTTGGAGAAATGGGCGGATAAATGGGCAACTGGCTTAGAGATAGGTCGAGATCAGTTCTACGTATCATTAGATATGGGTCAGAAGATGTTGTGTTCAGTCGCATTACAGTCCCAACATTATAAAGTCCTGTATCATCTGTACTATACACCAGCCAAACTTGCTCAATGGGGAGCACTATCAGGTACCAGATGTTTTAGATGCGATAATATAGAAGCGGATCTAGAACATATCTTTGCTGCATGCCCGCATTTAGACTCAACAAAGAAAGATATCGAGAATTTTCTAAATAATGCATTAGGAATTAAAATTGTATTATCCTCATCAATAATATTACTAGGAGTCGAGGAGGAGGGACAGTTATGGAGTTGAAGTTTTATATTTTTGGCAATGGCAGTTTTAAGATTATGCATAGCTTCGGCATGGCTAGATCCCATCCCCCCGACCTGCCATCAGTGGTTAGCCAAATTACTGTCAGTATATAAGTTAGAATCTGCTATATATGCTAGGAAGGGGAAGAAGGGAAAAATGTTGGGTACACAAATATGGGGTCCGATTAAACGATGGAAAGAAGGGAATATTAGCCAGTAGACATTTTATTGGCTTGGTGTCTTTTTCTTATACATTTCCCTTTTTTCTTTTCTTTTGTTTTTCCTATTGACTGTTTCTTTTTTCTGTACCTCAGTGTTATATCATAGTATGATGACTTTCTATTTTTGTCAGTTGGACCTAATTTAAGAATGCAATTACATGTAGATATTTTTTCTTTCTTTTTGCAATAATTAGTGCTATATAAGTTAGATGTAATATGTATAAAGCTTTATTGTCTATGTGCCCTGTACATGCTATAAAAAGGGGAAAAACCTAATAAAAAAATTTTAAAAAAAGAAAGGAAGAGTGAACAGTTTTATGTCATCTTTGCAACATACTATCACAAGAAAGTCTCAAAAAAATACCTCCAACTTAAGAAGAAATGAAGAGTCAAAATAAATACATAAATGACTACAACCCAGTCATTTTGTCAGTGTGGAATGCTAACATGGATATTCAATACGTTGCGGACAATTCCATTGCTGTTGCCCGATATGTAACATCCTACATAACCAAATCAGAAACAACAGAATTGAAGGAAATGTGGGAAGAGATTTCCCACAAGAAGATTCTAAGTAAGAAATTATATAGTTACAGTTTGAAGATCTTATCTCATCGAGAAATTGGAGCGCATGAATGTTCGGATCGCTTATCATCTGCAAGTCTATACTCCAAATCTAGAAGAATCATCTGGGTGAGTCTAGGTCTTGCTGCAATACGAAATCGAGTACTTAAATCTGTACAAGAAATTGAATATTTAGCTGAAAAAGAGCCAGAAAGTACAGATATTGTGAAAACAAATATGTTGGATACATATTATCCAAATAGAAGTCATCATCTTGAGAACATGTGTCTCTATGAAGTGCTGCAAAACTATATTTTTAAACGGAATATTACCGAAAATATCAATAATGGTATATATGCCGTGATTGGTTCTGAAGGATGTTTGGTGAAACAAAGAAAAGGACATTTTTTATTAATCACCGTAAACTGAGTTGCGAAACTCCTGATAAAAGGGAATTTTACTATTTAGCTCTTTTGCAACTTTTCAAGCTGTGTCGTTCAGAATTGGAATTACTTGGAGATTTTGAGAGCTATGAAGATTCGTTCAAAGCAAGTAAAGATACTACAGAATGTCCTGTATTTGCTAATTATGTGAAAATGTTGAACAATGAAATTAAGCAAGAAGCTACAATTGCAGCTGAGATTGCTAAAGACAGTTCTCAAGACAGTCAAACTTCTGCTCTGTTGAGTCAGGATGCACTAGGAGAACCAATTGTTCAAAATGAAGCAGCAACTGCTATGGAAGAGGTGGAAACAGCAATGTATCAAGTTCAAGAAGATGTAACAAACTTAGGAAACTTGGAAGAACAACTAAATGTTGAGCAGAAACAAATATATGAGCAAGTGAGAGAACAGATTGACCATGGATGGACAAGCTGGAACAGGCAAAAGTTTTTTAATTAGATTAAATCACAATTTTTCTACAGAAAACAACTGAATCGCATTTGTCTTGTGTTGTCACTGCTCCAACTGGATTGGCAGCACACAATATTAAAGTAATTACTTTACATTGTTTATTAATGCTACCAGTAGAGCATGAAAACAAATTGGAATACCACAAGCTATCTGGAGAAGCGGAGAAGCTTGTTGTGAAGATTCAAGAGTCTTGAAGAAAATGAAACTCCTCAATATTGATGAGGTAAGCATGGTATCAAACTTAATGCTTGCCTTTGTGCATTTAAGAATGCAGCAAATTCTTAAAACAGAGTGTGACGTGTTATTTGGAGGAAAACACGTCATAGTTTTTGGAGATCTACTACAATTTACTCCTGTAAAAGGACTGTAGGAAGGTGGCTACCTGACTATGGTTACCCCAGATTTTTCTGCCTTGTGTTTAGCTGGTTTCGACTTAGTTGGCCTGGTTCCCTGCTAATCAGGGCCCCAGGCTATCTGCTCTCTCTGTAAAATGGATTCCATGTACCCTAGGTGCATAACTAGATTGGCTTGGGTCACCTTATCAGCCCCTGTACAGCGCACTATAGGTGCCCAGGGCATAGGTGCATCCAAGGCCTACCAGGGGCTGCAGCATAACTTTTGCCACCCCTGGCTGGCTATCTAAAATTGACACAACTGGCTGATCACTCAGCTGGGGCAAGGTGGTGTAATCACCCCTTGCTTAGATATAGTATACCTATATCTAAACCTATATCTGGACACATATAAACCTGTAAGCCACTCCTATGGAAGGCCTTATCAATCCTGGAGGCAGAGTGCGTGGTTTAATGTGAGATGGTGCTCTAGCATGAGCTGAGCCTGTCTGCAGCTGTCGGGACCAATTCCCTAAGCTGTTCCGGGATAATGCCATAACATATACTATTAAGTGCATTATAATCCTCGCGGTTATATGTCAACTTTGGTTTGGCTTTATCATAACATGTCGTGTAAGGTGTCATACGATTTGGAATACTACCCCCTCGCCAGTCCTGGCAACGGGGGTAGCATTCCACCCCTCTAGAGTGAGACGACATGTTACTTTGCTAAAACGCGGTTGATTTTTAAAGAGCCTCAGATCCACAAAATGGATGCTCCTGCCACAGACACACGTCTGACCTCCTGCAGCTGACCGAAACTCAGCCAAGGAGGCCTAGACAAAGGATATCCTTTCACAGGGAGGTGTCACACCACCCCAGACAGGAGATAGTGGATTGTAGCAGGGAGGTTTGAAAGAAACCAGACACTGCCTGGGGAGCACAAGGCTGCCCCTTGCATAATCTGGCCAAACCAGTTCTGGGGCACACCAGCCCCAGTCCCAGCGCGGCCTGGATCAAAGGAAAGGGGTGTATCCACCCCCTTCCTGGGTCCCACCCATAGGAGGGGACCTAGCAGGTAATCCAGCCCCCTAGATTGGTATAAGAATGGGAGCAGTGCCAACGCACTCAGATTATCCTGATGAAACATTTGAAATGAAACTCTGGACCCTTCGACATCCTACTCAACGTAGAAGACTGAAGAATCTCCCTTGTGGTCAAGGAGTGACCACCCTGTGCAAACAGGCACCATCCAGCACCTCCACGTCTGCTTTGTTGTAGTTTCCGCTGGAACTCGAGCAACAGAGATCGACAAGATTAAGCTTGCCTGCCTTCTTACAGCCCGATCCACAGTACCTGCAGAGCTAAGACCCGTGGAGGCGACCGGAAGCGTGGGGCACACCATCTTGAAAAGACCACGAGACGCTGACTGTGCAGCCCACGAGTGACCCTTGAAGCTGTACACCGGGGTTTGAGAAGCCCCAACACTGAGCCACACTAGCACCGAAGCTCACCCCTCTACACTCGACGAGTGCTGTGTGGGGCCCTTCTGCTTTCTTTGGCTCGATGCGTTGGCCCGGTCACTTGCCAGCTGGCTCTTGGCCCCTGTGCCGGCGAAAACCTAAAACCAACTTGCGATTCTGGTTGCTTCAGACTTGCACCAGCTCCTCTGAAAAGGAGCACCCGCTCTGACCCTCCTGGTTTGAGTGAGAAGCAATCTTCCAGTCCTGCGTGGATTGCTCTTGCCAAGTGTTGTTTGCTCTGATCTTGAAGCCAACATCGCCGACGGTGAGAGTCTGTGTGGGACAGCTCGTGACCCGCTTCTGGACATCGCAGATGCCCCAGAGCCCACGTGGCAGTGGAGAGAAGCTCCTCGACAACCACCTGATTGCGCCCGACATTGCCTGGTTCCGTCCTGGTTCCACCCTGGTCACTGCTGAGTGACCCAGACTCTGTCCCCTCTGCTTTCAGGTACTTTTCTACTCTGATCCACCCTTGGATCACACCGGACACTTCTCCTTCACATCGCCTGCAGCATCTTCAGCTTCAAGCACCAACAACCTGCGTGACGAAACCCGACGCCACTTCGACCCTATGCACCCGCTTCCTCTGGGTGAGGTAACTCAGCAACGCCGGTGTTCCCACACTGGTACACACCTCTAGGGTTTGTGTCTAACGTTTTGTCCATCTAGGTTCAGCGGAAGTATCCTTAAACTCTATTTGTGTAACTTTTACGCACATTGACTTTGCATTGGTGCATGCGTGTACTTTAAGCACTGCACCCGAATCCCGCGGGCTTTTCCCGACTTCAGCATTGCTTGTCCCGACTGCTCCCAGCGATTCCCTAGGCCCTAGACCTAACCACTGTTCGATTGGTATCTCTTATACCACTTTCTTAATATATGGTTTGAGTGGCCACCCGCCCTCATCCATAATTGTGCAACTTTCATATGTTATACTGTGCTTTTGATTTAACGCTTGTGCCCCTTTGCTCATAAAGAGTACTGGAGATTATTTTAGTAATAAACACATATATTTTATAATATATACTTGTGTGGTGTCCTTTCATTTGATATTACAGGATTGTGATTGGTAAAACAGCTCGCTTAACACGACCTCTTGAGTTTAGCCTTTAAGGCTGCTTAGTCTATGCTACCATTAAGATAGCTTGTCTATAAGGTTGACTTACAACCAGACACCATGAGGGATTGTTTGGACTGATACAAGGTGGTTCCAGAATTGGAAACATCATATATCAGGCCAACTTCTCACAAGGACAACCAGTGTTTAAAACACTGGTGCATGAAGATACCAGAAAGTCTTTGGGGAAATGTTAACATTTGGTCATATTTTGAGTATAAGAAACGTATTACAAATATGCGACAGGCAAATGATGCTGATTATGGAACTATTCTTCAAGATATGAGAATTGGAAAAGTGACTAAGCATGCCAAAGAAGCTTTACAGAGACGATTACTTTCCAATTTGTTTCCAAACAAAAATATTGTTCCTGAGAAAAAAAATAGGAGAATTGCAGAAAACAAATCTGTAATCTGCTTAATGCCAACACTGCGTGAATGTTCTATAGTCAATTAAGAAATTTTAAAGTTGGAAAATGAAGAAATTATGAAATTGGAAGCTATTGATAAAATAGAACATGAAGCAATCACTATTATTTTGACTGAAAAGTTGAAGAGGAAATTGGATTCTTTACAGGAATCGATAAGTAAAACTGCTGCTTTAGAAAAGATGTTATATGTATGTGTAAACTGTAGGGTAATTTTACAACGTAATTTGAATGTGGAAAAAGGTTTAGAAAATGGAGCAATGGGTAAAATTGTTGATTTCGTTAATTATGTAAATAGAGATGATATTGAATTTTTGAAAATCAAATTTGATGAAAATGCAGAAGTACAACAATTTAGTCATTGTTCAGCTTGGTTTTTGCTTGTAAAAGATTTGTATGTACGCAGAAAACAGTTTCCTATTTCTTTGGCGTATGCGGTGACCATTCATAAATCTCAAGGTTTAAGTGTAGATAGTGCTTTAGTGAATATTGGAAGTACCGTGTTTGAAGAGGGTATGGCATATGTTGCTTTGTCTCGAATGAGAACTTTATCTGGATTGTACTTGAGTGATTTTGATGAGACAAAGGTTAGTGCAGATGCAAATTGTGTGAAAGAGTATAATAGGTTAAGATGAGAGTATGAACCCAATTTAGGTCAATATCTAGTATTTGAAAAGCGTGTGGTAGGTAGAAAAAGAAGATTTGAGAATATCGGTTGTGAAACTGTAGAGAAAGAAAAAAACAAGGTGAAGTTGTGATTGCAAGCAAATAGAAAAAGGACAGTGTTTAAGAGAATGTTGGTTATCAGTATGAAAATAGTTCTGGTGTCAATTGCTATGCTAATGCAGTTGTTAATGTTGGTTTTTTTTCTTGAAAGTTTGCAACAGCAATTTGTTGAAAATCGGGAGAAAGGTTCTGTTAGTTGTTGTATTCTGTTTATGAGAAATGTAGAAATGATAAAAGTAAAATACAAAGTGTTTCTGATATTCAAAATGTTTTGGACATATGTTCTGGTTCTACTCAATTTACGCAGAATATTCAGCAAGATTGTCAGGAATTTTTAATGTTTATGCTTGTTGTATTGGAAGATGAAGGTATAGATATTGAAAACCTTTTTGGCCTTTCTTATAAATGGCAACATGACTGTGAAAATAGTTTATTTACATGTAGCACTAACATAGACACTGAAAAATTCATATATTTGACTTTACCTGACTGTGAGTCAGTGTCTTTTAACAATCTAGTTAGAGGAGCAAGTCAAAACATGGAGTGTAGCCAATGTAAATCAGAAATGTCATCAATATTATTTATACAAAGATATGGACAGTATGTAATTTTAATGCTGCAACGTTGTAGAGCTGATGGAAGAAAATTGGAAACTTTAATTAAATATGTTGTAGCCACTCAAGTATCAATATCAGGTAGAACTTTTGTAGCTGTTGCAATTATTTTTTCATGATGGACCTTGTACAACATCTGAATATTACACTGTTTATTTAAAATGTCTGAAAGGTTGGATACACTGGGCCCGATTCACAGAATGAACTTAAGACTCAATCCTAAACTTACTAACTTACTACTATTTTGGTATTCACAGAATGCACTTACTACTTTTGGTATTCACAGAAGTTAGGATTTTGCCTTAAGTTTGTTTTAGGACAAACTTTAGACAGACTTAAGTTAGGATTTTATCTTAAGTCTGTCTTAAGTCTGTGTTAAGTTTCTCTTAAATTTGTCTTAAAACAAACTTAAGACAAAATCCTAACTTCTGTGAATACCAAAAGTAGGCAGGTTCATTTTGTGAATGCCAAAAGTAGTAAGTGCATTCTGTGAATACCAAAATAGTAGTAAGTTTAGGATTGAATCTTAAGTTCATTCTGTGAATCGAGCCCATTGTAATGATAGTCAATTGGTTTTTAAACAATGTTTACCTAAAGAGTTACCAAATTCTTACCTAATATTTTTAAAGCCAAAATTTTAGGAACAAAATTTGGCCTTTCAGGATTACTGCTGTTAAGGTAGGTTGGTCTGGTGTTGTAGCGTACTTTGTAAGTGAGGGTGAGGAGCTTGAAGGTTATCCTCTTGTTGACTTGAAGCCAGTGTAGATCTCTTAGGTGGTGGGTGATGTGGCTGCGGCAGGGGACATTGATGATCAGTTGGGCGGAAGTGTTTTGGACTCGTAGTCGTTGTAGATTTAGAGAGTTGATCCTTGTACAGTTGGTGACGTCTTTCGGTGGTATGTGGCTCCTTGGTGAGGGAGAAGATGAGTTGGGTGTCGTTGTCTTAGCAGATAATGTTCAGGTTGTGATGGTGGGCCACTTGTGTGAGGGTGCCATGTAGATGTTGAATAGCGTCAAGTTGAGGGACGTTGCAAATAATGTCGCTGGTTTTGGATCAGAAAGGTGGGAGACGGATGCTAAGGATTAGTATTGAAGAACTTCCAAGCTAAGAAATTTAGATATACTATTTGGCCATGAGAAAAAGTATGTAAAACCATTAAGGAATATTTGTTTTGTATTTTGTCAGCATATATTTGCAGTCTATGAAAATTAATGATAGTGTTTTGTTATTTTAAGATTGTTTGACATATCTCATAGTTACGTAAGGAATTGCTGTTAGAAAAAAGCCTTTAACATATGTTTTATTTCTATTTTTTAGATTGTTATTGAGAATGTTGAATGGTTTTTTTTAAGATAATCTTATTGATTGTCCTTTTTTTGCCCACTGTTATGTGATGAGTACTATTGAACTCACTGTTTCTAGTGAAATTCAATATATTCTGAGAACAGCAAAAAAAGGCAAATGAAATGCTTTACAAATTATTTTGTGTTGTAAAAGATATATTGTAATTGTATTTTTTTGTCTTCCACAGATGCTAATTTTATAATATATAATTGTTTTATTATTTATTATTTTGAAGGTAAGTAAAAGTAACTGTTAATTTTACTACAACACATCTACTAGTTTGGAACAGGTAAGGTGAATAGACATATTGTACTTTTTTTAGTACTGAATTTTATTATAACAGCCTTAGTTTTTCCTATTATTGTGTTTTTACCTAGGAACCAGAATCAATATTACCATTTTATTCCCTTGTACGGCTATAATCAATAATGTCCATATAATGGCATAAGAATCAGATCCATATTTCAGTAAATCGCCCTTGCAGTCCAAGGCACGGCAAAAGCTACTTCCTTAGATTCCTAGAAAGCACAACGAGTTCTTTCAACACACCAAACCTCCAGCAACCTGGGAAATCCCCATGTGCTTTGTTTTGATTTGTAATAGAACTCCTGCGAGCACTGTAAGAACGGCCAGTTCTTAATAACATCTTTATGGACGTCTTATGTCCAAAACCTTACGTCAAACTCGGCACCTTTCAGGTATAAGTATACCAACGTTGCCTTAAGCAAACACAAGGTGGTGGTTTTGGAGCAGAGCAGCTATCTAATTGCCGAGAGCCCAGCTGATGCGAAAAACCCACGGACGCTGCCCCTCCTCTTTGACGCGCTGAGAAAGACGCTGTCTTTTCTCCTGCCGAGAAAATCCAGCTCCGGTGTTTCCAGCATACCCTTGCGGGTGACTGGGATATCGAGTTCTGAAAGAGAGATACCAGACCTCCTACATTCTATTCCCAAGGTACAGTGCTGACTAAACGCTTAGAGAGAATTCTTGAGTCAGATTCTTGGCAAAACCAACTTAACTTAAACTGCTACTTACTTACTCCTTCCCACATATTAGGCTTAGGTCAGGTACACCGGGGTAGGCATATTTTAGAAGCACCAGTTGAGCACGTTAGCCAATGTATATATGTATGTATATATTTTATCCATTTTATCCATTTTAAAGTGTCTTATGGCTAAGAAACCATATCAATGCTTTTACAGTATTAATTCATAATACTCCTTTTACTGTACGTACTTTACTTTACATTAAGTATTGCAATTGTGGCAATTCATTTCTCTTGCATGAGAAGGAAGACTGCTCAATAAATAATACCTTTTATTGAAAACGCCCGTCTCTCTATTCTCTGCACTCTGGTGAAACTAAGAATGCACATCTGACTGAGTGAAATAGCTGTCTATTGTTTTCACACGACTCTAGAGATTTACTCTTATTCTGAGGGAGCAAAGTTGTCATGTTTATGCGGTTGTCGGAAGCTGAATCTCTTCTTGTCTGAGCCAGGGAAGCTGATCTCTCACTATTCATTCAAGAAAGTTTCCAGTGACCTCTGAGCTAGTTGGCGCAAACCTAAATAAAGTTTAACATAGTCAGTAGAGACCTAGATGACCTCAGTCCTACGTCTACACTGCTGTTTATGTTATTCCAATGCGCAGGGCTTTTAGGGAAAATAGGAACTACACTACATGGCGCCCAACGGTTGGTAAGGAGATAAAACTAACGCAAGACGTTAGAGTAACTCAGTCGTGCTTTTTCACGCAGACCCTTTTTCCCGTAAATACTCCAATAGGCGTCTGGAGTGGGTGAAAGGTTAAAATCCGCCAGAACTTAGTAGGAAGAGATTCCTATGTAGAGTTTTTGGTTTAGTCAACGTTGAAGGATACAGTGTTCCAAAATATTGTGCACCTAATCTTTTGTTTCCTTGAAACCTGATCTGCAACAAAAAACCTTTCTGCCAGTAAAAATGCCAGAAAGTGAAGACGAAAAGGAGGAAGCTGGAATGGCAACTCGACTCCTAGAGGATGACACAAGTCTCCTACAGAATGACCGGAATGCTATCCTCATTCCGGTCAACATAAGGAAAACTATAACTCTAAAACTTATAGAAAACGGACTGACATCATGAGGTGGTACAGTCATTTTCGTGATAGAGGCACACGAATATCGGCAGACAGAGGTATTCTATTCATGGATAAACTTTCCAGCGGCAAACGCTACAACACACAAATTCCACTATTACAAAATAGAGGAACCTCCGGAAGAATACACTCCTTTCGAGGATGTGGAAATTCCACTAAATTACCAAGAGCACCTGCTCTGGTTTAAAGGCGCCCTAAAACATAATGATCACATCACCAGGCTCGGTCCACTAGGTAGACCAGGAGCAAATTGGCCGGTTCTAGCCAGCTACACACCACATCCAGACATCGAAAAAATGTCAGACAAGGAACTTTTAGCCCTGCTAAAATTACTAATTTAAATTCATAGACAATTAGTCCAATATGTAATGCGGACTGCAACAGTCCAATCAGCTGTTAACATTCCACAGCTGACCCCTCATCAGGGGAACACAAATAAAATTACACCACAGAACATACAATCATATCTTGGTAAAACACCCGCAAAACGGGAACAAATTCCATTCTGGCTAGCACAAAAGATAACTCAAATTGAGGCAGTATTCCTGAATACTACCCCTAGTGAAAACACAGAATTCTGACTATCTGCCTTCCAATGGGGGTCGCACCACATGTGGAGGACTGTGACACTTGGGGCACAGTCTTTGCTTCCATTTACACAAAAACACATGGTATCCCGTCTCTGGCGGTAATACCAGATGTACTAAGACAGATTCAAAATGAATACGGTCCAGAACCTGCTTTAACTCTTGGTATGAAATTACTGAAAGACTTCAAGCAGGTCTCGGCTATATTATTAGCCAACATAAAAGGTGAAGCAGCATCTGTGGCGATCCGCCAAAAATTGAAAGAAACAGATATATCAGACCAACCAATTGAACTTGCCAGAATCATAGAACAATCCTATGAAGAACTAGGTAGAGATAGTTTGGGTGGGAAACCGGTAAAACCCCAACTACTTGAAAATCCTGAAAAGATATTTATTAAAAATAATCTAAACACTCCAAAGAAGAGCTGGGATGGAAATAAACGGTCAGAACACAGGGAAGAGCACGTCAAGTCCAAAGACAAGGAACCTGCTCAAAGTAAAAAATTACATTTTCCAAGAAAGACGGTAGCAAGTGTTAAAATAATCAAACATGCAGAGTATACTGAGGACACAGCTGAAAAACGGAGAGTGGGCACAGACATTGCTAGACAGCGCAGCAGAAGTCACCATAGCTCGCAAGATCCTGATGAATCATCTGGAGACAGTGGACACGAATGAATACATTCAAGTGGAAACTGCAGATACCAGAGTTAGCGAACCTCATAAAATATACGAAATAACATTACGAATAGAGGGAGATAAGGCTAGGAAGGTAAGGGGTCTGTTTTGGGATAACCTCTCAAAAGGCTATGACATCCTATTAGCTGAGAAAGACTGGCCACAAGAGTTTGTCAGGGAGTGCCCTCATGGCAAAGAAATGATTATGCCTGCCTTCTCAAATCATATTCCAATACATAGAAAATACATATATGCCAGAAAATGGGCAGTAGCCCAAGCACCTGCATTATATAAAAATCATGTAGGATGGGATGAGGACTCTCCTCCTCACAAAATCCAGTTAAAAAGTCAACCAACTGCACAAAGACAGTACCCAATTAAGCAAGAAGCTAAAAAACAAGTCAGGGAGATTTTAGATCAACTTGAATACCAAGGGGTGATTGAAACATGCACCTCTCAAATGAACAATCCTTTGTTTCCTCTCTCCAAACCGGACGATTCATATCGTCTAGTCTTGGACTACAGACACCTTAACTAATGTTGCAAAACATTTGCGGTAAAAAATTCGCACAGTGCGGCACTAATGAATAACATAGTTCGCAAAAAATACAAAACAACATTAGACATCTCTAATGGATTCTTTTGTCAAAACATTGCACCCGAAAGCAGGTATTTAACCGCTTTCTCAATAATGGGGTCACAGAAAAATTTCTGTCGACTCCCACAGGGATTCAAGAATAGCCCAGGATTATTCTCAGCAAGAGTAACAGAGTTACTACAAATTTATGATGATGAGGCATTATCTTATGTCGATGACATATATCTCACAGATGACGACCTGGATACTCACTTGAAAAGAGTGAACACCATAATACTTGGGTTCGCAGCAGAGGGTTACAAATTCAACTTTATAAAGTCGCGAATTGCCCATCTAACTGTCCTATTTTTAGGATACGAATTATCAAGTGAAGGCAAAAGCCTGGCAGACAACTTCTTAGAGAATTGCGCTGTACTCCAAGCTCCAAAAATGCTGAAGAACCTACAATCAATACTAGGCTTCCTGAATTTCGGAAGAACTTACATTCTAAATTATGCGGAGAGGGTTAAACCTCTCTACAAATTAATAAAACCTGATTTCAAGCCAATAAATTGGACTCAGAACACACACAAATTTTGAGATCACTGCGAACAGACATGTTAGCTAAAACAAAATTAGAAACACGCGACAATACACGCAACCTTTTTATCTATGAACCAGAGTCAATATTACCATTTTATGCCCTTGTACGGCTATAATCAATAATGTCCATATAATGGCATAAGAATCAGATCCATATTTCAGTAAATCGCCCTTGCAGTCCAAGGCACGGCAAAAGCTACTTCCTTAGATTCCTAGAAAGCACAACGAGTTCTTTCAACACACCAAACCTCCAGCAACCTGGAAATCCCCATGTGCTTTGTTTTGATTTGTAATAGAACTCCTGCGAGCACTGTAAAAACGGCCAGTTCTTAGTGACATCTTTATTGACGTCTTATGTCTAAACCTTACGTCAAACTCGGCACCTTTCAGGTATAAATATACCAACGTTGCCTTAAACAAACACACAGTGGTGGTTTTGGAGCAGAGCAGCTATCTACTTGCCGAGAGCCCAGCTGTTGCTATAGTGATAAGGAGTGACTGGTTCCAAAATTTAGAAAAGTTTTATAACTGAACATTCATATACAAAATGATATGCTGGAGGCTGGGGAAGCATAACACGCCCCCCCCCCCGGTCTAACTTGTTTGGACATTGGGGAAGAGTAGCGGATAACCGCTGAAGGGGTCTGTAACCAGCAGGGAAAATCCACCTTGAATCCTGCATGGGAGGAAAAAGCTGGTATTCTTCATGTACGGCAATGTCGTAGCTTTATCATAAGCTTGGGAGAGGTACTTACGTAACCTACTAGTGTGGAGTATCGACAATTTCTAAACAAGCAGGTACAGCACATTGGGGTACACCGGAGGAGAGAAAGAGTACAAGTACTTACTTGATGAACTTTCCATGTCCTCTTTCTATGCCTACAACGCTGCTCCAATGAGGATCCTCCGTGATGTACAATACAAACCTGCGTGAAAGTTTAAACTATTGACAGTCGAGCGCAGCACTGGCAGGAGGAAGGCAAATGCCGAAACGCGTCCCCGCGCAGGACTGAAATTGAACACGCTGTAATAATGGTGCTGTATGGCAGATAATAAAGCCCTGTTGTAAAGAGACCCCACCTGTATCAGACCTGTTTTCTGAGGAGGAAGCGGCACTGGTGGTGATGTTTTGCGGAGGTCCGCCTTGAATCCTGCATGGGAAGAGAAAGCTGGTATTCTACATGGACGGCAATGTCGTAGCTTTATCATGCTTGGGAGAGGTGCTTACTCAACTTACTATTGTGGAGTATTGACGATTTCCAAACATGCAGGAACAGCACATCTGGGTACACCGGAGGAGAGAAAGAGGACAAGTACTTACTTGATGAACTTTCCATGTCCTCTTTCTATGCCTAAAATGCTGCTCCAATTTTAAACTATTGACAGTCGAGCGCAGCACTGACAGGAGGAAGGCAAACGCCGAAACGCGTCCCAGGCGCAGGACTGAAGTTGAACACGCTGTAATAATGGTGCTGTATGGCAGATAATAAAGCCCTGTTGTAAAGAGACCCCACCTGTATCAGACCTGTTTTATGAGGAGGAAGCGGCACTGGTGGTGATGTTTTGCGGAGGTCCGCCTTGAATCCTGCATGGGAGGAGAAAGCTGGTATTCTACATGGACGGCAATGTCGTAGCTTTATCATGCTTGGGAGAGGTGCTTACTCAACCTACTATTGTGGAGTATTGACGATTTCCAAACATGCAGGAACAGCACATCTGGGTACACCGGAGGAGAGAAAGAGGACAAGTACTTACTTGATGAACTTTCCATGTCCTCTTTCTATGCCTAAAATGCTGCTCCAATTTTAAACTATTGACAGTCGAGCGCAGCACTGACAGGAGGAAGGCAAACGCCGAAACGCGTCCCAGGCGCAGGACTGAAGTTGAACACGCTGTAATAATGGTGCTGTATGAATGAAAATAAAGCCTTGTTGTAAAGAGACCCCAGCTGTGTCAGACCTGTTCTCTGAAGAGGAAGCGGGACTGGTGGTGAAATAATTATATTTATATAATCTTATAAACTAGTTGAGAATGGTATTTGTATAATATTTTTTAAAGGGCAAAATAGTTGATAAAGCTAGTTATGTGTTGTGTAATAGGAAAAAGGATAATATGAAGTGTTTATGTTTTTGTACAAGGACCTACAACATAAGAAATTCACTATGGAAAAACAACAGAACAATATGGAAGACGGTTTCGAAATTAGTAACACTCTCATAGAAGAGCTAAATATACCTTTCATGGGCAACGAGAATGAAGAGGAAAAATTAGTGCTGCAGATATCAGCTGTGATTTCTTAGATGAAACCTTGGATGCTGATTTTGTGGAAGCATTAGATGACATCGAGTTTGATCATATGACTTTTGAAATTGACAACCAGGATAATGAAATACCTGATGAAATTATTTTAGAAGCTCTATTAAATTATGAGATGTTACAAGAATAAATGTATTATTATATAATAATAATGGTTTGAGACAGTCTTCTTGCAGTATTGTAATCATTCAGCTAGTACCCAAGTACTCATGGTGCAAAGTGGGCCTTAGGCCATGGACTGGTTCAAACCCCTATAGACTATGCATGCACTCTTCTATGCACCGGCAAACTTGTCTTTTATAGCTTCAATTTCCCAGTCGATATCCTTCCACTTCCAGCAAACTCTCTGTGATTGCTAATTCAGTATTGTACTGAGCTATTCAGCAGAATGTCCTTATCTAAACACTGTGCTAAAATTGAAGCTCTTTTAAATTCAGTCAGACACTCTCCTTGCAGAACTGTAATTATCCAGTCAGTACCCAAGTAATCATGGAGCAAAGTAGGCCTTAGGCCATGGACTGCTTTAATTTGAAGAAAAAAAAATTACATTTAGGATTAAGTTGTAGTGTTTATAGTGGTTAAGGGTTGTGTTTGTTATGAAAAAAGTCTATATTATAGGTAAATAATAAAATGTTTATTACATTCAAAATAATTTTTTGCAAAACAGTTTAAGAATTGAAAAAAATAACAGATTTAAAAAAGAAGGAATATATTATTTTAGTATATTATTTAATTTTATTTTATAATTTGGATTTGGTATTATTAATATTATTTTATTTTTGTCCAGCACGTATCCCAAATTAATAGAGAATGGAGTGGGAATAGTAAATTATATTTAATTAGTGTCCAGCACCTACCCCAAATTAATGCAAACTGGATTGGGAATAGTAAGTTATATTTAATTAGTGCCCAGCACCTACGCCAAATTAATGTAGATTGGAGTGGGAATAGTAAATTATATTTAATTAGTGTCCAGCACCTCGCTCAAGTTAATGTTGAATGGAGTGGGAATAGTTAATTATATTTAATTAGTGTCCAGCACCTACCCCAAATTAATGTAGACTGGAGTGGGAATAGTCAATTATATTTAATTAGTGCCCAGCACCTACCCCAAATTAATGTAGACTGGAGCAGGAATAGAAAATTATATTTAATTAGTGTCCAGCGCCTACCCCAAATTAATGTAGACTGGAGTGGGAATAGTAAAATATATTTAATTAGTGTCCAGCGCCTACCCCGAATTTATGTAGACTGGAGTGGGAATAGTAAATTATATTTATTAGTGTCCAGCACCTCCCTTAAATGAATGTAGATTGAAGTGGGAATAGTAAATTATATTTAATTAGTGTCCAGCACCTACCCCAAATTAATGTAGACTGGAGTGGGAATAGAAAATTATATTTATTTAGTGTCAAGCACCTACTCAAAATTAATGTAGACTGGAGTGGGAATAGTAAATTATATTTAATTAGTTTCCAGCACCTACCCCAAATTAATGTAGATTGGAGTGGGAATAGTAAATTATATTTAATTAGTGTCCAGCACCTACCCCAAATTAATGTAGACTGGAGTGGGAATACTAAATTATATTTAATTAGTGTCCAGCATCTACCCCAAATTAATGTAGACTGGAGTGGGAATAGTAAATTAATTTTAATTAGTGTCCAGCACCTACCCCAAATTAATCTAGACTGGAGTGGTAATTGTAAATTATATTTTATTAGTTACCAGCACTTACCCCAAATTAATGTACACTGGAGTAGGAATAGTAAATTATATTTTATTAGTTTCCAGCAATTACCCCAAATTAATGTAGACTGGAGTGGGAATAGTAAATTATATTTAATTAGTGTCCATCATCTACCCCAAATTAATGTAGACTGGAGTGGGATAAGTAAATTATATTTATTAGTGTCCAGCACCTCCCCCAAATTAATGTTGCATGGAGTGGGAATAGTTACTAAATTTAAATAGTGTCCAGCACCTATCCCAAATTAATGTAGATTGGAGTGGGAACAGTTAATTATATTTAATTAGTGTCCAGCAGCAACCCAAATTAATATAGACCGGAGTGGGAATACTTAATTATATTTAATTAGTGTCCAGCACCTCCCCCAAATTAATGGAGATTGGCGAGGGAATAGGTAATTATTTCTAATTAGAGTCCAGCACCTACCCAAATTAATGTAGACTGGAGTGGGAATAGTAAATTATATTTAATTTGTTTCCAGCACCTACCCCAAATTAATGTAGACTGGAGTGGGAATAGTAAATTATATTTAATTTGTTTCCAGCACCTACCCCAAATTAATGTAGATTGGAGTGGGAATAGTAAATTATATTTAATTAGTGTCCAGCACCTACCCCAAATTAATGTAGACTGGAGTGGGAATACTAAATTATATTTAATTAGTGTCCAGCATCTACCCCAAATTAATGTAGACTGGAGTGGGAATAGTAAATTATATTTAATTAGTTTCCAGCAGTTACCTCAAATGAATGTAGAGTGGAGTGGGAATAGTCAATTATTTATGAGAATAAATAAATGTAATACAATTTGAGTATAGTTGAAATTTTTTATTTTTTTATTGACATGACAAAAAATAAACAAAAAACATTAGTATTATATTTTTATTCAATACTAATATATTTAGTCATATATTTGTTAAAATATTTTATGGTTAATTTTCAATTTTCAATTTTTATTGAAATAGTAAATTTCATTAAAAAAACATATTTAATGTAGATGTAAGTATTGTTTGAAATATAACAAAAAAGTACAATATTTTTACAAATTATATACAATTTTTATATTGTCATACATGTTGGTTGTACATAATATTTTTCTATTAATATTAATATAATAAATATTAATATTAATTTTTAAACAATATATGTAAATGAAGAAAATATTTTAATACAGCTTTATTTATATACATTTTGAAAAATATTTTTAAAGAATTTTGTACACATTTTCCAGATTTTAAGAATTATAATAATAAATATTATGTATTTTATAATATTTATTTTTATAATTTTACTAAATATGTAGATTTGGTTAATTATTTTAATACAAGTAAAAAATCACAATGTTTTTTTACATAGTATTCATTTTTTATTCTGTAAAGGAATATTTGTATACATTAAATAATATGTCTGTCATGTTAATCTATTTATTTAGTTTTGGGTCATTTATTTTGTAACCGCTTTATGTTGTTTTGTGTTATTTGGATGAAGACTAGCTCGCGGTTGGGAGACACTTCACGTCACTGAAGGTAAGGTTTGTTTTATATGTTTTAAGTGTGTTTTAAATTAATTTTGATAGTAGTTTAGTACTATTTAGTGTGGTTAGAAGTAAGTTAGTTGTATTAGGTGTTTTGATATGAGGTATTTACGTATGGTGGATGTACGTACTTTTTAACGTTGTATAGGCTTGTTTGTAGAGTTAGTGTTTCAATGTTTAAAGTTCATTAAGTACAATGTAAGGTTAGTATTACTGTTAGTAGGAGTTTATGTGTTGTTTTGTGTGGGTGGGAATGTATGTTTTATGTATTTTTGTAGCAGGAGTTCGTGATGTTGGAAGTTGTCGTTTTTATTTTTTAAAGAGGTGTTTGTTAGTTTTATGAACTAATGAATTTTTAACACTTCTTTAAATTTTTCGGTTTTCCTTGACCGTTTGTTTTATATTTTATCATTTTTGGGGATTTTTATGGTTTTTCAAACGACCTTCGTAGAATGGATTATTCAGTTTTGGGACAGTTGGATTTTTTCATTTTCTTTTGGGCACCCTTTTTCTAAACTGGATTGTTTTGGTGGAAATGGATTCTACAGCCTTTGGGATATGCTTGGTAAGTGTTTTAAATGTTATTTATTGTGGGTGGGTAATGTTATTATGATTATTGTTATGTTTTATTTATTTCAAATATTATTAATGTGTGTATATATTTTAAAAAATATAACATATATTGCACACATTAATTATTTTTGAGATAAAATATATGATTGTGATTTACATTGTATTGTTTGTATTTTTTTTAGCACTGCTTTGTTGGTTAGAGTAATTTAGAGTAGTGTTTTGGCTATTATGTTGAGGTATTCTATGCCTTTTGTGCTAGGGTACAGCTTTACTTGTTGCTCTAGGTATTTGTGCATTTGCTTGGTTTGATTAGAGGTTTTTGGAGTTAGTTCAGTAATGGATTGTTCCATTCTGAACTCTTGATAACTTTGCTCTTTTTGGAGGCATTTAATACATTTTTCTAAAGTTGATTTAGTTCTGCCTGTTGATTTGAGGAAGGCATTGTGCCAGCCTTCAACAGCGTTGTTTGTTTCAGGTTCCCCATTCAAGGTGCTCCGGTAAACGTTCCACCAGGGTATTAAGAATTTTGGATTTCTCCTGTGGCCAGATCTATGGAGCCTACCTACCCATGTGTCCTCAAAGTAGTCTAAGAGGGCACTTAATTTTGCTTCGTTTTGTTTGTAAAATGTGCTATCAATTAAAATGCTGTAGTGTTCGGCCACATCTGTTTCTGGAACGTAAGCCAGTGCTGTTAGTTTTTTTATTTGATATGCAAAAGATGAACTGGTTGTATATTCTATGCTTAGGGTTGTCTTTTGTAAATGTTTCCATAGACACTGATTAAAGTGATAATAGCAGCCTTGGATACAGGTATGGGGGTGTATTTTTAAAATACTTTAAAGCATTGCTTGTTCAAAATCAAGTATTATTTTTTCTGGGGAATAGTCATTAGTTTTTTGTTTGATAGTGTTTAATAATTCCATATATGTTGAATTAGTTTTATTTGGTAGCAGTGCATAAAGTAGAGGTATATTGCAGTTTTGATATAGGCCATGTATCGTGTATAATTGGAAAAAAGGTTTGGGACAGTTGTTAAAAGTCCCATCCATCATCCAATATTGGCTTTGTTGGAGTTTTATGAGGTTAATAGCTGTGCCAAAAATTATTAGTCTTTTCTCATTGTTTTCGTTGTCGTAAATGACAAAAGGTCGTTTGTTTAAAGTTATAGTTTGGTCAGGATTTAAATTTATATCGCTATATGTTATAGGAGGTGGAGTGGTAGTGGTAGTTGTTCTTTTGGTACGTGATATTGTTCTTTTGAGGGAAACTTAGGGGCCGATTAGGATCGCGGACGGACCCCAGAGTAGGAGGGAAAGTCCGCATGGGCTGCGGCGTTCCCTCCGTGCAGATTAGGATGTGACTGCCAGGGTGGCGGTCACATCCTCTATCTTTAACATTGCGGCGGGTGCAGCTTCAAGCTGCACCCGGCGCAATGTTAAAAATGCATGCACCGCATTTGCGTGCACAAAGCGGCAGGCACCGCGTGGTGCCTGCTGCTTTGTTCACACAAATGCAGGGGGGTACCATAGGTACCCTCCATGAACACCCCCCACCCCCCCTTCACCCAGGGGGCCCGCAACGGGCCCCCGAGGTGAAGGTCCGTATGCTTTTCCACGGCGGAGAAGCTGCCGTGGAAAAGCATACATTCTACACCATCCTAATATGGCTGGCGGTGTCTGATAGACACCGCCAGCCATGTTACCACTTTTCCGTCGCGGTCGGAAGGCGACCGCGGCGGAAAAGCTGCGGACAGATTTCAAGACCCACCGCCATCCTAATATGGCGGTGGGTCTTTTGTGGCTCAGCAGCGGTTTTCCCGCATCCTCCGGGCCGGCGGTGGCTTCCGCCAGCCCGGAGGATGCGGGAAAACCGCAATCCTAATCTACCCCTATAATTGACATTTGTGTAGTGGCGGTTTTAGGTATTAAGGGAATCTGTTCTTTTAAGATTACGCTTGTTGGTTTTTGGGAACCTGTACTTGCTTCTTTAATGTTTTCTAATACTACTAACTTCTATTTTGGTTATGTTTGGTGGGTGGTTGTGTTCCCTGGTATAAAGGGCTGTTGCTTCCCTAGTTGTTGCCCTTCCATAACATTTGTTGGAGTAATATTTGCAACATTTCCAATTAACTTTCCTCCCAAATTGTTTCTCTTGGGTATAAGTGTAACCCATGTAGCAGAGTAATAGTTTTCCTTTCTGGCTGGTAACAAATGCAGCTCCTTCTGTCATTTTGTTGTTTGTTAATCTATAAGAAATATATTTTATAGTTATTTAAAATATAGATGTATGTATATTAAGGTACATTTAAAAACATTTCTATCGTGCATGCTTACCTTTTTGGAAATTCAGTCTTTGATTTTGATGTTCTTTACTGTTTAGTGGTGGTCTGTATTTTCTGTGTTTTCTTTACCTGAAGAAAAAATGCATTTATTTGTGTTAATTGTTCTGATATACGTTTCAGTTTGCAGTTACAGTTTTTGCTATAAGATTTAGCTTAGACTTATTTTATGTTTTTATAAAAGTCTTTGGACATACTTACTTTGTTAGTTGTATATCGTTTTTCTGAGTTCTGTTCTCTGTTCTTTGTCAGTAGAGTATTCTGTAGTGGTGCTAGAGCATAAAAAGTAGATATGCATTAGTAATTGGATCATGTTTGTTATTTTTTACAATTTAGCAGTTAGTTTCATTTAGTTCATTTTATTTACTTACTTTATATTCACTGATTTTAAGGTTGGGTTTTGATGTTTTTGTAGGTGTAGTCGAATGTATCCAATGTTTAGTTGTGGCCTGTATTTTCTGTATTTTCTTTATCTGTAAAAAAAAATGCATTTTTTCATGTTAATTGTTTTGATATATTTATTATGTTGCAGTTACATTTTATGCTATAAGTTTTAGTTTAGACTTATTTTATGTTGTTATTAAAATCTTTGGACATACTTACTTTGTTAGTTGTATCTTGATTTTCTGAGTTCTGTTCTCTGTTCTTTGTCAGTAGAGTATTCTGTAGTGGTAGGAGAAAATAAAAGATATGTATTAGTTATTGGATCATGTTTGTTATTTTTTTACATTTTAGCAGTTAGTTTCATTTAGTTTGTTTTAGTTACTTACTTTTAATCCTCTGAATTGTAGGTTGAATCTTGATGTTCTTGTAGGTGTAGTCAAATTTATCCACAGTATTCTCTCCTGTCGTTTCTTTTTTCAGTTGGTTTGTGTTTAGTGTTTAATTGTTTATATAGTGGTTTGGTGTTAGTAATTAGTTGGCTATTGGTCGATTTATATTTGCAGTGTTTTTATTGGTTAGTTTGTATTTTTGAAAATATGTTTGGGTATTTATTTTCCATAGAAGGCAAACGCTAACTAATCTTTTGGTGAGATAATTTTATATAATTTATTTAAATAGTATTAGTTACATTTCTATCTAATTTAATATATTTTAATTGTGAAATGTAATTATATTTATAGTTTGTTATGAGAGATGTGTATTTTTGTGTTAATTATATTTTTAAATGTTTAAAAGTGTTATTGTATATTAATAATCATTTTTGATATTTCTAAATTAAGGATATTATTGTTGTCGATAATTTTCCTCTCGATATTTTTACTTAGTGTGTATATTTTTTAGTAGTTGATATTTAAATATTTCGATATGTATGTTGTTGATATTAGTGAGATCAATGTTTTATGTAGCTCGATATTTAATATCTGATATCTTTGTATGTTTTTAGTTATGTATAGGATGTCGATATTATTGCTTTCGATATTTTTGTGTTGATAATGTTGTAGGACGATATTGTGTCTTTCGATATTATGTCAGTGATTCGGCATGGACTGCTTAAAACCCCTATAGACTATGCATGCACTGTTCTGTGCACCGGCAAACTTGTGTTTTATACCTTCAATTCCCCAGTCTCTATCCTTACACTTCCAGCAAACACTCTGTGATTGCTGATTCAGTATTGTACTGAGGTATTCAGCAGAATGTCCTTATCTATGCACTGTGCTAAAAATGAAGCTCTTATAAATTCAGTCATGCAGTCTCTTTGCAGAACTGTAATCATGCAGTCAGTACCCAAGTAATTATGGAGTAAAGTAGGCCTTAGGCCATGCACTGCTTTAAACCCCTATATACTATGCTTGCAGTCTTCGATGCACCTGCAAACTTGCCTTTTATACCTTCAATTTCCCTGTCTGTATCGTTACACTTTCACCAAACACTCTCACACTACCGTTTCAGTATTGTAGTGAACCATACAGCAGTATGTGCTTATCTATACACTGTTCTGAAAGTGAAGCAGTTACACATTCAGCTTGACACTGCTTGCAGAACTCTTATCATCCAGTCAGTACCCAAATATTCATGTAGTAAAGTAGGCCTTAGTATATGGACTGCTTCAAACTCCTATTTACTATGCATGACTCTTTCTATGCACCTGAAAACTTGTCTTTCAAACTTTTAATTACCCAGTCTCTATCCTTATACTCCCTCCAAACACGTTGCCACTACTGTTTCAATATTGTAGTGAGCCATATAGCAATATATGCTTATCTAAACACTGTTCAAAAAGTGTAGCAGTTATACATTCAGCTCTACACTCTCCTTGGAGAAGTGTAATCATTCTGCCACTACCCAAGTAGTCATGCAGCAAAGGAGGCCTAAGGGCATGGACTGCTTCAAACACCTATAGATAATAAATGCACTTTTCTAAACATCTGCAAACTTGGCTTTTAAACTTTGAACTGCCCAGTCTGTATCCTGACACTTCCTCCAAACATTTTGCTACTGCTATTTTAGTATTGTAGTGAGTTATACATCAGTACATTCTTATGTATGCACTGTTCTAAAAGTGAAGGTGCTATATATTGAGCTCAACAATCTCTTTGTAGAAGTGTACGCATTCAGTCGGTTTCCAAGTAGTCATGCACCAAAGTAGGCCTTAGGGCATGGACCGCTTCAAACCCTATAGACTATGCATTCACTGTTCTATACACCAGCAAACTTGCCTTTTATACCTTCAATTGCCCAGTCTGTATCTTTACACTTTCACCAAACACTCTCACACTACTGTTTCAGTATTGCAGTGAACCAAACAGCAGTATGTGCTTATATATACACTGTTGTAAAAGTAAAGCTGCTATACATTCAGCCACACACTTTCCTTACAGAATTGTAATCATTCAGCCAGTACCCAAGTACTCATGGTAAAAAGTGGGTCTTAGGGCATGGACTGCTTCAAACTCCTATAGACTATGCAAGGACTGTTCTATGCACCTTCAAATTTACCTTTTATATGTTCAATTCCCCAGTCTCGATCCTTACACTTCCACCAAACACTCTGTCACTCCTGTTATAGTCTGGTAGTGGCTCATTGATCAGTGTGTAGTAATCCATTCACTACATTCAAACACTAATCAGCAGATGTACAATAAGTGGTACATCCCCAGAGATATGCCAATTATTGTGCACTGTGACATCACCACTATGGATGCACCGTATTTACAATGTGGTGTATTATGGGGCAAAAACGGCACAGATATGTGATGTATTTGTGTTGTGAAGGCGGCGCATTGCTTGACTTGCATTGCTAGCGCAATTGAGCTCCAGCAATGCTCTTGGGGCCCTATGCTTACAATGCTGTGTCAATCCTTACACCTGTTTCAAGCAGGGGCAGGGCTTTGATGCAGCATAAGCCCAAAAGTGACTGAATTAAATCTTATAGATTTCACTCAGTCACTTTTAGGAGGCGTTCCTGCGCCAGAACACCCCCCCCCCTGTGTAGGAAAACCTCCTTCTGGTGCAGGACTACAATGTGATGCACCTTCCATATGCGTCACATTGTAAATACCACACACCATGGCACATCTCTTGCACCACCGCTGCATCACAAAAGTGACGCAACAGATGTTTAATATAGGCACAAGGGGGCTGTAAATCCGCTCCTAACACATACTAATTCACCCAGGCAGTTTCACCAGCAAATTGAAGGAATAGACTAGTAACATATTTATGTGCATATGTTACATTCAAGTGCTTCAGAGGTACTACAGTATACTATAGGTAAACACCTTATAGATTTATGCTGTAGCACTTCCTTATAGTTCGGCACTTTCACATTCACCATACACTAGTAATATATTCATTCATTCATTTTTGAACTACACATTCATTCTGACAAACTTTTACACACTAATATAGAAATATAGTTCTTTCTTTGATCAGTGAAGGTAGTTCTAAAAAGAACTGTTTTTTTGTGTTTTTAGTTTTCTATTTTTTTGGGGTTTTTTCAACAAGTTTTTTTTTAAACCAAAAAAATGGAACTGGAACCCAATATGTGCCCAACAGGAACAAAAGAATGAAAAAAAAAACACTAATGTCGAGGACAACGATGCTCCCGCTTCCTGCATTTTATGAGGTCAATTGACTGTTCCCCATAACACAAAAGTTCATCGCAATAAATGCATAGAATTTTTAGTTCTCTGAAATCTGGTTCAATCTGAGGTTGTGGACTTCTTCCCGAAGGTGGTGGTGGTGCACTCGATGTACTTGGTACAGCAGCAGGTGGGTTCTCCTGCAACCTCCGTGTTGCAGCTCTCGCAAAGTTGTTGGGGTGCAAGTTTTTCACGTGTCGCACCATACTCGCTGTGCCAAATGAGTATTTGTTTGATGGATCGCCCCTGGAAAGAGTTGTTTAGCATATTTTGCAGGTTAAAAGCGGAGCATGAACCTTTTTATTCTCTTCAGGGAAAATAAAAACTTCGAAATCAGTGCTTCTTTTTTCTTCTTCTGAGGCTTTTCTGGAATGAATTCTCCCTCAGATGAATGGCTGGAAGACGACTCCATAGGTGTTGGCATTGTGATCTTCCTTCTATTTTGACAGGATTCACAGAAGAGATGTAGAATGATTAACTTAGGAGGGGTCTTTCAACAGTTGGAATAGGAAGTGTTATGAATCAATAAAATCTCTTCTTTTAAAGTCACATGGCTTTTTGTACGCTTACGGTGCACTTACGCTGTGAGTACATACGACGTACCACCGCGATTTGCGTAATTGCTTTTAAAAGTAATATACGCTTATTAAAAGTTTAAAAAAACTATTTTTATGATTGTCCCAGATAATGTCTTCTCTTACTATGTACATTAAATACATAAATATATGTATTTGAACAATTAGAAACTTTCGCGCCGTACGTGTACGGGGCACAAACACGACGTCACGCGGAAGCGTTGATGCGACGCGTAACGTCAAAGCATATTCGTAACGTATGATTTACCATACAAAGTATGGTGCGATCACCGTACGTGTATGGTACGATTATCCCACAAAAAAACAACGAAAAAGGAAATATATAGAATTTAATTTTAATATATTGAAAAAAAAAAAATATTAAAAATATTTTTGAATTTAGTTTTGTTATTATTTTACATTAAGAATATGAAATATAACTTAAAAAATTAAATACATACACATATTTATAATAAAAACGTAGGAAATTTGTATAAAAAGAAAGAAATATAATAATTAATACATTTAAAAATTATCATTCACAAAACCTTTGAAATTCACTGAAAAAACCATAGGTTTCACACACATTATAGTTAGGAATTAGCATTTAAAAAACCTTAGAATGGTATTTTCAGTGAATTTCTAAGGTTTTTAAAATGCTAATTCCTAACTATAACATGTGTGAAACCTAAGGTTTTTTCAGTGAATTTCTAAGGTTTTTTAAATGCTAATTCCTAACTATAACGTGTGTGAAACCTATGGTTTTTTCAGCGATTTTATATATATATATATGTTTCCCTCTTCTTCATTGCTTCATTTTGCGCCCAAGAAAGTGTCACTCATAGTTGTTCAAATGTCACTCATAATTACACTTAAATTATAAAAATGTCACACATAGCAATCTGAAACCTTGGCAGCTACGCAGAAGGAGTGAAGAAATGTCAATCATAATTACACTGAAATTTTGAACATGTCACACATAGCAATCCGAAACTTTGGCAGCTATGGCTTCCTCTACCCAGACCAGCTGCCTATACCAATAGTCCTTCAGACTCACTCTCCTTAATTCCTGTGGTCGTTCATTGCCCCGAGGCAGTAGTAGAGCCCTTCATGAAGCTTCCTGGGTGCTACCCATCCCTCGTACTTCAGTTACATGGCTTTCCTCGATGTATTGTTTTGTTAGTAACACAAGGCTGCGGGACAAATTGAGTGCGTTTATTTAAGTATTCACGTTAATTGCAGCCCCTTCACAAGCTGCGATTAACATGGATACTTAAATAAATGCACACAATCTCCCTTGCAGCCTCTTGTTACTAACAAAACAACATAGCAAGTTTAAAAACACAGTGTTTGTTTTTTAGGCTAATCTGCCTTGTTTGCAGACTTGTTGTATTTTTTTGTAGTAAACAATACTTTAATCTGGTGAATCAGAGTGTAAGAGACTGAGAAATTACACTGCTTGACATTGTCAATTTTTGTAAATCAAAAGGGTAGGTACGAAGAATTGTAAATCACTTATGAATGTTAGAAAAGCTGCCAAAATGTACTCTTTTTGCAAATTAGAAAATAGCATATGACATTTTTCAATATATATATATATATATATATATATATATATATATATATATATATATATATATATATATATATATATATATATATATATATATATATATATATATATATATATATATATATATATATATATATATATTACCTACTGGCGGTTGCCAGTAGGTAGTTATAGTTAGGACCTAGTTTCCATAGGAAATCCTCAACATTCTATTGGGAATAACTTTGGCGCCGGTTGTTGAATCTTTGCGAATTTCTCGAAGAAGATGGCCCTCTTCTTCCCTGAAAGTCTCGGAAAGATT
This sequence comes from Lissotriton vulgaris, assembly GCF_964263255.1. NCBI lineage: Eukaryota > Metazoa > Chordata > Amphibia > Caudata > Salamandridae > Lissotriton > Lissotriton vulgaris. Next base: position 957,169,399 of record NC_141694.1, read on the forward strand.
TGTCAAGCGGGGCCGAGGAACAAGGGGGGTCCCAAAACGTGTTTTCCCCATGTTAATATCCATAGGACGATTAGACACGGCTACAGCCCGAACCGCTGAACGGAATTACACCAAATTTGGGAAAATGGTAGGGTCCGGTACACAGATCAGGCTTTTGGTTAACTGGTGTAAATCCCTCCAGTAGTTCCTGAGAAGATCAAAAGAAAAAAATATATATATCTGGGCGGAGCCTAACCACACATCTCATCGTGAGTTCTGATTGGCTGTCAGCACTTCATCCAAGAAGTGTTGGAAGCCATCTTGGGATCAATATACATGATAGCACCTCATTAAAAAGCATTGCAGTTAATAGAAGGTTTTAGGACTTTAGTTACATTATAAATCATTTATTGATGGTACCATACTCATTGTAGGAATTGTGGTGTGTTGATTTTACCATGTGAAAAAGCCTTCTGCTGGGATATCATGAATCATGTTTGAAAGAAATCTATTATCTCATGCTTTTCCCACAGTGGTTTGGAAGGGGATCTATAAGCTAAACTGAAAGCAAATTTTCTGTAAATTCGCATTATCTTTCTCAGTCATGTGAGAATGAAGTCTGACACTCTCAGTTAAACATGTACATCCAACAAGGACATAGACTGTCAGTTGATTGCTTTGTGTTCTACTGCAGCTTCCCAGAGTGTTGTAAAGAACAACTAGAGCGCTAACAGTCCTACTTATTACAAAGGAATGGCACACCTGAAGCCATCTTGATTGGAATAAAGTGGTAACTCTTAAAACATTTAACTTAAAAAGGAACAAAATGAGGGGGTATATTTTGCCATAGAAAGTATGATTAGTGCTGCAGAAAGAAATATTAGGGCACATTTGAGTGACTTCTCAAATCCTCTTTTATTTCATTGAAAAATTCTGACATGCAGTCTCCCAAGATGGCCACCAGAGACAAAAGAGCCCAAATGTAGCCCAAATATCACCCAGATGTAGCCCAAGTATAGCCCAATGACAGAATGTCCCAGAGTGTTCTAAAGAATAAATAGAGCGCTAACAGTCTTACTTATGACAAAAGTATGGCACACCAGAAGCCATCTTGATTGGAATGTAGTGGTAAGTCTGAAAACATTTAATTTAAAAAGGAACAAAATGAGGGTGTTCATTTTGCCATAGAAAGTATGATTAGTGCTTCAGAAAGAAACATTAGGGCACATTTTGAGTGACTTCTCAAATCCTCTTCTATTTCATTAAAAAATTCTGACATGCAGACTGAAACATGCACTTTCAATACCAGCAGCAGACTTCCCTGGTGAGCAGTAGCTTTACTACAGTGATCTAATAAGCAACTAGCGTGCTAACATTCTGAATTTATGGCAAATGTTTGTCTGAATGCCTTCTTGATGGAATCAAAGTAGAAAACGAAAGTATTTCCTACTGAGGAGACTGTAGTAAATGAGGAAATTATGAAACTTCATAACAAATAAGTCTCCCAAGATGGCCACCAGAGACAAAAGAGCCCAAATGTAGCACAAATATCCCCCAGATGTAGCCCAAGTATAGCCCAATGACAGAATGTCCCAGAGTGTTCTAAAGAACAACTAGAGTGCTAACAGTCTTACTTATGACAAAAGTATTGCACACCTGAAGTCATCTTGATTGGAATAAAGTGGTAACACTTAAAACATTTATTTGCAAAGGAACAAAATGAGGGGGTTCATTTTGCCAGAGAAATTATGATTAGTGCTGAAGAAAGAAAAATTAGGGCACATTTTGACTTCTCAAATCCTCTTCTATTTCATTACAAAAAATTCTGACATGCAGACTGAAACATGCACTTTGAATACCAGCAGCAGACTTCCCTGGTGATCAGTAGCTTTACTACAGTGATCTAATGAGCAACTAGAGTTCTAAAATTCAGAAGGTATGGCAAATGTGTGACACATCTGAATGCCTTCTTGTGGGAACCAAAGTAAACAAGCATTGAAAATGCAATAGATCTCGCCCTCGTTTAAGTTAAAGCCATTCTGTTTGTAATGAGGTGGCTTTTTAGCTTTGCTTTTATTAGTGTTTTTCAAACTTTCATGTAAATAACATGCATATGTATGCATATATGTATATGAATGCATGCATTTATATTTGTATTTATATAGATATGCAGATTATATATGTTTATATATGTATGTATATAAATATATATACACATACATATATATAAATGCATTTACAGGTTCTGTTTCTGCCTCGAGGCTCGCTCGCTTCCAGCGCCCACCCAAGCAGCACAGACACGGACCTTGGATTCAGTGCTATACTTTATTTGAAAAGTTGAGTGCTAGTCGCCATAACGTTTCCGCTCAACCCGGAGCCTTGTTCACATGACAACGTGAAAGTGCAAGATACACCCTTTTGTACGTCACAATTCCTCTTGCACGTGATTCTGGAGATCACATAAACATAGAAAGCAGACATCATGGCACCGGCATTACAAATATTAAAACATTTAAATATCGACGTAGGCGTTAAGTTCAGATTCAGATTCAGATTAGCTTTATTCGATTTTAGTTTAAAAATCATAAAAGCAGCAACAATACAAATACAAACACCTTAACATTTCATTACAATATCGGTTGTTAAAAACAAGATTAAATGGGTATAACAGATCAGCTCATCAGTATGAAAACATTTCAATATCAATGAGACAGGTCTAAAAACAAAAGAGTCATACATACAGACTAAGAAGCCGGGGAAGGACATCAGGTAAACCTCTGTCAGCAATTTGTTTATTAGTTACGTACTGCCCTATCAAATAAACTCGAGCTCATGGATGACCTCTTAGTGGTGCGGTCTAATAGAATTTAATAGAATTTCTGGGGAAAAGTTCAAATCTATTGAAGGCTGGAAGGTTAGTTGCACGAGGAACACAAGATCCCCTTCCCCAGGAGTTGTATTTCCTTGCCGTTGGTGTTTGTAAGGGAATGTGTGGGAGACTCGGGTAAAAATCATGCAAGTCCCAGATGCAGATGGGGCCATATCTATCTTTGGACTGACAGAGTCGTAGGTAGGGGACAATATTCCTGTTCTTAAATTTAATAAGCACCAGGTCCCCCGCAATGTCTTTGGGCAGCGTACCTAACCACCCCACCCTCCTGACACTTAGTATTCCACCATCTAGCTGAGGTGGCAAGGGACTATTTTTCTGTAACCAAAAAATGACCTTGTTTAACAGGTCCTGATGTGATTCATGTGTTCCCTGACTTAGTGCGGGAACCCCAGAGAGGACAGTTACATACGGGGCGGCTTCAGGAGGTAAATTAATGCGTGGCATTCTTACCAAAGTGGGTCTGGCCCCTGTATCAGTTATTAGCTCAGATGTTAATTTAGCTTTAGGGCCAGTCGGGGTAAGTGTGTTAAGAGGCTGTAATAGATTTTCACCATTCTTACATGTAACAGACTTAGGCTTTACGGGGGCGATGGGATGATTAGGGCAGACAGATGTTGCCATTTTATTAGATGGAGGAGAGTTCTTTTTAATAGTTTTCTCAATACTAGTCAACCTGTCCTCCAAGTCGTTAATTTTTGTAACCAATGGTGAGATGACGGATAATAGCAGTTGCTCAATTTGGGCCAGAAGGGGCAGTTGGGGGGACAACGCAGGATCGTCTATTTTGTCCGCAGCCGTGACCTCCATTGAGGTTGTTAGGTTAGAGGGAGATGATGTAGGACTGGTGCACATATTTTTTGTAGTGACGTAGTTCTTATTGACAATATCACAGTCATGTTTCCCTCTGGTATTAGGACCCAGGGACAGTGCGTTTAGTGGAGTGCATTCTTTATTTGAGGGTGAGGCTAGGTCCCGTGGGATATCATTAGAGATGTCAGAGTTAGTGCCCTTAATAGGAGGGGTTAATGCATCAGGAATGTACTTTGTACCACACAGGGCGTTCAGTTCCTCCCAGAGGGACATAATTACTGTGATGGTAGACGATAATAGTCAATGGGTAAGAAGCAACCCAGTACCTCCTCTTACCGAAAGGTCAAATGGGGTTGCCCGTCCCGTCCTCTTCTGTGCCTCTGAGGGCCGTAGAGAGCCCGCCCTTTGCCCGGGCTTAGCCCGGCGTCCCGCGAAGCTGGAGTGACGCCTGCTTTATGCGCCACCCGGCGCGATGGTGTGGTGTCTGTCCAGAGCAGAAGGAGCCTGGGAGGTGTAGTTTTAGAACGCCCCCTCCGCACTGCGGCCGCGATAATGAGCACTGCGGCGGCGGGAGGGAGACGGAGAATGCCAGTGATTAGAGGTAGGTCAGGGGTTAGATAGCCCAGAGTCCGAGGTCCGTTCCCACGATGAGCTGGTCAAAAAGGCTCTGCAGCCCCTGCAGGCGTCCCCCGCTCCACCGGAGTGACGCCTGCTTTATGCGCCGCCCGGCGCGATGGTGTGGCGTCTGTCCAGAGCAGAAGGAGCCTGGGAGGTGTAGTTTTAGAACGCCCCCCTCTGCACTGCGGCCGCGATAATGAGCACTGCGGCAGCGGGAGACGGAGAATGCCAGTGATTAGAGGTAGGTCAGGGGTTAGATAGCCCAGAGTCCGAGGTCCGTTCCCACGATGAGCTGGTCAAAAAGGCTCTGCAGCCCCTGCAGGCGTCCCCCGCTCCACCGGAGTGACGCCTGCTTTATGCGCCGCCCGGCGAGATGGTGTGGCGTCTGTCCAGAGCAGAAGGAGCCTGGGAGGTGTAGTTTTAGAACGCCCCCCTGCGCACTGCGGCCGCGATAATGAGCACTGCGGCGGCGGGAGGGAGACGGAGAATGCCAGTGATTAGAGGTAGGTCAGGGGTTAGATAGCCCAGAGTCCGAGGTCCGTTCCCGCGATGAGCTGGTCAAAAAGGCTTGCAGGCGTTAAGTTCAGTTTTATAATAGTACAAAACATAATCACATTTAATAGCCTTGCATTATAAATTAAGCACTTCATGTATAAATTTTACATGACTTTGTATTCATCAGAAGTTCCAACGAGCCCGTGGAAGATCTAGATACTAATAAGTGGCTGATTGTGTATGTTAAAATCATTCACATTTATGTACAAAAAACGCCAATGCATATGTAACCGGCATGGAATGCGTTGTTTACCGTTAAATGAAAATGTCCAGTGCTAACTATATAAATAATTTATATAGAATGTATAAGTATGTGTCTGCTCAGTTTCAAAATACCGGGATGAATCCCCAAAGATCATGATTTCTACATGCAGTATCAAATACCCACTGCAGATCCCTGCAGCTGAACATACAAAAGGGAGTGCAAAAAGTGCAGTAAAGTGCTAAGTGATTAAATAGTGCAAAAAACATTGTAAATGTTTGAAAAAGATCTAGTAAACAGCAGGAATCAATATATACTGACACAGCTTGGACGGACTGAGCCCAGTCACGTCCATAAGCTTAATCTCTATATCTCAGTAATCATTTATAATTACCAGATATAACATTTTCAACAGAGTTCATTGTAATGATGGGGTCCACTTGGAAAAAGTAGAATATATCAGATTCAAGTATAATGTTGATAAAGTGCAAACATGTCACAGTTCCAGAGGTATCAAGATATAATGGGTCACATCATAATAGACCTAAAAAATGCATATCCTTATATTTCACAATTATAAAAGCTTGATGTTATTACTTAAAACATCCTAAGATAATAAATAGTACATAAGATGATTAAAACCATAACTTCCAAATGATAAAACCATCTAAAAATCATAGAAAAAAACAACTTCATATATGTACAGGAATTCAGAGTAACTATCAGTTATCCAACCAGAATTATAATGTAAATATGAGCATTTAATCAGATATTTATCCCAACACAGTGTACAAATCTTCGGTGACATTGAGACCACCCGGGGCCTTCGAATCTAAGCGGAGTATATACTTTGTTTCTAATCTACGGAGCGCAACCTCCCTATTGCCTCCTCTCCTGCTTGCTGGAACAGCATCAATAACAAAGAATGTTAAGTCCTTGTTATTGCTCTGATCCGCCTCTTTAAAATGGCACGCTACCGGGTAGGTATTGTCCTGATTAGAAATTGCCCTCAGGTGCTGCAAGATGCGTTTGTGCACTTCCAACTTCGTACTGCCATCATACCTGAGAGTGCAAGGACACTGGAGTACATAGATAGCATACTCTGATTTGCATGTTAGGACCTTGTCAATGTTATGCTTTCTATCACTGAAACCATCTTTGTATGTTTTAGTGTTGACCCCATGTGTGCAGGATTTACAAACTTTACATTTGAAGAAACCACCATTGTTTTGTAACCAGGTTGTCTTTTCCATGATTTCAGGATTGGTATCTACAAGACAGTCCCTCATAGAGGGTGCTCTGTTAAAGGTAAGAGTGGCTCTGCGTGGTAATGTCGGACCTATAATTGGATCACTTATCAAGATTGCCCAATTACGATTAAAAATGCGATATAGATCCCGATGTTGTTTGTTAAAGCCAGTTATGATTCTAAACTCATTTTTTGTTTCAGAGACTTCATTAGGCACCAAATTACTGGTGATAGAATGGTCATATTTGGCCAAAGGGTCCTGTCTCTTTCTCAAACGTGACTTTGCAATGGCATTGTCAATCACTGCTTCAGAGTACCCACGCTGCAAGAATCTGATCTTACTAGATGCTTGCGCCTCCACTAACTCTAGCTCAGTACTGCACACTCTTCGTAATCTCAACATCTCCCCATAGGGGATACTGGCGATGAGATGGTGAGGGTGGGCACTGGCCGCATGCAAAATTGTATTGCCGGCCGTCTTTTTTCTGAATAGCCTGGTTTCTATCTTACCCTTGTCAATGTATACTTCAGTGTCCAAAAATGTAACACTCGTCTGAATGATGGTAACCGTAAACTTGAGATTAAGCTTGTTGATATTGATGGCACTGACAAAATCTACAGCTGACTCTCTATCCCCTTGCCACACTACAAACAAATCGTCTTTATAACGAAACCAAGCAATAATGTTAGAATCCATTTCCTTACTGAATTGCGTTTTGAGGACCAGTTCCTCCCAAGCTCCCATGTGTAAACTGGCATAGCTTGGGGAGAAACTGGCCCCCATAGCAACTCCCTGTAGCTGACGATATATCAAGTTATTGTACATAAATACATTGTTGTCTAAACATATTTTTAACATTTCCAATAACATGGCAGTCTGATCCTTGTATTGTTCCTCCCTTTGGGACAGATAGTATTCTACTGCCGCCATACCATCCTAATGTAATATGCTAATGTACAATGCTGATACATCCAAGGCAAGCATCCACTAATCATCCCTCCACTCAATAGCTTGTAATTTAAACAAGAAGTCCCCAGTGTCCTGAACATAGGACTCCAAAGACTTAACGGCCCCCTGTAGGAAATAGTCTATGTAGACTGATGTTTTCTCCAACAGTCCACCCCTGGCAGAGATGATGGGCCTGCCAGGGTGGTTCTCCATACCCTTGTGGATTTTGGGGATAAAGTACATCAGTGGCAATACTGGATGATCGTTCCTAAGATATTTGTATTCATCGTCAGACAACATGGCTTTCTTTTTCCATTTGGATAATTTCTTGTGGTATTCTACTTGCATTGTTTTTATTAATGCCATATTGCAACGTTCATAGTGGTCCCTATTGTTAAGCTGGGAATAGGCTTCTTTGTCATACATTGACCTTGTCATCAAGACGATGTTTCCACCATTCTGTTTGTAATGAGGTGGCTTTTTAGTTTTGCTTTTATTAGTGTTTTTCAAACTTTCATGTAAATAACATGCATATGTATGCATATATGTATATGTATGCATGCATTTATATTTGTATTTAAATAGATATGCACATTATACATGTTTATATATGTATGTATATAAATATATATACACATACATATATAAATGCATATGCATATATATGCATATATATGTGTATATGTGTGCGTGTAGAGAGAGGTAGAGAGGTAGAGGTGTAAAGGTAGAGGTGTAGAGGTAGAGAGGTACAGGTAGAGAGGTAGATACTAGTAGAGAGAGAAGTAGAGAGAGGTAGAGAGTAGAGAGTGAGTAATAGAGAGTAGAGAGTGAGCAGTAGAGAGTAGTAGAGAGCAGAAGAGAGAGTAGCAGAGAGTGAGTAGTAGAGAGTAGTAGAGTGAATAGTAGAGTGAGTAGTAGAAAGCAGAAAAGAGTGAGTAGTAGAGAGTGAGTAGTAGAGAGTAGTAGATAGTAAGTAGTAGAGTGAGTAGTAGAGAGTGAGTAGTAGAGAGTGGTAAAGAGTGAGTAGTAGAGAGTAGTAGAGAGTGAGTAGAAGAGAGTGAGTAGTATAGAGTAGTAGAGAGTGAGTAGTAGAGAGTGAGTAGCAGAGAGAGCGAATAGTAGAGAGTAGTAGAGCATGAGTAGTAGAGTGAGTAGTAGAGAGTAGTAGAGAGAGAGAGTAGTAGAGAGTGAGTAGTATAGAGTAGTATTTAGTGAGTAGTAGAGAGGGAGTAGTAGAGTGAGTAGTGGAGTGAGTAGTAGAGAGTAAGTAGTAGAGAGCAGTAGAGACAGAGTAGTAGAGAGTGAGTAGTAGAGAGTGAGAAGTAGAGTGAGTAGTAGAGAGTAGTAGAGAGTGAGTAGTAAAGAGTGAGTAGTAGAGAGAGAGTAGTAGAGAGTGAGTAGTAGAGAGTAGAGAGTAGTAAAGAGTGAGTAGTAGAGAGTAGTAGATAGTGAGTAGTAGGAAGTGAGTGTTAGAGAGAGAGTAGTAGAGAATAGTAGAGTAGTAGAGCATGAGTAGTAGAGAGTGGGTATTAGAGAGTAGTGGAGTAGTAGAGATTTAGTAGTAGAGAAGAGTGGAGAATATTCCAAAGTATGGAACAACACCACTTGCACAACAAGTCCAATCAAATCATATCCCTTAGAGTCCTTATTGAAGCGCTGAATCTTAATGTATATTCAAATGCTTTTATTTTCCTTAAGTTTATGTTCCACAGCCAGCCGACGCGTTATACTCTCGCGGGATGTGCGCGCTCCACAAATGGGAATGCGCGCTCAGGGGTTGACAAGTGCACACGCACGGGCGCGTGCCTTATTGGGAACAGTGTTCCCCAGACCCAATCACATCCAAACCCAGCCAGTCAATCCACACCCAGGCAGAGTAAGCAGGATGGATATGACAAGAAACCAGCCACTTCTAAAAGTGTGGTTTCTAAACACACAATTTAAAAACCATCTTCACAAAAAGATGTGTTATTAAATTCTGAGTTCAGGCACACTAAACTCCATCTCTCCATCTTATGCTTATGGAAAGATATGCTGGAAACATGTGACACATGTGTCCCATTCTTTCCTATGGGCAAGATGGCCTTGCAAGAGTGAAAAACGAATTTGGCAGTATTTCACTGTCAGGACATGAGACACACCTCAGTACATGTCCTACCTTACACATACACTGCACCCTGCCCAGGGGGGTACCTTGGGCCTACTATAGGGGTGTCTGATGTACATAAAAAGGGAAGGGTAAGGCCTGGCAAGTGAATACACTTGCCGGACAACAAGGCAGTTAACAAACTGTGCGCAGGCGCTTCAGTGGCAGGCCTGAGATCTCTTTTTAGGGCTACTTGTGTGGGTGGCACAATTAGTGCTGCAGGCCCACCAGTAGCATTTGCATCATAAGCAATGGCACACAAAGTGCACTTTACTAGTAAGACAAGCATACCAATTATGGACAACCAATCACTATAACTCGTTATACCGGGAGCACTTGCACTTTCACACTGATCAGCAGTGGCAAAGTGCCCAAAGCATCTAAGTCGGCAACACAATGTCATTAAAAGGTCTAGGAGGAAGGCAAAAAGTTTAAGGAACTTTAGCAAAAAAGGGACAAGCCCAACAATAATGAAGATTAGTCCTCCAAACAATTCTAATCAAGTTTAGTATTCCAAACCCTCACAGTCACCCTAACATGAATCAGCAAGAACCATTTTGTATTACTCATTGGTGCAAGTAAGTTGGTACCTGTTCCAAATATGGTATCCATATACCTATATGTGTCTCTTTTGTAAAGAAGCCATACACACTATAGGGCAGTCTTTTAAATATTCACTGGCACTCCAGCAAGAGAAGGAATCAAAGGATGGGGATGGGAGTCATCCCTGTGTCCTTTTAAGGAAATTGAGTCTTCTATAGCAGCAAACTGTCACCATTGTTCATTTGAAAGTCTATGGTTGAACTAAAGGTTGAATTGTTTTTTTCACAACTCTCACCACTCAGCCAGCCCAAACTGATTAACTATCTGTGCAATTCACACTGGTCCGCTTCACTCCATTTCAGTTTATTATTTACAATGGGCATATATATGTATATGTATACATATATGTATGGGTTAGTGAATGGGTATATTAATGTGTGCCTTTGTGGGTATGTGATAGGGTGTTTCAGAAATAGTTTGAGGATGTCAATGGGTGTGTAAGTGCTTGCCTGGATGATGTCATCAGTGATGTCACTGACCATGTCATGAGTGTGTATAAAGGTGGATAAAAGTGAGTAGGATGTTTAGAAAAAAAAGAAGGGTTTTTGATTAAAGTAAGGAAAAGTACAGTGGTCAACAAAGGAGGATTACAAATTTCTAAAGAGTAGCAAGACCCAGGCAGAAGCCAATTGAGAGACTGATACAACCATTCGAATATTAATGCATCCAATAATACACCTAGTTATTCCATCATGTATACACTGACACATCCAGGTATACACTGATGCATACACTGAGACACCCAGGCACACACTGATGCTTACACTGACACACCTAGGCACACACTGATGTGTACATTAACACATATAGACACATACCTTTGCATCCACTAACAGACCCATGCAAAATGATGCTTACACTAATACACCCAGGTACACAGTAGTACATGCACTGACACACCCAGGCACACAAAGATGCATTTACTAACACCCCCATGCACACATAAACTAATGCAGCTAGTGACATACCCAGGTATACACGATACAGGTACTGCCACACCCACCAAACATGAATAGAGGCGTGAGACACCAACACAGACACTAATGCAAACACAGTTCATTTCACATACACTCACTGAAAACAGCCAGTAAGTTATCCATACTGAAAGTGATATTATTTTTCATTTTGTGCCTGTAGTATAATCTGATATATTGAATTGACATGTATAATGCTTTGCCATGTCTTAAGCTTTCCCTTTATTACATATAAATCACCCCTAAGGTAAACTGTATGTAGCCAATAGGGCAGGAAGGTATATGTTTAAAAGGCAAAACATGCAGTTTGAAGTTTCAGTGAGTTAGAAACACACTTACACACCAATAAGCCCAGTTATGCATCTACTCATGTATCTAGGCACTCAATGATATACCTATTTACAAAACCATTCAGCTACTCACATGCCCAGCCACACTGTGACAGAGTCACCTGCACATTCAGTCATACACCTACACAGCAGTTATACATCCAGCACTAACAGAGCCAGTTGTACACACAGTCATATACCCCAACACTCACTACCAGAGAAAGTAAGCAAACCATACGAGTACTTACATACACATTTACAGAAACTTAGAGTTACTAAGAGAGTCAGTCATATAGAGGCATAATTGCTTTGCATATCTGTGACACTCCCACAGAAGAACTGGTACACTCACTCACATATGTACTCAAGTACTGACACAACCAAATCACCCATCCAGACAAGTAGCCCTCTAAACATGTATCGGGCCTGCTACTGCAGAGCCTGTGTGTGCAGGTTTTCTGCCAGTTCGACTTGCCATTTAGGACCCTTTTCAAGCTTTAAAATCACACTCCACTACATATAAATCACCAATAAGGTAGGCCATAGATAGGCCATATGATAGAGTGCTATGTGCTTAAAAGGTAAGCCATGTACTTTGAAGTTTCAGTAAGTCATATGGGCACTTCCAGACCCATATGTGTAGTAGTTAAGCATTAAGTCTCACACAGGTTACATACCTATTTAGAATAGGATTGATTCACCCATACACTCAGTCATGCAAAGACAGAGTTGTTTAAACACTCACCACACAGCACTTATGTATTTATTGGTAACAAAGCCAGGTGCCCATACAGTTACACACCCTAAGAGTCACTAACAGAGTAAGTAACCGATCCATACAGCTACTACATACACATTTAGAAGTCAGTAAGTCATATAGCGACATAGTTACTTACTGTCAAGACCTGCCTGGCTGCCATCAAACATGACAATGGAAAATCTAAAAATACGTTTGGAAGACAAGCGCGATGTAAATACTCACGTTTGAAAAGACGACATGTGGTGTCTGTGATATTCCTCAAACGGTGTTTGACAGTGCTTCAGGATAGCAGTGCACACATGGCTGGAGTGTCGGGACGCGGCAGAGTTCCAAGTTGCCGGTCTAGTGTTCCTCAGCTCGCGACTGATACTGCAGGTGAGGTGCGCGTTCCGATAACGAACTGCGCACTTCAACTGAAGTCGTCCGTCGAGTCAGAGTGAATTCCTGAGAGCTCCGTGAGTCAGAGAAGTGTTCTTTCAATTATCTACAAGTTTCCTGTTATCGCATGCGCAACGTGGGACACACAAAGTAAGAAATCCAATCTCCAATTCAAAGACTGTTAAAAACTTCATCTACGCTTTCATTGCTTCTTGAATTCCAGAGTGAATTAACTCGTCAGTCAGATATTGACTTTTCTCCCCCTTTTAGTTTGCGCATAGTTAGGGTTCCTTTTGTTTGTTGAGGCACAGAACTCTACTACTCATGTGCTATTTCTGTTGACAAGTTACCGAGGATTCTTCATATGTGCAGGTAATAAGAAATCCGTGTTCACATATGAAAATCCAGAGAGAGAGAAGCAATTGCCTAAAGTCCTAGGGTAAGCGTTACTGTAGCATAAAGGTGTAATCATATGCTAGTCAGTGTTGCATGTATTATATTTTAGTGTTTCCCTGCAGGTTATCGTACAGAAGACCCAGAGGACCAACTCGAAGTGTGTAACACTACCACTCGGAGGCAGTCTCTCTTTTTTCTTCCACTTCCCCTTTCCCCCCTGCTTTAGGGGTTACCTGGACATTTATTGTCGGGTGGCCTCTGAGGTGGTGGAGCGTTGGGACTAGCGTCGACTCCTGTGGATCCATCATGCCTTCTTGACAGATTGAAGTGCCAGTCATCCACCTGAGTTGACATGGCAGAGGGGTTAGACTTAAAGGCGTTGGCAGGAATCCTGGAGGGGTTACAGAATCAGTTAACTCATTCGACCGAGGAAAACAGAGCTTTAAGAGATGAAGTTAAGCATTCCCAACAGGAAACTCATCAGATTAGATTAAAAATGGAGGAATTATTGGCAGGTACCACGCCTCTGCCTGGGGTAAATCCTAGTACTAGTTCAGCTTCTGAAGCAGCCACTCAGGTGATTCATTCAGTAGCCCCTGTGGTCCTATTGGCTAACCCTGAGAGATTTAGTGGGGACCCACATAAGGCCCACATTTTTCTTACTCAGTGCTCCTTACATTTTTTATGTCGAGCTGTAGTGTTTAAAGAGGATCAAGTAAAGGTTGCATTCATGCTGTCGTATTTGAGCGGTGATGCCGACGTTTGGTCCATGCCATTGATCTCCCGAGATGACCCAGCCCTGTACGATTTTGACCTTTTCAAAAATAGTTTTTGAGAATCTTCGACAGAAGAACTGCAAATCAAGCTATTGATAATGAACTTCTGGATATCAAACAAGGGAATCGCGATCTGGTAGCTTATATCGCTCAGTTCAACAAACTGATTGTGGAAACGGATTGGCCAGAAGAAAAGCGTTCAGCAATATTCTATCGAGGCCTTAAGGATGAACTAAAAGACGCTTTGGCTCAAATACCTAAGCGACCACAGGACATCGCTGAACTGATTGATTTAGTTCTACAAATTGACCACCGTCAATTCGAAAGAAGGTCTAAGAAGAGGAAGGATTTCAAATCTTTCGTTCCTCGTTTAGATCGGATCAAGTCGGAAGGCAACAAAACAGAAGTCAATTCAAGTGAGGAACCTATGCAGATCGGTTCAATTAGAGGCCCATTGTCCAAAGAAGAGAAGGAGAAACGGCGTACTAATCATCTGTGTTTGTATTGTGGAGCCTCGGGGCATTTTGTGAAAGAATGCCCAAAGAAGCCAAAGATCAATCAAGGGTTAAAAGACAGATCCCATCAGTAGAGGGAGTTGCCCTGGTGGGATGTTGCAATGAGTCAACTCAGGAACCTCAACAATTGGTGAACACCTTGCAGTCGTCAGCGCCACATCTGACAGTCTCATTTTCAGTGAGATTTGGGTTGCAAGAAATTAGGGAAGTATCAGTCATGATTGACTCCGGGGCCACGGGAACTTTTGTGATTTGCAGTACGCTCAGGAAATCGGAGTCAGGGCCATCAAGAAGAGACATTCAGAAGTGGTAAAAGCAGTTGATGGCACTAATCTTACCTCAGGCCCATTGTGAATGAGACGGAAACTTTGGAATTGGTAGGGTTGCAGGGCCATAGAGAATTTATAAGATTCAATCTAATAGACGCCCCGCAACTTCAACTAATCTTGGGGTTGCCATGGTTGTCTGAGCACAATCCTACTATAGATTGGGAACGAAGAACTGTGAAGATGAATTCAGAACATTGCCTAAAGAATTGTTTTTCCAGAACTAATCAGAAGATGGAAGAGTCCCCAGCTACTCAGCTCGCTCAACTCCCCATCAGTATTTGTACGGCTGTAACTCAGGAAATACCTACAGAATACCATGATCTTGCTAGTGTGTTTGACAAAAAAATGCAGAAAGACTTCCTCCTCACAGGGATTACGATTGTAAAATTGAACTTGAACCTGGGGCGGTGTTACCCTGCAGTCGTATTTACGCGTTAACTGAAGCCGAGAATGTATACCTGAAAAAATACCTGGATGAGTATTTGAAGATTGGATTTATCCAGCCGTCTCAGTCACCAGCGTCATCGCATTTGTTTTTTCGACCCAAGAAGGATGGTACTCTTCGACCCTGCATCGACTATAGAGCCCTGAATCAAGTCACCGTTAAGAATAGGTATCCACTTCCCTTGATCTCCCAGCTTCTGGACCAAGTCAAGGGAGCCAAGATATATACCAAACTTGATCTACGTGGGGCGTACCATTTGGTAAGAGTAACCGAGGGCGATGAGTGGAAAACGGCCTTTCGGACTAAATATGGCCTGTTTGAGTATCAAGTGATGCCCTATGGATTGAGCAACGCTCCTGCAGCTTTTCAGCACTTGGTTAACGATGTTTTGCGGGAATTCTTAGATCGAGTTGCAGTAGTATACATCGATGACATTTTGATTTTTCAAACAGTGTCCAGGAACATGTGCAGCATGTAAGAGCTGTGTTGCAGAAGTTGCTAGAGAATCACCTATCTGTTAAACTTGAAAAATGCTCCTTTTATGCTGAACGAGTGGAATTTTCGGGTTTCGTTCTGTCAGCTGATGGGGTAGAAATGGACGGTTCCAAGGTTCAAGCCATTCAAGAATGGTCTTCCCCGAAATGTGTGAAGGAAATACAAAGTTTTATTGGGTTCGCTAACTTTTATCGAAGATTTATACCCAATTGTTTGGACAAGGTTTCACCCATCACACGACTCCTGAAAAAAGGGAAGAAGTTTGAATGGTGGGATGAAGCAGAAATGTCATTTCAGACTCTGAAGAAGACTTTTGTTACAGCTCCTATTTTGAAGCATCCAGATCCGGAACAACCATTCTATGTGGAAACCGATGCGTCAGATTTCGCTACAGGGGGAATATTATCTCAGAGAGATAAACAAACAGGTCAGCTGCACCCCGTAGCCTACCGATCAAGAAAATTATCTGAGCCAGAATGCAACTATTCCATTGCTGACAAGGAGTTGCTAGCGGTTAAGGAGGCCTTTCAAGACTGGCGTCATTATCTATTAGGGGCCAGGCATTGTGTGGCTGTATTCACTGATCATCGCAACTTGCAATTTTTAAAATCTGAAAAAACTCTCACGCCACGACAACTGAGATGGTCACTGTATTTCTCGGAGTTCGATTTTGTGATCACTTACAAACCTGGATCTCAAAACGGCAAGGCTGATGCTTTGTCAAGGTTGAATTCTTCTGAAGAAACAAAACCACCACTTCCTGAGCTAATCAATCCGTTGGAGAAGATAATTGGAGCTATCCAGTTAGAAGAATTTACAGAGGAAATCTTGAAGAATTACTCCACAGAACTTACAGATTGGGCTACGTCAGATAATAAGAAAACTCTGGTTAATGGTCTTCCTTTCTATGATGGGAAATTTTATCTACCGTCTAAAGAATTGCAAGAAAAAGCTTTGGGAAGTTGTCCCGATGATCATCCTGCTGGTTATAAGGGAGTTAAAAAGACCCTGGAACTGATAAAATGACATTTTTGGTGGCCTGGCATGGCAGCTCAAGTGGGACAGTATGTTTCATCTTGCGAATTGTGCATTAAAGGGAAACCAAACCGAAGTGCTCCTCAGGGGTTATTGCAGCCTTTGCCTAATGCTCCAGGTCCGTGGCATACAGTGTCATTAGATTTAATTGTAGATCTTCCACCTAGTTTGGGTCACACAGTTATTTTGGTGTTAGTTGATGCATTCTCTAAAATGGGACACTTCATTCCATTAAAGGCAGTTCCCTCCTCACCCCAGTTAGTGCAGCTATTCAATCAAAACATAGTGCGAGCTCATGGAATTCCACAGATCCTCATATCCGATAGGGGTACTCAATTCATATCAAAATTTTGGAAAAAGTTCATGCACAGCCTAGGGGTTGACACGCGCTATACGACCAGTTATCATCCAGAGACGAATGGTCAAACGGAGAGAGTTAACCAGGAATTAGAACAATACCTTTGACTCTTTCTGTTGGAACAGGAGGGTAACTGGTACGAATTGCTGTAGTCAGCAGAATTTGCCTATAACAACGCAGTACATGATTCCACTGGGTATACCCCATTCTATCTTAATTCAGGAAGACACCCGAGGCTGGTGTTAGGTAAAATGGATGAAACAGTGCCTGCAATCACCGAAGTCATGACTGATTTGAGAGTAGCATATGACAAGGCCCAGAAGAACTTAATCAAGGCTAAGGAGTCATACAAAAGACAAGCAGATAAAAAAAGGAGAGTAGGGTCAAGTTTTGAGGTGGGTGATGAGGTATGGTTGTCTACCAAGCATTTAAGGTTAAAAGGAAATAGGAAGTTTCAACCTCGATACATTGGCCCATTCAAAGTGTTGAAAATCTTGAATCCAGTGGTAGTTAAATTATAACTTCCAAAATCATTGAAAATCCACCCAGCTTTTCATGTTTCTCTTCTTAAAAAGAATCCAAAAAATGCTAGACTCAAGGTGACTCCCCCCCCCCCATTGATGTGCAATCAGGAGAAGAGTTTGAAGTTAGCAGAATATTAGACTCTAAGATTTCCAGACAGAAGCTACATTACTTGGTTGAATGGAAAGGTTATGGACCAGAGGAAAGATCTTGGGAACCTTCCTCGAATGTACATGCCCCAAGATTAATTCGAACCTTCCATAGAATGTTCCCTAAGAAACCAAAATTGGGGGAGCCTCTTTTGGAGGGAGGTACTGTCAAGACCTGCCTGTCAATAGCACTACAGGAGAATGTTTTTCAATTTGGTAATCGTATGTACCAGCAGATCAAGGGTGTCAGCATGGGGGCGGCCATGGCCCCCTCGATAGCAAATATATATATGGCTCTTTTTGAGGCACGTAACATCTACAATGAGATGGCCCCATTCTACGAGTCTGTTTCCCACTGGTACAGGTACATTGATGATATTTTTTTCATCTGGACCAGTGGGGAACAGACTCTTGTGGAATTCTTAGAATGGATCAACCTTGCAGATGAAAATCTACACTTCACTGCTAGGTTTGACACCACAAAAGTAGAATTCCTAGATATATACATCAGGAACGGAGATAAAAAACTAGAAGTAGATCTATACACCAAACCCACCTCGAGAAATACTTTGCTCCATTTCTCGAGCTACCATCCCAGGAGCCAAAAAGATGGAATACCATTTTCACAGTTTCTCAGAGTAAGGCGCAATTGCACCAGCATCAAGGACTACGACACACAATCTGAAATAATGAAGAAAAAATTTATGGATAGAGGCTATCCGCATCGATTAGTCCGACAAGCTTATAAGAGAGCTAGATTTTATGATCGGGATGCACTTTTGAAACCTAAAAATGAGACCCAGGAAAAGAAATTGGTGTGTGTCACACGACACTCTACCATGAATGCTACCATCAGGCAGATAGTAAATGCTAATTGGCACCTGTTAAACATAGAGCACTCAAAACCCAAATTGAAGAAACCTATGTTTGCGCACCGCAGAAATAAGAACCTTAAAGATCTTATTGTAAGATCAAGACACATAGGTACCTCAGAAAGGCCTCCCTTTATACAGAAATCTATACAAGGATCCAATCCAGTGAAAGGCACCTCTAGATGCGGTTCTTGTCAATCTTGCAAGGACATCCTAACAGGAGAATCATTTCAATTAAATGATTATGACTTCAAAGCCAGTGATCTATGGACGTGCAACACCAGCAATGTGGTGTATTTGCTCCTGTGCCCCTGTAATTTGGGGTATGTGGGTGAAACCTCCAGACCTATAAAGACCCGGCTAACAGAGCACAGGTCCGCTATCAAAACCAAGAAAGTATCTGCACCTCTTGTTGCTCATTATAATGACTACAATCATGCCCCATCTGATTTGAGATGGCGTATACTTGAGAAAATTAATACTCCTAACAATAAGGGAGGAGAGCAGATACGAAAGAAACGCGAAGTGTTTTGGATTTTCTCCCTCAACACTTTCACCCGGGGACTCAACAATGAATTACCCTGGGAGAATGCTATCTTATAAACCTTCTGTTTTGATCACCTGACTTTAAACTGCTGAAATTTCCCATTTAGGACCTAGGGTTGGTTACACATAGGTAACTAACCTTATAGCCCTTTTCTTCAATATATGGTTACACATAGGTAACTAACCTTATAGCCCTTTTCTTCAAAATAAATATATTCTAATCTAAAAATATAAATTTATTCGAATCTAAATGTATAAATCCAGTTTATTTGCCGTCCGGAAATCAAAACATGGAGTCGATATATATGCACTACATTGTTTAAAGATAATTGTTTACCCCTCGAAACATTTTTGTTTTCATTTCTGCATCGTGTTTCTTACCAATGTTTTGCTTCCGGTGCGAAATAAACTGACAGACCACACGATAATATAGCCCGGTCCCCTTTAAAGAACACGCAAAGGAAAGCTTATCCAATTAACAACGCGCATATAAAAGCCCGCCACAGTCGACGTACCAAAGTCGCTCTCTTTTTGGAAACTGACTCGTCGGCAGACCCCCGGATGTAGCTGGCTATCATCAGCGTTCTCGGTAAGCCTCTTTAATCTCCGGTTAGGCTAGTTAAATTTTCTAACCTTTGCTCAAACGTAGGTCATACTTAAAGCGCCTTTTGTCTTAAACAGGAATTGTTTTTATCAAGGCGGCATCACATACGTGCAGAAGTGAATGCGACCTCATTTAGAAGTGGCGCCCCCTTTTTTCTTAAACGCTCAAGGTAAGCGATTTTAGCATGCACTTAACCATCTCTGCAAACTCCTTTGGAAGCCTCCTTCTATTTAAAATATCACTCTTTGTCCTCCACCCATAGGACTTATTTGGGTATTGATGCGCCCTTTTACACCGTGATAGGGCTTACCGCTCTGTAGTATCCTGACTCAAAACCCGGCGCCTTTCCACATTTATCGGTGTTGGCGAGGGCTACCACATCACATTTAGAAAGGTATGTTAAAGTTACCGATTTGTGAAGCACCAGCCTCAATATCATGTATACACCAAGTTCCTAAAAGCGTAATGTAAATATAACTGTTCTTTCAGTTAGGAGCTCTGCAGCTGCCCAATCATACTACCGCAACTATTGCCTTCATATATAGCTGCTACCAATAACTACTGTCACTCCCCAGAGGTGACCTCCTCTTTCTCACACGGTAAGCTACGGTAGCCATACTCTGATAATTACCAGAGTATTCGTGATTTATATCCGAATCTAAATTGTGCACTACTTTTTGTTTTGATAGGTAGCCCAAACAGCCCTTTAAGTAACTACTGTGCCTCCAATTTTAAAGTCCGGAATCGAGAGTGTGGGATCAATAATTCTCTAATTTTAGGGTAAGAATGATGGAATAATAATAAGAAAAGGCCAACACAAACCTTTCCACTGACCCAAGACATCTATTTTTATTAAATTACGCATTAGAGTGACCATATCTTTTTCTTTAGGATTTATTGACCTTGTTCCAACAAGTTGAACATACTAAAGAACAGATTCAACACTTGTCCCCTAATATTGCAGTACAATAGGTAAGAATGCAATAATTTTTAGTACGGCTAATGGGCCATCTCTTTAAATAAAAGAGCGTTACTTTAATTTAGCTAGACAGGTATAATATAAATAATAATAATAACTGTACACCACTTATCTACTTTACTTTTTCTTATCTTTTCTTTTATCTTTTCGCTCCCCTCCTTCTAGTAGATTATTGCTACTGGCTGTACAAATAGTTTAGTGATAGACATCTGTACACATTATAGTAAAGATGCCATCATCTATTTTTGTATTTTACCTGTATATTGTACTTATATATTGACAG
The DNA here is from genome assembly GCF_964263255.1 of Lissotriton vulgaris. Classification (NCBI taxonomy): domain Eukaryota; kingdom Metazoa; phylum Chordata; class Amphibia; order Caudata; family Salamandridae; genus Lissotriton; species Lissotriton vulgaris. The sequence goes on from NC_141694.1 coordinate 957,190,148, forward strand.
AGAGTGAATATGTGCTTATGCTCCTTTAAAAACAGTTATACTAATTAAAGTTGAAATGAAAACAGGTAAATGTTCATAATGCGAAACACCTTAAACAGAAATTATCCAACAAGTATAACTTTCTTTTGTTTTGCAAATTGTCCAAAACGATATCTAGACAATTTAAGCAAATGTACATCATCCTGCACCCAAGGTGTCTTCCTATGTAGCTTTTGAACATATATTACAACCCTATCCTGTTTAAACTAAATTGATCAATCAGAGTGTATTGTATGCCAAATCAATTTTTGTGTTTGTATCTTTCCAACAGCCATTTGTAAATATAGGTAGCTTGTCAAATCTGTTGTCTTCTTAGAGCGGTTTACCATAAATTTGGAATGAAGAATGTACTATGTACCAATAGAATCTGCAAACAAACGTCAATCTAGTTCAGTAGTAATCATGTGATAGTAACTTTACATCTATAATAATTTTATGTAATAATTATGTCTTACAGAGTTTTTTCATGGTTAATGTCCTGATGAAGACATATTGTATATGTCGAAACGCGTTGACTGGAGACCACTTAACCTTCCTTTTATCTAATTTGTGAATACATATGTATCAGTCTTTTTATCAATTGTGATCAATGTGTTTAATTTTTATCCCCTTTTTTATCAAATTAAACTATAAATATTTTTTCTAACTGAACTAGTCTGTTTGTTTAATCTATTGTGTACTTTCCTCAGTTTATGCCTGGGATTGTTTTTTCAAATATCGTTTACCCTGTCCCAGGATATTTATCCTTATCAGGGGGTCCTTGCTACCCACAGTATAAGACCTGCCTGGCTGCCATCAAACATGACAATGGAAAATCTAAAAATACGTTTGGAAGACAAGCGCGATGTAAATACTCGCGTTTGAAAAGACGACATGTGGTGTCTGTGATATTCCTCAAACGGTGTTTGACAGTGCTTCAGGATAGCAGTGCACACATGGCTGGAGTGTGGGTACGCGGCAGAGTTCCAAGTTGCCGGTCTAGTGTTCCTCAGCTCGCGACTGATACTGCAGGTGAGGTGCGCGTTCCGATAACGAACTGCGCACTTCAACTGAAGTCGTCCATCGAGTCAGAGTGAATTCCTGAGAGCTCCGTGAGTCAGAGAAGTGTTTTTTCAATTATCTACAAGTTTCCTGTTATCGCCTGCGCAACGTGGGACACACGAAGTAAGAAATCCAATCTCCAATTCAAAGACTGTTAAAAACTTAATCTACGCTTTCATTGCTTCTTGAATTCCAGAGTGAATTAACTCGTCAGTCAGATATTGACTTTTCTCCCCCTTTTAGTTTGCTCATAGTTAGGGTTCCTTTCGTTTGTTGAGGCACAGAACTCTCCTACTCACGTGCTATTTCTGTTGACAAGTTACTGAGGATTCTTCATATGTGACAGGTAATAAGAAATCCGTGTTCACATATGAAAATCCAGAGAGAGAGAAGCAATTGCCTAAAGTCCTAGAGTAAGCGTTACTGTAGCATAAAGGTGTAATCATATGCTAGTCAGTGTTGCATGTATTATATTTTAGTGTTTCCCTGCAGGTTATCGTACAGAAGACCCAGAGGACCAACTTGAAGTGTGTAACACTACCACTCGGAGGCAGTCTCTCTTTTTTCTTCCTCTTCCCCTTTCCCCCCTGCTTTAGGGGTTACCTGGACATTTATTGTCGGGTGGCCTCTGAGGTGGTGGGGCGTTGGGACTAGCGTCAACTCCTGTGGATCCATCAGGCCTTCTTGACACTTACCTATCTATTGACACATGCACATAGGAAATGGTACACTCACTCAGATATGTACTCAAGTACTGACCCAACCAAGGGAGCCATTCAGACGGACTGCCATGTAAACATGTCTCAGAATGTTACTGCAGAGCCTATGTATTCAGTTTTAAGGCTAGGCCGATTTGGCATGTAAAACTCCTTTGCTAAACGTTGAACTCTTCTTCTAGAACAAATAAGTCACTCCTCATGTAGGCTGTACATAGGCCATAGGCAGTATGCTGTACGCTTAAAAGGTAAGACATGTACTTTGATGTTTCAGTGAGTTGTATGTAAACTTACAAACCCATACATCAAGCTATGTATCCAGTCTACCACCCATACTACAAGCCATATAATTATTTTCAAAAGCATAGAGCCACTGACACACTCAGTCAGACAGCGACAGACATACTAACACATTCAGATACACACTTACACAGCACACATATATCCATCAGTAACATAACGACTAACCAGTTGCATACACAGTTACATACCATTAATCTCACTAATACAGCCAGTAAGCAAACAATAGAGCCTCTACATAATCATGTTTAGATCTGTACACATACAGTTATATAGTGACATAGTAAAAACACATCATGTGACACCCCAGTGTGGGTCTGGTATAGTTGTTTAGGTATCCACTCAAGTACTGACACTCTAAGTCACCTATCCAAACAAGTAGCCATTTGAATATGTTCTGGGCCTACTACTGCACAGGCTGTGTGTACAGTGTTAATGCCAGGTTGATTAGCCATTTAAAATGAATTGCCAAGCCTTAAACTTATTTTTTTCCACATATAAGTGACTAATAGTGTAATCTGTAGGTAGACGTACACTGATGAATATACTGACACACCCAGATTCACACTGATATATCTACTAATATACCCAGATACACACTTATGCATACAGTAACACATCCAGGCACATACTGATGCATACACTGTCACACCCAGGCACACACTCATTCATGCACTAACATACCCAGATACACACTTCTGCACACACTAACACACCCAGGGCCATGCTGATACATATAGTGACATGGCCACACATAGACTAATGCATACACTGGCACAACCAGCCAAACACTAATACACACAGTAACACATATAGTCACACACTGATCCATATAGTAAGAGACCCAGGCACATACTGATCCATACTCTGACACCTTCATGCTGACAGTGATACATACAGTGACACACACAGTTACACTGTGATGCATAGAATAGCACAACCAGATATATACTGATATGGAAAAAAGATACACCAACATTTGGAACAGACAATGTTGAGTCTGTAATGTCTTTTATGGAACAGTATGTGACATGACCCATCCAGAAACACACTAGTTAAAAGGTTTAAGACAACAAGTACTGCACTTTCAAACACATGGATGTGTGAAGTACTGCTCTCAAAAATACAGATGTAAAGGAAAGTTTTACACAAGATGTCGGCTTGGATTCCCATGACCTGCCATTTCCCAAGGAAGAGTTTTTTGTCTGCAGTCACACATACAATGACATGTAAATCATCAAAAAACGCATACAATGTGAGAAGAACAGAGGCCTCCAAGTATATTAATGACTATAACCCTGTAATTCTCAAAATGTAGAATGCAAATATGGATAAAAAGATTTGTTGCAGGCAACTCCATCCTGTTGCTCGTTACCTCAGTTGATATCCTACAAAATCAAAGAAGACAGAGATGAAGGAGACGTGGGAAGAGATTTCTGCAGAAAAGACTAACAAAAAAATTATACAGCTTTAGCTTGAAAATGATTTCTCAAACAGACACAGGGTCCCATGAGTGTTGTGACTGGTTGAGCATGGCCAGTTTTTTCTTGAGGTAAAGGGGACTTGTTTGGGCAAGTCTAGCCTTAGCAAGTAAGCGTAAATACATTGTTAAAGTCTTTCCCCGAAATTCAGCATCTACAAAGTTTGAACCCGAAAGTACAGACATCGTGAAATCAAATATGTTAGATACATAATATTCAAGGAGTCTACATCTAGAAACCATGTGCCTTCATGAAGTACTTCCACACTGCACATATAAAAACAATGTAACAGAAAACACATAAGAAGGGATATATGCAGTAGTTGGATGTGACGGTTGTTTGGTCGGACACGAAAAGGAAATCTAATTAGCCACACAAAAAACTAATGTGCCATACTCCAGACAAAAGAGAGTGTTTATATTTGGCAGTTCTACAACTCTTCAAACTTTGGTGTGCTGAATTGAAATTACTTGGAGTCTATGACTGCAACACAGATTCTTTCAACGTTGTGAAGGACAGTATTCAGTGTTCAGTCTTTAAAAACTATTTGCAACCTTCCAAGATCTGCAGTCCAGACACTCCCTGCACCCATCCCAATTTTATAAATACCTTCAGCTGTGCCACGCCCTTTGCACACACATCTCGGGCACCACTACAATACTCAAGTACAGCCCACTGGAAGCGCAGATCATGATGGGAGACCTGGGGAAGTGGGGTTTCTCCTGCATTTACAATTTACTAATGAACAACACCCCAACAACACTCAAGCGGCTTAGAAGCCAGTGGGAGGGTGGGGTGGGCCTCCTGGAGGAGGAGAAGGATTGGAGGGACACCTTGATGACACCCAAGATGGTTACTGCGTCTTCCAGACTCCGTCTGATCCAACTGTACTACTTGCATGCAGCCTACCTCACCCCCACTCACCTCCACAGAGCTGGCCTTTACCCAACTTTCTCTTGCATACGCTGCGGCCATGACCAAGCTGACTTCTTCCACATGGTTTGGGCATGTTCCCTACTAGAGCAGTACTGGGGAAGTTTCGAGCAAGAACTTACCAAGGTCCTGGGCTGGGAGGTCCCGCACGATCCACTACAAGCCCTTCGAGATATCACGGACGGGTTGGACGGGTCCCGTAATAAAAAACTGTTCTTCAACATGGCAATGCTTGTGGCGAAGCGTGACATTGCCGCCAGCTGGAGATGTCCCACCCCGCCTTGCGTTGGGAAGTGGCGTAGGGGAGTCAATTGATGCCCCATGCAAGAGAAGGCTCTATATGTATCACAGGGCTGCCCAAAGAAATACAACAAGGTTTGGGGCAAATGGTTGGGTCTGATAACTTGAAACTGTCTTACCCACTTACTACATGCTTCACCTAAGACCCTCAGTGGTCCTGATGAGTTATGACGTATCACCTGATCAATTGTGGGACTTGATTATCCAAGTGCTGTATCATACTGCTGGTCTTGTACTTTCTTTTGTTCCAAAATTCAATAAAACTGTTTATAAAAAAAAACTATTTGCAAATGTTAAATGAAGAGGTCAAACAGAAAGAAATAATTGCTGCTTTGATATCTAAGGAGAGTTCACAGACCAGCTAATGTTTTGGACCAATGAGTCAAGATCCTCTTGGACAACCAATTATTGGAAATGAAGCTGCAATAGCCATGAATGAGGTGGAAAATGAAATGGAACAAGTGAGACAGGAAAGAGTTGATTTGCAAAAGTTAGTTGGACAACTGAATGACAAACAGAAATACATTTATATGGAGGTAAAAGAGAAACTAGAACATGGATTCCTTCATGAGAAGAAACAGTGTCAATGCACAACATTTAAGCCAGTATTGTTATATGTCAGTGGTCAAGCTGGCAACAGGAAAAGCTTTTTAATTAAAGTTCACACCACTTACCTACAGAGGAAGACAGAATCAAATGTGTCATGTGTAGTAACAGCACCAACTGGATTAGCTGCACACAACATTAAAGGAAGTATTTTATATCGACTACTTATGCTACCCCTTGAACATGAAAATAAAGTGGAACATCAGAAGTTATCCAGTGAAGCTTGTCTTGAAGTCTCAAGAGCACTGAAAAACTGAAGCTTCGAATCATTGATGAGGTGAGCATGGTCTCAAACGTAATGCTTGCTGTTGTACAATTGAGAATGCAACTGATTTTAAAAAGAGAATATGACTTGCTATTTGGAGGAAAGCTTACTTGTCTTTGGTGACCTACTGTAGCTTACTTCCATCAAAGGACAGCATTGTTTTCAAGACACTTCTCTATGATGAAACTTTGAATTCTTTGGGAAGTATTGGCATTGTAAACAATTGGCTAAACTTTCAATGAAAGGAACTACTTAAAAATATGAGTCAATCATCTGACATAGAATAAGGAAATATTCTGAAAGACACTGGACTAGGAGTTATGACAAAGGAGGGGATATATTCCTTAGAAATTCATCTAAGCAAGAAACTATTTTCCTCTAACAATACAGCAGCACAGATAATGGTCAATTTCCTTCAAGAAGGGAAATCCATAGTCTGTTTAATGCATACACCTTAGGAGTGCTCCAATTTTAATGATTAATTAAAAAACTGGAGAAAGAACAATTTTTGGAAACTACAGCAATCAACAAAATGGAGCACAAGGGAGTGACAGTACTGCTAAGTGCAAAATTACAAGCAAAATTGGATTAATTGGAGAAATCTGTATCCAGGCCTGCAGGATTAGAAAAGTGTTTATGCGTATGCAAAACTGTAGAGTAATTTTGCGGCGTAATTTACAGCCTGATTCCTCATTCTCCCGTTTTGCGAGCCCCTAATAGCGATTCATAGCGAATCGCTATTAAGGACTCGCAAAACGGGATTCATGTAGAAATTGCATGAAGAAATGCGATTCCTACATAATCCTTATTTGCGATTAGCAATTTGCTAATCGCAAATAAGGAATAACTCGCCATTCATTCCTATGGGCCAAAAGGCCCATAGGAATGAATGGGGAGTATTCCTTATTTGCGATTAGCAATTTGCTAATCGCAAATAAGATAGCGATTTGAAGGGTGCCAGGGGTGTCCAAATGTAATTCCTCGCAAAATTGCGAAATCGCATTTAGCGATTTTTGCATTTGGGATGATGAATCCCAAATGCAAGTAAGTAATCTTTATTGCTCAGTTAATTAAAACCATTGCAAATATTAGTACATGGGAAAAAATAAAATTATAAAAGTATAAAATGACTATAGGTTCATGATGTTAATGGTCATTGCTGCAGAAATTTATGCAGCTTTTCCACAAAACGTGAGTTAAAATCCGTAAGTCCCTTGTATTGCTTGAAGGAAAAGTCTTACACGGTAGCATTGGTCCCTTATATTCCTGCGGTGACTGTGTAGAAGGCATTGCCCCTGGGTTTTAAGCCTTGTTGTAATGTGCGACTTTAATTTGCTTCTTGATTTTTGCTGCAGCTGGTGTCTGCCATCTGGCTTTCCTGTTTCTTTTCTGCTTTCTCTAGAAATTTTACGAAATGGCATGCTAATTGGATGTGTTTTCCATCGAAGCAAGCCATGACCGCTTGCCGGCATGTTCTTATGCCCAGCTTGTTAAAGGGCACTTTTAGATGTAATCTGCGCTCTGTGACCAAGCCTTTGCAGGTGCAAATTAGATGTTGAATGTCTTCTTTTGCGTTCCCGCATATTCGGCAGTTGATTGTTGCTTTGGACCTTTTCCATGGAGGAAGGTGTTTTTGAGATGGGAGTAGGCCCAGCCGTAGATGCAAGAACTTCTCCTTTATGCTCCTGGTAAACCCAGCTCCTAGGTAACTTTGGTTGAGGCTGCTTGTGTAGCTTTTAATGACCATCCAGCCGTGCGCACGTTTGACTAGGCTTGCTTTGTCCTCTATAAATGAGATAGCTCTAACAGATTTGTTAACTAGCTGTTTGAAGGTGTTATGGGACCCGCTGCATTTCCAGGCTTCTTGTAGGCACAAGGTGTTTATTGATTGGTTTAAATATTTTGCGGCCGCGCTGTTGCTCTTTCTTTCTATCTCTTTCCATAGGTAGAAGTTGAGACTAGCAGCTTCTCCTCTCTGGATTTTGTGCCATCTTTTGGCATAGGCACCCATTCGCTCCAGCGTTTGGTTTCTTAGGCCAAATTCCAGCCTTATTTGTGCCGGCGAGGTGTAAGTGGGCAGACTGAATATCATTCTGATCGCCTTCACTATTGTGCTATTCAATTGCTGAGCGTCTCTCCCTCGTAGGCATTCGCTTCCATACGTTATGGCTGGTGTCAATTTTGCCTGAAATACTTGAAGCAGGGGGGTAAAGCTTCGGCCAGCTACTTTCGTTTTTAGGCCCCTTAGTGCTATTGCTATGCTGATACCCCTTCGTTTGATTGCTTCCTTTTGCTGTTGAAATGAGCCCTTGGTGTCCACAATTACGCCGAGGTACTTGTATTCCTCCACTTTTTCAAGTGTGTGCCCTCCCATGTGCCAGCAGTGCCCTACTGATGATCTTTTGGCTTTAATCCTCATTGTTTTGGTCTTTGTGAAGTTGATGCTTAGGCTGTTCTCTGTTGCGTAATTAAAGGTTGTGCTGATTAGGTGTTGTAGCCCTATCGGTGTTCTGCTAATTAGGACAATGTCGTCAGCGTACATTAAATTTGAGAGAGTGAAGCCACCTATGCTTGGAGCATGAGAGTTGCTTTCATCCAGCTTCTGTGCTAGGTCAGACATAAAGATGTTAAATAATGTTGGCGCCAGCACGCACCCTTGTTTTAAGCCTTTTGTGGTTTGTATTTTCCTTGATAGGAGATCTCCTGTTCCTAACTTGACTTGAACCCAAGTGCCCGTATGTAATAAGATTAGCTGTGTTAGTAATCCCGATGGAATGTTCCTGTCTTCCAGCTTTGACCATAGCAAGTTCCTGTTGATGTTGTCAAACGCTGCGGCGAAGTCAATAAAACATAAGTACAAGGGCAGATTAGCTGTCTTCGAGGCGTCGATGAGGAGTGAGAGGGCCAGAATGTTTGCTGATGTACCCAGTTCTTTTCGGAATCCTGTCTGGGTGATGGGGATTACTGCGTTTGCTTCCGACCATTCTGTGAGCTTTTCTAGTAGAAGGCCAGCATAGTATTTGGCCTCGTTATCAATTAAGGCTATTAGTCTGTAATTTTTGGGATCCTTTGCGTCGCCTTTTTTATGAATTGGTGCTAGTATCGAGCCTCTCCACGATGCAGGAATTGTTGTGGTGTCTATTACCTGTTTGAAAAGAGGTAGTAAGACCATAGCCCAATATTCTGGGTTTTGTTTGTAGAGAATTGGCGGTATCCCGTTGGGGCCTGGTGCTCCCTCCGCTTTTCCTTTAACGATCCTGCTTATAATTTGTTTTTCGGTAGGATTTAATGCAGTAATGTCCTGTTTTGGGGGCCCAGCTCGAGTTTTTCTGCCCTTCTCTGGTCGTCTGTTTGTTGCCGGCTCTTTTGCTGTGTTGAAGTGGGCCTGAAGGTAGTTGGACCAGGCATCTTCAGTTAAGTAGGAGTCTATGCTAGTGTTTCTAGAATACTGGAGTTTGTTGACGGTCTTCCAGAATCTACCGCTCGTGTTGATTCCTTTTGCGTCATGTAGAAGTCTGGCCCATAACTCATCCTCTGCTTCCCTTTTTTCGTGCCATATTAGTCTTTTTTTACTCTGTTTTAGTTTTTGCAGTTCCTTTTGTATTATGGTGTTGGGTCCGTCTCGATGTAATTTCCGCAGTAGTTTGTTGATGTTTCTTTTCAGATGCTTGATCTTGGCGTTTTGCTTTGTAGCCTTGTAGCGGTTTCCGGTTGGTTCCGACATCTTTGTCTGTATGTTGCTGTTTCTATATTCCTTGTTTATGTGACTCTTTGGTTTCCTGGTGTGTGCCTGTCCAAGGCTGCTCGTGAATTGCTCCCAGGCGCTTAACTGATCGGGCTGATTTGTGATAATCTTTTCCCACCGGCTTTTTGCGTCCGTTGTGAAGCTTTCCAGGTTTGTTGTGTTGCATTTTATTCTTTTCTGTGCCATCGTCAGCGAACAACCTACATTTATTGCTGGTAAGGTTGTCGCGGCCCCCTGGAAGTTAAGGCTAAATTCTTGCGGCTGATGATCACTGACTGACATTGTGCCTATTCGGAAGTCCGTGATATACCCAAAGAGTTGAAGAGATGAGAATGTGTAGTCTAGGATCGAGCTGACAGATGAGTTATGAAAGGTGGCTGTCGGGGGGATATCGTTTGTGAAGCGACCATTTAGCGCTGCCAGGTTATGATGTTCTAGGTCCTTTACACTAGTCCTTGACAGCCGATTTTGTTTGTCCCATTTACTTATTGCTTGTTGTGGGATGTTCCATGCTCGGAACTGGTCCTCCAGACATGTATCCCTAGTTTGAAACCCTCCCAGGAACATATTAAAGTCCCCTGTTACTATAAGGTTGGGGGTTTCCGCTTCTGCCAATGTTTTTGAGATTTCTTCCATCAAGAGGTTCATTCCAGCTTTTTTCTCCCGGGGATGTAAATATACATTCATAAATCTTAACTTTTGGATTTGGTCTTTACCCCTCACTTCTAATTCTATAGTGAGTATACAACTGTTGCCTGTCTGTGTCGCGTTTATATGAATGGGGTCATTGAAGCTCTTAATGGAAGTGTATATTGCCAGTCCGCCTTTTAAGTGGCCATATTTGGCATTTCTTATTGCTGGGAGATAATGTGAGGTGAAGCCCTGGATTTGATATGGTTGGTCTAGCCAGGTCTCCTGGAGTGCTATAATGTCAAATTTTTGGAAGTAATCAAAGAGCTCGAGGTCTTCTCTTTTGTTCCATAGTCCGTTTATGTTCCAAGAACATATTCTTAACTGTTGTTGTGTTACGTGTTTTTGTTGAGTGTTTTGTCAGAGCCTAGGGGCCCTTGTGTTGATTGTCCTTGCTATCCAGTTCCATTCGTCGTGGCCAAGTGGCCTGTTTATTTGCCTGTTGGTCTCAGGAGACATCCTGGAAACTGAAAGGCTTCTGGCCCCCTTTAAGACACTTTTAATTTTTGCTTGTGATTGTTTGTTCGTCAGATTTTGGCTTTGTTGCTCATTATATGCCTGGCGTAGTGGTTCAGGGTACCCAGTTTTTTCCAGTCTTTTTAGGCGAATCCCCCAGGATAGAAAGTGTGCTTCTAGTTCCATTATTCTCATCGCAGTTTCGTTCCTTGTCCATGTTGTTTTAGTAATTTCCAGATCTGACAGTTGGTAGCAGTGGGTGAATTCCACTGCCGCTAGATCTTTTGAACTAATGTTCGACAGGCTACTGAACGTTGATAGTAGGTGTAAGATGTTGCCTCGGTTGAGGGTGTCCCCTCTGCATCTAGACTTATATTCGGGAATGAACAGTATTGTGCCTCTGTTTGCTTCCACCTGCCCAGCCTCCGGTTTTTTGATGTCTTCTGTGCCCGTTTCTATCCCTGGGCTATCGTGTGTCTTGGCTACTGTATGGTCCACCCCCTGCACTGCCCCATTGTTCGTGTTGGTGGCTGCTATAAATTCATGTTTCAGGGTGGATCCCTTGCTTCCGTCTGCCGTCGGTCCCCCTTTTGAGATTAATTGGGTGGGATTCTCCCTTTTTGTCATCTTTGATGTCTCCTTGAGCGGAGATCTTTTTGAAGTCGTGGGCGGACTTTCTGTTACCTCAACCACTTCTTTTTCTTTTTCTGGAGTCTTGGTTGTCCTATTGAAAAAGTTTTTTATATTGACCATCTTATTTCTACCTTTCCTTTTTTGTTTTCGGGGTTTTTTATTTTCTACCCTCGGTTCTTCCTTGCTTGCTTTCCCAGTGATTTCGTTGTGGGGGCTTTCGCGGGTTTCTGGCTTTAGCCCTTGCGTGTTTCCTGGGATTGTGTTTGTTTGCACCTTGGTTTCGCTCCTTTGATTGTCAGGGGGCTGCCTTATGGATATCCCTGCAACACCTGCATAGGTTTTGTGATTAAATTTACTGGTTTCAGGGCCGATAGGGGTGTTTGGCGCATGGTCTCCTCTTTGACTGTTGGGCACAGTAGATGAGTTCTGTTGATTTACAATGTCTGACTGTTCATTGTGCTCTCTGTGGAATTGTTTTGGGCCCTCCTCACTAGGATCTGTATCCATTGCAGTTGTTTTTCCCGCTGTCTGTTTTAAATCCGCTACAATGTCGCCTAGAAGATGGGGGATTGAGGTGAGTTTATCCACTATTGTGTAGCAGGCGCAGCTTGGCTGCTCTATTTTAGTTTCCGCTTGCACCCTCTTTATCATTTCGTTCATGTCTGCCAACTTGTTATCAATTTTGGCTACGTGTATGGCCAAGAAGTTTAAAAGGGATAGCTGGATGTCCATTTTATCCGAGTGGTACTGCATGGCCTTTAACGATAGTTGGAGAGTGTTTAACAATGATGACCATAGGACTTCCGCACTTTTTGTGTGATCTTTGGTTGGTGAAATCTTGTCTGGGCCTGGTGTTCTCTCTTCTGTGTTGTGATCGACCTGACTATTAGCTGGTAAGTATGACGCTACCAGCCTCTCCCACTCTTTTGTTGTTAGCTGGGAGTTGTCTTCTATGTCAGTCGCAGTCGGTTGGTCGTGTGCTTGAGTTATGTCCGGTTTTGCGGCTTTTTCTATTGTTTCCGGTGTTACCATTTCCACTCTTTCCGGCGTTTTCTCTGACTCTCTACCCTGGCCCATTTGACCAAGTTTTTGGGCGAGCTGACTCCCCAGGACTGTGTCTATGTCCTGTTCCCGATCAGTGATACGTTCCGCCTTCGCAGTGGAGATAGTGCTACCTGAGTTGTGATTTAATTTGTTTATTTGTTCAGCCTCCTTTGGAGGCTCCGTGTCTGCCTGGTTTGGGGCGCTTGACTCGCCAGTTCCCGGTGGGGCTGTTTTAATTTTGGTATTAGGTTCCTTACTGCTATTTTCTGCCCCTATTTCTATGATTGGTAACTGCGCGTTTGTCTGTATTGCAATTTTTGGCTCTAAGGGATAACCCTTCTTACTGCTTTGGTGTATATTTGATTCCTTGTCACTCCCGCTCTTGCCATTATCAAGGCTTTCCATTTGTGTACTCTGTTTCTCGGGAGTGTACTGGTTCCACTTGTTTCCACACTTTTTGTTTTTTGCCATTTCTATGTGTGAGTTTTGACAACCCCCTTCAGGCTCCATTGGCGAAGGGAGCCCCTTGAGGTTGCTATTAGAGGTACTTAGGAATGAGCCTGGTTCTTTCAAAAATGTGAAAATAGAATAGATTTTTGGTTGATTGCTTTTTCTATCTGTTTTACTGGTGTCTGTGTTTGTGTCTATGTCGATCCTTTCTGGCCTTTCTAGCGATGTATCTAATAATAAAGGATCTTCTTGTTCAATCTGCGAATTATCTGAGTTGTTTCTGTGTTTACGCTTTTCTGCCCTGCGCCGTTTGGCCGGGGCATTGACAGTTGCTTTTCTGACTTTTCCTGTCCTCATGACGCGCTTTGGTGCTTTGATGTTTGGTACTTTAGCGTTGTTCTTGTAGGTCTTTTGAATTTTTGAGTCGCGGCTGGTGGAGTTGTGGTGGCTTAATAGGGCTGGATTGCAAGTTATATCTTTGCTGTGTGTTGTTGAAGGACCTCTGTCTACCTTTGTCTGCCTTTTTGCCTTTTAGCCTTTGTGTGAAAGTCTGCTCGCTCCCCCGATGGTAAAAAAAAGCCTTCGGCTGGTTACATAAATTTTAGTTTTTGATCGAATGGTATTCTGATGTATTTCTCCACAAGCCTCCCTTAGGGGCAGCTTTCCCAAAGGGCCTCGCACCTTGCGCCTCTTACCTTCTGCCTTCTGCTTTCTACTGTGTCCTCCTGGATTCTTCCTATTGAGCAACTCTCCTGTAGCCCAGCTGTCTTCTCCCCGTACCTGTGGGGTTATGGGTTATGGAGTTGACGGTTGATGTCTGGCAACTCTCATCTGCTTTGGCAGTTTTTTTCCCCAGGAGAGAGAACGAAGGGTTGCCGGGTGGCTGGCTGGGCTGTTACTGGCTGGGCTGTTACTGGCGATGACGACAGCAGGGGAACAAAGGGGCAGAGGAGCGGGGGTTTCCCCTGACTTCCCCCTGCTCGACTCTGCACGCTCTCCCCCCTGCCTGGCTCCCACGCTCTCCTCAGCTCCTCACCTCCTCAGCTCCACTGCTCGGGGCTGGTGGCTGGCCGTTGGGTGGCGCTAGCTCTACAGCAAACCGCTTTGCCTTTCCTTTGGTGGGCCGATCCCAACTGGTCCCGGCTTCAGCAACACCTGTGCACCTTTCCTCTCAGGGCCTCCGTTCACTGCCAGCCGGTCCCGGTCCCGGCTTCTGTGATCTGCACCTCGGTGGTTTCGCTGCCGCAGCACCTGTGCTCCTCGCTGGTCACCACACTCGGTGTGCACCTTGTCACTGGGGAGAGGAGGGCTCCGCTGGTGCACTGGAGCACGCCCACACACCGCACGCTAACGCAACACCAGCGCGACTCAGCACCGTGGTTTGCAGTTACGGCTGCATGGCTGAACGGCGCTCCGCTGCTTCAAGGCGCTCCAAGTGTGCGGGGCTCCTATGCGCTTTTCTCAGCTTTCTCTCACCCCCGCTCGGTCCTCGGAGGTCTCTGCTACAGCCGCCGCTGCTCTCCTCCGCACCTCCTTACTCGCTCTCTCTTGAGAAATGGGCGTGTCGATCAACAGTACCTGTTTTAGTGTGTCTCACATCTTCTTCAAACGCACGTTGGAACAGGAATTCATGCACTACCCAAATCCCAGTTTAGTGGTAGTAAAGTTGGGACTCCTTACTTGAGAACTCCTAAATGCCTGCTGTGAATACCGAAAGTCTTAAAATTAGGATTTTTCTCAATTTAGTAGTAGTAAAGTTAGGACTCCTAACTTTCGGACTCCTAGATGCCTTCTGTGGTACCAAAAGTCTTAAAATTAGGATTTTTCTCAACTTTACTACTACTAAACTATGAAAAATCCTAATTTTAAGACTTTCGGTATTCAAAGAAGGCATTTAGGAGTCCTAAAGTTAGGAGTCCTAACTTTACTACTACTAAATTGAGAAAAATCCTAATGTTAAGACTTTGGGTATTCACAGAAGGCATTTAGGAGTCCTAAAGTTGGGAGTCCTAACTTTACTACTCCTAAACTGAGAAAAATCCTAACTTTAGGACTTTCGGTATTCACAGAAGGCATTTAGGAGTCCTAAAGTTAGGACTCCTAACTTCTGTGAATACCGAAATGAGTAAGTGTCTTCTGTGAATACCAAAATGAGTAAGTGCCTTCTGTGAATACGAAAATGGTAGTAAGTTTAGGATTTTGTCTTAAGTTAGTTCTGTGAATCGGGTCCTATGTGAGCACAGAGTTGGGATTGCACACATTTTTCAAGGGGTTTTGCTAGGGTGGGGATGTTGGAGATAGGACAGAAATTATTGAGATCAGATTTGTCAGCATTGTTTTTTTTTAGAATGGATGAGACCTGTGCTGCTTTTAGTCAGTCAGGGGCCTTGAGATAAAGAAGCATTTACAATCCTGGTCCAGGTGGGGATGAGAACGCTCTTGATTTCCTTGAAGATGGCCGGAGGCAACGAGTCACTGAAGTGGTTAGACGGGTTAATAATCTGGAGAATTTTTTTGATGTCACTTTCACTAAATGGGGAAAAGGTACCCCAAGGCGCATTGTTTTTGGCTATCATGAGGGTCGAGTTGCACTTTTCATGCGGTGAAGTGTCAAAAGAGGAGGGCAATAGCGCCTTTTTAGAGGCTAGGTCAGTGGAGATGAGTTTTTATTTCTCTGTGAAGAAGACTGCAAATTCCTCACACTCGGGTCGGTTGCCACTTTGATCAGAAAGGTTTGGACCATTAGCTGATTGCTGTTAGACCAACTCAAAGAGTTTCCTGGGACGGTTTGCTGCTTGGTCTAGTTGTAGTCTGAAATAGTCAGACTTAGCTCTCTTGACTTGTTTATTGTAGAGGCTCCTGACCTCTCTCAGGAGTTTTAGTTGGTCCAAGGAGGAATTGGATTGCCAGGAGTGTTCAACTGCTCTAAGGTTGTGACGTTCCGAGTTTAAGCTCTCACTGTACCACGGTTTGGATATTTTTCATGCAGTATTTTTAAGCTGGAGTGGAGCAATGTCATCCATGATGACAGCCATGGTCGAGTTGTAGGAGTCTGTGAGAGTTTGCACCTCGACCAAGTCGGTTTGGGAGGAGAATACAGATATACATTGGGCAGCTAGATTGTCATGGTTTATTGATCTGAGATCCCTTTTTCCATATCTTTAATTTAAGAGGATGAGCCTTCTTCAACACCACCTCCCTGTTGATATAAAAGAGGATGTTGTGATGGTCCGACCAGTCAAAAAGGGTTGTGGATTCTAAGGTGATGGTCTGCTCTTTGGAGATGATGAGGTCTAGAGTTTCACCTTTTATGTGGGCTGGTTGGTGACAGTGCTGAATCAAATCTTGATCATTTAGAAATAATTTAAGGCAGGATACTGCAGGTTCATTAGGGTTGGACAAATGCAAGTTGAAGTCCCTAAGGAAGATTTGTGACACAGCAGAGTCGACATTGCTAGCAATGATATCAGTTAATTGTTCAATGAAAGGGAGATTGTCCCCCGGTGGGTGGTAAAATGTGTGTAGTTTACAGATTGGTAGGTTCATACTTGCAATGCTAAGACAGAGGTATTCATAGGAAGACGGGGTAGATGACTCCAAGTGCGAAATCGAGAGAGTATTCCTGTAAATACAGGCTAGACACTCACCCAGCTTCAGAATTCGCTCAAGCCAGATTATATCATGAGTGGGAGGCCCTAAGAGGTCTAGGATAGGATTGGAGGCTGGATTTAGCCAGGTCTCAGTGAGAATGATAATATCTAAGTAATTGTATTGGATGAGGTCAAAGGTATCTGAGGCGTGTTTTCTGGCTGATCTGCAGTTTAATAGTGTACATTTGAGATGTGGGGGATTTATGGGGGAAGGGGTCTGGGTGACTTTCACCATGGTGAGGTTGTCAGAGTTGCTGCATCTCAGATTGCGGGGAGGGACTCTATTTGTGTTGGAGAGGATGGAGTGTATATGCCTCGGTGGGGTCAGGCTAGAATTGGTCCGTGAAGAGCAAGAGTTGAGATGATCTTGTAGATCAGTGGATGCCGAGAGGGACTAATTGCTTCTGGGGCATGGTGTGGAGTTTGGCGCGGGAATATGTTTCGAAAAGGAGGGGGCTAACAAATGACCTATATGATCCATGTCCCCAGTGGTGCCTCTGGGCCAATTTAAAGAACTGAACATGTTGAAAATATCATTCGAGATGGCTTTCAGGTCATATAGCTTAGCCGTAAGACTGAGCAATTGTAGAGATATATCATATAGGCATACTGCTAAGTCTAAATTATTGGTGAGGGATATAGGGTGTGCCCGAGATGCAAGCGGCGTTGGAGGGACTTGGTGAAGGTCTGAGAGGACCACGTTGGTGGTGAGAAATCCCAGGATAGGAGACTGATCGGAGAGTACTAGAGGGCCTTTTGATGGTGAGGTTGGAGCCTTGGCAAGGAGGGAGGTCAATGCGCCAGTCCAAACAACCCTTATTGTTTTTTTTGTCCTCATTTTTGCCCTTGGTGATCAACTAGTAGCATGTGGAAACGAGCTTACTCTCTCAGATAAACTGGAAGGAGCTCTGAGGAGAGAGCAACTCTGCTAGCTCCACAGTAAGTAGTATCGTAATCCAACAAAGCCACTTTGAAATAACCATATGACCATATGGGGCACATGCTGCGTTCATATACCCATCGTGTTGGAATATATTGGGTATAGTAAAACGGAAAAAGAAGAGGATGCCAAGCAGCATAATCATTGGACCTTGGGGAAAAAAAAAAAAACCAAGATCAACCAAAGCTCTTTACCATTTTAGCAAGCTCCAGAAGTTTCTCTTGTTTTGGTTTCCTAATCTTGAAAGGTCCATCTTTGATGTTTGTAGAACTGACCTTTGCCAATCCAGCAAGATTGGAGGTGTTGGATCTTTCCATTTCTTACATATTTCCCTCCTTGCCAACAAAATACAGAAGAAAATTAGATTTTTTGCTGGACCATGGAACTCTGGAGAAATACCAAAAATAACAAGAGCAGGAGATAAAGTTAATGGGGATCCCAAAGAGGTGGATATTGAAGTCAAAACAGAGTTCCAGAATGGTATTAGCAGTGGGCACTCCAAGAACATATGTAAGTCCGAGGCCTCTGCCAAACCACATTTGGGGCATAGAACCTGCATATTGTCTGTAAACTTTGACAAGCGTTGAGGCGAATAGTAGACCCTATGTAATGTGAACAAATGGTTTCGGCGTAGCCAAGATGGTTTTACTATGTTCCACATGATTTTAAAAGATTCTTGCCACATATTCTCAGCACTAATATCCGTCATATGTGTAGACCATAGCTGATCTGGTAATAAGAACTCACCCTCTGCTTCATCTAATAATAAGTTATACCATAATGAGACTTCTTTCTGAAATGGGAGTCTATCCGTTAGTAGTGACACCAATGTGCTATCACCTCCTAACTGAAATCTACCTTTAACAAGGGACCTTGCATTTGCCCAGCCTTGCATTTGAAGATATTTAAACCTAGACAACCTGGGCCCCACTTTTGAACTTAAAACCTCCCATGGTAGTAGACTTCCTTCAACAAAGATGTCCCCCCAAATTGCCATGCCTGCCTCGCGTAGTGGTGTTGCAAGGCTATCCAAAAGCCAGCTCGGAGAGCCAGGGGAATTCCATAATGGGGCTTTAGCAGAATAGTAGTCTATTTTAATGGTACATCTAAGTTTAGTCCATGTTCTACCTGCATCTCTAAGCACCTTTAGTTTTATTTTCTTAAAAAACTTGGGGTCCCCAAATTTAAACAAAAATTCATGATCTGCCACTTTTTCTCCTCTAAGTAGTGCAGCAAACATGTGTCCACATGCTAGGTTTATAGGGGATTTTAACAGCATCCTGATATGGGACATTTGAAAAGCACACCCGTATAGTTGTATATCCGGAGCAGCCAAACCTCCCTTCTCTCTACGACGCCTGATCTTCTTCCAGGAGATTCTTGGGTTATGGTTATTCCAAATAAAAGAACGTATATCACTTTGGAGTTTGGCTATCATTTTAGAATAAAAAAAAAGAGGAATAGTGTTAAATAAAAATGTGATCTTCGGTAAGATCATCATTTTTACTAGGTTAGATCTACCCAACAGAGATAGCGGCAGTGTGGACCATGATCTCATTTGCCTACGACATTCTTTAGAGATAAGCAAAAAGTTTGCTGGAGCTATCTCATCTATGTTTTTATATATGTTCAAACCCAGGTATCGAAGAACTGGACTTATCTGGACTCCCACAACGGGCTCAGGGTCATTCCAGACCATAATGTCTGTCTTGGCTGCATTAACCTCATAGCCCGATACTGCTCCAAACTCTTTAGCCAACGTAATTAGTGTTGGAAATGCTGATCTTAACTCTGATGTGAAAATAAGAAGGTCATCTGCATATAGAGCGACCTTCCTCTCCCAACCCTCAAACACAAAAGACTTGATATTACTATTGTCTCGAATTTTTGGAGCAAAAGGCTCTATATAAAGATCGAATAGGAGGGGGGACAGGGGGCATCCTTGTCGGGTTCCCCGAGTAATATTAAAAGAGTCCGATAGTTCACCATTAACAAGTAAAGATGCTGATGGATTCTTATACAAGAGTTTGATAGTACGTCTAAATTTGTTACCTAAATTAAATTTTTCCAGTACCTCTGATAAGTAGACCCAATTAACTCTATCAAATGCCTTGGTGGCATCCAGGGTCAATACAGCTAGAGGAAGTGATGTCACCGTCGCCATATCAATAGCACCTATAAGGCCATATGTCAGTTCATGTAACTGACGCCCCTTTACAAATCCCTTTTGATCTGTATGTAAGATGTTTGTTGCAACTGCCCCCAACCTATTCGCAAGTACAGACGTAAAGATTTTATAGTCTGTATTTAGCATGGAAATTGGTCTATAAGACCCACAGTTTAGCGCTGATTTGCCTGGTTTTAAGATCAATGTAATTGATGCATTATCCCACGATTTAGGTGGGGGCATCCCTTCGAGAAGGATCTTATTGAAGAGCTCAGTCAAAAAAGCAATAATAATTGGAGATAAAGATTTATAGATTTCAGATGGTAATCCATCGGGGCCTGATGCTCTACCCTTTTTACAATTGGCTACAACTTTCTTGACTTCCTCTTGTGAGATCTGAGCGTCAAGTTTATTACTTTGTTCTACTGTCAGAGCGGGGAGAGAAACTTCCGCCAGCCAGTCTTCACCTGCTTTGACTCTACCTGAATATCTTCACAATAGATGTTACTAAAAAAGTCATGGAGCGTTCTCCTAATATCCACATCAGTAGAAACTGTAATGCCGTCAGTCGTAATAGGCTTAATGTTATTACGGACGAACTCTGTCTTTGTTTTCCATGCGAGCAATTTACTGGCACCTTCGCCATACTCAAAGTGTGCCAGTTTGCTAGCTTCCCCTCTCTCTTGGACCCTAGTGTTTAATATCGAGCTTAATTCTCCTTTCAAGATAGTCATCTTATTCTGCTTTTCCTGTACCATAGGAGAGCCGGCATCGGAGTATCTAGTTATGTCTGCTTGAAGATTAGCTAACTCTGATTCCAATGAGGTCACTGCTTCTCTATAGATTTTATTCTTATATGATATCTTGTTCTTTATCTGACCCCTTGAGAACGCCTTAAGTGCGTCCCATATGACGCCTGGAGAGGCTGATCTCATATTATCATCCAGAAAATACTGGACCTCGATCTTAAGAGCTTCATTGATATTAGATGATGACAATAGTGAACGGTCAAACGACCAATTACTTGATCGCCTTTTTGGGAATCCTTCCAGGTCTAAAAAAATTGCCGCATGATCTGAAAGATGAAATGGTAAATGCGATACTGATTTAACCTGGTGCACTAAAGACTGACTGATCAGGATAAAATCAATACGAGATTGGTGATGAAACCTATAATTCCGAAAAGTGACTCCTCTTTGTAAACCATGCATTGTTCTCCAAATATCGTTATATCCTAGCTGCTTCATATTATCTTGCAAGTATGCCCTAGTTTTGGACAACACTTTGGCTCTGTTGGATGGAGATTTATCTATTACAGGATCTAGAACTATATTGAAGTCACCTGCTAGGATAACTGGATCAGGGTACAAATATAGATGTGAAAAAAGAACTTTCAATGCCGATGGGTCATCCTGGTTAGGACCATAGTATCCTGCTATAGTTATTGGAGCTCCATATATTATGGCTGACACTATTGCCCATCGTCCTCCTGGATCTACGAAGTTCGAGAGCAGTCTTGCTTTTATGGATTTCCTAAATAGGATTGCTACACCTCTAGTGTGTGTTGTTTGTGTCGTCGTTATGCAGGCATCAATCCATCTATTCCTCTTAACCAATGTCTGTATTTCTGGATCGGTCAAATGTGTCTCCTGAAGTACCATGATCTGTGCGGTTGAATCTCGAAGATATTGCATGATGTTATTTTTCCTGGGACATGTTCATAAACCATTGGTTTTCCAGGAGAGAATAGATAAATTACTCATAATTGCTCATTAATATAATGATTCCAGTTCTTCACTATTACTGCTCCCCCAAAAAGAAAAAAAAGGCTCTGTAGTCAATATGCCCATTTGTAGGAAAGTTATAACTGAGACAAATCTTAACAGTGACCATATTACACAAAAAGCCAAACTACCGCGAAAAAGAGGACTTTTTTTTTAATTTTCCCCCCTGCAACCCCCCCCCACCCCCCCAGTGCACCTGTCTAGCCCCCCTCACCCCCTGGGAAACCCTTGTTTTATCTATCTGGATAAACCAGAAGATAGCACTCTGTTTTGAACTCCCTATCTAGTTATGGTCGGAAAAAACAATAGAAATGGGATAGATAAAATAGTCACCCCTAAAGAATATGAGCTTGAGCGTGAACGTAATTAAATTAAAACTAACCTATGTGCTCTTTACCTAAGCCCATTCGTTATATTTATATGTGTAACGCACCACTTTTGTTATATGTTTTGATAAATAACCTCGACCATTTTTTTTTCTTTTTTCTTCAGATTCTCCTTATATTAGCTTTATGTTATATGTTTATTTATATGTGTATAAACATTTTTTTTTCTTCCGTATCTAATTGAGATTTCTCTAATTACCTGCTGCCCTTTCTCCTTTTCTCTACATATAGTGAGCAAAAGCTCATCCGCTGCTTGCACTGATCTTATATTGTGCATAGTATTATTATACATTACTCTCAGTGCAGCAGGGAAAACCAGTTGGGCAGTTGCACCATAGCTTCTAAAAGCCTCCAGCCTTTTTCCAAACTCCCATTGTTTGTCTAGTGTGGTTCTAGATAGGTCAGATCTTACTTGAAAGTTGAACCCTTTTGCCGAGACAGTTTTTTGTTTTAAGGCCAGGTTAAGGATAGTTTCTTTAAGGGAGTACGTAAGAAAATTAACCAGAATTTTTCTGGGTTTGGTTCTTTGAGGATTTTTTCTAAAAGGCTCTCTATGTATGCGCTGGATATCTAATGCTAACTCTTCTTCGGATTGATCAAGTCTTAGCGCCTCCTTCAATAGCGAGATAACATACTGTTTGATGTCTGAGCCTTCTTTATCCTCTGGAATATTCAATAGACGAAGGTTATTCCTGCGAGCATTATTCTCAAGCGTCTCCATCCGTTCTGAAAGACTTTGATCTTCTTTTCTAAGAGTGACGATATTGGACTTAGCTTCGTCTAAATGTAGAGACAGACCTGTCACTCTGTCCTCCAGTGTCTCTGTTCTCATTGTTAGGTCGCTTAATTTTTTATCTAGACTTTCGCAAAAACACCTAATGTCTGCTTGATTAGCTGCTGAGGGTTCAAATCCCTTCTTAATATCCATAGATAGAGAGGTAAACATCTCCTGAAAAGACGCCTGCAAAGTGGTGATAAGTTCTGCATTTGTAGCTGCAACTCCTTGTGCGGAATCTTGTAGACTTAAACCGGCTAAAGAAGCTAGCGCAAAAGGAGGAGCCAATGGGGGCGCCAAAACCAAAGCCAGAGGTGGCAATTGTCTTGATGAACCAGCATCACCTATCCCTCTCTCTATATCACTGCCATCTTCTACCTCTGCTCCAGGGTTCGTGGAAATATCAGAGCCCCCCGTCGCCATCTCTACTGGAGAGTCAATTTTATCGAGTGAAACCTCGGAACTTATCAGACCCTTAAATTCAATCTTCCCTTCTGGTATCTTTTCTGACCTGTCCGCCAGTAGTACTACTTGTGGTACTACTTTAAAGTAAGACCTTAATTAAGGAGTTATTCTAGATGCTGAGGTAGTGTTCTGACTCTTGGACGCTTTTAAGCCTTTGGCAGATTTGCGCGTGTACGCACGTTTTGCTTTGACCTGCCCGGTTAGATAAGAGGAGGGCTTTTTATTGTCACTAGAAAAATGATCTATAGTAAAACTGTCGTTTCTCTCAGGCTCCACTATTTTTGTTGCCGGTTCACCATCACAACCTAATCGAGCGACAAAGCTCACTGTAGGCAAACTCGAGATCACACCCAAGAGAGCAATATCATCCCGTGGCCAAGTTATTTTATTCTTGCTTTTACTTTTACTTTTACTTAGCCCTCCCTTACTGACCTTGCTGACCTTGTTTTTGCTCTGGTCACTTTTTGAGTCATAAGCTGTTTTCTTAGCGGCATCACCACTATTATCATTGCCTTCGCCTTCCCTTTGCTCCTGGAGCAACGATGCCTCCCCTATCTTTAACGTCTTCTCATCAAATAATTCAGGCGCCTCCACCTCTGTAGTTGCAACGATCCCCCAGCGACCGGGAAGCAAACCACGAATTCGGCGCCCTCGTCTAAGCTCCAGGGCGGCCAAGCTCCACACGAGATCGCTTCTCAGCGGAGGAGCACGCCCACTGCATGCGGAGACCAGTTTCTTACTGCAGACCAGGTGAGCCAACCGAGCCTCCTCCACCACGGCACTCGCATTCGCAGAAGAACACGCCCTCTCGAATCCCATCGGGCAGGTAATGAGTAAAACGCTGACTTTCGCCGACTTTCACTCGTGGCTTCTTTTCGTTTCATTTTGTTTAGCTACTGCACAATTAATATACCATAATATGACGGGGGTCCGCAGTTTAGGTTTATCACCTAATAAACTGCATCGAAATCCGACATGAATCGGCACGAATATGTTAAAGCCGGGAGAGCACAAACATAGCGCTGCAGCAGCTCAAGCGGCCGCCGCCATGTTTCCACTCCCAAACAACACTTATTGATGGTAGGTTTAAAGATAACTTATATAGAAAGCTATCCAAGTGGTAGCTATGGAGAGCAGCCTTCAGGCTAAGTTTTGAAGGAATGTAAAGCAGCTTGTTTTACCAGTCTATAATCTCAGAGTTTGCCAGTTGTCAAACTCTTCTGGTGTCAAATGCTAGGCAAACGTTTTCAATGTACTATTTCATTTACCACATCTCATACAGGCAATTGAACAGGAACCACAAGAGACTACTGCACTGTGGGGATATATAGCAACTTTTATACAGTGCTAGGACTGTGAGTCATTGAGCTTCAGGCATTTGAGATCTAGTAGATATATGTAGTAGATCAGTATGATTTACTCAGACCACTCAGCAAGATGCACAGAAGTTCATAATCAACATCCTTGGAAGATTGTAAGAAGAAAAAACCAGTATTGATTAGTTCTTTACTAGGCCTGGGCGGTGAACTTCTCTCCATTCACTGAGTTTTCTGCACTCCCCACTCCGCGGAGCTCATGGAGTGCAGAAAACTCCTCTTCGTGATGTGCAGCTGAGTTTCCCACCGAGCAACAGGAATACCAGCACAAACTTCACTTCGAACAGCACTCCGCCACTCGCGGAACTTCGCAGAGTTTTTTGTAACTTGGCAGGGTTCCGCATAGCAAAACTCTGGGAACTACTCCCAGGCCTATTATTTACGCATCCAATTGCACAGTTACACATGGAGCCATCAGTGTGAAGATTGCTCATTTACACCTACCACTCACATGAATTTGGAGCAATTTCTCTACTTCACACTACCAGATTCCAAAACTGTGTCTTTTGAGAGATTTATCAAAATTGCTTGCCAAAATATGATCTGTCCAAATTGTCGATCAGTTGTTATGTCTACATTGCATAACCACAGAAGTGGAAAATACCTTATATTCATGCCACAGAAGATGGATCTAAATTAGAAACCGAAATTGCAAACTCAAAGTAGGTCAAATATCAATTTCTGGAAGAGCTTATTGTGCTATGGCTATCATCCTTAAAGAACCAGTTAATGTAACATCTGGACACAATACTGTCTATTTAAAAGAGTGAAACTGGATGGACAGAATGCAATGACAGCAATCTCAAATTCAAACAAACTCTGCCTTTCAAGCTTGCATTGTCTTACCTCTTGTTTCTTCAACCAAAGTTCTAAGGAAGATTTCTTATGAAAAAATGTTGTACAGTATTTTTTCTACGTAGATTGTCAGCGTTTAAGACTTTATTCGGCCTACCAGGGGTGATATTTTCAGATGGGTCTCCAAAATGCAAGTGTGCTTTATATCTATTAGTAGTAATGTACCAATTATAATAATAAAACAGTTATTTTTAACATATGTTTGTTTAGATTAGTTCAGTAACTGTCGGCAAAACAATTCATTAAATAATTGTAGTAAGTGTAATGCATAATGGCACTTATTTGTAGGGACATACTGTGCAGTTTTAGGGTTTTTTCTAAAATCTGTGGATTGTTTTTTTCCTCACTATTCAAAGATATATCTTGATTCAGTACATTGTCTATTGTGTACAAGTATGAAAGCTGAGAAGAGGAAAACGTAAAATGAAATGTTTAAAATAAATGTAAAAGGCCTTTGCAGTGTTACAGCTGTGTAATGCTTTATTAATAACGTAAACATTTGAATTGTAGAAACTTAAACTTTACTGTGCAGGTTTATAACATGTAACAATAACTTTTATTTCTGTTTTAAATCTTTTGCATAGATGAATGAAACCATTTTTTGCAGTTATGCATGTGACTAATGACTTCTTTAAGATTTATAATACATCCAATAAGACATATTGACAGACATTGCTGGATACACTGCGAAATTCAAGCACACACCAACCCAATATTAGAATAGCCAGGTACACACTGATGCATACACTGCAAACCACACAAACACACTTATGCATACTTTGACAAACCGAGTCACACACTCATTCATACACTGAAACACCCATGTGCACACGTATTCATAAAGTTGAACACCAACAACGAACTCCTACAAACACTGAAACACCGAGACACACACTGATGCATTCACTGACACAGTCAGGCACTCATTCACATAAACATTTAGATACCCAGGGAAACACTCATACATACATGGACACACCCAAGCATACACTCAAGCATACAATGACACACCCAGGCACACACTGATGCTTCCACTGCCACACCCAGGCACTGACACACATACACGCAGACATCCAGGGACACACTCACATATACACTGACTCACCCAGGATCACTCTGCTACATACACTGAGACACCCACTGACACATTAAAGCACATTGTAAAACACCCTGTCACACACATTTGTATACATTGACATACACAGCCACACACTCGTCCATACACTGAAATGCCCTTAGCACACTTATGCATACACACAGACACTCATGCACACATTAATTCATACAGTTAACCCCACAAACAAAACGAATGCATACTTTGACATACCCAGTCACGCACTCATGCATACACTGACACACCCAGGCTCTCCCTCATACATACACTCAAATACCCATGCACACTCTGCTACATCCTCTAAGAAAGACACTGACACAATAATACACATTCTAACACACCCTACAACACACGTATGTATACATTGACATACCTAGCCACACACTCATCCATTCCCAGAGACATTCTGCAACAGACGTATGCATACATTGAGACACCCATGCACACACTTATTCAAATGGTTAAGCACAGAGGACACACTCATACATGCACTGACATACCCAGGCACCATGTGATGCATTTACTGACATACTGAGGCACTCACTCATATATATGCTCAGACACTCAGCACTACACTCATACATACACTGACACACCCAGGCGCACTCTGCTACAAATACTGAGACACCCACTGACACATTAATACATATTCTGACACTGGTTAGAGGCGGCAGACCCGAGAGCAGAGGACGGCCCGGGACCAGGGTTCGATTCCCGGCGCGGCAGGTTTCTGGACCAGGGTCAGCGGACTCGATAATTCTCTCGCCTCGGTGCCCACTCTGATCAGCGATCACACTCGGCAACTCTGGGCATTAGCTTGCCTCATCTTCACTAACGGCCCCACCAGACCGCCGGGGATGCCTGGTCTCACCCTGGAGATACCCATTAAGGGACCATCTCTCAGGGAAGCCAGGAAGGGTTTCGCAGCGGTCGAAGCGCCTTGGGACCCTACGGGTAAGTAGTGCGCTATATAAATGCCTATACATTTACATTTACATTTACATACATGTGTATAGATTGACACAACCACAAACTAATTCATACACTAAACAAACCAGTTTCACACTGATGTATACACTGATACATACAGGCTCACACTGATGCACACAGATATACACACACGCTCTTGCATACAGTTACACAGTCAGGTGCACACTACTATATAGCCTAACTTGCTAAGAGATATTCAAGAATACAGACATACATCTAATATCATACAGATAAGCACACACAAAAATAATATAGAGACATATGCAGCTCTTTGTTTGATTAAATGGTAGTTCTAACAAAAACTGTTTTTTGTCACTGTTTTTTTGAAAAAAAATCATTATCTTTTGTTTTTTTAGATTTTTCTTGAAAAAACAACCAACATGCAAACAATGCAAACAAATAAACTTGATTTAACAACTTTGCATTTTTCATGCAAAACCAGGTCCTGCAACAGCAACAACAAAAGTATATCAATAAAAAAATCCAGCACCAATGCTTCTCAACAGCAGTAAACAAATTGGATACATTCTGGATTTTAACTGGCAAAGGTTCAGTGTGTCACCATTCCTCTCAACTCTGTGCAGGCAGCTGGTACACTACTTTCAGCAGAAGTTGTAGTTGCTGATGAGGCACCTGCAGCATCTCCAGATCTGCTCTCTCTCTCCCTCACCATCCGTAGATAAGTCCATTCATAAATGGTTGTATGTGTTTCCACATGCTGGAGATGCCATGGCTGTACTTCTTGAAAGAGCCACATGACGATTGCTTGCCACACAATTTGCATTGTACAAATCTGGCACAAACCTTATTCTCCATCGAGGGGACTATAAAAACTGTAACACCTCACTCTCTTTTTTGCTACTAGATGGCACTTCTTCCTCCCCATCACCAATAATGTCTGGATCTCCAGATTCAGGAGGAGTACTTCCTTCAGCCATTGTAAATAGTACTGCAGCCAGGAACTCTGAGATAGTAATGCTTCTACCACAAGATTTACCAAGAAGGCTTAACAAAGCTGAAACCGGTCTCTGGGTTGCCTGTGTTCCCATCTGGTGGAGACCTCGCCTAACAATTTGGGATGGAGTGTTCCCATGTGGAGCAGAGTCAATGCCGATTTGAATGAGGTGGGCCTTTGTCTAGAAGTAGTGAAAAATAGACGGGTTGAAATGCTACCCAGAGTGACTGTCAGTTGTTAGACTATTGGCAAAAATTCCTCCTATACATTTTTAGTGATGGACCTATCTTAGAGCCACATCGCTGGCAAAGAATTGCGTGCAGAGAATACACATCAATGTAGATTTTTAAACGATACTGGTGTGCCTGCCACCGACAAGGCTAAAATGCACTGAGTGGAGTATAATAAAGTAGGGTGGTATGCTGTGGAGTAGAGTGGTGTAGAGTGGAATAGAGAGGCATACAGTGGATGTGAGTGGAGTAGATTGATGTAGAGTAGAGTGGAGTAGAGTGTTGTAGAGTGTCATAGAGTGGAAGGGTGTAGAATGAAGGGGCTTAGAGTGTAACAGAGTGTTGTGCCGTAGAGTGGGATTGATTGTCGCACAGTGGACTGGAGTAGAATGGAATGTCGTAGAGTGGAATGGAGTGTCATAAAGAGAAGTGTTGTAGCTTGGAGTCAGATAGAATGGAGTAGGATAGAGTGGAGTGCAATTGAATGGAGTGGCATAGAGTGGAGTGGCATACACGAGTGTATAGTGGGCTAGAGAGAAGTGTCATAGTGTGGCATAAAGTGAAGTAAAGTATTGTGGAGTGTCATAGAGTGAAGGGTCATAAAGCGAGAGTCCTAGAGTGGAGGAGCACAGAGTGGAGGGGTGTAGAGTACAGTGGTGTAGAATGGCCTAGAGAGAAGTGAAATAGAATTGCATAGAGTTAAGTAAAGTGGCAGAGAGTGTTGCGTCATAGAGTGTCATAGAGTAAGAGTCGTAGAGTGAAAGAGCATAGAGTGGAAGGGTGTAGAGTGGAGTAAGGTGTTTTAGAATGGAGGGACATAGAATGGCATAGAGTGGACTGTCATAGATTGGAGGGTCATAAAGTATAGAGGGATAGAGTGGAGGGATATGAGGTGGAGGGGCATTGAATGGTGTAGACAGACAACATATTTGGAGTTGAAATAATGATTATATTTACACAGAAATACAGTTTTACTGATAAAACGATACTGTGAAACAAACAATAATGTGTGGAAATCGCATCATCTAGTGTACTGATTATTTTGGTTGTATTAAAATATTTGTTTATGTCACCCTTCAGAATTCCTACACAAAATTGCTTAATTTGAGCTTTCCTAATTCTGATATATTCTGAAATATTTGCACAGGTAATTTTCAGACATTTAAATTTTGTTGTGTGCTAGAAAAAACAATTAACATCCTACATCCTTTCCTCCGGTACACCTGCAGTACCCAGTAATATTGTAACATAAATCCTCTCACTTTGAAGTCTGAGGAAGGAAAATAACCACCAAGCTCCCTTGGAGGACAGTGCAGGACATTTGACCATTGTCTTCGAATGCACATCAATTGTGACAAGAGAAGAACAAAATCTTAAGGTATGTTTACAGAATGTGAACACTTGTGGACAATTACTAGGAGCGAGTTTGAGAGGTGGTGAACTGGCTATGCTCCATGGGAGGGACAAAAACATTCTGGACAGCCTAATAGAAATAAAACCAGCATATAGAAAGCAAGCAAGTGTGAGTTACAAACCACAAAGCCAATAGTGAGAAATGAGCAGAATGCATTTCCATGAAAGTTTTCAGAATGTCTCCAAAAAGTCTTTAGCAACCAGACAGCTTTTTTATATATGTTCAAACCCAGGTATCGAAGAACTGGACTTATCTGGACTCCCACAACGGGCTCAGGGTCATTCCAGACCATAATGTCTGTCTTGGCTGCATTAACCTCATAGCCCGATACTGCTCCAAACTCTTTAGCCAACGTAATTAGTGTTGGAAATGCTGATCTTAACTCTGATGTGAAAATAAGAAGGTCATCTGCATATAGAGCGACCTTCCTCTCCCAACCCTCAAACACAAAAGACTTGATATTACTATTGTCTCGAATTTTTGGAGCAAAAGGCTCTATATAAAGATCGAATAGGAGGGGGGACAGGGGGCATCCTTGTCGGGTTCCCCGAGTAATATTAAAAGAGTCCGATAGTTCACCATTAACAAGTAAAGATGCTGATGGATTCTTATACAAGAGTTTGATAGTACGTCTAAATTTGTTACCTAAATTAAATTTTTCCAGTACCTCTGATAAGTAGACCCAATTAACTCTATCAAATGCCTTGGTGGCATCCAGGGTCAATACAGCTAGAGGAAGTGATGTCACCGTCGCCATATCAATAGCACCTATAAGGCCATATGTCAGTTCATGTAACTGACGCCCCTTTACAAATCCCTTTTGATCTGTATGTAAGATGTTTGTTGCAACTGCCCCCAACCTATTCGCAAGTACAGACGTAAAGATTTTATAGTCTGTATTTAGGATGGAAATTGGCCTATAAGACCCACAGTTTAGCGCTGATTTGCCTGGTTTTAAGATCAATGTAATTGATGCATTATCGCACGATTTAGGTGGGGGCATCCCTTCGAGAAGGATCTTATTGAAGAGCTCAGTCAAAAAAGCAATAATAATTGGAGATAAAGATTTATAGATTTCAGATGGTAATCCATCGGGGCCTGATGCTCTACCCTTTTTACTATTGGCTACAACTTTCTTGACTTCCTCTTGTGAGATCTGAGCGTCAAGTTTATTACTTTGTTCTACTGTCAGAGCGGGGAGAGAAACTTCCGCCAGCCAGTCTTCACCTGCTTTGACTCTACCTGAATATCTTCACAATAGATGTTACTAAAAAAGTCATGGAGCGTTCTCCTAATATCCACATCAGTAGAAACTGTAATGCCGTCAGTCGTAATAGGCTTAATGTTATTACGGACTAACTCGGTCTTTGTTTTCCATGCGAGCAATTTACTGGCACCTTCGCCATACTCAAAGTGTGCCAGTTTGCTAGCTTCCCATCTCTCTTGGACCCTAGTGTTTAATATCGAGCTTAATTCTCCTTTCAAGATAGTCATCTTATTCTGCTTTTCCTGTACCATAGTAGAGCTGGCATCGGAGTATCTAGTTATGTCTGCTTGAAGATTAGCTAACTCTGATTCCAATGAGGTCACTGCTTCTCTATAGATTTTATTCTTATATGATATCTTGTTCTTTATCTGACCCCTTGAGAACGCCTTAAGTGCGTCCCATATGACGCCTGGAGAGGCTGATCTCATATTATCATCCAGAAAATACTGGACCTCGATCTTAAGAGCTTCAATGATATTAGATGATGACAATAGTGAACGGTCAAACGACCAATTACTTGATCGCCTTTTTGGGAATCCTTCCAGGTCTAAAAAAATTGCCGCATGATCTGAAAGATGAAATGGTAAATGCGATACTGATTTAACCTGGTGCACTAAAGACTGACTGATCAGGATAAAATCAATACGAGATTGGTGATGAAACCTATAATTCCGAAAAGTGACTCCTCTTTGTAAACCATGCATTGTTCTCCAAATATCGTTATATCCTAGCTGCTTCATATTATCTTGCAAGTATGCCCTAGTTTTGGACAACACTTTGGCTCTGTTGGATGGAGATTTATCTATTACAGGATCTAGAACTATATTGAAGTCACCTGCTAGGATAACTGGATCAGGGTACAAATATAGATGTGAAAAAAGAACTTTCAATGCCGATGGGTCATCCTGGTTAGGACCATAGTATCCTGCTATAGTTATTGGAGCTCCATATATTATGGCTGACACTATTGCCCATCGTCCTCCTGGATCTACGAAGTTCGAGAGCAGTCTTGCTTTTATGGATTTCCTAAATAGGATTGCTACACCTCTAGTGTGTGTTGTTTGTGTCGTCGTTATGCAGGCATCAATCCATCTATTCCTCTTAACCAATGTCTGTATTTCTGGATCGGTCAAATGTGTCTCCTGAAGTACCATGATCTGTGCGGTTGAATCTCGAAGATATTGCATGATGTTATTTTTCCTGGGACATGTTCATAAACCATTGGTTTTCCAGGAGAGAATAGATAAATTACTCATAATTGCTCATTAATATAATGATTCCAGTTCTTCACTATTACTGCTCCCCCAAAAAGAAAAAAAAGGCTCTGTAGTCAATATGCCCATTTGTAGGAAAGTTATAACTGAGACAAATCTTAACAGTGACCATATTACACAAAAAGCCAAACTACCGCGAAAAAGAGGACTTTTTTTTTAATTTTCCCCCCTGCAACCCCCCCCCCCCAGTGCACCTGTCTAGCCCCCCTCACCCCCTGGGAAACCCTTGTTTTATCTATCTGGATAAACCAGAAGATAGCACTCTGTTTTGAACTCCCTATCTAGTTATGGTCGGAAAAAACAATAGAAATAGCATAGATAAAATAGTCACCCCTAAAGAATATGAGCTTGAGCGTGAACGTAATTAAATTAAAACTAACCTATGTGCTCTTTACCTAAGCCCATTCATTATATTTATATGTGTAACACACCACTTTTGTTATATGTTTTGATAACTAACCTCGACCATTTTTTTTTTCTTTTTTCTTCAGATTCTCCTTATATTAGCTTTATGTTATATGTTTATTTATATGTGTATAAACATTTTTTTTTCTTCCGTATCTAATTGAGATTTCTCTAATTACCTGCTGCCCTTTCTCCTTTTTCTCTACATATAGTGAGCAAAAGCTCATCCGCTGCTTGCACTGATCTTATATTGTGCATAGTATTATTATACATTACTCTCAGTGCAGCAGGGAAAACCAGTTGGGCAGTTGCACCATAGCTTCTAAAAGCCTCCAGCCTTTTTCCAAACTCCCATTGTTTGTCTAGTGTGGTTCTAGATAGGTCAGATCTTACTTGAAAGTTGAACCCTTTTGCCGAGACAGTTTTTTGTTTTAAGGCCAGGTTGAGGATAGTTTCTTTAAGGGAGTACGTAAGAAAATTAACCAGAATTTTTCTGGGTTTGGTTCTTTGAGGATTTTTTCTAAAAGGCGCTCTATGTATGCGCTGGATATCTAATGCTAACTCTTCTTCGGATTGATCAAGTCTTAGCGCCTCCTTCAATAGCGCGATAACATACTGTTTGATGTCTGAGCCTTCTTTATCCTCTGGAATATTCAATAGACGAAGGTTATTCCTGCAAGCATTATTCTCAAGCGTCTCCATCCGTTCTGAAAGACTTTGATCTTCTTTTCTAAGAGTGACGATATTGGACTTAGCTTCGTCTAAATGTAGAGACAGACCTGTCACTCTGTCCTCCAGTGTCTCTGTTCTCATTGTTAGGTCGCTTAATTTTTTATCTAGACTTTCGCAAAAACACCTAATGTCTGCTTGATTAGCTGCTGAGGTTTCAAATCCCTTCTTAATATCCATAGATAGAGAGGTAAACATCTCCTGAAAAGACGCCTGCAAAGTGGTGATAAGTTCTGCATTTGTAGCTGCAACTCCTTGTGCGGAATCTTGTAGACTTAAACCGGCTAAAGAAGCTAGCGCAAAAGGAGGAGCCAATGGGGGCGCCAAAACCAAAGCCAGAGGTGGCAATTGTCTTGATGAACCAGCATCACCTATCCCTCTCTCTATATCACTGCCATCTTCTACCCCTGCTCCAGGGTTCGTGGACATATCAGAGCCCCCCGTCGCCATCTCTACTGGAGAGTCAGTTTTATTGAGTGAAACCTCGGAACTTATCAGACCCTTAAATTCAATCTTCCCTTCTGGTATCTTTTCTGACCTGTCCGCCAGTAGTACTACTTGTGGTACTACTTTAAAGTAAGACCTTAATTAAGGAGTTATTCTAGATGCTGAGGTAGTGTTCTGACTCTTGGACGCTTTTAAGCCTTTGGCAGATTTGCGCGTGTACGCACGTTTTGCTTTGACCTGCCCAGTTAGATAAGAGGAGGGCTTTTTATTGTCACTAGAAAAATGATCTATAGTAAAACTGTCGTTTCTCTCAGGCTCAACTATTTTTGTTGCCGGTTCACCATCACAACCTAATCCAGCGACAAAGCTCACTGTAGGCAAACTCGAGATCACACCCAAGAGAGCAATATCATCCCGTGGCCAAGTTATTTTATTCTTGCTTTTACTTTTACTTTTACTTAGCCCTCCCTTACTGACCTTGCTGACCTTGTTTTTGCCCTGGTCACTTTTTGAGTCATAAGCTGTTTTCTTAGCGGCATCACCACTATTATCATTGCCTTCGCCTTCCCTTTGCTCCTGGAGCAACGATGCCTCCCCTATCTTTAACGTCTTCTCATCAAATAATTCAGGCTCCTCCACCTCTGTAGTTGCAACGATCCCCCGGCGACCGGGAAGCAAACCACGAATTCGGCGCCCTCGTCTAAGCTCCAGCCAGCGGCCAAGCTCCACACGAGATCGCTTCTCAGCGGAGGAGCACGCCCACAGCATACGGAGACCAGTTTCTTACTGCAGACCAGGTGAGCCGACCGAGCCTCCTCCACCACGGCACTCGCATTCGCAGAAGAACACGCCCTCTCGAATCCCATCGGGCAGGTAATGAGTAAAACGCTGACTTTCGCCGACTTTCACTCGTGGCTTCTTTTCGTTTCATTTTGTTTAGCTACTGCACAATTAATATACCAGGGTGACGGGGGTCCGCAGTTTAGGTTTATCACCTAATAAACTGCATCGAAATCCGACATGAATCGGCACGAATATGTTAAAGCCGGGAGAGCACAAACATAGCGCTGCAGCAGCTCAAGCGGCCGCCGCCATGTTTCCACTCCCAAACAACCCTTATTGATGGTAGGTTTAAAGATAACCTATATAGAAAGCTATCCAAGTGGTAGCTATGGAGAGCAGCCTTCAGGCTAAGTTTTGAAGGAATGTAAAGCAGCTTGTTTTACCAGTCTATAATCTCAGAGTTTGCCAGTTGTCAAACTCTTCTGGTGTCAAATGCTAGGCAAACGTTGTTTTCAATGTACTATTTCATTTACCACATCTCATACCGGCAATTGAACAGGAACCACAAGAGACTACTGCACTGTGGGGATATATAGCAACTTTTATACAGTGCTAGGACTGTGAGTCATTGAGCTTCAGGCATTTGAGATCTAGTAGATATATGTAGTAGATCAGTATGATTTACTCAGACCACTCAGCAAGATGCACAGAAGTTCATAATCAACATCCTTGGAGGATTATAAGAAGAAAAAATCAGTATTGATTAGTTCTTTACTAGGCCTGGGCGGTGAACTTCTCTCCATTCACTGAGTTTTCTGCACTCCCCACTCCGCGGAGCTCATGGAGTGCAGAAAACTCCTCTTCGTGATGTGCAGCTGAGTTTCCCACCGAGCAACAGGAATACCAGCACAAACTTCACTTCGAACAGCACTCCGCCACTCGCGGAACTTCGCAGAGTTTTTTGTAACTTGGCAGGGTTCCGCATAGCAAAACTCTGGGAACTACTCCCAGGCCTATTATTTACGCATCCAATTGCACAGTTACACATGGAGCCATCAGTGTGAAGATTGCTCATTTACACCTACCACTCACATGAATTTGGAGCAATTTCTCTACTTCACACTACCAGATTCCAAAACTGTGTCTTTTGAGAGATTTATCAAAATTGCTTGCCAAAATATGATCTGTCCAAATTGTCGATCAGTTGTTATGTCTACATTGCATAACCACAGAAGTGGTTCCACAGAAGTGGAAAATACCTTATATTCAAATACCTTATATTCATGCCACAGAAGATGGATCTAAATTAGAAACCGAAATTGCAAACTCAAAGTAGGTCAAATATCAATTTCTGGAAGAGCTTATTGTGCTATGGCTATCATCCTTAAAGAACCAGTTAATGTAACATCTGGACACAATACTGTCTATTTAAAAGAGTGAAACTGGATGGACAGAATGCAATGACAGCAATCTCAAATTCAAACAAACTCTGCCTTTCAAGCTTGCATTGTCTTACCTCTTGTTTCTTCAACCAAAGTTCTAAGGAAGATTTCTTATGAAAAAATGTTGTACAGTATTTTTTCTACGTAGATTGTCAGCGTTTAAGACTTTATTCGGCCTACCAGGGGTGATATTTTCAGATGGGTCTCCAAAATGCAAGTGTGCTTTATATCTATTAGTAGTAATGTACCAATTATAATAATAAAACAGTTATTTTTAACATATGTTTGTTTAGATTAGTTCAGTAACTGTCGGCAAAACAATTCATTAAATAATTGTAGTGAGTGTAATGCATAATGGCACTTATTTGTAGGGACATACTGTGCAGTTTTAGGGTTTTTTCTAAAATCTGTGGATTGTTTTTTTCCTCACTATTCAAAGATATATCTTGATTCAGTACATTGTCTATTGTGTACAAGTATGAAAGCTGAGAAGAGGAAAACGTAAAATGAAATGTTTAAATTAAATGTAAAAGGCCTTTGCAGTGTTACAGCTGTGTAATGCTTTATTAATAACGTAAACATTTGAATTGTAGAAACTTAAACTTTACTGTGCAGGTTTATAACATGTAACAATAACTTTTATTTCTGTTTTAAATCTTTTGCATAGATCTATTTTTTTGCAGTTATGCATGTGACTAATGACTTCTTTAAGATTTATAATACATCCAATAAGACATATTGACAGACATTGCTGGATACACTGCGAAATTCAAGCACACACCAACCCAATATTAGAATAGCCAGGTACACACTGATGCATACACTGCAAACCACACAAACACACTTATGCATACTTTGACAAACCGAGTCACACACTTATTCATACACTGAAACACCCATGTGCACACGTATTCATAAAGTTGAACACCAACAACGAACTCCTACAAACACTGAAACACCGAGACACACACTGATGCATTCACTGACACAGTCAGGCACTCATTCACATAAACATTTAGATACCCAGGGAAACACTCATACATACATGGACACACCCAAGCATACACTCAAGCATACAATGACACACCCAGGCACACACTGATGCTTCCACTGCCACACCCAGGCACTGACACACATACACGCAGACATCCAGGGACACACTCACATATACACTGACTCACCCAGGATCACTCTGCTACATACACTGAGACACCCACTGACACATTAAAGCACATTGTAAAACACCCTGTCACACACATTTGTATACATTGACATACACAGCCACACACTCGTCCATACACTGAAATGCCCTTAGCACACTTATGCATACACACAGACACTCATGCACACATTAATTCATACAGTTAACCCCACAAACAAAACGAATGCATACTTTGACATACCCAGTCACGCACTCATGCATACACTGACACACCCAGGCTCTCCCTCATACATACACTCAAATACCCATGCACACTCTGCTACATCCTCTAAGAAAGACACTGACACAATAATACACATTCTAACACACCCTACAACACACGTATGTATACATTGACATACCTAGCCACACACTCATCCATTCCCAGAGACATTCTGCAACAGACGTATGCATACATTGAGACACCCATGCACACACTTATTCAAATGGTTAAGCACAGAGGACACACTCATACATGCACTGACATACCCAGGCACCATGTGATGCATTTACTGACATACTGAGGCACTCACTCATATATATGCTCAGACACTCAGCACTACACTCATACATACACTGACACACCCAGGCGCACTCTGCTACAAATACTGAGACACCCACTGACACATTAATACATATTCTGACACACTCTGTCACATACATGTGTATAGATTGACACAACCACAAACTAATTCATACACTAAACAAACCAGTTTCACACTGATGTATACACTGATACATACAGGCTCACACTGATGCACACAGAGATACACACACGCTCTTGCATACAGTTACACAGTCAGGTGCACACTACTATATAGCCTAACTTGCTAAGAGATATTCAAGAATACAGACATACATCTAATATCATACAGATAAGCACACACAAAAATAATATAGAGACATATGCAGCTCTTTGTTTGATTAAATGGTAGTTCTAACAAAAACTGTTTTTTGTCACTGTTTTTTTGAAAAAAAATCATTATCTTTTGTTTTTTTAGATTTTTCTTGAAAAAACAACCAACATGCAAACAATGCAAACAAATAAACTTGATTTAACAACTTTGCATTTTTCATGCAAAACCAGGTCCTGCAACAGCAACAACAAAAGTATATCAATAAAAAAATCCAGCACCAATGCTTCTCAACAGCAGTAAACAAATTGGATACATTCTGGATTTTAACTGTCAAAGGTTCAGTGTGTCACCATTCCTCTCAACTCTGTGCAGGCAGCTGGTACACTACTTTCAAGATTTTAGTAGTTCAAGGTGTGTATAAAACAAATTCACAGACCTAAACACAATTAATGAAAAACAAAAGAATAGGCAACAGCAACAACCTCAGACTCTTTTCATAGCATTTAATGCATTTTCTGAAACAAGATTCAATCTACAGTTATTTTACATTTTATATACAGTGCCCCGTATCTAGAGCGTGCAGTAAAGGAAAAGAAGGTGTTGAAAGGACGTGATCGTGAAAAGGTGAAAAAGGAGAGGTTTCACACAGAGTATGCAAGAAAATATTTCAATATTATTTAAGGAAACACCAGTCAATAAAGAACTGGAACAGTGGAACCTGGCCACTTAAATTAATAAATATGTAGTCCTTCTAGTTATTCAAGGGACATTAGATGAGTCAATGTCTGCACTGGGGGGAGAATAGTGATCCAGGTATTATCGGATGTCGACGTTTCGACTCGTCTTGCGGCCTTCCGGTTAGTTATGCCTGGGCCATGCGAGTCTTCCTCAGGACAGGTGCAACGGGGCAAGGGATCAGGCAGATGACCCCTTCACAGAATGAAGTAGGCGTAATGTCCTCCAAGGTAACTTGGTCCAAATCATTCAAATAGGAGTATTGAACAGATCCACTTGTTCTGTGCGTAGGGGGTTCCTATCAAGATACTGAGACCATATAACACTATATGTCTCCTGACACACAATCCATCGCCGATCGAGAAACTTAGAACCGGCAGCTATAGGCAAGAGACTCTGCCCAGGGGTTACCGACGCGGGTCTACTTTGCAGCACCCTGTCTGTCCTAACAATAGTGAGTAAACCGGACTACTTGAGGCACATTAACGCGGACCTATTCGAATAGGGGGACTCATCCTTGTCTCTTTGCCTTTAGCTGCCGGTTCTAAGTTTCTCGATCGGCGAGGATATTTCCTTCATATTCAGCATTGACAAGCTGCCCAATCAAGGCATACTTAAAACGTGAAGATTTCTCTAAGCAGCACAATTGACTATGGATTGTGTGTCAGAAGACATATAGTGTTATATGGTCTCAGTATCTTGATAGGAACCCCCTACGCACAGAACAAGTGGATCTGTTCAATACTCCTATTTGAATGATTTGGACCAAGTTACCTTGGAGGACATTACGCCTACTTCATTCTGTGAAGGGGTCATCTGCCTGATCCCTTGCCCCGTTGCACCTGTCCTGAGGAAGACTCGCATGGCCCAGGCATAACTAACCGGAAGGCCGCAAGACGAGTCGAAACGTCGACATCCGATAATACCTGGATCACTATTCTCCCCCCAGTGCAGACATTGACTCATCTAATGTCCCTTGAATAACTAGAAGGACTACATATTTATTAATTTAAGTGGCCAGGTTCCACTGTTCCAGTTCTTTATTGACTGGTGTTTCCTTGAATAATATTGAAATATTTTCTTGCATACTCTGTGTGAAACCTCTCCTTTTTCACCTTTTCACGATCACGTCCTTTCAACACCTTCTTTTCCTTTACTGCACGCTCTAGATACGGGGCACTGTATATAAAATGTAAAATAACTGTAGATTGAATCTTGTTTCAGAAAATGCATTAAATGCTATGAAAAGAGTCTGAGGTTGTTGCTGTTGCCTATTCTTTTGTTTTTCATTAATTGTGTTTAGGTCTGTGAATTTGTTTTATACACACCTTGAACTACTAAAATCTTGATCTTTCGCTTTCAACGCAATTGGGTCTCGGACCATTGTTTGTTTATATTACTAATTACCCAGGTCCAGTACCTTTAGGGTTACCCCATTATTATAATGGGTACACTACTTTCAGCAGAAGTTGTAGTTGCTGATGAGGCACCTGCAGCATCTCCAGATCTGCTCTCTCTCTCCCTCACCATCCGTAGATAAGTCCATTCATAAATGGTTGTATGTGAGTAGTAAGGAAATGATACCATCCATCACCATTCATTTTTTGACAGGTGGGAACGCCCCTCGGAAGTGACGTAGGAGCCGGATATCCCGCCCCGGAAGTCCCTCCCCCGGAAATCCCTCCCCGGAAGCCCCTGGCCGGAAGTCTGGGGGCCGGAAGTCCCCGGGCGGAAGTCTAGGGCCGGAATTCCAGGGGCGGAAGGCCAGGGCCGGAAGTCCAGGGCCTGAGGGCGCCCCCCAGAGGGGCAGTGGTGAAAGCGGGCAGGTGTAGGGTGCGAGTACCCTTCACATATGAATTAATGGATGTGTGTCAAGGGGTGTAGAGGGATGGTGTGAGGTGTCTAGGGTTAGCGCCAAGGCAGCCAGTAGGGCCTACAGGGGTGTTTAGGGCTGTGGGATGGATGAGCAGAGACTTACCTGTGTGCGCCATGTTTGTTGGGCCAGCAGGGACATGCCTGGGCAAGCATGGACATGTCTGGACATGTCCACTGGCTAGTAGAGGCTGCAGCCTGATGTTGCTTGAGCGGCGTCGTGGTCCATCTGTGGAATGGGAGCCCTAGAGTGTTGCAGGGTGTTTTTGGGGCAACAGGCCAGCCCCCAGGAGGCGTGCCTGTTGCTGATGGAGTTCCTGAGTGGTGGTCTGAGTCGTGGTGGCGTGCCATAGGCAGCGGCGGTCAGGAAAGCCATGGGTCCTAAAAGAGGAGGGAAGTTATGCCATTGGATTGCGAGGGTGGTAATTTTGCCGCCTAATTTTAAAAAGTCTCTGGTCGAAAATGACAGCATTTATGAAAATAAAAACATGGGTTATGCAATTGTGATTTCTTTTTCATATGTGGTACTGTATTCGGGGTGATAAACATGAACATCTTGTAAAGCAACAGCAGGGGCTTGGCAACATGTTCAGACAGTGCTCTGTAACATGCTGGACTGTGCTACAGCAGTCCCAGGCTGCTAGGGTGCCTGTGCAATATCTTGCACAACTCAAGTTTAAAGGAAGTGGTGTAAAATTCATTCCTATTGTGAAAAGGAAAAAATAAAATACATATTTTAAATGTCTCTGATGTAAAATGATGTCTGTTATGGAGACCAAAAATAGGGGAAATAAATAAAAACACACTCTGGGCAGTTGTCATTTCTTTCTTTCTAAAGGAACTTAATGTTTGAGGGATAATAAACAAGGGCCCTGTATGTAATGCAATGGTGTGGGCTGTGTATCAGGGTAATGCCTGTTTCTTTATCATACTAAGGTGGTGTCACAGACCTAGACTGTCAGTTCCATGGTGCAACATAATGCACACCCAAAAGTTGAAATGCACAATATAAGTGACAATTACTAAAATAAATACATAAAGACATGTGTTGTGTATTGTGTTTTCTTTCTAAGGGTGGGTAATGTGTTGGAGTTTATTAATATGGGTCAGTATGTAGGGACAGGTGAGGGCTGTGAAACAGGGTAATGCCTGTTTCTTTTAACAGTGTAATGTGCGATCACAAACCTAGACTGTCAGTTCCACGGTGCAACATAACCCACAGCCTTATTGAAGGTCTCTGAAACACAGGACACCAATGACTAAAAATAAAACTAAAATCTTGTGTTATGCAACTGAGGCTTTGCTCTACCTATGAGTGTGTGTGTGTGTGTGTGGCAGGTCTGATAAATATGGTATTCTTGTACAACAGGCACATTCTTCAGCAATATGGCTACTTTTTTTTTTTATAACATTAACACAGGCTGGCCCCCAAACCAGAAAGGCGGCAAAACGTCCTGGATATTCAACATGATGGAAAATGTAAGTTGTTTTTTTTTAGCGCTTAAAGACACGAAGAGACTTCTGCGCTGGGCGGCAGCTGGCATGGTCTGATAAGCACAGTTCGACAGTGAAAGTGTGGCGCGAAATATGCACATGGGCCTCATAGACGCCCGGCTAGTGAAAGCATGACATTTTAAAAACGCTTACTATTACATTTGAATGGGTGCAGAGAAAAAATTGAAGGGTATTACCTAAACTATCTCTCAACCAGTTTTAGACACTTAAAATAGGACCTATTTCATCAGAGTGCGACAGATACTAGGGTACAGCTTTTTAAAGGCTACTCTTACATGCAAACTCCCCTGCTAAATGTTCCCGCCAGGCCGGAGGACGACCCGCCTGGTCTTTTATCAGATCCTAGCAGGTATAAAAATGAGGACCCAACTTAGACGCACACTGGCACCCTGACAAGTCTTTGGAGCACCTACCAGCATTTGGCGAGTGAACAGGCAGTGACAGAAGATCCCGAGGATAACATGGCCCGCCCTGGCAGAAGTCCTGCTGATAATACCAGCTCTATACTTAATGTAAGTAGTTATGTATATTTATTACAGTGTATAAAGTATCTTATGCATTACTTAACTCTAGACCAGGAATAAAATGTGAAAAAACTATACACAAATGGCATCATAGTACTATGTCAGAGAGGCTTAGCAGTTTAAGGTGGGAAAAACATTTTTTTTTAAAAACAGTGACTGTTACACTTACCTTAAATGTAGATTGTCTTCAGGATCTGTACTCTTGTA
Organism: Lissotriton vulgaris; assembly: GCF_964263255.1. Lineage (NCBI taxonomy): Eukaryota > Metazoa > Chordata > Amphibia > Caudata > Salamandridae > Lissotriton > Lissotriton vulgaris. The sequence continues at coordinate 957,233,206 of NC_141694.1, forward strand.
CTTGATGCATGGCTTGGTAAAAGGGATCCTTCAAGGGCTGTGTTAGTAGAGGGGCCTGGAGGCAAGACTAAGGCTTGCGTAGAGTAGGGGTGTGCTATTATTAAAAAAATATAAGCCTTTAGGGGCATAGGCATTAGGTGGACTGGGCGGCCTGTCAGGGGTCCCCTTAGTAAGCTTGCAATGTGCGCACCCTTGGATGTTCGCCGCGTTTTACCCAGATGGGGTATTAACACCCTCTATTTGGCATTAGGGACTGTGGAGCCTGGCATCCTAGGCCCCCAGCACCCACGAGCTATTTTAAAAAGCCCCAGCACATGTCTGCTGGGCCCTGGCTGCTGAGGCTGTTACTGAGCCCTCCGGAGCACCTCAAGTGCTCAGGGTCTATGCGCGGCGGTAGCAGACCCCCGTGGGGGAATCCGCTCCCCATGTGGGCCGTATAAAATACTCTGGGGGCGGGAGTGGGGCCGGAGCCTAGCCACGAGGGGCAGCGACATCCTCTAATTCTTTTTTAAAAATATCGGCGGCATGTCAAAGGGGCTGGGACCAGCCAAGGCTATCCTATGGCCTCGGTCCAGCCCCAGCGATATCCGCCATGCTATGGGGTCCGGTGGGGGGCCTCGGAACAGCCTCCACATGGGCCCGCCATGACCGTCATGCTGCTGGGCAGGCGGCGTGCTCCGTAAGGGAGACCGATGCCTTTTCTTTTTTTTTTTTCCAAAAATATCGCCGTGGAAGGGACGGCGGAGGCTGCCCTTAATGCCTCCGCCGATCGTACCTCGGTCGCGCTACTGCTAGCGCTGGCGCCCGACCCCTCCTCCAGGAAGAGCTTTGCGGATGGCGGCTGTCCCCAGCCGTCATGATGGGGGCGGAAGTGCTTTAAGTACTGCTTCCGCCCCTATCATGGCAGCGCTGTACGCGCAGAGTCCATCCCGAGCCTATTAAGCCCCAGCAACAAATGTTATTAAATGCAGGGGGGTCCGCTCAAAGCGTGAAGAGGCCCCCCTGCTTTACTGGCAAGCCCATTAGTTTTTTAAAAGGCATATGTAAGCCCCGCAAGGTGCTTCTGGGGGATTCCCATTTATGCCTGTGTCCGGGACTCCTGGTGGCCAGGGAGTCCCGGCGCAGGTTCAAAGAACCTGTGATCCTGGGCAAATTGTGATCCTGTGCAAATAACAAGGCAGCAGTTTTTTTATTTTTATATAGCGCAAACTCATCCCGAGGTGGCAGGGCACTTTACATAAGAACCTGTTGTAAGACATGAGGACTAAGGATTACCCTATAGCTCAATCAGCCCCTAGTTCTGGGACAAATAAAAATGCCTACTGTAACACACTTAGGGGCACGCTTAAAGTGTTCTGAATTCCCTAGGGCTCAGGATATATTTTAACATGTACCTTTTATTAGTGTTTTAATATTCTATTATTTATTTATTTATTTATTTATGTATATATTCATATATATATTTTTTTCCCCTTACGCAGGATTTTCAAGAGCTCACCCTGGCTGATGAGGAAAATGCTGCTTTTGCCCAAGGTGCATGTATAGAGCCAGTCTTTTTTAGAAATAGTAAAACACTCTTTTTGCATTTTTGTAAATGTCTTTTCTATATGTTTTTTCTGTTTCAGACGAGGACATGGATATGCTACTATCCTTTGACATAATTCAGCAACAACTGGATGCTGAGGAGCGGGAGAAGCAACAAGCTTATAATGCGCCTATTGTCGGTAAGTACAAGATGTGTGTGTGTGTGTGTGTGCGTGTGTGTGTGTGTGTGTGTGTGTGTGTGAGTGAGTGAGTGAGTGAGTGACTGAGTGTGTGAGTGAGTGAGTGAGTAATTAATTAAGGGTGTGTGCCATGCTTTATACATATATATATATATTTACATATATTTATTTTTTTTCTTTTTAGGGGCTGTGTCCTATGCTGTGAATCAGTGTAACCCTGAAATCCCTGTGAAAGGAAGAGCCTTGAAAAGGTCAGCAACAGCTGTTAAAAAGGGGCCTCCTCCTGAGAAGCGGGTTCGACAAACAGCACCGGTCATTAAAGGCGGTTCATCTACGGGGGAAAAAAAAAAAGATCGGCAACCAACACCTATGCTTAAAAGCGTGTCGCCTATGAAGAATTGGCCTCCACAAAGACGGCAAGCAGGTGAGCTTTTAACAGTAGTGACTTCGTTTTTAAAAGCATGTTTTACTCTGATATAGTGTAAAGTAGAATAGTCCACTGTTTATCACAGGTGTATGTAAGAAACTCCACTGTAATTATTGTTACTTTTATAGTTTTTAATATATATATATATATATTATAGTTTTTGATATATATTATTGTTTACCCCTGTAGAAGCAGTGAACCTTTTTGCGGAAAGAAGAGACCCAGTCAGTGGTGATCATTTATCAATACATCTAAAGGACATCACAAATGTGGGGCAAAATAAAGCAAAGGAAACAGCTGTTGAGGCCGCTGAGGCCCAGAGGGACAACATATACCAAGGTATACATTTATCCAAACGTAGTTGGCATCAAATTTCTGGTAAACCTGTTGAAGAGACTGTTGAAGCAGCTAAAGTAAAGCCTTCATGTGCGAAAAAGTTAAAGCTGGATCTACCATCTACTCCTGTTATTCAAAATGACCCCAGAGGTTTAGCTAAAAGAAAATCATCTACACAGGTGTCTAGGACTGCCTCTTTCGCACAGATTCCTAGTGTCCTAGCGGATGGGCAGGGCCACTTAGACATTCCTGCCACAGAAAGCTCCATACAGCCTGTGTCCGGTCATAAACAGAGAGTTAAAGGAGTGAGGTCTAGACAGGGCAAAAAGTCAGATACAAACAGAGTCTCTGATAATCTACAGACTGATCTTGAGAGTAATAGGGCCCCTATAGCAAATAATGACACTGTTATCAGCGTGGAGGTTGCTGAAAGTAATGACTCAGAACAGGCTTTGCAAGCCAGTCTTATAAAGATTCTTCAGGATATGTCTAGATTAACAGAGAGTTCTGAATTAGCACCCACAGAAGCGTCCGAACTGCTCTCAAAAGGGAGCTATGAGGAATATAGAGTCCCACCACCCAGTCCCATCTCCCCGCAGACCACTAAAGCCCAATATTATCATGATGAGGTTTTAAATTTCTTTGAGCCATGGTCGCCGCCAGTCCCCATTGCGACATTTGAGCCCACTAGCCCCCCCCTCTAGCGTAATAATATTGTCCTCGCCCAGTTCAGACCATAGTATAGCTTTGGAGGGGGTTGAAAAGTTGTATTATAAATCAGCATTTAGCCCCAAGGAATCCGCTCCAGGCTGTTCGCATTGGGATACTGCTTCTTTAGAGCCCAGCAGCAATAATCTTGATAATCCACAAAGCACCATGAGTCACTTAATAGGTGTTAATACCCCGGGGTGTCTGCAGCTGGACCCAATTTTAACAGATACCAGCGCCGGTATCAATAATAAAACTGCTGATAGTGATGAGGAAACAATCCAAAGGAGGCCCTGTAGTAATGTAAGCCCCACATTAATAGATACCCTCGCCTACAGCGACAATTCGGCAATAGTTTATAAAACTATTTTACTAACCAATATCAATGAAATGCAAAAGGCTGTCAAGCAGGTAAAAGCTAGGGTAAGCTCTATAATCTCAAAACATGGGAAAGCAAAAAACAAGAGCAGGCCTATAAGCGAAGTGTTGGAGGAGATGAATCATGCTGTGAATATATGCGTAAGCTGTGTTGTGACAGCCTGTGAATCAACAGCTAAGCACCTAGCGCTCATACCATTATGACTAGACTCTGAGATAGCCCAAAGCATTTCTAATGAGGTCTTTAAGTCGAAAGCTGCATATTTATCAAAATATAAAAAAGCGATCTGCAAGATACTTAATAACGCGCAGCTAATCTTACGAGCAGTGAAGAAGACAAAACAGGCGGAAAAGAACAACGGCTGTTTAAAGCCCTCACAGGTACCAATAAGGAAGTGTAAAAAGAATCCTATCGATCCCCAATTTACAATTTTCCATAATCAATCAGGATGTGGGAGGATACCCCAAGACACAAGGGTTAAGAACAAACAGAAATGGATTAATAGGGCCATGGTCCGTCGCCACTTAACAAATAGCCTAAAGAAAGCGCGAATACATGTCAGAAGAAGAATTAAAAAACTAGCAGCTCAGGCATCCAGACAGACCCCCCAAGAACCCCTTCCTGTAATACTGCCATGGAGCAACAGCCCTCAGCCTGAAGACTTAAAGCCTGTGTATTTAGAGAGCGTCAGAAGGTACAGCCGTCATGCCAGGAAATTTAATGCTACAGAACACTATGAGGAGTTTAGGTTTGTCAATCTTGACCGTATAGCCTCAGTAGAACAAGGCATTCTAGCTATTCATCAAGCTATACAAACACTCATAGAGCGTATGTTACAGGATACAGGACCTAATGATTTTTTTCAGCGGAGGTTTCAAGGACAAGATCTCAATAGTCCTTTATTCACAACTAGAGCAGCCCGTGATGTCTTTGATGCTGTAGATTTTTTAGAGAACCTCACTAAGCTTTTGCAAAGCAAAAATGAGATAATAGCTTATGGAACCTTTAGAATCATAGCTCTAGTTGTCCGTTTTCGTGCCGGTGGTACTTCTAGACCCTTAAAGACTATTCTGTGCAGTAAAATCATAGCAAAGAAACAAAGATGGCTGATTGATTTTAACAACCCTGAAGCTAATACATGTCTGGCTGCCAGCATAGCAGGACTTTTGGCTAGCCGTGAGACTAGCGATGCTGTTACCTTGTCTAGAGCTAATGCAGCACACACAGCTCTTAAAGTACCTACAAATCAACTTGTTGGTTTTGGATACCTGGGGCTTTTTGAGAACTATTTTAAAGTAACAGTAAAAATTCTGTACAACAGCGGCGGCACCTGGCGATACTTCACATCCGGACAGCCTCTGAAAAACAAGACCATTTATGTTCTTCACCACGACAACCATTTTTATGGTATCCTGAATTTAAAAGGATTTTTAGGAGCTAGGTATGTGTGTGCCCACTGTGATCACATTTACTCCAATCAAATAACTCATGCCTGTGAAATGCATTGTAAAATGTGTCAGTCAGATGGATGCAAAGTTATTGCGGAGCAGCGGGTGCGATGCGGCATCTGTAATCTATTCTGTCGCTCACAAAAATGTCTGACCACGCATAACACGTTTGTCAGGTGCAAACGTAAAAAAGATTGTGCTCGATGTGGGCATTACGTCGCAGAAGACCACAACTGCCCTGGGATGCAATGTCCCCGCTGTAAAGAGTCTTTTCAGGCTGGTGCAGACCACCGGTGCTACATGCGCAAGGCACGTCAGCCACCTAAAACTGAAGATTACATCATTTTTGATATAGAGTGCACCCAAGAAACATCCGTCCATGAGCCCAATTATATCTACGCTCATCATCTAACTTCAGATGAGAACTGGGAGTTTGAAGGGCGATCCTGTGTGAGTGATTTCCTAGTCACATTCACCACGCCCAGATATAAGGGGTATACCATGATGGCTCATAACTCAAAGGGGTATGACTCCTTTTTTATTTTACAGAAGTTGATTAGTGAAAAGATGCCTGTAAAGCTCATCACCCAGGGCTCTAAGTTAATGTCTGTAACTGTTGTAACCTTACAAATACGTTTTATAGACACCTTGAATTTTCTACCCATGAAGTTAAGTAAGTTGCCAAAAGCTTTTGGCTTTCCTGGCTGTAAAGGTTATTTCCCCCATTTTTTCAACACATGGGCTAATCAAAATTACGAGGGTCCTATGCCGCCTACACACAGCTACGGAGTTGAGTACATGATGCCTGATGAGAAAATTAACTTTTTACAATGGTATAGTGAAAACAGTGACAAAACCTTTAAGTTTTCAGAGCGAGTTAAAAGCCTACTATAAGGCGGATGTTATGATCCTACGCCAGGCTTGTAACCTTTTCAGAGATGCATTTGTTGACATGACTAAACAGGTGGTGGTGACCAACCCCAACACGCCTAGGGAGAGCGAATCTATTGAGTACATTGACCCCTTTCAAAGTATCACGCTAGCTTCTATGTGCATGTCTATCTATAAGCATATGTTTTTACCGCCTCAAAGCATAGTCTTAATACCACCCGATCTCTATAATGGTGAACAAAAGCGTTACTCCACCCCATCAATACAATGGCTTATGTACATCTCTAACAAAGAAAACATCTACATTCAGCACGCCTTACAGGGCGGTGAACATCGCCTGGGCTCCTACTACTTGGATGGGTACGCAGTAATCAATGGGAGACCAACAGCCTTTGAATACAATGGTTGCTTTTATCATGGATGCCCCAGATGTTACAAGCCCCATGAGTGTAATAAGCTGATGGGCACAAAGTTTGAGCACCTTTATAGGCGAACTCTGATGAAAGCTCAATATATTGAAAACCAGGGCTTCATTATGAGAACCCTTTGGGAACACGAGTGGATTGACATGTTGGCATCAGACGCCGAGTTAGATCTTTTTCTCAAGAGGGAGCAGTTACCTGAACCTCTGGATCCCCGACAGGCCTTATTTGGGGGCCGTACAAATGCGATACAATTGTACAGAGCTGTGGGTCCGGGGAAGAAAATACACTACTATGATTTCACAAGCTTGTATCCATTTGTCAACAAACTGAAGTTATACCCCGAAGGACACCCCACTATTATATACCGCGACTTTAAATCTTTGGACACATAATTTGGCCTAGTTAAGTGTGAAATATATCCACCCAGGGGTCTTTACTTTCCAGTGTTGCCCTACAGAGTGGATAGTAAGCTCATGTTCCCCCTTTGCCGAACATGCGCTGAAAGTAAAGAGACCCACTTATGTCCCCACACTGAAGCACAGAGAATGTTGACAGGTACCTGGTGTAGCATAGAGGTTCAAGAGGCCCTAAAGAAAGGATACAGGCTAGGTAAAATATTTGAAATTTGGCACTTTGAAAGGACTACAACGCAGCTTTTTTCTGAGTATATTAATTTATTTCTCAGAGACAAGCAGGAGGCCTCTGGGTATCCAGAATGGTGCACTGATGCTGCCTCCAAGCAACAGTACATCTCTGAATACTATGCTCATGAAGGCATAAACCTGAGACCCGATTTTATCCAAGTCAACCCCGCCAAGCGTCAGCTGGCAAAGTTATGCCTCAATTCTTTATGGGGTAAATTTGCACAGCGTACCAACCTCCCAAACACAACCATCATCACCGATCCTGACGAGTTGTTTAATTACCTTTTTGCCCCCTGTTATGAGATATCCACCTGTGAGTTTATTAATGATGATACAGCCATGCTGGGTTGGAAACATGCTAAAGAGTACCCCACAACCAGTAACAATATAAACATCTTTATAGCCTGTTTTACAACAGCGCACGCTCGTTTGGAGCTTTACAAGTTGTTAGATAAACTGCAGGAGAGGTGCTTGTATCATGACACAGACTCTGTTATTTTTGTGAGCAAAGCTGGGGACGAAGACCCGCCTCTGGGAGACTATCTAGGCGATTTAACTAGTGAGCTAGATAAGGATGAATTCATAGTTCAGTTCGCCTCAGCCGGGCCCAAATCTTACAGCTACATCAGCTCTAACAATAAAGTCTGTATGAAAGTTAAAGTGAGGTAATATAAATTTTATGATCAATTATGTCCCCTATCTTAGACCCCACCGACTCCGTGTACACGCTACAAGTACATGTATGTTCCCTCCACTTCAAGCTATGAAGACGCAAATACATTTGCGTCCAACGTTAACATGTCCTCTTTCAGACCCACCATGAATGGGTCAAATAGTCCGTTCCTAAATATGCCATGCCAACGTCTTTTTGTAGTATGCTTTACACGTTTTTCCTGCTCTGGCAAAGTAGGCCCTGAATTTCTGCCATCAAGCCACTTTACTGGCTTCTGACTCTGAATCTCAGCCCAGGCTGTCTTTGTACCCGTGAACTCTGACTTACTTCCAGCGCGGTCCCCCGTGCTCAGCTCAGCCTGTTGCCTGCCAAGACTGACTATAACCTTCGAGTTATCTGATCTGCTCCTCGAAAATGCATTCCTGCCTACTAGCTCCAGTAAACATTCCCCAGCTGCAGAGCCAAAGGGCATCACTGTCTCCGTGCAAGTAATTCATGGCTCTGTCTCCATGGTAGGCCCATGCCCTCCCTCGCACCTCTCGCTTCTCATGCAGACACCCAGGCGCTTGTACACGCACTCACAGTCAGTATAGAATAGCTTCTGCCCCAGAGACCTTTCCGTTCAGATAATATGGTTCCCAAACATCAGATATCAGATATGATAGAAGTACAAGTTGATCTGACATGCCAGACTTCTGTCTCTTTCCGTCAGTGTAAATGTCAAGTTTCCTGCACCCTCAAGTTACACGTACATTACACGTCATGCAGCTGCGCGCGCATCCAAGTCTCCGATTTCTGCTGACACTGCCGGATTCACTCACGGATCCGCCTACTTGTGACATCATGATAAATGACGTTCTTGTTCACACCTTCATACACGCCTATTGTAACGCCTTTTGTATTACGTACATGCACTCTTATCTCTCTACTCAGCTGTTACGCCTCCTGCCTATGCTTTTACTGTAATGCATTGACTATATATATGAATGCCTGTCAATAATGTATTGTCGCATACTCGCTTACTTGCATATCATTGACTCTGTCAGTCTGTCCCTTCCCGAACCCTGCGTGGTGACGGAACGGTATGCCACCTTGGCTCGAGCCAATATGCTAATTACCCAATTCCTTTTTAAGGAATAAAACCCACTTTGAGAAACCTCAAATATCACGGATTTTGCCTCTTATTTATTATGAGTTATCCTTATTGATTTTACCGCATAGAAATTCAGTACCAGGTAATTAAATTTACCACATAATTGGCGCCCGAATAGGGACCCCTCCCCCATCTCACGCGCCGGAGGTGCTTTGCAGGCCTAGCCCCCTGCCACAGCCGGACGGAAACTACGCGTACCCGCAGGATTTCCTGTATCTCCCTCAGGCCAACGGAGGTGACTGAGGCTGCGATCGACACCCAGACGAGGCGGTGAGGAGTGCGGAGGATCCCGACCAGAGCCTAGCTGAGAGAGCAAGATCCGAGGTATACAGAGGCCCACCAGGTTCCGAAGTTCCGAAGTATCTGCGGCACGAGTCGAGTCCGAGTCCAGTCCGAATCCAGTCCGGAGTTTCCGAGGCCTTCTGTTTCCGTGCTTCCCGGTGAGTACCGTTGCTGGGGACGCATCTAGACGTGCACATTAGTTTGTGCCGGTCAAGACAGGTTTGGGTACACAGACCTGGTCTGCACTGTTTTAGACAGTGTATCTGTACTGTTTAGCAGTATATCGAGTCTGCACTGTTGAGCCATTGTTGAGCAGTGTATCTAGTATTATGCAGTCTGATTATTGTTGTTCGTTTCAAAATGTTTTAAATGTGTCTTACAAATGTCGTGGTATGAGTGATTGTTCGATCTTTATTATTGTGATTATTGTGTTCATTGTGTTCATACCCAAGTAAGAACCAAGTAGCCAAGTTTATTAAGATGCCGTTATTCTCCAAATTAAGACAGATAAAAACTAGGAAGGGGATACTCGAGGAAGCTGTTCCCATTCCACCTAGGGACACTCCAGGGTACTTTATGTACCACAAGCACGGCCTAGATGCCGTTCTATTTCTCGATTTATGGGTGGACTACACTAAAGACCTGGCAGAGAACCAGAGATGGCCCACTGCTGGGACATGGGATGCAGAGTGCATCATAAGAGTAGAAGAGGCATTACGGAAAAAGAAAGCCAGACAGTCACAGAAGGATGCCATCGAATTATGGCGTAAAGAATCACATAGGCGTACAGAAAAGGCACTTAGAAAAGAAGAGAAAAGGAAAGAGGATTCTGACAAGGCCCAAGAAAACGTATTAGTTAAGGAAGGTATCCGAGTAAAAATAGAACAAGTGGACAGACAACTAAACACCATTAGGAATGGTATGTATCCTCTCCTGGCCGAAGGTTTACCCAAAGCCACTCCGGAAGTACCAAAAGATCTATCGCCTCCTATGCTCCCGATTAAAGTACATCCCAAAACCGCGAAGGATATTTTCCTTTCTTCCTATCTAGATGATGTAGTGCCCGCATATGCTAATTCCGCACGGCAGCGCACACCTCCTGCTGGTGGCGCTCGACCCCGAGACAATCAGCACCTACCCCCGCGACAAGCTACTCCTCCGCCTCTTCCTCCCGTTCCGAATGTTCTTCCAGCTCTTCCCGCACCCATTCTTCCCACTTTTCATCCAAATAACCCTTTCGGAGCCGGTGCCTCAGGAGGCGCGTCCGGAGGGACGATAGATTTTCAGACACCTCCACAAGTACATAGATTGACTTACAGAGACCTAGCACAACAACGTACACCTCGATCAGCCGATTTTGATATAGTAAAGGAACGTCTCGGGGATTGTAGATACGATCCAGTACCCGGTAGAAATGATGACAGACTAATACTCGCATCAGTACGACTAAGACGGGTTACCAATTTCTTGTTAACCCTACCCGGAATGGTTGAACATCTAGACAGAATATATCATTTTGTCCAAACAGGGCAAGGACCTGAAAGTATTAAGGAAGCCATGGCTCATCAGAAAGTTGACACTCAAGCCAAGATATTACGTTTTTTTATAAACTGCTTAATAAGAGAACAAGATAGACCGGGGATGGACCCGGAGGAAATGAAAGCACTTCATAGATGGGGTCAGAATATAGCAGACGGGAACCATGATAAACAGAATAGTATAAAAAACATGTACCAAAGAATCAGAAATGAAGTGTTAAAAATACATGAAACAAGACTGTTAGAACCAGGAAATGAATCAGACAAGCTTGAGTCCTCAGAAGAGGAGCAACAAGAAGAAGCTACAGGACCAGTTAAAGAAACAATAGCGTATGTAGGTAAAGGGAGACCTTTTAATAATTCAATGCGTCCAGTGCGTCCAGAAAGCAAAAGACTTTTTCAGGAAGCCATGTGGAATGCGAGAACTCCTGAACACTTATTCCAAGCTACTGACAGCAGACTTCGAGAACGAATGGGGTACCATGTACTCGATTCTATGGACGAACAAGAACTAGCTAAGTCAGCAGTACAATGGGCTGACAGTTCCGAGAAATATAGTGATGATGCGTTAGTACGCACGTTTTTGAACATGACACCAAGCGAACAGCGTTTAGCTGGTACATACATGATACAACACCTACTTCTATTGTATAGAAGTCAACATTCCGATCCAGGCCCCCTGCATGATATATTAACAGAACTACTAATGAATAAATGGAGAGGTCTAGGTACCGACCTGATTAAAATAATTCTAGAACATCGACACAGATATAGTGCCTTTCTATGTCCACAGTCTGAGCCAACACACTCCATGGAAAGAAAAACGTATTACATGGATAGACAGAATCCGCTACGAGAAGTGCACCCAGTTCAGAATGCCGACAACACACTTAGACGCGTGTTCGTGTACACCCCTATAACTAAAATAGAGTTATTGGAAATGAAAAAATTAGTACCTAGCCATGATAAAGACCCTGCAGGTTTTCACCGTGAAATAAAAGACATGTTACTCATGGGTGATTATACTTATCCCGACCTTATGAAAATATTGAAAGTACTACTGCCCCCTGGTATCTACGAGAAACTTAAAGAAAAAGAATGGGAAGTGGGAAATGCAAAGATTGATTGGACTGCATTAGAGAACGAAGAAAATACTAGAGTTCCAGGTCTAGGGCTTGGAGAAAAGGTTAAAGTATTACCAGGATTGTTAGTGCAAGTATTGCCACGTTTACTAAGCACGAAAAAGGAAGATTGGGGTGCAATCTCAGCCTGTAAACAGAAAGCCGATGAAGATACTAGTGATTTTTATTCCCGATTCGAAAAATGTTTTGGTATTAACAGCGGCCTGAAACCAAGTAGCGAATCATACCCACACCTTTTTGTAACAAAATTAGTCGAGAACTCACTGCCCCAAGTAAAGAACAGAGTATTAAAAGTCGAAAGTACTTGGCAAGCTAATACCCCTTCACAAATGTTACAAATGTTACAGTACCACCAGAATAGAATTAGAGAAGAACAAGAACATGAACAAAGACGCATGAAAGACACGAAAATGAAAATGTTAGTTGCCCAGTCAGTTCCTGCTGATGGTCACAAAAAGGGTGCGACCCAGTCTAGTCATTCGACGGCTCCTGTCAAAGGGACATGTAACTATTGTAAACAGCCAGGTCATTATGTAAATGATTGTGCAGTTCTGAAACACAATATCTCCACGGGTAAGACCAAGGAGAGACCGCGTGCACCTAGACAAGATCAGGCCCAACAACAAGTACCACAGAATATACAGCATATTCCGCCTATGCCAGTTTCACAACAGACTGCAGCAGTGCCACAGCAACAGCCTATTTCTGCAACACAGAACACGACACAACAGATGTACCAGTATGCACAAAATGATTACCCCGATTATCAGCGATACACATGAAACAGCCTAGAGAGGGTATTTGGCTTGCCGCTTATTGAAGTTCCTGTAGATCAAGAGGGTCCTTATGTACACAGTCAGGTGTTAGGGAAAGACAGAAAGTTTTTAATTGATACAGGGGCAAGCAGGACCACAATCAGTCACAATGAGGTTCCAGGGGCACCCCTCTCAGGCTCACAGAATGTTTCCCTTGGATTTTCAGGAAAGCCTATTATTAATGAAGTATCACAGCCACTTCCTCTGGCAGTGGGTCCTTTGACACGGACAACAGATCTATTGCTTACGAAATCATGTCCAGAAAACTTATTAGGAATTAAAACATTGAAGGCTCTAGGAGCTATAATATGCTGCTCTCCGGAAGGAGTACGATTATTCTTACGAGATTTTAAAGGCCATTACGTGTTAAGAGACATGGATCCCCGGTTGCAGAATGTACCTGCACACTTGTGGGCGCAAGGCCCCGCGGATGTAGGTTGTATGAACATTACACCATATCGAGTCACACTCAAAGCAGGAGTGGTATTACCACGAATTCGACAATACAAGTTACCCCCAGATGCTGTAGTGGCTTTACTGAGAATCATTGACGAGCTCATCGCACAAGGAGTGGTCGTAGAAACTGACTCCAATGTATGTAATTCTCCTATCATTCCAGTTCTTAAACGTACTGAGCCAAATGCACCACCTGTTTATCGATTAGTTATTGATCTGCGCGAATTGAATAAATGCATTGTACCACAGTACCCAGTGGTTCCAGATATCTCGTCATTACTGACAGCTATTGATTCAGAAGCAACGTTCTTTACTGTAATTGACCTTAAGAACGCCTTCTTTAGCGTCCCTATTGACCCAGAAAGCCAATACTTGTTCGGATTCAGTTTAAATGGACGAAGTTTCAAATTTTCACGCGCACCTCAAGGATTCACAGAAAGCCCCAGCATCTATAGCCAAGCACTGAAAAAACAACTCGACAGTATCCACATGCCTGTTAACACCACCCTACTTCAATATGTCGATGATCTGTTGATCACCGCCCGAAGCGAACCCGAATGTGAAAAAGCATCACTGACGGTTTTAAACTTTCTGGCTGACAAGGGACACAAGGTATCTCCCTCGAAGCTACAATTCTGTGTTCAGCAAGTTGTGTACCTGGGTCACTTGCTGTCCAAAGTGGGGAGACAGCTCACTCCAGATCGCATCCAGTTAATTGTAAACATGTCACCACCGAAAACACAAAAGGAGGTGCGGGCTTTTATAGGCCTCACTTCGTACTGTAGACAATGGATTCCCCAATATGCATTTCTAGCAAAGCCACTCATTAAATTGACAACTCAGGAGGCAGCGACATCGAATGTCCTCCCTTGGACTCAGGAACATACACAAGCTTTTGAAGACTTAAAGAAAGCCCTATGCCAAGCACCTGTTTTAGCAACACCATGTTACAATAAGCCTTTTACACTTTTTGTCACAGAACGTGAAGGTACTGCATTATCAGTCCTCACTCAGGAACAAGCAGGTTCACACAAACCGTGTGCTTACTTTTCTAGCACATTAGATCCAGTAGCCCAAGCTTTACCTGCATGTTTGAAATCAGTTGCAGCGACAGCATTAGCAATCAGACAGAGTGATTCCATAGTATTAGGACATCAATTGACAGTACAAGTTCCACATTCCGTGGAAGTTCTTTTAAATCGCACACAAACCCAACACTTGACCATAGCCAGACTGACAGGATATGAATTGACATTGTTTCAACCACATATAGAAATTAGACGCTGCAGCACATTGAATCCTGCCACACTTTTGCCATTAAGCGGTGTAGACCCACTGAAGCATGATTGTATTGAAGTCATTACTATTACAACGAAACCCAGACAAGACTTGACAGATGTCCCATTACCAGACCCAGAGCTGACACTTTATGTGGATGGCTCATGTATGAGAACAGGTACAGGTGAATTAGTGGCAGCTTACGCAGTCACGACAGACACTGAAGTTATTGAAACCAATTGTATCGACACACTGTCAGCTCAAGCAGCAGAGCTTATCGCTCTGACACAAGCCTGTATTCAAGCCAAAGATAAAAGAGTTAACATATACACTGATTCACGTTATGCATTCGGAGTTGTTCACGACTTTGGAGTTCTCTGGCGAGAGAGAGGTTACTTAACTTCTCACGGTGCCAACATTCAACACGGTCCCCTCATTCAAGCCCTGTTAGATGCAATACATCTACCAACTTCGATATCTATTATGAAGTGTAAGGCACATACAAAGATTACTGATACGATCTCCCAGGGTAACGACCTGGCAGACCGAACAGCTAAGCAAACTGCCCAGAATCAAATTCATGTAAACGACTCGACAAAGACAATAGTTCCGACACAATCACACTGTATGACAGTCAAGGATCCCACACATGATGTAATTGATATACAGACACATGCCACACCAGATGAAATAAAGAAGTGGACTGAACTAGGAGGGATCCAAACAGATCAGGGATGGATGACGAAGGGAAAATCTACATGGTTTCTCCCCGATTCCATGGTTCAAGTCATCATTAACACTATCCATAGCCCAGCACACCTAGGAGAAAAAGCGATGCTAGACAGTATCCAACATATATGGTCCAATAAGAACTTAAGGGCAGCGGCAAAACAAAAAGTGCGTACCTGCATGATTTGTTGTCAGTTCAATCCAGGTAAAAGCATTCCTGTAGAGAAAGGTGGATTTCAGCCTCCCGACCACCCTTTTGAAGTCCTCCAGATGGATTATATCCAGATGGAACGCTGTCGAGGATTCAAGTATGTCCTCGTAGTTGTATGTGCGCTTTCACGATGGACCGAAGCATACCCAGTTCCCGATTACACTGCTCCGACCACTGCCAAACAGCTGGTTCGTGAATTCTTCCCACGGTATGGTTTGCCCCGTATCGTGTACTCAGATAACGGTCAGCCATTCTCATCTGAGCTTGTAAAACACATTACACTTCTGTTAGGTTATCAGTGGAAGTTCCACTGTGTCCGGCATCCCGAGGCGGCCGGTCTCGTGGAGCGCCATAATCAGACATTAAAGATCCGACTTTCAAAAATATGCAGAGAGAAAGGCGTTGACTGGATAGTAGCCTTGCCAGTTGCCCTTTTTTATATGAGGATGGTTGCGCATTCTCGTACTGGGCTATCCCCGTATGAAGTGGTCTTTGGTAGGCCACCAAATATGTGGGGGACGCCTATACCTCGTAAAATTACAGATGTTGACTGTATTATGCTGACAGATTACCTTGCCTCCTTGATGTCTGCACTACAATCTTGTCGTTCACAGGTAGCTGCAGCCTTTCCCGACAACACCGAGGTAAAGCCCCATGAAGTGGTCCCCGGTGATTTTGTGTTCGTGCGGAATTTTGATCGGAGAAGTCCACTGGAGCCCCGCTGGCAGACCCCGAAGTTGGTTCTTCTAACGACAAGGACGGCTGTTAAATTGGAGGGCAGAAAAGGATGGCTGCACTCGAGCCACATAAAAAAGTTTCACGGACTTCCTTCGGACTTGGACTGTAAGCCCTGCCCTCCTCCACAAACTGACTCAAAACTCCCCCTGGTTGAGAAAACCGCTTCTGAAGAATATAGACTAAAATTACGGTCTAGCAAGTCAGACAGTTTAATTGTTTAAGTCCTCCCCTAGGTGAATCGGTTAAATTAGTTTCTGACATGTATCCCCTAGATCGAGATAGAGAGAGAGATAGGCAGAGACAACTGAAAAAACGTGCATATTGTAAATCACTTCGTAGTCACTGTATAGTGACATTATTAATTATGTTTTTTCTAAGTCTTCTGATTATTGCCGCTAGTATCTTGCTGCACTCCTACTACCCTATTTTCAAACATGTACAATCTGCTTATAACATTACTGCCGAACATTCCTTTAATGAGTTACCTCCACATGAACTTTCTTACAGACTTGCGCTGCGCAACAACACATTCATTAGTATGCTACATCACTCCCATCAGACTAACAATGCTACAAACTGTTGGATTTGTGGCCGACTCCCTCCCTATCAGAAATACAAGGGAGTTCTGCCCCTTTTTCCATATCCGTTCACTCACAATGGCTCCTGTGGGGCATGGTTTAGATTGATTAATTCCCTAGATTCTGATATTGCTGTTTACGATGGAAGCTGGGTTTGGGGAAACTTGAACCTAGTTTTACTTAAAGTCTGTTACCCCGACGAGAAGGGAATTCCCACTAGAATAGGAACTGATTTAGAAAATGAAGTATATGGATTAGGTAACTACACAATTAACCTCATGATTCTGACTGTTGAATCCGAAACTGCACCAGTTTTACCTGCCATGTCAGTATTACCAGTCAAAGGTGAATTATGTATCAGAAAGAATGGTTCCATACACTTAGGTCATAGTGAATGTACTACTGTGATCGAATTCAGTGATCAAGGCAAATCCACGTTTAGAGCTACCCGTCATTCCTACTTTGTCTGTGGCCATACTGCATACATACGTTTGCCTCCAGATTGGGATGGTACCTGTTACATTGCATTCCTTCTGCCACCTGTTTTCCTAGCTCCTCCTGATTATCATAGAAATACCAATCTAGTAACCAGCAGACTCAGAAGAGATATCTCACTTGTCGATTACACTGAAACAGCATGGGAACAATATACCGATTTTAATAAAGGATTCTTTTTCTTCTTGGGTCCTGTCCAAAATAGTAAATTAATACGCAGATTAACTAGAACACTTGAAGCAGTAGTGAATGAAACTGCCTCCGCCTTAGGTAACCTAACCGAAGAACAGTCCGCGATGCGGGTTGTTGTCCTTCAGAATCGTCTTGTTATTGACGTCATCTTGGCAGATAGAGGTGGAGCCTGTAAGGTCATCGGGTCAAGTTGCTGTGTTTTCATTCCACAAAACGCACCATCTGTATATCAAGCTATTACACGTCTCCATAAAATTGCAAATCAGATACATCAGAATCCAGGCACCTGGACTTGGTCCGGTTGGTTCTGGACGACGTTGACCGCTTGGGGATGGAAGATCCTATCCTTCCTAGGCATTGGCCTTCTCATAGTATTCAGCTGTTGCCTGTGTTTACAATGTGGACCGGCGATTTGCGGCCTGTGTGCCACATCATGTATTCCGAATTCAAATTCCCATTCAACACGTCAAAAGAATAAAGAAGAGCAAATGATGTTACATGAACAGATTGATCGGTTCATGCAGATTGATATATCATGAAGGGTCCGTAGGGGACAAGGAGGGAATGAGGTAATATAAATTTTATGATCAATTATGTCCCCTATCTTAGACCCCACCGACTCCGTGTACACGCTACAAGTACATGTATGTTCCCTCCACTTCAAGCTATGAAGACGCAAATACATTTGCGTCCAACGTTAACATGTCCTCTTTCAGACCCACCATGAATGGGTCAAATAGTCCGTTCCTAAATATGCCATGCCAACGTCTTTTTGTAGTATGCTTTACACGTTTTTCCTGCTCTGGCAAAGTAGGCCCTGAATTTCTGCCATCAAGCCACTTTACTGGCTTCTGACTCTGAATCTCAGCCCAGGCTGTCTTTGTACCCGTGAACTCTGACTTACTTCCAGCGCGGTCCCCCGTGCTCAGCTCAGCCTGTTGCCTGCCAAGACTGACTATAACCTTCGAGTTATCTGATCTGCTCCTCGAAAATGCATTCCTGCCTACTAGCTCCAGTAAACATTCCCCAGCTGCAGAGCCAAAGGGCATCACTGTCTCCGTGCAAGTAATTCATGGCTCTGTCTCCATGGTAGGCCCATGCCCTCCCTCGCACCTCTCGCTTCTCATGCAGACACCCAGGCGCTTGTACACGCACTCACAGTCAGTATAGAATAGCTTCTGCCCCAGAGACCTTTCCGTTCAGATAATATGGTTCCCAAACATCAGATATCAGATATGATAGAAGTACAAGTTGATCTGACATGCCAGACTTCTGTCTCTTTCCGTCAGTGTAAATGTCAAGTTTCCTGCACCCTCAAGTTACACGTACATTACACGTCATGCAGCTGCGCGCGCATCCAAGTCTCCGATTTCTGCTGACACTGCCGGATTCACTCACGGATCCGCCTACTTGTGACATCATGATAAATGACGTTCTTGTTCACACCTTCATACACGCCTATTGTAACGCCTTTTGTATTACGTACATGCACTCTTATCTCTCTACTCAGCTGTTACGCCTCCTGCCTATGCTTTTACTGTAATGCATTGACTATATATATGAATGCCTGTCAATAATGTATTGTCGCATACTCGCTTACTTGCATATCATTGACTCTGTCAGTCTGTCCCTTCCCGAACCCTGCGTGGTGACGGAACGGTATGCCACCTTGGCTCGAGCCAATATGCTAATTACCCAATTCCTTTTTAAGGAATAAAACCCACTTTGAGAAACCTCAAATATCACGGATTTTGCCTCTTATTTATTATGAGTTATCCTTATTGATTTTACCGCATAGAAATTCAGTACCAGGTAATTAAATTTACCACAAAAGGTATAACCTTAAATGTTCAGAATACCATAAAAATAAATTTCGACAGTCTAAAGAATCTAGTGCATGAGTATGCCCAAAAGACCAATCACCCCTGTGACAAAACCATTGTTGTAAGTCAGCCTTCTATAGTGCGGAACAAAAAGAGATGGGAAATCACAACCCAGCTTTTGCATAAAACATTGCGGGTGGTGTTCGATAAACGGGTCTTAAGGTCAGACTACAAAACTGTCCCTTACGGTTACTAAAGATACATTACTGCTGAGAACTTCTACCAGCATGGATACCAGGTTGCAACACCCCTTTTCGTGTGTTATAGCTGGCCCCTCAAATTGCGGCAAAAGCTATTTCATAAAAAAACTATTAGAAAATGCTCGGGTCGTTTTATCCCATACGCCTGATAATATAGTCTGGCTTTATTCCTGCTGGCAAGATTTTTATAGGGAGCTCACCCACCAGTTTCCTTACATTAGATTTATAGAAGGGATACCTACTAGTCTTAACGACGATGACTTGTTACCCAAAGATCGTGTGAATATGGTAATTGTAGACGATCTTATGCGAGAAGGCGGGGACCATCCTGAAATAGAGCGAGCTTTTACTCAATATTCCCACCATCGTAATCTGAGTATATTTTACATCGTTCAGAACTTGTTTTACAAGGGTAAGAGCAGCATGTCTATAGCCCTCAATGCTTCCTACCTAGTTTTATTTAAAAATCCCAGGGATAAACAGCAAATAACAGTTATAGCTAAACAAATGTATCCGGGGAACACCCAGTTTTTTATGAAAGCCTTTAACGATGCAACCACTAAACCCCACGGCTACTTATTGGTGGACTTAAAACCCAGGACTCTAGAAGACTACAGACTGAGGGCTGATATCTTCCCGCCTGAGCTACCGGTCGCCTACATCCCTAAACCTAGACCCAAAGGTTATAAAAAGATGCACTAAAATGCCTAGATCCCATTTATCCACAAAGCGCTCCACCATAAGGTGTTAAAAAATGTCTGCCCGACTATGACGTAATATGGCCCTCCTAAAAATGCTTGTTACAGCCAGCCCCCCTCAGAGAAAAGCCATACTATGTGCTGCTTCGGACGACTTAGTTGGTGCCATTTCAGAAATTGCTCTAAACACCCTAAAAGGTAATGTACCTATTTCAACTAGCCAGTACAAGGTGCTGAAGAAGAGGCGGCAGCTCATCAAGAAGCTTAGTATTAAAAGGGTCTCCCTTACTTCAAAGAAGAAACTAGTAAAACAGTCAGGGGGCTTTATAGGGGCTCTGTTGGGTATAGCTATACCTCTAATTACAAGCCTACTGACCCGAACCTGATGGATTACACTCAGAAAATGTATCTAGTGCCACAACAGCAGCTGGAACAGTTGGCACCCTCTACAAATGATACATGGGACATAAGGAGATCTGAAACGCTCCGCCTGGATGCTGAAATTAAAGATATTTTGGCCCGCACAGACTTAAAGCCTGAAGCTAAAGCGGGGATCTACTCCCGAGCTCTCCAGAATTTCTTGCAATATTACAAGCAGCTGCAGACTGAAAAAAACAAACTGACTTTATATACTGCTGATGACGAGCAACCCCAGGTATCTGCCCCAACCCAGCCATCACCATCACCAATAGCGCAGCCACAGGACTCCCCTGACTCTATGATTGAGAGCTTGCTACAGAACGTGAGTCAAAGGTACAGAGGGGCTGTGCAGATGCTGTTAAGTAAAATGGCTGATTCTAAAGACCTAACATCCTGGAATGACCGCGGTGAGTTCGTCTACAAGGGGCAGTCAGTTGTTGGGTCACATATGTATGATCTGATCAAAAGTTTCACGCATCCTAAAGCCCTCTCACGACAGACAGCCCCAAGAGGATGGGAACAGTTTCTAAGAGCTGCTGCGGAGCTCAACATTCCATCATCGCTCGTGGGTAACCCCGGGCATCGCCGCCAACTTGAACTTTTGAAACAACTTATGAGCTCCGGCGCGGCATCCCCGCCGCTATCATCGGCCTTTCACACCCCTTCAAATTCACCCACGTCCCCATTCTTACCTCAGCTAATCCCTGCAAATAACCCTGAAGATGTGCCTCTGGAGGCTAAAAAGTCTCTATTTAAAACAAAACGATGGGTCCCATATTAGTAATTGCTTTTGTCCTGTTACTGCATGATTGTATATTTTGTATAAAGAGGATGTACTGTACCAACTTTTACATGTGTGATTCCTGAATATTTCATAACTCTTGTAATAAACATTTATAACTTTTCAACACTCTACTGTCTTTGTTTTTTTTTCTTATTGAGGAGTAAAAACACAGAGTCTGAGTAGTTTCTTAAATACAAACGTTTATTAATTTAATTATTTTTTATTTTTGAACATGAGCATTACACAAACATGCATTATAAAACTTTACACTTTTGGCAAATAGCGTATTCATTTGTAACAATGCTAGGAATAGGTTTCAAGCCTTCTTTCATATAGCGGGTAACAAGCCTATCATTGCTGGCTTTATCACTTGAATATAAATTTAAAAAATTTCTAAAAGTTAGACCCTCTGACATTTTACAGATAAAATATATACAATGTTCCCCACACGTTATAGATAGAGAATCCTGTACAGGCAACTTGTTATATTCTACTCTAGAAGCCACTTTTTTTAAATACTTGAATATAGGTTTTGTATAGATGCTGTGCTCCGGAAACTCGGCAAGACTATCAAACACAGTTACTCGGTCATTGTCCAAAAACATAGCAGCCCAGTGAGTTCCTGGTTCATGATGAGGATCTGTGTTAAAGACCAGAGATCGGGGTCTTTCATAACTTATCTCCTTAGGCAAGCCATCGCTGGGATAAACATTCAAAAAGTATTTCTTAGCGTCTCTATGTCGGCTTAAGAAGGCTCTTATCTGAACAGTGTCCATTTTGTATTATTTTCAAAGATAGTCAAGCAGAATCTGCCTGGTGTGATTAACCTGTATGACACTATCAAATACAGCAAAAACGACCATGTTCACATTTGTAGTTAGGGCCACACTGAAGCGGAATTCAGCTTTTAGATTTCCATTTTTAACCAGGCTGTAATGGTCCCCATCTTCCATGTCCGGGGTCAGATCAAAGGCAAATAGCGTGTAGCCTGCGCCATATCCTTCACGTGATACAACAACCCCTGAATCACGCAGGTGCTTCCCAGTTATCGACACTAATCCAAGATATTCTCTAATAAAATTTCCAGTTCCAAAATTAGGCGTGTATGGCTTTGCAGGTATGACAGCTCCCTCGTGAACTAGGGCCGCATAGTTGATGCCATAGTGCTTGAAATTAAAAGGGTTGGAGTTATATGCCCCACTAAAAGCTGTATTGTCAACAAACCCAATAATGACAAGTTTTGGTAGCTGCCCCAGAAACAAATTTTGCTGCTGTGTTAATCTGGTCCCCGCCGGTATGCTGTAGACTTTCATAGAGACTCTTTCAATGGCATATTTAGCATTAGATAGTTGTAGAGCCTCAGCGTGAGCCAATCTGACTGTTGGTGATACATTCACTCTCTTTACATACAGGCTTGCAGATTGTATGAGCAGTTTATAGTGTTCGGCATCCCCAGTAATGAGGCAAAAGGCATCTTTGTTACGATTGAGTTTGATCTTGAGGTCTATGCCATTAACGATTAGTTTATCTTGGAAGAAGAGGTCTGAATGTATTCGCCCCAGGAGGTCAAACTCTTTACTCTCTGCAGCAAACCCTGCTCTTTTAAAAAAACCTGTGTTGGGGCCATCCAGGGCAGTGTTTTCAAATTTATCGTAAGTATCTTTGTAGAAAAGACCGGCTGAAAGTTGTGTGTCCAAGGCATCGCTGCTGTAGTTCAGGATACTCTCCATGTAAGCCCTGTAGGCGTACATATTGTCATTTTGCGTGATGAGTCTGTCACCCAAGGTAATATCCACCTGATTAAACATGGTCGCTATGGGGTAAGCAATGGTAGCCACTTTAGCGGTTGCAGCAATATCTGATCCATCTGCTTTCACAATTTTACACACCACATGTAGCAGAGTATTGTTGAGATCTAGATACATATCAGTGGATCCTGATACGTAAAACTCTATAGGGGCCAGTGGCGTCAGGGCCGCTAAGGGTGATACCTCCATGAAAAAACTGTTTTCGATACTGGTCTGTGTTGGTTTTAGAGAGAACAGATCTAACTCTGACTTGGCGCATTCGCCCGAAGCGCAGTGTACAAAAGCCATCTTTTAGCGTGTCACTCCTTCTAGAAAATGTTAAGGCTAGAGGCTGCTCTCTTCTTCGTAGCTCTCTTCCGCCTTTGGGATCTTCTTTTGTGAGCTCTTTTTGAAGAGCGTTTCCTTTTTTTATAGGGCACAGGGGGTCCACGGCGCTTGGATGTCCTCCTCTTCCTTTTAATACTGAGGCGGGGCTTGTACAGTAGGCCTGACCCTTCTTGAGGTTGTCTGTTCATACGTTCAACTACAGCAGACTTCACAGACCCCACCACATCTTGGGCTATATTCTGGGCGGCTGTCTTTACATGCGGTTTTGCAATTTCATAACCTTTTCTCAAAAAAGGCATGGCCCTTCGGAACAAACTCCGGAAAAAACCTCCTAGACCCGCCCCATACATAACAGGAGCTCCTTGAAAGTATGGGGGCCCTCCATACCCCGCCTGGTGCTTGTAATACTCTCTATACATAGAAGGGTTGCCGTAGGCTTTCATAGCACCCATGCTGAGCTCTTAATAGTCACCACCGCTGCGGGGTCTGAAATGAAGCTTAACAATAACTTTCCCGTATTTAAAGGACACCGGCTGGGACTGATCATCAAAGATCATAATTGTTATAGTGTCAAAATGATTTTTAGAAATTGCTACATAGTCAGGTTTAATATATTGAATATTAGCTATTGTGTTGTTTTCACCCCGCACCTGAACCCATCTCAGTAGGGGAGCGTAACTATCTCCAACCCTCTGGGGTTCTATTATATCTGTATAAACATAGAGTGTGTAAAAGCCCCCATCAATATCTGGACATGTCAGATCTGGATCCTGTTTGCTTTTTATATGTTGGACCGTTCCTAAAACTCGGCTCAGCTTTCCACTGGTGATAAATACCGCATCCTGGCTGGGTGCTTTAATAAAAACTTTCCTTCTGACATTATCTAGCACCAGTTGAACGTCGGAAAGCCCCGAAGTACTGGCCATTGTCTTGTTAATGGCATCCACCACAGCATTAACTGTAGGGTAGTACCCGTGAGGAAAACTTATGATGTAAACAGGCTCAGATTTTGACTTCTCTATAGTGAATTTAGATTCAGACCTCTTAAAAGTATTCCAGGTACGAGGGTATTGTATTTCTGTTAGGGCAACTTCCCATTCCCTTTTCAAATCCACCGGCTTAGCCAATTTGACAGTGTAATTTGATATTTTATTATCAGGGAACATATCCAACGATGCGTTAGAGGGCAATGTAATATAAAAGGAGGATGTCTCCATTTTGCTTCCACCTTCTTTTTGAGCTATAGGCGTTCACACGTCCTGCAGAGAGCTGGCCGACACCCAACTGTTAAATTTCTCAGGCCATCCTCGCCATTTAACAAAGGCCTGTTTTTTTGCACCCCTCCCTTTCCACTCTAGAATCTTTTCGACCCTGTAAATCCTATTTACATCATCTGGGATCTTTTGTAACTCTTCACTGTAAAAAACACCTGTAACTGGTTCACTGTTGTAGTCCTTCAACCTGTAAATGTACATGCCTTCTTTAAGCTCAACACTATCAACTATGAATATCTCATCGCTGAATGTCTGTTGATAACCTTTAGTAAAGAGCCCTTTCAATTTTGAAACCCTGACGTGATCCCCTTTTTTAAAAACAGGCTTCTTTACTTCGGCGTTGAAGTAACGGCCGTATACTCTTCTCCACACATCCAGAGAATTGTCGGCTGTTACCTCTACAGGAGCCATTCTGATAGTTCTGTGATAGCTGGCATTATAAACAGCTAAAAAATCCTGTAAAACAGGTAAATATCGATATGTGTTGTATGCCGTGAAGTATCTCCACAGTTTAGATTTTAAGGTTCTGTTAAAGCGCTCTATAACAGCTCCTTTTACCTCCGTGTTGGTTACAAAATGCTGTACCCCCTGTTCTTTTAATAATTTCTGGAAGGTTTTGTTTAAAAATTCTTTTCCAGCATCTGTTTGTAGTTTTTGTGGGGTTCGGCCCTTCCTAAAGATTACTTTAAAGGCCTTAGTGACACTTGCTCCGCTTTTATCATTTAGAGCTTCTGCAAAGGCGTATTTAGACAATACATCTATAACTGTTAAGATGTAACTGGATCCATTATTATGTTTTGCCAGATCTTGTAGACTTATTATGTCGGCCTGCCATTGATAGTCTAATTGAGCATTAACAATAGTGGGTCTCCTCTTAAAACGTCTCCGCGCCGGCTTGTGTAGTGAATAGGCTTCTTCACCGGATAGCCACTCCTGCACTTGGGCTCTGCTGATGGGTTCCTTTTCAGCTTTAGCCCTTTTAAACAATGCTTTACCACTGCCAAAGCTCGAGACATCCTTTGTATCATAATAAAACTTCTTTAACACTCACCCCGACATGTTAACACTTCTGAACCACAAAATGAAAGACGCTTGTTTTGTGTATAGACAGTTTATTATAAGTAAATAAGATAACAAGATATCATCACTCCAGAGTTTACAAGTTTACATTGACTATGGTCCCAACATTAAAAAGGAGTATAGCCTTGTGGCGCTTGTCTCAGCTGTCGTCGTAGAGTCACACATCTTGATATTTTTAAAGCTATATAGTCCATAGCGCTGTATAGGTTAACCCTATCACCCCGCCAATAACTCTGCACTGCAAGGATACTAGCTGCTGTCAATAGTTCATACAATTCTCTCTCGCACAGCAGAAAACCTTTGCTTTTAAAATAATCATCCGTTCGGAGCTCAAAGGCTAAATTTCAGCTGGCCCGCCGGGGCAGGATTAAGCCTCTCATATAGTATATATAGTTGCTCCAAAATACATCCTTCACAGGCGCCCACATACTTGCACCGCATCCGCATAAGCATCTGGGGCTCCCGTGGCTGTGGGCCTCTAGCAAGCGGACCATTTTTGAAAAGCCTAAGCTTGATGGATGTAATTCAGCGATTCTTTCTTTAAGCAAATCATATAACACCTTGGCGATACATAGGTATTCAGGCGATGACTCATAAGAATCCTGGATAGCCACCTCCACTTCCATATCCTGAAAATAAGTATTAAACAGTCAAACAGTAGCTTATAACATCCGCCTTTTTTCAACATATCTTAACATTCAGGCAATAATACTATGGTTCTTTGTACAACACCGCTATATAGGCCATCTCTTTATTACATTTTTAAAATAAAACTTTTTGGACATGCATGCACCCCATCTGTTTTCTATTTTTATAATAAACATCTACAGCATGTTTTTCTATAGATCGCTCCACCCTCTTTCTAATAATAGATCTGCAAAGACTCCTCATGTTAGAAAGTTTTGCTCGAATATGATATGCATTTTGGATTTCTCTGATGGCCTGCGACAAGATCCTAATGACAGCCGGTCTGCCGCTTTTTGGGGCTGCAGTCCTGTACACAGACTTTAACAGTTTATATAACTTACAGGGGTCTATCAAATGACATATATAGCGGGCTGTTTCAGCCGTGTAAGATGGATACAGGCAGTCATGAGCAGTCTGTTGTGGGTCCTTAATTTTATGACCATAACATCTAGAATAAAAGTCTCTCTTGAGACAGGCATACACAACACTGGCTGCAAAGGCCTTCACATGTTCTCTATCCAGACAGGTTACACATATGGTCTCTTTTTCAAGATCTATCAAGTCCAATGCTTTTTTATAGTCTTTACACAGTTCATTGTTTTGGCTGGTGGAACTTTCAATCTGTTTTGAACAGCACAAGCAGTTCATAATGAAGGTCTTAGCAGCCCCTGAAGTCTCCTCAACCTCAGTGCAATTTTCTCCTGCATTCTGCTGTTCAAAAAAGAAAGAAAAGGGATTAGTTAACAAGAAATAAAAATAAATAAGGCATCACAAATGTTTAAACTATCTACATTAAGATAATACTCACCTCCACATCTGAAGTGGCTTCGGCTGCCGCTCTGAAATCTTGGGAGATGTCAATGTCCATCGGCTCCTGATCGTCGCTGATTTCAGCACTGTGCTGACCACCGGCGGCACGTGCCCTTGATTCCTCCTCCAGAGATCTCATATCTTCATACATCTGGTACTGGGGTGAGATTATAGTTTCTTCCGAAACTTCCATTTGTGTGACACTATTTTCAAAGTTTTCCTCTTGACTTGAGGCCTGACTGGCGCTTGATGACACCTTAATAGGTGATATTAGCTGCGGTCGATCCTCAAGGCTCAGTGAGGCCATCCTCCGACACAGGTCCTCATGATAACCTGAAACTTGGACGCTCTCCTCTTTAGGGGCCTCTTGCAGCGTCTGCTCATTTATTACCAGAGGGCTCAAGTGCCGAAAATATTTGTCGGTAGGGCTCACCCCTTGTTCCCGGGGATCCCTCGAGGCTATGTAGTTGTACCGCTTCATGATACTCAGGGTCTCGCTTGCCGAATGGTATAACACTGTGAGTTAAGGGCCTCCTTATATACAATGTTAGCTCATAATGGGTGTGTCCTTCTACGTCACCCTAATGGACTTTGCATTTAATTTTCATTTTTATTTTCATAAATGCTGTCATTTTCGACCAGAGACTTTTTAAAATTAGGCGGCAAAATTACCACCCTCGCAATCCAATGGCCTAACTTCCCTCCTCTTTTAGGACCCATGGCTTTCCTGACCGCCGCTGCCTATGGCACGCCACCACGACTCAGACCACCACTCAGGAACTCCATCAGCAACAGGCACGCCTCCTGGGGGCTGGCCTATCGCCCCAAAAACACCCTGCAACACTCTAGGGCTCCCATTCCACAGATGGACCACGACACCGCTCAAGCAACATCAGGCTGCAGCCTCTACTAGCCAGTGGACATGTCCAGACATGTCCATGCTTGCCCAGGCATGTCCCTGCTGGCCCAACAAACATGGCGCACACAGGTAAGTCTCTGCTCATCCATCCCACAGCCCTAAACACCCCTGTAGGCCCTACTGGCTGCCTTGGCGCTAACCCTAGACACCTCACACCATCCCTCTACACCCCTTGACACACATCCATTAATTCATGTGTGAAGGGTACTCGCACCCTACACCTGCCCGCTTTCACCACTGCCCCTCTGGGGGGCGCCCTCAGGCCCTGGACTTCCGGCCCTGGCCTTCCGCCCCTGGAATTCCGGCCCTAGACTTCCGCCCGGGGACTTCCGGCCCCCAGACTTCCGGCCAGGGGCTTCTGGGGAGGGATTTCCGTGGGAGGGACTTCCGGGGCGGGATATCCGGCTCCTACGTCACTTCCGAGGGGCGTTCCCACCTGTCAAAAAATGAATGGTGATGGATGGTATCATTTCCTTACTACTTATGTGTTTCCACATGCTGGAGATGCCATGGCTGTACTTCTTGAAAGAGCCACATGACGATTGCTTGCCACACAATTTTCATTGTACAAATCTGGCACAAACCTTCTTCTCCATCGAGGGGACTATAAAAACTGTAACACCTCACTCTCTTTTTTTGCTACTAGATGGCACTTCTTCCTCCCCATCACCAATAATGTCTGGATCTCCAGATTCAGGAGGAGTACTTCCTTCAGCCATTGTAAATAGTACTGCAGCCAGGAACTCTGAGATAGTAATGCTTCTACCACAAGATTTACCAAGAAGGCTTAACAAAGCTGAAACCGGTCTCTGGGTTGCCTGTGTTCCCATCTGGTGGAGACCTCGCCTAACAATTTGGGATGGAGTGTTCCCATGTGGAGCAGAGTCAATGCCGATTTGAATGAGGTGGGCCTTTGTCTAGAAGTAGTGAAAAAAGACGGGTTGAAATGCTACCCAGAGTGACTGTCAGTTGTTAGACTATTGGCAAAAATTCCTCCTATACATTTTTAGTGATGGACCTATCTTAGAGCCACATCGCTGGCAAAGAATTGCCTGCAGAGAATACACATCAATGTAGATTTTTAAACGATACTGGTGTGCCTGCCACCGACAAGGCTAAAATGCACTGAGTGGAGTATAATAAAGTAGGGTGGTATGCTGTGGAGTAGAGTGGTGTAGAGTGGAATAGAGAGGCATACAGTGGATGTGAGTGGAGTAGATTGGTGTAGAGTAGAGTGGAGTAGAGTGTTGTAGAGTGTCATAGAGTGGAAGGGTGTAGAATGAAGGGGCTTAGAGTGTAACAGAGTGTTGTGCCGTAGAGTGGGATTGATTGTCGCACAGTGGACTGGAGTAGAATGGAATGTCGTAGAGTGGAATGGAGTGTCATAAAGAGAAGTGTTGTAGCTTGGAGTCAGATAGAATGGAGTAGGATAGAGTGGAGTGCAATTGAATGGAGTGGCATAGAGTGGAGTGGCATACACGAGTGTATAGTGGGCTAGAGAGAAGTGTCATAGGGTGGCATAAAGTGAAGTAAAGTATTGTGGAGTGTCATAGAGTGAAGGGTCATAGAGCGAGAGTCCTAGAGTGGAGGAGCACAGAGTGGAGGGGTGTAGAGTACAGTGGTGTAGAATGGCCTAGAGAGAAGTGAAATAGAATTGCAAAGAGTTAAGTAAAGTGGCAGAGAGTGTTGCGTCATAGAGTGTCATAGAGTAAGAGTCGTAGAGTGAAAGAGCATAGAGTGGAAGGGTGTAGAGTGGAGTAAGGTGTTTTAGAATGGAGGGACATAGAATGGCATAGAGTGGACTGTCATAGATTGGAGGGTCATAGAGTATAGAGGGATAGAGTGGAGGGATATGAGGTGGAGGGGCATTGAATGGTGTAGACAGACAACATATTTGGAGTTGAAATAATGATTATATTTACACAGAAATACAGTTTTACTGATAAAACGATACTGTGAAACAAACAATAATGTGTGGAAATCGCATCATCTAGTGTACTGATTATTTTGGTTGTATTAAAATATTTGTTTATGTCACCCTTCAGAATTCCTACACAAAATTGCTTAATTTGAGCTTTCCTAATTCTGATATATTCTGAAATATTTGCACAGGTAATTTTCAGACATTTAAATTTTGTTGTGTGCTAGAAAAAACAATTAACATCCTACATCCTTTCCTCCGGTACACCTGCAGTACCCAGTAATATTGTAACATAAATCCTCTCACTTTGAAGTCTGAGGAAGGAAAATAACCACCAAGCTCCCTTGGAGGACAGTGCAGGACATTTGACCATTGTCTTCGAATGCACATCAATTGTGACAAGAGAAGAACAAAATGTAAAGGTATGTTTACAGAATGTGAACACTTGTGGACGATTACTAGGAGCGAGTTTGAGAGGTGGTGAACTGGCTATGCTCCATGGGAGGGACAAAAACATTCTGGACAGCCTAATAGAAATAAAACCAGCATATAGAAAGCAAGCAAGTGTGAGTTACAAACCACAAAGCCAATAATGAGAAATGAGCAGAATGCATTTCCATGAAAGTTTTCAGAATGTCTCCAAAAAGTCTTTAGCAACCAGACAGCTTCACTGTCTGGTAGGCTTCGACTTAAAAGCCAGGCTGAAGGCTTCTGTACAGGACATTGAGCACCAGTAAGTTTTCTTTTTAGATCGAGCCTAGCGCATCATGCATGCTCTTCCCTAGGAAAACGACCTTTTGGAATCACTCTGGACTTTTCACATGTTCGTGCCATCGTTGTGTCAGATTTCACATGAGTGTGCACGCACCACTCGAGGGACGCTGCAGCTGCTTTCACTTTTGCCGCCACACGCCCGCGCTTGTTTTCGTCTACTTTCCCTCAGTCCCAAAAAACGGGACATGTATTTTTCATCCGTTGCCCTGCATTTAGTGGGTATTGCTTTTGTAGTGTGATAGTTTGTGATTGTGTGGCTTTCTCCTCCTTGTCTGATATTAAAAAATTTTCTCCTGTGTTGTCCGAAACTGTGTGTTCCTCCTGTATTGTTCTGTTATGCGGAGCATTCTAAGCAGCACATGACATTTAAGAACGCTACACGCTTCTAAGTCAGGAAAATTCCAAGCCACTACTTTCAGCATAACATGGGGTCATTTTTCTTAGCTGTCTTTGTACTTCACCCCATGTTCTATTATATTAAAAGAAAGCGGAGAATAAAAAACACTTACATTAGTACTCTCTACCCTCTACAACTGCTGAAAAATGTAAATGTATTGTTTACTGGATTCCCATGAGTGAGCAAAGGGAAACCTTGAGACTGTATGAGGGGTGCAAGTATAGATAAACAAGCATTGGTATAACCAATAGGTCTCGCCTTTGGGACCTTATAAGTGTTTGGTTATCCAGCACAATATCCTTGATGCAACAACATCAACTGTTGCATAGCTAAACACTTATAAGGTCCCAAAGGCGAGACCTATTGGCTATGCCAATGCTTGCTTAAATTAAACACTGCTGCAGAGGGCTATAAAGCTGTAAGATTCAATCACTTCAGGACATATTTAGCGTTTGACTGTTGCAGGTCAGCCACCAAAAAGAGGCAAATGTTCTGCCCAATCTGTTTAGAGTGCCTAGTGCCTCTGCACTCTAAATAAGGCAACAGGACATCTGCTGCTTTTTTGGCACATACCCACATTCTCCAAAATGTAAATACGGTCATTTATGTTTCCCATTTGAATAAGAAACACATTTTTCATTTCAAAGCAATATGGACCCTGTTCGCCTCTTGTCTGTGTTTTATAGAATAAAAATGTTTCTAATAATTTATAAATATTAATACTATTTTAATTATCAGGATGTAATGACTTGTTATACAATCAAATAGCCTATCAATATTATTATCAAATCAATCTATCCATCACTCAAATCGACCTATAAAATTAATATCAAATAACCTATCCAAAGTATACATATAATGCTTTTAACATCAGCAAGACTCAATACAGTTCTACTTGAGATATGCAAACTAGGCCTAGGTGAAATTTTCTTGACTTTGATGTAATCTTGTATAATTTTGGTAATTTCGTGTTACGAGAGTTCCCTGAAATTCCGCAAATTACACTATAATGTCACATAACGTTAATTACCCACTGTTCTTGGCAACAACTTAGGGTGAGCTCACAGGAACAGCGCAAATGATCAGAACACGAGCAGCTGCTGTTTGTGGTGCTTGCGTTTTTTGTGTGCAATTTTTGTATCATGATTTGCTTCCTGGTGTTCAAAATGACTCCAATGACGCATTTCTTGCTAAACTATAGCACCAATTGCTGTTTTTGCATGTTGCATGACAACGCTAAATTATCCTGAAATTTTGCGTAATTACGCTAACCCCCCTAATTGTTCGAATTTTGCATACTCCTTGTGCAAACAACCTGCACTTGTGTTTCGCTGAGTTTCTTTGTCCTTAGGTCCGAGCGCATGCCAAGAAGCAAGGATTGGTATGTAGTCTTAGTTATATTAGTGGAAGCAAACGCTTACTGTTAGCATTTTTTTTCCATTTGGTCTTTTCCCCCATCAAACAGATCTGGTATGTGATACCATGCGAAGCCAGGATGGCTCACTGAGTGAAATGCAAGAGAAGCCATTAAGTCAACTGTCTGCATGCTGCCAAAAAGATACTAACATTTAATGTTAGTTCACTGTGAATATAAAGACGTGCTAATAACATTGGCGCTCGCTTGGGTCCTACTTGACTGGTGGTTGTGGTCTCCATGTAATCCTTTCATCCCAAGCCTAATTTAAGTTTTCTTTGGCGGGTTTGCCACTCTACAAGTAACACACAGTTTCTCAAAGATAGGCCTCTTCTAGGTTTGCCAAACTATATCATCCGGAGATAGATAATGAAGGACATTATGTAACAACTTTTCGAATAATAACTGTCGCAGTATATGCTTTGCAAAACGAATTCGTAAATAAAACAAAGAAATACAAGTTAAGAAAAAGTGTTATGAAAACAAGTGAATGAAATTCAGCAAATGGGACCGATCACCACTCGACCTTAGAAATTGCAATTGTATCATCTTCCTTTTACTCAGATTTCCTGTCGCTAAAATATGGCCTTGTTTAAAAGCAGCTTGGAACTAAAAGAGATATATCGGTGAAAAACTGAGAGAAGAGAGTGGATGGATGAATATGCAGGGCTGCAGCTTTCGACGTAAAAACAGCCTGTCTTAGGTGAGATAGTTTAAGAATTCACCTAGGGATATTATGTAAACGCTGGCTATTTTGGATTTTAGTAAGCAGCACTACAGAAAATTATTAAAGGCATGAATATAAGGGGACTGCCTTTCGTTTTCTATATTTATGTTGTAATACTTTATTCGATAAAAATTATTATGATGAAATTGTATGTACTTTTATGATAATTTTTATCGAATAAAGTATTACAACAACTATATATATGTTTGTACCTAAAAATGAACACTTCTTCTTGGGTCTCTCTTGTTTCTCAGAGAATTCCTTTTCAAACACTATTTCTATGGCAATTTTGCAACTGACGCACATTGCTGCACCAGCACCCCTCCTGCCGCAGTTTCTAATCTGGAGAGCCCATTTATTATAGCAACAGACAGTAAGCTGACTCAGTAAGCCCTCAATTGTTTTCCCACCCTATTGCAAAAGCCATCAAGCCATCAAGCATTGGCAATAGCAACGTGGCTGGCCTTGGTCAGCAGATCCATTGGTTAATAAAATTAAATGTTTTCAAGCATGTGCCACACAAAGAAAAAGAAGAACAATTCTGCCACCTAAACATGGCCGTCATGTGCTTTCAGTAACATTTTGAAATGTAATAAACATAACTGACGTGGCAGATTTACTACCAATGCTTTTTTCAAATAAGATGCCCGTCAGCTGTGGTATGCATTTAAATATTATTAATTGTGGAAGAAATAAGAATACATAATAAAGACATAACTAAGTGCTCTAATCGCTCAAAGCTAAAATTGTACAAACCTAATGGTTTAAATCTCTTTATTAATTGTATACAAGAAAAAAGCAGTCAGTGGCCAGTGGGCCAATAGCTATGACATCTTGTAAACTGTTTAACAATCCCAACCCCCGCCCCCTCCCGTATCTCAGGCCCTATCTCAGGCCCTCCGGAATTAATCAATAGAGGAACCAATCTCATAGGAATGTATAGAAAGTGTTGTCTACCCTTAGGTAGAACCATTAGAAATCCCTGTGAGTCATAAATAGTTAGGGCAAGTGAGTTCACGAAACTCCGGTCAGGAGCAAGAG
Source organism: Lissotriton vulgaris (assembly GCF_964263255.1). Taxonomy (NCBI): domain Eukaryota; kingdom Metazoa; phylum Chordata; class Amphibia; order Caudata; family Salamandridae; genus Lissotriton; species Lissotriton vulgaris. Next base: position 957,267,632 of record NC_141694.1, read on the forward strand.
GAATGGATGCCAGAGACCTGGGAAAGATGTCCCCTGTTTCAATAAGGAAAGGGAGATGCGTTCCATGCCAAGAACATACCATAGTCAATGTAACCATTCCTGGTAAGCAGGAACATGCCCACACCCCAATGGGACAATATATTTTGGAAAGCTGCACCCAGTGCTAGACCAATCTGCCTGCGTCTGCAAAACTTGAGTGGGAAGGTAAATGCGTTAGGTAGACCCAGAATAATATAAGCTGGGAACCAGGGCAATTGCGTATTAAAAGTGAGCGTCAATATCATTGAGCACCTGTGCCCAGTAAGGTGTTACTCCAGGGCAATCCCATAGCAAATGAGATAACGTGCCCAAGGTGCCACAGTGGCACCAACATTCCGGCGTGTGAGCTGGGTTCCCTTTGTACAACAGGGAGGTTGTAAGATAACAGTAGGAGACTATTTTTGTCACCGTTTGATGCCAGCGACACTGAGGGTCTTATGTCTCATGCGGTAGTGAATATCCCCCCCATTCCTAATGTGTGCGGCCTATTTCCAATTCCCAGCGTCTCTGACCGGGAGACTCATGTTGGGGAGCTGCAGGGCAAAGGAGGCCATAGAGCTCTGTAGTGAACTGGGCGGTGGATGTTTTAGAAAGCAGCCATTTTTCATAAGGGGTGAGATACCGTTGTGCTTACACACTTTATAACAGCAACTTAAATAGGAATTGGCAATGCTGATAGGTTAGTCTTAGGACTACACTGTTAAGCCTGACCTACATTTCTATGTAGGTTAATGACTGCCCTCCTCCCATCTGAACTGTTGCCAGAGAAAAACACCATAAATCATATAGTTATCTAAGACACATTATTAGCACAACAATGTAGTTTGTGTGCTCCTGAAAGTTCAACCTCAGGCAGCTGGATAAATAACCAAAATATTCACATTTGTGTGGAGGCCAAGCACTTTTTTGTGGAAGAACACAACTTATGGCCAATCAAAATAGGCACTACTGAGTCCCATCATGTGGGAGGAGCCAAAACCCTCTCTAGTGATGGTCACATACTGTTCATGTGACAGCTGCACTTGGCAGCCATGCCAGAAAAAGGGCAAAAAAATAAATTATTATTTAGCTTGGCACCCACAGTTTAGGCAAAGTAAATAGCCGTTGTTAAAATATAAAAAATAAACTTAAAAAGGCATTTTGAACCAGTTAATGCACTGAAGGAAAAGGGAATATTGTTAGGCAAAGGGGGTGAATGACAATTGAACAGTTGAATTGATGAAACCCGCTGACCAAAATCCCCTATACCTATGTTTATTATTTATGACATTTTTGGAAAAATTATAGTCTTGTGCGACAGCTTAAGCTTCCTCATAAACCAGACCAAATTTTTTTTAACTGAATGCTATTTCCTGCTGTGAAGCTGTTGTGGAGGTGGAACCCATACCAACCTGTAAACCAATGCTAACATGTATGGTATGGTATGACATTTTCTAGAGTTATAGGCTCTGATTGTACTTTGAATATTATTTGCAAAGCACACCCATTTATTTTGGAATTGACATCGCCCATTAACCATGATGGTGATATACGGGGCAAAATGACAGCCTACTCAAAATGCTTTGAAAATGTCAATAATCCCCATGTTACAGACAAGAAATCACACCATCCACAGCACTTCATCAAACCTGTGACCTGTGGCACTGCCAACATCCAGTCAGCATTCAACACAGGGTACTTTCCTAGCAACCTAAAATATTTAATCCTTAAATGCATCTGTCCTTTTAACAGATTATTATTTTAGATACTTTTGTATCATAGGACTATTGAATGCATTATCTAAAATACTGTCATGACCTATTGCAGTACTATATTTTACCACAAAAAAAGATGTCCAAGAACGTTCTGGTCTTTTTCAGCAGAACCCACCATGCCATTGTGCCACTCTGGTATTTCCTCGGTTTACTGCAGGCTAGGGGGCTGCTACCCTGCTTTCAGAGCGCGACGGGGTCCCATGACCCAACCTTCCCTCCATATCTAACCAGAACCTTGTTCAGCATGGGGGCTAGTGAATATATTGTTTATGGCTGCTTTTGGTATACGGTTCAGCTCTTTTTAAAAGCAGAATAAGTCACCTTTTCTCAGTATGCCCAGGAAATGAATTTGTCATGGAAAAGGAACACTCATCCTAAGGCAAAACGTTGTGTAAAGAGCTCTGGTATCATATCAAAATCAGGGATGTAATCACTCACACGTTCTCAGGAGGAAAGAGTGATGCCCCTGCATGCCGACTGAAAATAAATGATCAGGTGGGTTGGGTGCTTTTTGGTGAGAATGTGTGGGCTCTGCCCTGCATCGTTTGAATGCTGGCAGAATACAAAACACATACCACCATCATAATGTCTTGTGTCATCCTAGGTGCCCACACTTGCTGTCTCAAACTTTAGCAACAGTGACACCCACTCCAAGCACATACTCTGGTATTACCCCCTCCCCAACTGTTTTTCCCCATACCATCCTTCCTTTGCTCCTAAAGCATTCTAAATAATAGGAAACTATTCAATATGCACCCCCCACTTCAAAAGAGAACGCGTCTACTGAACCTAGACGTCAGGGGTTTGAGATGGGGGTGCGTCAGTAAACTTAAGGAGAATCAAAAAGTGAAAAGAGAAAAAAAAACAAAGAATGCATAGTTCCTATAATATCATCCCCCAACGTTCTAAAATGACATAGCAATGGATAATCCATAGTTCCTATAGTCAGCCGTGGGACATTTCATGAGCTCCAAATGCAAACCCCTATATCAACAAATGCACAGGAGAAAATGAACAGGACTAATCTGTGAACGGAGTGCACTGTGGCACTCTTGGAAGAATTACATCTTTCTATGCCTCCCTTGCTTACACATTCTGTGGTTTGTTGGAGTTACTATTCGTTCTCTGGCCCCATTGTACCCAATTTCACTTTCTTTCTTTTTTTAATCTTTTTATTTGCAAAAATAACTAGGTAAGGTGGTCATCACATACAAGGAGAACATTTGTTACAGAGCATTTGCAGGAAGATCTCAGACTTAACAGATCTCTACTATTACAGTTATCTCGAGATTACATCAGTTACATCAGAAATCACAGTTCAGTTAGCCCATCATTGGGGGAAATGTGGGGGGGTTCACATATGTTGCCACGATAATTGTTCCAGTTTGACCACACCGCAACCCACTTTTGGGGACATCCCCGGGCCTCATATACCGTCTTCTCCTGGACCATACACCAATCCATATCCTTCTTCCAGAAACCGAGTGTTGGTGTCGTGACCAATTTCACTTTCAGTCTCAGTCTGAAATTGACTCATGGACCTTAGGGAGCTCCAACAAAGGCACTCATACCTTTGCATCTGATACGTTACCAATGTATGCTGCAGACAGCAGAGTCAAAATGACTATTAATGACTTCTCAAGCACAAAAACAAAGCAAGACGGATAGCAAGTAGACTTAGCTAATGCAAAAAAAAGCACAAAGTGCTAGTTGCTTGCTAAAAGAGAGGACAAGGAAGGCAGACATCTTCTCAGTGATCCATGATACCTGCAATGGCAAAAGAGAAAAAAAGTGAACATGTAAAAATCCCTTCACAAGTAGCAACTGAGGTTTTATATCATATAAGCTGAATAGACCATGAAAACATGTTGTCTAAACACCCACAGCAAAAAACTAGCAAAGACAAAGATGTGCAAGACACTACAATGCCAAAAAGCCCAAATTATAATGGGTCCCAAATTAGAAGCTAGTATTAAGACCCTAGCAGCTCAAAGTTGGCATCTTAGCTAAATAGTTCATTTTAAACATATAAAATCAATATATTCAAACATTGTTTAGAAAAGAAACAGGAAGAAAAAGATAAAAAACATATATTTGCTTCAAGGGTTCTCCATCTATTTCAAAAGATAGGATGGGAAGAAAGATACATCCATAGCCACCGACATTGAGAGATGCGAGCAACTGAAGAAATGGAAACTCCTATAAAAGAAAGCTTACTTCCAACTTCAAAAAGGAAAATGTAGAGTAAAACTATTTTTGGACAATAACCAGCAATTACCAAGAAATTGCAATTAAACGGAATCAGTACTGCCAAACTTAAAGATGGGGGTGGAAATTGGGAATGCTACCTACCTGCAGCATAATACAAGAAAGGGAGGTATTGATACCTCACTAAAGTACCCCTTCTGAAATGAAAGCTAGAACCCAGGAAATGCCTGTCTCTATCTCTATCTGTCTCTGTCTATATCTGTCTCTGTCTGTCTCTATCTGTATGTGTCTCTATCCATCTCTATCTGTCTCTGTCTGTCTCTGACTGTCTCTGTCTCTGTCTCTGTCTCCCTCTGCCTCTATCTGTCCCTGCCTCTATCTGTCTCTGTGCAAATAGGAAGCTTCCCAAAAGACCCTTTAAAAGTCAGCTGTGAAAGAGCCCACAGCTGACTTTTAAAGGGCCTTTTGGGAAGCTTTCCCATGGTGCCGTGAGGTCACAGAGGTCGACAGTAAACACAGAAGATGGCTGCAGGAGCATACGTAGTGAATACCTTTTTAATACGTAATCGCTATGTATGCTGCTGTGGTCATCTTCTGTGTTTACTGCTGGTATCACTAAAAACTTAGACGCTGCAAGGAAAGGTCCGCGGGCCGCCATGAAGGCGGACCGTTCTATGATGCATACAAACTATGTTTGAATAGCAAAAAGAGATTTGAGCAGATAAAGTTAATGAACCTTACCGGGGACTTCAACCCAGGAAGAAAACATTAGAAATTCCTCTGATGAGGCCCTTTGAAATGCATGGTGGAAGCTGAAGAAAAAAGCCCACCTTGTCCTACCACAATTCATGTATGTCTCAAACAAAGGAAGTTTGAAAATCTTAATGACTGTGTAAATAAATGTATGAGGATAAGAATGCGAAAAACACTTAGGGGTTCATTAGGATGGCGGGCGGACTTTGTCTGCCCGCCATCTCGACGCAAAAAGGGACCGCCCTCCAGAAGGGTGGGATCCCGTGGGGGCCATTAGGATGCGCCTGCCACAGTGGTGGGTGCATCCTAACTGCGGCGGGCGGTGCTTTCAGCACCGCCCGCCACATTGCTAAAATGCATGTGATACATGTCAATGCACAACGTGACAGGCACTGCGTGGTGCCTGCCACATTGTACATTGACATGCAGCGGGGTACCATAGGTACCCCCCATGTGCACCACCCAACCCCAGAGACCCTGGGGCCCCACAAAGAGCCCCCGCAAGAGATTCCCACATGCCTTTCTGTGGCGGAAAGGCATGTGTCTGCCCCCATCATAATATGGATGGTGGTGTCTAGCAGACACCGCCACCATATTAAACTGTTTTCCACCCGGTCGACTTGTTGACCAGGCGGGAAAGCGCCGGGTGGTCTTTCCGTCTGCCGTGTAAGCATGAGCGAATTTTGCGGATCTCGCGTTCGCGAATTTTGCGGATTTGCGGATTCGCAATCCGCAAAATCCGCGAATTCCCGCGAATTTGCGGATTTTTTTTTTTTTTGTGTTCGCCCGTGTTTCTGCCAGTTCGCGAGGGTTTTGTACACTTTCGCAAATTGCGAACTTACCTGTCGGGTCGCAAGTTTCGCGAACTTGTTGTTTCTACGTGTCCAGCCTGTTTGGGACACTCTTCTTCATCACTGCCACTCTCTGTCACCACTGCCACTCTCTGACTACTCATGCCACCCTCTGGCCCACCCATGCCACCCTCTGTTTCATCACCACACCCTCTGGTTGTCCAGTGTACATTATTTTCGGCAAAGCAAAGCACACCTTCCCTGCCTCAAGTGACCTGAATTAATTTGGGGCTGATTCATGTGTCACAGAATATTTTTTTAGCTGGCACCTGCTTCCTTAGTGCGCCCTGATTAGTGATCTTTTGCACTTGCTAAGTGCTTTCATTGTTGCAAAATTAGTTACAACACCTGCCCTGCCCCAACTGACAATAATGAATTAGGGGCTGATTAATGGATTTTAACTTCCAGCCTGGCTCCTGCTTGTCTCCCTTAGCTGTAATTCAGGACCTTTGTGGCATATGTGTAACTATTCTGAGGTTCAGAGCAGGGTCACATACTAGTTTCAACTGGCAACTGAACTCTGGAGGGGCCCCTCAGGAAGCACTCCAGGAAATGGCTACTAATGATGAGCCTGAACTTTTGAACCTGGTAAGTAGTTACTTTCAGTTTTGCTAAAATCGTATTTCTGCAATTTTGCACTTATTCGCGGGGCGCGAACTCACGCGAACAGTGCGAGCAGTGCGAGCAAAATCCGCTGCTCGCGGATTTGCGGATTTTGCGGGAAATTCGCAAATCTCGCGGATTGCGGATTTCCCGAAAATCCGCAAAATCCGCGAGCGGAACGGATTTTCCGCCCACGCCTACTGCCGTGGTCCCTCCGCCATAGTAATATGGTGGGGAGGAAATGGGTGTCGGGCGGGGACGGATCTCGGGCGTATCGCCACCGCCATGCGGGCGGTGGCAATCCGCCCCGAAATCCTAATGACCCCCTTAGAGTCACCATTGGCAACACACCCCACCCACAATTACACGTAGCATGCATGCTAAATAAATATATCCGCAACACAACTTTTGTTTGGGTAAATATTGCTGCAGGTTTATTGCATACAAAAGTATGCAATATGGTGGGTTATCTTATGGGCGATCCAAGGGCAGGTAGCTGTAACCAAACTGTGCTGCCTGCCCGCATGATGAGCCATGATGAGCCAAGTGACACTGGGGAGAACCCAATCAGTGCTACACCTTATGGATCCTCTTTCCGGATCACGTGACACATTGGTGCCTTATTACTCACGCCCCTTTCAGGGCGTAGCGTAGCAAGGCAACCCCCGGTTGTTTAGGCTTACAACCGCCTGAAGGACTAACGGGACGCCAATGCGGTTTTCCAGAAACCTGCCATGAGGCTCCTGAAATTTGGCTCTGGCACCCCTATTGGGCCCTGCAGAGGTACCCTTCTTTACCCATTTGCCTACAGATCGCCCTGTAACTCTGCCACAGCTCTGGAGGTGGCCTCTGTCGCAGCCAGAGCCCCCCACCAAAACAGCTATTTTCTCACCTGCAACCTGCTTTCTAGGGCCACCTGCATGGTCCAGTGGAACGTGTCCATGCCCCTTGTGACGAGTGCACTCCATGTTTGTCAACTTAACCTTAGGCGTACGCCTGATGGTCCGTGCCTGAATGAGCCAAAAAAAACCCTTAGAACTGTAAATCTGTGAACTGGGACCTCCCAGCTACTGTAGGCTCCATCCTTCTGTAACTTGTAGTTGCAATACTTCTAGCACTGTATGTGCCTTAACAACTGTGTCCCCAATTTATGGGACAGCAGCCCACTTGTTAGGTGACCTCATCGCCAAACCGCTGTCTACTTTGGCTATCAGGGCGAGAAGCTTCTATGTTTAACTGAGGCAATCGTAACCTGCCCATGGGGCAGCGCGCACATATTTTGATGGGGTTATCCCAATATTTGCACAGTCCTCTTTGATTGCTAAATCATGGCGAACAGGAATGTTCATACTAGCAATATGTGACCACGAGCAAGTGTGTCACTTAGCTTGTATCCTTCATTCCTTATGGGAATTTTGCCAGTTTTGTTTCCTCTTTCGCAACCCCCTAGGCTTTCCAGGTTCATGATTCTGTCTGATTTAAACCCATGTGCACTGTCTGCAATATAGTGCCTATCCTTCAGGATTGACTAAGCCCTTGTTTAACCCCCGTACTAGCCTGTTCCCAAAATGGGTGTTCCCACTGCCAACGGTGTGACACCAAGCAGTGGAAAATGACCTGGTCAGTTGACTTCAAATTCTTTCTTGTTTTGTGAATACTGGGCATTCCAAATCTTCTCTTTCTATAGTACCTTTTGCGCTTGACACCTTGTTTCCCCAATAGTTGGGACAGCAGCACCCTATGTTGGTTGCCAGTGTCTCCAACCAGCCTGGCTGGTCCAGCTATCTGGGCGGGACATTAGAGCATAACTCAAGCAACAAGGAGCCTACACTTGGTTCTAGGATGCACTTACTTCGCCATGTTGACCAGACATTGCACAAACCGTCTTGATTGCCAAACCCTAGTAAACACCCTAATAGTGTCACATCTGGTTTGAAAGTGTATATGTATTGTGCCCACTATTATTGCCACCGCCCCCTTTCGTGGAGTGACAACTGATGCAGTCCACCCTGCAGCTGACCCTGTTGCTTAATACAGCCCCTTAATGACCTTGCCTGTCATTCAACGACCCTGGCAACATAATGCCCAGCAGCTTGGTGAAGAAGATTTTTTATCCCAGGGTACCAGTCTGTGTTGTAGACTGCCTTCATGGGGGCTCCAGTTCATGTGAAGTGTTTGCCACTGTCCTGGCTAGTCCAATAAAACACTGCCCACCTGGACATACTTCTAAAGAGAATGACCTCACACAGCCATAAGACCAGGTATACACACATGTTAAACCTCTTTACCTGCACCTTGAAATGGAATGCAAATGTACCTATAATTGTCAGCCATACCTTTGCCCGAGCAACTCTTGACACAATATGTCAGCGAAGGTAGAAGACAAGGGATGTCGGACCTCCTTACTTTCACTCTTACAATTCGCTGTGTATAGTGCTTGATGGACCATAACCTAATTGTGTCTTTGTGAAGTGCGCGTGCCCCCGGGGCATGATATCATTGAATAACTGGTGTATGTTACCCATTCGCTGATACTTATGCATCGCTAACTGCCCTCACTTAGGTTGAGGGAATGCTGACTGCTTCCTAAGGACTGTGGACTTACTGCTCCAACCCATTTTGACCCCAAAACCTTGGGACAACCTAAGAAGTAACCATGCCCTTCCTGGTACGTCTCCCCAGCGTTGGCTATCAACTTATTTGGGACGCCGGTCACAGAAGATGCCCCTTCCAATCTTTGGTTCTAGCCCATAAAAGGATAGCCCAGGGGGCAGACCGGGGGGGGGGGTGAGGTGGGGGTACAATATGTGCAAATACTTTACCACACCACAAACGTCAGCCAGCCACCCCCCTAGGTGGAGTCTTGCACTCCCAAACTTCGGCTAGTGTAAACCAGGTGGGGGCACAAGCAATTCAATGGGAACAGGAGAAGAACCCCATCCACGAATACCTGCCCTACAATGGCGATGAAGCGTTTTGAGTGTGGCTTATCTACCAATACTGTTGAAATGCTTAATACAATAGCGCGGTCGGCTTTCATGCTCAAACTATAATGGACAGTGGTGTGTCAACTCTTTTAAATGAATGTTTGTCCTAGGTTCATCTGCGAGTGCAACCACCTTAGTGTGGATGGGATATCAATGTTGCCGAGCAGTAGTGCAATACTTTTTTACTACATTGTGGCCTTTTGTGCTCTAACCCAGTGTTCCTTAACTTCTGGAACCGCAGCCCACTTGGTGAAGGACACCTTCCACAACCCACCTGGCTATAGGGCGGGTGATTGTAGTCGAACTGAAACACCATATAACCTGCCCTTGTTTACAGAGTGCCCCTACTCTGCTGTATCGACCAGACATTTGCGCTCCCCCTCTCCCAAGGCTGTTTAACTATCAACAATTTGATTGGTCCATTGACATACATTTTGGAATTTTAGATTCCCAGATTATGTATATGCAGCCCACCTCATGGTTCCTGCTGGGCCCCCTCTGCCTCAACATGAGTAACCTGGTACTGGATACTGCCCGCTAACGCACTTGCCTGTCAGTAAGGAAAGACACCCAGTAACAACTTAATTCACAGCAGCTGGATGAATATTCAAATCCACTGCACCCGACGCTAGAGGGACATGAGTAGTGTGTGGATGGCCAGGAGCCTTGTTATGGATTTTCTGCAGACACTTCTGACTCGGGAGTGACATCTAGTAATGACATGAGGTCTTGCTGCTATGCAAATTCCCAACCTATTGGCATTGCTCAACCATGCTCATATTGTGGAGTCAAAAATTCGAAAACCATGCCCCCAAATGTGCAAGCATTGCCTGTTGGGAGTTTTGAGGTATACCTCCTATGTTCATGTGCAGCTGCAACCGCCAGAATGCAACATATTGTTAGCATAAAGACTGGCTGTAACTTACCGTGACCTCATTGGGGGCTCTCTTTCCTGTGCTTTTACCTTAGAGAGCGTGGCTGTTTGTGCCATTCCAAAAGGTAACTTGGCGCTGCAAAACATGAGTTTCTTGCTACCAACCTATGTTACTTGTTATATCAGCCTCCGGGACGAAATGGAGCATGAACCTGCTGCATTTGAAACCATGCTCAAAGGGTCACCCACATTCCCCTACCGCTTTTGTATTTCCAAAGCTACTATGGTCGGAGAACATCCTCCTTGACTACTGAGTGATAATGAGCAGTACTGGCCAGATGCAACAATTAAGCACATTGGGAGGATCAGATTAGTGAGAACGCAATCTGGCCCTTCATGGTGACCCCCAGAGGTGCTGCACCATTGCTTCCCCTTCCCAGTTCAACACTGACCAATACCATAAACCCAGGCAAGTGTGCTGAGGGATTGTCTCTGTGCATGGCTTCCCAAGGGAGGGACAAGCTTTTGCTTGGTGATAACACAGTGACCTGTAAGGAGGATAGGGGTATCCGAATACATTTAGGATCTAAAGTTATGTACCCTTACCAATTAGTGTGTTTACCTATCACTTCAGACCAAATTCAGCTATCTCAGCGCTGTGTCTGGCAGCTGCTACCCTCTGCCTGTGTTTCCTGGCCTTCCCTAAAGGGAGGACATTGGAGTACTGTGAATGGCACAGCCTGGGCCAACGTACCCTGTGTAGGCACGCACCTTCACCCTGGGGATATCCTAGCACTGCCTCACAGGTGTTTCTTGCTACCCCCCTTTGACGGTACTCATTTTATCAACCCTAGGATGATGAGATGCTGGGTGGATGGAACAACCTCGGATGGAAGGCCTTAATTGCTGCCCCTGTGTGATTCCCATCTGCCCAATCTACCTCACAGTGATGACTAGAGTGTGGGTTACTTTGCAGTGTTCTGCCCACAATCTTACCAAGCTTCTTAATTGTAGACAGAGTGGCTAATGACATAGAAGGTGACATCTAATAGTCGAAGAATCATAACCTCACACCACACACCTTATTTTGAGTCCTCTGGGTGAGGTGTGCCACTGACGGGAATTTGCTGCTGCAGTCATGGGCTTGAGATACGTACTACACAAGTAACACTACCTCAACAAGTAACACTTATTGTGCGATAGTTGCATGAGTAAATAAGCAACAACCAAGGCCCTGCAAGCTGGAAATTGATGCTTAGCTTAGCGTGGTGCCAACTGGTAGTCTATGGCTTTTGTCATTTACAGGAGCTACCCACCAAAAAGTAACACCACACCTGCCAGATCGACTCATTGGGTGATAATTGCATAAGTAAGCAACAACTATGACGCCGTTGTGCGAATATTGACCATGTTTCAGTTATGAAATGATGAGGCTGTGCATGTTTAGGGTCAGTCACTTAGAAGTGCATCCCCGCATAACGGTCTACAAAACTAAAACCTACTCGTCCCACTACTCCAGTTTGCGCCCCTCACTGTGCCACCATCGACATACATAGCTAACAGCCACCACACATTCATGCCCAAGCTTGAACCCCCTCGTGAAATGAGCCCTAGGGCGCATCTCACTGGAACATATGCTCTACGGCTAGTGCCCGACACTTGCGCCAACACGTGCCAGTGTACCCATTTGGCCAGTGAAAACATTTGCAGAGAACGCATCGTTGCTTGTAAATTCACCTCAGAAAACCACAGGATTGCGTACCTAACCTTGTGAAAGATTCAGAGGCCTCGCCCACTAGTCCACGGTGACTCATACCTGCTTGATCAATGTGACTGTCATCTGAAGCAGTGAAAGTAGGGCCTGTACCTGCTAGGCCACCAAAGCTCCTGGGCACGCCTGATTTCGACCAAGCCTAAAACCCCATTGACCCACAGGAGTCGGCCTCCTGACCTCCATTTGCCCCTCGGTGACCGTGCTCCCTCGGCCAAATAACCCTTGTTGCTATGTTGGATAGGATGGCGGAACGGCGGGCTGGTTGACCGCAGCCCCCACGCTCCGAGGCTGGGAGCTATAGGCCCTGGAGCCAAAAACGGGTCTGGCGGCGCCCGACAGGCTGCGGGCCCTAGAACTGCCAAAACCAGCGGCACCCTGACACAACACCCAACCCAAGGCCTTCGGGTGCTAGGGACATCAGGGGTCTGGAACAACCCCCTCCATGGACACAGGCTCACCCCCGGATGTAAAATCCATCAGACAGAAGGGAGGAGATTCAGGGTGTAATGCCCCTCAACCCACTCACTGAAACCAACTGACGCACGCAGATCGCCAGTGCCCCTGTGCTCGTCGCAGAGCATGCTCTGAGGATATGAGAGTTGTGACCCCTAGGGTGATTGTACCCGACCCTTGGCTTTGCTAGCACCTCTAACTAAGCAACTGACCTACAACCTCTCTGTAAAAACCCTGCCTCAGTGCTGTCACTCTTTCCCCCGCCTTACCCAAATGTGAGGTCTCATTGTGACTGGCTGCAAAGGAGGCAATAGCTTATGCCTCGGGGTGCCGTCCTCCCCCTCCCAGGAAGGGACTCCCTCCCCAATTCGAATAGGCTCGAGCTAGGGGCCAAAGACTGTTCCTCCTGAGCCTATATCCTGGCACTGTCCCCGAATAGTCTCCTTTGAACAGGAAATGGGGGTATGCTGCTATCGTTGCCCCACCTTCCCCAGCCCACACCTGTCCACAAAGGGCTCGGCCGGACCTGCCTGGTCTCGGCTTGGCTCAGCCCGAGATGCCCAAGCGTGAGCCCCCTCATGAAATGAGCCCTAGGGTGCGCCTTCGACCGAGTCTAAAATCCCATTGACCCGCAGGAGTCAGCCCCCTGACCTCTATTTGTCCCTCGGAGACCATGTCCCTCGGCCGCCGTGGCTCCTGCACAACTGATTTTTTTCAATCAGGGATTACAAGCATTGCCCCCACTGATTGGACACCTACACATAACATTGCACGCCGAGGACCGTATCCGCTAGGACGCAGTGGGTCTAGAGCATGTCTGCATTGCCAGAGTGCCTATTGCAATGCCGGCTTGGCAACCCTAACCTCGGATTACTAGATGAGACCTAGACTGCAGGCCACTGTCGCTCCTGACACGCATGCCTAGCTCGGGGACTACCTGGTTGCGACCCGGCCCCAAAGGCCCGATCCGGCACTATGCCCCACCGGAACATGGATTGAAAAGGGGGAGCCTGACCCACCCGCTGCCCCCTCCCCTGTAGCAAGATGCCCCTCGCCGGCCTTGGGCCTTTACCCTTCGACGCCGGGACAAGCAGGTATGGTCCATTCAGGCTAGATGGGCCCCCGTGGCAACAGGGGGGTACCCTACGGAGCCGGGCACAGCCACATGGGCTGGTGTGGTTATTTTGCACCGGCTCCTCTTCCTCACGCCAGGGGATACTGGTGGGAGGGCTGAAGTTTGCACCGCACATTGCCCCTACCAATGATCGTACCACACACTACTCCTCCACTCCCATTAGTGGCAATTCAGCCCGGTACATCACCCTCTACCTTATGGCGGTGTTGGGGGCAGGTAACCGTCCGCCAACTCACTGCCAATTGCCAGAGCGACTCTGGACCAGGACTCTGACCCTTTACCCAGGAGATGCAACCCACAATCTCCCACCGACGACCAGACGGCGTGTCAAGAGCAACAGAGGATGCCAGGATGGTGGAAGACAGCCATACATCTATGAGCCACATAACCCTGATTTTATGACATAAATATTTTAACTCGAAAGAGTGATGAATGAAGTTAAATTAGAGATGAAAATCAGTGCTCCCACTCAAATTAAAGAAATGGCACACAGGTGAAAACCCATTTAATGTATCTATACATCTTTAAGACATCACTATATGAAAATGAACCTCAAAATATAAACGGAAATTAAAACAAATGTGAGAAATAATAACATTCACACCTAAGATACAATGCAAGGCTATCAAAACCACCCATGAAACTGAGCACATCAGACTGGGAAAGAGAATTTCCTGTATACTATTAATAACAAGCATTGCCAAAGCCAATCAGTCTCGGATTGCCAATGCCTGCTCACTGCTGATGGTGGTTTTACCAACGCTTGTAGAATTACAGTGCTGGTATTCCATAAGCTAAAGCCCTTGAATTTCTTTTTTTTTTAATGTAAGATAAGTAAAGGTACGTTAAGATAAGATATATTTTATTTCGCAATTAATTAAAATCTTTGCAAAAATGTCATTTCGATTACAAACCGCAAGAGAAATAATTAAATATCAATGAAATATAAAATGTTGAAAACGTCCTGAGTCACTTGATGATAATAAACTTATCATTAAAGAAGTTCAAGTAAAAATGATATTGTGGACTTAAAATTTGCAAGGACTTTGATTTTCTCAGAGACTACTGCAGCTGTATTTCTGTTCTGTTCAGTTCACTTCCTTGACAGCAGCATTCATGAACTTTAAGAACTTTTCCAACAACTGGGTCGATTCACCCTTCAGAGGAAACTGGGGTTTCTTTGACAGAATCTGATTGATTGTGAATCAGAATTTCCTTGAATCCTTAGATCTCATAACTTCGAGGATCCTGCCAATTTTGTAAAAAAAAATTCTGGTTCCTTGTGCACCTACAGCTTTTTTCTATATCAATATCTTATTAATTTTATTTCTTCTCTTATAGCGTGGAAGTCTTATTTCCTTCCCCTGTTGGAGTGACCAACTAGCCACTTCATTATTTAAGTTGGGCAGAGCTACTTCCCATGCAAGCTCATGAAGTGAGCACACCAACTGGAGTCACTTTTGAGTTGTAGAGAACAATCAACACTCTTTGGATACATGATAATTTATATTTTGAGACAAGAAGATAGAGTTTAGCGCCATTTTGTGTTCTTTGATTGGTTCCAGCTTCGTTTGAGAACCCAGATGATTTTTCTAGGCCAGTTAGTCAAGGTGAATGTACAGGACATACACTAACATCATGTTTTCACTTAACAAATTGGAGATCACTGTAACCTCTACAAATTGTTGCAACTTTGGCAGTGGATATCCCAATTTACTGTTGCTAAACTCTGTGATGTAAAACAAAAGACAGTCCCTAAGTGTAGGAATATACCCTCCGTCAAGGCGTCCCTTGTATTAATGGGACACAGCCTGACTTGAAGAATACCCTTATAGTTCTGACATAACACTCAAACTTGACTAGACAACAAATAATACACAAAAGAAAAGCAGTTTGGTTAGGTACTCAAGGTCCAAAATTAAAGTCTTGTGGCATTCAAAAAAGATCCTTATATTTGTATATCTTAAAAGCAGTGATTTATTTAAAAATTGTCTCATTACAATACATAACATTCAATATTACATAATAATACAAACAAATTCAATAAAAACCAAAAAGTCGACGCGGCGTTTCGGTGTCTTGACGGGCTAGTCACACCTTCTTCAGGACTGTTTTTAAAATCACTAAAAAGAGAATGCCACAATCACACATTGTTTAAGACTTATGACAGAGACCTTAAGTTATACTAACAATTAATCATAGTGTTACACAATTTTATTATGAAAAACACAAAGCTACAGTCCTATACTTCATTATAGACTGGTCTATCGGTTTTGGTTCCTTTAGCTATTTCGAACGACTCCATAGTTTCACACTTATGGGATACCTTAGTTGTCCTTAGTGTTCCCCTATTCCCACATTTCAGGATTTACACTGAAAAAATTATTTAAACACCATTTTTATAAAAAACTTTGGTCACAAACATTTTAGCATAGCAATGTTTCCGACAGTTACGATCCTTTACACATGATCCCAATCACTTTATCATGGCAGTATTTTTGATAGTGGTTCTACTCTCTCACTTAGAGATGATATACTCAAAACTATTTCTGTCTGGTATCTGTGCCCCAAAGGACTTCCTTTTTATGCTCCAATTGTTTACATACCTCCAAATACTGAGTGAATCTGATAATGATAAACAATCTGTGATAACCTCTATTTCTTATTCCTTTAGAGGCATGTTTTCAGCATATTTAAAGTATTTCCACCTACAAAATAAATTGTTTTCACATGATTTAATCGCCCAATCCTTTTGTCTAGCATTGACATAGTATAATCATTTAGTTTAAATACCGTCGTACCTTGATCCAGATGCTTATATACTGGATAGGTCTGCTGTACCAGGGATGACCACCGTATGGGTAAAGTAATTATGTACACTTTAGCTGGGAATAGACAGAAATACACACAATGGAAATTGGTTGGTAGGGTAAGTCTTTCAATTATGGTCAAAAAACAAGGTTGTTATGTATATATGTTGTAATACCTTCGGTTTGAAGCTTAGAACCACCTCATGGGGTCTGGAGGAGCTATGATTCTTTACTCCCGCTTCTGACTTTATGCGCCTGCTTTCGTGCTTCCTTATCTCGGATTATCTGTTAACACAGAATACCCTGTTACTATTCTTCCCCAGAGATATCAGGACCACCATGCGGCTGTTAATGATTACCCCTGTTTATTTCCGTTACTGGGAGGTTTTTAACATTCCTTTGTCAGTATATTATTCCAGGATTATCTTAAAGGGTTTTGTCAGGGCCAGGAGTATGGTCTAATACCATGCGCGATATATTACGCACTGCAAGCAGTTTATAATGAACGGCTCTTGTTTATTAATGCAGCGATGCTAATTCGGGCATGCAGGAAGTTTTTTAATCACTTCCTAGAATCGCGATGTCTCCGCCGAAGGGTTTTGTCAGGGTCAGGAGTATGGTCTAATACCATGCGTGATCTATTACGCGCTGCCAGCAGTTTACAATGAACGGCTCTTGTTTATTAATGCAGCGATGCTAATTAAGGCATGCAGGAAGTTTTTTAATCCCTTCCTAGAATCGCGATGTCTCCGCCGAAAACGGCGTAAGTTTATAGCCTTATTATGGATAAATAAATAAATGTTGCGCCGTAAAAGCCTTCAACTAGCGTTTCTTTCTAGGCGATAAAATTCGTAGCCTCTCGGCTTACCTGAAGAACGACCAGCGGCCTTCCTGTCATCTTCTTCCTGGTACAGCATATGGGACATCTTCCCTGGCTGTCCGTGGGCTGTTTATATTTACCTTATCGGGTCGAAGTTCAACCTGGTTTCCGTTATAGTTCCGGTCACGTGATCCCTGTCGGCCATTTTGGAATGGGGAACTGACTACAATACAATACTGAATTTATTGTTCCTCTGTCCCTTGGATATATTAGTTGCCACTTTGTTAATTATTATATATGTTATATATGTCTAAAGCTTATGTGCTTTTACGATGAAAACTGCTGTCTAAATTTGGCCACCTTCGCTTTTCCTATTCTTTGGTTTCCTATTCGGACATCTTACCTGGCCGTTCAAAGGCTGTTTATATATCCGTTTCTGGGTTGAAACGCAACCTAGTTGCCTGCCAGGTTCTGGTCCCGTAATGCCCGTCGGCCATTTTGGAGTGGGAAATTAACTACAATATTGATACTAAAATTGATGTTCCTTTATCCCTTAATATATTGGAGTGGCCTCTTCATTATATATGTCTTTAAGGCATCAAAACTTTTTATGACGACGTTAATTACTCTCTAGATTAAAATTACTATTTACCCACGTCTATTGTGTGATGCCGCTTCTGGTCTCTTTTATATAGAGAATAAACTTACATTACTACAATGTATATTTTAATATCAGATAAACTCATATTTTGTTGACTATTTATGGCATAAACTCTGTGATGACCATTAGGTGTAGACCACAGTTTGGTCGTTTGGCATTCTGTCATAAAGTAAATGCAGTACTATATATTCATTGCATTGGCAATGTTTGTCCCATGATGATCCTTTTTTTGGAACTATGTTAACTCGGGTGGTATTTTTCAGTAGGAATTGTCATATCAATTCCATAATGAGATATTGCCAGTTTGAAGAAGGTTTGCATTGAAATCAAAGGCTATTATGAATACTGCGTTTACGTGCTTCATTTTTAATTACTGCAGTTTTGTCATCTGAGTTTCAATACTATCCTTTCATATATACTTGTTGCAACGTATATAAATACTGCTAAATATCAAGGAGAGGGGGGTCCTACATAATTGACTTTTGAGATCACTTCCATTTTCATTAAGATGTAAACCCCGCTTCCTGAATCAAATATTTAGGTATCAACTGCTAGTTCATTCTTA
Source organism: Lissotriton vulgaris (assembly GCF_964263255.1). Lineage (NCBI taxonomy): Eukaryota > Metazoa > Chordata > Amphibia > Caudata > Salamandridae > Lissotriton > Lissotriton vulgaris. The sequence goes on from NC_141694.1 coordinate 957,285,919, forward strand.
ACATAGATTGAGACCCCACATAATGGATAAACGCCCTGTAGGGACTTCATAGCACGGAAAGAAAATTCTGTAAAGTTGGGCCTTGGTCAGAACCCTAACAACCATGTCTCCTGTAGACATCATGCATCATATTGCATTTCTTTCCCTGATGTTCCATGAGCACACCCATACAGCTGCCACCCGGGGCAAATTTCAACAGTTAGGGTTGAAGTCTACGGGTATCCATGACCAATCCTTTAACTTTTAACTGCTTGTGATACATTTTCTTTTACTTCCATCGCTGGATTCTATTGAAAATATTAAGCCTAGGTCCATGGAATGGATTTCCCAGACTCATTTTGCATACAGAAGAATTGCAGTAGGAGACTTTCTATGGTTTTGGGCCACTGGTGTAAAATCTGTGATGGCCACCTCAGAAATGGGTTTTAGACTACAAATCGTGGGGTATTTCATGCCTAATGAGGCTACTCTATTAATTCACCATTGTGTCTGATGCTTATTGTGACCCTCTAGTTGTTTGTCGATCTTATTATTATTGAGGGTAACTACATTGAGCCCGTTAACCACCCCTTTTGCTGGCAGCTTGTAGACAATGGCTTACTCGGTTTCACTAAGCCAGGAAAAACATTGCAAAGCTTAATGATAATACTATTGAGAATGTCCTTTCTTTTTGGCACTGGATGTGCAGTCAGAAAATAAGGTTATTTTGTTATTATGTAGGTTACCATCCCTATGGAAATTCTTATCTTCAGTTTTCCGGACCTCAAAATACGCTGGACCTTCAGATGTGTGGGGTGTTTTTTACTGGAGGAATTTAATTTTGGAGTATTTAATTTTTAATCCCATGGCCCATCACTTTTTTTATAACATGCCTTTGAGGGGGTCATTGGAGTCTCTTCTGAGCAATTACTGAATAAATCAGGTTTAAATACGGGTTCTAGTTCGGGCTCTGGTTCTTGTAAGTATTTGTAGACCTGTCCGATTCAACAATGAATTACATTGGGGATGATTTTTCTTTTTGAGTTTCAGTTTTTCCTGAATGTTTCTCATTTCCAATATGGCTTTCCGTTTTGGCGCATAAATCATTGATGTTATGTGATTACTCTCTTTCATGTCTAACAGGGTTATTGATCTGAGATGGTTCGACTTTCAATAGATCTTTCCATAGTGAACTCAAACAGTTAAAATTATTTTACTAGATGCTGATCCATGTTCTCTGTTTGCCATGCAGTTTGCTTATCTTTTTGTTCAGCTTTATTTGACTTCTTGTTTTTCCTAAATAATGGAACTTTTCAATCTGAACCCTCAATGTGCTTAATCTAACGGAGGGGGGGGATTGCTGCTGGTTTAAAGTCATATGCTTCACAGTCTGTGTGCTTAAAAAATGTTCATGGTTCCATACATTAACGTCTATTAGAGGTTCGCTCTTCTTTGCTTTCGCTGTTTGCATTGGTTGCAAAGAATCAGTCATCATTATTTTTGGTTTCATGTTTTTTACATATTGAATTTTTCTCCCCTCTGCCGTATCCTGTTTGGCAGTTCGGGTTGGACTGGTCCCATGAGGCACAGGGTCAGATTGATTTGCATATGGCCATGTCTGAACTGGGGTGGCAGAGTGGGCTAAAGAACGGTGATGGATTAAACCCAGATCTGTTGACTGGGTGTGAGTGTTTGATTGGTTCAGATGCTCCGTCCATCACCATCCCCTTTTGTACCGGTATCCTGTTTTAAGTCATCTATTATTGTTGCAATTATTTCTGGAAACAAAGATAATTTTTCAAGTACTGGGACACAACGACAGATTTCTTCATTGTCTTACAAGAACTTCTGGACCTTATAAATTAATTGGTTAGGTTTTTCAAATGTGCTGTCTATACCCATTGTATAGGGGACTAGCATTTAAAAAACTGATATCTGGATATCCACATTTTCCGCCTGCATCATCACCATTTGGTCCATGCCAGTACAGGCATTGTCAAAAGCAGGGAGGCATCCCTGTGCCCACACTTTGGGCTGTTATTGTTTCCATTGAAGTTATTCATGTTTGACCATGTTAGGAATGGTAATCTAGAAAGAGTGGGGGGTCGGCAATATTAAAGGCACCTTTACCTCAGCTCATACATCAACTCTAGGAGTCTTGCTGTTTGATCTAACCTTTGTTTTATAGTTTGCCTGCGCTGAAGGTTCAGTGAGTCTAGCGCAGGGCCAATTTTTTCAGTGTATCCATTCTCTTCTTCAGATTTAACATGTGTAGTTGTAAAGCACATGTAAATCCAGAAGGATATCTTGGCGATGAATAACAGATGTTTATTGTTCACCAACTCAATAGTACTCATTTTATTGACTCGGAAAGATGAAAGGCTGAGTGGACCAGCCAGGATTTGAACCTTTGGCTATGAGGTCAAACACAGGCCCCTACAGTGAACTTCTGCAGTTATCCAGTCAGAAAACTAATCATAATATTTTAACAACAGGAGTTTTGTCAGTAAACTGAAAAAAGGCAAAACCCTAACCTGGACAATCAAGACCCCAACAACTAAAGACTATCAGCCCTAATCTCTATCTGGGATGAGCTTGAAAACACAGTAGGCCAGCACTGGGTTGCTGCTCTACTTCTCTTGAATCTTTTAACAGCATTTGACATGGATCATGCCACACTAATTCAAAGACTTGATAACACCAGAATACAGAGCACAGCTCTCACTTGGATCACATTGCACCCACACAATAGAACAAATATTACACATACTCCTCCAGTCTCTTCTAAACCTTAGAGGTTTAAAGCAGGTGTCCCTCAAAGTTCAATCATCTCCCCCATGCTTTTCACCATCTATCTAAAAATATTACCAGATCTGATCCATGGTTTTGAATTCACCTGCCAAAATACACAGATGACACTCAGACACTTCTAAAATTGGAAAGCCAAAGGACATTGGAACATCAAACATCTTTAGCTATCTACGGGCCATTGACCAATGATTGACATGGAGTGATCTCACATTGAATGTCTCCAACACTGAAATACCAACTTGTGATGACTGGAAAACCTATGACCCTCTCTTCACCTGGTCTGACATCCTAAGAACACCACCAACAATATTGCCATGGATAACAAGCTATCAATGAATGCACAAGTTGGTGAGGTAGCCAATCAAGCTTTCTCACAATTGAAACAAATTGACACATCTTCCTGAACCTAGGATTTCCAATAAGGTTCAACCTACCATCTCTCTTGTCCTATGAAAATTGGGTTATGCTAATGGTCTGTATCACGGCTCACCTTTGTCAACTATGAGGGGATTACAGAGAATTCAAAATGCTGCTTACTAGGCTCCCCCTACATGTGAAGCTACTACCAAAAATCTCCCATACCTCGAGGGCGGCACACTGGTTACCATTTAGATCCGCCTTTAAGTCGCTTTGTATTACACACAAAGGAATACTTGGCACAGGACCACTTATCAGCAGGAGGAAAATCAACAAATGCGTATAGCAAAGGAACATATCCTCGAGAATTGCCCCATGCCTCAAAATTCACACATACAAGACAAAAACATGGGTGAACATCTTTCTCTGTTCAAGAAGCCAAACTATGGAATTCACTAACCACGAACATAAGATCCCCAAACAACCATCTAAGCGTCAGAAAATTAGTCGAGAGCAGACTCTTCTCCACATGATGTCTATGCTCCCAAAAATGGGCCACAACAGAATACTAAACATGATAAACTGTGCTTCTAACTATATAGAGATGAGGTTCTATCATTGTATATTGAACTGTACTTCCTGTTATAATCAGCTACATTTATTTAGGGAAAAATGTACATTGTACTACAAGAAACAATTTATATATCCGACCATTTCAAAATTGGTGCTTCAATGTGCATATATGGGCCTATATAGAGGGTTTATGCTGGCTACTAAAACTGTAAGAAGTGTGAAGTTTTTACATATATGTAGACATTAATTACAGTTATTTGAAATAAAAAAAATGCACACTTCATCACAAGATAAATGTGCACATCAAACCATGTACATATTGCTGTTCTATGTACATTTGACTATTTTATAGAGAGGTTTACACCATCCACTAAACTTTTACCAAGTGTCATGTGTATAATGTATGTATAAGTTAATTTCAGTTTTGGTATAAAATACAATCCCTTCAACCATTGCCCCATCCCCCCTCTCTCTGGCTCATCCCAAACCTTTCTGACTACTATGAACTCCCAAACATCCTTCTCAAAGGTTCCACTTTCTTCTTAGCAATGTCAGCCATTCACAGGCACACAGAACCACTATTTACAAAAACAACTTGCTACTGCCCCTTTCAAACCAATTCCCATCATTCTATCCTTGCTCCTGACTCTACTAAACACACAGGAAATCATGGGCACAAATCTAACACAACTAATGCAAAAGGAGAAAAAACTATTATTACTAATCTACTAACTGTTAAACTCTAATCTTGTGTTCTGGAGTAGGGTGCTGCTCGCCGCAATGCGTTTCAACATCTCATCAGGAGATGTAATCTGTATATAAATACAATTTAGTTAAATTACAAGTATACAAAGCAATATTGTTATTTCAGGCCAATATAGGAACCACATTGTATCTAGAGGAATCATGATGCTCATTTAGGAAGTATATGCAGAAGAAAATTCCAATGTAGCCGCTTGCCTCAATTAGCTTTGCCAATGCTTTTAGAATTGTGTGACAAGCATTGGTAAAACCAATGGTAGCAGGCATTGTTCTTGGATTGTTATTTTGCATACGTCCAAGATGGCAGCCATCTTGCGACTCAACACAAAGCCAATAGTGACAGTAGTGTATGGCAAGCCACAGGTTAGGGAGACAGAGAGACAGAGAGAGAGCGGAGGGGTGGGGTGGGAAGAGACCCTGAGTGGCAGCAATGCTCAGGACTGATAGAGGGAAGGTGCAAGAGAGCAATAATGAGACTGTGTGTGGGGAAATTGTAGATAATGATTGGAGAAGTGGGATGGGAAAAGAGAGAGAAGGGGGAGAGAGTGAGGTAGAGCTCAAGAGAAAAAGAGAGAGATGTGAAAGGAGCAGGGCACATATTTGATCAAGGGCTAAATACCAGAGAAACACGCAAAAAGAAAAATTAAGGAAAATAATTAGAAGAGAAAGGTTGAAGGTGTGGCTTAATGATCAGAGTTGCTGACTTTGGAACTGGGAGCTAGGTTCGCGTTTTGGCATCGGCTCCTTTTATTCTGGTCAAAATCACTTAATTTCCACATATGTAAAACCAACAAGATACTAGAATCTGACCTTATGTAATGTCATTTTAAGATCTCTAATGCCCTGAGGTAATGTACAACTGAACAAAAAAGGTCTGGGGTTCCAAAAAAATCAATGACGGACAACAATGCAAATGTTGACTTGGAAATTGACAATGGAGGTCTAAATCTTTGTCCACAGTGCTCTGTAGCACAAATGGGAAAAACTGCGCAATACCATATTTAGCATGATCCACGCTTGAGATGAAATAGCTCTTTTGATGCTAGGCACTGTACTGCAGTGCAGAGGAGACCCAGGGGTGCCTTGATTGAGATTGGAACTTGAGGTAAATTTGCTAGTACAAATTGCATTACAACGATAATCATCCTTCACCCTGTTTCAGATGAAAAATATAGATACTACCGACGGTCCCATAAACATGAAGGTTCAGACCAGCAGCAAAGCATTTTCCACCTGCCCCACCCACTGCTGCAATTGTCAGCAGCTTAGTGCCTAGCGGCTTGCTGCTTTCTCTGGCCACTGCTGGTTCCTTGCTGCATTCTCCACCCGACTCCAACCTGAATCTGTCTTGTTCAGCCCCCACAAGTGTTTCATGATGTTTGGCTTCCAGAACTCATACAGGGAGCCAGGAGGCTTGGGGTATAGGCAGCTGCTTACACTATGAGGCAACTGACGTAGGCCACTGCAGCCCCTAGTCATCCTCTGTGTGGTACCTTGAGGATTCCAGAAGACCTCCCCCCATCTTGCTCACTCTGGCCCTGAGTTAAGAGAGAGGTGTGCTGGCCTGAGGGGGCTGTGGGAAACGGAGGCCCTTCAGTGAAAATCTTTCACTAGATTTTTAGCTTACCAGTGACTCCAGGAGTTTGGGTGGAGCAGTTTCCCCCGAGGGTTGAGTCGGTGGGGAGAAAAAGGAGCCCGACTAGGCCGGTGGCATGGCTTTCTACCCGCCATAAGCTTCCCCTGGTCCCTGCAGTAGGACCATTCCAGCTCATTATAGCTCATTCACCTCCTTAGGAAACCTAAAACAAGCATTTACAATGCAACAGTCTCGCCTTTGCAAAAGTTAGAGCTATTGGCATTGTAAATTACAAAATTTTTATTTATGTGTTGGCTTTGAAAACAGATAAGTAAATGGCATTGTCATTTACAATGCCAATAGCCTAATCTCTCGCAAATGCGACACCTATTGCATTTGCACCCACACACACACACACACACACACACAGCCACACACACACAGAACCACACAAAACCGGATCACAAGCAGGCAACAGAGGCACACAAAACCGGGTCACAGGCAGGCAACAGAGCACAAGCAGGCAACAGAGGCACACAAAACCGGGTCACAAGCAGGCAACAGAGGCACACAAAACCGGGTCACAAGCAGGCAACAGAGGCACACATATCCGGGTCACAAGCAGGCAACAGAGGCACACAAAACCCGATCACAAGCAGGCAACAGAGGCACACAAAACCCTATCACAAGCAGGCAACAGAGGCACACAAAACCGGATCACAAGCAGGCAACAGAGGCATGCAGCAGTGTCTCCTAAATCCTTCCCTTCCCTTGCCCAGCCTGATGGAAGTGCTTGTGAATTTAGGTGATGATGTTCCTACTCTCTCGGAATTGAATTCACATTGCCAAAGCTCTGGAAGTCAAAATCTGCTCCTGTAGCTTTTCTGTCAAATTTGGAGTAAAAGGCCCAAAGATTTGCAGGAATACCCCTGGGAAGTCTATGGACATCATAGCGAGAAGGAGACAGTTAAAGTGGGATGGCAGGAGACCTTTCTTCATGAGGCCTGGAGAGTTTGCATGGCTGTTAGGCCAATAGATAGTATTTCTTATATCATGAGTGGAAGAATGCTGATGGAGGATGGGAGTGGGGGGGTTGCAGTAGGATGTGATGTATCATTTTTATATTTTTGAGGGTGGATATCATTAATACTTCACAATGTGGAGTGAGGCATCAGGGGACATTTTTATATGTATGGCTTCCCCACGATACCTCTTCTCAATCATTGGATGACCCCTGCTCAGAGGGTGAGGAAATGTATTGGGGAGGGGGGAGTGAACGCCAGGCTTCGACCTAAAAAGCGAAGGACTGTGGAGCGACCCCAGGTAATTAACAGTGGCTGGGATGAACTGTAGTGTCCCAACCATCACTGTTGTTCACGTCCGTTCTTTTCTAGGGCTGCCCTGGTGTCCTGCGCTACTCGCGAAAGCTAGAGTAACCGGCAGTCACTTCTCCTGATGGCCATAAACTGAGCGTTTGTGGCTGTGCAATAATAATGATTGCTTTTATGCTGCTACAGAATGGAAAACCCCTGTTGCAATATCTATGTTGATTCACGTTATTATTTCGGCAATTAATTCTTGGTAGGGAATGAACCTCGAGTGTTCTCATATTCGTGGCACACATTTAAGGAGATGTGTATGTCGTTAAACGAGATTAAAATCGGATTACGGTAAAAGTGAATTAACGTGCTTGCCAAAATGACTGAACATAGCTAAGAAATATTCACGATCCTGGGCTCGTGCAGGGACCGGAGGTCAGGACAAGGTACGCTAAAGACGGAAACTTTTTAGGTACGGTTCGGGGAGACCTGCGCACGTGACGGACTGCCCTCGGTGGCTCAGGTACCGGGAGATGCAGCAGAATTGAGACATGTACAGCGGGTCCTGGACTGGACCCCAAGAGGCGGTTTCCGGACCGCAGGTGACGTGGGCTGACCGTAGCTAGAGACCAGTGACGGGGGCGGATTGACGAGATTGGTCCTGATGGCAACAGCCATAAATGGAAACAATGCGGCGCGTTAGTCGTCCTGTAAATCCTAAATAGGAGTTGTGGGGTAAGGTGGTGTCTTAATAACCCTGGGTGTTTTATTTCATGACCTGGGGGCGTGAGATCTTGCCCACAGTGGGCGAGGGAGGGCTGTAACGATGGTAAAGTTCATGGTGCAGACTTCGGTGTGTGTGTGTGGGTGGGGGGGCAGAAGAGACAGACCTGGAGGCCGCGCTCTCGGCATGGCTAGGATGAGCAGCGCTCACCGTCTGACAGGAGCCAGACGGCAGCATTGTATTGCTGTGGCTAAGAGATGACAGCAACTCCAGGCATTTACGGATGACAACCACGGGCAAATAGCAAGGATTTGTTTTTCATAAGCATCTAAAACCACGCCGCGGCCTTCTCTGCACATGCACATTGAAAATCATAGGTGTTAATAATATTACCCAGTGTCAGGTACCTCACAGGCTCCGAAGTTTGGAAGCCAGGACTGGTCATCAGACATCCGTCTCTGAACTCACTGAGCTGTGTCACCGAGATGATGCCAGAGGCATCTGCTGTTTGCCCAGCCGATGACTGCTTCCCCGTAAACATCAAATATTACCAGAGCGTATTCCGTATCACAACTTACACGGGGGGAGGGGCGGCCTGCGCGCTCTCCTACACCGGGGTGTGGAGACTTCCCTACTTCACACTCCTCCTACTCGCTGTCCTCCTCCTCCCTCCCCTAAACGCCTCTCACACTCAGCGGCTCCCCGACGCCATCTTGGAACCAGCGTGAGGGAGGCTACAGCACAATGAGCCAGGGACTCAGGCCAAACCAACGGGCGCAGCGGAGAGAGGGGATCCGGCAGTTCCCAGCGCAAAATAAATAAATAATTCCGTCTCGATGTCCTCGCATGGCCCTGGAACAGACGTCACAGAAGAAGCAGCACAGGCCATGCAAGGTGGGGAGCTAACTGTGGGAGCTAGAAGAGAGAGGTTCCCTCTGCGCCTCACTCCCCTACTCTTCAGCTAATTGTTTCTTTAACGGATCTCTCCACAGCCTTTCTCATCATTAAAAAACCGTCAGGGGGGATTGCGGGGCTGCGGGGGAGAGCGGACACGTCCATCCCGGCACAGACACGTAAGGAATGACAAAAACATGACTTGCAAAAAAAATAAAAATAAACCACCGCCCACCGCTGCATGATGTTCAAAAAGGGGCGGAGCTTAAAAAAAACAGCGGAACGCCTACAAATCTTCTCCGAGATTTATTGACATATCTCTCTTTCAATGGCTAGCCTCCATTTATGGAGCTAGCCAATGGAAGAGAGAGGCGGGTTAAAGCCCCGTACTGAAGAACAAAAAATTTCCCGTCCGTGACACTGCTTGCACAGTGAACGCCAGGCGAAACCTAAAAAGGACTACAGCAAACTATTAACCCTTGATGCATAGAGAGGCATGGCTAAGAGCCCGGCGAGGATGGCAGAGCTGGTGTGAGCGCTCCCTCGCGGCCGGGAGAAAACAGCGGTACACGTGTCTTTTCGCTCCCGCAAACGGAGGATTTCACCTTCTAAAGGCCTTTGGAATGGATTGAGACCTTTTGTGAGGTTTATTTCGGCAGCTTTACTCCCTTCGGCGGCGCGACTTCTGCTGCCGCGGCTTCCTGACGGCTGCGGCCGCCATTTTGTGAAATTGTGGCTTTTTGACGAGCCCATAGATGATGTGCTCCTACCTTCTACAATGTCCTGCAGGTTCAGCGCTTCCTGTATTTCATATGGTGGGCTGATACTCCTCTCCTGAATGTACTTTAGCAACTTGGTATGACTTTCTTATATCTTTACAAGCTGTTTTTTTATCTTCATGATACGGCGGCCATTTTGTGACTCATGCTGCGTTTCCTCATCTCCTTGCAGCACATGAATGCCATTTCACCACCATGTCTCAGTGGGCTTCTCTCCCTGATGGCCTGCTTTAATATTCGCTCATCTCCTGTTGCTGTCTGTATGCACCGGAGGCTGAAATGGTGAATTGTATTGTTAAGCACTTTCCTCTCTAGTTACGGTTTCTGTATGTACAGAAGCTTATCATTTGTGTTCAACTCTTCGTGGACATGGTTCCTTGACTCTAGCTTGTTGTCTCTTATTAAATTGGACTCAGTTAGTGTACTTTCGCTTCCATACTGTTATTTCTACCACGTGGAGGCTGTGGAGATCCTCTGGCTCAGTTTTTTTTTTTTTTTTTTTTTTTTTTTTTTTTGATGTCTTCCTTATACAGACTGTTTCTTATGGGCAAGCTTACAACTTTTTGCGCTAACAAGGCTGGGAAGCGCAATTTCATCAAGAACTCTAAACTTTTTTCTGAGCTGGCCCAATTGGAAGCTTCTCAGGCCCCTCCTGCTTCTATGCCACAGTCAAGTATGGAGCCTTCTTCACAGCCCGCTGGGAAAGCTACTGTTAAACGGCTCAAAAAAGACCCACCCTCATCGTCGGCTTCGGCATCCAATGTCTCCATGGAGTTATTGCTAACAGAGATTCGAGCACTTCGACCCTTTATGGAGGAAACTAATGCTAAACTACAAGTCTTGACTGACAACTGGGCACAAATGGATGCGAGAGTCACGTCAGTGGAATGCAGTGTTTCCTCCCTTCAGGATTCAGCCACCAAGGTTTCTCATATGCATTCTCAAATTTCCTCTCTTCAGCGACAAGTTGAGGACCTTGAAAACCGAAATCGACGCAATAACCTGCGCCTCTACGGCCTTGCGGAGAGATGCGAGGGGAATGACCCCATCACTTTCTTCAAACCCTTCCTCCCCAAGCTTCTGCATCTTCCAGACAGCACTGTGCTCAATATACAGCGTGCTCATAAGCTGGGCCGAATCTCTTCTTCTACTTCAGCTTCAACTAGACCTAGAGGCGTGATTATGTATTTTCTAGAATATACCGATCTTTTAAAAGTCCTCTCCGCAGCCAGGGCACTTCCACGACTTACACCCCTTGCTGAAGTAATAAGGGAAAATGGCTTTACGCCAATCTCCTACGCAGACGATAGGCAAATCGTCATCTCCATAGGCAAAGACAAAAAAGTAACAGCCGAAAAATTCCAACAATGCATGCTAAGAGTTAGTCATTGGATGCAACAAAATTGCCTCAAACTCAATGGAGAAAAGAGTGAGGTAATGATTCTGGGAGGTAATGCTGACATCTGGTCCCCAGACTGGTGGTCTCAAGAACTGGGGACAAGACCAGAACCCTTAGAGAAGGTAAAAAATTTAGGATTCATGATAGACACCAAATTAGCATACGAAGCTCAAGTAAACAAGCTAGCCTCGTCTTTTTGGCTGATACTAAAAATTATAAGAAAGATACTCCCATATCTGCCCCAAGATACACGTAAAACGGTAGTGACAGCTCTCGCACTGTCTCGACTGGATTACGGAAATGCATTGTATGCAGGAGCCAGAATAAAAATTATTGAAAAAATGTAGCGACTTCAGAACGCAGCAGCACGACTAATACTGGAAATTCCAAAGTTTCAGCCCATCAGACATAAATTAGAGTCACTCCATTGGCTACCAGTAGCCAAAAGAGTCAAATTCAAATCACTATGCTTGACCTACAAGGCCCTGCAGGGCAAAGGACCCCTCTTCCTGAAAACACAGTTGAAACAATACGAACCATCTAGACTACTCAGATCTGGACAACAAAAACTGATAGCAATACCCAAGTTTAAACGATCAAATTGGGGAGGAAGAAGCTTCCTCGTTCACGCAGCGCGGACATGGAATCAACTGCCACTAGATATAAAAAACAGCCCAACATTGGAGTTATTTAGAAAGAAAATCAAAACTTGGCTTTTCGCTGCATAAACTTCAAGAACTGCACTAACTCCAGGCCTGCCCAGGAATACGGACAAGTCATAGCGCCAAGACGCCTTCGGGCATTCGTGCGCTTTAGACATTGATAAATCAAATCAAATCAAATCAAAACATGGTCTGGGTCCCTCTTGTTTTTTGCGCAGGACTATTCCAAAGCTACTGCTAATCGCCGCAAAGCCTTCCTGGATATGCGATCTGCCTTTAGATCCATTGGCGCCAGATATGGGCATTTTTATCTTTGTCTCTTTAGAGTCACTTATAACAATAAGACAACAACTTACGAGGATCCTGTGCAACTTCAAAGTTTTCTGAACTCTTGCAGCTCTACAGACATGGATGCTTCTGGTTCCTCTTCCTCCTTTCCTCCATGATTTTTTCTCTCAGCCTGTGGAAGTCTATCTGTTTTTGGGTTCTTGTTTTCCCGTTCATAAGTTTATCAGACATAGTATGCCTCCTTTGCATTTTGTATCAGTTCTTCATGTTAGTTATGTTGTTCATATCGCATCATAGTCTTTTCTGACTGCCCTCTTTTCTATATGTTAAATTTTGCTGTTCTTTTTTCCTAATGTTTTTCCTCTTGTTCTTCACAGATCATATAACGCGTTCCGTGTTGTTCTTTCGGCTGGACTGCTCGTTGGCCCGGACGTCTTGTCTCCTCCAGTTGGCTCTCCCCCCCCCCTCCCTTCACGTTTGGTCTTTTCCTTGGCAATGATCCCTTCCTCTCCTTCCCTGTAAGTACACGTTCCTTCCTTTCTTGTCAAGTTTGCTTCTGCTTCCGATCCCATTTCCCCTTTCATGTTGCTCTCCTCCTTTACCTTTTGCTTCAAGGTGTCATTTCTTCTTTTCTCGTCCTCTTTTCCTGCTATTTTTTCTATTTGTTCTCTTCTTAAAGGTGTCACTTTTTCTCTATCATTTTCAGTTTCTTTCTTATCATTTATTTCCTATCTCATCATCTCCTTTGCTTCTCCTTCATTTATCTTTTCTTGTTTTGCTTTGCTGTGAGGTTTCTTCTCATTGTAGTTACTATCTTTTTTCTACTGGTTTTTAATGTCAGTACGTATTGTCTCATGGAACGTTAAAGGTCTTCACTCTCCCATTAAGAGACAACAAATTCTTTCTCACCTTGCTAAATTGAATGTGGACTTTGCCTTATTGCAACAGACTCATTTATCTGAAACGGAATCTGTTAAGCTTAAAAGAGGCTGGGTGGGAGAGGTGTGTTTTGCTCTTGGAGATGGTAAGCGAAATGGTGTTGTTATTCTCATCCATAAATCTCTTACTTACTCCTTGTTGGCTACTGAATCAGACTCTGATGGTAGATGGTTGTTTGTCAAGCTTTCCTTGAGGGGTGTTCCACTCTCTTTTCTCAATGTTTACGCCCCTACAGGTGGTGACCCAATTTTTTGGCGCAAGATGACTACTCGCATCACCACTCACATTGACGATAATTTCATTATGGCAGGGAACTATAATCAACCCCTTGATCCATTTTTGGATCGAAATTCTAAAGTTTCCTTCTTTCCAAACAAATCTCATAAACTCTTTACTCAAGCAGTGTCACAGCATAAACTTATTGATGCTTGGCGTTTGTGCAATCCAACGGCCAAAGAGTTTACCTTTTATTCTTCCTCTCACCATTCCCAGTCACGCATTGATTACATTTTTGTATCCCATCATCTCTCGCAGCCTCTTACTCATGCAGAAATTGGCCCCATTTTATTATCTGATCATGCCCCAGTTTCTATTAATATTGATATCCTACCTAAAGTTGTTGGACCTAAAAGGTGGCGTTTCAATAATTCCTCACTCTTAGACCCCAAATTTACCACTTCCTTCACTGACTTTTTTAATGAATATTTCACCTTTAACGATACCCCTTCTATTCCTACTCACACTATCTGGGATGCATTCAAGGCCACGGCTAGGGATTTTATTATCCAGTATGTGGCTAAGAAGCGGAAATCTGCACGTAAATACACTACTGACCTTCTCCACAAAATCAAGGGTCTGGAGCACTCCTATTATACCTCTCACTCAAAGGAAAGCTTGACAGCACTTATTGACGCCAAATTGAAATTTAATAAAAAAATCTACAGAGGACGCTTCTCTTTACCTACTGAAATCTACCTCGAAATTTTATGGTGGGAGGAATAAAGCAGGGAAAATTATGGCTAATTATTTGGAAATCAAACACAACAAATTAAATATTGAATCTGTATTTGATGACAATGCTGTTCTTAGACATAAAGACAATGATATTCTAGACGAATTTTCCCACTTCTACTCTACCCTTTATTCATCTGAGACCCATCCTACCCCCCAATCTCTCTCTGATTTTTTCTCTAAAATCCACCAACCAGACCATTTTCCCATTGACTTAACCTCTTTGGAATTGGATTTATCCCAGCAAGAGTTACTTTCTGCCCTTAATTCTCTCAAGAAAGATAAAGCTCCAGGGCCTGATGGATTCACTGTCGAGTTCTATCTTCATTTTTCCAAATTGCTAATGCCTAAATTACATTCCCTTATAGACTCCTTTGTTTCCCTTGGTAGCTCTTCAGGTACCTTCTCTGATGCCCATATTTTTATCATCTCTAAGGAAGGGAAAGACTCTCGATACTGTAAAAACGATAGACCAATTTCCCTTGCCAACATTGATTATAAGATTTATGCTAAATCCCTTGCAGCTCGGTTAGACCCCTTTTTATCTGAATTTCTCGGCCCGAGCAATCTGGATTTGTTAAGGGACGCTATATTACTGATAACACTAGACTCCTTTTTAAGGTTTTGTCCAAATCTCCACGCTTTCAAGATTCTCTGGCGGCTATTGCCTTGGACACAGAAAAGGCGTTTGACAGAGTAGAGTGGACTTATCTTTTCTCTGCCCTTAAATGGATTGGTTTTGCTCCCAAATTTGTTTCCCTAATCTCCTTTCTTTATTACAATCCCAGAGCAGCGGTCTGTGCAAATGGTCTGGTTTCCTCCTTTTTTGATTTGGGTAGAGGTGTGCAACAAGGTTGTCCTTTATCTCCTTTTCTCTTTAATTTAGCCTTGGAACGTTTTCTCTCCAAACTTAGACAAAATCCTGACATACACGGCTTTCAGACATCACACTCTCACATTAAACTCGCTGCTTACGCAGATGACATTTTGCTTTTTCTCTCCAATCCTACTGTCTCTATTCCTGCCTTCCTTGCCGAAGTATATGAATATTCGAAGATTTCTGGATACAAGTTGAACAAGAACAAGTGGGAAATTTTACCCCTTACGAAATATACTTTCAAACCTGATTTTGCTGCTTCTAATTTTACTTGGAGTTCTTCCCACATCAAATATTTAGGTTTACATGTCACTCCCTCCATAGCAGACACAGTCTCACTATGTCTCAACAAATGCATCCAGAAACTTTCCGACCTCACCACCAAATGGCATCCACTCTATCTTTCATGGTGGGGACACCGCGACACCATTAAAATGATGTTATCCCCCATCATTTTATACACTATTTCTAACATTCCAGTTCCTATTACCATGAAGTTCTTTAAGAAGATTAATTCCATTCTTTCCCTTTTTCTCTGGTCAGGCAAAAAAACCTGTATGTCCCTTTCTAGACTGACGCATCCTAAATCTGATGGGGGTGTCAATTTTCCTAACTTTACAACATACCATAGGGCTTTCCTTTTACGCCAAGCTTCCTTCTGGTTACGAGACCCTGATTAACCTTGTCCTTTATGGGTTATTGTAGAGCGTCTCTCTGTCTCTCCCTTTACTTTTGCTGAATTTCTATCTTTCTCTTGTAAACCACAGCTATCATCCACTCCCATACACAAATTTACTGTGAAGTTGTCCTAGCCTCCTCCCCTGCCCCTCCATCCTCTGTAGCTGATTTCTTATCCACTACCATTTGGCATAATAAAAATCTCCTTATCAACAACAAACCTTTTTATTGGAAATCTTGGAGGCAGAAGGGTTTAATTTGGGTCTCTCAGCTTTTTTCTCATTCCACTTTTTTTATCTTTTTCAATATTACGCCATTATTTTGATCTTCCGGCCTCCTTTGCTCATAAATATCTCATACTTAAAGGAGTGGTCACGTCTGCCTACACCCAGATCCAGCATTCTCACAATCATTCTTTGTCTCCTAATCCTACCTCACAACTTCACTCCTTGTTGCCTACTTCTTCTAAAGCCTCTCTCATTTACGCATTTCTTCGTGCCATACCCTCTCCTCGTCCAAAGTCCAAGGTTGAGGAACAGTGGGAATGCAGTTTTTTCTACTTCTTGGCCTATTTATTTGTGGGATAAGTTGTGGGCCAAGATTCTCAAATCCTCTAGATCTGCTACTTTAACTCAGACACTATTTTTCATCTATAATAGGCTTCTTTTTACACCACACTTGCTTAGTAAGAAATTCTCCTCTGTCCCTGACTACTGCTGGTCTTGCTCCGCACCCATTGCAACTCTATTCCACATGCTCTTTTCTTGTACTATCATCCAAGCTTTCTGGAGGCAAATTTGGACCCAAATCAATGATATTTTTCACACTCAAATCCCTTTTTCTTTTATTCACATTTTCTTAGGTAGTCTCTCTCCTTGTTGGGATCACGTCCCTTTTGATGTGCGAATCATTGATTTACTGATAGCAGTTGCATTCCAACAAATTACTGTTAACTGGAAGAATTTTACGAATATCTCATTTAAAGCATGGTGGTATAATGTTTGTCATAATCATAGGTTAGATACTGCCTTTGTTTTTCCTCTCAATATGGCAATGAAACGCATCAATTTATGGCTTCCAATAACACTGTTCCTTGATACCTGTGTTAAGAATTCATCTAATTTATCACCCATTCAACAAGAAGTCTCCAAACCTCCTGTTCCTAAGTATTTTTCTGTCTAAATAGTTTTTACTACTGTATCCATTTTATCCTTTATTATATAACCTCATCTTGCCTTCGTCACCAGTATGCCTTTTGTTATTCATGCAGTGTTTTCTTAGATTGTTTTTGCTTCTTTTATGTACCACATGTGTATATTGTATTGATACCTCTTATTGCTTAATAAATTCTCTTTGAACTTAAAAATGCTTGATGCATAGTATCGCATCGACGTTTTACTTACCTAAAGGTGGGGCAAAATAAGAAGTTTTAGTTTGCAACAGCCATAGCCACTAGCAAATGCCTGCAGAATGTCAGCAGCCCAGTAAGACAGTAAATCATTAAATATTGAACACATTCCTGCAAGGGAAAGCATTTGCATGTGAACAGTTCCAGAAACATGAGCTCTGGGAAGACAAGGGCTGTGCCAATAAAATTGAGGCGTAAGGAGAGGCACACCTGTGAGCCGGAAAACAAGGGTGCACCAGCCTCAATTTTGTGAACAGCTCAACTGATTCAGGAGCGTGATGATGCCTTACTCTCTCCCATACAGGCAGACCACTCACTTATGTTTTGTCCAAACTCTCTAAATAAATTTAGCTTCCTAAAGAATCCAATGTATGTGCTATTCGCACATAACAAAGATACGAGAGGTCTACAAAACCTACTACACCCGCATTCTATCCCAACAACACCCCAACAATCAATTGGCACCCAAGAAGATACACAGCGGAAGAGCATATCAGGAAGCAAGAAAAAGACACCCTCCCAAAGGGAGGAATGGGCAACAAAAAGCATGGATGCAAGATATAGATGGCTACACTTGATGGCTGACAAATGTTCATCAGCAATCAACATAGAAGCAGAAACCTTGGGAGCTGGCTGGAAGTTAGTGCCTATGGAAAAATCACAATAGACTTCAATATGAATGTTACAGGAATTGTAGCAAGCACAAACATTGGAAACACAAAATTAAGTTTTGCAAATCCCGCTGCTGCATCTTTGGACCCAAAGAGGGACCCCAGGAGTTTGGCCCTAAGTCCTGAGGTGGAGTATCTATGAATTAGACCTTTAAATGGGCAAATAGGTACTGATGTCCCTGCAAAAGTCCACATTCCATTCGACAATGACCTATTCAATCCTAGTTTAAACATTAGTTTCTCTCCCTCTCTTTCAACTGGTCAGCAACATCACTGTAGGAGCCCAGCTAGAAACCAACCATAAACCCCAAAGGATCAAACTACACCCTCTCTGTAGGCTTCACAGCCAAGTACACCATGTTCCGGGATCCATCACTACTTCCATTACAGAAGGTTGACCTGGACCACAATCTATTGCCTGTGTCAAGCTTAATACGAGGACCCAATGGGAAACCATGCTCAAAACACCTTCTCACCTGCCGGAGTAATGGGCCCAGCTTTGGATCCTCCTCTTGGCAAACAAAGGCCAAGATCTGAGAAGACAAACCTCATGTCTAGTTGTCCAATCTTAGAAGCCTTCATCTGTGCTTGTAGTTGCAAAGAAGAAATTAAATCATGCGCTTAGGCTACTTCGCTATAGGTCAAGGTCTTCAGAACAGGGATCCACCTTAACCAGTCTGAGAAACCTATATGAAAAGGCAACATGGAAGTCAGCCAAGGCAGTGCTATAAAGGTACTGGCATACATTGCTATCAGCTTAGGGAAACAAGCATTGGCAAAGCGAACATGTCTCGGCAATTCAAGATGCATTGTCAATGTTGTTGTCTTTTAGTCATGTATTATGTCGTGGCTATTTAGGGGTAGTTTAAATAACAATCTCTTGAGATACAAAATACTACTGTTCTGGAAATAAGTCAGAAGCCTTACGAACAGTTTGAGCTTCACATTACATAGAAAGTAGCACTGGATTTAAGAGTACAGCAAATGGGCTGGCAATGTTTCAAACTTTGTGTACCTCAAGAAGGGAAGGTACATATTCTTGGGAAAATAAATACAGCTAAAGACATCATATAATGGTGAAAGGAAACAGTCAGTCGAAGCAACATATATAAGCCTTACTCCATTCTTTAGATTCACACTTGAGAACGATCACTGGTTGTGATTATAGTTATTTTCCATCCGCTATCAAAAGTATGCAAAGGTATGCCTCTTTAATAGCCGGTTCTTGGTACACAAAGGATGCCCCTAATCTGAGAATTAATGCATTTTCCAAATTGATCGCTCCTCCTGCTCAGAATAGGCAAATATTAATGTAACTGTTGGCAGAGCTGGGGATGTGTAAAGGGCACATGCCTGATGAGAACGAGTTCACAAATTAACATAAATAAATAAGTGCCAATTATGGGCCAGCATGATATGAATTGAACAGTCAGCGGTGAATCTCAAACATTGTCTTCCCACTTGCAAAATTGATAAGTGGCTAAGATTTTTAAACTGTTCATAGAACTATAGTGCTTACTTTTGTGACTTGTAAAAAATATAGATCCAGCGATTCCTCTTGGAGAGCGGCAGTGCTGATGCAGGCCCGCATGCTGCTGACATCAGAGGAGGGAAACACTTGACACACCACCCTCTCTACATGATATTAGGGATGGAAAATGCACTTAATTTAAAACATGTAAGCAATAAGAACTCCAATATTTAAGCATGTGTTTAGTCCTTGTTCACAACTGACATTTCCTTTATCAGTAATCTCATACACGTTAACACGTCAACAATGAAAATGCAGTGTAAAAAGTCACCATTGTCAATGTAATCACTAGAAAAAGCTCTTTGGTCACATTGGCTGAGGTCATTGGGGTGCCGAAAAAATTGAACTGAATTGTGCTGTAGGCCTGCTTGTGGTGTGCATTGAAGTACTTACCCGTGATTTTGAATACAGCTTCTCTCCTTCTCTCCTTTGGCGGTCTGCAACGATACGGTCAAATGCTCACAACTGAAACAGCAGCAGGTTATGGCTTTTTATAATTTCAAGAACACCTGGGACAAACAAACTGTTTTTTCCTGGTGCACTCTGCCCGCTAGCGGACATAACTGTCTTCTGCGCAGGCATAGAACACGAAACACTGCCGGGACACTGAGCATGCAGATAGGTCACAGTTGAAGTAGCCATAGGGGCAAGGTAGGGCAAAACAGAACTATAAATAGATGATTAGATCACCTGAGATAGATATCGTTTTGCACCCTGTATGCTTTACAAAGCAGTTCCTTGCCAATAAAGATGTCATGGTCAGCATGGGGAACTAGGATTTTGCCATCTATTGGACTTAGCTTATCTATGGGGCTATTGCATTGCCCTTCTCTGCAAGGTACGTTGGTTGCAGTAGCACTATAGCAATCCGCAAACTCAATTTTTAGCGGTCCACGTAGATCCTTAAAGAACAAGTCTTAAAAACAATTTAAAAATTAAAATCCAAGGGTGCCCCTGGGCCCAACGGCCTCCCAAACACCTTGTTTCGGCACAATCCACCATTGTGGGTAGATCACTTGTCTCCTCTTTTTTCGGATATTCTAACCTCTAACACGATCCCTTACTCGTGGAGAGGAAGCATTTTAAGTGCAATATACAAATCGGGTTCTCGTTCTGATCCTTCAAATTACAGATTGATCGCGTTAATCGATGTGGAGGCTAAAATCTACGCATCAAACCTGCTGGTAGATTTAGAGGCCAGGGTGGCGCGAAAAAACCTTATTCCTCCTACGCTAACCGGATTTAGGGCCGGGACGGGCACCCTGACGAACATTTCTGCTGTAACCCTCCTGGCCAACCAAGCCCTCAGAAAATCAAGGCCACTCTATGCCTGTTTCATCAACCGTACAGCGACCTTTGACAAGGTTTCAGAAGCTAAGCTATGGGCAAAAATGCACAACTGGTGGGTCCCAGCTAAGTTGCTGGAGGCCATAATCAATTTGTACTCCAAGACGTGGGTCCAGATCAGGAAAGGAGATGGGCTCAGCATTACTAAGAAGATCCACACATTCAACAGGCTAAAACAAGGGTACATGCTGGCACCGTGCCTCTTCAACATTTACCCCGCTGATTTGAATGAGCACCTTCGGTCAATCCAATCTGACCCTACGAAACTTGGCACAACACCCACACCCAGCCTTCAATATACGGATGACATCGTCTTACTGGTGCAAACGCCAAATGGTTTGCAACGACTAATCACTGAACTTGGAGCTTATTTCACCTCTGTCGAACTAACCATCAATCACCAAAAAACAAAGTTGATGCGCTTTAACAAACACGATAAAACCAATCGTAAATTCACTTGGGCTTTTGACAAGTGGCCTTTGACCGAGGTGGATTCATACAAATACCTAGGCTTCCAAATTAATCACAAACTTTCCTTCAAGTTTCATCAGTCCCAAGGCTGCATGAAATCCAAACAGCTGCAGTTTGCTTCATAATCTTAAAAAACAAGCTTGCTGGCGGCTCCATTGGCCACCTACTAAATGGTATAGCAGCAAAATTCATGCCCTCTATCTCATATGGCACAGAAATCCTGAATGGCAAGGACGCTACAGGCTTGAACCTGGAACAATCAATTCTTTTTGAGAAACTGTTTGCAATTCCCCGCCATATTCCGCAAGCCCAAATCCGATTTCAGCATGGTCTAAGAAACCAGATCCCCGACAGACAAGGTACACTAATCAAGTACTATTGGAGGATGCGGGACGCAGTGGAAAACACACTCGCACACTATTGTTGGGTAGAAATCGAAAAGCAAGCCTGCCTCAAAAATTCAATCTTCGAAGCTCTGAAGGCCTCGCTCTCAGCACTGAAGTTAGAGGAGGCATGGCTTACAGCGTCGACCTACTCCAGCTTTAAATCAGTGGTCAACAAAGCCATAACATGGTATTCTTTATTATTAGACAAAACTGCCCTAGCAAAAAACAAACACGCCTGTGCCATGATACAGTCATACCAGAGGTTGCAACCCCAATCCTACTTGCTGGATCTCTTTCTGCATCACAACAAACACTTTTTCATGCTACTAAGGCTTGGGTTATACCCATCAAAGGACCTAACCCCGATATGGAAATATGTATGGCAATCAAAGGAATGCCGCCTTTACGGAGCTTGGGGTGAGTCCTTACTGCATTTACTATGCATCTGCCCTGCTTTAACAGAAATGCGCAAAACGGGCCATCGGGAGGTCTTCAATAAGGAACAAATAAGAACCTGTAGAGCAGCAGTGATTCACTGTCTCATGGGCTCATCCATCCCACTGTCCTGCAGAGCCATAAACTTTCTAAAAAATGCAGCAAGCGAACTGGCCAATGCAGAACCCGTTAACCAACCCATGTAGTGTTAGAACATCTGGCTCCGGAATTACCTGACAGCCTTGCTTACATGTTAATTTTTTTTTAAAATACCGCCTTATTTCATTTTTTTTTACAAACATAATAACAATGTATATCTTTGCAAGTTATACTCATGGTGGTTTACCCTCCCTTGTATGTTTTATTTAATGAAATCAAATAAAAGTATATTTGACTAGCGGTCCACACATCGAAAGCAGCCAGGACCAAGTAACAGGATGGTCACCCATTTATAAAAGTAGTCTCAACATGGATGAAAATGGTCTCTGCATATGCTCAAAACATAATTGGACAATATGCTTGGGGAGACCTAAACACCAGAAGAGGGAGGAAGAATGCATGTGCTTAACAAAAGTCGAGACCTAAAAATGGAGCCACAATGGTGCTTGTTAATGGGAAAACTATGGGTGGGGATTTAAGTCCATAAGTTAATAATGCATGTCTTGGTTTGAGACAGCACATGTGGGCTGTATAGAGCAGAGACCTAAGCACTGTCTCCTTTGCATTTTTGCAATATACAGGGAAAGGACAGGAATGCGCTGTATTTAACATATTACGGCGCATTCCTGACTTTTCCTAGTTGTGGCACACAATGTGCTGCTTGGTGCCACCACGGGTACTCTTGCACCATAGTGCGAGGGTGCCTGCATTGTAAGCAGGATTGATTTTGTGCAGGAACGGACACCTTCCTACTTAAAACAATCCCCTGAATATTCCCGTCTTTCTATGTGTACTCGGAATGCACCACACATAGAAAGAGGAAAGAATGAGGAGAAGTAAATATATTTCTCTTGGATGCTTCTCCCCTGGGGATGCATAGCATTTTGGGTGCATTCCCTGGTCTACCAGTTATGGTAAATCTGAGAATGATTTGGAACCCATGGTGTTGCATAGGTACACCCTCGCACCACTTATAGAACACATTCATGGGGCAGAGTAACAAAACCCAGCATTTTGCTCTACGTTGCGTTACTCCAGAATTATGAAGCTACTCAGGGCCATACAAGATGTCCTTGTGTCCCTTGATAAATCCCACTTAAGGGTTGTGTCACACTTGCACCCTGTTGCATGGTGCAAAAGCAGCATAACTCTTTGATAAATGTGGCCCCATGTAATCCATCTAGTAACATAGGATTAAAGTGCAATATACCTGTTGCCCCATGTTTGTGTCTGCTTTTCACTGGCAGTAGGATTTTACACAAAAGCCAAAATTTGAATTTTTGTTGACATGGCTTTGGGTAAAATCTATGTGGGTTTGGTCTGACCACACCCTGTTTCTCCCCATTTGCATAGATAACTGTGTTAGTGGCACCCCGCAGCACACAGGCATCATGGTGCAGTGCTCAAATCAACATTAGTTTCACAAATGTTTTGGTGTTTAAGCGTTGATTGGTGCCCTTTGTGCTGCTTTGTACTGCAAATTACTGATGTGCCATGTCAACACCCGCATAGAGATATTGTAAACCTGGACTTTTGTTGTCTTTGTGAATTGCGCCTCACAGCTGTAATACTGAAGGGCCATATATATCAGGGAAAGATATTTCCCTTTGTTACACTTCCACCCGGAAGGCGCAGCATTATGAGGCATTTCCAGCTCTACTGTTATTGGTAAATCTGGGAATCCTCCAGAATCTATGGGGGAATGCCTCTCTGGGGCAGAGTACAGCAAGGCAATGACTTGCACTTACTGGATTACTCCAGATTTACCGAGCCATGCACGGCCACGCATGGTGGCTTTACCTGTCTTGGTAAAATCTCATTATTGATTTTGAGTTGCCATACACCACATTGCGTGTTGCAATGGCAACGCAAAACCCTTCATAAATATGCCCCTGAATCCTTGCATTAATGCAAAAAAGAAAACAGGTTTAATATGTTTGCACCATTTTTGCTGCCTATGTGATGGATTATGGAGTAATGGTTATTAGTGAAGATGAATTTCTTTGTCAATATCTGTATTAGAGATGTAACATTAATTAAAGTAGAAAAATATGTTTTGTTTACTTAGCAATGGCTCTGCAATCAATTCTCCTGAAGTTTGCCCTCATCTTTCTATAAGGTAGGCCTGAATAAAATGCGTGTGCTCAGTTTAATAGTAGGCTATCAGAAACACAGTGCAACATTCGTTTGGTGTCTTTCTTACACAGTAGCACCGTTTCTGTAAAGACATCAGAGCTCGCTAGCACAGGATTCCCAAACTTTTTAGAACCACAACACACTTTTTAGAACAACAAACTTTCAGGACCAGCCTACCTTTAATGGACATGAGGAGGGTCTGTGACTAATAAACAGCAGGTTTTCGAAAGAAATGGCCACTAACTTAGCACAGACACACAGATTTACTGATAAAACTATATGGCACACTAATGATAATGTATGGAAATCGGATTTCTGTAAATATTTATCATTTGTGCAGCACCAAGTAAAGCATCTTGATTTGTTTTTATTTTATTAAAATCTCTGTTTCCAGCACACTTCAGAATTACAAAACATGTACTTCGTTTTTGCTTTCCTAAGTGCTGATTGCATACAGTTCATTTAAAGGTATTTACATTTTAGTATTTGTTGCAAAAAACACAACATCCTAAAGCCTTTCCGTTCATACTCTCTGTACTCCAGCAAGATGGTCACATAATTCACTTTAAAAACACCTCTCACTTTGGAGTTTGAGAAAGAAAAGTAAACACCAATTCTCATGTTAAAGGAATAAACAGCAATTCCTCAGAAGACATAGCTTGATATATGACCGCTGTCTTTGAAGCACCAGCAAATGTGACAAGATAAATGCAGGATTTAAAGGCATCTTTATTTCTTGCTCCGAATTTCATGACTCACCACAAATCGACTCGTGACCCACAGTCTAAGAAACGCTGCACTAGGACCTTCAGAAAAATAATATTTTACTATTTATTGAAGTGCTTCACACCACAATTGTCATTTTTAAGCTTTGGGAACACCAGGTGCTAGCATCAACCAATTTGTTTCCAATTTCAGAAAATTCGTACTCTCGAAAAACTTGCGTAGATACCAAAATTCGTACATTCAAAAAACTTAAGTAGAAACCAGAATCGGGAATATAACAAAGGCAACTGGAGTAAGGAAAGAGGATACAGGAAACAGGCTGGTACATGTTATGAGAGGTTAGAAACGGAAGCTCAAGACAGATCTCTGCCACAGGTTTGGACGACTCATGTCTTTGATAGTTGGAGGGCATGACCACCTTAGACAGTGGTAAATAACTATTTGTAATTGAAACTTTCAAGACACTTGCTGCGATGTTTTTGCCTGGAAATGTATTACCATTTGTTGATCTCTCTAAAGTAAGCAATAATACATCACAACACCTTAAAAAACAAAGCAAAATTACAGCATGATTAAAAATAACACGCAAGAAGCACAACTGACACAATAGAATGCAGCACAACAACCACAGTGAAACAGCATAGGGAAGTAATGCACCAAAAACCCAATAGCACAAAAACACATTAACACCACAACAAGATGCAACAGTACAAATATGCATGAATATTTTGTGAAACTTTACCACTCTACGATTCCATTTTTATAAAATAGTGGTATAAGGTGTACAGAGCAAGCACTGCTTTCCTACTACTATAAGGGCTAGTAAAAGCGTCAGTCAAAATGTTTTGTTTTTGCGGTTTCATTTGCAAAATTTTGAGGCAGCAGGGCTATCGAGCAAACTGGAAAAGAAAGGTTTTAAAAACGTTCACGATTTAGGAGGGTATGTTACTAGAACTAATACGAGGCTCTGTGAAGGGAACTAGCAACAGGTAAGAATTACATACTGCTAACATAGCAGAAAGCATGATAAGGCTGCAAACTAAAATGATATGAGATTGGGAACAGCATCACCCAGGGGCACGTGATTATGCATCATGCAAGTAAGCATGCAGCAACAGGAAGGCCTGAAGACAGAAGAGCTACAAATGGCCTGGGCCAGTGGGATTAAAATCACATGCCACAGCAGGAATTCAGTGACTCATGAAACTAAAAGTATTGGTTCAGACTAAGTGACTTCAGCAGTAATGATGGTTCTGAAAACACTGTGAACAAGACTCATGCCTGGTATATCCAATTCTAATCAGGTGCATAGGCGTAATTATTGAGCCATGTGCGAGCAATCACGACTCCGTCGCTGGTCCACCGACTTTCCATCATCTTGGAGGATGTGACTAGAAGGCGTAGAATGTGGTAAGTCAGAGTTGGGAACAGATTTTAAACTAAAGCTGGAACTGGAATGTGTCAGATGGGTTGTAAACATGTATCAATCCATGTCCCAAAATCCACGATTAAAACTGGCTAAAAGTAGGATTAAGTGTGAAAAACGCAGAGCTCTCAAGGTTCGCTGCTCCATGAAGGAGTGACACGTTCAGTTCAGGTTTAATGTTTGCGTTCTGGTACATGAGTTCTATTTGCATCATAATAAATTCAGCTCCACCTGTAATAAAATGCAAAGAAAAAAGCACTATCAAAGCAATTTTTGTGGCTATTTTGTAGTTGAAATTCTGTCATTCTCGAGTTTGCAAGTGGTTATGCTGTTATTTTTCGTAGGGTACCCCAATATAGGCTTGAGTATTTACCTGACCCTAAGCCTACATTTACCATACCATTGTACTACATACCGGGTTTTGGTCTTGACCCTTTTACCTGGTTAATCGCTGCATGAATGTCTTGTGGTTTTCCCTGAAAACTAGCCTAATTAATTATGCATAAAGATTCTCAGAATCACAGCAGAATTACCATCTTCTGCACAACAACTATGTATACAGGTCATCCCTTCCATCATCCTCTGCTGACATGACAGAGCAAGGTAGAACCCCTGAGGGCACCACTTTAGGTAGATAAACACCATATCTTGCTGAGGTAGTCAGAGGAGAAAAGGACTTCCATGCTGACACACTGACGCGAGACGCTGAGGCTCCTGAATGCAGACACTCCTGCTCGCAGTGGTCTGCCATCCCTCACGGGCTGTCCATCTCGAGACTAACCCAGGGTCCCACAGTCTCTCACATCAGGTAATGGGGTTGACTTTATTCTAGACAGATTCTTGGCTTTACACCTACATACATGCTAGCTACACTATCTAGTTAGGTTTGCATCGTAGGAGTATGCATGATTATTGTCATGTATTTATATGTAGGGCTCCCGGTTTTATGGTATTTATTTTTTTGCCATTCGGGCTGTATTTATCCATATTTATTTTTGGGACATTTTTTCTGTATTTATCCACATTTATTTTTGCCACAAGCAAAAGACGACGCTACAGCTGGTATTTTTCCACAATTATTTAAATTGACAATGCACACTTGCGCTCACTTAAACTAGCAATTTGTTGTGGCTTTAGCAGTGCTTTAAATGGTCCGGTACTGAGTAACTTGAAAAGGAGAATACCTGTGCTTCTCAGTTCTACTATAAAAACACTTTAGGATAGTGTACAAGCACTTATGAGGAGTAAACATGTGCCATTGCTTCTGTATTTCATCTAAAGCCAGCTAGAATTTCTTTTTTTTTTTTAATTGGTTGTGTTTAGTCAGCCCCAGTTTTAAAATGAAAACAAAAGTGTTTATGTAACATGACAGGCCTGTTTACATACCAACATTACTGATACCACTGCATGTTCCTATGTCCCTTGACATAATACTGCAGGCAGACTTACATTACTAACTGCTGTATTTCACTTAACACATCAAGCTTATGTACAAACATTTGTTATACACACATGCATGTCATTTAACATAACAGGCCTGTGTACAGGCTTAAGTTACTAACACAGGTGCCATAGCATGTCAGATCATAGTGCAGTTTTATGTTACAACCAATGCTGCATGCCAAACCTAGGGTTACCTATGTAGCACTTTATCAATTACGCCTCGAAGTCTTGAAATAACTGGTGTTACTATTACACAAGGCAATGCAACTATTTTTATCAGCTTTGGGAGGATGAAAGTTAAGGCAGCGAGTCTGGACTCAAATCTCTGACTTTAAGGTAGCCCACAGATTTTCCGAGCGGAAGCATGACCTCACTAGTGAGTGGAAAAACAATTAGAACAGCAGGAAAACACGTAAATGGGGGGGGGGGGGATTGACATATGCACACACTAAAGCCTTAAGATGAAAAGCAGGAGGATGTAATAAAAATAAAATCAACTTGGCCCTTACAGATGGTCTTGAAACAGCTGCCAAGCACTTGCTAAAAACCATTGGCATGAAACTCAGCAAAGAGAAGAACGCCTGACCTTACAAAGGAGTTTTAATTCTTCGTGGGGCTTCTAAAAATACCAATACCTCTCTCCGCTCCCCTCACTGATTTAGGAGCTAAACACATATTGACCTGTGTTGGATTCCTCTCCGTGAAACTAAACATCTTGAACCTGCTCTGCTACCGCGGACATTGCCAGAGAGGGTGATATACGAGGACATGCATTTTCTAAGTGAAAATTAGAATGACCCCTGAATTAACTATTAGTGTATTATGAAATTACATTTTTAATCCATAGTAAATGTCGAGAACGACATGGAAGCTGTTTATGAAATCTTATGTGATTGCGTAGGAAAAAATGTACTGCTCATTTTATGATGAGGGGTTTGTTAAAAATAATGTTTCGATTAAACATTTGGTTAATGTGTTTTCTCCAAGGACGACATCATGGGCATGCCGATTGTCACGGGGAAAATATTAATTTATCTTCGGCTGCTGCAGCACTGTGAATTGAAGTGTTTAAACATGCAATGTATGGGGCCTGGGACAGGAGGAGTCAGGGGCTTTGGGGGAGGCTACAGCATGGGGTGAAAGAACAATTAATCCTCTTTAACAAGTAAATGGTCTTCAAAAGACCTGTGAAGTACTCGGGTTCGGCTGTGTGTGTGCCCGGGAAGGAATTTCCAGCATCAGGAAGGGGGCCTGGTGAGTTAACTCTGGATTTGGCGCTATCTCTTCAGTTGTTTACAGGATACACACATTGTGTTCACTCACCCCCTGTGAGAAGAAGGTTTTCTATGCGCGTGACACTCCAGTCCGGATCTTACACGCAGCACGCAGCAGAGCAGTGAGTGAGAGGCTCGCGGCGGCGGTAGCAGCAGCAGCCGCGGAAGGGCGGCGGCCGTGTATCGCCGTGTATCACGACCGTGAACCACGACCCAGAATCCCACGAATCGTGACTGGTAACCGGTGAATCGCGACCGGGCGAACCGCAAACTGGTGACTGGGGAAAAGCACGGGATTCGAGGGCAAACAGTACCGGAAGGCAGCTACCGAAGGGTCAGCGGTAGGACCAGTGGCGTGGTGTCCTGTGGCGCTGGTTGGCCGCTGGGACCCGGTGCAGAGACCCGGCGCAGAGTGCAGAGTGGAGCAGAGAAAGCGCTGAGCACTGACGGCGGACGGCCGCTACTGACATCGGTGAGGTCAGCCAGCGCTAGTGGAGGCGTGGGAGGAAAACGGAGCTAGACAACCACCGGCTTGCACTGCTGGCTGTACCCCCTGTACCCCTAGCCGGCCTGCCCACTTGCCTGTCCGCCCATTGTTTGCCACAGCTACTGCTAAACCTCGGCTCCAGTCTAAGCCAGCTCCAAGGTCCCAGCACTCCAGACGGAAGGATTGAGCACAGACGCACAGGAGCTTTACCTCTGCAGTGTTTTCGGCGGCCCGGCCCGGCCTTGAGGTAAAAGGTGGGGGAGGAGGGGGCGACATAAGCGCAGCCGCCGTTAGAGGCGGTAGCTAAGTAAGAGCCCGGGAAGTAGACCAAGGGAGGCTGTCTTACTAGGTCTTTCAGCCTGCGGTCCCCCTGTGTGCTCCGCTTGTCGCCCCTTACCCCGCATGAACTAAACGGATTAAGCCTGCACCTTATGCCATATCAAAACCGCCCAGCTAACAAACTAACAGTATAAACGCCAAGGGCGGGTGCAAATTGAATCTCGTGGGGGAAGGCAGGCGCTCATCAACTGATTGGTTTCGTCATCTGCCCGCCCTAACCACCATCTACCACCACAGCCATAGTTACAAAACCCCAATCAGCAATCAGCAATCCAGAAATCCAGCAATTCAGCTTGCAAATCAATTTGCAAAACCAACCATCAAAAAAGTTAAGTTACGAGATAAAAGAAGGATAACTCCGACCCATCGACTGCACACTGACGGATCCCTCAAGCCCAGGTTCCCCCCCAAAACGTAAAGGAACAATTATATCGTTCACATTTGAAGTATCTTGATCATGAGATCCGGGAAGATACGAGGCGAGGAAAATCCAGCCGAAAAACCACAGGCAAAGACAAAAAAGGCCAAGGGGGACCCTGCGGGTACTATCAACGAGGCAGAGGACGGGTCCGCCACAGGTGGGGAAAAGAGCCCCAAGAAGCCGGTGGGACAAGGCATAAGTTCAGCAAACCTCGTAAAATCCCCTCCTGGCTCGATACTCCAACGTGATAAATTCGGATTGCAGAGCCCCGACGCGGGAGCCAAGGGGCTCCATAAGTTCAGCACAGCCTGTAGTGCCCTAGCCAGAGAAAATGAATCATCGGAACACGATGCTACGCCATCACTGAACCATAAAGCTCAAGCTCAAGCGGTGCACTCCAAATCAAGCAAACGGGCACTGATTACAGACTTTCTTAAAGTCTGTCAAAGACTCTCTACCGGGAATGGATCAGAACTTTGCCCATTTGATGCTAGCTCCAATTTCAACAGTACCCAGTGTAAAGCACTCAAGGAAGGCACAAACAAAGGCGTCATATCGCCAGCACCACCATCACTTCACATAAGGTGTTACAGCGAACCTAGCAATCCCTTTAATGCCAAAATAAGAAGGGTCTCTGGGAGAGGGGGATCTGGCCCTCTTGGGGTGTGTGACCTAATTACCCGACAACTAGCCAATGGCTTAGACCAAACCAGGGGGCACCCAACTCCCAAGCCCCAACAAATAGCTCATACATCACCGGCTCGTGCCTTAGTTCACTGGACCCCGGACGCAAGCTGTAACTCAGTCTTTTTAGAGCAAAGTCCACAATTCATCCAGAAAACGACCCCGACAATAACCGAGGAATGTCCCTCACAAACACAAACAGTAAACTGCATTCAAAACCCGCTGTCACCAGTAAACTCTCCCAGTAAATCGAGTTGCCAGCCCATATCTGCATTTGTTAAAAAGCACCACCCCTCATCTGTTGGACTCGTAACGGAAGAAACCGATGCCATTGAACACAGTGAGCCATCGAACCCACAGAAAGAAAACGTAACCACAAGCGACAGCATAGAAACGGAACGGAGTATACGCCAGCTCGCAGCTCAATATGACCAAACGCCTGGCAAGGAGGAAGGAAATGTCAAAAGGTTATTGCTAAGGAGTGTGCAACCGTGCGAGCATCGCAATCAACTAAATCCTCCTGAGCACCCTTTCATCTCACCCAAGCTCACCCATACATATGGGGAAACACTAGTGAGCAACCAAACGGCCTCCATCTGGCCGCAACTATTAAAGACCATGGAAACCATAGGTGTCGCAATGTCCTACCATGCGGACAAATTGGATACGCAAGTCGACCTGCTTAACCTTCTGGCCCTTCACGTTCAGGGCATTGAATCAAACTTAAAAGATTTAAACAACATGATCACGAAGGTGCAACTCAACAAGGACTCCACCTTCTATACCTGCCACTGTTCAGATATAATAGACAAACTGGCCACAGTACCAAGCCTGATGATGCAGATATTGGGGGCTGTCAAGGAACCCATAATGGACTCCCCTAAGGCAACAACTACAACTATAAGACACTCAACAAGTCAACAGCCCGCCAAAAAGGGCCAAGGTAGGCCGCTTGAGGTTAGCAGCAGCGAAGCTAGCTTGAAAACCCAAGACCAACCAGACTCCTCCATCTCCATTGATATCACGACGCCAGCAAGAGCATACAAACATACTCTATCTGACCACGGAGAGGAAGCAGACTCAACCCAGGCGTCCCTACAAATCGCGGAACATAGTCCCAATCTTACTGTTCAGGTACATGCGCTTACTAAAAGGGAAAGGAAGCGCCAAAGGAAAGCTAGAAAAACAAAAGCATACAGGCAAGGCGCATCATCGAAGCCCCCCAAAAAAAACAACAACGACCCTAGCAGCTGCGAAGATAAAGAGCAGTCAGAGGGTGTCCCATCCCAAATCAGAACAACTTCAGAGCAAGGGTCAACCCTAAAAGGCTTACCCCTTGACAAGGAAACAACCACTCCAAAAAGAGCCACAAATGGCACAAACTCAAACCAGAAGGCAATAAAGGTGTTTAGCATCTTCAACCCACCCAGAGAAAAGCCAAACCGCAAGCCACCAATTGACGAGCAAGTCATAACCACAAACATCAAGCGAAGAATAAGCTCAAAGGATACCATCTCATCCATCCAAGTATCAGAAAACAAAAGACAAATTGGCACAGATAAACCCGCAAAGATCAAGGAACCAAATTCACGAGACCCGCTGGAGGGAAAAACACAAGTCCTTCCATCCCTAGACCTCAACGAACAAACAACCACAAGCAGTGCACAGCCAGCTAATCAGTACACCTCAGAGCCAAAGATGGACCTGGAAGGAAAGTCTACCCCAATCATCAAAGAAATCAGACGACCAATAATTCAAAAGCGACATATTTTAAGCAATAAAATTGAGCTAATCCCGAAATACTGCTCAAGAGGAACCCATGATATCTTGAACAGAGGGGCAATCCTAAGACTCCTAGAGGAATTACCAGGCCTGAGTCACTTAAAATCACACGACTTGGAATCAGTAGAGTTTAAACCAAACCCTTTCCAACCAGGCTCTGATTCCACGATAACAACATGGACTGATCACATCGTCACAGAACAAATCCTGACCCACTGGGAGGATTTTGCCTCATGGGGTATTGATCTAAAAAAAGTGGAGCCAGCTCGATATCCTAGTCCGTTGCGGAAACAAAATCCAAAACGAGGCCTCCTAAAAAACGCTAAAGGACCAGAGTTAAGAGGCAGCATAGAAGAAGAAGGCAACCAACTCAGGCAAATCACAATCACGATTGCCCGTCAGGCGAATGACCTGCCTGAAAGTCACCAACATGCCCCCCTGGCATCAATCCATAGGAACACAGACTGAACCAACAGTAGAGCAAAGGTTGGGAAGGAGCAGGGTTGCACATTCTGTTCATGGAACGTATATGGTC
Organism: Lissotriton vulgaris; assembly: GCF_964263255.1. NCBI lineage: Eukaryota > Metazoa > Chordata > Amphibia > Caudata > Salamandridae > Lissotriton > Lissotriton vulgaris. Next base: position 957,319,208 of record NC_141694.1, read on the forward strand.
TAAAAGCAAAGCTGGAGGAAGAAGACTTTATAGAGTTTATCACGCAATTTAAAATACTAATGCTCCAGGAAACTTGGCAGACAACAAACCCGCCTCTTGTGGGATACAAAGAATTCTTTACACCAGCACAAAAGGAGGCCCGCTCCGGCAGGGCAAAAGGAGGCCTATCCATTTTCATATCGACGGACCTACTATGGCAACTTAGTCACATCGACCTAGAGTCTACATGGATGCAATGCGTTAAAATTGACATTTCCCCAAATATGGGCCTTTTGATCATTATTATTATTATTATTATATGAAACTTGTAACGCGCTCAGCTTACCCGGGGGCATCCCGGCGCGACCATGAACCTTTACATGCACCCGGGTGGAAAACATAAGAGGAAGAGGATAAAACAACTAGTTACCACAATCAAGGGGTTAAAGTCTACCTATCCAAGCGAAAACATGCTTATAACAGGAGATTTTAACATGAATCTAATTCATCGTCAGGAGGGAAGCCTCCCCACCCACATTGTCCCCCGGCAGTGCAACCTTTGCAGACAAAGTGCCATAGGAAGGAAATGTGCCATGGAGTTGGAAGCCCTCCAATTGTACACCTTAAACGGAAGGGGCAATTTGGATACACCAGCTGCCCTAACGAGGGTTTCCAAAAATTCAGGTTCAACCATAGACTACACTCTGGTGGACCCCGACCTATTCCTTTACATCAGAGACTTCCACATCCAGGAACGGGGGGAAAGCGATCATTTCCCACAGATCTTCACCTTGACAATTGAAGTAAAAAAGTCTGAGCTAGCGCTGCCTCTATCCTTGAACACCCAAATCTTCAATTTACAACGTCTAAACTGGAATGAAGAAAGACTCGACAATCTAACGGCGTCATGCCATGCATTGCTTTCACTATCTGATACATCAAAGGACATAATAAAGACCTGGGAGTCCTTTGTAGCAGACTTAAACAAGAATTTCCAATCCAACCGCAGAGGACAAAAAGCCATAAGAAACAGAGGAGGGAAATGGTACACCCCAAAGCTGCGACAACTAAAAAGGCAAATGAATGCATTTCTCAGGGCCGAACGCAAAAAGGATCCTCACTTTTCACAACAAACTTATAAAACAATTGCAGCCTTAAAAAAAGAGCTAAAAAGAGAGACCAATCTGGCCAAGAGAATGCATAGGGAAAAACTAGCATGTACTATATTCCACGCCAGTAAGATGCAGAATTCAAAAGAATTTTGGGCAAAAATAAACTTCATGCTCAACGGTAAACATCGGCAGTTCAATTCCGATATGACTGATCAGCTTTGGTGTAGCCATATCGATTTGTTATACAATTTCAAACTTGATACCTCACTTGACAAGAAAGTTGTGCCGCTCCTGGAGCGTGCCTTGCCATGCCTGAGAACAATGACAGACCCAAAGCCTGCTGATCCCAAAGCCACTTGTGAACCGTCAACAACAAAGAACATAGGTGGCACGGACCTGATGACACTAACGCAGGTTTTCAACACCATAAAATCACTGAGAGCAGATGGAGCTCCTGGCCCAAATGGTCTCCCCAATGCTCTATTCAGGAAAGACCCCAAGTTCTGGGCCAGTCAATTACTTCCTTTATTTTGTCACAGTGTAAAGACCGGGAACATTCCCGAATCGTGGAGGGGCAGTATCCTACACCCAATACATAAATCTGGTTCTCGCTCTGACCCCAACAACTACAGGCTAATAGCCTTAATAGATGTGGAGGCAAAGATCTATGCGTCAAACTTACTGGTAGAACTGGAGGCTTGGGTAAGCAGCACAGGGCTAATCCCCCTGATGCAAACAGGCTTCGCCCAGGAATGGGCACCCTCACCAACTTATCTGCAATAACCCTACTAGCAAAAAGGGCAATCGACAACTCTAACTCGCTGTATACTTGTTTTTTGGACTTAAAAGCGGCCTTTGATAAAGTGCCAAGATCCAAACTCTGGGCCAAAATGAAAGCCTGGGGCGCACCGCTAAAGCTAATGGGAGCAATCATAGAGCTGTATTCAAAGACCTGGGTCCAAGTGAAAAAAGGAGATGGCCGATGCCTGACAAAGAAATTCCTCACACTCAATGGCTTAAAACAAGGCTGCGTATTGGCCCCCTGCCTTTTTAACATTTACACCGCGGACCTAGAAAGCGACTTAAGCTCGATTCAGGGAGATCCACCAAAATTGGGTAACTTGCCCATAATGAGTCTACAATACGCAGACAATATTGTGCTTTTGTCACAAACTTCCCTCGGCTTACAACGTATGATCCCTAAGCTTGCGTCATACCTCTCGAATGCACAACTTACAATAAATCTTAAAAAAACAAATGTTTTATGCTTTTCTGGCTCTCGCAAGAAAGGAAAAAAATTCGTCTGGAAGATAAACTCCAGCATACTAACTCAGGTAGATCAATACAAATACCTGGGCATCTCACTGGATCATCAATTAAAATATAAACAGCACTTGGAACAGGGGAAATCAAAAGCCAAACAGCTCCAATTCGCCTTTAAAACAGTCCAAAAACATCTATGCGGAAATTCCACTGCCCACATTTTAAAGATCGTAGCCGCCAAATTCTTGCCATCCCTCACATACGGTTCAGAGATGATGGCAACCCGGGACTCCAAAGCACTAAACCTCGCCCAATCTCGCCTCTTCAAAAACCTTTTTTCAATCCCGCGTTACATTTCGCAATCTCAAATACGTTTGGAATACGGCCTCACAAATCAGCTCCCGGCAAGACAAGGAGCCCTCGTCAAATACTACTGGCGAATGAGGGATGCAGAAGATCATTCCCTGGCTCATCTGTGCTGGCTGGAAGTAGAAAAACAGGCAGGACTTCCCAAGTCTATATATAAGTCCCTCAGGCAAGCGCTTCAATCATTAGCACTGGAAGGATCCTGGCTTGCACCCATGACTTACACCGCTTTTAAACTGCGAACTAACAACGCCATCAAACAAGTGTCATTATTAATCAGACCCTCCAGGATATCGCGATTTCGCGATTTGCCGCGAAATCGGCAATTTTGAAAAAATGCCGCGATTTTTACAAAAGTGCCCGCGAAATCGGCATTTTTCTAGAAATCGCGGCATTTTTACAAAAGCCGCTATATCCTGGGGGGTCTGTGTGTATGTACCATATCAAAAGACACACACAGCCATGTGTGCGTAAGAGTGTGTGTGACAGACAGCGTGCGTGCATGCGTGTGAGCGTTAATCCTTTTCACACAGCATGCTGAAAGATCTTTGTCAGGGATTCCTTTGCAAAGCTGCCACAAGGGCTCGTGTGAAATCAGACACCTCCAGCGCGTCTTGGAGATTCAGTCAACACGAATTTGCAAACCTACAAGTCACAGCGTGACAGAAACATTAGGAAGGACTGAAGGTGTCAAGCCCAGCGCCAGCCCATTTAACAATTGTGCGGCTATCGCCTGTGGATTGGGTAGTTTACCGTACCTGGCGTGTTTGTGGCTGTCTGCCTGCCTCTCCAGCCAACCTACAAGCCGTGACCACCGCCTGCTGGTTTGCACATTGGTCAAAGCTCGAGCTAAGGGCGCCGGCTCTTATCCCCCCCCCCCGTACTGTCTGACGGACAGGTGCTGGCTCTTTGGACAGGCCTTCCTTCCTTTCTTCGTGATGTTCACGAAGGGGGAGAGGTGCTGATCTCCGAGGCACATATAATGCCACAGTGCCTCTCTTTGCAGGTGCCCAATTAAAAGCCTCTCTGGTAAACAATTAATTGTGCGGTGCATTTAATGTTAAAACCAAGCATTGATTGGTAATGAATAACGATCTCATCTTTACGCTTTTGTTGAGGAGCAGCAATTTCTTTTTGGGATTCACTACTTGTTGTTGAATTTTCTCAAACAGAAAGATTTAAAACTTTCTCGAGTGGTTTTCCACCGTTTCCTTCGTGACAACACTCTGCGATCTGCTGCACCACCAACAAGCAGTGTCCTCTGGAACAGAAAGTACACGCTGGCGCCAAAATAATAGTGGCCTCTATTCGTAAATAAAACAGCATAACTGTCAAGGCTTCAGATTGCAATGTCTGACATTTTCATACTTTCAGTGTGAATATGAGTTACATTTCAACGATTATGAATGACACTTTCTCACAAGCAAATCAAGCAATGAAGACGAGGGAAACATAAATATCAGAAATTACATCTATTTAAGCAATGAGAAACTTATGGGCCGATTCCCAAAGGTAATCTTAGACAAAGGTCTAACTTTATGACTTTTAGTATTTACATAGATCGTTTGCGAGTCGTATCTTTACATCCGCAGGTGTGCCGGATTCTGCACACATGGGCCGTACTATCCGCACCCTGGCCGTACTCTCCGGCGTCACGTTGTACCATGGTGCATCTTTTGCGCCGCCGCTGCGTCACAAAAGTGACGCAACGGCGGCGTAAAAGCAGCGCAAGGGGCTTGTAAATCTACCCCAAAGTGTCTATATTGTAAAGAAATCAAATATACATAGCTTCATGTTGTTAAATAACTAAAAAAACTAAGATATCTGTGCTTGTTGTAGGAAAAATGGCCACATAAAATGCCGCAAAATTGCCGCTAAATTTCCATATTTGTGCCGCTAAATTTCCATTTTTGTGCCGCTAAATTTGCTAATCCATGCCGCTATATCCTGGGGGGTCTGATTAATGGACAAAGTTGCAGTGGCAGGCAAAAGCCACGCCTGGATTGTTCTGCCATCATACATCCACATGAAGCCCCATCCATATTTGCAAGACTGCTTCAGGGACCATTACAAAAGGAAATTAAGCTTGTTAAGGTTGGGCTGCTTTGCGAGCAAAGATCTCACTCCCAAATGGCTACAGTCGTGGTCAACTTCCGACTGCCGCCTTTGTAACAACGGCGCAGAGTCATTACTGCATCTAATATGTATATGTCCCGCACTTCAGAAACTAAGGAAAGTACTTCTGTTACCACTCTTAAGAGTCGCCCAGGTGAGAACCTGCAGGGCGGCTGTCATCATATGCCTCAGCGGGACTTGGATAAAACTATCTTGCAACACTATAAAATTTCTGGCGCATGCTGCTCAAGAGCTGGGAAACAAGGCAGCAACCAAAGAGAAGTCAGGATAACAGGCATGGACATAGCCGGCCACAGACTCACTTTTATTTTCCCAACGGACTCTCTTGTCTCCATCCCATAGCACTTCATTTTATGTCATAAAAGGGCACCCTGATCCAACCCACATTGCTTCCCCAAGTTTTACTTTCCCCCTTACACCACTTTTTGAAAAGTCTGTGTAATTTCATGTTACAAAAGTGTCCCTTGATCTTAATTATAACACCTTTCTAAATTTTAATTTTTACCTTCGACCACCTTCCTGAAAAGCTTGTGCAACTTTAAATTCTTTTTGCTTTGTTTTCATTCTTTTTGTTTTATCTTGACCTGAAGTTGATTTTGTGTTGTTTTAAAGATGTAAACATTGTTCAAATGGTGGTAAGCTCCACCCTTTTATGATTTTCATTATAAATCAAATAAAAGTATTACTCTACTCTACTCTGGATTTGAGCACAGCAGTATTTTGCCGTTTTTACATATAAATACAGACAAAGGAAACATTGTTTTCCATCTGTATTTTATATGTAAAAACCAGTTTAAACGGAAAACCGGGAGCCCTATATTATATGCTTCAAATATATTCAGAGTTTTTAGCACTATGGTAGAAATCAACCATCCATTTACTCTGTTGGTGCTTATAATAATTTATATCTGTTTCTGTCTTATGGTTGTTTCAGGACACCTATTTTACACTAGAAGGACCCTGGTTCAATAAATGCTTATTGAAAACGTCCCCACTGATTATTCTATGTATTTCTCTGAAACAAAGTGAGCGAGTGACTGAGTGAAAAGTATTGTACTGTTTCCGCGATTCCTGATGGGACAGGGCTGTCATGTTCGATAGTTGCCAATAAGCATGGGCGAATTTTGCGAATTCGCGGTTCGCGAATTTGCGTATTCACGAACTCGCAATCCGCAAAATCCGCGAATGTGTGCGAATTTGCTGTTTTAGCCAGTTCGCGGGGGTTTTGTACAAGTTCGGGAACGCGAACTTACTTGTGTGGTCGCAACGGTCACGACCATGTCATTTCTACGTGTCCAGCCTGTTTGCGACCATGTGGTTCATCGCGGCCACCCTCTGGTTCATCACTGCCACCCTCTGGTTCACCAATGCCACCCTCTGGATCATCACTGCCCCCCTCTGGTTTATCACAGCACCCTCTGGTTCATCACTGTCCCCCTCTGGTTTATCACAGCACCCTCTGGTTCATCACTGCCACCCTCTGGTTCATCACTGCCATCCTCTGGTTCATCCCTGCCACCCTCTGGATCATCACTGCCACCCCCTGCTTCACCAGTGCCACCCTCTGGTTCATCACTGCCACCCTCTGGTTTATCACAGTACCCTCTGGTTCATCACTGCCACCCTCTGGTTTATCACAGCACCCTCTGGTTCATCACTGTCCCCCTCTGGTTTATTACAACACCCTCTGGTTCTTCACTGCCACCCTCTGGTTGATCACTGCCATCCTCTGGTTCATCCCTGCCACCCTCTGGATCATCACTGCCACCCCCTGCTTCACCAGTGCCACCCTCTGGTTCATCACTGCCACCCTCTGGTTTATCACAGCACCCTCTGGTTCATCACTGCCACCCTCTGGTTCATCACTGCCACCCTCTGGTTCAAGGCTGTGGATTGGGGCAGGGAGGTTGAATGAAACTAGACACTGCCTGGGGCACACAAGGTGTCCCATGCAAAGTCCAGTTCAAACCGGTGCTGGGGCTCTCCAGCCCCAGCTCTGGCGTGAAACTGGACAAAGGGAAAGGGGTGTAACCACCCCCTTACTGGGTCCCACCCATAGGAGGGACCTAGCAGGAGATCTAGCCCCTAGATTTGGAATAAAGGTAGGAGCTGTGCCAATGCAAACCAGATCATCCTGACTGTAACTTTGAAATGAAACTCTGGACCCTTCGACATCCCACTCGACGTGGAAGACTGAAGAATCTCCTTTGTGGTCAAGGAGTGGCCACCCTGTGCAAGCAGGCACCATCAAATCATCAAGACTATCTTTGCCGTTGCTCCCGCCAGAGCTCGAACAACAGAGATCGACAAGACCCAGACTCCCAGATATCAAACAGCCCGATCCACAGTCCTGGCAAAGCTGAGACCCGTGGAGGTGACGAGAGACGTGGGACCGGCCATCTTGAAGAGACGTCAAAGTGCTTCCTGCGCAGCTCCAGAGGCACCCTAGATGCTGTGCTTTGAGGTTTGAGAAGCCCCTACCCCAAGCAGCCTGTGCTTTAAAGATAGCCCCTCCACACTCACCGAGTGCTGCGTGGGGCCCTTTTGCACTTTTCCTGCTTGACATGTTGTCCGGTCACTTGCCCGTTGTCTAGTGGCCTCTGTGACAACAATCCATCAAAACTACACTGCTGGTCTGGTTGCTCCAGACTGGCCCTAACTCCCCTGAAAAGGAGCCATTGATCTGATCTTCCCGGTCTGATCCAGAAGACATCTTTGAGTCCTGCTTGGGTTGCATTTTCCAAGGTTTGGTGACTCCAATTCAAGAACCGACACCGCCGACAGCAAGAGCCTTTGTGGGACAGCTCGTGTCCACCAGCTGGTCATCTTCGATCCTTCCTGGTCCACGTGGCAGCGGAGACAAACTACTCGACAGCACCTGATCGCAACCCGACACTGCCTGGTTCCATCCTGGTTCCATCCTGGTCACTGGCTAGTGACCTAGACTCTGTCCCCTCTGCTTTCAGGTACTCTACATCTTTGATCCACCCTTGGATCCAACCGGACTCTTCTCTACTGGCCGCCTGCAGCATCTTTACCTCCAGGCTCCATAGAACTCCACGAAGAAACCCAACGCACTTTGGCACCTTTGCACCCGCTTCCTGTGGGTGAGTTAACGGGATTACACCGGTGCTCCTATAGTTGTTTACACCTCTAGTGTCCTACTTTTTAGTGGGTAAGTTCTAGTCCAGTCGGAAGACTCCTAAACCTATAACTTTCTGATTTTTACGCACCATTGACTTGTATGGTAAACGCGATTGCCTAGAGACACTGCACCCGCATCCTGTGGGCCTCCTATGTCCTAACCTTTGTTAGTCCAGTGTAGGCCCAGCGATTCCCTAGGCCCTAGGCCTGTTCATTGTTTGTGACGTGGTACTTATGTATATGGTTTGAGTGGCCACCCTGCCTATCCATAATTGTGCATCTTATTGTATGTTATACTGTGTTCTTTGTTTAATGCTTGTGCTCCTGTGCTCATAAAGAGTCAAGGGGATTATTCTAGAAATAAATACATATATTTTATAATATATAATTTGTGTGGTGTCCTTTTATTTGGGATTTAAAGGATTGCATATGGTAAAACAGCTGGCTTAACATGCCCTCTAGAGTTTAGCCTAAGACTGCTTTTGTCCATGCTACCACTAGGATATCTGGTCTATAAGGTTGACTTACAACCAATCACCATAAGGGTCGTTTGGACTGGTGCAAGGTGCTCACTAGAATAGTGATCATCATATACCAGGCCAACTTCTCACACGCAGCACCCTCTGGTTCGCCACTGCCACCCTCTGGTTGATCACTGCCATCCTCTGGTTCATCCCTGCCACCCTCTGGTTCATCACTGCCACCCTCTGGTTTGCCACTGCCACCCTCTGGATCTTCACTGTCCCCCTCTGGTTTATCACAGCACCCACTGGTTCATCACTGCCACCCTCTGGCTGATCACTGCCATCCTCTGGTTCATCCCTGCCACCCTCTGGTTCATCACTGCCACCCTCTCATTTGCCACTGCCACCCTCTGGATCATCACTGTGCCCCTCTGGTTTATCACAGCACCCTCTGGTTCATCACTGCCACCCTCTGGTTGATCACTGCCACCCTCTGGTTCATCAATGCCACCCTCTGGTTGATCGCTGCCATCCTCTGGTTCATCCCTGCCACCCTCTGGTTCATCACTGCCACCCTCTCATTTGCCACTGCCACCCTCTGGATCATCACTGTGCCCCTCTGGTTTATCACAGCACCCTCTGGTTCATCACTGCCACCCTCTGGTTGATCACAGCACCCTCTGGTTCATCACTGCCACTGTCTGGTTCATCACTGCCATCCTCTGGTTCATCCCTGCCGCCCTCTGGTTCATCACTGCCACCCTCTCATTTGCCACTGCCACCCTCTGGATCATCACTGTCCCCCTCTGGTTTATCACAGCACCCTCTGGTTCATCACTGCCACCCTCTGGTTGATCACTGCCACCCTCTGGTTCATCAATGCCACCCTCTGGTTGATCGCTGCCATCCTCTGGTTTATCCCTGCCACCCTTTGGTTCATCACTGCCACTCTCTGGTTTGCCACTGCCACCCTCTGGATCATCACTGTCCCCCTCTGGTTCAAGGCTGCCACCCTCTGGTTCATCACTGCCACCCTCTGGATCCTCACTGTCCCCCTCTGGTTTATCACAGCACCCTCTGGGTCACCACTATCACCCTCTTGTTCACCACTGTAGATTATGGGGGGAAAACAAAGCACACCTTCCCAGCCTCAACTGAGATGAATTAATTTTGGGCTGGTTAATGTGTCACTGAATGTGTGCTTCAAGTCTGGCACCTGCTTCCTTAGCTGTAAGACCTTCCTGTTGCAGTTATTTTTTTTACAGGAGCATTGTGCCATACTTGTAACTATTCTCTGACCCTGCTTTGAGGGTCAGAGCAGGGTCAGAGAATAGTTGAAAGTAGGCAACTGAACTCTGGAGGTACCCCTCAGGAAGCACTACAGGGAATGGTTACAAATTAGTTTGAACTTTTGCACCTGCTAAGTACTTTCAGTTTTCCAAAATGTGTTTTTCTTCCATTTCGCGAGATTTGCGGGACGCGAAATCGAACTTGCAATCCGCAAATTCGGGCAAATTTGCTGATTTCTCTTTTTTTTGCATGTTCGGGCGGTTTTTCTTTTTTTTTGCGTGTTTGGGCGTTTTTTTGCTTATTCGCGGGCCGCTTGCAGCGCACCGACCCCGAGGTTGCCCATGAGGTCACGTACGAGCGCGGCCATCTTGTTTGCGTGACGTGTTTCCGTTTCCGGGCGCTCAGTGCAAGTTTGCTTAGTATGCGGCGCGCGATTACTTATTCGTGGGCGTTTTTGCGTGCTCGCGGGGAAAATATCGCGCGAACTTACCCACGCGGTCCTCTATGGGCACGGCCATCTTGTTTTTCATTTACTGCTATGGTTTTGGGCATGCTACCTTTCTAACCACCTTACATCTTTGCAATTCTATGTTTTTCTGAACTTTTTTGGGGTTTTCTTTGCTTATTATCTCTCTCCTCAATTTCCTACATCAATATTTTGTGTTTTTTAAACTTTTTGTTACTTTATTACCTACTTTATTTCTTTTGCTCTCTCTCTTATTTTGTTTCACACCTATTCTTCTTTCCTTCTTCTTGTGCCCAGGACCATGGCTACGGGAGGCAACAAGGGCAAGGGGAAGGGCCCAGCCCCACGTACCCGGCTCCCTTGCGGGCGTTGGAGGGGGGAGGAAGTGCAGCCCAGGAAGATCTTTTCTGCGGTGGAGGTGGCAGCCTTGCTGGTTTTTCTCCAGGTCCACCTCCCTAAGATCATGGCAGCAGGTGGGCGGATTGCTTCCGGTTACGGCCTCCGGGAGCATTGCCAGCTGTGGGAGAAGGTGTGCCGGCGCATGTATAAGGAGTCTGGGGTCCGGCGCACCTACCAGCAAGTGACGGACCGGTGGACTGACATCTTGGACCGGGAGCATGATATGCTCGACCTGCTTGGTGTGGAGATCCCTGGGCTTGGTAAGTAGCTATTTAATAACTACTTTTTTTCCTTCTGCTCTGTTATATTGCTAATCTATTTTTTCCTGAAGAGTACGAATGCTGCTGATTAGATTACATTGCAGGTAAATTAATGTTTAAATAGCTTCTGTCATTGCAGGTGCTCGCCTGGTTATTGGCGTTGCTACTATGCTTACTTGTTTGCAACTTTTTAGTCATTTGAGAGCATTACTGCGTAATGCTAGAGACAGTAGACTCAAGTCTAGTCCTTCTTTGTACTCCTGCTGCTGCCACTTTGAAGAGATAGTGGTGGATTGATACGTTGAGTATACTATTTATTACTTGCTCTAGGACATTTGTTAGTGGTCTGCAATCATGATGACGGACTGTGTCTGTCACGCGACGTCTTGTGCTGCTGAGTAATGGCAGTCGTAGTAGAACCTTTTAGTTGTTGATGTAGTTAGTGAATTACATAACTTTCCTATTAGACGGTCTGCGAATCCTGCAATACTGTACTACTATCCTCTTAGTTGACCATATCAGATGCAATTGATGTTAATTTGTTTCCCCGACATAATTTTAGATTGAGTACAAAGAAATCAAATATTTCCCAAAAAACAATCATCCATGTTGTGTTTCTTAATTCCATGATCACCAGCAACTCCCAGGGGCAAGGCGACGGCGGATACAGAGACTCCGGTGGCAGAAGTTGGAGAGGAGCAGTCCCTTCCAGGCTCTTCTGCTGGCCCCAGTAAGTTGTCTTATTGTTATCTTAATACTTATACTTCCCTAACTTTTACAGCTCCTATTTATTATAAACTGGTTCCTAATAATTCTATGTTTTACAAAATAGTCTTGGATCTTCTTCTAATGTAGACTACTTTCTACATTCTTAGCCTGCCTCTACCATCACTCATACTACTATTTACAATTATGAGTCGGTCTGTGTAGGTAGCTAAGCTTGCCCATTCGGCAAACGGTGTGAAACAAAACTCTGATACAGCAATAGCTCTAGGCATTGAGTGTAGTCCTCTGGGTTGCCCTTGCTGTCTATTCCAGTCTTCTTAATGTAAGTGCTTTGACAATTTGCAACAACAAAATGTAATTGTTTACACCAAGTAAAAGGTAGCAGTGTCCTTTTTGATTTGAGAGGAGCACATCCCATACCACTAGTGTTTCAGGGACTATTCTGCACACAAAGAAGTATGGACAAGATGATAGGTGCAGTTCGTCTTTCGACATACCTCAGTCCGAACAGAAGTTGAACCCCCAATCCCCTGACCGACTATCTAGAATGTCTGACTAATGATTTTTACGACCCAGAAGAACAGAAGAAGACTACCTCCGAGACCCGGCCTATCTGAGTCACAGAAATATGACTGCCAAGTGCAGTAGTTCAAACCTTTCCGCTCACTCACTCATAAACAAAAACCACACAGTGTTTGTTAGTTTTAAAGTTATATGTTCCAATTAAGAAATGAAAACACTATTTCTTTATTTTTAATAGTGTAGTATTCTGATGGATGAAGATGACGTTAAAGTTGCACTTGCAACAACATTCCCATGAATGAAATTAGTATGACTCAAAATTAATAATAGTTAACAGACACATGAAATCATTAGAATAACTGTGCGGGAGCCCCCACCTCCTTTGAAGTACTTAAAGTACTGCTGGTGATGACTTACTAGTAGTTGGAGAATTGTCTGGCAGAAGGGCAATGGAATCTTCTTTCTGTAATGAGAAAAATGGTGCCCGTAAAGCAAGCATTCATCAGTTGTCATAAGAACAAGTGTAGCATTTAATGGAATAAGCATATAAAAGGTTAACACCCTCCCCAAAACCGTTAATTTTTTTCAATCCCATTAATAAAAAAAGTGTGTTATGTAACATTTTCTTCCGTTACGAGACAAAATAGGGGTTGTGTATGGCATCTGAAAATATGACATGTTTTTCCTAGACGTCAAAACATCTGACGCGGCACAGATGACAACCAGTGCCGGGGCCAGCAGTGCGGAGGGGTCCACTCAGGATGCGGCGGCGCCAACAGGAGGAGCTGGGGGGGAAGACTCAGCGGCGGCGGACGGTGATAAGGTATTATACTCCTTACTTATTGAAATTATTTTGAGTAGCCTCGCAAAGGAGTGTGCGATGTACTGTACAGTAGTACACAGTACACTAGTATAAGTACACTGTACTGTCAAGAACATTTACTAATTTAGAACTACTTTTTGGGCTATCAGGGAGAAGACAGTCAACTTTGACTTTTAATAGCATTAGCTGCGGTACTTCTCTGGTAACCAATGGCCCCCTCTATTTCACTTCAACTCCGCTGGCAAATTTTTATTGGGATTTGTGAAGCCAAGTCATATCAGATGAAGTTTAGGAATGTGAAGAACAAAAAGTTAAAGAAGGGTGAAACGAAGGATGAGCGAGTCTTAATATTTATGACTGTAAAGAATGGTTTTGTTGAATGCAATTCAACATAAGAAGACAGCGCTTTCCAAAATATAATGAAAACGGTGTTAGTTGGTTTTTGACAAAAATACATTTTGGTACATTTGAGATATCAAGAAGAATCATAGACGTACTTTCGAAGCCTGGATGTTATCTTCTTTATCCTCCTCGTCGATAGCAGAGGTGTATGATGTAGTAGAGCAGACGCTGAGTGGAAGAAGTATGGCCAGTGGCAGTGCCACCCCTATAGAAAAGTAAGACATTCAGATCCCCACTTGCATGTACTGCTTAAAGTACTGCGAGTCTGCATCATCATGGCCTGTGTCTGTATTTCTTGGGTGAAAGCAGAGTGAGCTGCCATTATGGCGGCGAGAACAAGTTCACGTACCAGTGATTTCTTGCAACCCAGGAGAAAAAAAGTAAAAAAAGGCCTTTTTTTAGTACTCTCTGACTATGTATGTAGTAGTGAGTCCACCCATAGTGCTGCTAGTGGAATTCCTAAAACTCCCAGTAATGTCACAGGCTTACAAAGATGGCGGAAAGATACATGCCAAAATGTTGTACTGTACCAACAGGTATCTGTGTACATGTCGCCTTTTACAGAGTAAATGCTGTAGGTAATCAAACAACACAACCAATAGACAAACAATGTGGAAGTAGTCTTGATAGAAGTTTTTCTTCAATTCAGATTTTATCCACCACACCCAGCCAACACGTGTTTTGTCAGGGCTAGTAGCCCGCTACTTCATCAGGGCTCCCGCGGGCAGCGGTTCCAAAGCTATTGCCACAATGGCTAGGTGCTCTTAGCCGCTTCCAATTCCCACCCGGCTACCGGGTACTGAGGAGGTTCTCGCTGATTCTTCTCAGCCGTCTCAGCTTTACAGCGTCTCCGCGTGTAAACTGTAAATGACTCCCGCATTTACACGCGGAGACGCTGGAAAGCAGTAAGGCTTAACCTGCCGCTCACACGGATACTCCTATGGTGTGTCACATCTTTGGTATTAACCATCACACGGACGGCTGAGACGAATCAGCAAGAACCTCGACAGTACCACGTAGCCGGGTCGGAATTAGAACCGGCTGAGAGCACCTAGCCATTGTGGCAATAGCTTTGAAACTGCTACCCGCGGGAGCCCTGATGAAGTCGCGGGCTACTAGCCCTGACAAAACACGTGTTGGCTGGGCGTGGTAGATAAAATCTGAATTGAAGAAAAACTTCTATCAAGACTACTTCCACATATTGGTTGTGTTGTTTGATTACCAACAGCCTTTACTCTGTAAAAGGCGATGTGTGCACAGATACCTGGTGTATCATTTATGTTTGGATCTTGGTCCTAATTGGAGGTTTAGGTTCTTCTTCCTATCTGGGGCACCTTCAAATTAGTGGTTAGAAATTATAAATAACATCACATATGGGAGGCGTCAGTTGTGGATCGACAATCAAAAAAAACCTGGTCCGTTATCTTCAAAATGTTATACTGTGTTTGCTACTTGCTGGTGTTACTGATGCTGGTGTTACTGAGTGTCAACTTTCTGTTGAATTATTTTGACTTTATGTTAAAGACTATTGGCTACAGTATTTTTCTTTCTTTTTTCAGAGATGCTACTCCCAAAAAGCTCACCCGTAAGGAGATGGCTGTCCGGGCCAGGGCCCGTAAGCTGGAGGCTATTTGTGCCGAGTATCGACGGTTGTGGGCTCGGGAGCATGAGGAGGAAACTACAAAAACCTCCAGTATATCCTCCTCCACTGCCCCCGGGTCCACCAGCCACAAGCCTCCAGCCAAACTGAGCCGTGGCCCGACAGCCTCCCGCCACCGCTGCACAGCAGCAAAAACAACAGCTGCCCCCCCCCCCCCCAGAGCCTGGATGGTACGCCAGCGCCGCCTCGGAAAGCGAGTGGACTACCTGGAGCGGTTGGCCAAAAAACATCAGCGCCAGCTCCGGGACCTCCGCAAAGAGCTGCGGGACGTGCACCACCAGCTGTCCAAACGCCACCGGAGGAAGTGACTGTCCCTTGTCCCTTTTTTAAAGACTGTTGGGGGGTGGGAATTGGGTTTTTGGGAAAGGGTACTTTTTGATTTTTGGACATTGGTTTGGTTTGGGAGGGGGGTGAGTTGGGGTAATTCTATTTTTGTGACGACAACAACATTCATAATTTATATTTCTTAATAATTATATTTTTCATTCAAAAACACAGTATACGCGCTCATATTATTTTGTGTGGGGGTTGGCGGTGGTTAATGGACGTTTGGTTTTTCAAACTTACCAGCATGAATGAAACAGCTTGTCCTGAAATGTACCAAAATGCAAGTAACCGAGTTAGTCAATTCAGTAGCCCTACTACTGTACTTTACTAGTAGTACTGTTAGTCTCTGATCTCCTCCAAACTTAGTCCTAGCCCATTATTCTACTACCTCCCCAATATGCTTATCTTACCTGTGATTTGCGAATCACGGTTGATGAATAAGGTTGGTTGTTGACTTGAATCCTCGACGGATGCAATATCATTGTTGTGCTGGTAGCAGTAGTGGTACACGCTGGCAGTATCACCATATGAAAAAAAGAGGAAATTAAACATTGAATGGCCTGAGCGTAGCATTAGAACAGTACAATAGATAGTACGGTACAGAACAGTGCCCTAGCCTAAGCAGTGCCAACGTAAGGTAAGCATTAATCATTTCGTTGTTGTTAACGTCGTGTAGGAGGAGGATGTTCTTATCAATCCACGATGGCGCACATGAACTTCTGGTTGCTTTGACCTTATCCTCCCCAGCAAGATTGTGGAATTTATTGCTGTTATCAGTCACACCTCAATGAAATACCACACAGCCCGGGGGAAGAGGGTTAGGGTTTGAAAATTGGATGGGAATGGGTTTTTTTGGGAAAGTTTGGTAGAGAGGAAAAAAAACACAGCATGGACAGTCAAACACAAATGAAGAGAAACAAATCTTTGGATTAGAAGATATTGATAAATCTTGAAAGGGACATAAAGGAAGTGCACTACTGCATGCCATAAGTAGTAAATGGATGGTTAGGTTACTGAAAAGTAGTACTACTACTTACTGCAACTTACTAGTAACTACGAAGAAACAAGTTGACAGTACAGGGATGCAGTCATTACGCAATTTCACTTGCCTCTCTGCCCTCAGAGAGAAGAAACACTTAGAACATTAAATTAGTGTTAAACATAGCAAAAATGTATCTAATTGCTGGAGGGAGGGATGAATTTGAAGCAGAGATCAAACAAACGCACAGAGTCACACTCATAGAAGTAAGTTCAAGTTCACAACAATATCATTTAAAAGATAAGGAGAATTTTGAATACTGTTACTGTTTTTTGTAGTTGTCCCGTTGAATTTGTGAAGTCGATGCATCCAGCCATTCCTCTTATTCGCGGTACTCCTTCATTCCATCGGATGCTCCGTCGATCAATCTTGGTGACCAGACACTGTCCACTGCCTGCCTGATGCGGATTTGTGGATAGCTAATTGTAAGCCTGAGTAGTACATCGATGGCACAGGGTAAAAGCCTGCCTGTAATTGATGATGGAAAAATACAACAGTAAGTGTTAAAGACACCTCGGAGAAAAAAATATGTAAGGCACGCTGTGTAGTGCAAAAATTATACTGTCACTTTCAGAGATGACAATCCCCAAAATCTAGAACACCCCACATTACCCTCCCAAAAACGTGCAGGATACTGCTGCTACCTCACAGAGGCCTAATTTCAAATCGTATCAAAACGCACTCAGAAAGTATGCCCAAAACCCCCCTTTCCCACCATGGATTATGTTCAAACGACTTGCAATCAAAATTAGACATTACAACAAGTTTTCCAAGACCCCACCCAGTCGTAAAAATCTATAACCCCCGCCCAAACACATGCAATACAATACTGTAGTGCTAACCCTAACGAGCCCTAAATTAAGAATAGTGACAAACGCTTTCTTTAACTAGGCCAAATCCCCCCTTTCCCAAAATGGATTTTCTTCAAACCACTTGCAACCAAGATTACACATTCCCACGAGTGCTGTAAGACCCCAGAACCCAGTTGCAAAAATCTAGAACACCCCCAAACACATGGAATACTGCTGCTAGTGCTAACCCTAACGAACCCTAAGTTACAAAAAATGCCAAAAAGCTTTTCAGCATGGATTTTGTCAAAACCACTTTTATCCGGTATTAGACCTTCCCAGCAAGGCCCCAAGACCCGCCAACCCACCCGCAAAAAAGCACAACACCCCCAAACAGCCAAAAAGCAAAAATGGAAAATCTCATACTTACACTATTTTTCGGCCTTCTTTCAATTCTGTCCAAACGCGCTGTGCAGCTAGGTCATAACTCCAGTTTTCCACCATGGATTTCCTGAAAAAAAAATGCAATCAAAATTAGACTGTGCCAGCAGTGCTCCCAGACCCCAAAACCCACCCACAAACACCCGGAACCCCCCCAAAGAGCACCTCAAAGACAAGCAAGTCAGCAAAAACGCCCAAAAAAATTTGCCTCCGATTTTGTCCAAACCAGTTTTATCCGGTATTAGACCTTCCCAGCAATGGCCCCAGAGCCGTCAACCCAGGCGAAAACAAGTAGAAGACCCCCAAACAGCCAAAAAGCAAAAGTACAAAAATGAGGGCTTCATTTTCAGCCCAATTTCCAAAATCACTCCGTGCGCGCTCTGCAGCTAGGCCCTAACTCCCCTCTGCCACCATGGATTTTCTTCAAACCTCTTGCAATCAAAAGTATCCATAACCAGCAGTGCTCCCAGACCCCAAAACCCACCCACAAACACCAGGAAGCCCCCCAAGCAGGCCCCCGAAAACATGATAGTGAGCAAAAAGGCAAAAACTTTTTCAAGTCTGCTTTTTCCAAACCACTTTTATCAGGTATTAGACCTTCCCAGCAATGCCCCAAGACCCGCCAACCCACCCGCAAAAAAGCACAACACCCCCAAACAGGCAAAAAGCAAAAAATGGAAAATCTCATACTTACAATATTTTTCGGCCTTCTGTCCAAACGCGCTGTGCAGCTAGGTCATGACTCCACTTTTCCACCATGGATGTCCTTGAAAACAAATGCAATCAACATTAGACTGTGCCAGCAGTGCTCCCAGACCCCGAAACCCACCCACATTCACCAGGAAGCCCCCCCAAACAGGCCCCCGAAAACATGATAGTGAGCAAATAGGCAAAAACTTTTTCAAGTCTGATTTTCTCCAAACCACTTTTATCCGGTATTAGACCTTCCCAGCAATGGTCCCAGAGCCGTCAACTCACCCGCAAAGAAGTAGAACACCCCCACAAGTGCAGAGTCTTTCTTCATTGGGCGTAATCCAGCCCTCTGCTTTGAGGGAAATAGGAGTCTGGAGGAGGAGGATAGAGGAGCATGTTCTTGTGAACTTGTGAACCTGAGGAATGCAGACTGAGGCACCTTCAAATCAATAAGCAAATAAGTGAAGACAGTTCTGCTGATGGGCTTATTTTTGTGATTAGGTGATTAAAGTTTTTATTTATATTGACTTTGCAAAACAAAGAAAGAAATACACAAAGGAATAAAAGTGAATAAGGACGAAAAAGAAAGTTATTGATTCATTGGATCATTTTCAGGGCTCGGTGTCAGGGAAGAAGAGTTTGTCCTCATACTCTGCAAATTCAGGCGGGAGTAGGTCACCTAACAGAGAAGAAATTCCCTCATCTAAGTTGGTGTCCTCCTCGTCTTCTTCCGGCATGTTTTCTCGTACTTTGTAATCTGGTGGTATGAGGTGCTGATTCATCTTGATCATTGTTAACCTCTACACATTTTTGGGCGAGAGGCGGGTCCTTTTGCAAGTTACAATGCCACCAGCAGCACTGAAAACACGTTCAGAAGACACGCTTGCGAGAGGGCAAGACAAGTAGTTTATAGCCAGGTTGGAGATCTCTGGCCACAATTATTTTTTCCCATGCCAATACGCCAATGGGTCATCATGAACATAGACCTCTGTTGAGTCTTTCAGATAGTCCGGCACCATCGACTCAAGGTTCTCCACGGTTCCTCCACTTTGCTTACTTTTTGCTGGAACCTTTTGAGAAGCAAACCCAAGCTGAGTTAGCCAATCCTCTTATTCACACAATGTTACTGTTGTGTCTGGTGCAGATTATCCAGTTGCTGGTGTCTTTAACGGCTGAAAGATCACTTTTGCCACAGCCAATGGTGCAGAAGTGGATTCTTTTGACTCCGGATGGCCTGCTGATGCTGATGTACTGCCTTTTCCTTCAATTTCCTGCCCTTCTCTTTCAAACCTCATGGCTGACAGAGCTAGCCAACGTTTGTACTTTAAAACTTCTTCGTCACCAAAAGGAAAGAATGCTCTGCCTGCCAGTGCCTTTTTGTAGCGTGGATCCAGAATAGTAGCACAAATGTAATGCTGTTCTGTGTGGATCTTTTCAAGACATTCATCGCAAAGTAGGCGCTGTAATAATTTCTCAGCCAAATGAAAAGCTTCTTGCTTATCTTCATCTTTTTGAAACATGGAAGACACCGCCTTCAGTTGGTGCTCTAGCATGCGCAACAATGGGATAGCTTTTCCCAAATTACAGTCCTCCCTGCTGACTGCACGCATGAAGACCTCAAAAGGACGAAGCATGTCTGTCAGGCTTTTAACTAGCTCTCATTGCTCCGCATCTAGCCTCAGGTCCTTCATAGCTGTACCCAGTGTAAGGGAATACTGATCGACTACCGTAAACTGCTCATACAGATGCTCAAGCATGTAGAAGGTTGAGTTCCAACGTGTTGCCACCTCCTGGATGAGTGCTTTCACTGGCAGTCGACGTTCATGTAGCAGGCCCCTCAGATGCTTCTGGGCCTTAAAAGAATGGCTGAAATGTGTGCACATTCTTCGGCAGGTGGTCAGTAACTCGCACACTGGACTTTCTTCACTCAAGAATTTTTTAACAACCAGGTTTATACAGTGCACCAAACACGGCACTCTGAAATAGTTACCCTTATCCATGGCCTTAACTACATTGGCGCCATTATCCATAGAAACATAACCAATCTTGCGTTTTTTTGGGGACAGCCATTGAAAGACCTCTGTGTTAAACTCCTGCAAAATGTTTTCTCCTGTATGACTTGTCTCCATGCCAAACATGGCTAGTGTTGCATGTTTCCGAGCAGCTTTAAAAACGTTGTCCGGGTCAACACCTGCCCTTAGCTTTGCTGTAACTCCTGAAAAAGAGACCCAGTCTGCAGTGATGCACATGTAATCAGTGCTTGCGCCACTGGTCCACATGTCTGTTGTCAGATGTATAGTGTGAATAGCACTCTTCTGCAAAGCTGCCCCAATCACCTCCAGCACATCTGCATGTAGTGCTGGAACCGCAACTCTGGCAAAATTGAACCGGCTAGGAACCTTCCATTTAGGGCTGAGTGTTGCCACTAATTCAAGAAAACTAACCCCTTCCACAAAAGAAAAAGGGAGAAGGTCCAGAGCTAGCATTTTAGCCAGCTTAGTGTTATACAGACGCTTCAGTGGGTGGTTGCATTCAAATGGCGCTTCTGAAAACAACATGCTTCTAATGGTGGGCTGGACCATGATTTTACGGGATGATGATGATGACTTCTTCGACCCAGTTACGCTCGGTGATGATGAACTTTTTCGCATTGGTGTCTCACTCTCTCCCACACTCTTAGCGGCTGATTATGATTGCGGATTTCCCGCATCCTCCGGGCCGGCGGTGGCTTCCGCCGGCCCGGAGGATGCGGGAAAACCGCTGCGGAGCCTCCACAGACTCACCGCCAAATTAGGATGGCTGGTGGGTCTGGTATTCTGTCCGCAGCTTTTCCGCCGCAGTCGCCTTCCGACCGCGGCGGAAAAGCACTAACATGTCTGACGGTGTCTATCAGACACCACCAGGCATATTAGGATGTCTGCATTTGTATGCTTTTCCACAGCGGCTTTTCCGCCGTGGAAAAGCATACAGACCTTCACTTCGGGGCCCGTTGCGGGCCCCCTGGGTGAAGGGGTGGTGGGGGGTGCACATGGGGGGTACCTATGGTACCCCCTGCATTTGCGTGCACAAAACAGCAGGCACCGCACGGTGCCTGCAGCTTCGTGCACACAAATGCCGTGCATGCAATGTTAAAGATAGAGGATGTGACCGCCACCCTGGCAGTCACATCCTAATCTACACAGAGGGAACGCCGCAGCCCATGCGGACGTTCCCTCCTACTCTGGGGTCGCGGACGGACTTGAGTCCGTCCCCGGTCCTAATGACCCCCTTAGTGTGGTTCACAGGGGGTGTGCTGCTGACCGGGGTACTGGGTGTAAGTGAAGTGTTTGATGCTTTTTCCTCCTCGTCATCATCAGATGAAACATCAACGTATACAGTTTGTTGACTTCCAATTCGGGCATCCTTGATCTCCTGTAGGTGTGCATGCCATTGGACAGTGTGCTGTCTCTCAAGATGACCTCTCTGGCCTCCGGTACCATAGTTGGTACCAAGCTTACCACGACTAACTGCAAGCTTACAAATGCTACAAATGGCTATGTTTTCCCTTTTTGGGCAAACACTAAAGAAGTCCCAAACTGCGGACTTGAAATGTCTGTGTGGGGCGGAGGAGGCGATACTGGTGGTCATGCTGCTAATGCCAGATGAAGTGGAGGATGTGTGTTGCCGAACTTTACTACGTTGTGCACTTGCACCACCACTAATTGAGGTCGAGGTGGATGGAGGTCCCTTCTGGCGAGAAAAAAATATGGAAGCGGTAGGTGGTGGTGTACTAGTTAACAACCTCGTCAACAACATCATGCTCAGCAGCTTTTCGGGCTAGGGTCAAAATGTCTGTTTGCTGCATGCCCGCTGAGGCTGGAGTGGCGTGTATGATGAATGCGTCGTCGTCGTGAGAGTCTTCATCAGCAGGAGTAGTATATGCCACTTCTTCTTCAGCACCACACTCCATAAGTACGAGAGTTTCGGCGACCTTCCTTTTACGGTAAGCTACCTTTGTCAGATCATGGTGTGCCTCACTCTCAGACAGCAGTGGTGGTTCCCAAGTTGGATCCATATCATCAGAAGGAAGGGGGCTTGAAGAAGATGTAGACACCATCCTTGATCTTTTCCTTGCTAGGGATGTGGAAGACAATGAATGATCAGGAGGAGTGGCTTCCTCAAATGATACCTCGGCCTGAATGTCGATTTCCTGATGTGCCCCTACTTCGGGAGGAACAATTATTGTGGGCACTTGTGCCCCTCCATGCACCTCTGCTTGCGCATCTCCTTGCGCTGCCTCTCCTTCCACATGTACTTGGGCTTGTACTTGCACATGTGGTTGTTGAACACTCGTCAGATGAGTTAGAACAACCTGTGTTGATTGAGGGACATTGCTGCTACTTTCTTGCGATGAGCCAACATCACTGGTTGAAGGTGATTGAACAACTAGCTTAAGTGCCTCTGCAGCACCCAAGGGCTTGGACTTAAGTTGGCGTGTTGGTGGTGGCACTGAGCCCAATGGAGCGGGGGTGCTGCTCCCAGCTTGGTCCCCAGCAGATCCTGCTACTGCTGCAGGCGTACTTTTTTTTTATTCCCCAAAAATGTGGCGGGCGGCACACCAGTCTCCTTGGTAACTTGCTTTTTCTGCTCCTTACTGGCAACTTTCTTGCTAGAGGAGCTACGGGGAACTTTTTTTGGGGCCATCTTCTTCAGAGGTCAGAACAGCAGGCCGCAGTTGCACGAGTTGCAGAGTTGTCTTGTCTGTGGCCAGACGTGACGTCGCGTGACGTTATGCTGCACACACACCGCTGCAGGACTTCTTCCTGGCACTGGTGGTTCTCTTGTGCACCTAAAAGCAATGGAAGACAGAGGAACATTAGTAATACACCCCAAAAAGTTGAAAAACACATAACAATCAGCACAATCCCATGCCATCCATGCCCTTAATGATGTTTAAATTCAAGACACCCCACAGAAAGTCTAGGCCCATGCACCACTGAGTACCCCTGGGCATAATGGATAAAAGCTTGGCAAAATGGGTACAGGCCTGAGAACACTGCCTGCCTTCAAAATGGCCCCTTGCCCCCCAGCACATGGCTAGGGCCTGCCTGTACCAGCACTCAAAATGGGCCCCACCCACATGGCCAGTCCCCATAAACACCCCAAAAAAATCGAAAAACACACAAAAATCAGCACAATCCCATGCCATCCGTGCCCTCCATGATGTTTACATTAAAGAGACCCCACAGAAAGACTCAGTCCATGCACCACTCACTACCCCTAGGCAAAAGGCCCCAACAGCAGCCAAAAAAATCGAAAAACACACAAAAATCAGCACAATCCCATGCCATCCATGCCCTCAATGATGTTTAAATTCAAGACACCCAACAGAAAGACCTGGCCCATGCACCACTCACTAGCCCTGGGCAAAAGGCCCCAACAGCAGCCAAAAAAATCGAAAAACACACAAAAATCAGCACAATCCCATGCCATCCAAGCCCTCAATGATGTTTAAATTCAAGACACCCCACAGAAAGACTAGGCCCATGCACCACTCACTACCCCTGGGCATAATGGATGAAAGCTAGGCAAAATGGGTGCAGGCCTGAGAACAGTGCCTGCATTCAAAATGCCCCCTTGCCCCCAGCACATGGCCAGGGCCTGCCTGTACCAGCACCCAAAATGGCCCCCCACCCACATGGCCAGTCCCCATCAACACCCCGAAAAATCGAAAAACACACAAAAATCACCACAATCCCATGCCATCCATGCCCTCCATGATGTTTACATTAAAGTGACCCCACAGAAAGACTCAGTCCATGTACCACTCACTAGCCCTGGGCAAAAGGCCCCAACAGCAGCCAAACAAATCGAAAAACGCACAAAAATCAGCACAATCCCATGCCATCCATGCCCTCAATGATGTTTAAATTCAAGACACCCCACAGAAAGACTAGGCCCATGCACCACTCACTACCCCTGGGCATAATGGATGAAAGCTAGGCAAAATGGGTGCAGGCCTGAGAACACTGCCTGCATTCAAAATGGCACCTTGCCCCCCAGCACATGGCCAGGGCATGCCTGTACCAGCACTCAAAATGGCCCCCACCCACATGGCCAGTCCCCATCACACCCCAAAAAATCGAAAAACACACACAAATCACCACAATCCCATGCCATCCATGCCCTCCATGATGTTTACATTAAAGTGACCCCACAGAAAGACTCAGTCCATGCACCACTCACTACCCCTGGGCAAAAGACCCCAACAGTGCCAAAAAAATCGAAAAACACACAAAAATGAGCACAATCCCATGCCATCCATGCCCTCAATGATGTTTAAATTCAAGACACCCAACAGAAAGACTTGGTCCATGCACCACTCACTAGCCCTGGGCAAAAGGCCCCAACAGCAGCCAAAAAAATCGAAAACACACAAACATCAGCACAATCCCATGCCATCCATTACCTCCATGATGTTTACATTGAAGAGACCCCACAGAAAGACTCAGTCCATGCACCACTCACTACCCCTGGGCAAAAGGCACCAACAACAGCCAAAAAATCAAAAATTCCAAAATTGTAGTTGCAGCAACTGTAATGCCCCAAACAAACTTACTTGTGAAATTTCTAATCCAAAAGTGATCCAAAGAAAGTCAAAAAGGCCTCAAATCCAAATATCCAGCAGCATCCACAAAAAGTAATCCTTCCAGGTCAAGATACGAATGAAAGTGACCAGCACATGAAGAAAGCACTGGATGGATCCTTCTGCAAGGATTCATGGGCTGTTACAGGAACAGGAAGTTGGAGACTGTGGGCCACTTCCTTCCTCCCACCCCCCCCCCAAAATGGACTCCTTGCAAAAAAAAGTGCAGGCAAATGTCAACCTGAGGAGTTATTCTGATAAAAATCATAATTTTCAGAAGGTTTATGGTACGTGCTGGTGGATTTCTTGTGCAGAATTGCAAATTTTGTAATTTCTCGAGTGCGAGATTGTTGCTGCCCGCCGCATCTACGTGTTCGCAATTGCAAACTCCTGCGATACGTGATCGAGGCGTACTCGCGTTGACAAACTCTCGCTGTGCAAGGTGGCAAGCCGCGATGACGTAATCGCGGTCGCCAAACTCCCGCGGGATCCCGCAGCAAGATCCAAAATGGCGCAGCACTCGCAAAATATAGAGAAAAACAACTCGGCAAACGCTGAAAGACGACAAGTGAACGCCTCGCGCCGCAATATTGTATCACCAAGCAAAAAAATCCGCTGTGTGCAAATTTGCGGATTTTCGGTAAATTCGCGAGAGTTCGTGGATTGCGAATTAACCGAAAATCCACAAATTCCGCGAACGGAACAGATTTTACTCACATGCTTAGTTGCCAAGAACTATTCTCTTGGTAAGAGGAGTTTACAGTAAAACTGTGAGCTAGCTGGTATATAGGCGAACATATCCGGTAGGGGTGTCTTGTATCAATCTGGACACCAATCCTACAGTTTATGTTATCTAAACGCGCAGATTCTATATAGATTTAAAGGAACTACATAACAATGAAAATGGATGAATGTGAGAACTAGTCAATGTATGGGTGAGTAAGTGCACAGATAGATAAATGAGTGTGTGACTGAGTGTATTGATAACTAACGGCCAATTTAGTGCTAGAATGAATTGGTATGAGCAAGGATGTAGGGTTGAATAACAGAGTGCCTGAATAGATGCCTTGGTAAGCGGGTAAGTGTGGGATTCATGAGTGAATGCATGGATGGATGTAGACAGTTTACACCATTGTAAGAGGCTGATGCCACAGACTTCTGTAATGTTAATGTTATAAAAATGCCAAGAAGTAGAAACCCTTGTTAACAGAGTCACAGTGATATTAAGAGAGGAACTTTCTCCCATTTTGGTGAGACTGTCAGCAATTGAATTGACTCTCAGAGTTGCTACCAAATATGGGGGCACTTTCCAAGCAGCCAACTGGTGGAGGAGACCCAGTGCCTACCAGATTCAATTTGTATCTCTGGCCTGCCTCATCGAGTAATACCTGTAGAAGCAGCCCAAACCCCAAATCATTACGTAGTAAAAGTAACTCTGCAAGGATTCATGGGCAGTTACAGAAATTTTTCATGAACCCAGGAATTTTTCCCTCAGGGGGATCATGTAGTGCGTAGCATCAATCAATCAATCAATCAATCAGACATTTGTTAAGTGCACTACATACCCACGAGGTTCTCAATGCGCCGGGGGGGAGGTGCAACTACTGATCGAACAGCCAGGTCTTCAGTATCCTCCTGAAGGTCAGCAGGTCTTTGGTCTGTCATAGGCTCAGTGGGAGGGTGTGCCATGTCTTGACAGTGAGGTGGGAGAAGGGTCTCCCGCCGATGGTTGTTCTTCAGATGCGCGGGACGGTGGCGAGTTAGAGGTCGGCAGAGCGGAGCGGGGGGTTGGCGGTGTAGAAGGAGAGCTATCTGTTGAGGTAGGCTGGGCCGGTCTTGTGGAGTGGGTGGGAACTCAAGTGGGCTGCAATGCAGAGGAGTCAGAAGCCATGTTAGGTGACATTCTGTGTATCACAGTTTCACTTCCAACAGGATATGCAGTTTGTATTTATAATATTTTCTCAGTCCCATGGCCAATGGACTGGAGTCTACAACGGTAGGTCAGCTTGCTTACCCTGTGGCAGGACATATAGCGGTACTCTTAAAATTGTTGGAGGTGACTTTAATTGTTAGTTTGAGCCCCATGCGGCCTCTTGTAGCGAGTTTGTCAGAGGAGGATAGAGTCTTAATCATTTTCCCCAGTAAGAAATAACCTGCTCAGGCTATTCAATTGAATGCTCTGACTCTGAACCAGAGCATTCGTGCATGCAATGGGAGAACACACTCAGATAGGGATGAGAAACACACCTTCAACAGACTATCCAGCACAAGTCAGGTTGATTATATATTGGCCGTTGTCAGACTTTGGCCTTTTGTCACAAGCATGGCTGTCATCAATAGACATGACAGCGATCCCAGTGCGCTAGATCTTGTTCTGGACTTTCCATTCCCTAGGAATATAACTGCACGTGCTCAACCCTTGGATGGTAGGCATCAATTAGCTTCTAACAGATGCAGCATACATTGGCGCACAGTGGTCCACTGGTAGGACTTTGTGAAGTCTATTTACAGAGCATCGGGGTTCTTTACAATTGGGACCTTAACCTGGGCCTGGAGACTTCCTTGGCAAAGGTTAGGGAAGTCCATCACAAACTATTTGAAGACCTTGGATTTTTTTTTTTAAAGAGGCAAGGCACCTGGTAAGGAGGAGGTGCACACCTTTGTGGTTTAACAATCGCCAAACTCGCACTGACTAGCTCTATTAAGGCACAGAAGAGGTGTGAAGTTCAAGCAAGGAGAGTTGCATATAAAATTGTTGGTAATAAGGCTAAAAGAGAATGGGACCAAGGGAGGTGGAAGTTACTTTTAGCAGCCACAAGGGACAATGACTAGACCACCGTTTGGAAACTCGTAGCCACTGTGAATACAGAGGGGATTACTACAATTGAAAGTAACAAGGCAGCTGAAGTCTGGAAAACACATTTCTCTAATGTATATTTACCATCCATTGAAAAGAGTACTTATCGGGTATTGTCTAGGAATTCACTCTCACCAATCTTAGAAAGGCCACTGGTTAACTGTGGGTACCCCTGTATTACTTGTAAAGAGGTGGAGCAGGCCATCAGAAACATCATCCCTCTTAAAGCTCTAGGTATTGACAAAATACCTTGGACTTGCTCTTGTCCGAGATTGACGTTTGGGAGCCATACTTTACAGTTGTGTTTAATGCCATCTTATGGGGGTTACTTATGGCACCATCGTGGACAGGGGGCGAAAATCTCCTTATTTATAAGAAGACCTCCCCACTGATCCCAGCTAACTGCAGGCCTATCAGCTGTATAGACACCACTCAGAAACTTTTTTGCAGAATAATTCTCTTGAAGCTTCAACACCGTTTAGAAGATAATACTGTACTTTGTCCCCTGGAAGCAGGTTTCTGTACTTGCACTCTATGATCGATCAAGTATTTAGACCAGCAGATTTAATGGAAAACTATTACGCTTGAAAGGGGTAGACTTTATGCAGTGTTTGTAGACCTCCGTTCTGAAATTAATTTATTTGGTCCAGAGAATCACACTGTGGCAGGTGCTAGGTGAGATGAATGTCACTGTATATTAAAGTCAAATTATTGAGGGATTTCACGAACAGAATTAAGCCCAGGTTTGCTTTGGGAGAGTGATAAGACAGAATATTGAGGCGAAAAAAAATCGAACTACATGAGTATTGAATTGGAAATATCGTAGAGTGGAAATATTGAGTGCAAGAATATCGTTGCCAAAAACATCGATTTGAAGGTAAGTAATATTGATTTACAAAATGTATTAGTCATTATTATCGTTTGCAAAAATATAGTTTAAAACATCAATTTTTTAATTAGTGTTATGTATTTTAGTATATACTTTAAATATATGTCTTGTTATTTTTTTGTATAAGTATTGTTTGTTTTCTAATGTGTTAAATTTCTAGGAGGTGTTCCACTGTTTTGTTCAGTTTATTAGTATTACATAAAATGTAATTACATTTTGTGTCTTTTAGTTCTGTAGCAGGTTGTAGGTTTATAGTTGAATAGGGTGGGAAGTAATTTAATTATAATACATAAATGATACTTTTTTTAATTAATGATATGTATTTAATTGATATTTAATAGTGTTAATTTTGCTTTTATTTTTTGGGGTACATTTTATGGGGGGGTTGTGTGGTTTATAGGGGTAAACGGTGAGAAGTAATTTATTTTTAATTAATTAATAATTTGTTCTTAATTAATATTAATAAATTAGTTTATAATTAGTTATGGTAATTGTGTAATTTTTAGGTGTGGGTTGTGGGGCTAATAGGGGTAAAGGGTGAGAAGTAATTTATTTTTTAATTAATAATGAATAATGTGTTCTCAATTAAAAGTAAAGAATTGATAATTCGGTGCGTGTTGTGGGGTTCATTGGGGCAAAGTGTGGGAAGTAATGTACTCTTAATTAATTATTAAATAGTTGATAATTATTAATAATTAATTAATTGATAACTATGTTAATTACTTAATTACATTTTTGGGGGGTGCTTTGTGTATTTAGGAGTAAAGGGTAGGGAGTAAATTAATTTTACTTAATTTATAATTAATTGTTAAATACTATTAGTTATTTAATTGAAATTTAATTTTAATTATGTAATTAATGTTTTTAAAATTCAATTTTAGGTGTAGGTTGTGTGATTTTAGGGATAAAGGGTGAGAAGTTAATACATTTGAACAAATTACAATTTGGTTTCTAATTATTAATATTTGTGTAATTGATAATTAATTATGTGAATTGTGAAAATAAAAAAATAAAAACTTTTTAGATGTGGTTTCTGGGTTATATAGGGACATGGGGTGGGAAGTAAATCAGTTTAAGCAATTAATAATTGTATTAATAATAATTATTAATAATGTAATAATTAATTGTGTTTTGTGTGGGTATACTGTTGGAAGTACATTGATTATATTTAATCATTAATTATGGAAAATTAATTTGTTGATAAATATTTATATTCAAAGTGTGAATAATTTTTTTAGGAGCAGATTGTAAGTTTTGTGGTGTTATGGGGTGGGAAATAACTAAACCAAATGTTTGTAATAATTAATGGTTTTGTCAATAAATAATCTCTAAATAAAAATATTGATGTGTATGAAAATCATTTTTGTATTTTATTTATAATAATATTTGTAGGTATTTGTGATAAGTATTTAACATTATAACATGTTTTTACTTCTTACAATTTTTGTATATATATTTCTTTGAACATATTTATATATTTTTTATTTACTTCGTTTTAAAATATTTTTCTTTTGCTGAAGATATTTTGCTTTTTTTTAATGTTGAACTGGCTGGATTGGGAATAGTAAATTTTACTCCTCCACTATCCAACACTTTCCCTACTGTTGCATTTACTCGAGTGGGAATAGTACAATTTACCCCTCCGCAATCCAGTGCTTTCCTACTGTAGCACTAACTGGAGTGGGAATAATACATTTTATCCCACTGCAAACCAGCGCTTTCCCTACTGTTGCACTGACTGGAGTGGGAATAGTATATTTTACACTTTCGTAATCCAACACTTTCCATACTGTTGCACTCACTGGAGTGGGAATAGTAATGTTTACCTATCCGTTATCGAACTTTTGCAATCACTGGAGTGGGACTAGTACATTTTACCCCTCCGCTATCCAACACTTTTCCTACTGTTGCATTCACTGGAGTGGGAATAGTACATTTTACCCATCCGCAATCCAATTCTTTCCCTACAGTTGAACTGACTGGAGTGGGAATAGTACATTTTGCCCCTCCGCAATTCATCACTTTCCCTTCTATTGCACTGACTGGAGTGGGAATTGCTTTTCTTGTTCATTATAAATTATATTGCTGTGTTAAGTGTGGTGAGAATAGTAGATTGTAGTATTTTGTAATATTATATTTTACATAATTTATATTTATTGTAGTTAGAATAGTAAATCTTATTTTTGTGTGGTGTAAAATATTTTTTAACTGTTGTTTTGTTTTAGGTGGAAGTATTATGTTTATGTTTATTTAGTTGAAACATGTTTTCTTTTTCATGTGGTGGGAAGTGTATATAAATTTATTTTAATTTGTAATAATTTATTTCATGTTGCAATTTAAATAGTTATGTGTTTGACTTATTATGGTAATAATATAATTTGCAATATTTTTTGTTTGAACCTTTTTTTAATTAACTTGTAACATTTGTGTGTAGTTTATTTTTTTATTTTAAACTAAATTGATTACATTTTTTAAATATTTTATATTTTTGGTATATTTAAATATGCTTAGATATATTTTTGATAATATTATGCTATTTAGGATTTTTTAAATGTTATTGTTAACCAACATAATAGTTTATATTTTTTAAATCTGCATGTGCGTGTGTTAGCATTTAATTTATGCTTATTTTTATATTTTAAATTACATATATTTTAAATTTGATACTTAATACAATGATATTATCGTAAACTAAATTTTTGTATCAATATTTTTGTACATGTTTAAGTATAAGGAATTGATATTTTTGCATTTTATATTTTACCTCAATTTTTTAACATCTATATTTTTGCGGTTGATATTCTCTCAGTGAATCCTTTGGAAGGTATGAGCAGTAGCAGACCCGTTCCCAGTCAGCAAGGGTGTAAGACAAGGCTGCGTTCTTGCCCGACTTTCTTTACCAGGTACATTAACGATGTGGTTGCCTGTTTAAATGCCCGTGACAATGATGCTCCTAAGCTAGCAAACATGAGGGTTCTGGCCCTCATATTTGCAGTTGAAACCCTTCGCTTATCCAACTCGCTGATGGGGATTCCGAAAATTCGGGATGAGTTTAGGAGTTTCGGTGTCTAGAGCAGGCTGGAAATCATTATACGCAAAAAAATAATAACTTGGTTTTCAACCCATGTAACACCACACATTCTAACCCCACTTTGAAAGGAACCCTGCTAGATCAGGTTCATCTATTTGAGTTTCTGGGTATGACCCTTGATGAGAAGCTGGATCGGGCCCACCACATTTCGAAACAAAGGCTCAAATTTGAGCAGCTAGTTGGGGGGCTATTGATGGTTCACGGAAGGTCCTTCTATACATCAGTTTCCCCAGTTGTCCAGTTGTATTGCTACCAAGCATTTGGTGCAGTCCTTTATGGTGCCAAGCTTTGGGAAAACAAGACTTCAAAAGCCTTAGAAATTGTTGACAATCAGTTTTTGAGGCAAGTGTTGTGCTCCTTTGATCCCATTAAGTCTTGATTTAGGGCTAGGACAATATCTGAAATAATTGAAATCAGACCTTTAATCTTTTGGAGAAAGCTCTGGGCCACTCCCCACCGGCTATCTTACCAACATGGGATAGAGGAAATACAGAGCCTCCTCAGTGCTGGCAAGCTTCCCTGTATTCAATATAATAGAGATACACTTTTCTGAATGGGAATAACCAACCACTGAGAAGACCCGGGCGAGTCAGGCTAACGTATAAGTAAATGGAAGCTTAAAAGGAAGTTCAAGATTTTCATGTTAGATAAGCTTTTGTCAACACAGGCTTTGGGCACCCTAAAAGACCTTTTGTCTTGATGAAGGATACTTACCTTGCAGAACCATTTCTAGATGAAGTAAAAACCAAGCCTGGCTAGGAAACTGTATGTACAGTTTAAGTAGGGATCCTTACCACTCCGTACGTACACTTCAAGCTTGGTGGACCTTGCCATTCCAGTAGAGAGGTCTGTCCATCCTGCGTGTTTGTTAAGGAGGCAGTAGCACACATGCTTCTTTGCCCAGTCTATAGAAGGCCCTGGGCCAAATGCGTAATCCCTAAATGTAGGAATCTCTGCATCAGTCGACATGAGGTGGCATGCAGAGTTACACAATCAGATGATAGTAAACTCATTATATTTTCTGTTACACAGTACCCATTTGCTATTTGACACATAAGGAGGAAATTGTATCAGTACCTTTGGATAATGCTGCTGAGTGCTTGTCACTCTAATCTGATAATGTATGCACAGTTGTTGGGACAATACTTTTACGAGTACTGTATTGATACCTGTGTATGGATATTACACTAGAAATATTTGCTTTATCATTTTATAATGTGATTCTTTTGAAGGTATTCATATTGTAATAAACTGTGCTTTATTGTGTTTTACTAATCACATGCTTTTAACGTTTCTACTTATTGTTTTTATATTTATATCTATTAGAATTTTAATATGATCCTAATTTTTGGTTATTTGATTTTTGTTACTTGTGTGTGTCTTTTATGGCATAATGATAAAATAAAGAGTATTGAACTGGAATCAGATAAGTAAACAATTGAATTTGACTTGAGTTATAGAGGAATCTATGACGATACCACGCAGTCCTTCTCATCCCAGTCTCCTGCCTCCAACCAGCCAATAAAAACGCTTAAAAAACAAAAAGCCAAAGGTCATGCCATGCCTGCTCTCTACAAGTACCAGTCACAAACACAGTCACAAACACAGTGGGAGGGAGGGAGGGAAGATGACTGGGACGAGGCGGACCCTAATTGGGCTAATGAAGATTACTGGTAAGTAACAAGACATTGCCCCCTCATGGGTCCTCCTCGTCCCAGTCCTAACAAAGTGAGGAACTCACAAGCAGAGAACCAAGAAGAAAAAAAGTACAAAACTTTAATCAAACAAATGATTGCTGAACAGCAGCAATCAGAACAACAACCGCAAAACTGTCAACAGAGTCATGTAAAACATTAAGTCAATAATGCGAACAAACGTCTGATGGGACTGCCAAGTGGCCGCCCTACAAATCTCCTGGATAGAGACCCCCGTCACCTCAGCCCAGGAAGCGGACACAGAACATGTTGAACGACCCTGCGCAGGAGACAAAGAGGGCAGAAGGAAGCCGAAACCTCAACAAATGCTGGAGGTAAATCTGAAGAGCCCTGTGAACATCCAAAGAAGAAGGAACGATGGAATCCCCCTGCCGTCGGCAAATCAGGAATAATCACTTCCTGCATGCAAATGGAACCTAGAAGAAACATTAGGCAGAAAAGCTGGGTCAAGCTGCGAAAAAAATCCATCCTGCAGGAACTGCAAATAAGGGAAAGAAATAAGCAAGGCACCCAACTCACCCAACCATCGAGCTGAGGTGATGGCCAACAAAAACGCCCCCCTAGCAGACAACCACAAGTCCGCCTCCAACAAGGGCTCAAAAGGGGGCAATTGCAGATCCCGCAGAACAGTAGAAAAATCCCCAAAAAGGCACAAGCACAAGATAGACCGGACGACGAAGCCGAAAGCTCAGAAGAAGCCAACTCACCAAAGGGGCAACAACCTTTAAGGAAGTCCCCGGACCTCAACAAGCACGAACCTCAGTCCATTGAGCAGACAACGTGGAAGGGGAAAGGTCCTTCAAAAAAACATCCCAGAGAAAATCCAGCACAGAAACAGGATCCCCAAGCACAGGATCCACACTATGTGAAGAACACCAAGAGACAAAAGAGCCCCAATTTTGACCAGAGCACATAAGGGTTGAAGGCCGAAACGGAAACTGGATGTCACGGGCCACTACAGAAGAACAGCCCTAGGACTCCAACTTAACCCGCTCAAGAGCCAGGCCATCAATCGCAAACGATGAAGACAAGGCAGAGACAGGAGCGGAAACTGAAGTGGAGCCGAAACCAAGGGAAGCCGAACAAACCGGTACCCCGCCAGCCGCAACAGGAGAGGAAAACAAATGCGGCGAGGCCAAAAGGGAGCAATGAACAGGACTGACACCCTCCCCCCAAAACTTATGCAGCACCCTCTGGAGGAGGGGACTAGGAGGGAAGGCATACAGAAGGCCTGAAGGCCAGAGAATCAAAAGAGCATCCACCGCCCAAGCCTGAGGACACATCACCTCCGCCAAAACCTGGGGAGATCAATCCAGGGAGTCCTGAACCAAAGATAAAGGTCCTGGAACAAAGAGACGGTACAGAACAGAGGGCAGAAGGTTGCGGCTCAAAGCATCCGCATGAAAATTCAGCTGTCCCGGAATGTACACAGCCCTAAAGGCCAACAGGTGAGATTTCGCCCAGGCACAAATCATGGAGGCCAGCAGATTCAGAGACGTGCACTTGGTCCCCCCTGACGGTTTAATTAACAACGAGCAACCTGATTATCGGTATGAACCACCAGATTCATCCTGTGGAGATGAACCTGAAAGAACTGCACCACCTCCCAGGTACCAGCCAGCTTCCTCCAGTTTGAGGAACGGGCGCTTTTCCTTCGAGGCCACTGACCCTTGGCCTCCAAGGATCCCAACGTGGATCTCCAACCCCAAATACTGGCATCAGTGGTCAACAAAAGGGGAGGAGGAAGACGAAACTGCACCCCCTTCTCCAGATTGAGAGTGCAAAGCCATCAGTCCAAGTCCTGAATCAGAGCAGGAGAGAGAGAAACCAGTATCTCATAATCCACCCGTGAGAAGTCCCACCGAGCCAACAGATGAGTCACCAAGGGCCCGAGATGCAGGCGAGCTCAAGAAAGCACAGCAGTGGTGGCAGTCATCAATCCCTGGACCCACATCTAAACACGAGCCGGGCCAGAAGGGCGACTCAACAGATCCCGCAACAGAGTCTGCAGGGAAAGGATCCAAACAGGAGGGAGAAACACCGCCCCCAGAGTGGTGTCGAACAGACCCCTGATGAACTGAAGTCTCTGAACAGGATTCATATGAGACTTGGCCAGATTCAACTTGAACCCCAGATCCTGAAACAAGGGAAATGTAGCCTCCATCGTCAGAACAGCCTTAGGAAAGGAGGAGGCAGAGATCAATATAAGGAAACACAGAGAAACCCCGATGCTGCAAAACCCCCACAGCAGGAGCCAATTCCTTGGTAAAAGTCCTGGGAGCAGTGGAGAGGTCAATCGGCAAAACCTGAAACTGGAAATGCATCCCCTGTACTGCAATCCTCAGGAACCGTTGACTGGCAGGATGGACCGGAACATGACAATAGGCGTCCTCCAAGTCCAGAGAAGCCAAAAAATCCCCCTCCTGGATGAGGGGAATGAAGGACTGCAAGTTGACCAGCCGAAAATGATCCAACCGTACCAACTTGCTCAAAGCTCGGAGAGTCAGAATTGGGTGGAAGGAACCATCTGGCTTTGGGACCAGAAACAGATGGGAATAGAACCCCAGGCCTCTCCTCCACCGGAACCAGCACAATAGACCCTTTTGACAACAACATGGCGATGCCGGAAAACATGGCAGACCGCCTCAAGGGGTCCCTTGATAACGGGGTAAAATGAAAGAAATCCAGAGGAGGAGGACCCCAGAAGGGAATCTGGTAATCCCACTTGATGATAGACCAGACGCACTGGTCAGAAATTAGAACTGACCAACGGGCCAGAAACAACCGGAGCCAAGCCCCCACCATGGCATAGTCACTTTTGCCCCGCACCAGGGGGTTGCTGTAGTTGAGACCAGGATTTATAATGGAACGCGGCCCCCCTACCTCAATCCCGACCACGAAAGGGCTGAGAAGACAAATCCCCCTGAAATCCCTGTTTTTGAAAAAAGGACTTCTTCTTAGGCACAGGCTTGAAAATATTTCAACATTTTCTTGTCCTCAGCAGACCACTGTACCATCGCATTCAAATCGTCCCCAAAGAGACAGGGGCCCTCCACAGGCAGCTTATGGACCAAGGCCTCCTGAGCAGCATCAAGACGCCAAGGCTTGGTCCAGGGAGACCTCCTACTAGCCACAGCTGCCCCTGCAGCCAACAAGAAGGCCCACAAAGAATCAGAAGTCACATCCGAGAGGAATTGTGCCAAGACCTTCATCTGAGCCAAGACAGTTGTAGGGTCCCCTTGATCCTGCAAACAGTCAAACAACTTCTCAAAATCCTTCAGAAGGACCTGCGAAGCATTGGCCGCATAAGTGCTAGCACGCACCCCAAAATGAGAAGCTGCATAAGAACGCTTGAGAGCAGACTCCGCCTTCCGCTCCACCGGCAAAGAAGACAAAGAAGAAACCAAGGAGGACAAAAAGGAATTGACCTTAGGAACCAGAGGATACTGGGTGTTAAAGTCAGCCAGGCGATTCCGCTTCTCCAGAAAGTGAGGAATACCATGCTCTCAACCTCCAGCCATTCCTTAGTCAGGATATCCTTCAGGACAGCATGGAAGGGGAGGTCAACCACCACAGAGGAACTATACTGGGAGTAAAACCCCTCATCAGATAATGATTTAGGGACAAAACCAAGGACCTCTTGAATATAGACTAGCATGTCTGAAAAAACCTTGCCCTGGACGTACTTTCCCTTAGGGGAATTGTCCATTTCCTTATCATCATCCTTACACTTCTTCGCCGCAAGCTCCAGCAGCGCAGACTGGACAGTAAAATTGATCAAATCAGCCCTAGAAATCTGCAAAACCTCATCCTCTTGCAGGTCCTGGGCATTATGCTGCTTGGACACTGCCTTCACAGGCACCAGAGAGGAAGCCCCAACACTCATGGCCAGAGCAAAAAGGACTAACCACACAGGAAGCTTCAAACACACAAAAGGAAGTGCCCAGCAACTCCCCTGAAATACTGCCCCCAATTAACCAAGTCCTGTGACACAAGACTTGAAAAGAAAAAGGGCAGCCCTGCAGTCTCCACCCACAGCCACATACAATCAACTTGGCTGCGGGGCCGGACGCTACTGGAAACCCCCAGGGCCAGAATGACCCGAGATTAGGACAGCAGGAAAGCTCCCCGCCCCAGCCCAGCACATGCGTGGGGAGAGTCCTGGCCAGGGAGCAGGTGTGCGGCCGACCAGAGCACCATTACGGCCCGCCCAGACACAGAAACAAAAATCAGAACAGAAGCTCAAAACAAGACCATAAAGCATTTTTGAAGAAACTCATGGCAATGCCTTTACCATCAATTCCTTTACAATGAATTTCGTTGTAAAAGCATGAATGGCAGAGGCATATGTGTGGTAAAGGTTGTGTGTGGTAATGGTACCCTTCACAGACCTTCCGATGCTCCCAAAACTTAAAACGCTCCGATGCCAGACCTGAACCATAATTTCAACACCCACCGCAACCCCTCCCCATCCTCCAGATTCAAAGTCTCCCTACCCATAAGCCTTAAACACCACTCCTTTCCTCTTTCCAAGCCCTGTAAACCATCCCGCCCTGAGTCCTAAAACCTGCCCCCCACCACCTATTAATAACCTCAACCCCAGCCCTGAGTCCTAAAGCCAGACCTGGCAATGAATAAGCCCTAAAGCCCCCCATTCCAGCCCTGAGCACTAAATCCCATGTTTGCCTTTCACTTGTAAAGGAGGGATGGGGGCGTAGGAAGTTCCTCTGACGCGCAGGATTTTTTAAAATCTTTTTTTAAACAGAAGCAGAAAAACAGAAAGAATACTCCAAGACTGAAATGTGGCTCTGAAGACTGACGTCTTTTCTGCAAAGGGTCTCTAATGTTGAGGTAAAGATGCTGACGTAAGCCACCCATATGCCTTTGCCATCCATATGCCTTTGCCACGCATATGCCTTTACCATGCATGTTCCTTTACCAATATATGTCATTACTTTTCATACCTTTACAATGTAATTCGTTGTAAAGGAATGCTTGCTAAAGGCTTGCAGGTTGATCAGGTTGTGAAATCAAGCGTGGTAAAGGTTATGCGTGGTACTGTAGTCCGTGGTAACAGCTGCAGTGTAAATGCATTGCGTGTAAATGGCTGTTTCCCATATGGATGACTGCGGCACTGCTCCACAAGGTCAATCCTCTAGGCACCAATGTAGACCCACTGGTATGCTACTGCAGTGTTAACCGATTTGCAAAAGCTATGTCATGTTATCTTTCTTTTTTTGAACTTGTCATTTCTGGATGTGTTATGTAACCAACCACTGTGACTTTGTCAATTTTTACACAGTTATGATCTCACAGGCATTTATTCTGATTTAGAGTGGGCAATCAGTATCCTACATCAAAAGCTTGGCAGAGTACCTTGTCAACCAAACTGACGGGCCTGTGCTCTATTTAGAGTCGGACGGATCATCATGTTTCTGACAGCTGTGCCCTGTTGGCTCTGCCATCGGATATCCTACACCAAAGGTGTGCGTACATCAGATATATTTAAATTGAACATTCTAAATTCCTTATTTCTGTTAGGAAACACTGGTGTCCCGAACAGAAATTTAAATAATTGACCACCATACCCTTGGAGAACACTGCCGAGCTGTAATTATTGTCATTTATTTTTAGTTTTTCCAAAAGACACTCTCAGTTTGGGAATTTGTATTTGAAAAAAAAAAGTTTTATATGCAGCAGCCTGAAACATGGTAGCCATTCACCAAGCTTTCAGCGTCTTCATAAGCTGATGTGATGGCGGCTTTTCTGCAGGCACAGAGATCGCAGCAGGGCCAGTGGAGATTTCAAAATATTATGGGTTTTACTTCTGCCCGGGTGGCAGAGGAAAGACTTTTGTCACACTGACACACAGCAAGCTGGAAGCCCTTTAGAAGAGCAACTGGAACGCGAGCAGACAAAGCAAGTCCTGGATGCTGCTGCCTGAAAAATAAATCAAGCTGGATCTAAGCAAAACGAATTCTTCATAGATCTTTACAATTCACCGAATTTCTGTGGATACCACCTGTTCATGCTCCTTTCCCCATGCACGCATGCACTAAGAGCATCAACTGGGATTGTGGGGACTGCAACACCACTCTTCCGCTGATCGTTCCTGCACAGGGCATTTTAAACCATTAGGAGGGAGGGCTGGAAATAGGTCACTGTTTAAGGTGAACGGATCCTGTTTCACATATTTTACTAAACTTCACCATCAGTGACAAAGTCAAAACACAGAAGTAATTTTTAATTTAGGAACATCTTAGAGAACTGTGTTGCCTCACAACGTATCCAACAAATCTGGCTACGTTCTGTGAGAATGATATTCTCGACACCCTGCAATCAGGATTCAGAATAAGCTGCATCACAGAGACAGATGTCCTGCAAATAACTGGTGGCAATGAGGACTCGTGCCTTCTCATCCCCCTACACATCTCTGCAGCATTCGATAGACCAACTGCAAAGTAAAAGGAGGGAACATCACAGTCTCCTCCACAGTAATAGGGTTCAAATCCTTAAGTCCCTTGCTTACACTTGACCACACAGGTCGATCTCAGTCCAACTAGTTTACTAGCCAATCAGGCTGGACGTCTGCCAAAGCAGCAAAGATTTTGATAAGCTAAAACATAGGAACACCTAGTGGCTTGGCCACAGTTACCACTTAGATCACAAGCACTTTTCTATGAAGAATTTTTAGGTTGCTCATACCTAGCCTCAGGTGAGGAATATAAAAAGTTTTAAAGCACCCTGTCTTCTGTTATGGGTGCCTTGGGTTACCTCATGACTTCCAAACGGTCACAGTCAACAGCACAGGGCAGGCATTTGAAGCTTCCAGGCAGGATATAAGTAGATTTCAGATCTAGAGAAATATTTCTGTATGTCATGGCCTTCACTGGGTTACATAGAACACATACAATAAGACATTTTGGAAAAAATAGACGTACAGCACATTGAGCCCCAGTAATTGATATGACCATGGTCCTTCGAATCTGATCTAATAATTTGGAGATGTCTATTTAGTCTGAAGTAGGTCACATCTATGGAGAGGTGAGTCTATTTTGGAGGACCATTGTTCTCCTTTGCCTTTGACATATTCTTCCAGTGCCATACTACATTTCCTATTAGTCCCCCCTGATTGATTGTCTTCCATTCCCCCCACTCTATCCCTCAGCTTTTGGTGAGATACATTAGCACTGTGACAAATTCAGTGCTGAAAGCGGTCATAGAATTATGAACCACCAATATGGCAAGCTCACAGTAAAAGAGAAAGCAGAAATACCTTTTTGTCCCAGAGTACAATTATGTAAGTGTGAACAACTCAAAAGCTGGGTATGTATCTCTGTAGTTAAATCATGTTCTGCAAATTACTTCAATATGAAGATGGTGGGAGGCGTAAACTATATAGGTACAGCTTCCAGGTGAATGTTTGAGTATACTGCAGAAAAGATGTCTTGCAGCTGATTAGGAGTCTGACCAACAGCTACGGTCACACATAGGACATACAGTATGTATGAACATCCTGTGATTCTAGGCAAATCACTTGATCTCCCTGTGCCTAACAAAAATTATTGTGTCCTCATGTAATGCAACTGGGGCTATGTAAAGCGCTCTGATACCCGATTCGGGTCTAGTTCGCACTATATAAAACTCTGTAAAATAAATAAAAATAAATGGTCAATCAGCCCACTCTTATCAAGAACTTAAAGGAATGCAGGGAAATAGAACGGAAACTTCTCAACTGGTTAATCTCTGTTCTCAAAGACCATAGTCAGCAAATAAAATTGAACCATATCCGTTTGGGCCCCTCTGCTATTGAACAAGGCGTTCCTCACGGCTCCATTCTCTCACCCACACTTTTTACTGCCACATCAAACCCCTCAGCTCTATTTCCAGTCATACCAATATCACCTATCATTTTATACTGATACCACTAAAATTCAGCTTGAATTATCCTCTCCAGAAAAAATAACACCCCTAAACTCAGTCCTAGAAAACTTACAATCATGAAGGACATGTCTCAATCTGAATCCACTCATAGTGGAATCTCTCCTTCTCTCACCTTTGTATACCTCTATTATACCTCAATCATGGATCAACACGCTGAGGCTGCAAACACTTGCTGATTGATTGCACTAAATCCCTCAATGTTATCCTCAACAAGAAACTTAGGGGCATATTCACAAGGAGCTATCGCCGAATTAATGGCACTTTATGGCAGCCAAAGTCGAAAAAAATGTACCTCCCCATTCACAAGCTGGTGTTAACAGCCACAGCACCAGTTTACCCGCCATAGCAGGCGCAAAAAACATCGCCACAGCAGCCCCCCCAAACTATCGCTAATGAGATGCAGAGTAGGCATTCCTGTGCAAAAAGCCGCAACAACACGACACCACAACACGCTCAACGACCAGCCATATCAGCCATAAGAACCCAAAACAGTCGATAAGGCACGTTAGCAGCAGGAAATTAACACCTGCCCTGACCTGGTTAAAAGTTGGATGGCAACCTGCAGCACCAAATGGAGCCCAGTCCAGGGCGTCATCAGAAGGGCAACAGATGTCATGGAGCCACTCATCATACAGCCCGGCCACCCAAGAGGGCCACAACACCCACCACCCCCACCCCAGGTTCCTAACCCCCAAAGACAGTGGTCCCCCAGGAAATGCACCTGCCTCACAGAAGCAACATCTGACTATGTCACTGTCTACTACAGGCTGAAAGGTAAAACCATCCTACTCATACTGACCATCATCGCCTAACAGGCCTACTGCACCAACACAGAGGACAACAAACATCCCACCCCACACCAAGCTGCTGGCTGTGCTGCACTTGTTGCCCCCTGGCACACCCCAACCAACACCGCCAGAGTCAGAGGAGTCTCACAGCCATTAACATCCAAGTCCCCCATACCTGTCCTGGGCATCACCATCACCCTGGCACCCCAGTCCACATACGTCCAACACAGTGCACAGGATCTGCTGGAGACCAAGCAAGGACCATACACCATAGCCAGATGCCTGCACTTGTTTGGGGGCAATCCACAGCACACAAGTCCTACCTTTGCCCCCTGGTGACACAGCACACA
The DNA here is from genome assembly GCF_964263255.1 of Lissotriton vulgaris. Lineage (NCBI taxonomy): Eukaryota > Metazoa > Chordata > Amphibia > Caudata > Salamandridae > Lissotriton > Lissotriton vulgaris. Next base: position 957,361,767 of record NC_141694.1, read on the forward strand.
ATCACTGCAGCAGGAAGCACACGTCACACATCAATGTGCAGGCAACATCATAACACCGTGGGACGTTCACCAATAATGCCTCCAAATACACAGCCAGTGTGCATGAGTTCTTCATCCTCTGACAGACCATCAGCAACCAGCGTCCCCAGGATGGCACCAAGGGAAATTCACAGCCCCTTGGCAAGTTTCAAATTAACACCCCACTCACCTCAACTCCACAACCATGCAATTCAAGACTCTGGCAATGCACATGTCACAAAATCACAACCAACATGCACAACAACATGCCCACCCACCAGACACGACAGAACAACTTACAATGGTAACCTGGGCAAGCCGTGAACATGAGCCATCAACGGCATGGCACCTCAGCCAAACAATAGCCGAATGTGGGGAGAGGTGGCAACCAGGCATGTGTGAAGGATGCAGTAGAGCCATGATTGGGAAAGTACACCATGTCAAGAGTGGTGGCGATGTGCTGGACAGACCGCAGTCTGCACAACACACCCATATCCACAGCGACATACATCTCTGGTGTATGGAGTGGAGTGGACAGTGGATTAAACCATGTCACCCCACCCAGTGAGGGTCCTCGTGGAAATGTTGCTTGTTACGTCCCCCCATAAGTGTGAGCAGAGTGGGATGGCCCAGCGTAGGCCAGGCAAGCTTAGAGGTGTGAATAAAAAGCACATAGCCCTGGGCGTGGTCCTCTTCCAGAAAGCCCAACATCTCTGCAGGGCGGCACCTCTCACCATGCCATGAGGCCGACGCCGTCCTCATGAGTGGAGTTGCCTGTGATCCTGTGTGCCTGCCACTCCCCGGCCCACTGGACCACAAACCCGTCAGGCCCGCCCCTGCCCAGCCAGGCCGCACTGATCACCTGCTGACACCGGCCTGTGTCAAGGAGGGTCCACCACGAGCCTGTGCAAGCTCCAAGCCCGAGGCCCATGACCCTGCCATCCTCTCAGACCATCGGTGGCCCCCCAACACTGGCCCACATTACTCCTTCCTCATTCACATACTACACCGGTGTCCTCTTTCGCCCAGTAGGTTCCATATGTGAAACTGTGTCCTGGGTCCTGAATGGCAGTGACCCCAAATCTGGGCCAGCAGCCACAGGACCAGACCCTCGATCAGTGAGGCATAGTTCAATATGGACATCTTGTGACACGTGGTACCACAAACCCTGTTCAACGCCAGTCGGCTACACGTGGTGCCACTAACCCCGTTCAACACCAGTCGGCTACACATGGTGCCACAAACCTTGTTCAATGCCAGCCGGCTACACATGGTGCCACAAATCCTGCTCAACATCAGCCGGCTACACATGGTGCCACTAACCAGACCCGCCAGGATATCGCGATTTCGCGATTTCGCGATTTGCTGCGAAATCGGCACTTTTGTAAAAATGCCGCAATTTTTACAAAAGTGCCTGCGAAATCGGCACTTATGTAGAAATCGCGGCATTTTTAGAAAAGCCGCTATATCCTGGGGGGGTATTAGGAGCAGACGGGCAGACGGCTCTGTATGTAAATAGCGGTTATCAGGCTGATGAGGTGCGAACACGCCACTCTGTTGTTTTCCTTATTTACAAAGCCCCCCTACATTCTGTGTAATTGCGGCCTGGCCTGCTTTGTGTACATAGTTCTGCTGTATTCAGAACGGCCTAACACAGATGTCCTGTGCAGAGATGGCAGTGGGGAGAAAAAGTCCCCGCGCGCAGATCCCACTGTTAAAAGGTGGAATGTGAAAGGCCGAGCAGATGGCCTGCGATGCACAACTCCATGGTGAGAGTCCTTGGCACGGGCAGGAACGCGCGTTTAGGGCCGCACATTTCACTCGAGATGGCTCTGATTAAATGCCGGGAAAGCAGGCCGTGCAAAGCTCCCAGCAGGCTGAGGAAAATGTAGTCAGGTGTATGCAGACAGGTGTCAACAGTCCGTTCTAATGCCAAGGCCGCAGAGAAGAAACATTCTGTTACTGTCACTATATGTGTAATCGTTTTTCAACTTTCAACCTAATAAACCCCTGAAATTTAATTTTACAGATAATTGTGCAGTGTTCTGTTCTCTTTACACATAACACCTCTGAGTCGCCTTACACAATAGAAACCCAATAAACCTACATGCTGTAATACATACAGTACAGGGGTTTCCTCCTGTGGATATATTTTCCCTTATTATCCTTTAAGTATCTGTTGAAATAGAAAACGTCCCCTGCATGGCTCTGAAGAGCGTGCACACCTGCCTCAAACCCCCCATAGTTAGGGTGACCAACCATCCGTAAATTTCACGGACAGTCCGTCATTTCGGCCGTCTGTCCGTTGTCCGTGAAGGAATCTCTAACGGACGCCATTTGTCCGTCATTTTAACAGGGCACCGGTTGCCTGACCCTAAAGCCGGCACAGCTTGCACCCACCTCCCTTCTTCACTCCGATGCTGCACCAAAGCTCCTCAGATACTCAGCAGCAATGGAGAGGCACAGTGGGATGGCAACCCTCACACCTCCAGCCCTTGATGACCTGTTAAGAGGTGCTTGAAGGTGACTGAGAGGGAGGGGCTGCAGCTTCAGGAGCAGCGACATCTATTCACATGCAAACAGTCCTGAATGTGTCATGTCTCTGCTATTTAGAGGGGGGCTCACACGTTCCATTTCTACCCAGGGCCCACACATCTGAGACTCGGCCAGATTACACCCCTGATTACACCGAGGCAGCACGTGGTTCTCTTCACAGAGCGTAATTACTGTCACTAAATTGTAAGCAAACCTCGGTTCTTCAAACATGCAGTCTATAATTTAAGAAAATACAGAAATGGCACAATCGTACCCACACTGATTAACAAAGTATGGAGGACAATCAGTTCAATCAGTTCTCTTAGAGCATCTCCTGTAAGTACTGTACATCACAGTGGGGGATGGCATTTTGGACAGAGAGCCTGTCTTCTCGTTGTCTTGTGCAGGAGGGGGCGAGGACCCCAAGATGATACTAGAATACTGCATGCCCACCCCTGTGCCCACCCTGGTGGATCCTGTTCCCCCTTGTGTGATGGCTCCTACCCCCCCCCCCGCAGTGATGGCTCCTGTCCCCCCATGTGATGGCTCCAGCCCCCCCCCTGCCTGTGATGAATCCTGTCTCTGCCCTGGGTGGCTTCTGTCCCAGTCCTGGAACGGCCCCTGCAGCGAGGGTGAAGTTCTTGATGGGCCCCTTCTCAAAAGGGCTCAGCTCAAAATTAATATGGAAAGGTCGGCGAGTAAGTAAGTGAAGGGATGAGTGAATGGCTGGATGAATTAGTGAAAGGGTGAATGGATGAATGAAAGATTGAATAAATGGATAATGAGAGAGAATGGATGGATTGATGAGTGAGGGGAAGGATGGAGAGAAAATGTAAATAGCTGGATGTATGGGTGGAAGGGTAGCTGGATGATGGATGAGGGGAAAGATGGATAAGAGGAAGGATGATGGATGAGGAGAAGGATGGATGGATGGATGGAGGGGAAGGATGGATGGATGAGGGGAAGGATGGATGGATGGATGGATGGAGGGGAAGGATGGGTGGATGAGGGGAAGGATGGATGGATGGATGGATGGATGGATGGATGGATGGATGGATGGATGGATGGATGGGTGGATGGAGGGGAAGGATGGATGGATGAGGAGAAGGATGGATGGATGGATGATGGGTGGGTGAAAGGATGGATGGATGGAGAGTCGGTGGGTGAAAGGATGGATGGATGATGAGTGGGTGGGTGAAAGGATGGATGGATGATGAGTGGGTGGGTGAAAGGATGGATGGATGAGTGGGTGGGTGGATAGTGGGTGGGTGAAAAGATGGATCAGTGGATTGGATGGTGGGTGGGTGAAAGGATGGATGAGTGGGTGGGTGGATGGTGGGTGGGTGGGTGGATGGTTGGGTGGATGATGGGTGGGTAGGTGGATGAGTGAAATGATGGATGGATTGATGGATTGATAAGTGCAAGGGTGAATGAATGGACGTATGAGTGAAAGGGTGGATGTAAGGATGGATGAGTGAGTGAAAGGGAGGGTAGATGGACAAAAGGATGAATAGATGTTTGAAGGAGTGAAATGATAGATGGATGAGTGATAGAATCAATGGATGGATTCATGAGTGGATGAGTAGATGGATGGATGGGTGGGTGGATGGATAGATGGAAGGAAGGATGGCTAAGTGAAAGGGTCGATGGAGAGAGAAAGGGAGGATGGATGGATGACTAAAATAGTGGATGAGTGGAAGGATTAGTAAGTGAAAGGATGGCTGGATTAGTGAAAGGGTAAATGGCTGAATGGATGAGTGAATGGATGGATGGGATGAAGAGTGGATGGATAAGTGTACAGATGGATAGGGTGAAAGGATGGATGGATGGATAATGGAGGATGAGTGAAAGGATGGATGAGGGGATGGATGAAGGGATGGATGAGTGAAATGATAGATGGAAGGATACATGATGGATAGGTTTGCAAATGGTTGAATATGTTTGGAAATGGCTGGCCTTACTTATATACTATTGCGCGACCTCTGATGTGTCTGTAAAACGTACCTATTGTCCTGAAGTTTTGTCCTGAATTTTGACCTCCTGTCCTGAATTTGTGTCCTGAATTTTGACCCTTTGTCCTGAATTTTCACACTCACCGTCCTGAATTTGCACCAATGCCAGTTGGTCACCCTACCCATAGTGGATTTGTGTTGGTGTTGGATATTTTTACCTCAGCACTCACAGCAATCATGCAGAGTGCACTAAGGACTCCATGTGACATGGAATGAGGGCTAGGCTCTGTGGTCCAGAGGGGCATACCATATGCACCATCCTTTTCTGAGCGTGATTACAATCAGTGGCATCGGTGACAGGGGTGGCAGCAATGCTTTATAGTGGAAGATAGGCCTTTTTACTTGTCAACTGCCAAGTAGAGTTGTCTACTGGCTTCCTACATGTTTTAAATTGGAATGTCAGTACCCAGCAGCACCATCTTTCACTGGTTAAGACTGTTGTTTTCTCCAGAATTCATGCTATCAACTGCTGTTATTGGGAGTTCCTGCTTTCTATTTCAATTGCCTGCGTTGGTGAACCATTTTGTAAGAACCTGAGAACAGCCCTGAATCCTGCTACTGCTTTAGCAGTGTCCTTTCCTGAGGTCACCTTGTGGAATACTCTGCTAAAACAGTTTCCATTGATTTAAGGCTGAAAATGAATGCTTATGAGTAAAATAAAGTGCTGCTAAAATGCCGCTAAATTTCCATATTTGTGCCGCTAAATTTCCATATTTGTGCCGCTAAATTTGCGAATCCATGCCGCTATATCCTGGGGGGTCTGACTAACCCTGTTCAACGCCAGCCGGAGACAAGCGGATGAGAGACCAGGACTACCCTGCGGACCAGTAGATCTGACCTCCAGCACCTGGTCGTGAATCACGAATGGCAGAGTTCACACCAGTGTTCGCACGGAGAGGAGTAAGAGGAAGATGCAGCTCAGTCCAGACAAAAGCTGGGTCACAGTCACAGAGGTGACCGAACATGTGGTGCCACTGAACCTGAACTGCGCAGGCCGGTGGGGCCGCCAACCTATGCCGGCGACACTCGGTGAATGGCCCATGCTGACAGCTGCCTCCGGCCTACAGTGCGGTCCAGTAGGTCAATGAGTCTTGATTTAGCGATGGCGGAGTTCATATCAGTGTACAGGCATCATTGCAGACTGCATCCCCGCTCAGCACCGGTGCCACTAAGTCTGTTCCACAACATTCATGGACACTCACTGTTCGTACATTGGTACCGTCTGAGTCTATGGACTGGGGGCTAGTTTTCATCCTCATGTAGCTGATACCAAATTTGTACTGACAACGAGGCTGTTGCTTTCCACCCCACTATTTGCTGATTTCGGATAAAATCAAACCTTCCGCATCATGCCCTGGAGGTCACCTTCCACTGTCCCCCAAAACCCTCCGCAACATACAACTCAGACATTGATGTGGACCCGCTCAGGTCGCACAGCCCATCTGACTGCACCGCAAGTCACCGTCCCGTGGCTGGGTGCCTGTGCCAGCCGCAGTGCAGCCGTGGCAACTAACTCTGTGCTGGTCTGGGACCCCTTCTTCTGAGACATTGGATGGCCTCTGAAGCGTTGGCCTTGGCGTAACTAATGCCATTTCTCTGTGGCCCTGTGCTGTACGCAGCCTCTGGGCCCAACTGCATCCCACCAGGGCTCACAAACCAAAGCAAGTCCTGACCGGCCTGGCCGTCACATCACCGTAGGAGGCACTCCACCACCGCAAGGACCACCTCCAACCGCCATCTGCCAGACTCAAAACGGTGGTCCTGACAGACTTACAGAGTGGCTCAGATCTGTCGTGGATGCCATCATCGGCCTGATACCCTGCTCAGCACTCCAGGTGCCAGTGACTCCACAGGCCATTGTCCGTTGCTGATTGAGTTTTGTGCTGTGGAGCGGTTGCACAGCTATGTCACCTCAAACAGCGTGGGGGCCCTGAGAAATTGATGGGGAAGATGATGCAGGTCTAATACACCCCACTGCATCTGCTTTAGGAATATATCAAAGGGACACAGTCCGAGACTTTTTCCCTCACATGAGCATGCTCATCTGTAGTGTCCCAACCCCAGTGCACTGCAACTCACGGACACTTCTGTTTGCATGTTGGCTGTCCTCTGGACTTTCTCCGTCTCACTCCATGTTGCTCAGCAGTTGACTCTGTTATGCAAGTGTTTTCTGTTTCCATTGCACTGGTGTCCAGTGTTCAAGTTGCCAGCACCAGACATTCCATGCGGAATGGCTTACACTCACCCCACACACATCCAGCGCAGGCGTCACTGTACATGTGGCCCTGTCAATAAAGGGGCTGGGCGCATGTGCCCGTAGGCAGTTCAACATGATATATGTGTGTGTCCCTGTGGTCTTGTTGTATGCATGAGGGCCCTGGGCCCTACGACATTACATTGTGCTGTGTACATCGGATGCAGACATGTCACCGCAGGCAGCAGGTTGGAGCTTGGACATGTAGCTTTGTCGTCACCCATTCAATTCGTAAGGGGAATGGCCAGGGCCGTCGTACGCAGAGCCAACATGGGTGTGTGACTGCTATTTGAGTGCCCCTGGGTGTGGTTCTGTACTGTGAATGTGCACCTGCATGTGTCTCTATGGCAGTGTGGGTCTCCTTAGCGGGGTGTGGGTGGTTCCTGAAGGGTGATAGACACCTACCTATGTGTTCTAGTTCGCATTCCATCGGTTTGGCCCCCATCCACACCCGTTGGGACACCTCCTTTTGGCGTGCTGACACATGGCATTGGGGTGTCCTGTGTGGGCGGGTGAAGTGTCGTGCGCCAGCTGTGCTTGCAGGTGCTTCCTGCTGTTTGGAATTCACAAACAAGGATCTAGAAAACAATACCGCACTTATTTAAAATTGGGAAATTGTATTGACAAGAGGTGCGTTGGCCAACAGAGAACCAGATCTTTTTGATTCTCTTAATCGTGTAAGAGCCTTCCACAGCAGACACTTGTAAGAATATTTGTGGCCTACACACACAAAACAATGAAGTCCCTTCATTTAAGGATGAATCACACTAATCTGTGTTTCTTCAATCTTTATTTTCTCATTTCTGTAGTAGCCAACGCATTTTGGGCTAGATGTAGGTAAATCTAATTTACCGACTCATAAATACCGAATTTTACCGATTCAGTATTTATGAATCGGTAAATTAGAAGGAGGCAGATGTAGGTAATTTTTAAAACACAATTACCGAATCTGTAAGATTCAGTATTTACCGATTCGGTAAATACCGAATCGGTTTTTCCAATTGATTCCTATGGGCTTTGAAGCCCATAGGAATCAAAGGGAAATACCGATTCAGTATTTACCGAATCAGTAAATACCGAATCCTGGCAGGGGGAACGGGGTGTCACTTTGTCACCCTGTAGCACCCCAAGTGCAGGCTTGTGTGCCATGTGGCACACATACATGCCCTAAGGGCATGTCTGTGTGTCACATGGCATAGGTGTACATTCACAGATGTGCATGTACACCTGAAATCGGTATTTTACCACCCAATAGGATTGGGTGGTAAATACCGACTCCTAAAGGGCCTGTGGCACTCTGTGAAGTGCCACCTACATATTGCTTTACAGAATCGGTAAATTTACCGATTCTGTATTTTACCGATTCTGTATATTTACCGAATCGGTAAATTTACCGATTCTGTAAATCAAATGCCCCCTACATCTTAAAAGCCAAATACCGGTCAGTAACGGCCGAAATCGGCCGTTACCGACCGGCATTAGGGCTCCTACATCTGGCCCTTTTTCTTTTTGAAAGACTTGTTCAGGTCTCCTCACTCAATGTTCGGTTGCCACTGAGCGTTCCTTCTTCCTTATAGCCACAGTAGATTTTAATCCCATTTCTGTAGTATCGCATCTATAGACTTGTCACTTTCCTTTTGCCATCCAAGTTCTTTCAAATCACCTATTTGGCTTTCTCCAAAGTATTAGACAGTCTCCACGATACACGAAAGGACCTCAATATTAAAAGTCATATGCTGATCTTAGCCAACGCAGTTTGAACCGGGCGTATATTCTGGTCACTGTCGACCCCTTCTTCCTCACTCAATGTAGGTTTGCCACTGAACGTTCCTTCTGCCTTATAGCCACAGTAGATTTTAATCCCATTTCTGTAGTTTCGCGTCTATAGACTTGTCACTTTCCTTTTGCCATCCGAGTTCTTTCAAATCATCTACTTGGCTTTCTCCAAAGTATTAGACAGTCTCCACGATACACGAAAGGACCTCAATCTGAAAAAGTCATATGCTGATCTTGGCCCACGCAGTTTCAACCGGGCGTATATTCTGGTCACTGTCGACCCCTTCCTGTATTGGTACACAGGTACACGTTGTAATCACTCTTGGCGTGTTGTGTCAAAAGCTTTTGTGTATCATGGAGACTGTCTAATACTTTGTACCCACAAATATTCTTACAAGCTTCCTTCTGTTTGTTCAGTTGCAGGCTCGGTGTTCTTCTCTGAGTAGCTTCGCTGGCAGGGCCCTGGTGGGGGGTTGCGTGGGATATCCATGGGCTCTTGTAAGGCGTCGGTGTTGATGGGTGGTCCCCTCTTGCATCACAGATGTGTTGTATTCTGTGCTCTGCTGAAGGTGCTGTGTGCCCCTCTGCAATGTGAAGGGGAGATTCATGTTGACATGTATGTTGGCGCATTGTGCATGCAGACTGCATGGCAATGTACATTGTGACTGTTTTGGAGGTGCTGGATTTCTACGTGACAGTGTTCATTTGGAGTACATGACAGATGTGAGGTTGTACGCGTACATTTCCATTTCACATTTCCATTTCAAAGTTTCCAGCTCTGTCAGATGTAGTCGGCATGTTTCTGTGCATGTGCAGAGTCAGTTGTGTCCTTTGTTCTGCAGTGTCAGCAATGCGCATTGTACCATGTTGTCATCAATGTGGGTGTGCTGTTCTTGCTATGTGTGTATGCTGCAGTGTGCCGAGGGGATATGAGACATGATCCTGGGTAATTGTGGGTGTGCAGTGTGCTACACCTTGCTGTGCATGTGTGCCAATCTCCCCTGTCCCCCCAGTACCTGTTTGTTGCACTCCCTGTTGATGTTGTGTCAGGTCCTCTCGAGCTGTGTCTGTACTCCCTACTCCTTGCACCATCTCCACACTGATGACTGTAGCCTGAGTTTCCTCCAGCTCATCCTGTGGCACTGGACTGCCACTTCCTGTCACCATTGCTGCCTTCCTGTTGGCAGCAGGTTTGTGCTTGGTTTAGGTTGTCACGTCATGCCGGCACCTATTGGCCTCCTCTGTACTCCAACTCCATTCCAGGTGGTCTGCTTGTTGGTCAGTTGCTGTAGTGTTCTGTCACCTCCTTGATGCTGGTCTTGTTTTCCTGCGGTCTGCTCCCCATCTTCCTCTCCCTCTTCTCCTTGGCCTTCCCCGACCCCCTTGTTCCTTGCTGGTAGTCTGTGGGGGTTGTGGTTCGAGTTGGCCTCTGCACTGGGTCAGGGTGCATCCATGTTGCTACATGCTTTGGCTTGTTTCTGGTGTGTTATTTCTGTGGTCTTTCTGGTGCATTGTCCCTCCAGACGCGTAGAATTTGCAGGCCTGTGGCTGGTTTTTGCTACTTTTTGTACCGGGGTTGGCCTCATTGCATGTTTTCATGTCGCATTTTTGTGGCATGTTGTTGATTTTCACGCAGACATTTGACGCAATATCTGGTGTCAATCGCATGCTACTGCCGTATTCTGAATTCCACATTGACACAGGGTTATTTTTCTGCAATAGGCTGAGATGTTAAAAGTTGCGTTACGCTACTCTTGCGGTAGTTATCACATGTTCTTGTGAATGTACCCCTAAGCATGCAAGCACAAAGAAACACACAAGTTAAAAAAGCTTTAACTAAGACTATTATGGGGTATCAAACCTTGCATTTCAGAATCAATGTTCGAAATTGTGGTTCAAAGCCTGGTTCTCTACAGACTGTTATTTAATCATGTCCCCTTTGAACTAGTTACTACTCTTGATATAGAAAAGCAGCCAATAGTTAATATAAAAATAGGCGGACAGTCATTCAATATTTCTTGGCTTCCATTGTCATATCATGCAGAGTGGGAACACGTTGATTTGTTCACATGACTCATCATCTAAATAATTTAATCGGTCAATAAAAGCCATAAAAGATATATACAATCCAAGTAATAGGCAAATAAATGTAAAACATACATCAGTAACAGCCAAGATGCATGCAGACCATCAAAGAAATTACATATTTACAATTCTTATAGCACCACGTTATTTAAAATGCAATTTATATAGGCACATAATGTACAATAGGAACAGTAACATGACTAAAAGTACTTCATAAAATTGCCAAAAATACAGAAGAAATAAAAACATGTCAGTCACTGCTTTTGCTAATCCTGACCGCACATGAATCATACCGAGAAGCTTCCTCTGCCTTTCCCTGGGCCTTGTCTCCAAGTCTGTCTCATTTGAGGGGGCATGTTGTGAACAGTGCCGTAGGATGCACTCCTCCCATAGCCAGACTGGCTTTAGCGGGCACTGGGTAATCCCCCGGTGTGCCGCAGGGGTGGGGCCGGTTTTGGGCCTCTGGGGGCCGTTTTTGTTACAGGGATGTTTTTGCAGCATAGTTGCAAAATCGGCCCTGTACCAAAATCGGCCGAAAACCAGCCCCGGCAAAGAGCTCGGCGGCACCTCCAACCCCCCCCCCCCCCCCCCCTCGAGTGGGGAGGGAGGGGCCGGCCGAGCACTTTGCCAGGGCCAGTTATGGTTCCCAGTCCAGCCTGACTCCTCCACTCTTCAATGTTATTGTCGAAACTATCAGCACTTTCAAAACTGTAATTCATATGGACATATGTAACCATGCACCCGAGAAACCCCACTGGGGAGATATGAACGTTGCACCGAGTGCTGCTCACCAGTCTGGCTGAAAATGTTTCCACCAATTGTAACTTCTGTATCAAGAAATTCCATTAATACCCTAAATAAATCGAGTTACTATAGTTCTCCAAGTAATGGGCTCACATGGATTTGGTGCTGTGCTTCGATCGTGAGTTTCTACGGAGGGTACTGGTATGGTGAGGAGTACAGGCTGGCAATGTTTGATTTAATAGTATGTGTATATATGTATGAGCTGTCCATAATCAAACTTTCAGTTTCAGGATGAAATTGGAAACCAATAATGGCAACCTAATAATAGTGTTATCATTTCTTACTCACTAGAACAGACACTGTGCTGGCATTAAAGGTATATGTGCACATACGTATTTCATTATGGCTGTAATATACCCTACAGGTGAGTTCCTTTATAGGATTTTCCCCTTTAGACGAAGGGAGTCTAAGCTAACAAGTGTAGGAAGGAACTCAATCAATCAATCAATCAGGGAGTGTAAGGTGCGTTACTCACCCTTGAGGGTATCAAGGCACTGGGGGTGGGGGAGGGGTTACAGCTCCGATTTAAATCGAAAAGCCAGGTCTTGAGGCTCATCTTGAAAGTGTACAGAGTAGGGGAGCATCTGATGTTGACTGGGAGCTTGTTCCAGGTTTTGGCCACGATGAAGGAGAAGGCTCTTTCACCCGCTCTGGTTCTGCAGATCCGCGGGGTGTCTGCTAGGGCGAGGTCGGCTGAATAGAGGTTCCTTTTTGGGTACGTGGAAGGAGATTCTTTTGTTGAGGTATTTGGGTCCGGTGTTGTGGGGGGATTTGAAGGCGTGAGTGAGTAGCTTGAAGATTACTCTCTTCTCGATAGGCAGCCAGTGGGGGGTCTCGCAGGTGTTGGGTGATGTGCTCATGTCGTGGGATGCCTTGGATGAGTCAGGCCACAGGCCGCAGGGATTGGTTGATTTCAGTGTAGAGGGAATTTAGGTAGTCCAGTCTGCTTGTTATGAGTGTGTGGGTGACGGTCTTTCTGGCTTCGGGGGATCCACTTCAAGGTCTTGCTGAGGATGAGGAGGGTGTTGAAGCAGGTGGAGGCAACGGCGTTGATCTGTCTGGTCATGGTGAGGGAGGAGTCAAGTATGATTCTGAGGTGCCGGGCGTGGTCCATGGGGGTGGGGGGGTTGCCAAGGGCAGTGGGCCACCACGAGTTGTCCCAGGCTGAGGGGGTGGGTCCAAGGACAAGGACTTCTGTCTTCTCCGAGTTGAGTTTCAGGTAGCTGCTGCTCATCCAGGCTGTGATGTCTTTCATTCCTTCTTGGAAGCTGAGTCTGGTGATTTCGGGTTCCTTCGAGAGGGAGAGGATGAGCTGGGTGTCATCAGCATTGGATACAATGCTGAGTCCATGCTGTTTGACGATGTCGGCAAGGGGGCCATTTAGATGTTGAAGAGCATGGGACTGAGCGATAATCCTTGGGCAACTCTGCAGTTGATCTATGTGGGGTCAGGGATGGACCGCGATAGTCTGACTCTTTGGGATCTGCTGGCGAGATAGGAACGGAGCCAGTTAAGGGCAGTTCGCCTTATGCCAGCATTGTGGAGTCTGCGATACAAAAGGGGGTGGTGATGGATGGAGCATCTGAATCAATCAAACACTCACACCCAGTCAAAAGATCTGGGTTTAATCCATCACCGTTCTTTAGCCCACTCTGCCACCCCAGTTCAGACATGGCTATATGCAAATCAGTCTGACCCTAAGCCTTATGGGAACAGTCCTGCCCGAACTGCCAAGCCATGTCTTCCCTGGACCGGAACCAAGCTTCCGAGGACCGGTTTCTGGCATTCCAGCCGTCTTCAGCCCGGCTTGCTTGAATCCAGTGGCAAAGTGAGCAAGGGACTCACGTCTGAGCATACCCTGCCACACTTATGGTGGCCAAAAGAGGTAAAAAAGGGGGTGGTGATGGATGGAGCATCTGAATCAATCGAACACTCACGCCCAGTCAAAAGATCTGGGTTTAATCCATCACCGTTCTTTAGCCCACTCTGCCACCCCAGTTCAGACATGGCTATATGCAAATCAGTCTGACCCTGTGCCTCATGGGAACAGTCCAGCCCGAACTGCCAAGCCATGTCTTCCCTGGACCGGAAACAAGCTTCCGAGGACCGGTTTCTGGCATTCCAGCCGTCTTCAGCCCGGCTTGCATGAATCCAGTGGCAAAGTGAGCAAGGGACTCACGTCTGAGCATACCCTGCCACACTTATGGTGGCCACAAGTGGTACAAAAGGGGGTGGTGATTGATGGAGCATCTGAATCAATCAAACACTCACACCCAGTCAAAAGATCTGGGTTTAATCCATCACCGTTCTTTAGCCCACTCTGCCACCCCAGTTCAGACATGGCTATATGCAAATCAGTCTGACCCTGTGCCTTATGGGAACAGTCCAGCCCGAACTGCCAAGCCATGTCTTCCCTGGACCGGAAACAAGCTTTCGAGGACCGGTTTCTGGCATTCCAGCCGTCTTCAGCCCGGCTTGCTTGAATCCAGTGGCAAAGTGAGCAAGGGACTCACGCCTGAGCATACCCTGCCACACTTATGGTGGCCAAAAGTGGTACAAAAGGGAGTGGTGATGGATGGAGCATCTGAATCAATCAAACACTCACACCCAGTCAAAAGATCTGGGTTTAATCCATCACCGTTCTTTAGCCCACTCTGCCACCCCAGTTCAAACATGGCTATATGCAAATCCGTCTGACCCTGCGCCTCATGGGAACAGTCCAGCCCGAACTGCCAAGCCATGTCTTCCCTGGACCGGTAACAAGCTTCCGAGGACCGGTTTCTGGCATTCCAGCGTCTTTAGCCCGGCTTGCTTGAATCCAGTGGCAAAGTGAGCAAGGGACTCACGTCTGAGCATACCCTGCCACACTTATGGTGGCCAAAAGCGGTACAAAAGGGGGTGGTGATGGATGGAGCATCTGAATCAATCAAACACTCACACCCAGTCAAAAGATCTGGGTTTAATCCATCACCATTCTTTAGCCCACTCTGCCACCCCAGTTCAGACATGGCTATATGCAAATCAGTCTGACCCTGTGCCTTATGGGAACAGTCCAGCCCGAACTGCCAAGCCATGTCTTCCCTGGACCGGAAACAAGCTTTCGCGGACCGGTTTCTGGCATTCCAGCCGTTTTCAGCCCGGCTTGCTTGAATCCAGTGGCAAAGTGAGCAAGGGACTCACGCCTGAGCATACCCTGCCACACTTATGGTGGCCAAAAGTGGTACAAAAGGGGGTGGTGATGGATGGAGCATCTGAATCAATCAAACACTCACACCCAGTCAAAAGATCTGGGTTTAATCCATCACCGTTCTTTAGCCCACTCTGCCACCCCAGTTCAAACATGGCTATATGCAAATCCGTCTGACCCTGCACCTCATGGGAACAGTCCAGCCCGAACTGCCAAGCCATGTCTTCCCTGGACCGGTAACAAGCTTCCGAGGACCGGTTTCTGGCATTCCAGCCGTCTTTAGCCCGGCTTGCTTGAATCCAGTGGCAAAGTGAGCAAGGGACTCACGTCTGAGCATACCCTGCCACACTTATGGTGGCCAAAAGCGGTACAAAAGGGTGTGGTGATGGATGGAGCATCTGAATCAATCAAACACTCACACCCAGTCAAAAGATCTGGGTTTAATCCATCACCATTCTTTAGCCCACTCTGCCACCCCAGTTCAGACATGGCTATATGCAAATCAGTCTGACCCTGTGCCTCATGGGAACAGTCCAGCCCGAACTGCCAAGCCATGTCTTCCCTGGACCGGAAACAAGCTTCCGAGGACCGGTTTCTGGCATTCCAGCCGTCTTCAGCCAGGCTTGCTTGAATCCAGTGGCAAAGTGAGCAAGGGACTCACATCTGAGCATACCCTGCCACACTTATGGTGGCCAAAAGCGGTACAAAAGGGGGTGGTGATGGATGGAGCATCTGAATCAATCAAACACTCACACCCAGTCAAAAGATCTGGGTTTAATCCATCACCGTTCTTTAGCCCACTCTGCCACCACAGTTCAGACATGGCTATATGCAAATCAGTCTGACCCTGTGCCTCATGGGAACAGTCCAGCCCGAACTGCCAAGCCATGTCTTCCCTGGACCGGAAACAAGCTTCAGAGGACCGGTTTCTGGCATTCCAGCCGTCTTCAGCCCGGCTTGCTTGAATCCAGTGGCAAAGTGAGCAAGGGACTCACGTCTGAGCATACCCTGCCACACTTATGGTGGCCAAAAGCGGTACAAAAGGGGGTGGTGATGGATGGAGCATCTGAATCAATCAAACACTCACACCCAGTCAAAAGATCTGGGTTTAATCCATCACCGTTCTTTAGCCCAGTCTGCCACCCCAGTTCAGACATGGCTATATGCAAATCAGTCTGACCCTGTGCCTCATGGGAACAGTCCAGCCCGAACTGCCAAGCCTTGTCTTCCCTGGCTCGGAAACAAGCTTCCGAGGACCGGTTTTTGGCATTCCAGCCGTCTTCAGCCCGGCTTGCTTGAATCCAGTAGCAAAGTGAGCAAGGGACTCACATCTGAGCATACCCTGCCACACTTATGGTGGCCAAAAGCGGTACAAAAGGGGGTGGTGATGGATGGAGCATCTGAATCAATCAAACACTCACACCCAGTCAAAAGATCTGGGTTTAATCCATCACTGTTCTTTAGCCCACTCTGCCACCCCAGTTCAGACATGGCTATATGCAAATCAGTCTGACCCTGTGTCTCATGGGAACAGTCCAGCCCGAACTGCCAAGCCATGTCTTCCCTGGACCGGAAACAAGCTTCTGAGGACCGGTTTCTGGCATTCCAGCCGTCTTCAGCCCGGCTTGCTTGAATCCAGTGGCAAAGTGAGCAAGGGACTCACGTCTGAGCATACCCTGCCACACTTATGGTGGCCAAAAGCGGTACAAAAGGGGGTGGTGATGGATGGAGCATCTGAATCAATCAAACACTCACACCCAGTCAAAAGATCTGGGTTTAATCCATCACCGTTCTTTAGCCCACTCTGCCACCCCAGTTCAGACATGGTTATATGCAAATCAGTCTGACCCTGTGCCTCATGGGAACAGTCCAGCCCGAACTGCCAAGCCATGTCTTCCCTGGACTGGAAACAAGCTTCCGAGGACCGGTTTCTGGCATTCCAGCCGTCTTCAGCCCGGCTTGCTTGAATCCAGTGGCAAAGTGAGCAAGGGACTCACGTCTGAGCATACCCTGCCACACTTATGGTGGCCAAAAGCGGTACAAAAGGGTGTGGTGATGGCCAAGAGGCCAAGAGGCCCATAGGAATCAATGGGAAGGCATTCACAATTTGCGATTTTCAATTTGCGAATCGCAAATTGAAAATGCAATTTCAAGGGTGCAGGGGGGGTCCAAAGAACCCCTCCCTGCACCCCTGAAATTAAACTTAAGTGCAATTTACACACACACATGTCCCAAGGACATGTGTGTGTGTAAAATGCAACTTTCAAAAATGCAATTTAGTGCATGTTTGAAAGTTTTCGGTAAATTAGCATGAAGTCCAACTTCATGCTAATTTACCTCTTCCAAATTGCGAATTCGCAATTTTGAAATGATCATGCATTTGCATTTAAGAAATCTCAAATTGCGATTTCTTAAATGCAATCACAACTTTAGAAATCGCAACATAATTGCGATTTCTAAAATTGCGAAAAAAGCAGAAAAGCTTAATGCATCCCAAATCAATGAATTGCATTCGCAAACGGCCGAATTTTGCGATTCACACCGTTTGCGAATGCAATTCAGTTTGATGCATGTGGACAATAGTCCCTTAAAACTTCTTCGCAATGCAGCCCTAATTAAATTCGTATAAACTTGAAGGAGATCCATCAGTAATTCACTGCTGGTACATGAATACATTTTCTTTTACGTCAATAGTGTTGTAATGACTTCAATAGAATTGATACTTGGAGTTGCTGTGTAGACTGTGCCAGGTACAATCAAAGAGTGAGCAGTGAGCACAACATGCAGTTATATTAATACCAGGAGTTAACCTTGCGGGCATGGAGTGCCTGCCATGGGCGAATTTGCCTGCTATGGCCTGAATGTGCAGATACATATCTACATGCATAAATGATGTTTTTGTGTTTTGCATCCACAAATGTTGTTTAATACATTAAAGATAGACCTATTGTGAAAAAAGTTGCAAAAAATTTTGATTTCTGTACAGAATGCATATAAGAGATGAATAACCGAATGTGACAAAAAAATACACAACTGGGTGAACTTTCCAGCTCTAATATATTCTTTCATTCATTTCGATAGAAACACCTTTGAAAGGTGGAAAGGCACAATAGACAGCAAATAGCATGAGTTTGGAGAAAAAATAGTCCACTGGCCAGATTCCAAGCCCACTCAAGGTAAATTTTAAAGAACTGGTAAAAATACACATAGATATGCAGATAACTACTCTGTGAAGGCAGACCTAAAATACTTCTTGTATTGTTTCCTACATTGTTTGCAGTAGACATAGATGTCTAATAAGTTGGACTGGTCCTCCATAATATGTTTTTTTGTTCAAAACACTACCTATTCTCTTTTTGTGTCTGGTTATTAAAGGTATCTGAGGATCAAACCTACCCCACACCAACCTGCATGTAAGCAGGTAACCTGTCAAGGTGGAGTGATTCTCCAACTAGCGACAGAGGTGCAAGACATGTATGCGTGACTGAAGCAGGTGGTGATTAGTGAGTTGCAAGACTATTCAGGGAAGGAACTACAGGGGATATGATTACTGAGAGAGACTATGGGGCCGATTTCGATGTTAGGTGAACTTGTATCCACCCAACACGTCTCGTAAACTGGACCGACCGACCTCTGGTCGGCGGTCCCGACCGCCTAATTTGGATGTGACCGAACACTGTTTAATTGCATTCTGACATTTCCCTATTGGAGCATGTGTAGGGCCGTAGGACATACTTCTATAGGGAACTGGGAAGGTGACTGCCACGTGGTGCAGGGATTAGCAGGGAGGCACCATAGGAGCCCCCTCGGCCCCCAGCCGGATGCAGTGCACACAAGGGGGCACCTCTAGGGGCCCCCATACACACTCTCCAACAGACTTTCCATGTTGGAGAGCCTGGCATGGAATGCCTGCCCTTTGGGATTACAGGCCGGCCTGCGACTGGGTGACAGTCTCCTTGAGCCCATCGTAAGCCTGCCAAAATGACTGATCATTTTCAATTCTGACCGGCTGATTCATAATCAATCGGATGGAAATGAAACTGACGATGGTGGTCGGAAAGCTTCAGACCGAAGGTTGGAGGCTTTCTGACCACCATCGTAATAATCCCCAGATTGTAGATGGTAGTTCTTGAGGTGGATCTATGCAGGCAAAGAGAGACTCTGGGGAAGACAGAGAGAGACGGACTTCAGAAGAAAGTTTCTGCTTGCAACCCCTTGAGACACACCTTCAGGTAAGAGAAGCACATTTACTCCTTCTCTTAATCTGGCTTTAATCCAGGGCTGACTGTTTGCAAATATAATGTAGTGTAATGTAGTGTAATACCTGTTACTCTGTGATTTCTTGTACCACTCACTTGTCCATTTGGAGTTTGATCCTGGAAGCTTTACATTCTCTTGTTGCATATGGAAAACCAGTTTTTGCTTGATGAAGTCTGTAAATGCCCCATCCTTTTCCTCTTTGCAGACTCTATTGTTGTGTCTATACTCTCTGCTTTGCACCAGTTTCCTCTCTGATCCTGCACTGCCCCAGCAGCCCCCCCAATTTACTGCAGCTGCTCCCATTTCTTTGTTCTGCTTTCCCTCTTTGCAGCCTATGTTTTCCTGTCCCGCCCCCCCGAATTCTCTCTAAGACCCTTGGATCTCCACTCACAGTCCCATGATGAATACCTGAATCTGCTTATCAGCAAAATATCTGTGTACTCCTTTGACTATAATCAAAGTGCCTGTTGGATACTGGACTTGTTTGTAGATGCCCCCCCCACACTTTGTGCCCCCATTAGAAATGCTAGATGATGATTTTTGACTCTGCTAAATAGGCCCCTTAAAAATAATGTGAAGTGATACACCCAATTGGCAAGGTACTTTGCCCCCTTATGAGCCCCTAGTATACAGTTCCAGTGGTACCCAGGGCAAGAGTAGTAAAGGGGTCAGCAGGGCTGTAGCACTGTTTGTGCCACCCTGTGTGACCCCAGTAAAAGTGAGTCAGTAGGTCTGCCAATGCAGCCTGCACGAGTAGCCTGTCTGCTTGAGAGAGACCTTGCACACATCATGTGCTGCAGTGCCCCAGTTACTGCCTTAATAAAAGTATGTTGCCTCCAAGGTGGGCCTCCTATAGCCCAGGAGGCAGGGTGCATTATATTAATGATTTATATATGTTTGGACATATATACCTCTACAGTAACTCTGTAACACAAGGTTTACTGTAAGTAACCAGAGGTCCCTAGGATGACATGGGCTGGCTAGTGAGCAAATTCGGGATAGCCAGCTTCATTATGGCACCACCAAATTGGGATGTGTTTGGCCTCAAGCACTGTGCTTTTTCACCCCTAACAAGATTCTTGTGTCAAGGGTGAGCTTGCATACATGTGAGGGCCACCTTGAGAGGGTGCCCACCTAAGGTTTAGTGCTCATGTGTCTTGGCAGGCTTCCCAAGCTGTTTGCCATCAAGAAAAGAGTCTGCCCACCTTGTGTATTGCGCTGACACTGCTCCAGGGCTTCAAAGGCTTGAGCAGAAAGGAGGTCATACATTTTCCCTCCTAGGATGGCAAGTGTGACAGGAATCAAGGGGGTGAGCATCAAAGGCTTCACTGCTCTTGATGTGCAAATGTAGTTGTGCCCCGCTCAATGACAAAACCATTCCTGCCCCTGAAGCAGATCTGCTTGCAGGAAGGAGGGATAAAGAGATAAGCAGGAAGTGTGACCATCCAAAAGGCTAGCCACACCTTTAGGGTGGGCTAGGAGTTCTGTACAGCCAAGGAAGGGTTCTGCCATTTTGGGAGTCCCGGAAATAGAGTATTCTAGGTAGAACAGTGACGTACACCCACAGGATGTTGTCACTACAGGGACGGGTTAGCAGCAGGGACCAGTAGCCCATTGGCCAGTCCAGTCCTCTGCAAGTAGCAGAAAAATCAACATGCTGCTTGCTAAGAATTGCAACCCGCTGGGCCGGTCAAGAATGAGCCCAAAGAGAAGTGGTTTCCTGTAATCTCAAAGTGGTAGCTAAGGTCTCACCAACATCTGTCAGCCTCCAGCCACTGAAGTACCCTTGGATTACCTTTCCCACAGCAAAGGATTGTTGGTCTCCAGCCAGGCAACTAACCCCTGAAGTAACTTCACCAGCCCACGTTCAACTCACAGCAACAGTGAGGACGTCGGCAACTACCCCCACTGCTGTGTACATACATCCTGATTGTGGTGTAGTTGACTGTGTGGTAAAGCATCTTTGGTGCGACCTGCCCCTGTGATTGACAAATGCCAGCTACCTCTGCACCCTGAACTGCAGAGCAAGGTAGAAGAAATCCATCTCATGGGCAGAGTGTAACGCTATCTACAAGTGTGGTTTTGTCAAATGCTGCAAGTTTGACAGACCCTGCGGATCCTATTCAGTACCAAGGATAGCCAAGTCACCTCTGCACCCAGACTCCCTGGGCAATGTAATGAAGTAATCTTATCCACAAAAGGGTTTGTTTGAAATCACCCTGCAAGTGACCGAGTGTCACCTATGTTTTCCTCCACTGACTTCAATAGGACTAGTTTGATAGTTTTAATGCATTTATTTTTAAACATCCACAACTCCGATTGTACGTATGATATAAAGTTCCTTTTGGTGTCAATGTTTATTTAAAAATACACTCTATTGTTATAAATTGGTGTTAAATTTCTTTTGAGCCTTCTCAATTTCTTATGCACGATAATAGTATTGTAAAATGCTTAACCCCTTCTGTGCCCATGACGAGTCCAGCTCGTCATGGAACATCCCCTGGGAAATCCATCTGGTGCAGGCACCAGAGGGATTCCCTTTTTACCAAAATAGCCTCGGGAGCTGGGGAAGAGCTTCCCCAGCTCAGTGAAACCGAAACTGAAATGAGCCAAGAGGCTCCTTTCAGTTTCCCTTTCTGCGTGCCCCCTGAGCACGTAAGAAGACGGGGGTGGTATCGTTTGAAAGGCGAAGAATCTCCCCTTTCAAACGTTACCCCTCCCCAGTGGATCCCTGCTTGGTGATCGCCACAGGAGGGAGATTCCCAAGCAGGGATCCACCCACTAGACACCAGGGAGAGGGGAGAGGCCGGTATACAACGTTTAGCACGCATTTTTTACCACGCACTACCATTACAACGCAGGCAATACCACGCATACCATTACAACGCATTGCGCTGGGGGGCGCTCTAGGATAGGGAATAAGTTTAATTTTATATCCAACACCTTCCCTAGTGTCCACGGGGACTGGAGTTAGAATATAAAATTATACTTACCACTATCCAGCACCTCAAAGCGCTATGCGTTGTAACGGTATTCGTTGTAAATACCGCGTTGTAAAGGTATGCGTGGTAATAGTATGCGTGCTAACGTCATACATCCCCCTGCTTGGTGATCGCCACAGGAGGGCGATTCCCAAGCAGGGATCCACCCACTAGACACCAGGGAGGGGGGAGCGGCCCCTTGGGCAAGGGCCTTTGCTCCCCCCAATGTGATTTGGCATAGTTTAGTCTTTTTGCCTCCCCGGGGGGCAGATGGGGGCAGTAGCCCCCAATATGCCCCCCTGAGGGCAAAAAGCCTACTAGACACCGGGGATTTTTAAATACATTTAAAAGAAGGGTGGGGGCTGCCCAAAACGGGCATGCCCATGCCCCCCCACAACCATTACAGTTTTTCTACCACCCCCCGGGGGGCAGATGGGGCATTGGCCCTAATCTGCCCCTTGGGGGGGGCAGAAAGCCCACTAAACACCAGGGATTTGTTTTTTGAAGTTTTTTTTAGGGTGGGGGCTGCCCAAAACTGGCAAGCCAATGCCCCCACCCACCTACCACCATACAGCCTTACTGCATGCCCTAGGGGGGAAGATGGGGTATTGACCCCTAATCTGCCCCTTCGGGGGCGGAAAGCCCATTAGACACCAGGTTTTTTTTAGAAAGTAAAAATAAGGCTGGGGGCTGCCCAAAATGTGCATGCCCATGCTTGCACGCCCCACAATCATTACAGTATTTCTGCCCCCCCTGAGGGGGCATAGGGGCATTGGACCCTAATCTGCCCCTTCGGGGGGCAGAACGCCCACTAAACACCAAGGTTTTGTTATTTGAAGATTTTTTTAGGGTGGGGGCTGCCCAAAATGGGCACACCAATGCCCCCACCCACCTGCCACCATTACAGCCTTTCTGCCACCCCTGGGGGGTAGATGGGGCAGTAGCCCCCAATCTGCCCCCCCCGCGCGGGGCAGAAAGTCCACTTGACGCCAGGGTTTTTTTTGGGCGCAAATATTTTTAAGATGGGGAGCTGCCCGATACGTCAATGCCCCCACCCCGCCACTATTACAACCTTTCTGCCTCACCCGGGGGACAGATGGGAATTGGCCCCTAATCTGCCCTCTCGGGGGGCAGAAAGCCCACTTGACACCAGTGATTTTTTTGGGGCAAATTTGAATTAGGGTGGGTGCTGCACAAAATGGGCATTCTCATGCCCCCATCCACTCCCCACAAAAATTACAGCCTTCCTGCCCCCTTAGGGGGCAGATGGGGCAGTAGACCCCAATCTGCCCCCCTGGGGGGGGGGGGGAAAGCCCACTAGACACCAGGGTTTTTTGGGGCAAATTTTAATTAGGGTGGGGTCATTGGTATGCCCGATTTGGGCAGCCACCACCCTAATTAAAATTAGCCTAAAAAAATCCCTGGCGTCTAGTGGGCTTTCTGCCCCCCTGTGGGGCAGATGGGGGTATTAGCCCCTAATCTGCACCCCCGGGGGGAGAAATGTCACTAGTTGACAGGGATTTTTGGGGGGCAAATTTTAATTAGGGTGGGGGCTGCCCACAAAAAAAACAGCCTTCCTGACCCCCCTGGGGGGCAGACGTGGCAGGAGCCCCCAATCTGCCCCCCCCGGGGGGGGGGGGGGAACACCCACTAGACGCAAGGGATTTTTTTGGGCAAATTTTATTTAGGTTGGGGGCATTAGCATGCCCGTTTTGGGCAGCCCCCACCCTAATCGAATTTTTTTCAAAAAAATCCCTGGCGTCTAGTGGGCTTTCTTCCCCCCTTCAGGGACAGATGGGGGCATTAGCCCCAATCTGCACCCCCAGGGGGGAAAGCTCACTAGTCACCAGGGATTTTTTGGGGTCAAATTTTGATTAGGTTGGAGGCTGTCCAAAACGGGCATGCCAATGCCCCTACCCCCTCCCAGCAAAAATGACAGCCTTCCTGCACCCCCTAGGGGGCATATGGGGCAGTAGACCCCAATCTGCTCCAAGGAGGGGCAAAAAGCCCACTAGAAGCCAGGGATTTTTTGGGTCAAACTTTAATTAGGGTGGAGGCATTGGCATGCCTGTTTTGGGCAGCCCCCACCCTAGTTAAAGTTTGCCAAAATAAATCCCTTGCGTCTAGTAGGCTTTCTGCACCCCCTGAGGGGCAGATGGGAGCATTAGCCCCCAATCTGCACCCCCAGGGGGGGAAAAGGTCACTAGTTGCCAGGGATTTTTTGGGGCAAATTTTAATTATGGTGGGGCTGCCCAAACCGGGCATGCAGATGCCCCACCTCCCCCGCAAAAATTACTGCTGCCCTGCCCCCCTGGGGGGTTGATGGGGCAGTAGCCCCCAATCTGCTCCCCCCCGGGGGGAAAAAACCCACTAGAAGCCAGGGATTTTTTTGGGTGTATTTTAACTAGGGTGGGGGCATTGGCATACTGTTTTGGACAGCCCCCACCCTAATTTAAATTTGCTCAAAAACATTCCTGGCATCTAGTAGGCCTTCTGTCCCACTGGGAGGCAGATGGGGGCAATAGCCCCCAATCTGCTGCACCGGGGGGGCAAAAAGCCCACTAGTCACCAACGATTACGCTGGCTTTTTTTGTGCGTGGGGGTGGTGGCTGCCCAGAATGGGCATACCAATGCCCCCACCCCCCAAAAAAATAGCTACAGTTTTTCTCTGCCGCCCTTGGGGGCATAATAGGGCAACCCCCCCCCCCCCCGAAATCCCCCCCGGGCAGAAGAAAGCCCACTAGGCATGGAGTTGTTTATAGCAATATGGCTACCTGTGGATTTTTGGTACTAGCGACACATTGGGAAACCTAGCAAACCTGTACATTTTTTAAAACTAGACACCCAGGGGAATCCAGTATGGGGTGACAAAAATAGGCTATGTCCCAGAAAAATGCCAAAACAGTGTAAAATATTTTGGTTTTCTGACAAAAGACTGTAATTTCATAAAAGCTGGGAAAATTGTGATTTCAGCCCTACAAACCCTTTTTTGATAACATTTGCAGAGAAAAACCAGACGCTTTCATTTGTAGCTCATTTTTCCTACTTTTCACCAAAAAATCTAAATGTTGCTGTATTTTGCCTAAATTCTGGGACCCCTCCAAGGGAATCCACAAACCCTAAGTACCTTTTGAATAACCATGATGTTGGAAGAAAAGGATGCAAATTTGGTGTGGATACCTTATGTGGTCAAAAGGTTAGCCCTACTGAAGGTCTACAGTTCTAAATGCATCCCAATCGCCATGTATGGCGCCCCAATCTGGGGATACTCACAGCTCGAGCCCATACAGAGAGCAGAAAATAGGTTCCTTCGCTCTCTATTGTCAGTCCCACCATCGACCCCAACATACTCTATCCACGCGGAGGTGGGCTTGGATTACATTACAGATAGGCTTAACCTGGCTCCGTTGATATTCTGGTTAAGGACGTGGCTTAACAAGGAGCTAACCCTGAACCACTCCATAATGGAGGATGTCACCTCATTAGAGCACTACTAAAAGATCCCCTAGTTGGATTATTTAAGGAAGTCTTTTGACCAACTAGGGAGACCGGAACTTTTTGATTTTCCTTTAGGTATAAGAATCACAGATGTAGTTCTGGTTAAGAGGCAGTTTTTGACCCTGGCAAGATCCACCCGAGAGGAAAAAGACCTTCAGAAGCCCTCGGTGAGGTCTCATTATATATCAACAAGCTCTACTGCTATGGAGCCTTACCTTAGTATTGTTACTAGACATTTCCACAGGTTCCTCTTGACTAAATTCAGATTCAACTTGATTCATCACCACCTGGGAAATTATCATTGCTGGGCCAAGCCAGAGTCAGCCCCCCCCCCCCCCCCCCCCTGCTCCTGTGACAACTTTTCAATCCAGGACACTATGCACTTTGTCATGTTCTGTTCATTATTTTTACTCCCCCGAAAGAAATATTTGCTTCCAATCCTGAGGGAGGCTGGCTTTACACAAGTTAGACTGGCACTTCTTTACCTGCAGTCTATGAGTACCATCCGTATTATATTCTGCATGGGAAAGTTTTTGGTAGCAGCAGCACGTATTAAATCTAACCATGTTAGTACTGATACCATCTAATGGCTGTTCCCCAACTGTTGTTCACACTGATATTTTGCATTCCCTTTGCTCTTTGCACAAACTCCTTCATCAAATGTTTTTATTGTATTGTATTTGGAATATTTTGAAATATATATTTAAAAATGTTTTATTTTTTATTTTTTAACCATGTTTGCACTTGAAGCTATTTGTGTAAATGTACATTGCAATTTTTGTATGGAATGGATGTCTTTTTATGATTTTACCCAAAATCGAATAAAAGTACTTTGACTGACTGGTCAAAAGGTTACATGGGCCTCAGCGCGCCCTACTCCAAATAGCTAAAAAAAGGCATGGCACAGGAGGGGGAAAAGGCCTGGCAGCAAAGGGGTTAACACTTTTCCTTCAGTAATGCCTGACTGCTCTTTGCCACACTACGAGGACTGAGCTAAGGATTGTATTTTTTGAATCCAAAGATCATCTCTGTATGTTGAGAAAATATTGAATGGTAACGCCTCTCAGCAATACCACATAATATTCTACCTTGCAGCAGTGCCTTTTTAGAGCTATAGACCAGCATTTGTGGTGACAAACTGCTATTTCTAAAAGTTTGTGAATTTTGTGCAGTTCTGCCTGGTATTAGCAAAATGAATCTGCTGCAAACCCCATTTTCACTGCCTCCCTTCTCTCCTTCTTCATTTCTCTCTTCCTACCTTTTCTCCTAGACAGATCTTATGAATTAGAAAGCGAAACACCCCTCCACTTGGCTGGTCCTGCATGTGAGTCTAAGGAGCTAAGAGAGGGTCATGTTCCCTTATCACCAGCCTTTACAAGCCCTTCTCACAGGACCCCCCTGTCCAGGCGTCGAAGCTAAGCTAAGGACAATGGTGACTTGGCAATTAAAGACCATCTTCCTCAGGTTGAGAGACATAGCTGCATGTATGCCGAGCACCTTTATTCCTTCTCCTAATCAGCCCCCTAACACCGGTGTGACTGTTGGTAAATATGTTATAGTGTAATAACGGTTACTCCGCAATTTCTGGTAACACTCACTGGTCCATTTGCGCTCTGATATGTTAGCTCTGTATTCTCTTAAAGAAAAACAAATTTTGCTTGCTGGTGACCACAAAAGCCCCTTACTTTCCCTCTGTGCATCCTCAGTTTTTTTCTCTTTATTCTTGGTTACAGAAAGAGCTTTATGCTTATGTATGCATCTCTGCCTGTTTGTTTCAGTCACATCAGGTGCAAGGATTTTCATATCTAGGTACAATTTTCTGATTGGTTACTCCCGCTGCAGTAGAAAAAGGCGATGTTTAAGTTCATCTGTTGAAATATGCTTCCATGATGTGGCCTCGTGTGACTATTTAGCCCTAATGTGCAGTGATCACGGTACCAATCACATCTTATGCCCCCTTCCAGAAATATTCAGAGAATTTTGCTGTAGCACGTGTCTTGTGTTACAATTCTCCAGTCCTCTTCCCTCAAACTATAAAGTGACATCAAGGGTGAATTTGGTGCCATCCATTCTGTTGTATGTTTTGTGTGCCACTTTATTCACATTTTGGGTATCTGCCTCGAGTCCTGTACTAAGCTGATGTGGAAAGCCAAATGTCCCTCCTTTTTTGGCTGAATCAGAGGAGACTCGTTTATGAAATCCACAGCCACATTTATGTTTCCAGTGACGGTGAGACAACGTGGGGCATACTGAGATGCCTTGAGCGGTCAGAAAGGATGTCCCACACACGGCGCTGCGGATAGTCCGTATGAACTATTTAGAGATTCCTATGAAGAAGACAGTGTTTTTATTACAAGATAAATGGAAGGTAGGGCACAGAATGTAACCCATTAAATTCATTTTTAGAAACACCATTACCTTAAAAAATTCCAGTAAGCAGGAATGTGCAATTCTGCAGTGAAAAGACACTGATTCAACAAGAGATCAGACCCAAAGGCCAGAATAGAATATACAAACGAGTTTTATGCTTTTTAGATGTTTAGATTTTTAAAATTTGAGATCGGGGAGCTTAGCGATTTGGATGGTCAGGTTTGATTTTTAATTACCACTGCGATCTCCGAATCACCTTTAAGTCAGAGATGTCATTCATTTATTTTGTGTACGGAGAATACTAAAGTCGTAACAGTCTTAAAATCTCAATAATATATTCATTTTATTCCAGATTTAAAATATTAAGCTATTGGACAACTAGAGAAGCTTTTAATTATCTTTTGTTTGTTTTTGTTTACTTCTTCTTATCTTTAACAAGTAGATCAAACATTTTAAAATATCGTCCTTTGGTAATGCCAGGAATTCAACCTAGAGAAAGTGCACTTAGTAGCCGTTCTTGCAAAAGGAATCGCTTACCGGTAGTGACGGCAGGAAGGGAATCCAATTCCCAGCCGCCCCAGCCGCACCTGGACCTTTGAACGCGTGTAAAGTGCCAATGCAGCCTAGCGGCGGGTGTACACACTCTTGCAAAGGGAATCGCTTACCGGGAGTGATGTCTGGATGGGACTCAAATTCCCAGCCGCCCCAGCCGCACCTGGACCTTTGAATGTGCATATGGTCAGGGACGCTGACCGCCCCCTCTCTGTTTGCGCACCACCACCTTACTCCAAAAGCAATTCGTCATACTATGAATTCTTTGGAAGACAGGGGGCCTCACGACCCCCGGCCGTATTTATTAAAACATAAAAACAAATTAAAAATTGTTAAAATAAACAATATTTACACAGTCATTAATATACAAAATTCTGACATTAGATTACAAGCAATGTAGATAGGTATCAAAAGGGCTAACCGTAGCAAATATCTAATACAGCGTGTTTCCTAACCGATTCTAACATCCTACGTATGAATTTTGCATATCCTAGCTTTTGGGCCTACGGCAAGGTCGCTAACCGGTGTCAGATGCCTATTAGCCAGCTATGCCCTCACGTATGACTGTACATGCGCAGAGGGCCCGTTTACCGGGAGAGAATTTCCCCCCTCCTGGTTACCCCTGTACGCTCCCTGAACTCCATTGATCAAAAAGGGGGCCTGTTGGACAGGCCACATGAAGGGCCGCTCTCCCCCGGCCCAACCAGGCCTGAGTCCCGTCACGCAAGTACCACACACCACCATTGCACGTCCTCCGTCCTCTCAGGGCCCCTGCCCTCGAGCACGTTAACCTCGTGGGTCCGATCCACTGCCGGCCCCCGCGCCCAGCCTGGGCCGCCATCTTGGACACTTCACCACGAGGCCGCCTGGCCCCCGATCGACCTCAACCCTGGGCCTAGCCCGGCCTCAGACATTCCGGCACCACCCTCCACCCAGGAGGTGAGCGGGCTACTTGGCAAGTCAATGGGAGAAAGAGGTGCCGATGGCTCTCCCCCGCCAAGTGCCGCTCGCCCATCGCCTCCCCGGGCGCTGGCTCCACCCCCCTGCTGGGTGTCTGGACTCCCTCATCCCGGACCTCCCGACCTCCAAGTGCGAGGGTCCGAACATCAAAGCACGCCAGCCCTATAACTGGGGCAGCTCCAGAGCAGGAAGGCAGTTGTATCTTGGAGTCGAGAGACGTAAAGAGGAACTCATCCTTGACGGACTACTGGCGCTGCCGTAGCTCTGTCCTGTGCACCATCGTCCTGCCTGTTGGCGCTGCCACAGCCTTCGCAACCTTCAAATCCATCATCGTCGTCGGGACCTGCTGGCGTGGCCGCGGACCGTTGTAACCGTCATCTTCACCGGGACCTGCAGGCTCCGCCGCGGACCGTCGTCCTTCCTTCGTCCATCTCGGGACCTGCCTGGCTCCGCCGCGGCCCGATCATCTAGAACGCCGAGCTCGAGGATTGAGAGCTATTTTCCACTCATTGGTAACAAAGACTGTCCCGCTACCCCTTTCCTCAGCCAGAGACTAGAACCGAGGGGACCCCTGAGTCCAGACCTCCTTGTATCATATCATCGTAACCTAAGAATTGCATATAAAGTCTCGTTAACCTTCAATCTTGTGTGGTGTCCGTCTGTGGGGGGGAAGTTACTTGTCTGTACAGTCGTTGGAGACGGCTCTCCCCGGAGACCTCTCCCCGTAATCTCGGCCGACCCTCCCGGTCCGTCTAACAGGGCCCTTTCACTCTGAGCCGTTTAATGACATCATAGTGTACGTGCGGGTTGACTAACCAGCCGAAAGAAGAAAGCATGACTCCCCCCTCCCCCGCACCCATCCAACCAAGCGGATATCCCGCCCCTGGAGTTCTAGGAGAGACCAGTGGCCACTCCCCCTAGGCGACCCCATTCAAGAATGGTGACGCCGACAGAGAGGAGCTACGCGGGCATCCAAGATGGTCGCGTGAGCAGAGAGCTCCCGAGACCCGCGCCGCCCTCATCGATCTATCCTTCCGATATCCTGGTTACTTTGATGGGCTTTTGAAGTACTACTCGTGCTGATGCTGCTGCACTTTTCAGGGCTGAGATCGGACTTCGGGAACCATCTCTACGTCGTTCTAAGTTTTCTGGCCTAGCCCCGGACGAGGCCGGGGTCTCTGTTGCTCTGGATGGCCGAGCAGTAATTCAACAACAACGGTCGCCTGGTATCTGCTCAACCGGTGGTGTTGTCACTTTCACTTTCGGTTTCCATTCCACCTCCGGGCTGACTACCTAGGGGGCAATCTGCATTCCTGGCTCCGGTAGTCTAACCAGCTGTGCGTTCTGACCATAGCCCTGGGCCGGCAGTCTGTGATTTTTCGTGTAAGTGCTGCTTTGGAGACCGGCAGATCGCTGCCATTTCACCAGGACCGGGAAGACCCATCGGGCACCGATTCCAATATGGCGACAAAACCCGAGATGGAGAAGCGCAGGACAAAAGCCACTACTCGTGGGGGATCAGTCCAGTCCAACGTAATAGATCGTTACACTCAACCAAGAGGCTCCCCCAGCGCTGCTGGCCACAGTCTTGAGGACCCGAGGACGGACCTGGTGGCTACATCGGAGGTGTCCCTTCAAGACCTCATGGCCGCCATTGCTGGAATCAAGACAGACATGGGTCAACAGTATGAGGCCATCGTATCCAAGATAGACACGGTGGCGGTTGATGTAACCCTTATTAGAGCCGACTTGGCTAAGACCAATGAGAGGGTCAAAGCCTTGGACCTTAAAGCCACCAGTCTGGTTAACGACATGGCGGACGCACAATCGGAGATCGGTAATCTGCGGTCATCGCATGATTTGCTGGCCAGACGTACGGAGGAGTATGATAACAGGGCCCGACGGAACAACATCCGCCTGGTCGGGGTACCGGAGGACAGTGGCGCTGCTTCTATCGATCTACTGGTCGAAGAATTGAATGTGACCAAACTTGCTCCCGCAGGCCTCAGCAAGTTCTTTGCGGTTGAGCATGCGTACCGCTTCCCGGGTGGACAGCCCAAGCCGGGGGCTCCCCCGAGGCCTATTATTGCTAGGCTATTCCACTTTCGGGATAGGGACGCCATCCTTCAGGCCTCTCGTAGGCATGGCCCGCTGAAATTTGAGAACAGCTGTATTTCTATCTACCCTGACTTCACTCCTCAAGTGCAGCGGCAATGATCGGGATTCCTGGGAGTGAAACGTCGACTGAGGGACTTGGGACTTAAGTACGCGATGCTGTTCCCAGCTCGCCTTCGCATCGAGTATAGAGAACGTACTTTCTTTTTTGATCAACCGGACGGTGTTGGCGACTGGCTGGACTCATTGCCTAAGGAGGACACCGAGAGCAGGGGCCCCGGAGGCGCGGATGGAGGTGCAACGGCACAGGAATGACATTTGGGTCCTGAGGTCCGATTCTGGGTCGTAACTATTTGCAGAGTATTTTCTATATGTTTTCACCATTAGGCCCGGGGGTGGGGCGGGGTGGGGTCGTCTCTCCCTTCCTCCTCAGGGGTTCTTTGTGTAGATTCTATGAAGGGGCGACAGGCACACTGCAGTTTGGGGTAGCCTTTGAGACAGCAGGGGTGCAGGGTGGGGGGTGTTGTAACGGGTTCTTGGTTGGGGGGTGGGGGGAGGGGTTTTGGTCATTTTCTGTGTTCTATGTTTTGTTTCTCACATAGTATTTTTTCATCTGCGTGTATCCTTGCTCTGGGGTTTTGGGAGGGGATGGTTTGGGGGTCCTACAGGGATGGGGAGGGTGACATGAAAGTGCTGTCTTGGAACGTTAATGGTCTGGGAGACAGGATCAAGCGTGGTATTGTGCTTCAATTTATTAGACGCCATTCACCTGATGTAGTTTTACTCCAATAGACCCACTTGATTGGGAATGCTTGTAAAGCCCTAGATCGCCGAGGATACCGACTGGTGGCGCACGCTGGTTTTACATCCGGTTCCCGGGGGGTTGGTATAATGGTGAAATCCTCCTTGCCCCTTGAGATAGATGAAGTCGCTCTCGATATTAAGCATGGGCGAATTTTGCGAATCTGCGAACTCGCAATCCGCCAAATCCGCGAATTCTCGCGAATTTGCGGATTTTTTTTTGTGTTCGCAAGGATTTCCGGCAGTTCGCAAGGATTTCTGACAGTTCGCGAGGGTTTTGTAACAGTTCGCAATTGCGAACTTACATGTCGGCTCGCAACGGTCACGATTATGTTGTTTCTACGTCTGGTTCATCATCATAGGTTTCCAGCACCCTCTGTTTCACCCCTGCCACCCTCTGTTTTACCCATGCCACCCTCTGGTACATCAATGCCTTATGCCACCCTTTGGTTCATCATCACTGTAGATTATGGGGGGAAAAAGCAAGCACACCTGTATGCCTTACAGAATTTATTTGACCCTGTTCCCTCCCGTTACTTCCGTGAGGTTGAAGGCCTTCAGAGGCAGTTAATTTGGGAAGGACGCGCTCGTATCTCCTTATCTAAACTCACGCTCCCATGGTATGATGGTGGCATTGCCCTACCGGACATCAGGCGTTATTACTGGGCCTCACAATTGAGTGCGATTAACCACGTGACGTATTCCCCGGGGCCCACTCCCGCTTTTGCTATGGATAAACTCCTGTTGCCGGGCGGCAACTTTAATAGGGCCCTATATTCGAAGGCACCACTCCGACTTCTGACTGGACCTACGAAATGCGCCGTGCGTGCATGGAAGGATGCAACTGTGGCCACAGGTTGGAGTGATAGATTGACGCGCATGACCCCGTTATATGACTCTGAGCGGCTGGGTAACCTGTGGCGGACGAAAGGATTTGACAGATGGGACATGATCGGTATTAGCAAGGTGGAGGATCTTTGGGCCAAAGGCACAGTGAAGTCCTTTGAGGCCCTGAAGGTAGAGTATCAATTGGATGATAACGAGTATTTTCATTATCTTCAGGTGCGTCACGCCCTGCTCTCTGCCTTTCCCCCTGGGACGGAAGTCCCCCAGTCGTCCCCGTTGGAGGATCGGATTCTGGACGGCCATGTGCCGGACAGTACGATTTCTTTAATTTATAAGAAGCTCATTAACACCAGGGCTGATCTTCTGGTGAAACTCAGGGCCTCTTGGATAGCAGATGGCCTCGAATTGGATGACGAGGACTGGCAAATGGCGATTTCCTCCCCTAGGGAGGTGGCTATTCCGGCTCGACTCCGTTTTGTGCAGTTGAAGATCCTCCACAGAGTCAACGTGACTGGTATGCGTCTGGTTTTGATGGGGTTCTCAACTGATGGGTTGTGTAAGCGTGGCTGTGGTATGGATGGCACCTTTCTTCACATTCTATGGGAATGTCCGGTTATCTCCGCTTTCTGGTCCAGAGTGCATGATGTAATGGGACGACTCACCGGGGTCTCCCTCCTTCCTGAGGCGAGGCGCTGCCTGCTTAATGTGTGGGAGCCTACGGATTGTACGGTCGCTCAGACCTTTTGGATCACTCTGGGCAACATGGTGTCCAAGAGGGATATAGCGCAACTCTGGGGCTCCCACAGACCACCTGGAATAAGTGCTTGGAAAGATAACATGGATTGGTGCATGTTTCGGGAAAAGACAGTATATGAGGCTCGGGGCCGTCCCAAGAAATGGGGTAGGGTCTGGTCACAATGGAACGAATACCGTGGAGACATCTGTACCCCACCACTTGATTACACTGCTAACATTCCCTCGTCCCCGTAATTGACGTTGCTTTGGACTGGCTGCCATTCCTTTCTATTGCTCCTTTTCGCCATCTCCCCGCCCCTTGGAGAGTTGTCTTTATTCTTAGAGATTGTTTTCCCCTTTTCCCCCCTCCCATGCCCTAGACACTGTTTTCACCATGTGAGTGTTTGTGTTGTTTGTTTGTATTTCATCAAAATTATAAAATGAAACCTACGGGATCCTTCTTATGATGTTTGATGCCACTGCACCGTAATTAATCGATTTATGGCTTTGTCCGCAACGTAATGTGGTTGGTTACTCTGTGGATTGTCATAGCGGCCGGCCCGATTGGGTTGTAGGCAGACGCTGTGTACTGTGCATTCGATAATAAAGGTTTTAAAAAAAAAAAAAAAAAAAGAATGGTGACGCCCCCTAAGGACCTTCAATTGACTGCTCACCGATCAAGAACTTACCGCCACAGGCCAGAATAGTTGACCGAATATCTGCCCCCCCCACAATCTCCTACTCTGAAAGGTCATGCCCCCTCGAGAAACCTACCAACCATGCTACAATATTTTCTGACAGAAATTCGTTCCGTGACCTAGACAGGTGGACCCCATCCTGTAAATAGAAATGTTCCCCCCAGATACACCCATGTGGAATATTCTGCAATTGAGGTGACCGAAATAGCCTCTCTATCTTGTTGTTGACCCTCTTTACCGAGTGATTCAATGCCCTGACAGAGTCCCCTCCCCTCCATTCCATCCTAGGAATCATTTGAGACCACGCTATAGTGCAGCCTGGGAGTCTTTTTGCTACCCAGTTCGCAACGGAGATCATTTCTTCCACTAAGACCCTTCTGCCCAGTTTAACCAAATCATTGCCCCCCATGTGTAAAATGACTACTGATAGCGGTGGTTTGTGTCTCTCTAGCAATTCTATAAAGGATCCTCTAAACTGACTGAGGCAAAGACCCCACTTTCCATGGAAAGATACCCTTAAGCCACCTTGCTCCACCCTCTGTCGATAATCACCTGAAAAGAAAACAGATTTAACACGCTTTACATATAAGTGACCTACTACCCATACAACTCGTGTCTCCTTCCCTTGTCCTTCAGTCCGCCGTGATGAAGGTACTTGCTGTTGCTGACCCGGTACCAGTTTCCGCTATGCGTGACAGGCTCATGAAACTGAAAATCCAAACAAAAAACCACAAGCGTCAGCGTGACTTACTTGTTACCTCACAGCAGGTGCAGCCGCACATAACGTTTATAACAGTTGAAAGACCATCTCCCAATGCTTTTGACATTGCTCACATGCAACCCTCTGGCTGTTGCTTCAGTGGGCGCCCCTATTCTGAAAGAATGCGTCCCAAAATCTTTAGGATTTAAACCAGCTTTGGCAATTGTCATTGCCAGCACCCTCTGAAACTGAACCTTGGTTAAGGGGGTACCATCAGCATATATTAGCAATGCCCCCCCCCCCCCTCGTGCCTCTCCGTTGCCTAAGGAAGGACTCTACATGGAATACCAGGCTGCAAGGATTAGACCGTGCCCGATGGAGAACCAGACTATCCCCCCGGGCATCCTGATCCGTCTTTGATTTAAGTATGGTGATCAGTAGTGTGTCCTCAAGTATCTTTGTGTGTTTCAGCCGGAGACCACCTAGCGTGTCCTGCTTGCTTCTAGCCACCAATTCGCTTACCCGTAAGGCCCCATAGAAGACCAGTGAAAAGGAGGCTCTGAATAAGAGTACCTCCCCTGGTGAACTACAGGTGTCAACCAAGGCGTTCAATAGTGCCGCCAACCGCTCTAGCCCTATAGGTTGTCTAGAACCCTTCCCATTTGCTTGCAAGCGCCTCCTCCCCTCAGTGCCTTCCGCACTATGAAACAGTCCGTAGGATATCTGTCACCCCTTAGCTGTGCATAGAAAGACACCGCTGCCCTGTGTCTGCTAGCTGTTGCAGTTGAGCGCCCTTCTTTATGTAACATAACTATGTAATGTATGAAACTCCCCTCCTGACCCCACTTTTCCCCCCAGGCCTGTCCCAAAAAGGAGCAATAAGACGTAAACCCCCCTTCATAAGCCGTCCATGTCCTGGGTGCTAGGCTGGCTGCCACAAGGTTCTATAGCTGGGGGCGTGGAGTGTTGTTGGGAAGTGTGTTGGTGTTGCCTCTGCGGATGGTAAATGCTCCCTGAACACCTGCATCTTAAAGCAAGAAAGTGCATCAGCTGCGTTATTTAGCACCCCTGGGACATATTTTGCCCTAAACTGTACATTTAGTTTCAAACAAATAAACACAATTTCTTTCAGGAGGCGGAGTATTAACTTGCACCATGCCGCCTGTTGATTGATACACTCCACCACAGTCATGTTATCAGACCAAAAGATGAGAGCTTGGTTGCGCAGCTGTTCAGGCCACACCGTTAATGCCACCCAGATCGGAAACAGCTCCAAAAAAACGATGTTACCTGACAGGCTGCTCTCTTCCCACCAAGCCGGCCACCATTGGGCCACCCACCTGTTCCCAAGTATGGCGCCGACCCCCACACTGCCTGCAGCATCAGTCTATAAACCTAACTCTGCTGACGTGGTGCGGGACCACACCACACTACTCTGCCATTGAAATCCTCCAGGAATGCCATCCATATACGCATGTCCTGCCAAACCTCGGCCGACAACCTAGTGCGGTGGTGCTTCTCCCGCAGGCAACCTAGCAACCCCTTCCACGAAAACATAAACTTGTGGCGTTGATATATCGACGACGTCCTGCTACTTTGGAAGGGTACCAAGGAAGCTCTCATGTCCTTTATTGACTGGTTGAACTGCTCGCAGGACCATCTCCGCTTTACAGGTGAATGCAAACAGAACGACCTACCCTTCTTAGACATCACCATTCATGCCGAGGAAGGTAAACTGGGAACCCGCTTATTTAGAAAACCGACTGAAAGAAACACATTGCTCCAATATGCCAGCTACCACCCGAGAGGACTCAGAGATGGCCTGCCATTTGGACAATTTCTCCGAATTAGGTGTAACTTCAAGTGGCGTCACGACTACTTCAGGGAGGCTGATGTTCTAACCAAAAAAGTCATCACCTGAGGATACCCTAAACGACTGGTTTCAAGAGCCCGAAAAAGAACGTGGTATTGCCACAGAGAGCATCTCCTCCCTAACCAAACCAAACAACCTTCAAGGAGAATTCCATTTGTCTCCAAATTCAATCCTAACAGCAACAAAGTGGCCAAAATAATCAAGAAGAACTGGTCTATCCTCCGACCCTTCGAACCCTTCAAAGATTAACCTCTCTTCTCGTATCAAAGAGGAGATAATTTGTCAACCCACCTGGTGCAAGCAATCACTTGGCCAGAAAAAACATCAGATCACCACAGCATCACTGCAGCATGGGGTCTGCCACCAGTCCTGGGCCACTTTAAATGCCAGAGTTGATCAGTGTGTGAACTTACAACCAACACCAAAGTATTCAAATACAAAAACAGAACTCATACCCTTAAAAACCACACCAACCGCAGATCCACCAACGTTATATATGCCATTGAATGCCCATGCAAACTTCTCTACATCGGACAAACCACACAAACCATCAAAAACAGGATTGTGCAACACAAGAGTCGTATTAATTGCAAAGTGACCACAGCGCCCTTGGTGAACCACTACCTTGAAAAAAATCACAAGGACACAGATATAAAATGGCAAGTAATTGAACAGCTGACACTACCCACAAGAGGTGGCGACATCCGTTCCCTCTTGAATAAGAGTGAATGCCGGTGGATGACCCTTTGTGACTCTGTTAACAACGGATTAAATACCATTGACGAGTGGAACAGCACTATTATCATCTGACTTCCTTTCTGCCTGCTCTTACCCCCTGCCTCTCTGATAAAGATGGACTGCCTATCCCCCCATCCTTCATACCTGTGAGATAGACATTGCCACTGCTGCGGTCACCCCTCTGAACCTTTCTTTTACGTTACCCATGGATGCTCAACCATGGACTCATAATATAAATATAATGCATGTGCTTTAGTGTAATTCTGTTTTTAACCTGATGACATCACTGTATACGCTACCTATGTGTGCTCAATCATGGATTCAAAATACAAATATAATGCGTGTGCTTTACTGTAAGTTTGATCTTAATTGACATAACTGTATAGGTAACCGTGAACCACGAGAGTTACTCTCTGCCACCTTCGAGCATCCTGCCCACTCCTCGCCAGTGCTTGCTCGCTCCTGCACCTCCTGCCCATTAACATACCTCCGATCATGACAGCCTCCTTTCCCGAGCTGTCCCCGTGACAGGAGTCCCACCCCCTTAACCCTCCCCTTCCCTCTGCGCCTATCCCCATAGTTCTACCACACTAAGGTAGTTCTACGTCATCGGGCAGGCCCTTCTCGGCCTATCTCTATTTAGCTTTGTTTCCGGGATTCAGATTGCCACAGCAACTCCCGGACAGCGTTTCACTCGCTCGCCAAAATACCTCGAGGATAGGTAATGCTTCCCGTGGGTTCCTACAGCCAATTTGAACTGATAACCTCCTGGTCATCTCTGATCGCTGACCCCTTTTCTTCTTCTTCACAGATTGACTCGCCTCGCCTCTCCCAGCACGCCGAGATCAGCTCTCGCATTTTCACAGACCACTCGGCTCCGGATTACCCTGAATTGACTCTGAACCCCCGGTAAGTTCCCTTCTGCTTTGCATCCCTGGCCCTAGGTGCACCCGACCCTTGAGCTCTCCACCTGGATTTGGTTTTCCATGTTCATCCCCAGCTCGCAGATACTCATGGGACCGAAGATGTGATCTCGGACGAACAGTCCCCCTGCGCCTGTATGCCCCCGAGACATTCATACAGAACTTTGACCCGTGGTACTCCATCCTTGTCATTCACCAGTTGCCAGACGGTGAGCCTTTTTCCACCCTTCACTTAATCAGTCCGATGGACCTACGTCCCTGGCCGTCCATCATTCTCTCCCCCCTTCTTTCCCATACAGCACTGCTTCCAGCCCCTCTGTCCTGATGATGATCCTAATTGTTACGGATCGAAACGCCGTCGACTTCCCAGCGCGATTTTAGGTGCCCCCCACTCTGTGGTTCTCAAAAAAATGGAAAACGAAAACTGAATTGTTTGAATACCACTCTGTTTTTACGCACTGTATATAATTATTCACATCACACTTTGCGCCGTCCACGCTGCTCTCACTGTCACTTGCGTTGCCGTAGTACCACTCACCCTTGCACTCGTGCACCTTGTACAACTTTGGGCTGTCACTTGTTATTGATTAATTTCAGTGCTGATACTAACTGTAATTACAATTGCCCTATATAATTTTTGAAATGCTGATATAAATGATGCCTTGAGCACATATGAAAATTAAACTGAGTCTCCTTGCTCTTTGATGGATAATGCTGTAATGTAGTGTAATACCTGTTACTCTGTGATTTCTTGTACCACTCACTTGTCCATTTGAAGTTTGATCCTGGAAGCTTTACATTCTCTTGTTGCATATGGAAAACCAGTTTTTGCTTGATGAAGTCTGTAAATGCCCCATCCTTTTCCTCTTTGCAGACTCTATTGTATCGTTGTGTCTATACTCTCTGCTTTGCACCAGTTTCCTCTCTGATCCTGCACTGCCCCAGCAGCCCCCCCAATTTACTGCCGCTGCTCCCATTTCGTTGTTCTGCTTTCCCTCTTTGCAGCCTATGTTTTCCTGTCCCGCCCCCCGAATTCTCTCTAAGACCCTTGGCTCTCCACTCACAGTCCCATGATGAATACCTGAATCTGCTTATCAGCAAAATATCTGTGTACTCCTTTGACTATAATCAAAGTGCCTGTTGGATACTGGACTTGTTTGTAGATGCCCCCCCACACTTTGGGCCCCCATTAGAAATGCTAGATGATGATTTTTGACTCTGCTAAATAGGCCCCTTAAAAATAATGTGAAGTGATACACCCAATTGGCAAGGTACTTTGCCCCCTTATGAGCCCCTAGTATACAGTTCCAGTGGTACCCAGGGCAAGAGTAGTAAAGGGGTCAGCAGGGCTGTAGCACTGTTTGTGCCACCCTGTGTGACCCCAGTAAAAGGGAGTCAGTAGGTCTGCCAATGCAGCCTGCACGAGCAGCCTGTCTGCTTGAGAGAGACCTTGCACACACCATGTGCTGCAGTGCCCCAGTTACTGCCTTAATAAAAGTATGTTGCCTCCAAGCTGGGCCTCCTATAGCCCAGGAGGCAGGGTGCATTATATTAATGATTTATATATGTTTGGACATATATACCTCTACAGTAACTCTGTAACACATGGTTTACTGTAAGTAACCAGAGGTCCCCAGGATGACATGGGCTGGCTAGTGAGCAAATTCGGGATAGCCAGCTTCATTATGGCACCACCAAATTGGGATGTGTTTGACCTCAAGCACTGTGCTTTTTCACCCCTAACAAGATTCTTGTGTCAAGGGTGAGCTTGCATACATGTGAGGGCCACCTTGAGACGGTGCCCACCTAACGTTTAGTGCTCATGTGTCTTGGCAGGCTTCCCAAGCTGCTTGCCACCAAGAAAAGAGTCTGCCCCCCTTGTGTATTGCGCTGACACTGCTCCAGGGCTTCAAAGGCTTAAGCAGAAAGAAGGTCATACATTTTCCCTCCTAGGATGGCAAGTGTGACAGAAATCAAGGCGGTGAGCCTCAAAGGCTTCACTGCCCTTGATGTGCAAATGTAGTTGTGCCCCACTCAATTACAAACCCCTTCCTGCCCCTGAAGCAGATCTGCTTGCAGGAAGGAGGGAGACAGAGTTAAGCAGGAAGTGTGACCCTCCAAAAGGCTAGCCACACCTTTAGGGTGGGCTAGGAGTTCTGTACAGCCAAGGAAGGGTTCTGCCATTTTGGGAGTCCCGGAAATAGAGTATTCTAGGTAGCACAGTGACGTACACCCACAGGATGTTGTCACTACAGGGACGGGTTAGCAGCAGGGACCAGTAGCCCATTGGCCACAGTCCCTAACACACTTAAGGCCAACTACACTAGGTTTTAAGGGGGTTCCCTGACACTAGATCCTCAGTTCTGATTTGAATCCAAGAAGAGGCAAAAAGAAGACGCGGTCAGCGACAACAGGACTTTGGACTCTGCTGCAGTGCAATGATAGGACAATTAAGTGCACTGAAAATACCATATACTGGAACTTTGAGTTCGACATGTGTCTATGGCAAAAGATCTTTGCTCCCAGCAAGAGGGACTCTAGTGGGCGCCAGAAACCTAAGTAGACTTCCCTGGACTGGTGGAACCAGTCCTCTGCAAGTAGCTGAAAAATCAACATGCTGCTTGCTAAGAATTACAACCCGCTGGGCCGGTCATGAATGAGCCCAAAGAGAAGTGGTTTCCTGTAATATCAAAGTGGTAGCTAAGGTCTCACCAACATCTGTCAG
This sequence comes from Lissotriton vulgaris, assembly GCF_964263255.1. Taxonomy (NCBI): domain Eukaryota; kingdom Metazoa; phylum Chordata; class Amphibia; order Caudata; family Salamandridae; genus Lissotriton; species Lissotriton vulgaris. Next base: position 957,403,213 of record NC_141694.1, read on the forward strand.
CCTCCAGCCACTGAAGTACCCTTGGATTACCTTTCCCACAGCAAAGGATTGTTGGTCTCCAGCCAGGCAACTAACCCCTGAAGTAACTTCACCAGCCCACGTTCAACTCACTAGATGCCAGCGCTGCGCAATTGATCAATAATTCAAAAAATTGAGTTGTGAATCTCTCAATTTCAAAGACCACTCTTTCAGTCCAGATTCTACCAAATCATATGAATTTATTTTAATTTTTCTTTCTTTCTTTTTTTGTAAAAAAGTTTTTTGTTTTTTACGTAGAGCACGATACAATGTTTAAGTGGCTTCTACTTGATCTAATATAATTTTCATCCATATCTGAGGAGGAACAGGGTTATTAGTGATGAGGATAGTGTTGGAAAAGGAATTCTGGGGGAAATCAAGAGACAAAGTACGTTGAATATACTAGAGACAATACATTGAATTAATAGACATAGAACGGACACCAAACAAAAAGGAATGGTCAAAAGGGGAAGGGTAAAGTGAGGAGAGTGTGTGGTGGCCCTGCGCTAGTCCTATTTATGGGAGCAGGTGAAACCAAATCCACTGAATGGAAATCAACAAAGATTCGCTTCAGTCAAAAATTAGACCATCAACAATTTAACATTTGGACTATACAATGACACAAGATTGGTCTAAATTTATAGATGAGGGTGGTCGACGCGTTTCGAATCCCATAGAATAGTGGGATTCTCTTCAGGACCATGTGGACATAATCTGGAAAACATAAATTAAAAAATCGTACTGTCAGTCAAACAACTGAGCAACTCTCTACTTAACATTCAGTCTAGCACTCACTCAGCTCATACCTGTGCTTCTCTTGATGTTCTTTTGTCCCAAAAAGGGCGGGGTGAGGGTTGTCGTACTAGAATTTTAAAGTTGAGAAGAAGGGTTCATGAATATTAAAGCTCGAATGGAACGTTCCGTTATGAGAGCAATACATTTATGGTGCTCACTTGGTTGTTTCTAGACTCGATCTCTTCGGGTCGTTCTAGTCAACAGACTATTGTGCCGTTTTTTAGGGAAGAAAATTCGTATTCTGAAGATTTTTTCTGAAAAAACCAAAAAGGGTGAGAGTATTTAGTACTCGGTTAAGCCGGTGACATTCTATCCTTTATGCGCTGGGCTGAAAATGTGCGTTGGGTGGTTGGCTCATGTTTAGGTCGTATAGACATTTAGGTATTAGATGAAGGGATACAGAGTGCTAGATATCCTGTATTACACTGCTTAAGAGCGCTCAGTTCGGCACTAGACCGAAAGACCTCTTCGCTCCATTGTATTAGACGAGGGTTTGCAACACATTTTTTGCTGGTTATTCCAAATTAGACTCTATATATGCATTTGCGTTAATTGTGAATCATCGAGCGTTCGATACAAAGTTGGAATTTGCTCATTCTTAAAGAGTCACGAAGGACTTGTAATTGAATCTCGCAAGACTTGCTTTATTTTTACGTTAGATTAGACCGCGAGCTATGATGGACCTTGCTCCTTTAGACGCTCGATTTAAAACTACAGCATGTTCGTTTTCCTAAAAAAAACGTGTCACAACGGACTTCCAATTTAAACCTGGCATGGCTTGCATTGTTTTTCTTTCGATTAAACCTCGATGCTTAAATAAGATGAACCTTGCTCTAGTTATAAGTTTTTACCTCTGGTTTAGAGCCAAGAGTCCACCATGGGCGTCGCTTTCCTCAATGGGAACGCCGTATCTTTGTTCCGGTTTCAGACAGCCCACTAAACACCAGGGATTTGTTTTTTGAAGTTTTTTTTAGGGTGGGGGCTGCCCAAAACTGGCACGCCAATGCCCCCACCCACCCACCACCATTACAGCCTTACTGCATGCCCTAGGGGGGAAGAAGGGGTATTGACCCCTAATCTGCCCCTTCGGGGGCGGAAAGCCCATTAGACACCAGGGTTTTTTTTAGAAAGTAAATATAAGGCTGGGGGCTGCCCAAAATGTGCATGCCCATGCTTGCACCCCCCACAATCATTACAGTCTTTCTGCCCCCCCTGAGGGGGCATATGGGGCATTGGACCCTAATCTGCCCCTTCAGGGGGGGGGCAGAAAGCCCACTAAACACCAAGGTTTTGTTATTTGAAGATTTTTTTAGGGTGGGGGCTGCCCAAAACGGGCACACCAATGCCCCCACCCACCTGCCACCATTACAGCCTTTCTGCCACCCCTGGGGGGTAGATGGGGCAGTAGCCCCCAATCTGCCCCCCCATGGGGCAGAAAGCCCACTTGACGCCAGTGTTTTTTTTGGGCGCAAATATTTTTAAGGTGGGGAGCTGCCCGAAATGGGCACGTCAATGCCCCCACCCCGCCACTATTACAGCCTTTCTGCCTCACCCGGGGGACAGATGGGGAATTGGCCCTTAATCTGCCCTTTCGGGGGGCAGAAACCCCACTTGACACCAGTGATTTTTTGGGGCAAATTTGAATTAGGGTGGGTGCTGCACAAAATGGGCATTCCCATGCCCCCATCCCCTCCCCACAAAAATTACAGCCTTCCTGCCCCCCTTAGGGGGAAGATGGGGCAGTAGACCCCAATATGCCCACTAGACGCCAGGGTTTTTGTGGGGCAAATTTTTATTAGGGTGGGGTCATTGGTATGCCCGTTTTGGGCAGCCACCACCCTAATTAAAATTAGCCTAAAAAAATCCCTGGCATCTAGTGGGCTTTCTGCTCCCCCTGAGGGGCAGATGGGGGCATTAGCCCCCAATCTGCACCCCCGGGGGGAGAAATGTCACTAGTTGACAGGGATTTTTGGGGAGCAAATTTTAATTAGGGCGGGGGCTGCCCAAAACATAACCAGCCTTCCTGACCCCCTTGGGGGGCAGATGTGGCAGGAGGGGGGGGGGAAGCCCACTAGACGCAAGGGATTTTTTTGGGCAAATTTTTTTTAGGGTGGGGGCATAGGCATGCCCGTTTTGGGCAGCCCCCACCCTAATTGAATTTTTTAAAAAAAAAATCCCTGGTGTCTAGTGGGCTTTCTTGCCCCCCCCTCAGGGACAGATGGGGGCCTTAGCCCCAATCTGCACCCCCAGGGGGAAAGCTCACTAGTCACCAGGGATTTTTTTGGGGCAAATTTTAATTAGGTTGGAGGCTGTCCAAAACGGGCATGCCGATGCCCCTACCCCCTTCCAGCAAAAATTACAGTGTTACTGCACCCCCTGGGGGGCAGATGGGGCAGTAGACCCCAATCTGCTCCAAGGGGGGGAAAAAAGCCCACTAGTCACCAACGATTACGCTGGCTTTGTTTGTGCGTTTTCTCTGCCGCCCTTGGGGGCATAATGGGGCAAGCCCGAAATCCCCCCCGGGCAGCAGAAAGCCCACTAGGCATGGAGTTGTTTATAGCAATATGGCTACCTGTGCATTGTGGGTACTAGCGACACATAGGGAAACCTAGCAAACCTGTACATTTTTGAAAACTAGACACCATGGGGAATCCAGTATGGGGTGACAAAAATAGGCTATGTCCCAGAAAAATGCCAAAACAGTGTAAAAATGTTGGTTTTCTGACAAAAGACTGTAATTTCCTAAAAGCTGGGAAAATGGTGATTTCAGCCCTACAAACCCTTTTTTGATAACATTTGCAGAGAAAAACCAGACGCTTTCATTTGTAGCTAATTTTTCCTACTTTTCACCCAAAAATCTAAATTTTGCTGTATTTTGCCTAATTTCTGGGACCCCTCCAAGGGAATCCACAAACCCTAAGTACCTTTTGAATAACCAAGATGTTGGAAGAAAAGGATGCAAATTTGGTGTGGATACCTTATGTGGTCAAAAGGTTTGCCCTACTGAAGGTCTACAGTTCTAAATGTATCCCAATCGCCATGTATGGCGCCCCAATCTGGGGATACTCACAGCTCGAGCCCATACAGAGAGCGGAAAATAGGTTCCTTCGCTCTCTATTTTCAGTCCCACCATCGACCCCAACATACTCTATCCACGCGGAGGTGAGCTTGGATTACATTACAGATAGGCTTAACCTGGCTCCGTTGATCTTCTGGTTAAGGACGTGGCTTAACAAGGAGCTAACCCTGAACCACTCCATAATGGAGGATGTCACCTCATTAGAGCACTACAAAAAGATCCCCTGGTTGGATTATTTAAGGAAGTCTTTTGACCGACTAGGGAGACCGGAACTTTTTGATTTTCCTTTATGTATAAGAATCACAGATGTAGTTCTGGTTAAGAGGCAGTTTTTGACCCTGGCAAGATCCACCCGAGAGGGAAAAGAACCTCAGAAGCCCTCGGTGAGGTCTCATTATATATCAACAAGCTCTACTGCTATGGAACCTTACCTTAGTATTGTTACTAGACCTTTCCACAGGTTCCTCTTGATTAAATTCAGATTCAACTTGATTCATCACCACCTGGGAAATTATCATTGCTGGGCCAAGCCAGAGTCAGCCCCCCCCTGCTCCTGTGACAACTTTTCAATCCAGGACACTATGCACTTTGTCATGTTCTGTTCATTATTTTTACTCCCCCGAAAGAAATATTTGCTTCCAATCCTGAGGGAGGCTGGCTTTACACAAGTTATACCGGCACTTCTTTACCATCCGTATTATATTCTGCATGGGAAAGTTTTTGGTAGCAGCAGCACGTATTAAATCTAACCATGTTAATACTGATACCATCTAATGGCTGTTCCCCAACTGTTGTTCACACTGATATTTTGCAAGGCCCTTTGCTCTTTGCACAAACTCCTTCATCAAATGTTTTTATTGGATTGTATTTGGAATATTTTGAAATATATATTTAAAAAAATATATATTTTTATTTTTTAGCCATGTTTGCACTTGAAGCTATTTGTGTAAATGTACCTTGCAATTTTTGTATGGAATGTATGTCTTTTTATGATTTCACCCAAAATCGAATAAAAGTACTTTGACTGACTGGTCAAAAGGTTACATGGGCCTCAGCGCGCACTACCCCATATAGCCAAAAAAAGGCATGGCACAGGAGGGGGAAAAGGCCTGGCAGCAAAGGGGTTAACACTTTTCCTTCAGTAATGCCTGACTGCTCTTTGCCACACTTTGAGGACTGAGCTAAGGATTATATTTTTTGAATCCAAAGATCATCTCTGTATGTTGAGAAAATATTGAATGGTAACGCCTCTCAGCAATACCACATACTATTCTACCTTGCAACAGTGCCTTTTTAGAGCTATAGACCAGAATTTGTGGTGACAAACTGCTATTTCTAAAAGTTTGTGAATTTTGTGCAGTTCTGCCTGGTATTAGCAAAATGAATCTGCTGCAAACCCCATTTTCACTGCCTCCCTTCTCTCCTTCATTTCTCTCTTCCTACCTTTTCTCCTAGACAGATCTTATGAATTAGAAAGCGAAACACCCCTCTACTTGGCTGGTCCTGCATTTGAGTCTAAGGAGCTAAGAGAGGGTCATGTTCCCTTATCACCAGCCTTTACAAGTCCTTCTCACAGGACCCCCCTGTCCAGGCGTCGAAGCTAAGCTAAGGACAATGGTGACTTGGCAATTAAAGACCATCTTCCTCAGGTTGAGAGACATAGCTGCATGTATGCCGAGCACCTTTATTCCTTCTCCTAATCAGCCCCCTAACACCGGTGTGACTGTTGGTAAATATGTTATAGTGTAATAACGGTTACTCCGCAATTTCTAGTAACACTCACTGGTCCATTTGCGCTCTGATATGTTAGCTCTGTATTCTCTTAAAGAAAAACAATTTTTGCTTGCTGGTGACCACAAAAGCCCCTTACTTTCCCTCTGTGCATCCTCAGTTTTTTTTCTCTTTATTCTTGGTTACAAAAAGAGCTTTATGCTTATGTATGCATCTCTGCCTGTTTGTTTCAGTCACATCAGGTGCAATGATTTTCATATCTAGGTACAATTTTCTGATTGGTTACTCCCGCTGCAGTAGAAAAAGGCGATGTTTAAGTTCATCTGTTGAAATATGCTTCCATGATGTGGCCTCGTATGACTATTTAGCCCTAAAGTAGCAGTGATCACGGTACCAATCACATCTTATGCCCCCTTCCAGAAATATTCAGAGAATTTTGCTGTAGCACGTGTCTTGTGTTACAATTCTCCAGTCCTCTTCCCTCAAACTATAAAGTGACATCAAGGGTGAATTTGGTGCCATCCATTCTGTTGTATGTTTTGTGTGCCACTTTATTCACATTTTGGGTATCTGCCTCGAGTCCTGTACTAAGCTGATGTGGAAAGCCAAATGTCCCTCCTTTTTTGGCTGAATCAGAGGAGACTCGTTTATGAAATCCACAGCCACATTTATGTTTCCAGTGACGGTGAGACAACGTGGGGCATACTGAGATGCCTTGAGCGGTCAGAAAGGATGTCCCACACACGGCGCTGCGGATAGTCCGTGTGAACTATTTAGAGATTCCTATGAAGAAGACAGTGTTTTTATTACAAGATAAATGGAAGGTAGGGCACAGAATGTAACCCATTAAATTCATTTTTAGAAACACCATTACCTTAAAAAATTCCAGTAAGCAGGAATGTGCAATCCTGCAGTGAAAAGACACTGATTCAACAAGGGATCAGACCCAAAGGCCAGAATAGAATATACAAACGAGTTTTATGCTTTTTAGATGTTTAGATTTTTAAAATTTGAGATCGGGAGCTTAGCGATTTGAATGGTCAGGTTTGATTTTTAATTACCACTGCGATCTCCGAATCACCTTTAAGTCAGAGATGTCATTCATTTATTTTGTGTAAGGAGAATACTAAAGTCGTAACAGTCTTAAAATCTCAATAATATATTCATTTTATTCCAGATTTAAAATATTAAGCTATTGGACAACTAGAGAAGCTTTTAATTATCTTTTGTTTGTTTTTGTTTACTTCTTCTTATCTCCCGAGACCCGCGCCGCCCTCATCGATCTATCCTTCCGATATCCTGGTTACTTTGATGGGCTTTTGAAGTACTACTCGTGCTGATGCTGCTGCACTTTTCAGGGCTGAGATCGGACTTCGGGAACCATCTCTACGTCGTCCTAAGTTTTCTGGCCTAGCCCCGGACGAGGCCGGGGTCTCTGTTGCTCTGGATGGCCGAGCAGTAATTCAACAACAACGGTCGCCTGGTATCTGCTCAACCGGTGGTGTTGTCACTTTCACTTTCGGTTTCCATTCCACCTCCGGGCTGACTACCTCCCTGGATGCCACGATGGCCTTTGACACCATTGAGTGGCCATATTTGTGGGCGGCCCTTTCCAAGTTTGGTTTTGGCCCTAACTTTATTGCGTGGGTGCGGCTCCTATATGAAAAACCGTTGGCCTAAGTTGTAGTTAACGGCAGAGTTTCTGAATCGTTCACATTGGGACGTGGCACCCGTCAGGGGTGCCCGCTCTCTCCACTTCTTTTTGCTTTGGCACTGGAACCACTGGCGGCGTGGCTTCGATGGGAGCCCTCGATTAAGGGGATCCAGTGAACACCGGACCTGGAGGATCGCGTCTCGCTATACGCAGACGATATTCTTCTTTATTTTACCTCACCTCAGAAGTCCCTCAACGTGCTCTTCGATGTTCTCACCTCTTTTGGGAAGAATTCAGGGCTCGTTATTAATTGGAACAAATCGTGAGTGTATGTTATAGCGGGGGTGCTGCCTCCGCTACCTCGTAGATTCCCGATCCAAGTGGCAGATATTGGATTCAAATATCTGGGAATTTTTATTTCTATGGACTCCTCAGTGCGCTATGACCGAAATCTCTATGCTCCTCTTCGTCGCCTTAAACAGGATGTACGGAGGTGGCGTGGCTTGCCTCTGTCCCCGTTGGGACGGGCGGCACTTTTTAAAATGATGTCCCTCCCTAGGTTTCTGTATGCCTTACAGAATTTTTTTGACCCTGTTCCCTCCCGTTACTTCCGTGAGGTTGAAGGCCTTCAGAGGCAGTTAATTTGGGACGGACGAGCTCGTATCTCCTTATCTAAACTCACGCTCCCATGGTACGATGGTGGCATTGCCCTACCGGACATCAGGCGTTATTACTGGGCCTCACAATTGAGTGCGATTAACCACGTGACGTATTCCCCGGGGCCCACTCCCGCTTTTGCTATGGATAAACTCCTGTTGCCGGGCGGCAACTTTAATAGGGCCCTATATTCGAAGGCACCACTCCGACTTCTGACTGGACCTACGAAATGCGCCGTGCGTGCATGGAAGGATGCAACTGTGGCCACAGGTTGGAGTGATAGATTGACGCGCATGACCCCGTTATATGACTCTGAGCAGCTGGGTAACCTGTGGCGGACGAAAGGATTTGACAGATGGGTCATGATCGGTATTAGCAAGGTGGAGGATCTTTGGGCCAAAGGCACAGTGAAGTCCTTTGAGGCCCTGAAGGTAGAGTATCAATGGATGATAAGGAGTATTTTCGTTATCTTCAGGTGCGTCACGCCCTGCTCTCTGCCTTTCCCCCTGGGACGGAAGTCCCCCAGTCGTCCCCGTTGGAGGATCGGATTCTGGACGGCCATGTGCCGGACAGTACGATTTCTTTAATTTATAAGAAGCTCATTAACACCAGGGCTGATCTTCTGGTGAAACTCAGGGCCTCTTGGATAGCAGATGGCCTCGAATTGGCTGATGAGGACTGGCAAATGGCGATTTCCTCCCCTAGGGAGGTGGCTATTCCGGCTCGACTCCGTTTTGTGCAGTTGAAGATCCTCCACCGAGTCTACGTGACTGGTATGCGTCTGGTTCGGATGGGGTTCTCAACTGATGGGTTGTGTAAGCGTGGCTGTGGTATGGATGGCACCTTTCTTTACATTCCATGGGAATGTCCGGTTATCTCCGCTTTCTGGTCCAGAGTGCATGATGTAATGGGACGAGTCACCGGGGTCTCCCTCCTTCCTGAGGCGAGGCGCTGCCTGCTTAATGTGTGGGAGCCTACGGATTGTACGGTCGCTCAGACCTTTTGGATGACTCTGGGCAACATGGTTGCCAAGAGGGATATAGCGCAACTCTGGGGCTCCCACAGACCACCTGGAATAAGTGCTTGGAAAGATAACATGGATTGGTGCATGTTTCGGGAAAAGACAGTATATGAGGCTCGGGCCGTCCCAAGAAATGGGGTAGGGTCTAGTCACAATGGAACGAATACCGTGGAGACATCTGTACCCCACCACTTGATTACACTGCTAACATTCCCTCGTCCCCGTAATTGACGTTCCTTTGGACTGGCTGCCATTCCTTTCTATTGCTCCTTTTCGCTATCTCCCCTCCCCTTGGAGAATTGTCTTTATTCTTAGAGATTGTTTTCCCCTTTTCCCCCCTCCCATGCCCTAGACACTGTTTTCACCATGTGAGTGTTTGTGTTGTTTGTTTGTATTTCATCAAAATTATAAAATGAAACCTACGGGATCCTTCTTATGATGTTTGATGCCACTGCACCGTAATTAAGCGATTTATGGCTTTGTCCGCAACGTAATGTGGTTGGTTACTCTGTCAATTGTCATAGCGGCCGGCCCGATTGGGTTGTAGGCAGACGCTGTGTACTGTGCATTCGATAATAAAGGTTTAAAAAAAAAAAAAAAAAAAAGAATGATGACGCCCCCTAAGGACCTTCAATTGACTGCTCACCGATCAAGAACTTACCGCCACAGGCCAGAATAGTTGACCGACTATCTGCCCTCCCCCCACAACCTCCTACTCTGAAAGGTCATGCCCCCTCGAGAAACCTACCAACCATGCTACAATATTTTCTGACAGAAATTCGTTCCATGACCTAGACAGGTGGACCCCATCCTGTAAATAGCAGTGTTCCCCCCAGATACACCCATGTGGAATATTGTGCAATTGAGGTGACCGAAATAGCCTCTCTATCTTGTTGTTGACCCTCTTTACCGAGTGATTCAATGCCCTGACAGAGTCCCCTCCCCTCCATTCCATCCTAGGAATCATTTGAGACCACGCTATAGTGAAGCCTGGGAGTCTTTTTGCTACCCAGTTCGCAACGGAGATCATTTCTTCCACTAAGACCCTTCTGCCCAGTTTAACCAAATCATTGCCCCCCCATGTGTAAAATGACTACTGATAGCGGTGGTTTGTGTCTCTCTAGCAATTCTATAAAGGATCCTCTAAACTGACTGAGGCAAAGACCCCACTTTCCATGGAAAGATACCCTTAAGCCACCTTGCTCCACCCTCTGTCGATAATCACCTGAAAAGAAAACAGATTTAACACGCTTTACATACGAGTGACCTACTACCCATACAACTCGTGTCTCCTTCCTTTGTCCTTCAGTCCGCCGTGATGAAGGTACTTGCTGTTGCTGACCCGGTACCAGTTTCCGCTATGCGTGACAGGCTCATGAAACTGAAAATCCAAACAAAAAACCACAAGCGTCAGCGTGACTTACTTGTTACCTCACAGCAGGTGCAGCCGCACATAACGTTTATAACAGTTGGAAGACCATCTCCCAATGCTTTTGACATTGCTCACATGCAACCCTCTGGCTGTTGCTTCAGTGGGCGCCCCTATTCTGAAAGAATGCGTCCCAAAATCTTTAGGATTTAAACCAGCTTTGGCAATTGTCATTGCCAGCACCCTCTGAAACTGAAACTTGGTTAAGGGGGTACCATCAGCATATATTAGCAATGCCCCCCCCCCCCCTCGTGCCTCTCCGTTGCCTAAGGAAGGACTCTACATGGAATACCAGGCTGCAAGGATTAGACCGTGCCCGATGGAGAACCAGACTATCCCCCCGGGCATCCTGATCCGTCTTTGATTTAAGTATGGTTATCAGTAGTGTGTCCTCAAGTATCTTTGTGTGTTCCAGCCGGAGACCACCTAGCGTGTCCTGCTTGCTTCTAGCCACCAATTCGCCTACCCGTAAGGCCCCATAGAAGACCAGTGAAAAGGAGGCTCTGAATAAGAGTACCTCCCCATGTGAACTACAGGTGTCAACCAAGGCGTTCAATAGTGCGGCCAACCGCTCTAGCCCTATCGGTTGTCTAGAACCCTTCCCATTTGCTTGCAAGCGCCTCCTCCCCTCAGTGCCTTCCGCACTATGAAACAGTCCATAGGATATCTGTCACCCCTTAGCTGTGCAAAGAAAGACACCGCTGCCCTGTGTCTGCTAGCTGTTGCAGTTGAGCGCCCTTCTTTATGTAACATAACCATGTAATGTATGAAACTCCCCTCCTGACCCCACTTTTCCCCCCAGGCCTGTCCCAAAAAGGAGCAATAAGACGTAAACCCCCCTTCATAAGCCGTCCGTGTCCTGGGTGCTAGGCTGGCTGCCACAAGGTTCTATAGCTGGGGGCGTGGAGTGTTGTTGGGAAGTGTGTCGGTGTTGCCTCTGCGGATGGTAAATGCTCCCTGAACACCTGCATCTTAAAGCGAGAAAGTGCATCAGCTGCGTTATTCAGCACCCCTGTTGAAAAAGGTACAGGCAGAAGACCTTTTCCGAAGTTGCCCGGCGTTAGCCGCCTCTATACCCACTCAAGTTTACCAAACACAGAGGCAGGCGCTGGAGACTGGAAGGCAGGAAACAGAAGTTTTATTCTCTCCCGGAGGAGAAACACATCAGTTCGGACAGCAAGTATCCTCACGAGGTGCTCTAACCGCATCTCTGAGGCCTGGCCTCTTATACACAAGTTTATGATCTTTATTGCATGTAACACATTCTTGCAATGCTTTGAAGTATGAAGGATTTAGAAAAGGGGGTGGTGATGAACAGAGTGTCTGAGTTAAACAGACCACTCTTACCCAGTCCAAAGATCAGGGCTTGATCCATCACCGTTATTTATCTCACTGCCCCATCCCAGCTCAGAACCTGGCTATATGCAAATCAGTCTGTCCCTGGCCCAGTGCATCATGGGAACAGGGCAGACTAAACTACCAAGCCAATTCTTCACCAGAAAGGAGACAAGCTACCGGGGACCGGTTTCTGGCATTTCAGCCTTCTTCGGCCCGGCTTGCTTGAATCCTGATGGAGCAGTGAGAAAGGGACTCATGTCTGAGTATACCCTGCCACACCTATAGTGGCCAAAAACGATTTAGAAAAGGGGGTGGTGATGAACAGAGTGTCTGAGTTAAACAGACCACTCTTACCCAGTCCAAAGATCAGGGCTTGATCCATCACCGTTATTTATCTCACTGCCCCATCCCAGCTCAGAACCTGGCTATATGCAAATCAGTCTGTCCCTGGCCCAGTGCATCATGGGAACAGGGCAGACTAAACTACCAAGCCAATTCTTCACCAGAAAGGAGACAAGCTACCGGGGACCGGTTTCTGGCATTTCAGCCTTCTTCGGCCCGGCTTGCTTGAATCCTGATGGAGCAGTGAGAAAGGGACTCAATGCCAGAAACCGGTCCCCGGGAGCTTGTTTCCTTCCCAGTGTAAGAATTGGCTTTTGTAGTTTGGTTTGCCCTGTTCCCATCATGCACTGGGACAGGAACAGACTAATTTGCATACAGCCAGGTTCTGAAACTGGGATGGTGCAGTGAGCTAAAAAACGGTGTTGGATCTAGCCCTGATCTCTTGACTGGGTGAGAGCTTTCTGCTTAATTCAGAGACTCTGTCCCTCACCACCCCTTGTTGTAAATATTTTTGTCCACCCTAAGCGTGGAAGGGTATTCTCAGATGTGAGACCCTTGCTCATTGCACCATCAGGATTCAAGCAAACCGGGCCGAAGACGGCTGTAATGCCAGAAACCGGTCCCCGGGAGCTTGTTTCCTTCCCAGTGTAAGAATTGGCTTTTGTAGTTTGGTTTGCCCTGTTCCCATCATGCACTGGGACAGGAACAGACTAATTTGCATACAGCCAGATTCTGAAACTGGGATGGTGCAGTGAGCTAAAAAACGGTGTTGGATCTAGCCCTGATCTCTTGACTGGGTGAGAGCTTTCTGCTTAATTCAGAGACTCTGTCCCTCACCACCCCTTGTTGTAAATATTTTTGTCCACCCTAAGGGTGGAAGGGTATTCTCAGATGTGAGACCCTTGCTCATTGCACCATCAGGATTCAAGCAAACCGGGCCGAAGACGGCTGTAATGCCAGAAACCGGTCCCCGGGAGCTTGTTTCCTTCCCAGTGTAAGAATTGGCTTTTGTAGTTTGGTTTGCCCTGTTCCCATCATGCACTGGGACAGGAACAGACTAATTTGCATACAGCCAGGTTCTGAAACTGGGATGGTGCAGTGAGCTAAAAAACGGTGTTGGATCTAGCCCTGATCTCTTGACTGGGTGAGAGCTTTCTGCTTAATTCAGAGACTCTGTCCCTCACCACCCCTTGTTGTAAATATTTTTGTCCACCCTAAGCGTGGAAGGGTATTCTCAGATGTGAGACCCTTGCTCATTGCACCATCAGGATTCAAGCAAACCGGGCCGAAGACGGCTGTAATGCCAGAAACCGGTCCCCGGGAGCTTGTTTCCTTCCCAGTGTAAGAATTGGCTTTTGTAGTTTGGTTTGCCCTGTTCCCATCATGCACTGGGACAGGAACAGACTAATTTGCATACAGCCAGGTTCTGAAACTGGGATGGTGCAGTGAGCTAAAAAACGGTGTTGGATCTAGCCCTGATCTCTTGACTGGGTGAGAGCTTTCTGCTTAATTCAGAGACTCTGTCCCTCACCACCCCTTGTTGTAAATATTTTTGTCCACCCTAAGCGTGGAAGGGTATTCTCAGATGTGAGACCCTTGCTCATTGCACCATCAGGATTCAAGCAAACCGGGCCGAAGACGGCTGTAATGCCAGAAACCGGTCCCTGGGAGCTTGTTTCCTTCCCAGTGTAAGAATTGGCTTTTGTAGTTTGGTTTGCCCTGTTCCCATCATGCACTGGGACAGGAACAGACTAATTTGCATACAGCCAGGTTCTGAAACTGGGATGGTGCAGTGAGCTAAAAAACGGTGTTGGATCTAGCCCTGATCTCTTGACTGGGTGAGAGCTTTCTGCTTAATTCAGAGACTCTGTCCCTCACCACCCCTTGTTGTAAATATTTTTGTCCACCCTAAGCGTGGAAGGGTATTCTCAGATGTGAGACCCTTGCTCATTGCACCATCAGGATTCAAGCAAACCGGGCCGAAGACGGCTGTAATGCCAGAAACCGGTCCCCGGGAGCTTGTTTCCTTCCCAGTGTAAGAATTGGCTTTTGTAGTTTGGTTTGCCCTGTTCCCATCATGCACTGGGACAGGAACAGACTAATTTGCATACAGCCAGGTTCTGAAACTGGGATGGTGCAGTGAGCTAAAAAACGGTGTTGGATCTAGCCCTGATCTCTTGACTGGGTGAGAGCTTTCTGCTTAATTCAGAGACTCTGTCCCTCACCACCCCTTGTTGTAAATATTTTTGTCCACCCTAAGCGTGGAAGGGTATTCTCAGATGTGAGACCCTTGCTCATTGCACCATCAGGATTCAAGCAAACCGGGCCGAAGACGGCTGTAATGCCAGAAACCGGTCCCCGGGAGCTTGTTTCCTTCCCAGTGTAAGAATTGGCTTTTGTAGTTTGGTTTGCCCTGTTCCCATCATGCACTGGGACAGGAACAGACTAATTTGCATACAGCCAGGTTCTGAAACTGGGATGGTGCAGTGAGCTAAAAAACGGTGTTGGATCTAGCCCTGATCTCTTGACTGGGTGAGAGCTTTCTGCTTAATTCAGAGACTCTGTCCCTCACCACCCCTTGTTGTAAATATTTTTGTCCACCCTAAGCGTGGAAGGGTATTCTCAGATGTGAGACCCTTGCTCATTGCACCATCAGGATTCAAGCAAACCGGGCCGAAGACGGCTGTAATGCCAGAAACCGGTCCCCGGGAGCTTGTTTCCTTCCCAGTGTAAGAATTGGCTTTTGTAGTTTGGTTTGCCCTGTTCCCATCATGCACTGGGACAGGAACAGACTAATTTGCATACAGCCAGGTTCTGAAACTGGGATGGTGCAGTGAGCTAAAAAACGGTGTTGGATCTAGCCCTGATCTCTTGACTGGGTGAGAGCTTTCTGCTTAATTCAGAGACTCTGTCCCTCACCACCCCTTGTTGTAAATATTGAAGTATGAAAGGACATCCTCGGAATCTCCCCTTCAGGCCCGTTCCCACACACATTTACAGTTGAAGTCCCCACCCCGGTCACAACAGGTGATGATTATCGCGCAGCTGGACATTCCGCCGATTCACGGAATGTGTGGGGTTGATCGGATCTCATAGGGTGGGGGCTTTGATCAATTCGAGGGTCCTTTAATGGGGGGAAGCTTCCTACTGTACGGGGGGGGGCAATAAACAGTATCTGCAGGGCCAGGTGGCGGTCTGGGAACGAGGAAGACAAACGGGCACACAGGAAAAGGGGGTTTGTATCAAAGGACCTGGGACCATGAAAGGGATGAAGGGAGGTGTCGCGCTGGGAACAGGATAGGATTCCGAGGCAGAGCCGCGCAGATGGGGAGGGTTTATGGCCCATGCATGAGAGAGCGGGGGGTGACCAGTGCGTGGGGGGGTGCTTGTGAGGGCGAAGAGCCGTGCCGGGGGTCAGTGGCGTGCAGAGGGTGGTTCTGACCAAGGTACCTAAAATGGCGGGTGTGCACGACAAAGAGTGTGGCATCGGGAGAGAAGGCAAGATGGCGCAGATAATGTTTACCAAACCGTATTAATTTTCCACAGTCCTCCCTTTAACATTCCTAAGACATCTTGCTGGCCTATTTCCTATCCATGTCTACTGTGGCAGTCATAAGTAAAGAAGTAGGAACCCAGGTGCAGGAGCTGTGCATAAACATTACATTTAAAATCTTTCATCTTAGGAGGCGGGCCCATCGTTAAGCTCGTTGCAGGAAAGTCATAGTAATGCAATATCAGACAGAAAGGATTCTGCAGTGAGAGTGTTGGGTACATTTCATTAGATGCTTATAGTCATTCGGAATATGAACTGATAGGTTATTACATATGTAAGTTCATTTTGTACTTGGTTGGAGCGTAATCAATACAATGGTGGCTGGGAGAGAAATGAGACTAGTAAAAACGATAACCAGGGGTGTCATTGTTCGAAGAGGAGGGGTGTTGCTTTTTCCAGTGTCTTATTGTCGTGGACCATTATTAGTGAGTTCTCAGCATTCTTTGTCGTTTTCTGTTGGTACTGTTGAGCACCGGCGGTGGAGCTATACGTCCAGCTCTATTCCAGGTCCTGCGTTGCAGGGCATGACCTTTTCTTCGTGTTTCCGGTCACAAAGGTCCTTTTTTTTTCGCCCTGTGTCCTAACTATTCTTTCACGGGTACCTTAGACAGGGCACCCAAGTTTCATTTTAGTTCGCAACAAAAACCCTATTCTATCTGATTGCAGTTTTTCTTTCTCGAGTCGATTGTCAAAGAGTTCAGGTGGAAGAAGGGGGTGTGTGAGCGGTCCTTAGGGTAGGTCGGAGGAAGAGGGGATGGAGCAGGGCCAGATCGGGGACAGACCAGGGGGACGAAAAATTTCAGGTAGGTGGGCCCATGATCGGGCTCAGAGGGCGGGGACTTTCGGCATTTTGTTGATCATCGAACAGGGGCATCAGGTCAGCCCTTTCCTTTCATTTGGTCGGAAACAATGCCTCGTCCTGCGACTCCTTACTGTTGCGGTCCCGCCTTGGTCAAAGTCGCAGATGTTCCACAATCAGCAGTCAGGCCGCGTGCTCCCACATCCGGTCTCTCTCTCCTCCGACGGTGGTACCCTTAAATGAGTTTGAAAAGACAGTCTTTAGAGAATTGGCAGTAGAAGGTAATCACATAAGTCTATTTCTCTCCCAACTCCAAGCAACTGGGGAAACATCCGTTACACGGGGGTTTACGACCAACGTATAAATAATTGTTGATAGGTTTGCTGGATTCCCTACAACTTTCCTTCGTATCTTATTTCTTTGGCGTTTGTTGGTATTACATTCATTGTCGTGGTACGAGGTCTGATACCTATTCATTGCATTTGTTTATTACAGTCACATTAGTTCTTCTGGCAGAGACCTACTTTTCTAGTACGAGTCTTACAAAGCTATAACGTTCTTCAGGGCTTTGTATTTTACGAAAAAGTGCAACGTGCTATCACCATGGTCAGATGGGTATCTTTCTGAGGAATGAACATAGGCTAAACAATTTTCCATTTTAACAATGCATCTTATCTTTCAGCTAAACATTTTACTTTCAACAGGGCTTACTGCAACAATTTCTTCATTTCGATCTAACCTTAACTTCGCAAACATCATTCTAATTTCTGCATAGTTTCTTACAACCTGGCTACTTCAAAAAACGGGGGGCTTGCGATAACTATTCGACTCATCCTTGGGGTGACCAGGGTCTTATGGAAAACAACTAGGAACATAGCAAATTGGGGTGAGGGGCTATCGTCTTGCTTCGAGTCGCAAGGGCGTTATCTAGCAGGAGGCTACAGTTCAGTTGGTAAGCGTTCAGGGGCATTTCTCAAATTCTAAACTTTGTAGCTTGTTCATCAACGAATCATTTCTAGGAACAACGGCTGGCCTGGGTCAGCCGTAAGTCGACCCATCTCTTACAACCAGGGGTGAGCCACATTTTTCAAACTCTCGTTCGGGGCGGCTGATACAAAACTGGGGGCGTTCTGGGAAGACGGGGATGCTTCGATCACTTTTACTGTTTGGGTATTGAGACAATTCGGGACGGGGAAGGTCGCGTTACCTGAGGCATTTTACCATAGAAGCCACTGACATGTAGTTCCCTGATTACGGGTCAGATTAGGGAACCTCAGTCGTCTTACCTGTCCTTTCCCTTTTGGCCAATTTAGGTTTCATCAATTTTTAGCAGAAAGGAGAGGTAGTATCATGGTATCAATGTGATTTTATTTTGGACAAATTTGTTCAAATACTTGCGGTATTTGGAGCCAATTGGGTGGTGCACCAGGGATGGAGGTTCGCCAATTAGGTGCCGGTCGTTAGGAAGAGTGGGAGTGTGGAAGAGAGAGAGAGAGAGAGAGAGAGAGAGAGAGAGAGAGAGAGAGAGAGAGAGAGAGAGATGTGCAACAATAGGCTAAACAGCACACGTGCAACATGGGGAGTGGCCGTGTACCAAGATAGGCTATTCAGCGCATTACACAACATGAGACATTACAGGTCTGTGTTAGAATTTAGAAAGCATGCAGTTTGGGACGGATGAGCATTAGGCCGGGTACAGAGGGACATGTATTGAGTAAAAAGCACCATTGTGTCGCACTTCTCGCACTCTCGGTCCTTTGCCTAGTTAAGTCAATGCTTCAGTCACACAGAAAACATTTTCTCATAGTTTCAGACATACGTGACATTTGCTCATTCACGCAACACGGGTTAGGGGTGATCGCGTCTCATCATATCATACAACTATTGGCTCTTTCGTTACAAGAGTAGTTTGTGGGTGTCTTTAGGTGCCACCTTACAGCGTGAGTCCACTTCATGCATCAGACATGGCGTGGCTTCAGATCTTCACTATACCTCAGTCGGGTTTCCAATGTAACCTGTAGAGGGAGGAAAAGAGGGGAAGGGAGGGGGACAACATTCGAGCATATCACATGTACGGGCACGAAAGTCCTTTACTTACCACCTACTCGTCTTATCCCCTCGGGATATAATCCCTGAGGTCTTGGTTTCCGAAGCCAGGGGGCGGGCAGTGTGGTAAGGATGGCAAGCGATAGGTTGTCCATGAGGGAGACGGTTCGAGTGTGGCATTATAGGTCGTGTGTAGGGAAACGTTAAAAAATCAGAGGCGCTTAGTGCAAGGTATCTGGTTGGTAGATGTATCTAGCTATCGGGATCCTTAAATCATTCCCAATGCTGTGATGTCCTAAGGCCTATCGGCTCTTCGGCCAACCCTGTTCCCCAGTACCTTTGAGTATCATACCTTTATAACATTTTATCATTTACACCTCTTCACTTTACCCGTTCTCAGAAGTCGAGGTGCTTCTTCATGTGTTTGTTCCTGGGTCAGTCGCACATTTGGGGGCAACGTATCGTGCCTTAGATTTGATCATTAATCCGGGGCTGAGCAACCATCTTCTAATAACCTTAAAAAGAGAACAAAACAGGTCGTACAGAAAAAACCTTCCCGCTGATCCCACATTTACAAAAGTATGCGATACCTGTTCATAGTTTGAAAAACCTTTATTTACACGATTTGATCAGCATGTAAATATGAGAGTGCAATCGTATTTGGTCGGACACGGCGTTGGTTGAAGCACGTACAGTAGGGGGGCTATTTTGCAGCATTAAAAAACATTTAAAAAGGGTTTGTTTTGTTATTTGCAGGAAGCTAAAAACGTCTTATCAATAGTTGAGGGATCAGGGGGCATTTGTTTCATAATTGGAAGCATAGTTAGACTAGTTGCAATCAAATTTCCTAGATGCATACCGTGGGCGTGTGTCATAAGCGACGTTATGTATCAGTTACGATAATATCATAATAAATCGTACATTGAAACCAACATTTTAACGGGATCCTTTTACATGTTCGCCAAGTGACCCCTCCCCCTTTTTCGTCAAGTGTACAAAGGATCATATACATATCTCAGAACATCAAGTCTTATTAGCAAAAGAAACACCACGAGGTGTTCGTTAGTTCCTATTGCCACCGGCGCCATTTTTGGGCGGGGCCGGGTTAGTCCGGAAGTAGCATCAGGGGCAAAATGTTTCCAACAACCGGCGGTTGGACCAGAGTCCTTTTCGGCAGTTCAAAACTTGTGCTAACAGAAGGGGCAGGCAATGTGGACCGTCCATCAAAAAGGGGAGGGAGGTAAAATCTCCCCTACCGGGTCAAGTTGAGGTTCGGCCAGAACTTGTTCGAGTGATCAAGGCAGTTGTTCCCCACCGGAAACCTGTAGGGGTCGAGGGCTCCTGGGACTCTTGTAGAATCTTCAAAGCTGTGGAGATGTTGTCGGAGGCGGGGGCTCGTGCCCAGTTGGGCAAGCGTCCAAGTTACGTTGCTGGTCAAAGTTATTCTAGCGGCCTAGACTCGGCTTCCAGGGGGCCCAGACGCCATTTTGAGGCTCCGCAGCAGTCGCCCTTCGTCGTGTCTGCAAGAGTGGATGAGACTTCTTGGGGCGAAAAATGGAACACCGTGCCGTAGGAACAGGACATTCGGCTCGGGGCGCTAGGGTGTAGCTGTGGCGCCTCCACCTGGGGAGGCGAGGGAGGCTCGTTCGCGCCGCCTCCCTCTCCCAGTGCACCCCACGCCGTCCCTTTGCGCGGGTCTACATGATGGCCATCATATGTCTCGTGCTGCGCAAGTAGGGCTGCTGGCCATTGTATGTCCTGTGCTGCGCAAGTATGTCCGTCGCCCGGCTGGAGGATGTCGGCGCCGGGCCGGGGCTGGGAAACCTCCACCTGGGGAGGCGAGGGAGGCTCGTTCGCGCCACCTCCCTCTCCCAGCCCACCCTGCACCAATTTTCAGCGGAGGTATTTGTGATGGCCGGACCAGGAGATACGAGGGAGGGGGTCATCTGCATTCGCCCCCTCCCCACTCGTGGCCCGGGGACGCCGCCCCAGGAAGAAGAGGATGGGGAAGGCCATTTCATGCCGGGCCCGTGGTGCCTCCTGGACATCCCACCGGCGACCTCTTCGATCGACGGCTGTCAGCAGGACCCCGCCCCACACGTGCTACGCGTTTCACCTTCCGGATGGGCGTGACCGGTGACCTGCTGCATTTCGGGAATTTCCGGAGTGGGTGTAATATGTATTGTATTGCTCCTATTAATACGGTGTTACTTTACTGGAATTAAATCTTAAATTATATAACAGAGACTTTGTTTCCTTGAATCCTTTTGCTACGAGAACCTCGCTACAGTGGGGGTAGGTATTTATGCCTGGGTAATGGGGGGGTGGGGTGTCCACAAGAACAGTCTTCCTGAACGGGGGGTTGTCTATGCAGGCCTGTAATTGCTTTTGTTCACAGAGTGGGGGGGGCAACAGAGAGTAATCAGTCCCATTGCACTCGAAGTTTGAGTTCGTTAATGGAATGTATACTAATCTGTCCGAAACTGCTCTGTGTGTTGTTCCTGTATGTTATCCGAATGGGTGGTTTTTGTGTTCGGGAACAGTAGCGGTAGTACGGGGTTCGTCACCTGGTAACCTAGAGCTTGCCTGGGTTTCCTGTCTTAGCGTTGTTCGACCTATGAGAAGTCAATCATGTCGCTGAAATCTGTCTGGCGAAATCTGTGCCATCGGGCGTAATCAAACGTGATGGTTCTATCTGGCCTGTCCGTGTCAGCCTGATTCATCTTTGTCTCCCGCCTTTTCCTTTTCTGCCGGTCTGTTATTTCTGTCGGCCCTCTGCTCTTACCCGTGTTCAGTAGAGTCGGGCATTGGGCTTTCCAGTGCCCGGAATATTTACAAAAAGCACATTGATTTTGTCCTAAGTCTGTTCGTCCTGCGCGTAATGTCGGGGGATTACGTTCGGGTCGTCGTGTCTTGGGGTTGTCCTGTCGGTACATCCCTTTACACCGTTCCCTTCCTGTGTTTACTCCTTGGAACCGTGTCGCCGCTATCCCTTCCTTTGGCCTATCGGGTGCTTGGAAAGCTGTCTGTCGCGTTTCTTTACCTACTCTGACTTCGTCTCTTTCTTTTCGTTGCATTGCTTCTTTTCGCCACATACCGAGACTGTCGAGCATAATAGGCGTTGTCTTACTACTACAAAGGGCTATTTCTAACGTTTCTATTTTATCAAGGTCAAAGGATCCTATCAGTGGCCACTGTTTCTCTTGATTTTCTTTGGTATACTTGTGCCATAGCTTACTATAAGCTATGGTAACTAATCCATACTTTGTGAACATGTCTTTATCAGGGGTGCCTTCCAGCGGAGCTAGATGGTCCACCTCTAATAAACGGTCCGGGTTGAACCAGCTACCAAACAGTGAGGAGAAGATAGACATGACGGATCACAATGGGGACAAAAGTCAGCACTACCTATCTTATCACTGCGTGCAAAGACTAGACAGAATATTTCTATTCTACGTTGTTTGCAGGCAGTGAATACCTCATGAACCAATATCAAACAGTCAATGTTCGGTCAATCAAACAATCAGTGGGGAGAATAAGTAGGCCCGCAAAGGTCTGCGTCACCTACCCTTTCACTATCTGCAAAGAGGGAATCTGTTCTTTCCTGTTTGCAGACAGAGAATCTCCAGAAAACAATCCGCGAACAGTAGTTCGGGTTCAATCAATTAATCAGTGTGGGAGAGGGAAATCTCCCGAAAACAATCCACAAACCGTAGTTCGGGTTCAAACAATCAATCAGTGGGGGAGGAAGATAGGCACGACGGCTGCGTTACCTATCCTTCACTGCTTGCAAAGAGGGAGCCGGTTGTTTCTCCGTTTGCAGACAGCGAATCTCCAAACAAATCAACAAAAAGTAATACTAGTATTTTCCAAACAATCAAACAATCATTTCGCAATTTGTCGCGTTTACACGACCTTACCCGGACCGCATGGTCAGTTTCTTGTCTTCCAAATCCAGCGCCCGATCGTCCTCTTTTCTCCGTATTCCTCGCGGCACTCCTGATGGTTCCCAGTCAGGACCGTAGATCACTCGAGAGAGGTCTGTTCGGAACCAGTGAAGTTCGGATGATCGGCTGCCAGACGAGGGTCTATTGGGCAGGAGCTTTCCTGATCGTTGCAGTCGTTCACTCTATCGTCAGGACCTCTCCCACTGGATCCACGTGTCGCTGATGGGCCCCACGTTTGGGACGCCAATTGTTGAAAAAGGTACAGGCAGAAGACCTTTTCCGAAGTTGCCCGGCGTTAGCCGCCTCTATATCCACTCAAGTTTACCAAACACAGAGGCAGGCGCTGGAGACTGGAAGGCAGGAAACAGAAGTTTTATTCTCTCCGGAGGAGAAACACATCAGTTCGGACAGCAAGTATCGTCACGAGGTGCTCTAACCGCATCTCTGAGGCCTGGCCTCTTATACACAAGTTTATGATCTTTATTGCATGTAACACATTCTTGCAATGCTTTGAAGTATGAAAGGACATCCTCGGAATCTCCCCTTCAGGCCCGTTCCCACACACATTTACAGTTGAAGTCCCCACCCCGGTCACAACAGGTGATGATTATCGCGCAGCTGGACATTCCGCCGATTCACGGAATGTGTGGGGTTGATCGGATCTCATAGGGTGGGGGCTTTGATCAATTCGAGGGTCCTTTAATGGGGGGAAGCTTCCTACTGTACGGGGGGGGCAATAAACAGTATCTGCAGGGCCAGGTGGTGGTCTGGGAACGAGGAAGACAAACGGGCACACAGGAAAAGGGGGTTTGTATCAAAGGACCTGGGACCATGAAAGGGATGAAGGGAGGTGTCGCGCTGGGAACAGGATAGGATTCCGAGGAAGAGCCGCGCAGATGGGGAGGGTTTATGGCCCATGCATGAGAGAGCGGGGGGTGACCAGTGCGTGGGGGGTGCTTGTGAGGGCGAAGAGCCGTGCCGGGGGTTAGTGGCGTGCAGAGGGTGGTTCTGACCAAGGTACCTAAAATGGCGGGTGTGCACGACAAAGAGTGTGGCATCGGGAGAGAAGGCAAGATGGCGCAGATAATGTTTACCAAACCGTATTAATTTTCCACACCCCTGGGACATATTTTGCCCTAAACTGTACATTTAGTTTCAAACAAATAAACACAATTTCTTTCAGGAGGCGGAGTATTAACTTGCACCATGCCGCCTGTTGATTGATACACTCCACCACAGTCATGTTATCAGACCAAAAGATGACCGCTTGGTTGCGCAGCTGTTCAGGCCACACCGTTAATGCAACCCAGATCGGAAACAGCTCCAAAAAACCGATGTAACCTGACAGGCTGCTCTCTTCCCACCAAACCGGCCACCATTGGGCCACCCACCTGTTCCCAAGTATGGCGCCGAACACCACACTGCCTGCAGCATCAGTCTATAAACCTAACTCTGCTGACGTGGTGCGGGACCACACCTCACTACTCTGCCATTGAAATCCTCCAGGAATGCCATCCATATACGCATGTCCTGCCAAACCTCGGCCGACAACCTAGTGCGGTGGTGCTTCTCCCGCAGGCAACCTACCAACCCCTTCCACGAAAACATAAACTTGTGGCGTTGATATATCGACGACGTCCTGCTACTTTGGAAGGGTACCAAGTAAGCTCTCATGTCCTTTATTGACTGGTTGAACTGCTCGCAGGACTATCTCCGCTTTACAGGTGAATGCAAACAGAACAACCTACCCTTCTTAGACATCACCATTCATGCAGAGGAAGGTAAACTGGGAACCCGCTTATTTAGAAAACCGACTGAAAGAAACACATTGCTCCAATATGCCAGCTACCACCCGAGAGGACTCAGAGATGGCCTGCCATTTGGACAATTTCTCCGAATTAGGTGTAACTTCAAGTGGCGTCACGACTACTTCAGGGAGGCTGATGTTCTAACCAAAAAAGTCATCACCTGAGGATACCCTAAACGACTGGTTTCAAGAGCCCGAAAAAGAAACGTGGTATTGCCACAGAGAGCATCTCCTCCCTAACCAAACCAAACAACCTTCAAGGAGAATTCCATTTGTCTCCAAATTCAATCCTAACAGCAACAAAGTGGCCAAAATAATCAAGAAGAACTGGCCTATCCTCCGACCCTTCGAACCCTTCAAAGATGAACCTCTCTTCTCGTATCAAAGAGGAGATAATTTGTCAACCCACCTGGTGCAAGCAATCACTTGGCCAGAAAAAACATCAGATCACCACAGCATCACTGCAGCATGGGGTCTGCCACCAGTCCTGGGCCACTTTAAATGCCAGAGTTGATCAGTGTGTGTACTTACAACCATCACCAAAGTATTCAAATACAAAAACAGAACTCATACCCTTAAAAACCACACCAACTGCAGATCCACCAACGTTATATATGCCATTGAATGCCCATGCAAACTTCTCTACATCGGTCAAACCACACAAACCATCAAAAACAGGATTGTGCAACACAAGAGCCGTATTAATTGCAAAGTGACCACAGCGCCCTTGGTGAACCACTACCTTGAAAAAAATCACAAGGACACAGATATAAAATGGCAAGTAATTGAACAGCTGACACTACCCACAAGAGGTGGCGACATCCGTTCCCTCTTGAATAAGAGTGAATGCACGTGGATGACCCTTTGTGCCTCTGTTAACAACGGATTAAGTACCATTGACGAGTGGAACAGCACTATTATCATCTGACTTCCTTTCTGCCTGCTCTTACCCCCTGCCTCTCTGATAAAGATGGACTGCCTATCCCCCCATCCTTCATACCTGTGAGATAGACACTGCCACTGCTGCGGTCACCCCTCTGAACCTTTCTTTTACTTTACCCATGGATGCTCAACCATGGACTCATAATATAAATATAATGCATTTGCTTTAGTGTAATTCTGTTTTTAACCTGATGACTTCACTGTATACGCTACCTATGTGTGCTCAATCATGGATTCAAAATACAAATATAATGCGTGTGCTTTACTGTAAGTTTGATCTTAATTGACATAACTGTATAGGTAACCGTGAACCACGAGAGTTACTCTCTGCCACCTTCGAGCATCCTGCCCACTCCTCGCCAGTGCTTGCTCGCTCTTGCACCTCCTGCCCATTAACATACCTCTGATCATGACAGCCTCCTTTCCCGAGCTGTCCCCGTGACAGGAGTCCCGCCCCCTTAACCCTCCCCTTCCCTCTGCGCCTATCCCCATAGTTCTACCACACTAAGGTAGTTCTACGTCATCGGGCAGGCCCTTCTCGGCCTATCTCTATTTAGCTTTGTTTCTGGGATTCAGATTGCCACCAGAACTCCCGGACAGCGTTTCACTCGCTCGCCAAAATACCTCGAGGATAGGTAATGCTTCCCGTAAGTTCCTACAGCCAATTTGAACTGATAACCTCCTGGTCATCTCTGATCGCTGACCCCTTTTCTTCTTCTTCACAGATTGACTCGCCTCGCCTCTCCCAGCACGCCGAGATCAGCTCTCGCATTTTCACAGACCACTCGGCTCCGGATTACCCTGAATTGACTCTGAACCCCCGGTAATTTCCCTTTTGCTTCGCATCCCTGGCCCTAGGTGCACCCGACCCTTGAGCTCTCCACCTGGATTTGGTTTTCCATGTTCATCCCCAGCTCGCAGATACTCATGGGACCGAAGATGTGATCTCGGACGAACAGTCCCCCTGCACCTGTATGCCCCCGAGACATCCATACTGAACTTTGACCCGTGGTACTTCATCCTTGTCATTCACCAGTTGCCAGACGGTGAGCCTTTTTCCACCCTTCACTTAATCAGTCCGATGGACCTACGTCCCTGCCCGTCCATCATTCTCTCCCCCCTTCTTTCCCATACAGCACTGCTTCCAGCCCCTCTGTCCTGATGATGATCCTAATTGTTACGGATCGAAACGCCGTCGACTTCCCAGCGAGATTTTAGGTGCCCCCCACTCAGTGGTTCTCAAAAAAATGGAAAACGAAAACTGAATTGTTTGAATACCACTCTGTTTTTACGCACTGTATATAATTATTCACATCACACTTTGCGAAGTCCACGCTGCTCTCACTGTCACTTGCGTTGCCGTAGTACCACTCACCCTTGCACTCGTGCACCTTGTACAACTTTGGGCTGTCACTTGTTATTGATTAATTTCAGTGCTGATACTAACTGTAATTACAATTGCCCTATATAATTTTTGAAATGCTGATATAAATGATGCCTTGAGCACATATGAAAATTAAACTGAGTCTCCTTGCTCTTTGATGGATAATGCTGTAATGTAGTGTAATACCTGTTACTCTGTGATTTCTTGTACCACTCACTTGTCCATTTGGAGTTTGATCCTGGAAGCTTTACATTCTCTTGTTGCATATGGAAAACCAGTTTTTGCTTGATGAAGTCTGTAAATGCCCCATCCTTTTCCTCTTTGCAGACTCTATCGTATCGTTGTGTCTATACTCTCTGCTTTGCACCAGTTTCCTCTCTGATCCTGCACTGCCCCAGCAGCCCCCCCAATTTACTGCCGCTGCTCCCATTTCTTTGTTCTGCTTTCCCTCTTTGCAGCCTATGTTTTCCTGTCCCGCCCCCCCCCCCGAATTCTCTCTAAGACCCTTGGCTCTCCACTCACAGTCCCATGATGAATACCTGAATCTGCTTATCAGCAAAATATCTGTGTACTCCTTTGACTATAATCAAAGTGCCTGTTGGATACTGGACTTGTTTGAAGATGCCCCCCCACACTTTGTGCCCCCATTAGAAATGCTAGATGATGATTTTTGACTCTGCTAAATAGGCCCCTTAAAAATAATGTGAAGTGATACACCCAATTGGCAAGGTACTTTGCCCCCTTATGAGCCCCTAGTATACAGTTCCAGTGGTACCCAGGCAAGAGTAGTAAAGGGGTCAGCAGGGCTGTGGCACTGTTTGTGCCACCCTGTGTGACCCCAGTAAAAGTGAGTCAGTAGGTCTGCCAATGCAGCCTGCACGAGCAGCCTGTCTGCTTGAGAGAGACCTTGCACACACCATGTGCTGCAGTGCCCCAGTTACTGCCTTAATAAAAGTATGTTGCCTCCAAGGTGGGTCTCCTATAGCCCAGGAGGCAGGGTGCATTATATTAATGATTTATATATGTTTGGACATATATACCTCTACAGTAACTCTGTAACACAAGGTTTACTGTAAGTAACCAGAGGTCCCCAGGATGACATGGGCTGGCTAGTGAGCAAATTCGGGATAGCCAGCTTCATTATGGCACCACCAAATTGGGATGTGTTTGACCTCAAGCACTGTGCTTTTTCACCCCTAACAAGATTCTTGTGTCAAGGGTGAGCTTGCATTCATGTGAGGGCCACCTTGAGACGGTGCCCACCTAACTTTTAGTGCTCATGTGTCTTGGCAGGCTTCCCGAGCTGCTTGCCACCAAGAAAAGAGTCTGCCCCTCTTGTGTATTGCGCTGACACTGCTCCAGGGCTTCAAAGGCTTAAGCAGAAAGGAGGTCATACATTTTCCCTCCTAGGATGGCAAGTGTGACAGAAATCAAGGCGGTGAGCCTCAAAGGCTTCACTGCCCTTGATGTGCAAATGTAGTTGTGCCCCACTCAATTACAAACCCCTTCCTGCCCCTAAAGCAGATCTGCTTGCAGGAAGGAGGGAGAAAGAGTTAAGCAGGAAGTGTGACCCTCCAAAAGGCTAGCCACACCTTTAGGGTGGGCTAGGAGTTCTGTACAGCCAAGGAAGGGTTCTGCCATTTTGGGAGTCCTGGAAATAGAGTATTCTAGGTAGCACAGTGACGTACACCCACAGGATGTTGTCACTACAGGGACGGGTTAGCAGCAGGGACCAGTAGCCCATTGGCCACAGTCCCTAACACACTTAAGGCCAACTACACTAGGTTTTAAGGGGGTTCCCTGACACTAGATCCTCAGTTCTGATTTGAATCCAAGAAGAGGCAAAAAGAAGACGTGGTCAGCGACAACAGGACTTTGGACTCTGCTGCAGTGCAATGATAGGACAATTAAGTGCACTGAAAATACCATATACTGGAACTTTGAGTTCGACATGTGTCTATGGCAAAAGATCTTTGCTCCCAGCAAGAGGGACTCTAGTGGGCGCCAGAAACCTAAGTAGACTTCCCTGGACTGGTGGAACCAGTCCTCTGCAAGTAGCAGAAAAATCAACATGCTGCTTGCTAAGAATTACAACCCGCTGGGCCGGTCAAGAATGAGCCCAAAGAGAAGTGGTTTCCTGTAATCTCAAAGTGGTAGCTAAGGTCTCACCAACATCTGTCAGCCTCCAGCCACTGAAGTACCCTTGGATTACCTTTCCCACAGCAAAGGATTGTTGGTCTCCAGCCAGGCAACTAACCCCTGAAGTAACTTCACCAGCCCACGTTCAACTCACTAGATGCCAGTGCTGCGCAATTGATCAATAATTCAAAAAATTGAGTTGTGAATCTCTCAATTTCAAAGACCACTCTTTCAGTCCAGATTCTACCAAATCATATGAATTTATTTTAATTTTTCTTTCTTTCTTTTTTTGTAAAAAAGTTTTTTGTTTTTTACGTAGAGCACGATACAATGTTTAAGTGGCTTCTACTTGATCTAATATAATTTTCATCAATATCTGAGGAGGAACAGGGTTATTAGTGATGAGGATAGTGTTGGAAAAGGAATTCTGGGGGAAATCAAGAGACAAAGTACGTTGAATATACTAGAGACAATACATTGAATTAATAGACATAGAACGGACACCAGACAAAAAGGAATGGTCAAAAGGGGAAGGGTAAAGTGAGGAGAGTGTGTGGTGGCGCTGCGCTAGTCCTATTTATGGGAGCAGGTGAAACCAAATCCACTGAATGGAAATCAACAAAGATTCGCTTCAGTCAAAAATTAGACCATCAACAATTTAACATTTGGACTATACAATGACACAAGATTGGTCTAAATTTATAGATGAGGGTGGTCGACGCGTTTCGAATCCCATAGAATAGTGGGATTCTCTTCAGGACCATGTGGACATAATCTGGAAAACATAAATTTAAAAATCATACTGTCAGTCAAACAACTGAGTAACTCTCTACTTAACATTCAGTCTAGCACTCACTCAGCTCATACCTGTGCTTCTCTTGATGTTCTTTTGTCCTAAAAAGGGCGGGGTGAGGGTTGTCGTACTAGAATTTTAAAGTTGAGAAGAAGGGTTCATGAATATTAAAACTCGAATGGAACGTTCCGTTATGAGAGCAATACATTTATGGTGCTCACTTGGTTGTTTCTAGACTCGATCTCTTCGGGTCGTTCTAGTCAACAGACTATTGTGCCGTTTTTTAGGGAAGAAAATTCGTATTCTGAAGATTTTTTCTGAAAAAGCCAAAAAGGGTGAGAGTATTCAGTACTCGGTTCAGCCGGTGACATTCTATCCTTTATGCGCTGGGCTGAAAATGTGCGTTGGGTTTTTGGCTCATGTTTAGGTCGTATAGACATTTAGGTATTAGATGAAGGGATACCGAGTGCTAGATATCCTGTATTACACTGCTTAAGAGCGCTCAGTTCGGCACTAGACCGAAAGACCTCTTCGCTCCATTGTATTAGACGAGGGTTTGCAACACATTTTTTGCTGGTTATTCCAAATTAGACTCTATATATGCATTTGCGTTAATTGTGAATCATCGAGCGTTCGATACAAAGTTGGAATTTGCTCATTCTTAAAGAGTCACGAAGGACTTGTAATTGAATCTCGCAAGACTTGCTTTATTTTTACGTTAGATTAGACGGCGAGCTATGATGGACCTTGCTCCTTTAGACGCTCGATTTAAAACTACAGCATGTTCGTTTTCCTAAAAAAAACGGGTCACAACGGACTTCCAATTTAAACCTAGCATGGCTTGCATTGTTTTTCTTTCGATTAAACCTCGATGCTTAAATAAGATGAACCTTGCTCTAGTTATAAGTTTTTACCTCTGGTTTAGAGCCAAGAGTCCACCATGGGCGTCGCTTTCCTCAATGGGAACGCCGTATCTTTGTTCCGGTTTAGCGGGTTCAAATAGGGATCGGTTCCGGCTCGAAGGCATGCTGGGATTTGTAGTTTAATGTTAGATTCTGCAAATTTTGATAAATCCTTGAATTTCATTTGGAATTTGTTGCATTCCGATTGTAGTCGGTTGATTTACAAGGCGAAAGACAATTTATAAAAACTTTTTATTGGAATGAGTGACTCACTCACGATTGATAGTGAAGTGGGAGTGGTCGTTTTAGTAAAGGGATCTTGCTTGGAACATACAGGATGTAAATTGTAAAGGCCCGGGTGTTGTATTAATTTGGACGGCCGGCAAGTCCTTAATGAATGTGAATCTTGGAAGATTAAATCAGGTGATTTAATGTTCCAAAATCAACCGACTACAATCGGAATGGCCCTAATCTGCCCCTTGGGGGGGGGGCGGGGGGGGGGCAGACAGCCCACTAAACACCAGGGATTTGTTTTTTGAAGTTTTTTTTAGGGTGGGGGCTGCCCAAAACTGGCACGCCAATGCCCCCACCCACCCACCACCATTACAGCTTTACTGCATGCCGTAGGGGGGAAGATGGGGTATTGATCCCTAATCTGCCCCTTCGGGGGCGGAAAGCCCATTAGACACCAGGGTTTTTTTTAGAAAGTAAAAATAAGGCTGCGGGCTGCCCAAAATGTGCATGCCCATGCTTGCACCCCCCACAATCATTACAGTCTTTCTGCCCCCCCTGAGGGGGCATATGGGGCATTGGACCCTAATCCGCCCCTTCAGGGGGGGGCAGAAAGCCCACTAAACACCAAGGTTTTGTTATTTGAAGATTTTTTTAGGGTGGGGGCTGCCCAAAACGGGCACACCAATGCCCCCACCCACCTGCCACCATTACAGCCTTTCTGCCACCCCTGGGGGGTAGATGGGGCAGTAGCCCCCAATCTGCCCCCCCATGGGGCAGAAAGCCCACTTGACGCCAGGGTTTTTTTTGGGCGCAAATATTTTTAAGATGGGGAGCTGCCTGAAACGGGCACGTCAATGCCCCCACCCCACCACTATTACAGCCTTTCTGCCTCACCCGGGGGACAGATGGGAAATTGGCCCCTAATCTGCCCTTTCGGGGGGCAGAAACCCCACTTGACACCAGTGATTTTTTTGGGGCAAATTAGGGTGGGTGCTGCACAAAATGGGCATTCCCATGCCCCCATCCCCTCCCCACAAAAATTACAGCCTTCCTGCCCCCCTTAGGGGGCAGATGGGGCAGTAGACCCCAATATGCCCCCCCGGGGGAGGGGGGTAAGCCCACTAGACGCCAGGGTTTTTGTGGGGCAAATTTTAATTAGGGTGGGGTCATTGGTATGCCCCTTTTGGGCAGCCACCACCCTAATTAAAATTAGCCTAAAAAAATCCCTGGCATCTAGTGGGCTTTCTGCTCCCCCTGAGGGGCAGATGGGGGCATTAGCTCCCAATCTGCACCCCCGGGGGGAGAAATGTCACTAGTAGACAGGGATTTTTGGGGAGCAAATTTTAATTAGGGCGGGGGCTGCCCACAAAATAACCAGCCTTCCTGACCCCCTTGGGGGGCAGACGTGGCAGGAGCCCCCAATCTGCCCCCCGGGGTGGGGAAGCCCACTAGACGCAAGGGATTTTTTGGGGCAAATTTTATTTAGGGTGGGGGCATAGGCATGCCAGTTTTGGGCAGCCCCCACCCTAATTGAATTTTTTTTCCAAAAAATCCCTGGCGTCTAGTGGGCTTTCTCCCCCCCCTCTCAGGGACAGATGGGGGCCTTAGCCCCAATCTGCACCCCCAGGGGGAAAGCTCACTAGTCACCAGGGATTTTTTGGGGACAAATTTTAATTAGGTTGGAGGCTGTCCAAAACGGGCATGCCAATGCCCCTACCCCCTTCCAGCAAAAATTACAGCGTTACTGCACCCCCTGGGGGGCAGATGGGGCAGTAGACCCCAATCTGCTCCAAGGGGGGGCAAAAAGCCCACTAGTCACCAATGATTACGCTGGCTTTGTTTGTGCGTGGGAGTGGTGGCTGCCCAGAATGGGCATACCAATGCCCCCACCCCCCAAAAAAATGGCTACAGTTTTTCTCTGCCGCCCTTGGGGGCATAATGGGGCAAGCCCGAAATCCCCCCCGGGCAGCAGAAAGCCCACTAGGCATGGAGTTGTTTATAGCAATATGGCTACCTGTGGATTGTGGGTACTAGCGACACATAGGGAAACCTAGCAAACCTGTAAATTTTTGAAAACTAGACACCCAGGGCAATCCAGTATGGGGTGACAAAAATAGGCTATGTCCCAGAAAAATGCCAAAACAGTGTAAAAATGTTTGTTTTCTGATAAAAGACTGTAATTTCCTAAAAGCTGGGAAAATGGTGATTTCAGCCCTACAAACCCTTTTTTGATAACATTTGCAGAGAAAAACCAGACGCTTTCATTTGTAGCTCATTTTTCCTACTTTTCACCCAAAAATCTAAATTTTGCTGTATTTTGCCTAATTTCTAGGACCCCTCCAAGGGAATCCACAAACCCTAAGTACCTTTTAAATAACCAAGATGTTGGAAGAAAAGGATGCAAATTTGGTGTGGATACCTTATGTGGACAAAAGGTTGGCCCTACTGAAGGTCTACAGTTCTAAATGTATCCCAATCGCCATGTATGGCGCCCCAATCTGGGGATACTCACAGCTCGAGCCCATACAGAGAGCGGAAAATAGGTTCCTTCGCTCTCTATTGTCAGTCCCACCATCGACCCCAACATACTCTATCCACGCGGAGGTGAGCTTGGATTACATTACAGATAGGCTTAACCTGGCTCCGTTGATCTTCTGGTTAAGGACGTGGCTTAACAAGGAGCTAACCCTGAACCACTCCATAATGGAGGATGTCACCTCATTAGAGCACTACAAAAAGATCCCCTGGTTGGATTATTTAAGGAAGTCTTTTGACCGACTAGGGAGACCGGAACTTTTTGATTTTCCTTTATGTATAAGAATCACAGATGTAGTTCTGGTTAAGAGGCAGTTTTTGACCCTGGCAAGATCCACCCGAGAGGAAAAAGAACTTCAGAAGCCCTCGGTGAGGTCTCATTATATATCAACAAGCTCTACTGCTATGGAACCTTACCTTAGTATTGTTACTAGACCTTTCCACAGGTTCCTCTTGATTAAATTCAGATTCAACTTGATTCATCACCACCTGGGAAATTATCATTGCTGGGCCAAGCCATAGTCACCCCCCCCCCCTGCTCCTGTGACAACTTTTCAATCCAGGACACTATGCACTTTGTCATGTTCTGTTCATTATTTTTACTCCCCCGAAAGAAATATTTGCTTCCAATCCTGAGGGAGGCTGGCTTTACACAAGTTAGACCGGCACTTCTTTACCATCCGTATTATATTCTGCATGGGAAAGTTTTTGGTAGCAGCAGCACGTATTAAATCTAACCATGTTAGTACTGATACCATCTAATGGCTGTTCCCCAACTGTTGTTCACACTGATATTTTGCAAGACCCTTTGCTCTTTGCACAAACTCCTTCATCAAATGTTTTTATTGGATTGTATTTGGAATATTTTGAAATATATATTTAAAAAAATATATATTTTTATTTTTTAACCATGTTTGCACCTGAAGCTATTTGTGTAAATGTACCTTGCAATTTTTGTATGGAATGTATGTCTTTTTATGATTTCACCCAAAATCGAATAAAAGTACTTTGACTGACTGGTCAAAAGGTTACATGGGCCTCAGCGCGCACTACCCCAAATAGCCAAAAAAAGGCATGGCACAGGAGGACGAAAAGGCCTGGCAGCAAAGGGGTTAACACTTTCCCTTCAGTAATGACTGACTGCTCTTTGCCACACTTCGAGGACTGAGCTAAGGATTGTATTTTTTGAATCCAAAGATCATCTCTGTATGTTGAGAAAATATTGAATGGTAACGCCTCTCAGCAATACCACATAATATTCTACCTTGCAACAGTGCCTTTTTAGAGCTATAGACCAGAATTTGTGGTGACAAACTGCTATTTCTAAAAGTTTGTGAATTTTGTGCAGTTCTGCCTGGTATTAGCAAAATGAATCTGCTGCAAACCCCATTTTCACTGCCTCCCTTCTCTCCTTCATTTCTCTCTTCCTACCTTTTCTCCTAGACAGATCTTATGAATTAGAAAGCGAAACACCCCTCTACTTGGCTGGTCCTGCATGTGAGTCTAAGGAGCTAAGAGAGGGTCATGTTCCCTTATCACCAGCCTTTACAAGCCCTTCTCACAGGACCCCCCTGTCCAGGCGTCGAAGCTAAGCTAAGGACAATAGTGACTTGGCAATTAAAGACCATCTTCCTCAGGTTGAGAGACATAGCTGCATGTATGCCGAGCACCTTTATTCCTTCTCCTAATCAGCCCCCTAACACAGGCGTGACTGTTGGTAAATATGTTATAGTGTAATAACGGTTACTCTGCAATTTCTGGTAACACTCCCTGGTCCATTTGCGCTCTGATATGTTAGCTCTGTATTCTCTTAAAGAAAAACAATTTTTGCTTGCTGGTGTCCACACGTGTCCGCACGTGTCTTGTGTTACAATTCTCCAGTCCTCTTCCCTCAAACTATAAAGTGACATCAAGGGTGAATTTGGTGCCATCCATTCTGTTGTATGTTTTGTGTGCCACTTTATTCACATTTTGGGTATCTGCCTCGAGTCCTGTACTAAGCTGATGTGGAAAGCCAAATGTCCCTCCTTTTTTGGCTGAATCAGAGGAGACTCGTTTATGAAATCCACAGCCACATTTATGTTTCCAGTGACGGTGAGACAACGTGGGGCATACTGAGATGCCTTGAGCGGTCAGAAAGGATGTCCCACACACGGCGCTGCGGATAGTCCGTGTGAACTATTTAGAGATTCCTATGAAGAAGACAGTGTTTTTATTACAGAATGTAACCCATTAAATTCATTTTTAGAAACACCATTACCTTAAAAAATTCCAGTAAGCAGGAATGTGCAATCCTGCAGTGAAAAGACCCTGATTCAATAAGGGATCAGACCCAAAGGCCAGAATAGAATATACAAACGAGTTTTATGCTTTTTAGATGTTTAGATTTTTAAAATTTGAGATCGGGGAGCTTAGCGATTTGGATGGTCAGGTTTGATTTTTGATTACCACTGCGATCTCCGATTCACCTTTAAGTCAGAGATGTCATTCATTTATTTTGTGTAAGGAGAATACTAAAGTCGTAACAGTCTTAAAATCTCAATAATATATTCATTTTATTCCAGATTGAAAATATTAAGCTATTGGACAACTAGAGAAGCTTTTAATTATCTTTTGTTAGTTTTTGTTTACTTCTTATCTTTAACAAGTAGATCAAACATTTTAAAATATCGTCCTTTGGTAATGCCAGAAATTCAACCTAGAGAAAGTGCACTTATTAGCCGTTCTTGCAAACAGAATCGACTACGGGGAGTGACGGCAGGAGGGGACTCCAATTCCCAGCCGCCCCAGCCGCACCTGGACCTTTGAACGCGCATAAAGTGCCAACGCAGCCTAGCGGCGGGTGTGGACACTCTTGCAAAGGGAATCGCTTACCGGGAGTGATGGCTGGATGGGACTCAAATTCCCAGCCGCCCCAGCCGCACCTGGACCTTTGAATGTGCATATGGTCAGGGACGTTGACCACCCCCTCTCTGTTTGCGCACCACCACCTTACTCCAAAAGCAATTAGTCATATTATGAATTCTTTGGAAGGCAGGGGCCTCACGACTCTCTGCCGTATTTATTAAAACATAAAAACAAATTAAAAATTGTTGAAATAAACAATATTTCCACAGTCATTAATATACAAAATTCTGATATTATATTACAAGCGATGTAGACAGGTATCAAATTGATATCCTTAGCAAATGTCTAATACAACATGTGTCCTAACCGATTCTAACATCCTACATATGAATTTTGCATATCCTAGCTTTTGGGCCTACGGCAAGGTCACTAACCGGTGTCAGATCCCTATTAACCAGCTACGCCCTCACGTATGAGTGTGCATGCGCAGAGGGCCCGTTTACCGGGAGAGTATTTCCCCCCTCCCGGCTACCCCCGTATGCTCCCTGAACTCCATTGATCAAAAAGGGGGCCCTTTCACTCTGCGCCGTTTAATGACGTCATAGTGTACGTGCGGGATGACTAACCAGCCGAAAGAAGAGTGACTCCCCGCTCCCCCGCACCCATCCAACCAAGCGGATAACCCGCCCCTGGAGTTCCAGGAGAGACCAGTGGCCCCTCCCCCTGGGCGACCCCATTCAAGAATGGTGACGCCCCCTAAGGACCTTCAATTGACTGCTCACCGATCATGACCTTACCACCACAGGCCAGCATAGTTGACCGACTATCTGCCCCCCCCCACAACCTCCTTCTCTGAAAGGTCATGCCCCCTTGAGAAACCTACCAACCATGCTATAATATTTTCTGAGAGTAATTCGTTCCCTGACCTAGACAGGTGCACCCCATCCTGTAAATAGAAGTGTTCCCCCCAGATGCACCCATGTGGAATATTCTGCAATTGAGGTGACCGAAATAGCCTCTCTATCTTGTTGTTGACCCTCTTTAGCGAGTGATTCAATGCCCTGACAGAGTCCCCTCCCCTCCATTCCATCCTAGGAGTCATTTGAGACCACGCTATAGTGCAGCCTGGGAGTCTTTTTGCTACCCAGTTCGCAACGGAGATCATTTCTTCCACTAAGACCCTTCTGCCCAATTTAACCAAATCATTGCCCCCATGTGTAAAATGACTACTGATGGCAGTGGGGTGTGTCTCTCGAGCAATTCTATAAAGTATCCTCTAAACTGACTGAGGCAAAGACCCCCCTTTCCATGGAAGGATACCCTTAAACCACCTTGCTCCACCCTCCGTCTATATTTACCTGAAAAGAAAACAGATTTAACACGCTTTACATACAAGTGACCTACTACCCATATAACTCGTGTCTCCTTCCTGTGTCCTTCAGTCCGCCGTGATGAAGGTACTTACTGTTGCTGACCCGGTACCAGTTTCCGCTCTGCATGACAGGCTCGTGAAACTGAAAATCCAAACAAAAAACAACAAGCGTCAGCGTGACTTACTTGTTACCTCACAGCATGTGCAGCCGCACATAACGCTTATAACAGTTGGAAGACCATCTCCCAATGCTTTTGACATTGCTAGCGTGCAACCCTCTGGCTGTTGCTTCAGTGGCCGCCCCTATTCTGAAAGAATGCGTCCCAAAATCTTTAGGATTTAAACCAGCTTTGGCAATTATCATTGGCAGCACCCTCTGAAGCTGAAACTTGGTTAAGGGGGTACCATCAGCATGTATTAGTAATGCCTCCCCCCTCGTGCCTCTCCGTTGCCTAAGGAAAGACTCTACATGGAATACCGGGCTGCAAGGATTAGACCGTGCCCGATGGAGAACCAGACTATCCCCCCGGGCCTCTTGATCCATCTTTGATTTAAGTATGGTTATCAGTAGTGTGTCCTCAAGTATCTTTGTGTGTTCCAGCCGGAGACCACCTAGCATGGCCTGCTTGCTTCTAGCCACCAATTCACCTACCCGTAAGGCCCCATAGAAGGCCAGTGAAAAGGAGGCTCTGAATAAGAGTACCTCCCCTGGTGAACTACAGGTGTCAACCAAGGCGTTCAATCGTGCCGCCAACCGCTCTAGCCCTATCGGTGGTCTGGAGTCCTTCCCTATTACTTGCAAGCACCGCCATCCCCTCAGTGCCTTCCGCACTATGAAACAGTCCGTAAGATCTCTGGCACCCCTTAGCTGTGCAAAGAAATACACCACTGCCCTGTGTCTGCTAGCTGTTGCAGCTGAGCTCCCTTCTTTATGTAACATAACCATGTACTGTATGAAACTCCCCTCCTGACCCCACTTTCCCCCCAGTCCTGTCCCAAAAAGGAGCAATAAGACGTAAACGCCCCTTCATAAGCCGTCCTTGTCCTGGGTGCTAGGCTGGCTGCCACGAGGTTCTGTAGCTGGGGGCACCAATTTTCCAGAGTGTTGTTGAGAAGTGTGTCGGTGTTGCCTCTGTGGATGGTAAATGCTGCCTCAACACCTGCATCTTAAAGCAAGAAAGTGCATCAGCTGCGTTATTCAGCACCCCTGGGACATGTTTTGCCCTAAACTGTACATTTAGTTTCAAACAAATGAACACAATATCTTTCAGGAGGCGGATTATTAACTTGCACCGTGCCGCCTGTTTATTGATACACTCCACCACAGTCATGTTATCAGACCAAAAGATGACCGCTTGGTTGCGCAGCTGTTCAGGCCACACTGTTAATGCCACCCAGATCGGAAACAGCTCCCAAAAACCGATGTTACCTGTCAGGCTGCTCTCTTCCCACCAAGCCGGCCACCATTGGGCCACCCACCTGTTCCCAAGTATGGCGCCGAACCCCACACTTCCCGCAGCGTCAGTCCATAAACCTAACTCTGCTGACGTGGTGGGGGGACCACACCACACTACTCTGCCATTGAGATCCTCCAGGAATGCCATCCATATATGCATGTCCTGGCGAACCTCGGCCGACAAACTAGTGCGGTGGTGCTTCTCCCGCAGGCCAGTCATAGCCTGCGCGATGGACCGAGAGTAGGGGCGAGCCATGGGTATTATCCTTAGCGTGAAATTCAGCTGACCCACCATCTGCTGTAGCTGTTGGAGCGTTACTTTTTCTTTTTGCAGGCATTTCTGTAAAGTGGCTCTGAATTTCATGATTTTGTCCTTGGGTAACCTGAAACAACCCTCCACTGAGTCCTATTCTATGCCTAAAAATTCTAAGGATGTTGCTGGCCCAACCATCTTCCTGGGCGCTAGCGGGACCCCAAATCCCCGCATGAGCACGCAAAATTCCTGCAATGCGCCAGCACACTCCTGTGAGCCCGCTGAGCCCAGAAAAAGAAAGTCGTCCAGATAATGCATGACATGGTGTTGTCCAGTTGTTTCTATGAACACCCATTCCAGAAAGGAACTACATTTATCAAAGTAAGCACATGAGATAGAGCACCCCATGGGCAAACACATATCCATGTAGAATTCGCCTTGAAAGGAGAAACCTAGCAGGTGCTGATCCAGGGGGTGCACGAGCAGTAACCGAAAAGCAGATTCAATGTCTGATTTGGCCATCAGTGCCCCAGGACCTAGAAACCTCAACATTTCTACAGCTTGGTCAAAGGACGCATACCTCACACTACAAATGTTTTCATCTATAGCATCGTTCAATGAAGCGCCCCTAGGTGCTGAGAGGTTATGTATGAGCCTAAACTCGCCCTTCTCCTTCTTTGGGACCACTCCAAGGGGGGAACAAACAAAATTAAGAACAGGTTTGTCAGTAAAGGGCCCCGCTATCCTCCCCAAGCGTAACTCTTTTTCAAT
Organism: Lissotriton vulgaris; assembly: GCF_964263255.1. Classification (NCBI taxonomy): domain Eukaryota; kingdom Metazoa; phylum Chordata; class Amphibia; order Caudata; family Salamandridae; genus Lissotriton; species Lissotriton vulgaris. Next base: position 957,443,057 of record NC_141694.1, read on the forward strand.
TTTCGTAGACACCACCCCTGGGTTGTGCCTCACTGATAGCTGATTCCTACATTCTGGTGTCCCAGTAAATCCCCTCGCTGGGATCCTGAAGCCCTGAGAAAAACCTTCCTGCAACATTCTTGCGGAAACATGATCTGGATACCTGTTCAGCCAAGGGGTCATAGCCAATATGTCAATGGGCGACTGGGCTACCAGCCACCCCCCTCCCTTACTCCTGTTTCTTTCTTACCTTGTTTCCAGAGGCATTACCCTTAGAGTGACAGGCTGTTTCGGGATGGGAAGAGTGGCCACACAGGGCACATGCATTCCTAAATTTGCAAGTGCCCCGCGCTCTGGTGCAGGATCGCTTGTTAAAATCCCAGCACACGCCCTTACACCCACCGCTGCCCCCCGCCCTGGTGGACATGTCACCACTCTGTGCTGACCGAAAGGGCTCCTGGGGTTTGGAGGAGAAGCTCTTGTTCCAGCTTGTGCTAGGGCCTGCACTCGCTGGTAGCCCAGCCGTGAACTGACCATACCATGAGACGGCGTCTACACTATCCCAGGTTAATGCAGCATCAAATTCTTTTGCTTTCTTGAAGGTCATGTCATACTCCTTCCACCTATCTCCCCCATATTTCTCACTGAAATTGGTGATATTACTCGGGTAACATGCCAATTCTGCCCTCAAATTAGGGGAGCGCTCAGCCGTGATTGCCACATACACAGAGAAGGCTCTAATCCAGTTAATCAGTGTCTTCTCTACCCTGAATCTTGCCATTTGGGCCCGCCACTCACTAGGCAACATCCAGTCCTTCTGTATCTTAGCATTCTCCATTTCTTTATTATCCACTAACAAAGAGAACATGTTAACATACTTGCCTGCCCAAATGAATTCCTTCAGATTTCGTGTAACATGCTGTGCCAGATTTTCCCTCCTAGAGGGTATTGTACCTTCCCCTAGTACCGGTAATGCCACTTCCTTACCACTTTCCGCGACTCGCGTAGGGTGAACACTCTTGTCTTTTCCCGCCTCGCTGCCCGAACATGTTGCTTGGGATAAATTAGGAAAACTCAAAGGAAATGAAGGACGGAGCGTTGACAATACAAGCACTCACCCCCAGTCAACTGATCTGGGTTTAATCCATCACGGTTCTTTAGCCCACTCTGCCACCCCAGTTCAGAAATGGCCATATGCAAATCAGTCTGACCCTGTGCCTCATGGGAACAGTCCAACCCGAACTGCCAAGCCATGCCTTCCCTGGACCGGAAACAAGCTACCGAGGACCGGTTTCTGGCATTTCAGCCGTCTTCAGCCCGGCTTGCTTGAATCCAGTGGCAAAGTGAGCAAGGGACTCACGTCTGAGAATACCATGCCAACTTATGGCGAACAAAGAAAAACCAAAGGAAATGATGGATGGAGCATTGACAATACAAGCATTCACCCCCATTCAACTGATCTGGGTTTAATCCATCACCGTTCTTTAGCCCACTCTGCCACCCCAGTTCAGACATGGCCATATGCAAATCAGTCTGACCCTGTGCCTCATGGGAACAGTCCAGCCCTAACTGCCAAGCCATGCCTTCCCTGGACCGGAAACAAGCTACGGAGGACCGGTTTCTGGCATTTCAGCTGTCTTCAGCCCAGCTTGCTTGAATCCAGTGGCAAAGTGAGCAAGGGACTCACGTCTGAGCATACCCTGCCAACTTATGGGGAACAAAGAAAAATCAAAGGAAATGATGGACGGAGCGTTGACAATACAAGCACTCACCCCCAATCAACTGATCTGGGTTTAATCCATCACCGTTCTTTAGCCCACTCTGCCACCCAAGTTCAGACATGGCCATATGCATATCAGTCTGACGTTGTGCCTCAAGGGAACAGTCCAGCCCGAACTGCCAAGCCATGCCTTCCCTGGACCCGAAACAAGCTACAGAGGACCGGTTTCTGGCATTTCAGCCGTCTTCAGCCCGGCTTGCTTGAATCCAGTGGCAAAGTGAGCAAGGGACTCACGTCTGAGCATACCCTGCCAACTTATGGCGAACAAAGGAAAACCAAAGGAAATGATGGAGAGAGTTGACAATACAAGCACTCAACCCCCAGTCAACTGATGTGGGTTTAATCCATCACCGTTCTTTAGCCCACTCTGCCACCCCCGTTCAGACAGGGCCATATGCAAATCAGTCTGACCCTGTGCGTCATGGGAATAGTCCAGCCCAAACTGCTAAGCCATGCCTTCCCTGGACCGGAAACAAGCTACCGAGGACCGGTTTCTGGCATTTCAGCCGTCTTCAGCCCGGCTTGCTTGAATCCAGTGGCAAAGTGAGCAAGGGACTCAAGTCTGAGCATACCCTGCCAACTTATAGCGAACAAAGAAAAACCAAAGGAAATGATGGACGGAGCGTTGACAAAACAAGCACTCACCACCAGTCAACTGATCTGTGTTTAATCCATCACCGTTCTTTTGCCCACTCTGCCACCCCAATTCAGACATGGCCATATGCAAATCAGTCTGACCCTGTGCCGCATGGGAACAGTCCAGCCCGAACTGCCAAGCCATGCCTTCCCTGGACCGGAAACAAGCTACGCTACTGAGGACCGGTTTCTGTCATTTCAGCCGTCTTCAGCCCGGCTTTCTTGAATCCAGTGGCAAAGTGAGCAAAGTACTCACGTCTGAGCATTCCCTGCCAACTTATGGCGAACAAAGAAAAACCAATGGAAATGATGGACAGAGCGTTGACAATACAAGCACTCACCCCCAGTCAACTGATCTGGGTTTAATCCATCACCGTTCTTTAGCCCACTCTGCCACCCCAGTTCAGACATGGCCATATGCAAATCAGTCTGACCCTGTGCCTCATGGGAACAGTCCAGCCCGAACTGCCAAGCCATACCTTCCCTGGACCGTAAACAAGCTTCCGAGGACCGGTTTCTGGCATTTCAGCCGTCTTCAGCCCGGCTTGCTTGAATCCAGTGGCAAAGTGAGCAAGGGACTAACGTCTGAGCATACTCTGTCAATTTATGGCGAACAAAGAAAAAACAAAGGAAATGATGGACGGAGCGTTGACAATACAAGCACTCACCCACAGTCAACTTATCTGGGTTTAATCCATCACCGTTCTTTAGCCCACTCTGCCACCCCAGTTCAGACATGGCCATATGCAAATCAGTCTGGCCCTGTGCCTCATGGGAACAGTCCAACCCGAACTGCCAAGCCATGCCTTCCCTGGACCGGAAACATGCTACCGAGGACCGGTTTCTGGCATTTCAGCCGTCTTAATCCCGGCTTGCTTGAATCCAGTGGCAAAGTGAGCAAGGGACTCACGTCTGAGCATACCCTGCCAACTTATGGCGAACAAAGAAAAACCAAAGGAAATGATGGACGGAGCGTTGGCAATACAAGCACTGACCCCCAGTCAACTGATCTGGGTTCAATCCATCACCATTCTTTAGCCCAACTCTGCCACCCCAGTTCAGACATGGCCATATGAAAATCAGTCTGATCCTATGCCTCTTGGGAACAGTCCAGTCCGAACTGCCAAGCCATGCCTTCCCTGAACCGGAAACAAGCTACCGAGGACCGGTTTCTGGCATTTCAGCCGTCTTCAGCCCGGATTGCTTGAATCCAGTGGCAAAGTGAGCAAGGGACTCACGTCTGAGCATACCCTGCCAACTTATGGTGAACAAAGAAAAACCAAAGGAAATTATGGACGGAGCATTGACAATACAAGCACTCACCCCCAGTCAACTGATCTGGGTTTAATCCATCACCGTTCTCTAGACCACTCTGACACCCCAGTTCAGACATGGCCAAATGCAAATCAGTCTGACCCTCTGCCTCAAGGGAACAGTCTATCACCACCCCCTTTTGTACCACTTTGTTCGCCATAAGTTGGCAGGGTATGCTAAGACATGAGTCCCCTGCTCACTTTGCCACTGGATTCAAGCAAGCCGGGCTGAAGACGGCTGAAATCCCAGAAACCGGTCCTCGGAAGCTTGTTTCTGGTCCAGGGAAGGCATTGCTTGGCAGTTCGGGCTGGACTGTTCCCATGAGGCACAGGGTCAGACTGATTTGCATATGGCCATGTCTGAACTGGGGTGGCAGAGTGGGCTAAAGAACGTGATGGATTAAACCCAGATCTGTTGACTGGGATTGAGTGTTTGATTGGTTCAGATGCTCCCTCCATCACCACCCCCTTTTGTACCACTTTGTTCGCCATAAGTTGGCAGGGTATGCTCAGACGTGAGTCCCTTGCTCACTTTGCCACTGGATTCAAGCAAGCCGGGCTGAAGACGGCTGAATTGCAAGAAACCGGTCCTCTGAAGCTTGCTTCCGGTCCAGGAAGGCATGGCTTGGCAGTTCGGGCTGGACTGTTCCCATGAGGCACAGGGTCAGACTGATTTGCATATGGCCATGTCTGAACTGGGGTGGCAGAGTGGGCTAAAGAACGGTGATGGATTAAACCAAGATCTGTTGACTGGGAGTGAGTGCTTGATTGGTTCAGATGCTCCCTCCATCACCATCCCCTTTTGTACCACTTTGTTCGTCACAAGTTGGCAGGGTATGCTCGACGTGAGTCCCTTGCTCACGTTGCCACTGGATTCAACCAAGCCGGGTGAAGACGGCTGAAATGCCAGAAACCGGTCCTCAGAAGCTTGTTTCCGGTCCAGGGAAGGCATGGCTTGGCAGTTCGAGCTGGACTGTTCCCATGAGGCACAGGGTCAGACTGATTTGCATATGACCATGTCTTAACTGGGGTGGCAGAGTGGGCTAAAGAACGGTGATGGATTAAACCCAGATCTGTTGACTGGGAGTGAGTGTTTGATTGGTTCAGAGGCTCCCTCCATCAGCACCCCCTTTTGTACCACTTTGTTTGCCATAAGTTGGCAGGGTATGCTCAGACGTGAGTCCCTTGCTCACTTGGCCACTGGATTCAAGCAAGCCGGGCTGAAGGCAGCTCAAATGCCAGAAACCGGTCCTCGGAAGCTTGTTTCCGGTCCAAGGAAGGCATGGCTTGGCAGTTTGGGCTGGACTGTTCCCATGAGGCACAGGGTCAGACTGATTTGCATATGGCCATGTCTGCACTGGGGAGGCAGAGTGGGCTAAAGAACAGTGATGGATTAAACCCAGATCTGTTGACTGGGAATGAGTGTTTGATTGGTTCAGATGCTCCCTTCATCACCACCCTCTTTTGTACCACTTTGTTCACCATAAGTTGGCAGGGTATGCTCAGACATGAGTCCCTTGGTCACTTTGCCACTGGATTCAAGCAAGCCGGGCTGAAGACAGCTGAAATGCCAGAAACCGGCCCTCGGAAGCTTGTTTCCGGTCCAGGGAACGCATGGATTGGCAGTTCGGGCTGGACTGTTCCCATGAGGCACAGGGTCAGACTGATTTGCATATGGCCATGTGTGAACTGGGGTGGCAGAGTGGGCTAAAGAACGGTGAAGGATTAAACCCAGATCTGTTGACAGGGAGTGAGTGTTTGATTGGTTCAGATGCTCCCTCCATCACCACCCTCTTTTATACCACTTTGTTCGCCATAAGTTGGCAGGGTATGCTTAGACGTGAGTCCCTTGCTCACTTTGCCACTGGATTCAAGCAAGCAGGGCTGAAGACGGCTGAAATGCCAGAAACCGGTCCTCTGAAGCTTGGTTCCCGTCCAGGGAAGGCATGGCTTGGCAGTTCGGGCTGGACTGTGCCCATGAGGCACAGGGTCAGACTGATTTGCATATGGCCATGTCTGAACTGGGGTGGCAGAGTGGGCTGAAGAAAGGTGATGGATTAAACCCAGATCGGTTGACTGGGAGTGAGTGTTTGATTGGTTCAGATGCTCCCTCCATCACCACCCCCTTTTGTACCACTTTGTTCGCCATAAGTTGGCAGGGTATGCTCAGACGTGAGTCCCTTGCTCACTTTGCCACTGGATTCAAGCAAGCTGGGCTGAAGACGGTTGAAATGCCAGAAACCGGTCCTCGGAAGCTTGTCTCCGGTCCTTGGAAGGCATGGCTTGGCAATTCGGGCTGGACTGTTCCCATGAGGCACAGGGTCAGACTGATTTGCATATGGCCATGTCTGAACTGGGGTGGCAGAGTGGGCTAAAGAACGGTGATGGATTAAACCCAGATCTGTTGACTGGGAGTGAGTGTTTGATTGGTTCAGATGTTCCCTCCATCACCACCCTCTTTTGTACCACTGGGATAAATTAGGAGCACTTTGCACACCCCCTCCACTACTGGCCATCATGATCTTTGCTACCATCTTTTTTGCCTCTGCAGAAGGATCCTCGCCAGCCTCTTTGGCACCCACAGAGGAAGGTAATATCCCCTAATCCCTAGCCAAGGGACTACCGCTGCTATCTGTGCTGCGAGCTCAGGGGGCACCTGGCCAACCATAGGCAATGTAATAACTGGGATGGGTGATCCTAAGACCGGTACCGAGGTAGGTGCCGGATTCACCACTCGTACCGTTTGGATAACGCTGGGACCACAGAGGGCGTTACATTTGTGGCTGGCAGTGGTGTGGCCAGAACCGGTGTTACCGGTAAACTAACTGGGATTGGTGGAGTAGGTATGGGTGCTACTGGTGGTAAGGGTACTCTGACCGGTGACCCCCCTACTACTCGCGTCCTGGGGGCCCAACATTTACCCTTCTTGCCTCTGCACGGCTAGGCAAAGCATCCAATTCCCCCCTGGGCTGCGGCGGCACAATAACTCGCTTGGGTCTCCCTGATGGCCCTGCCTGATCATCAAACCTCTGTCTCAGCTTGGCCACATTCTTCCCCAACTGGTCCACTCTCCCCAGCCTCCTGTCCATAGCTGACATTTTGCGCATCATGCCCTGCAGCATCATCTCCATGCGGGAACGCTTAGCGCCACGCCCACTCGACATTCTCCTTTTCTACGCGATGTGTTTTTTTGTACCTGTACAAAGTTGGAGGCACATATGCCGGCCGTGAGCACCACTCAACTGTGACCATGAAACACCAGCTAACCTGAGTGTTTGGGTGAGCGTACTCAAGCTCGGCGGCCCGACAGAAGCAGTGAAATGCAGGCCTGCCCGTGTCCTCTGATAGCGTTGTCCACTGTGCCACTCTCCGTCAGCTCAGTCCACAGCACCCTCGTATGATTGGCCTACGATGAAATGAAAGTTAACACACCGCACTTAAACACACTTGGAAACCTTACACAAAAATTCTTCGCCCCCTTTGTCATGCACCACAATGCTATAGTTTTACACTATGCACAAGCCCCCCCAAGGTTGAAGCTGGCAGCTGAATTAGCCCCTGTGGGAGTAAAATCGAGTGCCCGAAATGTCCAAATAACCCTGCTTTTATGTGACATGCACACCACCTTTTCCTGCTAAACACCGTTTTTTGGGACAAAATTCCAGGCCTCAGTTGCTACTGACTCCAATCTGGCCTCCCATCCATGTACTAACCAGGCCGGACCCTGCTTTGCCGACTTTTACCTGCTGATTACCCAGCTGCCGCCCACGTGACCCTAGCAGTTTCACGGAGCATACAGTGCCTTCGTAAGTTCTTTGCCCGCTTCCAAGTTGAATCACACCCCTTAATCTATCGTCAGGGCCGGTACTAGAACTCGGGCCCCGATCTTTTCCAAATGCGGCGTGCCGTGTGCTCGTACGGGCTGTGAATTAATTAAAAAGAGCTGCGCAAATACATACACGTTATTCAGCAGACACCCTACAAAGGATAAGCCCACCACGCTCTTGCCCCGCTTGCCTCACTTTCAAAATGACGCGTGTCCACCTGGGAGCGTACCGCCAGGAGAGGCCCGCACCACATGCCTCGCTACGTGATGTCCACAAAAGGGGTGACCCACGCCGCCGTCCGAGAAGCGAAGCTGTGACTTCCCGCTTCAGGCAAGGACTACCCGCAATCTGTAAAATAAAATAAAAATATTATTCTGCCCTCTTAGGGCGAGGACGAAGCCTGGAGAGCGCGGGAACAAGAGGGTGCCTCCTGCGCTCTTCCGGCTTTTAAACCGTGTTGGGGGCCGACCAGTTCCCACTGGTCCGCCCCCCCTGGCTCCGCCCCCTTGCCCTGGAAGCAATTTGATTTCTTCTGGGTCAACATGGGAGCCGACACCAAATCGGTGGTGGGGCGCGCCCGCCGCGTCATCAGGACGCGGCGAAAGGGCACGCACCACCACCGAGGGTGCTGTGGAAGGGAAGGCTGGCACCCCGCCATACGTGCGGGGGGACCGAGCGGCCCCCCCTTTCCTTTAAGTGCCAACCCAGCCTTGCGGCGGGTGTAGCCGCTCTTGCAACGGGAATCGCTTACTGGGAGTGACGGCAGGAGGGGACACCAATTCCCAGCCGCACCTGGACCTTTGAATGCGCATAAAGCACCAACGTTGCCCCGCAGCGCGGGATGCGCGTGAGGACTCGCCTGGGCCTACCCTGTAAGTTCCTGCTAAATCAGACAAGGTACTGGCCTATACTCTTCGTTTTTATTATTACTAAATAAATGAGTAGTGTTAACGCAAGGATAACTAATTAAACTGCATAGGCGCTACCTGTTTGGTACATAATGAGCAGACGCAGGGGCCAGGAAATTGTGGGGAGACTCGATTTGTTTCTAACCAGAGCTACCTCCTTCTTGGAACATGAAATAGAGATGACACAATGACGATTATCCCTGTATTATCTCTGGAGCAGTTCTCTCAGATAAGCCCCGCTGTCATGGTTGAGTCATTGCCCCACTATCTTAATACAACCTAATACAACATTCACCGCAAACTCAGAGGGAGGCCATAGTAGATAAAGGACAAGGGGGCGTGAGGGCCAACCAAACGGCACTGGTAACAAAGACCGGAATATCCACCAGGGGCGCAGGGGGAGCAAAGGCCAGTGGATGCACCTCGGAGAAAACAGGGAAGAGAAAAAGAGGGGGAGGCCCACAGAACCAAAAACCAGCGAAGGACCCCAGGCAAGCTAAAGACAAAGATAAATTAAGAGGGAACCGTGTTGAGGAGCAAACTTACCAGAATACCTAAGGACAATGGTGCTCTTAGGGAAAGGACTAGCTGGGAAGGAGGCAGATATAAGAAGAAGTTTGGAACAAGAGACTCAACCCCAAAGTACACCAAGCAGTGCAGATGTGACTGGGTTGTGAGGTGGGTTATCACAAACATCGAGCTCCCACCTTCTAATAACAGCAATGTTCCAGCCAGATCCTCAAAGTAGCATGGGCCCAGGCAACATGTGAGTGCAGACGCCTCTCCTGGGGCACCTCAGTGGCAATGGTGGAGGTCAGGCACCCTCAAGACCCCAGGGCACCCTGTAGCTGATAAAAAGAAGTTGATTGTGCAGTCCCTGTGTAGGAAACGGGTGACACTGGTTCTGGCCTCACACCTGGCCCACCTCATTGGGCACCACTGTGTGGCCATGGCCTCTTTGGTACAGAAGCACTGCACCCCAGTAGTGAGAACGGGCAGCATCTGCCTACTAAATAAGGAGCTCTGGTTGTCTTCCTTGGGGCATTATGGCTGGATATTTAGGATAACTTAAGGGTAAGGATAACCTAATGACGGCAGCGAAGCTAGATGCATTCTGTCCGATGTATTTGTGATCTTTGCCAGGCTCCACTCTTCCATCTCACACTTAGCTCATATTGTGGGTGTAACATGAGCCCTGAATTGGGAGGAATCATTCTCAGCATGCTATAAATCCTCCAAACATTGATAGCAGTGTTTTGCTGGCCAATGTGATGATGAAGTGCAACACCATAATTGTTATACCTCAAGGAGCAGAGGCCAGATTCCAATCTTGCATTTTTTAATTCCAGCTGGCTGAGGTATTAAGAGGGCCTTAAAAGGGACTTATTAAGACATTTTACTATAAAACAATTGAAATTCCATTGACAACTTTTAAGATGTTAGACATTAGCAGTTACACAGGCATTACCCAGTACATTGCTTTAAAAGAGCCATTCAGATCCTTTAAGCATTAATGAAAGGTTTTCTTGATGATCTGACAAGTTAACATTTCTCATAAATTCCATGCTTAGATACTTATATGATCCAATTTCTTGCAGCATAGTACCCCCTCAAGCACTATTCAAATGGGGTAGTGCTTCTCAAGAACTACAAAATGCGTTTCAGATGTAGTTAATTACTGCTATTTAAAATAGTAGTATGCTTTTAACCGTGTAAACAGGCTTTTTAATTATTCTGTTTTTTTCAATATTACTAAATCATCAGTATATATCAACACTGTGAGTAATTGAATTGTTGGTTGACTGGGGTGTGAGCACTGGTCAAGTAATAACACAGTCCCTTGCAGGGTGAAATACAAAAAGTCACTAAATTAACCTGTGTTTAATATGGGTAGCTTGGCACAAAAAGTAGTCAGGCAATGTGTAAAGTATTTATGCTGCGCACAAACAGTAAAATGTAACAGCACGACACAAGAGAAATCCCCAACAAAGTTAGAAAAAAAAGTATTTTTTAAATAAATTATTTGACATTAAAATGACAAAAATTCAATCAGTATAGCGGGAGTTAGGAATTTACATTTTTAGTAAACATTAGCACCTAAAAGATCAAAGTGCCAACCGCAGGCATCTAGTCATGTAAGACAGTGTCGAAAAATACAGCAGACAGCAATGGAGTTCAGTTCAGATACAAGGAGTATATTGAGCCCAGTCAGAGCTTACCTTTGGGCTTAGAAAAATTGTTAGGAAAAATGTTCTGAGAAGGTAAAGTTCAGTGGGGCAAGGCTGAAGGAAGGGTACAAATAGCCTTGGGTCGAAGCCAAAGTGAAGATTTAATATCTGAAATGGAAGTCGAAAATCTCCAGTAGGATGAGACAGAGGGCAATAGCCGTAAATAGTTCCAGGAGGTTGGATACCCGTTTTGGAGAAGGACTGCTGAAACAGTTTTCCTGCTACAGAGATGAGAGTAGTAGGAGAAGCAGTGAGGTCAATCTGACCAGCGATGCACCTTGGATGTATAAGCGAGCAAGTTAGTCCTGGTCTCCTCCTGGTTCTCAGAGCACGCCTGTTTTTTAGCCAAAAATTGTACAAGTGTACTTTAGGAACTTGGTACCTTTGGCACCTCTTTCAATAAATCAATGAATCAATCAGGATTTGTAGAGTGTGGCTAATCCCCAGTGAGGGAATCCAGGGGTTGAGCACATTGCTGCCGGGAAGGGTGAACAGCCTTGTCTTGAGCCCTTTCCTTAATTCTGACAGGGAAGATGACGTCCATAGGTGATCATTCCAGAATCTCGCAGCGAGGCAGGAGAAAGAGCATCCTCCATTGTTGCTGCGGCAGATCCAGGGGGGTAAGTGAGGGAGGTGTACGCAGATGTCGGAAGGGTTGGTGAAAGTTCAGACTGTTTTTGAGGTATTCTGGTCCTTAGTAAGGGTGGGTGTAGTTTGCAGAGCGCAAACAAACTCCGCCGCATTACACAGAGTTCTGTAAGCTGGCAGAGTTGCTTATCCCGCCCATTCGTATGACATTTCCACTGTACGGCAACGTGACTTGCGTGTTTAGGCAGAAATATTGCTTCAACTGCACTACAAGCTCTTGCATGTGCACGGCTATCTTATTTCTTACTCTGTTTATAGTGCTGGGTCTTACTTTTTGATCCTTCTTTAATCTTTTCAACCCTTTATTTAATTTTTCATTTATTATTTTACCCTCGGTCTTTCTACATGTGTTCTTTTTTCCATCCACTTTTTTGTGTTTTGGTGAGTTTTGGACTTCATTTTTTCTCTGTACTTCCTGCCTAACTTTTTTACTTCCTTCCCTCTTATTCCTGTTTGTTTTATACTTTCTACATTTTATCTCTTCTGCCCCCCTCAGCATCATGACAGAGAAGGGTGCCCCAAAAAAGGTGGTATCTTGGAGCCGCCTTCATTGTGGAAACTAGTCTACTACTAGCCAATGTGATTTAGGAAAGTTCAATGTTATGGCAACTGCCATTTCTTGTCAAAAAATCATTTTGGATACATTATTTATTTACCACCAATCATGTTTTATCTCTTTATGTCTTACATCAGCATCCAGGGGCAAGAGGTCATCCCAGGTGAGTGAGGGATCTGGAGGTGCCTTCCAGAGTGAAGAACACTCCTCAGCTGCTAGCTCTGCTGGCCCTGATGGCCCTGTTGTTAATATTAATATATATTTCCCTAAATTTTACTAATCCTTATTTTGAATTATCAATTTCTACCCCTTTCTTATTTTATTCCCAAATCCTCCTTGATCTATCCGTTTCTAAATTGTTGCTATCCCTGCATTATCCTATTTACTTATTTTTTATATTCATAGTGTCTGTATTTTTCTTCAAACTAACTCTGTCTTTACAAGTCTGTCTGTAGCTTCATTTCTTCTGGTTTTTCAGTCAGTTTTCCCTCTCCTCTTATGTATTTTCTGGACTGCTTAGTGGTGGTAGTGTAAGACTCAGAGAACCCCTTGGTCATGGTCATGTGTTCCTACTAGACCTACTACTCTGGCGTGCATATTCAATTTTTCTATAAAATAAATAAATAGGTGGAGGCATATCTGGCATCTTAGAAATGGGTAATCATTATTCTAGCCGCACTGATGGGTTTATGGAAAAGGGAAATAAGGATGGAAGGAGGAAGGACAGGTGAAATGTAATATGACTGGAAGAGAAGGATGAGTGGGTGAAAGGATGCATATACTATAGGTGGCTGATAGGATGCATGGGTGGGTGAAGGATGGATGGAAGGAAGGTGAAAGGTTGCCTGACTGGGTGTGTAAAAGTGTATGGGTAAAAGGAATTCTCTTGTGGGTTTAATGGGTCAAATCAAGGACGCATGGGTGGTTAAATGACAAATGTATGTTGGTGAAATGGTAATTGAGAATGAGAGCCAAATTTGGATGGATGAACATATGAATGGATGGATAGGATTCATAAGTGAAGACTGGATGGAGAAAATGTAAAACTTTCACAGTAAGTGTTAGAAATGGGGATCTAGTTGGCTGAGGTAGGTACCTTTGTCCAAATAGGGACCCTGGGTAAGGAGGTTACACTCCTAAAATAACCCCTGCTCACTCCCTTGGTAGCTTGGCATGAGCAGACAGGCTTATTTCAGAGGCAGTATGTAAAGCATTTCTGAACAAATAGAGTAATACAGTGAATACACTACAAATGGACACCACACCAGTTAGAAACATAGTAAATGTTTATGTAAACCAACAAATCCAAATTCAATAAAAATGCGATATACAATACTCTTAAAAAATAGTATTTGTGCAATATAACCTTTAAATTGCAGGAAAATCAATGAAACACAGTTCTTTCGACTCAGTAGCTTGTCCTGGGACTACTACAATAATGAATACGACAGAGTCTAACAATTCCAGCTGACGCATTGTTACGGGCCAGCTAAAGCGTCGACAGACTCAGACACACTACCATTCTTGTTGCGATCAGCACATTGTACTAGCCGGTCGGGGCAAACATCACGGTCGCGTTGTGAATTGGAGTGTTGTAGCCGAAGATGTCCTCACGTTTTGGTGCAGGCAGCGGCTCGCTGACAGAGTTGGTGAGACCAAGGTTTGCTTTGAAGGGTGAGATGGTGCTCACTGTGGTGCTGACAGGTCACGGTGCGGTGACAAAGCCAGTTGATGTTCAGGTCGGGCAGCAACGGAGTCGATGATGTCCTTGCAGTGTGTAGCGAATTGTTGTAAAGTGCGGTGCGAGCAGCGTTTCATTGGCAGAGTCGGTGAGACCAGGGTTGCGTTGCAAAGCAAGGCATTGCTTTCGGCTGTGCTTCCAAGACACAGAATCCTGCGACGGACTCGATGACAGAGTCGGTTACCCTTTTCTTCTGCGGCAACAATCAGAGACGGTGCCCACAGACAAGGTGAGGTCTTTGCTGGTCCTTAGTCCTATAGAACAGGGGGCAAGCTCAGTTCAAGCCCTTGGAGATCTTTTCCTCAAGCAGGGGAACAAAGAAAGCAGCAAAGCCCTAATCTCCTTTCCTTGGCAGTGAGTAGCCTCTGCAGACCAACCCCAGGCAGCAAACAGCACAGGGGCAGTATTCCTCCTCAGCGTCTTCGTTTTTTCTCCTTGGCAAAGGTTCCTCTTGAATTCCCAGAAGTGATCTAAAAGTCTGGGGTCTGGGCCACTCTTTTTAAATACACAACTCCTTTGTTCTCTGAAGGTAGAGAGTGTCTGTACCCAGCCAAAATCAGTTCTGTTCTCTCTGGTACAGCTTCCTGGCACGAGGTAGAGACAGCATTGTTGAAGGCAGACCAGGTCCATTCAGGTGAAAAGTATATCTCCTCCCCTACCCTAAATGGAGCCCAGGTCTATTCAGCCCAGCCCCGGCTCATCGAATTTGTGAAGCCACTGCCCCTCTGCAGCCCCTGTCATCCAAAGGACAGGCATGAAATACACAAACATAGCAGAGGCACACTGGATGGTTAGGCAAGAAAATACCTACTTTCTAAAAGTGGTATTTTCAAACACAGAATGTAAAAATCACCCTCACTAAAAGATGCATTTTAACATTCTGAGTTCAGGCATACTAAACGTTATTTTCCTACCTTCTTCCCAGGGCCAGTTATGTTTATAAGATATTATAAAAAAACTCCCCATTCTGTCCTATGGGAACAGGCAGGCTTGCAATAATGAAAAATTAAATTGGTAATAGTTCACTATCGGGGCATGCCACACACATCAGGGCATGTCTTCCTTTCACATACAATGCACCCTGCCCACAGGGGTACCTTTGGCCTATCCTATGGGTGACTAATATGTAGAAAATGGAAGGTCTATGAACTGGTAAATGTGTGAACTTGCCAAGTCAACATGGCAGTCCCAGACTGCACACAGGCTCTGCAATGGCAGGCCAGAGTGACATTTGACAGGCTGCTTCTGTGGGTGGCACAATCAGTGCACTATACTAGGGTCTGACAAGTAAATCAAATATGTCAATTGTGGAATCACTAATCCATAACAATCATTTACAAAGGGAGCACATGCACTTTGGCACTGAACAGCAGTAGCAAAGTGTCCAAAGCATCTAGACCAGCAAAACGGAGTCCAACACACAGCAAAAACACATGAGGCAAAACATGCAGGGGAGACCCTCCCAATGGTGCCAGGGCTAACACGTGTCCCCTCCAGCTGAAAATTGGGGAAACTACCCACCCTCTTGGGAGTTATCTTCACTAAGGCAGAAATATCTGGACAGACCATCAGCATTGGCGTGTTCTGTAGCAGGACGAAGTTCCACCATAAAATCCATCCCCTGTAGGAAAATGGACCACATCAACAGCTTTGGATTCTCAGCCCTCATTTGCATCAACCATCTGAGGGGCCTGTGGTCAGTCTAAACTTGGAAGTGAGTCCCAAACAAGTGTGGCCTCACCTTCTTCAGCACCCAGACCACAGCAAATGCCTCACGCTCAATCGCACTACACCTCTGTTCCCGTGGAAGTAACCTCCCACTAATGAAGGCTGCAGGTTGATCTAGGCCCTCTTCATTCAGCTGTGAGAGCACAGTCCCCAGACCATGCTCTGAAGCATCTGTCTGCACAATGAACTCTTGAGAGAAGTTGGGTGCCTTAAGCATAGGCACTCTGCACATGGCAGATTTCAGGGCATCAAAAGGCTTCTGGCAGACGTCAGTCCAGGTCATTTTCCTGGGCTGCTTCCTGGAAGTCAGGTCTGTCAAGGGGGCAACAATAGTACCATACCCATGACAAATCTCCTGTAATATCCGGTGAGTCCTAAAAAGGTTCTTACCACCGTTTGAGTCTTGGGGAGCTCCCAAGCCAGAATGGTATCAAACTTGGGCTGTAGGGGTGCCTCCTGGCCACTCCCCACCTGGTATCCCAAGTATACCACAGAACCCTGCTCGTTCCTGCACTTACTTGCCTTGATTGTGAGCCTTCAACACTTCCCAGAGGGGTGCAGATGTTTCTCCCAAGTGGCACTGAATAGTGGGATGTCATCCAGGTAGGCAGCCCTGAAATCCTCTAGTCCAGCCATTAACTGGTTGACCAACCTATGAAAGGTGGCAGGGGCATTCTTCAACCCAAAGGGCATCACCTGTATTTGGTAGTGCCCCTCTGGTGTGGAGAATGCTGACCTCTCCTTTGCCCCATCGGTTAAGGCAATCTGCCAGTACCCAGACGTTAAGTCAAATGTGCTGAGGTACCCGGCAGCTCCCAGCTGATCGATGAGCTCATCAGCCCCGGAGTTGGGGTGCGCATCAGTCCTAGTGATTGAATTGAGCCCTTGGTAGTCCACACACAACCGGGGATCCGGTGTGGCACCGGGTGAGGCAGCCTTTGGGACCAAGAACACTGGGCTGGCCCAAGGGCTGTTTGAGGGCTTAATCACCCCTAGCTCTAACATCTTGGAGACCTCCTCCTTGATGCAAACCTTGACCCTGTCAGTCACTCTGTAAATTGTGTTTTTTACAAGATGACTGTCCCCAGTATCAACATCATGGACACACCTCTGAGTGACACCAGGGGTGAGGTAGAACAGAGCAGCAGCCTGTCCAAATAGTTAGCGACATTCACTCTGCTGTTCAGGAGTCAGGGGTGGAGAGTGTTACACTGTCCACTGACCCATTGTGCTCCTTTGCAGACAGGAGGTCAGGAAGAAGCTTAGACTCTGCTTCTATCCCAGCATCTGTTGCTAGGAGCATGCCCACTTCGGACCTCTCCAAGTTGGACTTCAGGCAGTTCACATGCAGGACCCGCAAAGGGATGCTAGGAGACTGCAAGTCCACCAAGTAGGTGACGTTACTCTTGTGCTCTACCACCTCAAATGGTCCAGTCCACATATCTTGGAGTGCACAAGGCTCCACTGGGGCCACGCCCAACACCTGTCCAGGCTGAAACTCGATAAGAGTGGCATTCTGATCATATCAGCATTTTATCTCCTCCTGGCTGACTTCCAGATTTACCTGAGTGAGTTGTCTGAAGCACTTAGTCTGGTTTCTGAAGGCCAACATGTAGCTATATACATCCTGGGGAGGTTTAAAGGGAGCTTTCTCTCAGCCTACTTTCACCAGAATCAGAGGTCCTCTTACAGGATGGCTGTACAGCAGCTCAAAGGGACTGACCCCTAAGGACTTTTGGGGCACCTCTCTGTAAGCAAACAAAAGGCATGGTAAGAGGATGTCCCACTTACACCTCATGGGTTCACCAAGATCCATAATCATGCCCTTCATGGTCTGGTTTAATCTCTCAACCAGCCCAATACTTTGGGGGTGGCAAGGAGTGGTGAACTTGTATTTAACACCGCACTCCTGCCACAGGGACTTCATATACCTAGATATGAAGTTGGTACTATGGTCGGACACCACCTCTCTGGAGATCCCCATACTGGAGAAAATCCCCGCCAATGCATGACCCACCACAGGGGTCGTCAAAGTCTGGAGAGGGATGGCTTCCAGATAGGGGTGGCCTGGTCCACCAAGACCAGGATGAACCTGTTGCCCATGGCTGTCTTGGGATCCAGAGGCCCACAATGTCAATACCCACCCTCTTAAAGAGGGTGATGACCACAGGGAAATGTTTGAGAGGAGCCTTATACTTCCTCCCCCTCTTGCCACTTGCCTGGCAAGTCTGCTAAGACCTACAATGAGCATCGAAGTGCTTGGGCATCTGGGGCTAGTAAAAGTGGGTGACAAGCCTTTCAAAGGTCTTGTCTTGCCCCAAATGTCCTGCCAAAGGCACATCATGAGCCAGATCCAGTAGGAAGGCTCTGAAGTGCTGAGGTACCACCAGCACACAGGCTGACCCAGGCTCAGCAACCTTACGCTCCCTATGCAGGAGACCATTCTTCCAGTATATCCTATGTGAAGCAGCTCATCACCTGCTTCCTGGTTTGCAGCCTGCTACCACAAACCAATAAGAGAAGGGCACGTCTGCTGCTCCTGGCAGAATTCTTCCCTGGAAGGGCCTCCATCCTGCTGCCAATGGGTCAGCTCAGACAGGCCCCCCAGTTCAGCCACTTGTTTCCCTGTAGGCTCCAGGGCATCCCTCTCAAGGTTTGCCTCCTCCTGGAACGTGGGAACTTAGGGTATGGGTTTCCAGTGCCCCCTGTCTCTTCTCTATCTGGCATTCAATTGGGCAACTTTATCAGCCTCCAGGTCCTCTTGGATGCCCTTACCAACTGCCATGGACCAAGCGGTCACAAAGCCCACTCAGGCAGACCCAACATATCTAAATGAGACCTCCACTCTACCTTCGCCCAAGGGGAGCTCTCCAAACAATTGCCTAGCAGACAGTCAAGAGACATGGCTGGCCTCACAGCTACTTTCAAGGTACCTGAGACACCCCACATTCAAAGGGAACCTGTGCCACTTTGCAGAGGCACTCTGAATTGTCAGTGGCAACTACTGGGTAAAATGCATTGGGCGCCACCTGCTCTTCAGGCACCAGCCGATAACTGACAGCTGTCACACTGGCTCTGATGTCGCTCAGAGCCTCCCCACTATAGCCATTGATTGTCACCCACTGCCTGTATTTCTTAGTGTTATCAGGCTGATGAGCTCTTGGGACCATCTCACTATCTCCTACAGAGACCATGGACATCTCTGCGGGGCCCCACACATCTTGGGCACCCGACTCCTCCCCCATGGATACACTAGCCATCTGCCGGGGGGTGCACCTATGAATGCAGTGGTAACTGGTTTGGAACACTTAGGATCCCCCCCGGAAGTGGCCCACCTGACCACAACTAAGACACGTCTTGGGACACCTCTGAACAGGCTTACCTATCAGGACCCATGGTTTCTTCTCAGTGGCAAGCTGGGAACCCTTACCTTGGTTCCCTTGGGGATTGCTTTGGGGCCCTTTTTTGAACTCCTTCTGTTTACCCTTTACCCCAAATCTTCTGCTTGGTACCCTGCCCACCTTTGGTAGAGTCTCCCACACAACCCTTTTGGACTCTGGTGCTGACCCAGCGGTCCGCCTTCACAGTAATCTTTGTGGGATCAGTCAGCTTACTGTCAATCAGGTGCTGGCGTAGCTCTGGAAAACAATTATCTGACAAGTGCTCCTATGCAACCAAATCATAAAGCCCTGCAAATCATTCCACTTGCTTCCCTTCACCGAACCATCCAGTGCTCTGCAAAAATAGGACACATACTCCACCCAGGTACTTGACTCCAGCTTCCTACAGTTTCTAAATATCTGCCTATAAAGCTATTGGGTCAACCCATACCTGGCTATCAAGGCTTCCTTCATGGGGGCATAGGACATCTGATCCTCAGTGAGCAAGTTCAGCAAGGTTTCCCTCCCTTCGCTGGCAAAGTGGCCCCACTCCCCAATTTTTCTCATGGACCCGGTGGGATCTCATTGCTACTTCATGGGCCTTGAACCGCTGACCAATGTTCTCATTCTTCATAAAATCCTTAATAACATCTTTGGGCATGTATACCTTTCCTTCCCTAGGCACTGATGGTGTGCTGCCTCCAGAGGGATTAATCTATAAAATATTTGCTTGCAGAGTTAACTCCCTCAACCCTCTCTCATGCTCTAAAAGCAACTTATTTTCCTCCATGGCCGATTTCTGCTTTTTCAACTCCAACTTCTTATTTTCTATGTCACCCTCCTTCCCCAGCCTCAGCTTAGCAAGCTCCCTCTCATGCAAGCTATCTCTCTCTGTCCTCCGATTCCTCTGGAGACAGATCCCTTTCAGAAACGCTACTGTCTTCCACTGAAGGTACCCTCTCTCCTGGCAGATTTAATTGCCCTTCCTGTTGCTCATCCACATTCTCTGCCTCCACCCGGGCCTTCTCATCCTGCCCAATGGAATTTCTGGATTCCAACCAGGCCCTCAGTGCCTTCTGGTATTCATCCTTCCTGTGGGGGTTTTCGCAGAGACTTTAAATTTTTTGCAGATAGCTTTCATTTGAGACACAGTGTAGGTTTCCACCCTATCCTCCTCAAATTCGATATCAATGGATGCAATGGATGCTGGCTTGGTCCTGTCGACAAAACTGGCAGTTCTTTACTTTGCAGAAGAAACAATCCCAGGGAAAAAGTTCAGTAAAAGTATAAGCTCACGTAATGGTCTGCACTTATGCTAGTAGTGTACACCAATCTCTGTATTTAATTCAAAAATCTCTTTATTCGATTCAAAGAATCATTAGAGCATACAAACACATCCTTAAAACATTTCAGTTTTAACCCATCTAGTATAAATGTATAGAACAGATTTTCAAGGGTTAAATACTTTTAAAAAGCATATAAAAATGATATGTTTTTCTTAGCTAAAGCATTACACTGAGATCATGAGTTCTTTAGAAATTGTTATAAATACAGTACATACATTACTATTCAATTGACACATACAACTCTAATTCTGTCTCAAGTGCTGTAAAAAAAACTTTTGAGTATTTAAAAAGTTTTAACATTTTTGTCCTTTCTCATTCCTTATATAACTGGCAGCCAACAGAAATTTACTTACGCCCAGTACCACAAGTTGGGAGCCATCAGATTTTAATATTCTTAGTACCTCTAGATAGCTCTTACTATTCATTCTTCTGCACAGGGGTTTAATCCACTTTCCTCTAGGTGTTGCATAAGCTGTGCAAAAAAACAAGACATGTGCAAAATATCCTCGTTTGCGCCTTATAGGCACAACTTGCATCTAGAGTCCCTTTCAATCAAGTCAGACTTTACACATTTGGTTGTGAAGGTGTTGACTTGGATTATCCCATACCTGAATTTCAAGTAGAGTGATTTTGCCAATTGGTATTCAATCTCGTCTAAGAAAGACTAAAAGCTCAGGGTCATTTTAAAAGACAGAAATTGTGATGTCAGTCTCCCTGACTCGGGATTTAAGGAGATTTTATGCAAAATAAATTCCCAATATACATTCCTGATCTCTCTCTTTGAGTCAGGAATCAACAGGTTCGGGTTTGCCGAATTCCGGCTCAGGCCTAGATCTGAAAGCCATTTACGAACATAGGCCAGCCAGGGCAGAGTAACATATACATCCAATTGCAGGAGCTCCCTCAGAGTCTGTCTAAAAGTATCTAATTCTACTTTTGTCCAGATTCTAATCCAGTAGGCCAGAAGTCCCCAACCAGCAAGATGGTCTAGGCTTTTTATCCCAATATCGTATATGAGTGGGGTCATTGGTGTGTTTATTGGTAAACGCGTAAACATTCTCAGGATTGTATTTTCCCCAATAATTAATGACTGCATATTGTCGCCTCCCCGTAACTCAGATCCTTAGAGCGAGGCAGATTGTGCTCTGGCTTTATAAACTTCTAGCGCAGGAGTAATAGCCTTGCATACAGTCAAATGCTGCTTCTTTACGATAGGAATAGAATTCTGCATTAGCATGGTGTTGGGTTTGTTTATTTGTGTCTTCCACATGAGTTTTGAATCTATTGTGATGCCTAAATATACAAAGTTTGGATTGCACTCCAAAAGCTCCCCATTCAAAGCTAATCTTTTTTGGAAGTTTGTATGTGGTTCTATAGCTAAGTACTTAGTTTTGTTAGGGTTTATCTCTAATCCTTTTAGTTTGAAATACTTATCAAGGCTATCAAGTAGATTTTGGAGGCCCCTCTGGGTTTTGTGAAAGCAATATTGTGTTGTCAGCAAATGTGAGAGCACAAATATGCTTGTCTCAAGCTTGGGTGCGTCATATAAGGCCAATTGCAAGAACTCTACCATGTCATTCACATATAATAGGAACAGTGTGGGTGCCAGGACACAGCCCTGGTGCACACCTCTCCTAATCGGGATTTCCTATGTGAGCTCCCCTCCTGCACCTCAGCGGACCTTTGCAAAGTTCCCCTCATGAAGCCTTCTGATCTGGTTTAGGATCTCCTCTGGGACTCCCTGCTGCTGCAGAGATTTCCACAGAGAAATTCTCGGGATGGAGTCAAAAGCTGCTTTCAAGTCAATGAAGGCGACGCATAAGTGTCCTTGTTTTATTTTGGTGTACTTCCACGCTATACAAAAAAGTCTAAAGACTTGATCGATTGTGCTTATTTTCTGCCTAAAACCGACCTGGCATGGTGAGAGTATATCTTCCTCTTCTATTCAAGTGCTTAGCCTAGCCAGAATTTGTTTGGCATACACCCTTTGGGGGATGTCTATCAGCCTAATAGGTCTGTAGTTTGCTGGATCCTCTCTACTTTCCTTTTTGTGTATTAGGACTATCTCAGCCCCCTTCCAAGATTCTGGGATAGCCTCTCCCCTAGCTATTGCATTACACAATCGGTTCATGTATGGAACCCAAACTTCTAGAGCATGTTTCAAAAGGTCACCGGTGATCCTATCAGGCCCAGGAGCCTTTGCTGACTTATAGGTGGATATGGCAAGTGCAGTATCGTCTAGGCTGAATTGGAGGGGTGTAGTTTGCGCTAACAGCGGAGGTTTCTCATCGGGAGCTCTTTGATCTGGGGCGAGCACATCTAATACAGCATAAAGATTGGAGAAATGTCTGTGATATGTACCGGGGTCCAAGAAGTGATCAGTAGTCACCTTGTTTCCTTTGTTCCCCTGAGATATTAGTTTCCAAAACATAAACTGATCTCTTGTTTTTGCAGCTATAATCAGGTCACTCCAGCTAGCATCCTCCCATTCTCTCTGAGCTGTCTTCCGTACTTTTTTATAGTCAACTCTTTCTTTTTTGATCTGACTTACATTATTAGATTTGAGAGCACCGATGAGCCTATGTTTAGCCCTGGCACATTCCTCATCGACACTTAATAACAAGCACAGAGACTTGAATGTGTTGTGCATTGTTCACCTGGTGCACAAACACCACTCTTTAGACAGTTAATCTTATCAGTGTATTCTGATTTTTATTTTTATTTTTTCAACTTTGTTTGTTTCAATCACAAAAATTCATGTTACCATAACAGCACTTTTACATTGTTTTACATCACAATGAATATGGCATGTAATATTAATGTGCGTCATATACTTGTAAAGACACAAATAATCATTACAATCAGTACAAAATTATTTGCCGTTGCCCAATGCATTTTGGAACTTGAAGTCGTTCCTTCATCAGGGGGTAATCTGTAAGCAAAACATATAATACATACATGAAAATGTATACGGGTACCAACAGTGGTAACAATCTCATAATTTTCTGTTATAATAGGATAGCGGTCACCTCAAAAGTTAGTGTCATTGGTGACCAAATCCTTATCGAACCATAGGTTCAAGGACTCTAGTCTTGGACTTGGTTTAAGAGTGCTCCTCTGTGTTTTAGTTAGCTGTTTTTTTATAGTCTCAGTCATTATTTGGTGGATTTGAGTGAACAGTGTCTTCCCCTGGCTTGACTCTATATAACTCATTAAGAGTCATTATATATGTTGGTAAGGGGCTTGATCTGATCTAATATTGTTGCCTATTTGACAGTTCTCTGGGTATTACTAATTGATGGATGCCTAGTTTCCTCTTTCTTGTTCATTGGGTAAAATAGATGTTTCGCACCCCAACCCGCCACAAGATCTAAACATAGTGGGAAGGGATCACTCTCCCCTCTTTTGTCAACCTTAAAGTCCTGAATGTGGGCCAATATGCTGTGCTTACCATCACATAGTCAATGGGGGAGGAGCCTTTTCTTCTTGAGAAAGTGTTTGAGCACCCACTATCCTTGGGAAACTGCCCATTGCATGCCCTTAGCCCTCTCACTATCGTAAAATAGAAGATTTGGGTTGCTGATGTCGTACACACAACCTTTTTGTTTATATCTAACAGAGGGATTCCTCTGGCAAAATCTTCCTCTTGGAAGACCATGTCCATTCCAACCATTGGTTCATAGCAACAGTTAAAACCACCCTCCACAATGGCCATCCCGTTTGGCACAATGTTATCCAGTACTTCCTCTAGCTGCTGAATGCCCAATGTTTCTTATGTGCGCTCTCTTGGCCTTAAATATATGTCGAAAAGATATACATATATATTTTGTTCAAATGTCATCTTTATCCCCAGACTATCTTTGAAGCCTGTGTGTACTGTCTCTACAATGGTGTTTAGATTAATTTTAACACAGATAATCAGTCCACCTGAGGGTCTTCCTCTTTCCAATAGTATTGCCCCTGTATTAAAAGTTCTGGTATTCATCCTTCCTGTTGGGGTTTTCACAGTGACTTTACAATTTTTGCAGATAGCTTTCATTTGAGACACAGTGTAGGTTTCCACCCTATCCTCCTCAAACTCGATATCAATGGATGCAATGGATGCTGGCTTGGTCATGTTGACAACATTGGCAGTTCTTTACTTTGCAGAAAAAACAATCCCAGGGAAAAAGTTCAGTAAAAGTATGAGCTCACGTAATGGTCTGCACATATGCAAGTAGTGTACACCAATCCCTGTATGTAAATTCCAAATGACAGTCCAGGATCTTCACCACTGACCACCATTGTTAGGAAAACAGGGGCCTCTAGTTGACAGAGGTAGGTACCTTTGTCCAAATAGAGACCCTTGCTTCTAGTAAGGGTAAAGGGGATACACTCCTTAAATAACCTCTGCTCAACCCCTTGTTAGCTTTGTACAAGCAGACAGGCTTATCTCAGAGGCAGTGTGTAAAGCATTTTTTAACACATACAGTAATACAGTGAAAACACTACAAATGGACAACACACCAGTTTAGAAACATAGTAAATCTTTCCTAAACGAACAAGACCAAATACGATAAAAATCAGACATACTATACTCTTGAAAAATAGTATTTGTGCAAAATAACCTTTAAATTGCAGAAAAAATCAATAAAATACAGTTCTTCCGACTCGGTAGCTCTTCCTGGGGCTACTGCAATACTGAATACCACAGAGTCTAACAATTCCAGCTGACTGTGCCGATACGGGCCAGCAAAAGCGTTGACAGACTTGGACACAGTACCTTTCTTCTTGCGACCAGCACGTCAGTGCGGGTCAGTCGGGGCAAACGTTGCAGTCATGTTGTGGAATGGAGTGTTGCAGTAGACAATGTCCTCAAGATTGGATGCAGGCAGCGGCTCGCTGACGGGGTCAGTGAGACCAGGGCTTTGTTGAAGGGTGAGACGGTGAAAGCTGTGGTGCTGACAGACATGGTGAGGTCATTGCTAATCCTGAGACCTCTTGAACAGGGGAAAAGCTCAGTTCAAGGCCTTGGAGATCTTTTTCCTCAAGCAGGGGGACAAAGCAAGCAGCAAAGTCAATTTTTCCTTTCCTTGGCAGCAAGTAGCCAAAGCAGGCCAACCCCAGGCAGCAAACAGCACTGGGGCAGTATTCCTCCTCACGTTCTCCAGCTCCTCTCCTTGGCAAAGGTTTCTCTTGATTTCCCCAGAAGTGATCTAAAAGTCTGGGCCCTTCATTTATACACAAAAATGCATTGTTCTCTGAAGGTAGAGGGTCTGTACCCAGCCAAAACCAGTTATGTCCATGCTTTTGCAGCTTCCTTGCAAGAGGTGGAGCCAGCATTGTTGAAGGCAGACTAGGCCCATTCAGGTAGAAAAGTAAATCTCCTCCCCCTACTCTAAATGAAGCCATGTTTATTCAGCCCAGCCCTGACTCATCAGATTTCCGAAGCCACTGCCCCTCTCCAGCCCCTATTATCAAAAGCCAGACATGCAATACACAAACCCAGCAGAGGCACACTGGATGGTCAGGCAAGAAAATGCCTGCTTTCTAAAAGTGGCATTTTCAAACACAGAATGTAAAAATCACCCTCACTAAAAGATGCATTTTAACATTCTGAGTTTAGGCACATTAAACCTTATTTTCCTACCTTGTTTCCAGGGTCAGTTATGTTTATAGGATGTTATAAACAAACTCCCCATTCTGTCCTATAGGAACAGACAGGCTTGCAATAGTGAAACATGAAATTGGCAGTAGTTCACTATCAGGGCAGGCCACACACATCGGCCATCGGACCTTTCGTATACAATGCACCCTGCCCACAGGGGTACCTTGGGCCTACCCTAGGGGGGACTGATATTTAGAAAAGGGAAGGTTTAAGAACTGGCAATTGTGTGCACTTGCCAAGTTGACATGGCAGTCCCAGACTGCACACAGGCTCTGCAATTGCAGGCCAGAATTACATTTTACAGGTTGCTTCTGTGGGTAGCACAATCAGTTCAGCAGCCCACTAGCAGCATTTGATTTATAGGCACTGGGCACACACAGTGCACTATACAAGGGTCTGACAAATAAATAAAATATGCCAATTATGGAATCGCTAATCCATACCAACAATTTATAAAGGGAGCACTTGCACTTTGGCACTGAACAGCAGTGGCAAAGTGCCCAAAGCCTCTAGACCAGTAAAACGGAGTCAAGCAGACAACAAAACACAGGAGACAAAGGCAAAAAATGCAGGGGAGACCCACGACAATGGTGCCAGGTCTAACAGTAACCGAGTAACAAAGCGAAGGGTGAAGACAAAAAAAAGAAGAACAATGCAATGATGAAAGGCAAAATCCATGGGAAGAAGAGTAAACAAGGAATGTTTTACTTTTATCAAGGTTTCTGATTCAAAGGGTTGAGGTGATATTTTAGACTACTCCCTTGAATCACAGTAGTTTTCAAGGGCAACATATTATATGTATCCTTCCTAGGACCACCCCATCATTCTCAATCACCTCCCTCTGAGTCCTTACCAATGGCATTTCACCAGTGACTGCCATGGGTGACCTATCAGCTGCATGGTTACATCGGCGGCACTGCATTGTTGGCTGTGAAACGTGAGTCTGCCTTAGTTAATATGTAGGTCCTTTTACAATTGTCATGGTAATGCAAAACATAAATAGTTGTCTTTACCATGACTCCTAGTGCTCACTCATTCACTTCCTGCTAGTACATGAGGTAACTCCTTTTCTAACTTCCTTGTTATGTCCCAGCCTTACAAAAATATGAAAAAACATTCTTTGTATGCGCCATTTATCCTCTAGCCAAGTGATATATTTTCTTGTTGCTTCCATAATGCAGTACATCAGTTCAAATGTTTCCCTTTTAAGAATTGCCAAGCAAAGTGACTCACTACTAGCAAAAGCTTAAACATTTGATGATGATGATGATCAATGAAACATCTGCCTATCCAGCCTATACCTCTAACTTACTTGTAGTTGATTAAGTTAATAAATATTTTCCTTACTGACAAGCAAATCTAGTTTTTTGAGAACAAGTAATGTCAAATGTGGAGACGGAGGCTGAGGCCAGGGAGCATAGTCGGAATAAAGAGTAGGTGACTTTGATTTTGTGGATGGGATAGTCTGTGATGAACATACCAAATACCATATTATGTTCCTTAACCCTATCGTTATACTGTAGTGCATTGCTTTTCCCAGGAGGATGTCCGTCTTATAATTGTCTTCTTTATTATTAGTTAGCAGTACCTCATGTGACGTAAATCAATCATAGTAATAATTTATCTGCCTTGTTGTAGTCAGGGTGAAATTGAGGAATTTCAGAGATCCTGGCCATGATAGGAAAAGAGGTCATTGTCTAGTACAGCTGCCCGCCTGCATACAGTAGCAAAGAAATGTGACACAAGTATGTCTGTCTAGGGCACAATATGAGCTGGCATACCTACATTAATTTAGCTCAAAAAGAGAGAGCAAAGAATACTTGTATACTCCATAGTGCATAAAGCCTGAAACTTGAAACACATCAAAATCGAATGGTTCGAGAATACCAGCAAATGTACTACAAGTGCTACTTTGCCACTGTATAATTTTATGTGTTTTGCTAAGTGTAATGGTTACAATTTGTCTTTTTTCTTTCTTGATATAGATACTCCTGCCAATCCGACATGACCCAACAGGCAGGAAGTAGCAGCCAGGACCCAGCAAAGGGAGCTGGAGTCCATCAGGGCCGAATACCAGCGGTTGGTGGCTAAGGAGGAGGAGGAGGAGGAGGAGGAGGAGGAGGAGGCAGGAGCAGTTGCAAATGCCTCAGGCCCCGGCCAGGCCCAGTGTCTCCGGTAGTCCATCGCAGTGGTCACAAGGCAGCCGCCACTGCGATTCCTCTACTGCTTCTTCCATCTACTTTAGTAGCCTTCAGCGCCGAATTCTGCAGAGGCTGACACACATGGAAACCAGGCAGGAGTAACGTATGAACAATTTGGAGACGAAGCTCCTAGCTTTCTGTTAGGCCTTTTTTGTCCCTTTTAAATTCTTTTTGGAGGCTTTTGGTGGGTAGGACTTGTTGAAGAGAAGGTCGGAATGTGGGCGATGAGGCATTTTATTTTGTTTTTTATTGCTTGAATATGGAGAATTTCATTTTTGGACTTTTACTTTGGACATTGGTTAGGTTTAGGAAGAGGGGTGGGCAAGTTGTTGTGGGTTTACTAGTTTATATATGTGTTAGGGAAATAACTTTCTCATAGTTGTTCATATGATTTAAATCATGTTGGGATGTTACTGTTTTACTTCACATTGCTGCTTTTGCTGCAGTCCCACAGCCAGTTTTTTTAAAATCTGCAGATAGTATAACAACAACAAAATAGTTATGAGGTCCCCTCACCTCTCCTACTACTCTCCCCTCCTGGTCTCTGCAGTCTGCAACTTAATTAAACCCTAAGGACTCGAAGGGGATGGGTGTGTGAATTTCCATTGTATACAGATTATTGTAATAAATGACCCACAGTTCTTCTCTTACCTGATTAGATTATGCCATGGCTGCATGGTGGTGATAGTAGTAGCAGTATGCTAGTGCACTAGTCGAACAGTGAAAGCTCCAGATCCAGCAGTGAGGTCCCACTCCCTCCAAGTTGAATTTCAACTGTAGTATGAGGAATATTCATCGCAAGAAACTAATAAAATTTAAAGAAAAACAGAGTTAATTGATTTGTTATATGCAAGCTTTAAAAAAAATTGACAGTCATCAGAGACCAGATTGCTAGTGCACAAGAAGAATATAGACAATACAGAAAATATGATAAGCAATGCTATATTAATATAATCAGAATGGTGAGTCTGTAAAAGTTACAAAATGAAGTCAACTTGAGCTACGAAGTGGATAAGCAAAACCTTTTGATGCAATACAGTGCCTGAAGGATGATGTTGGCAATTATATTCCTCTGAAAAAAAGTGAGTATTGAATATTGAGTATAGATGGCTAATCTAAATATAATAATGCCAGTATGGGCCATATATAGAGCTGAAGAAGATCCTTGCTCTGCATTGAGTTGGTGTTGCGGATCAGTCGTGCCAAGTGTGTGATCAATTAATAGTGTACATTTAATTTAGGCACAACTCAATATATAGCACTGCCCCGCAAAAGAAGGTTAGGGGTTTGATGAATGGATGGGAAGGGGGATTTGAGGAAAAGGTTTGATAAAGACTTACACTACACAAAGACAACATTCATCTCGGCAGCCGACCATCATAAATCTGTTAATGGAGGAAGAGGAAATGGAGGAATGATGATGAGTAGTACTGGTAAACCAAATGAAATTGTCCGTCTGCCCCCAGAGAGACTCAAATTACATTGTGTTCTGGTACTGAGCTATGAAAGAGAGCAAATAAAATTAAAGTATCTGTAGAAGTCAAGCAAACATGAACAACAATCAAAGAGAAGAAAAAATGGTACTGTATTGCCAAATTAGGCGTTGCATCTGCATTCCTTTTGGGCTGTCTGTCAATCTTGGGGGGCTACCGGATGCAGTTCGATAAGGAAGTGTGAGTATGTTATATGATTTTCCAGTATGGCTCATGGTAAGAGGGCCTATAGATTGAAAAACAAAAATGATATTGAAGAATCAAGAAGAAAAATGTTAAACTGCATAAGGAGTGCACAGAGAAGACTAAGGGGCAGCATGGCAGCATGGCTAAATGTCTGTACTAGTTATCTTCAACAACAGGCCCCACCACCCAACCTCCACTTAGCTTCAAATTTGAGTCAGAGAGCACTAAGCACACACACCTACATACATAACATTTTCTAAATCAAGTAAAATCAATGCACCCCTGTCACGCACCACTCAGCAACACTACACAGATTTCTATTGGTCTGTTGTTTACCTATAGGCCACTTCAAAGTCCTCACCAAATCGGTTGGTTTCATTAAATTAAAAAACGTCCATCTTTTTCTGGTGGCAGTTCCTGAAGTAGTTACGCCTAGGCCTTGAGGCATTCCATCATCTCTGATCTTCCTGAGTCTGACTCTGAGTATGGTGTGCAACTGTGCCAGGAGTCCCGACTCAAATGCAATAGATTAGCCTGTAGTACAATTTTGATGCTGCACAACAAGAAGAGAAAGATTGAGTCATTTTTTATTTAGAGTAGATTTGTGTCTCATTATCTAAGAGACTGTTAGTTCTGACTCTTTGAGGAGTATAAGGCAGAAAACAATGCAACAAAGCAATGTGGACAGTGGAGTGGACCTGGTGAAGGAATCTCATTCTATCTCAAAGGGTAAGGAAAAATAATAACCTTCAGGGGAAAATTGATCAGCCGTCGGTAGGCCACCAAAATTTAAAATCGAATAACCCTCTTCACTCTGCATATCTTTTTGCTGCATGCTGTCACAATGCGGTTGTAACAACGACCGCGTTGTGACAACGCATACCATTACTCCACATGTTGTTACAACGACTTGCGGGGGGGGGGGGCGCTGGATGTTGGAATAATAAAATGTACTATTCCAACTCCAGTCTGTGCGGACTTTAGGGAAGGTGTTGGATTTTAAATCCAACACCTTCTTCCCTCCTCCGCAAGTCGTTGTAACAACTTGCGAAGTAATGGTATGCGTTGTCACAACGTGGTTGTTATAACGACCGCGTTGTGACAGCATGCGGTGTTACGGATGCGGAGTGAAGGTGCGTTTCCTTGTAAATCATCACAAACACATCGTGAGCGTAATTGTTACAGATGATCAAACACCCAGAGTCACACTGCCTGCCACCACTTGAATCATCTCTCAACCCACATCACAAGTTCAACACAAACAATAATCACTAAGCTTGCAGTTCCTACAGTGTGCCCACCATGATCGATTTGTGGTACATTGCAGAATGCAGATCGATTTGTTCAGGAAGCAGAGAATGGCCAGTTTAAATAGAATTATATAGTCACATGTTGGGCAGTCTTACTGAGGGTAGGAAAGAATAGATAGTCGTGGCCCAGGGTTGGAGGCAGACACTCATTTGTTTGTATTATCCATCCAATGCCCTTGAGAGAAATGGGTGTGGGGGGGTCAAATCTGCTTCAATGTACACAGTTAATAATATGTGTCTAAGAGAAAGACAGAGGGATGAATTAGTCAACCAGACACAAACAAATAATAAAGTAAATAATAATGTTCCCTATTAGCTATATCTTTTTTTGGGGGGGGGGGCATCAAAGAAAGAAAGAAAGCAGATCAGTAACAGACTAGAGACTTAGAGAGAACGTTCTATGTTTGTTGTTGGCCAGGCCTTATAGTCAGGGAAGTAGAGCTTATCCTCAAACACTGGTGGTTCTCCTGGAAGTACATCATCTAACACACTGCTACCATGACCTGAGTCCCCCTCATTTTCATCCTGTGGTATTTAAGGTATGGAGTAATCCGGTGGTATAAGCTGTTGATTTATTTTGATCATGGTTAATCTCTCCATATTTTGGGGTGAGAGGCTGGTCCTTCTCACTGTGACAACGGCACCAGCAGTACTAAAACACTCTCAGCTGAGACACTGGCTACTAAGCAAGCCATATTATTTATTTTCAGACTTTTGAGCATTGGCCATTGGTGCCTCTTCCCATACCAATACACCAATGGGTTTTGATCAAGGTAGACCTCTGTTGCATCATCCTGATAGGCCAGTACCATTAGATCAATGTTCATTGCTAATAGCCACTTTTCTTTTTTAGTTATCTTTATTGAGTTTTTCCCAGTGTATATAAACACCCCCCCCCCCACCCCCCAGGTCATACAGGTTCAGCAAAGAATATTTCACATATAAACACAGAACAATTAGAGAATTCGTACATTGTACAATAATGGCTAAGTAGATTAATCAGACAACCAAGAAAACATTTCCCTTCTTTTTGAGGAGATACACATAACATCTGGATAATTATAGATTTCAAATAATATGCAGCTTTAACCATTTAAGTTTTTGTGGTATTTAAATCCCGCAAAATATGACTTTATGTTACAGAGAATTACTTTGAGATTGGGACCACTCAATCAAAGGGTTCCAAATTTTCAATCCCCTGGCCCTCCTTCTTCTGCCTGTTCTTTTATATATAGCCATTTCCAAGTTAAATATAGCTAGCAATCTAGAAAACCATTGTTGAAAGGATGGTGGGTTAGGGTCTAGCCAGGCAGAAGCGATACATATTCTTAGAACCGCCATGGCGATAAATATTAGTTCATGTCCTAGTGATGATTCATTGAGATTGGTTACTCCAAGCAAAATCATTTCATTAGAGAGGATTATTCTGGTTCTCCATACTGTACCTGGCAGTAACCCCCAGCCTTTACTGTACTTATTAAAGTTCTCATTGAAATATAATGTAAATAAACTGAAATTTATGTTGCCTATCAAATTTGTGCATAAAATTATTTTGGGTACTGTGTAATTACACATGCATTTGGCTTTTTGTTTTTTATCTCCTTTTCACTTGCAGGATTGAATCGCATATGAATATATAACTTTTTCATTCAATGTTATGATTAAGCTACGTCTAGGACCACTTTTGTTTTCTTTACCGCTTCACCTTGATCAACCTAATTTTTCTTCGGCTCTCTACTGGACTTAAGCCCTGCCTGTAGAAAACATTCAGTTGCAGATTATCGGGCTAATGCTCCTGGTCTTGTTGTTGATGGTAAATGTAAATGTAAATGTACAGGAATTTATATAGCGCAAATCACCAAACGGTTTCTAAGCGCTTGCTTAGGGAACCCGTCCTGGTATTCCCCTGTGAGATAACCCCAGCAGGGTATCCGCAAGGTGAAAGCCAGGCATCCCGCCGCGAGGGGCCGTTGTGGAGATTAAGCAAGCTATTGCCCAGAGTCGCAGAGTGTGAACCCGTGAATCGAGTAGGCACTGGAGCGAGAATTGTCGAGTCCATGGACATTTTAGGACTCTAGACCCAGCCGAGCCGGGAATTGAACCCTGGTCCTGGGCTGACCTCTGCCTCCTCTGACCAGTGAGCCACACTTCTCCACATGGTGTTCTTGTTGTTGATTTTGGCTGCTGTCAGCCAACAGCATTCCCCTCAGGCTCTGAACTTGAAGGCTGCCCCGCAGGACTTGTACCCTGGGGGAGCAGGGTTCTAATTCCTTGCCATTCTTTTTCTAGCTCACTGCCTTCCTTAGCTATCCATGTTTTGTATTTCCCAAATCCCGTCTGAAAAATGAATGAAAGTGGACAGTAATGATTTGTACCATGAATCAAGAATTGTAACACAGATGTAATGTTTGGAGTACACAATGTATCTTTGCAGCCTTGTATTAGCAAATAAGCGAAGGATAAAGTTCGCCAACAAGTCATGCGCATCTTTTTTAAACTCTGCACCTGTGTACAATGCAGACACCTCCTTTATCTGTTCATGTAGCATGTGAAACAATGGGATAACTTGGCCCATGGTACTGTCCTCTTTGCTTACTTGCCGTGTGAATACCTCAAAAGGAAGCAGCATCTCTGTCAGGCATTTGGCTAGGCCCCATTTGTTCATCTCAATGATAATGCCTTTCACTGTTTCATCTCCTCTTTCCATGACATATTCATTGATAGGTCTGTCCTGCTCAAACAGGCATTGAAGCATGAAATAAGTGCTGGCACCTCCTGTATGAGTACTTTAACTGGCTTTCTATTATGATGCTGACCTAGTTTAGGACACCCCCCGCACGGCCACCAGCTGCTGCGTGTGCCTCCCGCCTGCCTGCCTCGCTGCCCGGCCCCCGTTGTGTGACCACGCCCCCTGCCACCGAGCGGCGTGGTCTCCTACGGTGTAGCGCTGTGCTCGCCTGACCTGCAGGCTCCTGTACCCCGCTATCTTGCTGTGTGCCCCTCTGCAATTTTTGTATTGTATTGTGAATTTGTACTTTTTGCCTGTTTCTCGCTCCCCCGTCTCCTCCCTACCCGCTCCCCGCTTCCCGCCACCGCCGCTAACCACGCCCCCTTTTTTCTTTCTGTACCCTCCCCGCTCCCGCCTCCCAGCTGCTCCGCCCTCGCTCGCACTTGGCCATATATGGCGACCGTGCGACGCAGGTGAGTGTGACCTAGTTTAGGACACCCCCCGTGCCGCACGGCCACCAGCTGCTGCGTGTGCATCCCGCCTGCCTGCCTCGCTGCCCCGGCCGCCGTCCTGTGACCACGCCCCCTGCCACCGAGCGGCGTGGTCTCCTACAGTGTAGCGCTGTGCTCGCCTGACCTGCAGGCTCCTGTACCCCGCTATCTTGCTGTGTGCCCCTCTGCAATTTTTGTATTGTATTGTGAATTTGTACTTTTTGCCTGTTTCTCGCTCCCCCGTCTCCTCCCTACCCGCTCCCCGCTTCCCGCCACCGCCGCTAACCACGCCCCCTTTTTTCTTTCTGTACCCTCCCCGCTCCCGCCTCCCAGCTGCTCCGCCCTCCCTCGCACTTGGCCATATATGGCGACCGTGCGACGCAGGTGAGTGTGACCTAGTTTAGGACACCCCCCGCGCCGCACGGCCACCAGCTGCTGCGTGTGCCTCCCGCCTGCCTGCCTCGCTGCCCCGGCCGCCGTTGTGTGACCACGCCCCCTGCCACGAGCGGCGTGGTCTCCTACGGTGTAGCGCTGTGCTCGCCTGACCTGCAGGCTCCTGTACCCCGCTATCTTGCTGTGTGCCCCTCTGCAATTTTTGTATTGTATTGTGAATTTGTACTTTTTGCCTGTTTCTCGCTCCCCCCGTCTCCTCCCTACCCGCTCCCCGCTTCCCGCCACCGCCGCTAACCACGCCCCCTTTTTTCTTTCTGTACCCTCCCCGCTCCCGCCTCCCAGCTGCTCCGCCCTCCCTCGCACTTGGCCATATATGGCGACCGTGCGACGCAGGTGAGTGTGACCTAGTTTAGGACACCCCCGCGCCGCACGGCCACCAGCTGCTGCGTGTGCCTCCCGCCTGCCTGCCTCGCTGCCCCGGCCGCCGTCGTGTGACCACGCCCCCTGCCACCGAGCGGCGTGGTCTCCTACGGTGTAGCGCTGTGCTCGCCTGACCTGCAGGCTCCTGTACCCCGCTATCTTGCTGTGTGCCCCTCTGCAATTTTTGTATTGTATTGTGAATTTGTACTTTTTGCCTGTTTCTCGCTCCCCCGTCTCCTCCCTACCCGCTCCCCGCTTCCCGCCACCGCCGCTAACCACGCCCCCTTTTCTCTTTCTGTACCCTCCCCGCTCCCGCCTCCCAGCTGCTCCGCCCTCCCTCACACTTGGCCATATATGGCGACCGTGCGACGCAGGTGAGTGTGACCTAGTTTAGGACACCCCCGCGCTACACGGCCACCAGCTGCTGCGTGTGCCTCCCGCCTGCCTGCCTCGCTGCCCCGGCCGCCGTCGTGTGACCACGCCCCCTGCCACAAGCGGCGTGGTCTCCTACGGTGTAGCGCTGTGCTCGCCTGACCTGCAGGCTCCTGTACCCCGCTATCTTGCTGTGTGCCCCTCTGCAATTTTTGTATTGTATTGTGAATTTGTACTTTTTGCCTGTTTCTCGCTCCCCCCGTCTCCTCCCTACCCGCTCCCCGCTTCCCGCCACCGCCGCTAACCATGCCCCCTTTTTTCTTTCTGTACCCTCCCCGCTCCCGCCTCCCAGCTGCTCCGCCCTCCCTCGCACTTGGCCATATATGGCGACCGTGCGACGCAGGTGAGTGTGACCTAGTTTAGGACACCTCCCGCGCCGCACGGCCACCAGCTGCTGCGTGTGCCTCCCACCTGCCTGCCTCACTGCCCCGGCCGCCGTCGTGTGACCACGCCCCCTGCCACCGAGCGGCGTGGTCTCCTACGGTGTAGCGCTGTGCTCGCCTGACCTGCAGGCTCCTGTACCCCGCTATCTTGCTGGGTGCCCCTCTGCAATTTTTGTATTGTATTGTGAATTTGTACTTTTTGCCTGTTTCTTGCTCCCCCGTCTCCTCCCTACCCGCTCCCCGCTTCCCGCCACCGCCGCTAACCACGCCCCCTTTTTTCTTTCTGTACCCTCCCCGCTCCCGCCTCCCAGCTGCTCCGCCCTCCCTCGCACTTGGCCATATATGGCGACCGTGCGACGCAGGTGAGTGTGACCTAGTTTAGGACACCCCCCGCGCCGCACGGCCACCAGCTGCTGCGTGTGCCTCCCGCCTGCCTGCCTCGCTGCCCCGGCCGCCGTTGTGTGACCACGCCCCCTGCCACCGAGCGGCGTGGTCTCCTACGGTGTAGCGCTGTGCTTGCCTGACCTGCAGGCTCCTGTACCCCGCTATCTTGCTGTGTGCCCCTCTGCAATTTTTGTATTGTATTGTGAATTTGTACTTTTTGCCTGTTTCTCGCTCCCCCCGTCTCCTCCCTACCCGCTCCCCGCTTCCCGCCACCGCCGCTAACTACGCCCCCTTTTTTCTTTCTGTACCCTCCCCGCTTCCGCCTCCCAGCTGCTCCGCCCTCCCTCGCACTTGGCCATATATGGCGACCGTGCGACGCAGGTGAGTGTGACCTAGTTTAGGACACCCCCCGCGCCGCACGGCCACCAGCTGCTGCGTGTGCCTCCCGCCTGCCTGCCTCGCTGCCCCGGCTGCCGTCGTGTGACTACGCCCCCTGCCACCGAGCGGAGTGGTCTCCTACGGTGTAGCGCTGTGCTCGCCTGACCTGCAGGCTCCTGTACCCCGCTATCTTGCTGTGTGCCCCTCTGCAATTTTTGTATTGTATTGTGAATTTGTACTTTTTGCCTGTTTCTTGCTCCCCCGTCTCCTCCCTACCCGCTCCCCGCTTCCCGCCACCGCCGCTAACCACGCCCCCTTTTTTCTTTCTGTACCCTCCCCGCTCCCGCCATCCAGCTGCTCCGCCCTCCCTCGCACTTCGCCATATATGGCGACCGTGCGAACGCGCAGCGGTCACGCGCAGCGGGAGCGCCGATTGTGCGCTGAAGGCGTGTCAAAGGTAAGCCTGTCTGCGCCCGTCCGCGCCTGGACCGCGCCCAGCGCCAGGACCCCTGGCCCCCACTGACGGAAGACGACCGGACTGTCCTACAACGCCACCGAACTCATCGCACTCAACACCGGCGGGATCCCTGGATGCTACCGAGCCACTCCGAGGCGCGCCCCGCACCCACGGACCCTTCAGCTGCCACGCCTGCAAGTTCACCTGCATCCGGACCTGCCCCACACCAGCACCCGCCAAGCCGAACACCAGCAGCAACCACCTCAAGTGCATCCTGCTCAACACCCGCTCCGTCCACAGGCACGCCATCGAACTCTGAAACCTCCTCGACACCACAGCTTCTGACGTCACCTTCCTCACGGAAACCTGGATGAACGACTCCTCAGCACCCGACATCGCCATCGCCATCCCAGAGGGATACAAGATCACCCGAAGAGACCGCGTCAACCAGACGGGAGGAGGCATCGCCATCATCCACAGGGACACCATCCACATCACGACCAACACCGACGACACCCTGAAAACCGCCGAACACCTTCACTTCCAGATCTGCACCGACCCGAAGACCGCCCTCAGAGGCACCCTGATCTACCGACCCCCGGGACCACGCACACAATTCAGCGAGGACATCGCCGACTTCGTCAGCCCGCATGCCCTCCCCTCCGCTGACTACATCCTCCTGGGGGACCTCAACTTCCACCTGGAGAACAACAACGACCGCAACACCATCACCCTGCTCGACAACCTCGCCAACCTCGGACTCAAGCAGCTGGTGTCCACCCCCACCCACCTCGCCGGACACACACTCGACGCCGTCTTCTCATCCAGCAAAGACATCGCCTTCAGCCACGCCACTGGACTCCACTTGACGGACCACAGCTGCGTCCACTTCACCTTCAGAAGAACGACGATCCACCACCACCAGCAACCGGTTGCTCGAAGAAGCTGGAACAAGATCACAGCCGACCAGCTCGCCGCTTCCCTGAGCCAGCACCCCCCGCCAGCTCAGCGATCCCCAGCCAGGCCGCCGACAACCTCACGGAGTGGATCAACAACTGCGCGGACGAACTCGCCCCACTGAGGACCCCGCCCAGCAGACCCGGCAGCAAGAAGGCCCCATGGTTCACCGACGAACTCAAGAGCTCCAAGAAGAACTGCCGAGCCCTCGAGAAAGCCTGGAGAAGGGAACCAACACCGGACAACATGACCGACCCTCAAGCTTGCCACCCGGAAGCACCACCAACTGATCTGCGCCACCAAGAAAACTGCATTCAAGGACCGGCTGGACAACAACGCACACAATTGCAAGGAACTCTTCAACATCGTCAAAGAGCTCTCCAACCCCAACGCCGGAAACAACGACATCACACCATCGTAAGACCTCTGCAATTCCCTCGCCTCCTACTTCCACAACAAGATCGCGGACATACACAACAGCTTCAGCACTCAACCGACGCACGCCACAACCGAACCACCGCCCCCCACCACCACCCTCCGCGCCTGGACTCCGATCAGCACCAAAGACACCATCCGCATGATGAACTCCATCCACTCCGGATCTCCGACCGACCCCTGCCCTCACCACGTCTTCAACAAGGCCGACGCGGTCATCACACCCCACCTACGGGACATCATCAACACCTTTTTCGACACCGCCACCTTCCCGGAGAGCTGGAAGCACGCCGAACTCAGCGCCCTACTAAAGAAACCTACAGCGGACCCCACCGAACTCCATAATTACCGCCCCATCTCGCTCCTCCCGTTCCCAGCCAAAGTCATCGAGAAGACCGTCAACAAGCAGCTGGCCGCCTTCCTCGAGACGAATGGATCCCTCGACCCCTCACAGTCTGGCTTCCGAGCCAACCACAGCACCGAGACCGCCCTCATCGCTGCCACCGATGACATCCGAGCCCTGATGGACAACGGAGAAACAGCGGCCCTCATCCTCCTAGACCTCTCCGCGGCATTCGACACTGTCTGCCACCGCACCCTAGTGCAGCGCCTCATCAACGTCGGAATCCAGGAGAAGGCACTGGAATGGATCATCTCCTTCCTCGACGGAAGAACACAGAGAGTCCGTCTACCACCGTACAAGTCAGAGGCCACCGAAGTCATCTGCGGCGTCCCTCAAGGATCCTCGCTGAGCCCCACCCTCTTCAACGTCTACATGAGCCCCCTCGCGGCCATCGCACGCCAACACAACCTCAACATCATCTCCTACGCTGACGACACCCAGCTGATCCTCTCCCTGACCAACGACCCCGCCGCCGCCAGAGCCAACCTTCACGAAGGGATGAAAGACGTAGCCGAGTGGATGACGACCAGCCGCCTGAAACTGAACTCAGACAAGACGGAAGTCCTCATCCTGGGTTCCTCGCCCTCCGCCTGGGACGACTCCTGGTGGCCCCCCGCCCTGGGCAGCGCACCCAAACCGACAGACCACGCATGCAACCTGGGCTTCATCTTGGACTCCTCCCTCACCATGACCAGACAAGCCAACGCCGTCTCCTCGTCATGCTTCAACATCCTGCGCATGCTACGGAAGATCTTCCGGTGGATCCCCACCGAGACCAGGAAGACGGTCACCCAGGCCCTCGTCACCAGCCGACTGGACTACGGCAACGCCCTCTACGCCGGAACCACCGCCAAGCTCCAGAAGAGACTCCAGCGGATCCAGAACGCCTCAGCCAGACTCATCCTCGACATCCCACGACACAGCCACATCTCCGGACATTTGAGAGACCTGCATTGGCTCCCCGTCAACAAAAGAATCACCTTCCGCCTCCTCACCCACGCACACAAAGCCCTACACGATCAAGGCCCGAGCTACCTCAACAACTGCATCAACTTCTACGCTCCCAAACGACATCTCCGATCAGCCAGCCACGCCCTCGCCGCCGTCCCCCGCATCCGAAGAACGACAACAGGAGGAAGGTCCTTCTCCTACCTGGCCGCCAAGACCTGGAACTCCCTCCCGACCGACCTGCGCCTGACCCAAGACCACCTCTCCTTCAGGAAGAAGCTCAAGACCTGGCTATTCGAGCAGTAGCAGCACTCCCCCCCCCCTAGCACCTTGAGACCCTCCGGGTAAGTAGTGTGCTCTATAAATGTCTGTGATTGATTGATTGATTGATTGAATGACCCTCAGCTAATTCCAGGCTTTAAATGAATGGCTGCAATGAATGCAGATTCTTCTGCAGGTGGATAGTAAGTTGCTTACTTGGTCTTCTTTTTGGCCTGTACAATGATGCAGTGTGCCAAAAACAGGACCCCGAAATAACCACCATCGGCCATGCACTTAACTATATTATTGCCATTATTGGTGGCAACAAACCCAGCCCAATTGGTCACAGTCATTCAAATACCTAGTTGTTAAAGTCTTCCAAAATGTTTGAAGCTGAATAAGATTTCTCCATGGTGAACATGGTTACTGTTGGATACGCTCAAGCAGCATTCAAAATCTCAGCAGTGTCAATACCTGCAGATATTTTCTCTCTATCCCCCACAAAAGAGATCCAGTGTGCAGTGATGCACATCTAATCTGTGGCTAGGCAACTGGTCCACATGTCTGTTGTCAGATGGATACTGTGAACAGCACTCTGCTGCAAATCTTAACCAAGCAATTCCAGCACATCATGATGTAGCACTGGAACAGCAACTCTAACAAAATTGCACCAGCTGGGACCCTTCAATTTTGGGCAGATGGCTGTCAAAAATTCAAGAAAACCAACCCATTCCACAAAAGAAAAAGAAAGGAGGTCCAGCACTAACATTTTAGCCAGCTCTGGGTTGTGAAAACGTGCCTTTGGGTGTCTGCGTTCACACTGCCCATCCCCCCTAAACATGGAAGGAATAGTAGCCTGAATTTTTTTCTTTCCCGATGACACCTTATGCAGGTGACTTCCGGAGGAGGAGCGTGTGAGCGAGTGAGTGAGCGAGGATGAGGAGAGGCGCGGAGCGAGCAAGCTGAGAAACCGTGAAACCGCCGTGTAAGTCCCTTGTGAGCCGCTGTGGACACCGCAGTACTAAGGGGCACCTCCGCTCTGCTTCGAATCCGGTACAAGAGTGAAAGGACTTTCGCCACCCCCGAAGAAGCCGCGAAGAAGCCGCGAAAGAAACCATGTCAGCCGCACCAGTAACCCGCACCAGTAATCTGCGTTGCAGCGTCCGCCCATAATCAGGCAGCAACCAGGGGAGGCCGCGGCAGCGCAGCCCTTGCCATCCCCCTGCCGCAAGGTTTTTTTGGAGTTGCACCGGGGACCCAGCGCCCACACCTAAGCTACAATAGAGGTGAGACTTTACAGAACTATATAGAACTGATTCTGGGTCGCCTAGTTTAGACCGGGTTAACGCGAGCGCAGCTACCTTTAGAGGCAGCTGCGAAGTAAGAGCCCGGGGGCGGTGGTCCAGGCAGGTCTGACTAGGTCCGACTCTGCCAGCGGCACCCCCTGTGTGCTCTGCTCGCTTTCGCCAGCCCTTCAGCGGCCCCCTAACAGAAGGGCGTAGACGCCTCGTAAGGTACCAGAGTATTCTAAACTGAGGGCACCAACCACACTTCAATTTATCACAAAACTTTCCAGAAACGCCTGCTCACACTACGATCTCACTACGATGCGCACCAGGAGCAGCTTCCAATTGCAAACCACTCACTGCCCCATAAGTCTGCTAAACACCAGAAATCGAAGTTGTTGCATCCCCAGGAGGCAGGCCGTGGTTATCAATCTTCCTCCCGCCCACTGCGCCTTGAATGAATGGAAAAGACTGACTTGAGGCTTTCAAAGGCCCTATTGGAAGCCTCAAAGGGCGAAAAAATGCCAATTAACCTCCTCGCTCAACCCGCTCGTCTTTCACATTCATCAAAAATCAAAAACAACGGTACTGCCGATATCAGAGATCACTTTCTCCGGATCGGCCAACTAAATAAATCTGTCTCCAAATTTTCACGAGACAAGAATATAAAACTTCCTCATCAACCAATAACTCCGCCAGTTCCTCCTAA
This sequence comes from Lissotriton vulgaris, assembly GCF_964263255.1. Lineage (NCBI taxonomy): Eukaryota > Metazoa > Chordata > Amphibia > Caudata > Salamandridae > Lissotriton > Lissotriton vulgaris. The sequence goes on from NC_141694.1 coordinate 957,485,029, forward strand.
TCCAATCTCTCTCTATCCCGAAATAACTATCTGTCGCAAGACCATAGCTACTGATATTGCTACTGATCCAGCTAATTCATTAGCCAGTCATTCCTTCCTTCATCCGATATTACCCCTGTCTCTCCCAGAGAAACAACCTTCACAACCAAGCTCAAGCAAATCGTCTGAAATCACGCTCTCATCGGCAATGTCTGCTTTCCCTGCTTTGTCGTATGCCAAGAGCCCTGTCAGTGTCTCTGATCCTGAGAAAGAATATTCAACCCTCCAGTCGGAAAAAAGCAAGGATAAAGTCAAAACCACAGCACGTACCTCAGCTGATTCTATAATCTGGATTTCATCGACTCACTCCTCGATTCAATCAATAAAGCTTTCGCCCTTGCAAAGTCTACCACCGCATGAAGACCTGTCAAATCTGCCAAAGGGTCCATTGAACGATTACACTCAAAAACGCAGTTTTTATTTTCCATCGCAAACATCCACTCCGATCCCTAACGGGGTACTTCACTTCACTCTTTCCAGAAATAATGATTCACTCGAGGCGACGACCAAAGCAAGTCAACCAAATGTCCCATCAGCAACTATCAGCAGTCACAAAGCCGGAACTAAAGATTGTAGTTCCAACCAAGACCCAAACCAAAATCTTCAAATGGACCAAATTAACCCACTTATCCATTCACCTTTCGTCTACAACCACCCCACTGAAAATAATCACCTCCCAACAGGTCTTAGGCAAGGGGCCTCTCAAACTAACCCAGGAATGTTAAAAGTCAAAGCACTTCTCGCAGCCACCAACCAAGCTTTGAACTCCATGGCTAATGCTGCCCACATGCATGCTGACAAACTTGACACCCAGATAACCATCCTACAATTAGTAGCAGACTCCATAACAGGAATAGACTCAAAATTGGACCAGCTAAACTCGCTCATATGAAGAGCCCAAAAAAATGCAGCACACATTCACATTCCCATAGCGAATCCAAGTCAGGAACCATTTGCAAATACAAACTCATATCTAAACCACGCACAAATCAGCTGTAACTGTGAGCCTCTATTAAAAAAACTTGAGTCTCTGCCCAAAATAATGTCTACTTTAATAGAAGATCTGAGGATAAAGACCCAGACCAGACTACAGAAACCAAGTACCCCTACTCAACTTCAAACCTATGAAATCCCTAGAATACCAAAATTAAGCTCAAACAACCCAGATTGCCCTAACAACAACAACAATAGCTCAAAACTGGATCAACCATTACTCAATGCTATATCAAATATTCAATACGAACAGCCTCTCCCCGCAGCTCAAGACCCTACCTTTGGTACCCAAGAAATGTCTTTTATCCTGACAACGTTACCATTTCTTCTCTACACTCACTGAACGCCGAAGAAACGACTACACAACCCAACACTGAAGAAATGCCACCTACTTCATTAAGTCTTCCTATGTCTTCAATTAAGACCAATCAAAACCTGAAGGAAGGAACCTCCTTGTCCAGAAAGAACAAGAAGAAATTGAAGAAATTAAACAAAGCAAAAAAAAGGGCAATGCATTACTACAATGGCTCGGAACAAATATGAGTGATCCACCTACAATTTTGACTAAGCAGTCAGAAAAACCACCCGACTTCCGAAAAGATAAAACTGAAAACTCTAAAATGTCTTTAAATCACGCGCAGATATTATCAGACGAAAAGGAAAATAAAACAACTAAAAATAGTAGTAAAAATAAAAAAATTCATAGCAATCATCCCAACCAAAATGACAATCCTATTAAATTTCTCAATAAAAGTACCTTTCCCTCCTTTGGCGAAAAAAAATAAACTTATTACCCAGGAACTAGGACAAAAAACAAGAATTCATATTGAAGAACTTTCACTGCCAAGAATAGAAGAGGAACAGACTTACATTGAGGCCGTTACAGAGGCGGCTAGACCTGACAATAAGACGCCCTCCGTTCAAGAACCAGCAATAGGAAGCGACTTGCCTACAAGTACCTGCTCCTCGATTCTAAAACCAATTACTCAAGACAATTCGGAGTATCCACGCAATGAAAAGCTTCTGATAGACCCTCTAACCCGCAGTCCTAACCAGGTACTACCACACAAACCGAATTCAAACAACCAAGAGTTTCGACCCGTGCAGCAACAACATAAAAAAATACTACTGTAACCGGAATATGAATCCCAGGGACAATGGGATATCTTAACCAGAGGAAATATCCTAAAGCTATGCTTGCACCTTCCAGGCTTAGAAAGCATTAATTCAGCGGACATTGAAACAGTGGCCCCCACACAAGGACAGAAAAATGAGTAAACTGTGGTAACTTTTTTCAATCCAGACTGGGTGGTAACATTAATGAAGAACGCAAAACAATTGAGTGAATGGGGCATTCAGGCTAGCCTTTACACCATCACTAACTACCTGACCTTTCTAAAAAATACTTCCGAATCCTTAACGACTGCCAATAACAGACCAGACTTAAATCAGGATAAGAATAATCAGCAGTTACCCCTGATGCAACGCGGCCTCCGACAGGAATCCAAAACAGCACCCTGGATTGAGAACCCGCTTCAAGTAATAGCCACAACAGCAGGAGGACCGCGCAAATGCGTACTTAAGCCGCATAAATCGCAAGACTGGTCCTGGCTCTCCCAGGCCTTAGGGTAGTGTACAGACAACCTAGTATGAAAACAAACCAAATCATGACATAGCCCACTATCTAAATATATGCTCTTGGAACATCCGGGGTCTAACAAAAGAGAAAATCGGACGATTAACCACGGACCTCCGGAAGACCCACAACATCTTCGCTATTCAAGAGACCTGGGCCCTGGAAAACACCATCTGGGAAGATTTTACCGTAATCGAATCCTTCGCTATTCCATCTATAGCAGGTGGCCACGCATCCGGGGGCGTGCTGATTGCTGTGAAGAACACACTGGACGCAAAATTAGAAACACTTTATAATGGTGAAAGCGACTATATCTTCATCAGCATCGAGATTAAGAGCCATGAAAAGGGAAAAATAAAGCAAAAAATCATCTTCGGCTGTGTTTACTTGCACCCCACAAAAACAAGACGAGAGTCTACTTTGAGTAATATGCTACCTATAATAAACAATCTTGAAGCCCTATTCCCAAATGATCTGTGGCTGAAACGGGTGACTTTAATTCTAACCTAATGGACATCGACTCCACCCAATCCTCTCAATTATCATCAGTTAATGAAATGTGGGCAATCCCGGAGATAAAATCTCAGTACCAATGGAAGGAAGCCAATGGAATAAAACTAGCAACAAAATTAAATCAATTCGGCTTGCGCATCCTCAATGGAAGGATTGCCTCGGACCAACCAGCTGCATACACCCACGTATCCTCGTCCCGAATGGCCACCTTAGACTATATATGCATATCACTTACTGCCTTTCACCTGGTACGTCAGTTCTTGGTAATATCATCCTCAGATAGCGATCATGCCATTTTAACGTGCAAGATTGCCCTTAGGCAGCTACACCGCCCGAATATTCCCCTGATTGGAATGGAATCGAACCTACAGAGTGTAGGAAATCTGGGATGGTCCGAAGGAAACCGGGAAGTAATAGAAGAGGAAGTGGACAATCTTCTGACCAAATGGGCTTCGGCCGGCATTAGTCACTTGACAGCATCCTCTTGGGAAATTATACTGACCAACTTCAGAGATCAATTAGCCTTAAAACCAACAAATAGCCTTTCGAAGGACTTTCTGGCTTCAACTACCCTGTTAGAGCAAAAACAACATACAATCATTACAAAAAGTAAATTAAATAAGTTGCAACGAACCATCGCGAATAACGAAAGTGAATATAAATCTCTGAAGAGCGACATATCAGCCGCTAGAAAAGATTACAGGAAGGCCAGGTTCATTCTAAAGAAACTGGAATAAGAGTACCACTGGGCAACAGCTTTTCAGATCATAAAATCTAAAGACCAAAGAAAATTTTGGAACTGGGTAAACAAGGCCACCAATGCCACTAAACCCCCCACTGCAACTAATATCTCTCCTGTCGATTGGGAGACCTATGTCAAAATACTTTATACAGCACCACACGCTTCAAATAGCAGTAGCCTGTCCACTCTCGATCAATTAATCCCCCAGGATGACACAATCTCCCCCCGTCAAGATAACAACAGATGAAATAACAGGAATAATAAAGAAAATGCGCTCAGGCGGCGCCCCCGGACCCAATGGAATTCCCACTCAAGTATTCAAAGCCTCCGCCCAGAAATGGGCCTTGATACTGACCCCCCTCTTTGAGGACGCAATACTGGGAGGCCCCATCCCGGCCTCTTGGCAAGGATCACTTCTTGTTCCCTTTCATAAAAAAGTATCGCGCTCTAATCCCGACAATTATCGGATGATAGCCCTCCTCGATGTGGACGGGAAGGCATACGCTAGCGTCCTTTTAATAGCACTTGCAAAGTGGGTGGATAATAACAACCTAATCCCTTTCACCCAAACTGGCTTCCAAAGAAGCAGTCATATCGAAGACAATCTGATCTGTATAGCCCACTTGATGGAAACCACCCTAGCCGCAAAAGGTAAATCGATGTACCTGGGATTCATCGACTTTCGTAAAGCCTTCAATAGCGTGAGCCGGCCTAAACTTTGGGAAAAATTGGCAAGATGGGGCATCCCTAGGTCTCTATTGAAAGCACTAATAGCCCTACACACAGACACCTGGGTTAAAGTAAGAGTTACATCGAGATGGTCCACTTCTAACAAAATTTACACTAGCAGAGGCTTAAAACAAGGGTGCACTCTTGCACCACTACTCTTTAATTTGTACCTCGCAGACCTCCCTGAATGGCTGTCCCGCTCCAGAGCCTTTCCCCCAGGAATTGATCAAAGAAAAATCCAAACTTTGCAATACGCAGACGATACCATTCTTCTAGACCAAACTCAGGTGGGCCTTCAAAGACTGCTTGACTCCCTTGCCCAGTACTGCAACATCAATATGCTAGAGATAAATGTTACTAAAACCAAAGCAATGGCAATATCTTCCGCGAAAAAAAAAAGACCACATGGTTTATTGAAGGGAAGCCTCTGGAAACTGTCACCGCATATAGGTATCTGGTTGTTTGGATCGATCACAAAGGGAGATCTTCTGTGCATACAACTGAAATGCAGGCAGTTGCTCGTAGCCTGAAGCGGGCTTTTATAAGAACGAAGAGTGCTTTGCACTCCCAGGATTTAGTCCCGCTAATAAAATTGATTACTGCAAAATTCCTTCCTACAATCTCTTTCGGCGCAATCATTTTTAAAGACAAAATGAATAGATGGTTAGATAGAGCGCAATAGTCATGTTACCGCAGGGTTTTTCGATTGCCAAACTCGACCTCCCATGCCCAAATTCGGAAATCATTTTCTCTATCTTCCCTGACATTTATCATGAGCGCAAGATATATCACCTGTTGCCTAAAAGCAAAACAAGCTAGCCTCACACTTTAAAGAGCTGCTTATGGTCACTGCTCAGCAACCCCAAAACATTGTGGAATAAATATTTGATATTCTGCCTTGAATCCCTCAAAGCAAAGGACATATGGTCAACTCCGTTGCCCATCGAGGTGAAATCGAAGCTTTTAACCAAGCAAGCAAAAATTCTATCAAATGATCTAGACGCACAACTGGTACTCCAGCTCTTCCATGGCTCCTGGGCCTCCAAACTATATGCCCCGAAAACTCTACCGCCGTATCTTGCATCCTCCATGAAATCTCATGCAAAACTTCAATTAATGAGATTCCTTTTTGGCTTAATTCCGCTGAAGGCATATAAGTTTGGCCAAGGATATAAGAAAGAAGCTTCCTACCAATGCCGCTTTTGTAATCAGGAAGAGGAAAATCTCATTCACATTTTGTGCATTTGTCAACGCCTTCGAGCCCAAAGAATTTTCTGGCTGCGACCAATTCGGCTTTTTCTTAATATCAGGACATGCCAAGAAGAACTCGATGCATGCATGAGGGGAGACTCACCTCAGATGGCGACACGTTTTGTAAAGTTTATCACAGAAATTATCTCCTTGATCTTACCATCTGACCAAGTCTGAGCTTTATTCCCTCTAAGTGACATTTCTCTTGTTCTTTTTTAACCAACAAACTTACTGTCTTTTTAATAGACCTGAATATTCTATTTTTTTAACGGTCAATTCCGAGTGTGTATATTGCAATGATTTTAATTAATTGTGCAAATAAATTTTACTTACTTACTTACTTACTCTTGAGAGCAGGCGGTGGTATGCTCAATGTGCTTTTCAGTGGGCAGTCACTGTCCTCTGTTGCCTCGGTGTCTAGACCTCAGTCTTGTGCCATTGCGATGTTGCTGATATCGGTGATGTTACTAGACGTCTGGGAAGAGGGATGCTTTGCGTAACAAAGATGTCTTCCTCTTCTTTGCCTACCACCATGATCAGATTAGATTTGGATTCCCTGCTCAGCTGGCTTTCACCCCCTTCACCAATAACACTTGCAGTTTTTTGGCTGCTAAGGTGCGCCTCCACAAGGATGGTATGGTGCTTTTCCAAGTGGGTTGTTTGGCCCCGATACCTTAGTTTATACAAAGCTTACCATGACTAACACTTGCTCCAAAAAACGAACATATGACAATGATCACCTCCTTCTGACTAACTGAAACAAAGTCTTAAACGGGGGAGCTCAACTTTCTGATGCTAGTGTCATTGCCAGATTCGGATGAACTGGTGGAAGTTGGGCGTTTTGACATTTGACTCTCTGCCTCCTCTTCTATGTTTGTCCCTGTAACTCCTAGGCTTTCTGGAACCTTCCTTTTCCCTATTCCCCTCTTGTGATGTGTGTCACTTTCAGATTGAGGCAGGATCCAAGTGGTGTCTATATCATCAGAGGCAGAGCTTGAATGAGAAGATGCCACATAACTAACCCTCCTTTTTCAAGCTGGAGATCTAGAAAACAATGGATCTTCTGAAAGAGCACATTGCTCTACTTCCTCAGCATGAAACTCAATCTCTGGAACTGCTCTTACTAGGGGAGGAACTACTTTTAGCAGTTGTGACTGCTGTTGTTGTTCTTAACCACTTCTCTGAGTTTCCTGCAACGACTGGGTACTACTTTGCAAAAGAGATAAGCCAATTTCAACATCACTGCTCGTTGGCAGTGCTGGAATAGACTGGCTACCAATGTGACAGACATGGCCTTGGGCCTAGATTGGAGTAGGTCTACTGATGTAGGGACTCTGATCCTAGCTTGCTACCCACAGGGCAGTGCATCAGGCACAGTTTTTTAAAAAAAGATCTGGGGCAAAATATGAATGTTGGTGGTGGTAAGCTCCTTCTTCTCACTGGCTACTTTATTCATAGCACCTATCTTTGGGGCCATCTTGAAGCCGTCAGCTAGCAGTGGCACTTAGCTTCTTAAGTGTAAGAGATGTCGGTGATGTATGGGTCACTCATGAATCTTTCTGGCAAGTCCTGTGGGTGATGTTGTCTCAGTGTACCTAAAAGAAAAGAAGCAAGAAGGACATCAGTGAAAAGTGGCATTGTTGCAGTTCAAATAGCAGCACAAACAAAGACAATATCATTTATTGTGGTCACTGGCTACTCCCTATTATAAATAATTATCAATATAGTGTATTTATTCGTAAAACAGAAAATCACACCATTATACACTTTCATGGTGAGTGACTGTACACTCAGAATGGATAGGAGAGAACAAAAACAACAACATACAGATGAAACTGTTTGCTTTATGTGTGCCATGTGACGTCACTCACGTGTGATGTGGCACTCAGTGAGGCGCAGCTGACAAATGACAACGGAAGGAATATTCCCTAGACAATGAATGCTTTTGTGCCCCTATAGCAGACATGAAGTTGATTATTGCCAGATGTAGTGGAAAATGGTATGAACAAAAACAAAATTGAAAAAAATGCAGAATATTATTTACCAATTAATAAAATAATGACAATTAAAAAAGTAAACATAAGTGAAGTTATCCTAAAGAAATAATAATAAGTTGTTAAACTACTATCTCATTACTCGTCCCTCCATGCAGCCTGTGGCAAAGGGCCACACTGGACAGAAGCAAAAAATGGCTGCCAGCAGTGACACATTGTCATCAACAACAACAACACAGAGCAGGAAGACATTGGGAACAAAGTAAAGACATGCAGGCCTATAGAGAAATCACACTGTTTGCCTGCACAAAATGGCCAGCAACCACAAGGTCACAGGAGAAAACTTGCCTTTGAGGAAAGCACACTGGTTGGCTAGTGCTAACACAAAATGTCCGCAAGTCACATGGTCACAATAACAAGAAGCAGGTGGGTGAGGCCTGAAAAACAAAGAACACATGCAGGCCCATGGAAACTGACTGTATAGAAAATGGCCTCTGGTCAAATGGCATGTGGAGCAAAGGCAAATGTTAGCCTATGGCAAACATGCACATACACAGACAAAGGAGGCATGGTAAAACAGAGAAAACAGCTTTAATTCAGCAATGCAAAACCGATAATTACCATGGCGAAAAGTGTTTACAACAACATACATCCTCCAAAGGCATTACCCCACCTATACAGTGTGTGCATGAAAAACAAATATGAAATACCACAGAAAAAATTCATTTTGTATTTCAATCCAAACCCATCCATGGCCTAAGTGCTGTTTAAAATGTAACAGACACCACAGAAATAGTTGCTTAATCCACCCATCAATAGCACTGGGCCTACTGTCTGTAATGCCAATTGACTGACTAGGCCACATAGTGAAATTTAAAAAAATGGAGAAGATGTAGTTAACTGGCAACACTTTTCCTTTACAAAAGACGAAAAATGAAATGGAAATAAATCACTAGGCCCTTACTAAAACAACAGGCCACGCACCACAATAAAATATAAAAAACCATTAAAAGTACAAATAAAACTAGGTGTGTGGCCCCTATCAAACAAACAACACCAGTATTTCAACTTACTTCTAAAATCTAAAATACAAAGTCCTTAAATACAATGGGATGTGCAGCAGACACAAAGAGTGATCCTTCCAGCTCCAAATCTAAATAAAAAGTGCAAAGGAGATGGACAGAGCAAAGGGAGGAGCCTGCTGGACAGAAACAGGAAGTTGGAGACTCTGGGCCACTTCCTTCTATTTGGAAAAAAGTTTTTTTTAACTCCAAATCATCTTTTCTAGAAGATTCTGATGCTTCTTGAGGAGAGAATGTTCCACAAATTGCAGCCCCGGTAGATCCTGCGTGTTCGGGATGGCGTACAGCAGAAAACATACGCCGGATATCGCTGGAGCCCCAAATGATGTGTTGGAGACTGCAAAATCTTGCGGGAGCATGCAGCCAGCTAGCAAATCTTGTGACGCCCGTGAACAACCATGAAAATCTCCTGGGCGATCACAAGCTCTGGCAAGTTCCTCCAGCATGTGCAAAAGGACATCTTGAGTGCACTAACTGAAAACAACCTCCTCATTGTTGCAGAGCACGGAGTTTAGCAGTATCTCTGTGTTCTCTATGGAATGCGGAGTTGCTGAATTCTGCAAACTCTGTGAACGGAGCAGGTTTTTTACGGCTGCGATTGGTCCTTAGTTGTGCCAGGCTTTGAAGGTGTGGAGCAGCATTTTGAATTGACATGTCTTCTGAAAGGGGAGCCAATAGAGCTTCTTGAGGTGGGGGAGATGTGGGTCTGCCTTGGGAGGTCTAGAATGAGTGTGGATGCTGCATTCTGTGTGGTCTGCAGTTTTTTCAGGAGGCGTGTGGTGATTCCTATGTAGAATGCGCAGTCGGCTGGTGACAAGTGCTTGGGTGACAATCCATCTGGTGTCATTGGAGAGCCATTTAAAGATCTTGAGTAGGTCTGGGTGTGAAATTCTGCTTCGTTTACAGAGTTCGCAGTTTTCCCTTCTCCGAGTTCCATGTAGCATGCAGAGTCCCATGGAGTGGAGTTTTTTTCTGTCCCGCCAACGTTAGGTTCCCGAGCGTGATCAAGGAAAATCATACTCCAGACCACCTCCCATGACATTTCTCAACACAGGCAGTCGTGAATGGCTGCTACCACTCACATTGAGAAACCTTCCATTCTTGCTAAGGAAGCTGGCACCCAGGTAGAACATCTACTCGAGTGGCAGAAAGAAGCAGCTCACTCTTGGGAGAAAGAAAAAGCGCCCTCTTGTGCTGCACTGGTGTTATATGTGCTGATCTCCCAGCATGGGACATACACCTGGTGATAAAAATCAACAAAACAGCATGGCATAACACACTCTTCTGCTTGTGGAACTCCTTGTAGTACGGCAGAGTTTTTGGGTTAATTTGCAGAGTTCTGCATAGCAGAACTCCGCGAACACCGCCCAGGCCTAATCTTGTGGAGCATGCAAAGAGTGAGGAAGTGTGTTGATCTGTTATTTGATGGTACGTGCACTATCCAGGATGATATCAGAGTTGTGGGCATGGTTGGTCAGATAGAGTGAGTATCCTAGTTCAGGGGGCCACCAGGAGTAGTTCCACGGAGAGGCGTTGTTCCCAAAGATCAGCACTTCTGTCTTATCTGAGTTGAGTTTTAGGCAGTTGTCTTTCATCCAGTCAGAGATGCTGATCATGCACCTGCAGAAGTTGGTCTATGTCACAGAGTTGTCTTCTGATAGTGAGAGGATGAGCTGTGGGTTGTCAGTATAGGATATGATGCTTAGTGCAGTTGTTCTGATGATGTTGGGAAAGGGTGTCATGTAGGTGTTGATCAGAGTAAACTGAGGGATGAACCTTGAACAATGCCACACATGATGTACTTGGGGAGGGGAGGAAAGGTAGACAGATTATATGGGCTCTTCCAGTGAGGAAGAAGGTGATCCAGTTGAGGGCATCTCCTTGCATTCCAATGTGGTGGAGCATTGTGACAAGGGTTTGGTCAGTAAGGGCACTCCTTTTTGTCTTTCAGGAGTTGATGGTATTGGTTGAGCAGTAGCCTGAAAGTGGCATGGCCTGTGGCTTCCTTGGTGATACGCCATTTCCTTGCAGGCTGTTTAAAGTTGTGTGTCATGGTTGTTAGTTCTGAGGTGTACCAGATGGCTTGTTTGGAAGACCTCTTGCACTTAGTGGTCTTGTCAGGGCGACTCTGTCAGCGCAGTCAGTGATCCAGGCAGAGAAGTTCTTGGCAGCCTGTTCTAAGCTGGTTGAGGTGAGAGGGTAGAGAAAAAATGATGGCATCGGTCAATTCCAAGGGTCCAAGACTGGAGATGCACCATTTGGAGTATCAGGAGTCACTAAGACTGGGACCAGGTGTGGGTAAAGATGGAGGTAGCCATTGTTATCCCTGTGGCTCTGCCCTTTTGAGGCATTCGGGATGTCCTGTGACAGTTGAAGCTCCAAATCTTGCACCCAGGCAGAATGCAGAAGAGCAGCAGGATAAACAGGGTAGCAATCCAGCAGCTCAGCAGTCCTTAGAGCAGCAGTCCAGCAGTATGGCAGTCCTTCCAGCAGCACAACAATCCTTCTTCCTGGTAGAGAACCAAGAGGTCAAAAAGTGTACTGAAGAATGGGTCTGAAGGTCCTATTTTTATACCCTGATGCCCTTCATCTGGAAGGTGGTAAAAGCTTCTGGAAAAGTTCTTGGAAGTGCATGGAATTTCCTGACTCCTTTGCCTTGGCCGCAAGCTGGGTGTAGTGACAACAAATGCCCCTTGTGGGAGGGCAAAACACAGGCTATTTAGTTGTAAGTGGGGCTGTGCTAAGCTCTGCCAACCCCATCCTGCTAGCAGGTTGCCCATTGAGGCACACCCTATCCCTCTATTGGGTGACTGTCTGGGAAGAGTTCACACATTCTCACTGTCAGCTATACCCAGTCTTTTGATCCAAGACAGGCTGCAAGCACAAAGGGCTAGGGGTAGAAAAATGGCAACTTTCTAAAAGTGGTACTTTTAAAATTGTAACAAAAAAATCCATTAAAGATAGTTTAGCTTTATGATTTCATAGATGCCATACATGAATAGCTTCCTGCTCCCAATTTGGAGTTACAGCTTATTGAATGTCATAAGGAATCACCAATATTATCGTACGGTAGGGGTAGGCCTCACAGTAGTTAAAAACACATTTAGTAGTTTTTAGTATCAGGACATTTGCAACACAAGAATACATGTCCAACCTTTTCATTATTTGTACACAGTACGCTGCCATGTGGGCTATCTAGGGCCTACCATTGGGGTGACATATGTAATAAAAGGGGAGTTTAAGGGGATTTAAATGTCAAGTAGACATTGTTGTATAAAACTGCACTCAGGCTGCAATGGCAGGCCAGGGACGTGTTTTAGAGTGCACAATAGGCGCCGCAGGCCCACTAGTGACATTTAATGTACATGCCCTGCGTATATGGCATATCCCTCAACAAGAGATTTATAAGTTAAATAAGTATGCCAAGTAGGTATATGTCAATCACACCTTGTTTAGGGCAGTGAGCTCAAGCACTTAAGACCTGCTTTGCAATTATAAAGTGTACAAAGTCCTGAGTCCAACGAAACAAATTCAGGAACATTTGGCATATACGTACTAAACGGTTTGGGGATGACCCTGCAGAGAACATGTTTACAAATTACTTCTTCACTCTATGGAGATGCCTCTCACAGATGACAGATTGAGAGGTTCATTTAAAAGGTACAAAATAAAAATTAACAGGGCAAAGATACAGGACTGCTTCAACACATTAAAAAATATGTATCATGTTGGAGAGGTCACCCTTGTCCACTTTCTGTACCTTAGTGCATGCATCAGTATACACGATTTTCACTTGATCCAATAAAGATGCTCAGATCTGAAGAGCTGCAAATGTTTCCATACATCATAGTAATTCACTGAGTCAGACCTAGTGCTGAGTTCCACAAAGCATGCATAGATACTGCCTACTATAGTGGACTTCCTTGCCAAATACCACAGTGAGTAAATGGGGTGGCTTCCCTTCATGGCAGCTCAAAACATTACCTCCTCTCCAGGTATCACATGTGACTACAATTCCTCCAAGCCCTGTAATAAAACCCAAACGCAGATCCTTATGAGTCCAAATAAGGAAATCAAATGGTACAAGTTAGCTAAAAGATTTATTTTTGATAAACAACAGTATATAGCTTATAGCCGCTGCCAAAGGCTATACTATTTCTAAATGCCCTGAACCCTGCTTTGTGATAATGGAAGTGGTGCGTGGTTCGTGTTCACACTCTGCAGTAAACAATTTGAAATAGTAGCTGCCTTCATGCTTCGTTCCTCCATCACCACAATGACTGTTTAGGATGGTTGTAGTCCCGCCTAACATCACTTGTACGTCCTGCAAAATGCATACTGAGGAAACATTGTGGTTTTTTTTTTGCTTGTTTGTAATGCCCACTAAATTGTATTGACTGCTTTCCAAAGTAAACATTTAAGATGCAGGGTACCGGAAAATTCTTGGTTTCACCTCTTACTTCAGGGAGGGGATTTAAAAACGTTTAGAGCATTTTCAAAAAGAACTTTGCAAATGTGAAAGAACATGCAGGACCTGCTTACATATACTGTCTGTGCTAAAACAAAGAGATCAAGTAAATCCTCCTTAGAACAAAATGATCCAACAAGGAAGTGTAACAGTCTAGAAAGTCTAAAATATATCAGGCAAATATGTTTTTGATTTTCAGTGGATTATAGAGCACTTGATCATATCATTAAAAAACAGATAATCTGAAATAGACAGGTTCTGTGAGTTCCGCTGGAGATTTGTATGCTGTTGTGTTTCACCAGAGAGAATTCGTGCCAATTTAGAGATGGTCAGTTTTAAACTCCTGTGCACAGTACACATAAATCTCACATGGTAAACCATGAAAGGCTTCTGAACAGATGCATGTTTGTGATATTATTACTGGAAACAACCTGTCTCTGTATAATGTGTCAATGTTATGTATAGGACAACTGGAAGATAATCATTTTAATCGTTAGTAATGTGCAATCTGCCAAGGGAGCACAAAGTATAAATCAAAAGAAAACCCTTTCAGACAAAGAGTGACGCATACATTATACAAAAAAAGAAGCAGAGAACTCTGGGTAGTTCTCAAGTTTAGGTGGAAAGCAGCTCCAGTATAGAGTACTCTCAACACCAGTAACACCCTAAATTTGCTCACCTCAAATGCCTGCATTTCTATCAAAGTGTATAAGCGCAGGATTAGCAAAGAGCCATCCACGCCGAGATAGAAAGGGACATCTATATATATATATATATATATATATATATATATATATAAAGAGAGAAGTCTGTCCTTTGAGCCAGGTAAACTCGAAAAGTACACCACCAATCTAAACACCCAAGACAGCTATGAAAATCTCAGGGCAAGCAGAAGGACATAGGCGATATAAAAATAAAAAATATACGTTATTTAAAACATTTACGAATAAAAATAAAGTACTCCCTAGAAAGTAACGCCGGCCGCGACGTCTGCGTGATGACATCGGGAGCGCGGGGAGGAGCGTCGTTCAGGAGCAACTGGAAGAGCGGAGGACATGAGCGCGGGGAGGAGCTGCGGAGGACAAGCGGAAAGGAGCGGCGAGAAGCAGAGGAGCAGTGGCAGCGCGGGGAGGAGCGGCGGATGAGGTAGCGGACAAGCGGTCAGGAGCGGCGAGAAGCAGGGGAGCAGTGGAGCGGCAAACACAGCAGCGCGGGGAGGAGTGGCGGATAAGGTAAGTCAAGCAGCCGTGGGTGGCCAGCGAGGGACGGCTGGGGGCCATGAACAGAGATTGAAAGTCGGGACATCGGGGGAAACAAAGCGTGGGCAGAAGCGGCCGCTCTGCTGCACCTCTCCTACTGCGATGCTGCTCCCAACCCCTTTCTGCCCCGGGCAAGGCCGGGGCGGGCTGCTAGTATATATATATATATATATAAATATCAGCACACTCCTGGTAGTTTTCGAAGCTCATAAATCAGCCACACAGCAGAGCCGGGGCCCAAATGTTCGTTCAAAGTGCTAAATATTTATTGGCACACGGACAAAACCCTACGCGTTTCGAAGCTTGCGCCTCTTGCTCACGGGTTCGAAACGCGTAGGGTTTTGTCCGTGTGCCAATAAATATTTAGCACTTTGAACGAACATTTGGGCCCCGACTCTGGTGTGTGGCTGATTTATGAGCTTCGAAAACTACCAGGAGTGTGCTGATAATTGGGGAGTGGCGATCCCGCCGGGAGCCCGCTGCGGGGAGAGGCTTGAGCAAACGCCAAACAAGTGTTTGAAAACTGGTACAGCGCTACTAGCGATTCTATGCTGGAAAGCGAAATTGTATTTTAAATGCTCATTCTTGCCCTGCGCGCACTTGGACAATTTTAAATGCATTTGTGTGTTGATTACGAATGCGCACATTTCTTTTAACTAAACTGCACTTCCTACGCTGACTACATAGCGCTAGGAGTCACCGCGTCCACTCTCCCTTCTTTGTTCCTAACAACTGGGAAGCAGCCTTAGCGAGCTACAGGGCCAGCGAGGAGTGGTGGTTCAACCATACTTCCTGTCCGCCTCGTTCCGACGGGGTAATTATTACCGTTGTGCGGAGGGCGGACAGGTGAGAGCCACACACTCGAGGCACTTCCTGTTTCCACTGGAGCGGGTAGCGCTCTAGTGGTTCATCTCAGGGGCTATTTAGGCTGAGCACCATTAACTGCGCGGTCGCGGTCAAGAGACGGTGGCAGAGTCTCCAAACCCGCTCTGCAGAAAACTGGTACAGCGCTACTAGCGATTCTATGCTGGAAAGCGAAATTGTATTTTAAATGCTCATTCTTGCCCTGCGCGCACTTGGACAATTTTAAATGCATTTGTGTGTTGATTACGAACGCGCACATTTCTTTTAACTAAACTGCACTTCCTACGCTGACTACATAGCGCTAGGAGTCACCGCGTCCACTCTCCCTTCTTTGTTCCTAACAACTGGGAAGCAGCCTTAGCGAGCTACAGGGCCAGCGAGGAGTGGTGGTTCAACCATACTTCCTGTCCGCCTCGTTCCGACAGGGTAATTATTACCGTTGTGCGGAGGGCGGACAGGTGAGAGCCACACACTCGAGGCACTTCCTGTTTCCACTGGAGCGGGTAGCGCTCTAGTGGTTCATCTCAGGGGCTATTTAGCCCTCGCCCCCTCTGGAGCGCGCAGCGATCGCGCGCAGCCGAACTCTCGCCGAAGACCCGCCAAAGAGCTGCCCGTCTGCGCCCGTCCGCGCCAGGACGGTGCCAGGTGCCAGGGGCTATGCTCGGCGCGGATACCCCACAGAGAAAAATCAGGTATTCCGCCCCTGATCTACTATCCTTAAAACCAACCCACCTGCCAAAATGTTTTAACGATAGATGGCCACTTCCAGAAGGCCCTTTCTCCTGCAATACATGTCATTTTCAAGCCAACCATTTAAGCCACTCAGAACCCATAACTCCAGAAGCAAGCAAACTAAAACAAGGACTACAATGCCTATTATTGAATGTTCGCTCAATGCCCAAACATCAATTTCAGATATGGGATTTACTTTATACATCTCAGCCAGATCTGTGTTTTCTCACGGAAACATGGCTCAAACCCCACACAACCCCTGCAATAACGTTAGGGATCCCCTCAGGGTACAAGCTCTTAAACATGGATCGACCCATTAAGATAGGAGGCGGATTGGCCATTTTATTTAAGGAGCATCTGAAAGTTACCATACTAGAGCAAAAATGTAGCCCAACAGTAGAAATAATAATTTTCAGAATCAATCTCTCCACTAAAATAGTCAAGAAAGGAGCACTCATATACCGCCCACTTGGACCAGGCGCGGGTTTCTCCCTTGCACTTATGGAACTGCTTGCCCCATATCTCAGAGCCAAAGAAGAATTTGTTCTTCTGGGAGATTTTAACATACACGCAGACAACCCAGAACTCATGGAAACTAAATCCTTTCTCACTGACATGTCTACGATAGGTCTGGAACTCCAGAACTCCGGTCCAACTCATGAAGGGGGACACTTCTTAGATTTAATCCTTTCGAACTGCCCCACCATTTCCTGTAAAGCTATTTCTCAGTTGGATTGGACAGATCACTTCCTAATAAAATTTGACCTCCCGGTTACAAACAAACGGCCACCTAAAGTAACTCTTCCCCCCACATGGAGGCGTCCGTGGCACAAAGTCACAATAGAAGAATTGCAGAAGATTTGGAAAGAACCCAAATTCTTGGATACAGACAAGGTAGAAGATACATTAACCAAATTCAATGACTCCCTTATAGAGGCCATAGACAAACTAGTCCCGTTAAAACTGTACAAACAATTCCCTAAACACAAACAAGAGAATTGGTACACAGAGACACTCAGAACGGAGAAACAAGGTTGTAGAAGACTAGAAAAGAAATGGAGGAAATCACACCTTGTAGAAGACAGGAAAGCCTATCTAGAAGCTCAATCAAAATACTACAAAAACATTAGAAAAGCCCGCAAGGACAGTCTGACCCAACAACTGATAGAGGCAGGAAATTCTTCAAAGGAACTGTACAAGATACTTACATCCTTTCTAAAACCCACAGCATGTGTGAGCTTGGATGACTTCTCACAGCCATTATGCAATGAGATATCCCTGTTTTTTGAGAATAAAATTAACACAATATACGACAAAATCCTGAAAACCACTAATACCAACTGTGGGAACCCTGCCCCCATTTTGCCGCAAACAATGGAAACTTCCCTTCTCTTCTTTCCCCCGGTCTCTAGCATTGATCTCCCCCTCCTAACCAGCCATATAAAATCAGGCTCCCCTAATGACCTCATATCAGCAAAAATGATGGCTCCACTAAACTCCTTCTTAGGCCCATACATCCGAACCATCATAAATCAATCCCTTAGAGAAGGACAGGTACCCTCTGAGTGGAAACAAGCAGTGGTCAATCCCATCCGGAAAAATACCTCATTGCCCTGGTCTGACCTGTCTAACCTCAGACCCATCTCCCTCCTACCCTACCTCAGTAAACCCACCGAGAAGCATGTGAACACCCACCTGTCAAAATACATCGAGGCAGCGGAAGGCCTAGACCTCTCCCAATCTGGTTTCAGGCCTAATCACAGCACTGAATCAGCCCTCCTTTCTGTGACCGACAACATCAGGATGTCACTGGATAAGGGGGACTCAGTGATTTTAGTGCTGTTAGATCTGTCTGCTGCCTTCGGCACGGTATCACATGAACTTCTTCTCGAAAGATTGAGTGATGTGGGGGTAGGAGGAATGGCCCTATCATGGCTACAAAGCTTTCTCACCGGCCGCACTCAAGGAGTCAGACTGGGATCCCACTCTTCACCCTCTAGGGAGTTAACCAAGGGAGTGCCACAGGGCTCGTGCCTTAGCCCCATGCTTTTTAACATTTATGTGGCCCCCTTAGCAAATCTAATAAGATCATATGGATTTTCTCCGGTGTCATACGCTGACGACACCCAGCTCCTGTTTCCCTTTCAAACTCTGACACCTGCAATTCAGTCCACCTTTGCAGATGGAATGAGAGCGGTGGCGCATTGGATGGCTCAGAACTTCCTCCAATGCAATGTGTTCAAAATCGAGGTCATGCTGTTCGGGGGGGCGACTCTCTTGTGGTCCCCAGACTGGTGGCCCTTGGAGCTAGGTCCAGTACCCAACCCCAAACCAATAGCAAAAAATCTGGGTGTCAAACTAGACCAGGCGCTCCTGTTCAAGGAGCACACCAATCAGGTGGCAGGTGCCTGCCTCCACACGGTGGGGCTACTGCGACGCGTATTCCCATTTCTCCCAGACAGTCACAGGAAAACGCTCATACAAACCCTCATAATAAGCAGAATAGATTACTGCAACGGATTATATCTATCAGCAAATGAGGAACAACTGGACAAACTTCAGGTTGTCCAAAATACAGCAGCTAGACTGGCTCTCAACGCTCCTCCAAGAACACCCTCCCGCCCTCTTCTTCGCCAACTTCATTGGCTGCCAGTAAAACAGCGCATCAAGTTCAAAATCTGCAACATGATTCATAGATGCCTGTCTGGATCTAGTCCAAAATACTTAAAAGAAATATTCGTCCCATACATCCCTGGACGCTCACTTCGTTCAAGTAATCTCCAACTGTTACAGGTCCCAAAAATAAAAAGAGCTAGACAAGGCGGGCGTGCCTTGTCTTACAAAGGACCTATCCTCTGGAACTCCCTACCCACTGAACTCAAACAGATCAGCAATCTTGAACATTTCAGAAAAAAACTTAAAACTTACCTCTTCACCCTGCCATAATCCTAGGCAATCTTCCTGCACAGCTCCATCTGCATAGTGAAACTGTCCAGTACAAGCAACAGCGCAGAGATATCCCTTCGGGAATTTACTCAGGCGCTCTACAAGCGAATAAATAAATAAATAAATAAATTTAAAAATATATATATATATATATATATTTTTTTAAAAAAAATAGGTTTCAAGCAGGTTATAGTTAGGAATTAATCAGTGTCATCAGTGATGTAATTTGAGATGTCATCAGTGATGTCATCAGTGATGTCACTGACCATGTCATGAATGACGTAATATGTGACATCATCAGCAGTGCATTGCGGACGCGCGAGTTATAGTTAGTAGAACTAACTATAACGGAGGAAATTCAATGGGTTTGTATGAGAGAAATGTCCAGCTAACTATAACACCCCTGAAACCTATATTTTTTCAGTGAATTTCAAAGGTTTTTTAAATGATAATTCCTAATTATAATGTTGACCACTTCCCCATATTTTCAACAAGAAACCAAATCTGCAATGCTACCTAAAAAAACAAGCAATAGTTTCACTTACCACCAACAAATTAACATCAACATTTAACTAGTGTAAGGATGTCGACTGTGTACTGCGGGAAATACATCCAACTCATACCCATATTTAAAGAGCAATAAGTGATGGAGGTACTAATTATACACTTCCGACACCCAACAAAATCACTATATCCAGCGTCACCACCATTACAACCACCCCTCCTTACCTCTCTCCCTCTACTACCTCAGAGGCAGCGCAAAACAGGACAATGGACCTTCCCAAGATAATATATCCCCTCAACAGCACACTAGCTCAATGTTCAGAGATGTGGTAACCAACTATGTATAACGGAAGGAACTCGCACATCAACAATTATTTACACAATGCCAAGACTACTGGTGAAATGCTATTCACAACTCACTATAGAAACTAAAAACATTTACATGTGTAGATATACCATTGATACGTGTGTACTGCATAGAGGACGCAACCATATTATCTCAGACTCTGAGGAATATCTCGGTCATGTTGCTGTGGTGTCCCCCCCTTGAAGCAGAAGTGGAGTGGGCTGATGCAACGCATGCAACTCCAGCGTAAGAGTATAAATAATTAGCCTACGCCTTGGGCGTCGTTCACTTCTGCAAAGAGAAAAGACTCTACCACAGCGAAGGTCCTCACCCTGCCACGTGGCTGCCGCTATAACCACGTGCCTCCTCGATACAGGCTGATTGCAAACTCAGTGCAACAACACAACAGAGTCATGTCTGTATCGACTACAGCCTTCGATCTACACTGCAGATAGCAGGGTTCACAACTTGAATTCAACTTTGCATCCACGCTACGGACAATAAGGAATTTACCCTTGATTTATTTCAGGTGGAGACAATTATACTGCATGTGTTCAGCTTTTGTTAAAATAAGAGACAAAAATCATTCATCCATATCTGTGCTCAGTACTGCCTTCGATCTACAGAGTGGACAGCAGGGTTCACAACTTCAATTCAGCTTTGAATCTATACTACGAACAGCATGAAATTTAGTCTTGATTTATTTAAGGTAGATATAATTGTACTTTGTGTCCTCAGATTTTGTTAATGGATATGACAAAAAGAATTTCTTATTGTTTGTGATGACTACTGCTTTCGATCTACATTGTGAGGGCTCACGATTTAGGTGGAATGGCGATTTTACATGACGCATTCCAGTAGGCAAGAGACATTGTACCAGTGTGACTCGCCCGTGCCACGAATCATCGCAGGGTGCACACACGCTGAGTTCTTCAGGCACCACTAACTCACTGCATCACAAGTCATCTCCCCGTGGCCTTATTAAGACAGAATTCACTAGGCAAAAAACATTGCTCCCAGTTCGGCTTTCCCACACCACGCATCATCGCTGGCTGCGTAGACGCTGAGAGCCACACCTACCAGTAACTATATACAGCTCAAGTCAATGCCACATGGCTGTGGGCCCTTCCTGACGACTACCTCCGGTCTATACAGCGAACAGTAGGGCTCACAATTCAAGATTAGTACCTATGCAAATTGTGTAAGAGACTATATTCGGTTAAGGAAACCAAATGCTCCCAATCTGCAACATCGCCACCAAACATACCTCCCCATTTTCAGAAAGCTAGAATGCACTACGTGAAGTACAATCATTTAATTTGTTATGGGGAGAAATCAGTAGACCTAGTTTGCAGAGCAATTGATAACCATCGATGGTAGTTTTTTCTCCCCTCAAAGTACATGCAATCCAGTATGCAACATTCAATGCTTTGAGTGCAACCCGTTCAGACCATGCATCATTGCAGGGTGAGCACACGCTAAACACCAGATGTACCACTAACTCAGTACACCATAAATAATCTTCTGAGGCTTTATTTAGTGAAAATTCAATAGTCAAAAAATATTACCCCCAGTTCGGCCTGTCCGGACCACGCATCATCGCAGGTTACGTTCACGCTCAGTCCCAAAGGTACTACTAACTCAGTGCACCATAATTCATCACCACGTGGCCGTATTCACGCAGAATTAAACTGACTATTCATTCATTATTTTCAGAGTGCAGTGCTAAACTAAATAAAACGTCTATCAAACCCTATACAATATCCCTTTAGTAGCCTTCCTTCAAAGCCTTCTTTTATATCAGTTCTAGATTTACTTGAAAAACAAAATTCACGCTGCAAGTGCAAAGGCACACTCAATAGCAGTCTACAATGCGGGCAGCACAGGTCACAACTTGAACTATAATGTCCCTGAAACATACGTATTTCAACAATGTATTCCATACATGTTTCATCTTTCATTTCAATTGTGATTACAGATTATGCAGTCCAGTAGGCAACACGCTGACTACAAGAAGTACCACTAACCCAGTGCACCATAAATAATCGCCACGTGGTCTTATTAAGGCAAAATTCAGTAACCAAAAGACATTCTTAGCAGTGCGGTCTGCCTGAACCACACATCATCGCAGGTTCCACACAAACCGACCCTACCTTAGTGCACCACAACTCATGAACCCTTTACGATAGAATCTTCTGTGTAATATTTCACATGTAGTGGTCCTACCATTGTACAGCAGAAGTCATAAACCATTTACGATTGAATATCTATGTATGATATCATGATTACTTTTCTACTTTTTACCAACAGAAAAGTAATAAAATGGAGTTGAGCACATGTGCCCATACACACTTCAACTATCTATTTGTGTCTGTGTATTTGTTATGTTTGTAAAATGCGGCTCCTACACACTACCACATTATATTGTGATATAAATAGCGTATACAACCATCTTACCTCTGACAGTAAGTGTGGGCTATTCCTCCTTTTTTATAGCATATTTATATAGCGCAAAATCAACCCAAAACTATATCAACAATTTACATGAGCACTGTATTTACAGTACATTTTCAGGTAGGCGTAGATTATGTCATTACTCTACAATAACAGGATGTGGACGCAACTCTGAGCCTCGAACACTGATTTCCAGCACCAAGTTCAACAGTATATCTGAATGACCATATACGTACATATATTATCTGCCTTTCATGTGCCAAAAACTGCAACTTAAACCTTTCACAGCCCTGTATTACTACAGCTACAACACTCCACTGAAAGTACAACAAAAATTCATAATCACAGAAATGCGTCATGTCCACCCTCTTTTATGTATGCAACTATAAATGAATATAGAGTCAGTGATACCCCGTACCTTCCATGTTGGCCATGTTGTGGAACTTTATAGATATAATGACACATTTGCGTTTAAGACCTGGGTGACGTCAGCACTACAAGACGGACACCCAAATCACTTGATTTCTCATATAGCTCACAACGGAACCACGCCCATAGCTCTGGAATCATGGTTCAGAGCCTCGCTCAGTACTGGCATACATCAGGCCAGCCCACTCCGCTTACGCTTTCAGGAAAAAACAAAAACACAACATTGCCCAGATTTCCATTGTACTGATTACTTAGTTCCAGGTCTAGTTTTCAGAACGGCACACACACACTCCCTCATGCCTGGTATTGACCCACACCACACCCATCCAACACATGCGTCACTACACACGTGACCCTACCAATAAAAAAGACGGGGCGCATGTGCTCTATGCCATTTAACAGTTGCTCTCATTGCAAGCGCTGTGATGGCCCGTCCTAGTGGTTCGGACGCCTCATGTAGGCCCAAAGCACCTACCAATTCCTTCCATTGTACAGATTTTCAAAAACATTTCATTGGCTTTTGTGTGCTTAACTGTAGCTTCCTGAGCCTAATATGATTGGCTTGTTTTTTATATGTGACCTTATGATACCCTCACCATGTACAAAGCCACTTTGTAACACACTTTATTTTACAATGCGTTTCAAAAAACCAGTTGTGGTATGGTGTTTTTAACTTATACTGTCTACTCTGCTTACAAGTTTGTTGACTGTGAAGGTATTTGTAAATATTTTTCTAATTTCTATTCTATCACAATTGTGCCGACTTTTCTCCTTTACCATGGAGTACTGTGTCCTTTCATTAAATGTATAATTCTTCAAACCATCCTTTAAAGAAAAACGCACAAGTTTTCCAAATATTTGTATTGAGTCTTTTTAAATCATCACATGGGTGAGTTGCAAAATTATTTTTTTATTCATTGGTATTACGCGTTGGACCACATCTTTTTATTTTATCATAAGCACTCATTCCTTATGTTTACATTATATAAGTGTTGCCCCGTCATCTTTATTTAAATGATTGGGCTTTTTTACTTTCAGATAAAGTAGAATAGAAGTGCTACGGCAAACACTCCCCACTACTTGATCTTTCCTTTTTTATGTACATTTCATTTCATTACTACATGTAACAATTTAAAAAATAAAAGCATTATTAATTAACATTTTAAGGCACAATTATATAATATTTTTCATAAAAAGTGCTTGCGAAGATAATCCTCTTGTTCTTTCCGAGTGAAAATTGGTAAAAGCACTACTCAATATAAATACTTTTAACCCATTTTCACTCTAGAAGATAAAGAGCATTCTCCTTTATTCCAAAGTATTTCCTTTTTGCATCGATAATGTATTTATAGAACATTTTTCAATCATTATAATATACTTGCATTCTTAAAAAAATATTTATTATTCTGTCAAATCCTCTTTTGAAAGTCATCCAACTCCACTTAAGGGATCATCAAGTTGAATGTAAATTAAATTATACACTAACAATATGTTCCCTCTGTGGAAATGAAAGATAAACTCAAGATGATACTATCGCTCTGAATCATTACCTTGCTCGAAGTAATTCCTTAATTCACCTATATTTCTTGTAATGGTTCTTTCGTCAACTCGTTATTATATTCCATTTAAACTTAAACATACTACATTCTATAATCATTGAAATATTGTTGCTTTCTTTTTAAAAATATCAAACATATACCATTTCACATAATTTATCTCACTTCGATATTCTTTCCTCACTCCTTCATAATTCATCCAACTCCTCTGGAGGGGACATAATATTTTATGTATTTTTAAATATATATTAACAATATGTTCCCTTACGAAGAAATGAAAGATATTCTCAAGATGTTTCCACATCCCCGTATCAATAACTTCCTCGAAGTATCTTCACCTGTATTGATTCTCTGAAACAAAACTAATCATCCCACGGGTGTGGTTTATATACTTTTTGGTTAGTTAACACTCTATGGGATCAATGTATTGCTCCTCCCTCTGTTAACTCACGTTTTCCAGTTGACGGGTACTCTCATTTCCACTGTTTTAGTACCTCACGTGTTTATGTAAACGTGCCTCTTTCCATACTTTTTAACTTTTGAATAATTTCCAAAATTCTTTATTTAAACTCGGTTTTCATATAAAAGCATTTCTATAGGCTACTCTCTTTTTTAATACAAGTATTTACATTCATTCCCCATGTTTTTTTCCGACTTATTAGTCTATTAACTGCCTTTTCTTTCTAACTTTTTTTAATACTCTTCACCACCCTACACCCCTATTTTCACTGCATCCTGTGCCAGAGATACTCTCTATTAATCTTCGAGTATTCTAATTCATACCCGAGTATTAATTTATTTAATTCCATTAATCAGTGTTCTCATACATTTCTGTAACTAATATTTATAATCTTTATTTATAGTTCCTGCGTACATTTTAATACACTACCCCACCCAAATATATAATCTTTCTTTATAGTTCTTGTCTTGATTTTAATACACTACCCTGCATCCCGTGCAAGAGATACTCTCATTTAATTATCGAGTACTTTAATGTATACCCGAGTATTGTTTTAACTAATTCCACTAATGCGTTAATAAACTAAATTGTATATTATAAAATAATAACTATGTATTATTTTTTAACGCAAGTACTTTTTATTTTTATTGCGTTGTAATGGCATGCTTTGTGATTGAATAAGCACTGTAATGGCATGTGTTGTTATAACATGTGTTGTAATGGAATATACGATGTAAAAGTTTTGTTGTAATAGCATTGCGATCCATGGTCCGGACAGACGGCACTGGGGGTAATCTTTATTGACTACTGAATTTTCCCCTAATAAATAAAATCCAAATCAGATTGCTTTTCCACATGCATGTTAGCAGCTCCCCATGTGGAAAAGCAATGCCCGGCTCCCGAAGGATGCGGGGAGCCGGCGGGACCGTGGGGGCATTGAGGCTCCCCCCACAGTCCCCAAAATGTTTTTTAAGCCCCAGGGGATGGGGTCCCCGAGGATATTAGAATTACTGATAGGGGCTATTTTTTTACTGTAAAATTAGAAGTCGCGCACTCAGCGCGGCGCACAGTGCGGCCCCCTGGTATGCATGCGTTGGATGCACAACTCATAATCTGTAGGGTGTGCGACTCCAGCGAGTTTGGTGCACAACTTCTACGCGTTTGGGAGCCGGCATTGCTTTTCCACATGGGGAGCTGCTAACATGCCGCTCCACATGTGGAAAAGCAATTTGGTTTGGATTTTGAAAAAGAGAACAGATTTCCCTGCTCTCTCTTTCAAAATCCAAACCAAGCCGCAAGACTCCCGCCCTCTCTTAGCAAACAGCTGTGTCCCGGGGGTAGGCACCCGGGACACTGCAGGAGCCAGCCCTGGGAGGTGCTGGCCCCCAGGGACTTTGAGAGCTCCAGGAAGGGGGCCATGCAGCCCCCCTCACACAATACTGAAAGCCCCGGTGGGTGGTGGTCCCCAGGGCTTGGGGGGTCATTGAGGCCCCCCACCACTAATTTTGCAGTGGGGGCCTTGGAGCCCCCCCAACCATTTATTTTATAGCCCCGTGGTGATGGTCCCTGGGACTAGGGGCCCCTCTGGACCCCCCATTAAAATTAAAAAAAATTCCCCCAGGATTTGGTACCCCGGGGGTTAATTATAAAAGAAGCCCCATTATATTTATTTATTTTTTACGGCAGAATTTTTTCACCCTGCGCGCATCTGCCATTTAAAAATAAATAAATAAATAACATTTCGAGCCCTGGGGGTCCCCTAAACAGGTCTAGAGGATCAGGATATTTCTACCCCGCCCCCTTTGTACGTTTTGCACACTTGTTGCACTGACTTCTTCAGCCTCCCTTCTACCGAGGCACAAAATGGCTGCCAACAGTTTGTTGTGTATGTATCTAGGACCCTAATTAAATATTCCTGATTCATGTCTTTAAGCGGTTAGGATAAATCATGTCCTACTGAAGACATACAAATCTTGCCCATATTCAGTAATAGCCCACGCAGCCCAAATGCGGCAAGGCTACTTCCTTAGATTCCTAGAGAGCACAGCGAGTTCTTTCGACACACCAAACCTTCAGCAACCTGGGAAATCCCATGTCTTTGTTTGGATTTGTCATTGAACTCCTGCGAGCACTAAAGGAGCAGTCAGTTCTAAGTGACATCTATTATTGACGTCTTATGTCCAACCTTACGTCAAACACGGCACCTTCCAGGTATAAATATACCAACACTTGCCTTAAGCAGACACACGGTGGTGTGGAGCAGAGCGGCTATCTACTTATCTGAAGCCCAGCTGATGCGAGAGCCGAAGGAGGCCGCCCCTCCCCTTTGACACACTGGAGAAGCTGCCTTTTCTCACGCCGAGAAATCCAGCTCCGGTGTTTTCCAGTCACCCTTGCGGGTTACTGGGAGATCGAGTCCTGAGAAATGAGATACAAGATCTCCTTCATTCTATAAACAAGGTATGGAGCTGATTCAAACCTTAGAGAGAATTCTTGATTCAGATTCTTGGCAAAACACCTAACTTAACTTAAAACTGCAACTTACTTACTCCTTCCCACGTATTAGGCTTAGGTCAGGTACACCGGGGTAGGCGTATCTTAGAAGCACCAGTTGAGTTTGTTAGTCAATGTTTTTATGTATGTAAATATTGTATCCGTTTTAAAGTATCTTATGGCTAAGAAACCATATCAATGCTTTTACAGTATTATTTTATAATACTCCTTTTACTGTACGCACTTTACTTCATGTATTGCAATTGTGGCAATTCATTTCTCTTGCATGAGAAAGAAGACTGCTCAATCAAATAACACCTTTTATTGAAAACGCCCGTCTCTCTATTTCTCTGCACCCTGGTGAAATTAAGCATGCACGATTGACTGAGTGAAATAGCTGTCTATTGTTTTCACACGACTCTGGAGATACACTCCTTATTCTGGGGGAGCAAAGTTGTCATGTTATATGGTTGTCAGAAGCTAATCCCTTCTTGTCTAAATCAGGGAAGTTAACCCCTCCCTATTCATTCGAGAAAGTTTCTAGTGACCTCTGAGCTAGCTGCCAAAAACTAATTAAGTCTAACATAGTCAGTAGAGACCTAGATGACCTCAGTCCTACGTCTACACTGCTGTTTATGTTATTCCAATGCGCAGAGCCTATTAGGAATATAGGAACTACACTACAAGTTCCTGGTTTTGAATGTTGACAACCACTTGACCAAGCGCTCCGTGGAGCGCGAAACGCATCACGTTTGATTTATGAAGTAATAAATCTAACTTCTTTGGACTTGTGTGTGGACTGTGTTTTGTGTGACGACGCCCGAGTGCTCGCTAAGGAACGCCGTTTGTGGAGGGATATTGTGCCGGTGGCTCCGCCGGAAACTAGCCACCCCTGTTGAAGGCGAGGGGTTGTCAGAAAGAGCAATCTGCTGTGAAATATTTATATATTTATATATATATATATATATAGATATATATATACATTACCTACTGGCGGTCGCCAGTAGGTAGTTATAGTTAGGACCTAGTTTCCATAGGAAATCCTCAACATTCTATTTGGATTAACTTTGGCCCCGGTGGATGAATCTTTGCGAATTTCTCAAAGAAGAAGGCTCGGTCGCTGCGCTCCTTCCCTGAAAGTTTGGGCGGGATTCGTCAAGTGGGGGCTGAGATAAAAGGGGGGTCCCAAAATGTGTTTTCTCCATGTTATTTTCCATAGGACGTTTAGACACGGCTACAGCTCGAACGGCTGAATGGATTTATCAGAAATTTGGCAAAACGGTAGAGTCCGGCTCGCAGATTACGCTTTTTTTTGAATGGTGTAAATCCGTTCAGTAGTTGCTGAGAAAATTAAAGTTGAAGTCAATTATATAGCTATACGCGCGCATGGGTGCGCGCACTCGTGCGGCTGTGCGCGAGCGGAATTTTTTTTTTGCTCTGTGACGTCTGTGAACGTTCGATTCGAAGGAAATCAGGAAGTGTTGACCGCCATTTTGTTAGTGCGAGTGAATATATTGTACATTTCAAAGCGTTGGAACATGGAAAGGGGAGAAGGTACAGATTGTCTGGCCGCGTAGGTTTTCTCAGGGGGTGCAGTAAGGCCCTTGAACGCGAAAATAATTTTTTATTTTTTTTTAAAAAAGTTGCGGGGTGCGCGCACCCGGTCGCGCACACCTATTTACAAGAGTGTGAAAATGGAGATAAATCAGAAGTTTGAGTGCTTAGATATAAGGTGGCTCTGAAAAGAGCCCTTGTGTTAATTGAGTTTTTTCTGCATTTATAAGTAAGTACCGATGCAGAGTCTCATGTTACAGAGGAAGATTCTGTTTCCCTCATCCGTGAAATTAACACCATCTCTCCTATAGATGCCTTGCATGTTGTAACGCAAGTTGTTGTGGTAAATAGAACCCATGCTATAATCTCTGAGGAAAGCAGAAACAGATTTATTTACATGTTTCCTTGCTTTCTCAATTTGTGCACAATGTTGTTTGGACCAATTCCATTTCTGTCTTTGGCATATATTGGAATATACCAAGGCAGTTTGAGGAAAAAGTGTCATCAATTGTCGAAAGGTGTCTTTTAGAAGCATTTCCAGACCTACCTCAGTCAATGTGCCTAGATCGTTCCCACCACAGTGCACAATTATAAGGTCTGGTTCTGGGAATGCATAAAAGTTTTCACCAAAGGCATCAATTGGCGACATCTCAATCCTCTTTGGCCAATCCACGTTATCTGCACATTTGGTAAATCAAGGTTGGAAATTCGTCTGTTTACTGCATATTTTCCACTCCAGTGAATATAGCTGTGTCCTAAAAGCCAAACCTTCATTTTCAAGGCACATGCACTCGTACTCCGATGGGTTCTGGAAGTGGAATGGTAGTTAGAAGCTGAAAGTCAGGATAAAAAAATGGATGAGGCTTGGTGTGGTTGAAAAAATAAAAATGATTGGTTGATTGTAATACCTCAAGATTGAAGACTACTTTGCATGTTAATGTTTATGTAAAACGAAAAGTACTATTGGGTGTCAAAAAAATGACATGTAACAGAGCTGTGGATAGGCAGGTGTTTCTGGAGGGAAAACAGTCTTCTTAGTTTGATGTAGAACTTTGAGATATGAACTTTTGACCTGTGCCTTCAGCCAGGTGCAGAATGAGGTGTTACCATGGAAACAGCCAGAGAAGGCAGTGGGTGATGGGTGACCTTTTTGTGACAATGAAAATATTGTAAGGGACAAGCAACTGAAATGTAAATTTGATTTCAAAATTTTGCGGGAAGAAATATGATTGGTTGAAGAGACATATATTAGTCTGTATTGACAGGATATCTGTGCCATTGAATTTTGGTTGCAGTGATAGAAGCATTATTCAGAGTTCCGCAAACGAATATCTGTTTTGTGACTGTCACTGTTCTACATCGTACAAAGCATTGGTAAAGGTAAGTCTGTAACTGTTTGCTTTGTCATGTACTGTAAAATGTGGTTTAGTCACTAAAATTGGTTCATTTTCCTCACAGTCTCTGAGTAACCTCATTTTTGGCTGTCATAATGTCTTGTATTTTTAAAACTATTTTTCCATTTCGTTTCTTCACTCTTTATCGACATTATTTGTTTGCAATTATTAGTTTTACATTTTGCATAATAACTTTCAATAAGCTACATGGTGTTCAGTCATGTTCTTATGTAATCTTTTACTGTTAGTTTTTTAAATTAACTGTGAGTCAGAGACGAAACTGGAACAAAATTTTTTGGGGGGGGCAAATTAAAAAAATGTTGTTAGGCGAACTTGAATGTTTAATTAGTTGGCATAGTAAAGGTGCAGGGGCTTTTAGGAGGGGTAAAATAACTGCAAGGCCTACTTAACATTCAAATGGATGTTTATAGAGATGTGAAACGTTCAGGTGCGGCGGTGTGTGTACCTAGAATATATATGTTACCTTAGGCTGCTACACCAGACGGGAGGGGCGTGTGGGCCTGAAGTCCTGTGAATTTAATGGGAGTTGCGAGCCTTTCCTTCATATTCTTTCCAATGTAAATTATAGTTTTGTATATAATTTTGGGGAACAGCAAAAAATGGAAAGTAAAATATGTTTAATATAGAGAGTAATTATTTGTGTGATTTTGAAGCGTTTACATATAATGAGAGAAGTAGATTTTGAAGTGAAAAAATGGTATTAGCAGAGACACAGATAATGCAGATAGAGAGAGAAATGGTATATTACATGTGATACCGTCGTCAAAAAGTGCTAATGCTTAATGAATTCCTAAACTTTCTGTAAGACAACAAAATTACAGTTTGGTTTGTGGCCGTGGCCTGCACTGGTGGGGGTGGGGTGAGAGGGGGAGGTGGTCGAGTAAAATAAAATGAAAAGTTCTGACCATGAGGTTGTACACAGGTTTGTGTAGTACAAATGTGAAACCATCGACAAAAAGTGGCAATGATTAAGGTATTCATAAACTTTCTGTCAGACGACAAAATTACAGTGTGGTTTGTGGCCGCGGGCTGTACTGGTGGGGGTGGGGTTAGAGGGGGAGGTGGTCGAGTAAAATAAAATGAAAAGTTGTGACCATGAGGTTGTATACAGGTTCGTGTAGTAGAAATGTGAAATCGTCGACAAAAAGTGGTAATGATTAAGGTATTCATAAAGTTTCTGTCAGACGATAAAATTACAGTGTGGTTTGTGTCCGTGGCCTGCACTGGTGGGGGTGGGGTGAGAGGGGGAGGTGGTTGAGTAAAATAAAATGAAAAGTTCTGACCATGAAGTTGTACACAGGTTCGTGTAGTACAAATGTGAAACCGTTGTCAAAAAGTGGTAATGATTAAGGTATTCATAAACTTTCTGTCAGACGACAAAATTACAGTGTGGTTTGTGGCCGCGGCCTACACTGGTGGGGGTGGGGTGAGAGGGGGAGGTGGTCGAGTAAAATAAAATGAAAAGTTCTGACCATGAGGTTGTACACAGGTTCGTGTAGTACAAATGTGAAACCGTCGTCAAAAAGTGGTAATGATTAAGGTATTCATAAACTTTCTGTCAGACGACAAAATTACAGTGTGGTTTGTGGCCGCAGCCTGCACTGGTGAGGGTGGGGTGATAGGGGGAGGTGGTCGAGTAAAATAAAATGAAAAGTTCTGACCATGAGGTTGTACACAGGTTCGTGTAGTATAAATGTGAAACCGTCGTCAAAAAGTGGTAATGATTAAGGTATTCATAAACTTTCTGTCAGACGACAAAATTACAGTGTGGTTTGTGGCCGCGGCCTGCACTGGTGTGGGGTGGGGTGAGAGGGGGAGGTGGTTGAGTAAAATAAAATGAAAAGTTCTGACCATGAAGTTGTACACAGGTTCGTGTAGTACAAATGTGAAACCGTTGTCAAAAAGTGCTAATGCTTAATGAATTCCTAAACTTTCTGTAAGACGACAAAATTACAGTGTGGTTTGTGGCCGTGGCCTGCACTGGTGGGGGTGGGGTGAGAGGGGGAGGTGGTCGAGTAAAATAAAATGAAAAGTTCTGACCATGAGGTTGTACACAGGTTCGTGTAGTACAAATGTGAAACCGTCGACAAAAAGTGGCAATGATTAAGGTATTCATACATTTTCTGTCAGACGACAAAATTACAGTGTGGTTTGTGGCCGCGGGCTGCACTGGTGAGGGTGGGGTGAGAGGGGGAGGTGGTCGAGTAAAATAAAATGAAAAGTTGTGACCATGAGGTTGTATACAGGTTCGTGTAGTAGAAATGTGAAATCGTCGACAAAAAGTGGTAATGATTAAGGTATTCATAAAGTTTCTGTCAGACGATAAAATTACAGTGTGGTTTGTGTCCGTGGCCTGCACTGGTGGGGGTGGGGTGAGAGGGGGAGGTGGTTGAGTAAAATAAAATGAAAAGTTCTGACCATGAAGTTGTACACAGGTTCGTGTAGTACAAATGTAAAACCATTGTCAAAAAGTGGTAATGATTAAGGTATTCATAAACTTTCTGTCAGACGACAAAATTACAGTGTGGTTTGTGGCCGCGGCCTACACTGGTGGGGGTGGGGTGAGAGGGGGAGGTGGTCGAGTAAAATAAAATGAAAAGTTCTGACCATGAGGTTGTACACAGGTTCGTGTAGTATAAATGTGAAACCGTCGTCAAAAAGTGGTAATGATTAAGGTATTCATAAACTTTCTGTCAGACGACAAAATTACAGTGTGGTTTGTGGCCGCGGCCTGCACTGGTGGGTGTGGGGTGAGAGGGGGAGGTGGTTGAGTAAAATAAAATGAAAAGTTCTGACCATGAGGTTGTACACAGGTTCTTGTAGTATAAATGTGAAACCGTCGTCAAAAAAGTGGTAATGATTAAGGTATTCATAAACTTTCTGTCAGACGACAAAATTACAGTGTGGTTTGTGGCCGCGGCCTGCACTAGTGGGGGTGGGGTGAGAGGGGGAGGTGGTCGAGTAAAATAAAATGAAAAATTCTGACCATGAGGTTGTACACAGGTTTGTGCAGTACATGCCTTCATACATTGAGGTAGCAAACCGAGTATACAAATATCTCTCTCTCTCCTGCCGTTTGACTCCATCTTAATCTCCCTTCTGCTTTCCGTCTCCGTTGCCCTGTGTTATCTTACTGTGTGTGTGTCTGTCTGTGTCTGCCTTCAGTCCGGGCTGAGGAAGTTTTCTGTGCAGGCACAAACAGATAGTCGCATCAAAGTACTTGGAACTTTTCAAAAAAGTATTTATATAATTGAGATGCTTTTTTGAAGCGCTAGTGAATGTCTACTTTCACAATTACTGCTCGGTTGGGTCCACAGAGCAGAGGGTATGTCGTATTTCACTACTTAGTGCCTCTGCATCTGCACTCTGTTCTCTGGTGGCTGGCGGAGAAGTGTTTGTTATTGTGGAGATGAAAGCGTGATAAGTAGTGAAATACGACATAGCGTCTGGTCTGTAGAAGCGGGGGAGCAGTGATTAACACTGAGTCAAGCGGATCTGCGGCGGTGCTTGGTAACAGTAATAAATTATTTTTTTACAGACGTACAACTGTTTGCAAGGTGCGCGACCCACTAAGAAAGGGTTGACGGGCCGTCATAGGCCTGCGGGTTCTAGTATGAGTAAGTCAGGCCGACAAAAAAAAAAACATGAAGTTAGTACAGCTGAGGTTACGTGGAAAACACATGAATATTCTTTTAGTATACAATTATTTCAGTTGAGAATATGGATTAAAAGAGAGAACGTGTATATTTGAAATGTTTATTCGGAAATGCACTGTTTTGAAGGCAAGTCTCTTATCTAATACGAGTACAGACATTGCAAGAAACAAAGTAATCGGTATAGTCACTAGTACATAGAATACAAACGGTATAGTTGATGTAAAATGAATATGGTTTAGCAAAATTAATTGTACACTGTTATGAGGAAGTACATTATATTTTATTAAATCTAAGAAGGTGTCTTGCCTTTCAATTTAGGAACGATACATGAAAATGCTAGTGGTTAGACATCAGCTCATTAACAATCAGCTCTCTGCATGCGAAGCACTATCAAGTTTGTGTTATGCTATTGTGTAAGGAAAAAAAAAGGTGCCAAAAGCGAAAAGTTGGCTGGAGGTGCATGTATGTAATCTGTTGGAACGTTCGCAAATTAGTGTTGAGAAGAACTACTGTATTGACATATCTTTTGAAGGTTTCAGTATTCCATTTGAAATACAGCACGAAAAGTAATGGAAATATTAGTGAAAGAACATATTTTTCTCGTATGCATTAAAAATATTTCAGTTCATGGAAAACTAAAGGAGCAGAGGTGTGTGAGGCGGAAATAAGCAGTTCAAAGGAGAAATGGCGTTTACACTTATAAAATACTCATGCTATCTTTACACATTAATCAGGGCACATGTAGCATATATTAGCCAGTTTTGCTCCAAGTACGTTTGAAATAACATAAGATAAGATATGCAACAGAATTGTTGAGATTAGAGTTTAATAAAAACTTAAGTTCGAAATCGAGTAGCTGAGGATAAAAAAATGTAGTCCACATAAAACACAAAAATCTGACCAGCAGGAAATTATAATGTCCACTGTTAGTAAAGCCAATAGGTCTGTTGATGTAAAAAAAAAAAATCCAAGAAAACGTGAAAAAGATAGGGAGGCAAAACGAAATGTGGACGTCAATGGCTTGCATAAGAGTCATCCTACAATTGTGTAAGCGAAATAAGCAGCTACCGCTTCTAAAAGGAAGTCACTGTGATCATCCGAAAACATGTCAGCCATCCAATTGAAAAGAGGAAAACAACATTCATGGTCTTCTATTACCGGAGCCTCTAGTACTATCAGAGGGCAACTCGGTGGCTTTTTCTATGTAGCTGTGTGCCAAGAAATCTTGCGCCGCTGCGAATATATTCCAATGACCCAGAACTCCTTGTATCGCTGCAAAGGCCATAATCCCTCAGTTGGAACAAAGCTGTTCATGATCAATTAACGGATTCATGAGATGATTGTAAATCACTTCAGGAGGTACCAAGTTGCAGAGACATAAGTCCAGGGCCCACATGAAATCACAGCTCAGGCAATGAAATACAGGCTGCATACAGGTGAAATAGGAATATCGAAATGATAATCAATATGATGCACTCAAAGTCGAGAGTGGTAAGATGCCGTAGTACTGAAGCATCCTCTGGCGAAATAGTTCTAAGTGTTCCGGCTCGTTTGCGAAGACAGGAGGGACATCCATTTTGAAATAAACAAGATAGGAACACAAAAGTCGCAGCACTGGTAGTTCAACAGGAAGTCCAGAAAAATATGTCGCCGACTATGGAGTGAAGAGTAGCAGAATGACTTGAAATCATTTCTGGCAGACAAGTCACTAAACCATTGCTTAGTAGTTATAAAAAAAATAGGGCTGTCTTGAAGTGGAGGATGCGTTAAAAATTAAGGGAGTCACCTCAGAAAATTGTAAAGGAAGGTCACTATTTTATAAGGAATGCACTTCTCTGTGAATATTAGCTAAGTGAAAGAGATATGTTTGTGAACAGATGGTAGGGTAACTTGTTTTTGTGACAATAAGGCTGTTGTTCATGTCTTGTGATTCAAGGGCGGAATTCGCGGCCAGATGGAAACATCAAGGTTCACATGCGGGGGTAGATAAACTAAATTCTTAAAGGGAAGCATATGCAGAGTGATTATTACCGCGTAAGCTTTGCCGTTTAAAAAGTCATAGTAATTTTCATTACATGCAAAAAAAAATTACCACTGTTGAAGAATAAAGAAAAAGTCGGCATTATAGCAGGCACTGGTGGATCTTTGAAAAGACATGCAACATTACAGCGCTTCTAGTTAAATAAATCATGTGATTGAAAGTGCCTGCATGTGAACGACTAATTACATGTTTGAGTACAGTCATTTCTATAAAGATTTAGGGGCAGATTAACTTGCTCCGTGCGGCACTTTTGCTTCACTTGTCACATGTTAAAAGTGATGCTAAAGTGGCGTAAGGGGATTGTAAATCTGCCCGACATTTTTTTGCCGTCTCAGAGGCATTTGTAAGTGAAAGGGAGCGACTTAGTTTTATGACTGTAGGAGGTACTGAGCCGCTGGTATCTATTTATGTGAAGAAATTTATAGAATTTAAAGAGTGAAAAAACGGGAAAGGTAGACTAATTAATTTGTGCATTAGCCATGTTGCAGTTGTGGCTTCGGATACTAAAAAGGGAAAAGTGTTTAGGCGTTCAATGTGGAGCATTGAAAAAAAACGTGTGTTATGGAAAGCAAACGTGGTTTGAAAATGAAATGTAAATGTTTAAAGCAGGGGTTTCCAAAGCGGTCCTGGAGGGCCAGATGCATGCCAGATTTTAAAAATTACTACATGTTTTTCAATGGGGTTATCCAAAAAATATGGCATGGATCCGGCCCTTCAGAACCGGTTTGGAGACTCCTGGTTTAAAGAGAGAGGAGAAAATTAAGATAGTTTCAGGGCTTTAAGCTGGCCAGGCCTGTTCAAGTTTCAGCACAGGCAGTTTCTTAAAGGTAGCCTTGTTGTGTATTGGGCTGCACTTTTGAGGCCTGGCGTAGGCAGACTTTTTAGTTAAGTTGTGCAGCTATTAATCTGTGTCAAAGGTATTAGTACTTAGTTGCTGTAGGTATGATGTTACGTGTTGTACCATACCTATATGTAAAAAATTAGAGGGCAAAATTTACAATGTGGTTTGTGGCCGAGAGCTGAAATGGTGGGTGAGAGTTTAGAGGGGAAAGTGGTGGGGGTAAAGGGAAAAAAAGAGTTGTGATTTAAGATTTTGCAGAAGTTCTTGTAACAGATACTTTCTTACACTAAGTTAGTGGAGTCAGTATACATATATCTGTGTTGCTGTTTTTGTTTTCTCAACATACTGTTTTTGTGCTGTTTACTTTATACATTTTAGTGTGTCTGGCTCGCCCTCTGTATCTTTGTCTACTGTGCAGTTTTTCTGCATGTTGCCTATTGTTTGATTTTTACCGTTGCTGTCTCTTATACATTTTCTCTCTTTGCAGATGTTGTTCTCCCTCACATGGGCCTTTAAATATGAAGGACTTGCGCCACCGGTGCATCACTTTTAACATGGGAAAAAGTGACGTATCTGTGGCGCAAGGCTTTCATAAATGAGACGTTTTATATCTAATTCTTTTTGTTTCTCCTTGTCTCTTTGTGTTGGTTGTGGTTTTCACTATATTTATTCATTTCAGAGATTGTTTTATTTTTGGCCTGAAAGCACTCTTACCTTCACTGTCCCTTGTGATATCGCTGTCCTTCTCGTGCTCTTTTTGTATGCTTCTCTGTGTCCTGTTCTCAGTCTTCCTCCTAGATTGTCTGTATGGTGGTGTATATCTCTTTTCCTCTTATTCACTCTTCTTCTCTCCATCTTTCTCTCTCTTCTGCTTTGTTTGTCCATCTCTGTGTTCCTTCTGCTCTCTCTCACCCTATTGTAGTGTTTGCCTGCTGTCCTCTCTGTCTCTGTACCTCCTGTCTTTTGTCTTCTTTGTTCTTTGTCTGTTATTTCTATTTTGTGACTCAGTCTGTATGGTCATCTTTTTCTTTATTGTACCTTCCCTTTGTTTCTTGACTTTTTAGTGGTGGTGTTATTTTTCTGCCTATCTGTTTGTGCTTTGAATGCTAGTTTGTCTCTTTATGTTCCTCTTCCTGCTACTGTCTCTCTCTTTCCTGTAGTCTGTATCTCTCTTGTCCTGTATCTATTTTGTACTCTATATTTGGTATTTTATTTTATATTTAGTTAGGTCATGTGTTAAATAAACAATTATTGAACTTAGTTAGGCATTAGGATATCTAATGGTAGAGAATCTTGGGGAATGTATCTGTTATGCTTGCTCTTTGCTACAATGGCTCTATGTTGTGTAATAAATATGTCTGTAATATGTTAATTAAATTTTATTATTTTCTTTTTTATAGTGTTTGGTGCAGAACAGCATAACCTGCCTTCTACTTCACTGAATTTCAGAAATTATATTCTTTTTTTCAGGTGAGTTGGTAT
The DNA here is from genome assembly GCF_964263255.1 of Lissotriton vulgaris. Classification (NCBI taxonomy): domain Eukaryota; kingdom Metazoa; phylum Chordata; class Amphibia; order Caudata; family Salamandridae; genus Lissotriton; species Lissotriton vulgaris. Next base: position 957,523,508 of record NC_141694.1, read on the forward strand.
TTTTGAAAGGCAATTTTTTTGGGTGCACATTAAAATAATAAAGAAGATTTTTTAAAATATTTGTAAAATTTCGGTTTGGACCATGATTTTATCTTCTATTTTTCCCATGTCTGTATCTGCTTGTACTAGATATGTATTTTGAGATATTTTTCCACTGACAGTTGAAATTATCTTTTTATGGGCCTGGTGCATGTGTTCTTTTTGATGGAGTTCAGGTTTACGTATCATTTGAGTATAATTCTTTCCGGTTTCCATGAAATAATTCTTGCGAAGTGTTCATTATTTTTGAAATCATGCTGTATTATCTTTGGCAGTCTTTTTTCTTCAATTACAGAGGGGTATTATGATATGGCTCTTGGTGTGATGGGCATCTTTCCTGCATATCTCTGACTGTACTATCTATAGGCACTGTTTTACATATATTTGCTGAGCTTTATTATGATGTGGTTCTTCATGGTTAGCATGAAATTTTGTATATGCTATGAAATTCACATGCTGAGTATGCTGTTCAAACATAAAAGCAACTGTCTCTGTGGGAAGTAGTAATCTGTTAAGTGAATGTTATGGTTTGTACAATGTGAGCCTTCTCTTCAGAGTGTATATAGTTTGAATAGCACTTTGTAGTGGTGAACTCAAAAAATGGATCTCTAACAATTAATTATAAAGTGTATCAATATTTCTGATATCTAGAAAATCTAAAAACAAATTTTACAGTAAAATGTATTTTTACAGCAGTAATTATTTAATGCAAAAAAAGTATCAGTGTTAATGTTTAGGGTTATACTGCCAATTTGTTTTCAAAACAAGAGGAAGGTGCTATCTTAATATATGTAGTTACTAGGTTAGAAATTATAAAAATATATGTAGTTTAAAAATTAGTAAAGTTACTTTTAAGTTATATATTTATGAAAAAGATATAATTTAGTCTTTATATTTTTTTTAAAGGATACAGAAGATCAAACAGAATATAGAGATGGAGAATTATTCTCAAGAAAAAGAAATTCATTTTGAAATGATAAATGAACTGATGGACGAGTTATTAGAAGCTGTGTTTCAGGAGGAAATACAAAATGAAAATGATGATTTTATGGACATTTCCTTGGACTCTGCCTACTTAGAGATGGTGGAAGGGGATGAGGACTATGAATTACAAGAAGTCCCTGATGACGATATGCTGGAAGTTCTATTAAATTATGAACTTTTAAATGAATAAAATTATTTTTCATAGTAAAGCATTCTTGAAGACAGTTTTCTTGTCCTCTTCGTCGTTCATCTGCTTTATGAGAGTGATAAGACATGTTCTCATGAAGTGTAAAAGAGATTGCAGTAAAAAAGATTAAAGCACTAGGATGACCGATAGTTCTTGAAAAAAGTGTACTGTTTGTATGATTTAAAAAATTAGAATTAGAAAATACGTCTATAATGTTAACACAGCTATGGACTGTCATAAATTTAGAACCAACATTCACTACAGGATTTCCTACTCTGTTCAGAGACTTTTTCTTTGTCTTTATTCTACTTAGAAAATGAATACGTGGTTTTAATTTGTACGTTATATGCTGGTAGCCAACTATAATATTTGTTATGTTTGTGTTTTACAGATTGTCATTTTCATCAAAAACGTAAATAACTATGCCGACCAGAAGTGAAAAAAGAAAGCTCTATAAACGGACATACAATTTGAAGAAGAAAGAAATTCAAGAATTATCAAAACAACAAAGGACGGATAAAAAGAAGAGTGCTCCTGGTAAGAAAACCAAAGCTTTTTTAAGAAGATTATTTCAAAGGAAAACTGTTATCAATAACGTTGAAAAGGAAAAAGAGTTATCAGTATCGAGAAGGAGAAATGGAACAAAACATAAAAATGTTTCTGGAATCAGCAGAGAGGAAAATCTTTATAGTAAAACTCGGACGAATCAGTTTACGCAAATCAGGAAGCGTATGTTTTATAACAGAGTAGTTTCGAATTTATTAAAAAAGGAGAAAGTTTGTAAGAGAAGATCTGCTTTTTATAAGAAGAAAGAACAAATAGAGGGTATTGTTCAGCGCGCGTTTGAGACAAAAAGAAAATTATTTATTTTAGTACTTAATAGAATAAATACACTAAATAAGGCAATCCGAGTTTTAAAAGCTAAAAGTAAATGGAAGAGACACATAAATAGAAGTAATTTTTCTGGGAAAGTGGATGCATACTTCAACTTCCGAGCCATTTTTTAATGAATAGAGTTACTTTTAAAGTAACGATTTGTTGCATGCAGTTGACACCAGTGGTCGAGCATATGAGGTGAAGGGTGGTTGTGTAATTGAGAAAGAGAAAATTGTGGTTAGAAATGCAGAAGAGGTGATGGCTGGAGAAGATTTAGAGGGACGTCCTAATATTCCTGTTTACAGTTGGAATTGTAGTAGCATTTGTAGTGTACGACAGGATTCAATTGATTTCTTTCACAATTTCTTACGTAAGTACAGTAAAGAGAGTCTTAAAAAAAATTGTAATGTTGCAAAAATTAGATCATTGCAGAGTGCGAGAAAAAATAGGTCTGCAAGGTCATTCTCTGGCTTGTCTTTCCAAAAAAATATGCCAGAGTGTGTTTCATCACTTCAGGATGTTAGCAGTACATCATACCAAAATGAGAAAATTAGTGAGAAAGTTGTATTATGCAAAAAGTCCAGCACTTAAACTTAAACCGTTAAATAGTACTCTTTTGCATGGATGTGAATTAGATGTTAAGAAGATTTGTGCAGAAATTGAGGTAAGTTATTTTGGTCCAGAGGAAGATAATGCAGAAACTGATATAATTATAGAAGGAAATGTGTTACAAAATGTTGTAAATGTTAATATTGAAAATTTTGAACAGGAAATAACAAAGTTTAAGGTTATTGCAGGTGAGAAACCAAATTTTCCTTGTGTCTGTTGTCGACGCATTCATTACAAAAGTCAAACTAGGTTAGTTGATTTATATTTAAAAAGTGAAAATGAAAGTAATAGTCAATGGAAAGATTTTGCAACTTATTTGTTGGTGGAAAACTATTTTGATTTGGGTTTTGAGCAACGTATTTGTAAATATTGTTATAATAAATTAAATGAAAATAGAATGCCTGCTAAAGCTGTCCATAATAATCTTGAGTTGATAAATATTCCATTGGAACTGATGGATTTAAATACTTATGAGACTATTCTGATTCAATGTGTACATCCTTTTCAGGCTATTGTTCGTATGGAGCCTAAGACTGGCAAATTAAATCCTTCAGATTTACAAAGAGGATTAAAGGGTAGAGTTGTATATTTGCCACTTGATTTAAAAAAACATATGGAAACAATTGGTGTTGAAAATGTAGAAGAGGAACCTCTAGTTATTCTAGTTAATGGTGTACCTACAAAGAGTAAGAAAATCTGGCAAGATTTAGTGGATGTTAGAAAAGTCAAAAAGGCAACGATGTATTTAGTCCAAAACAATAAGTACTATAAAGATGTATACGTAGAAGAAGAAGAAGTAAGTGAAGAAGAGGACAATGATTTGTCTATTGGACAAATTGAAAAAGTTGACTTATCTAGAAGTGAAGAAATTTATGAGCATTACAGTGTTCATCCACTGCATTCCAAAGAAGCAATAGGGAATGCTATTGAATTATTTCAGATAAAAAAAGCAAAAGGAAATCCTATTAGTGTATGAGAAGAAAGTTTGGAAGGTCATTGTTTTCCACAGTTATTCCCTACAGGTGAAGGTACACGATATGACGATCGACCTATGCAGATTCCTGCATCTGAGTACCGGACAACAAGATTATATGCAGAAGATCCGAGGTTTCGCCAATGCATTCCATATTTGTTTCATCTTCTGTTTGAGAGTGACTTATCTGGTCTGTCTTATGCAGTAAACCATATCTTAAAAAGTGGAGTTCATCTGCAAAATATTTCAGCAAAGGAATTTATGGATAAAGTGCAACAGAAAGATAGTGTTTTGGATTCACACCTAATTAATTTAATGGCTTGTAAGCGTGGTACTAATGAGTATTGGTACCGTCGTCATGGAGATTTGAAGGGCATGCTTAGAAACTTAGGAGCACCTACATGGTTTTTAACTCCAAGCTGTGCAGAGTATGCTTGGGAAGATTTACTTGAATTTCTTCGGGAGGCGAATGCAAACATAGAAAATATAAACTACAAGACACCTGGAGAACTGTGTTCGTTAGATCCGGTTAATGTTTGCAGATATTTTAATCATAGATTTGAAGCTATGATGTCTTTCATTACAAACAAGAAAAATCCGCCTCTTGGTGAAGTACTGGATTTCTTTTGGAGAAAAGAATATCAAGCAAGAGGTGCTCCTCATATTCATATGTTGTTATGGATCAAGGATGCTCCTAAATTTGGAACAGACTCGGATGAGACTGTACTGCCTTTTATTGAACAGTATGCTACTTGTGACATACCTAATAGTACAACTGATAAGGACTTAAGAGGAAAAGTGTTACGCTTTCAAAGTCATCGTTGTGAAAAATATTGTCGGCGAAAATTCAAATCAAACAGTAAATTCTACACCAAATGCCGTTTTGGATTTGCACGACCGGTACTTTCAAAAGGAAGAGTCAACAATTTGATGTCATCTTTGCGACATAACATCAGAAGAAGGTCACCTAAAAATACGTACAATTTAAGAAGAGGTGAAGAATCCAAATATATAAATGACTATAACCCAGTCATTTTGTCCATGTGGAATGCTAACATGGACATTCAATATGTTGCAGACAACTCTATTGCTGTGGCTCGATATGTAACGACTTACATCACGAAATCTGAAAAGACGGAACTGAAGGAGATGTGGGAAGACATTTCTCATGAAAAGAGCTTAGCAAGAAATTGTATACGTACAGTTTGAAGATGTTGTCTCATCGAGAAATTGGAGCATATGAATGTTGTGATCGGTTATAATCAGCAAGTCTTTATGCAAAATCAAGGACTATTCTCTGGGTGAGTTTGGGTCTTGCAGAAACACGAAACTGTGTTCTGAAACCTGTGCAAGAAATTGAATATTTAGCCCAGAAAGAACCAAACAGTACAGACATTCTGAAAACAAATATGTTGGATACATACTATCCAAATAGAAGTACTCTGCTTGAAAACATTTGTCTGTATGAAATACTTCAAAACTACACTTTTAAAAGGAATATTGCAGAGAATATTGATAAAGGTCTACACGCTGTAATTGGACATGAAGGATGTCTGGTGAAACAAAGAAAAGGACACTTGATTAATCATCGAAAACTGAGTTGCGATACACCTGACAAAAGAGAATTTTACTATTTTGCTCTTTTGCAACTATTTAAACCATGGCGTACAGAAGAGGAACTACTTGGTGACTTTGATAGTTATGAAGATTCATTCAACGCATCTAAAAGTAGTATCGAATGTCCTGTTTTTAGTAATTATCTCCAAATGTTGAATGATGAAATAGAGCAAGAAGCAACAATTGCAGCGGAGATTGCTAGAGATAGTTCACAAGGTAGTCAAAGTTCGGCTTCATTAAGTCAAGATCCACTGGGACAAACAATTATCCAAAATGAAGCAGCCACTGCCATGGATGAGGTGGAAAGAGCAATGCAGCAAGGTCAAGAGGAAGTAATAAACTTAGAAGAATTAAAGAAGCAATTTAATCTTGAGCAAAGACAGATATATGATGAAGTGACAGAGCACATTGAGCATGGCTTTCGTCATGAGAAAAAAGATTGCTCATGTATGTAATTTTAACCTATTCGACTATATGTAAGTGGAGAAGCTGGAACTGGTAAAAGTTTCCTAATTAAAGGAACTACTACATATCTACAGCAAAGAACTCAGTCAACACTGTCGTGTGTTGTTACTGCTCCAACTGGATTGGCAGCACATAATATTAAAGGTATTACTTTACATCGTTTACTGATGCTGCCATTTGAACATGAAAATAAATTACAATATCACAAGCTATCTGGAGAAGCTTGTTTTGAAGTTTCTAGAGTCCTTAAAAAAATGAAACTTCTTATTATTGATGAGGTAAGCATGGTATCCAATTTAATGCTTGCTTTTGTGCATTTAAGAATGCAACAGATACTTAAGACAGAATATGATGTGTTATTTGGAGGTAAATGTCATAGTTTTTGGAGATCTACTGCAGCTAACTCCTGTGAAAGGACAACCTGTATTTGAAACTGTTACGCATGAGGAGACCAGAAAGTGCCTGGGCAGTATTGGAAATGTTAATATATGGTCACATTTCAAATATACTGAACTGATTCAAAATATGCGACAGGCAAAGGATACTAAATATGGAAATATTCTTCAAGATATAAGGATTGGAAAACTAACTGAAGATGCGAAAGACACTCTACGAACACGATTACTTTCCAAGCTGTTTCCTAATGAAGATAATGTACCTGAGAAAATATATAGTAAAGAGGTAGCAGGATAAGTCAGTCATATGCTTGATGCCAACTCTTAAAGAATGTTCAGTTTTTAAAGAGAAAATGTTGAATTTAGAAAATCAAGAAATTAAGAAACTGGAAGCTAAAGATAGAATAGAGCATGAAGGTAGTACTATTGTTTTGTCTGAAAAGTTGAAGTTAAAATTGGATTCTCTTCAGAAATCTATATCTAAAACTGCTGGCTTAGAGAAAAATCTGTATGTATGTTTAAATTGTCGGATAATTTTACGGAGAAATTTACATGTAGAAAGAGGATTGGTAAATGGAGCAATGGGTAATGTTGTTGGTTTTGTCAATTACACAAATAGAGATGAGATTGAATTTTTAAGAATTAAATTTGATGGAATTGAGGAAGTTCAACAAATTAGTCGCTGTTCAACTCGTTTTTTGCTTGTGAAAGACTTATATGTCCGTCGGAAGCAATTTCCAATTTGTTTGCATTATGCAGTGACTATTCACAAATCGCAAGGTTTAAGTGTAGATTGTGCTTTGGTAAATATTGGAAGCACTGTATTCAAAGAGGGTATGGCGTATGTTGCTTTATCGCGAGTGAGAGCTTTATGTGGACTTTATCTAACTGATTATGATGAGACAAAGATTAGTGCAGATTTAAATTGTGTGAAGGAGTATAATAGGTTAAGAAGAGAATATGCTCCAAGTATATCTCAGTATCCTTTAAATGAAAGGCGTATGGTTGGTCAGAAAAGGAGAAATTAGGAAAAATGTGCCGAAGTAGTCGAGAAACGAAGAAAAAAAGATGTAGCTGTCGTTGGTAGGCGTAAGACAAAGCTTAGAATTTAAGAGATTGTTGGATTTAAGTTTGAAAACAGGTCTGGTGTCAACTGCTATGCAAATGTAGTAGTTAATGTTGTTTTTTTTCTAAAAAATGTTAAGCAACAGATTGTACAAAATCGGGAGCAAACATTTTGTTGTTCATTAAATTCTGTATTTGAAAAATGTAGCAGTGGTGATAGTGAAGTAGCAAGTGTTTCAGAACTAAGGAATGTTTTAGACATATGTGCAGGACTAAATCAATTTTCTCAGAATATTCAGCAAGATTGTCAGGAATTTATTATGTATATGTTTACAGTTTTGGAAGATGAAGGTGTGGATATTGATAGTCTTTTTGGCCTTTCTTATAAATGGGAACATAAGTGTGATAATTGCTCATTTTCAAGTATTACTGATATACACAGTGAAAGATTTATATATTTAACATTACCAGACTGTAAAGAAGTGTCTTTTAATAAACTAGTTAAAGATGCGCATCAGAACATGGTCTGTTCTCAATGTAAGTCTGAAATGTTATCAACTTTATTTATCCACAGATATGGACAATATGTAATTTTAATGTTTCAACGACGCAGAGCTGATGGGAGTAAATTGTCAACTTTAATTAAAAATTTTGTGGCTTCTCAAGTATCTATTTCTAGAAGAACATTTGTAACTGTAGCCATTATTTTTCATGAAGGGCCATCAACATCATCAGGACATTACACAGCTTATTTGAAGTGTCCAACAGGCTGGACGCTTTGCAATGATAGTCAATTGACTTTTAAGAAACGTTTGCCTTTTGCCTTAACTAACTCCTATCTGCCATTTTTGCAACCCAAATTTCAGTAATATGACTTGGTGTAGGAAGATTAATACTGTAAAGATATGAAACTCTGTTGTTTAGAAATATCATGTGACTGAGGGTGTGCAAATCTAGAAATGAAATTTGTATTTGGCATAGTGATAGCATCAGGTACAAGTTTACTTAATGTTTGATGGTACAGAAACACGTTACAAATTTTAACTGGAAAGATTCAGAAAAGAATAGATAAAACTAAGATTAAGAAATTTCAGAAAATAACTACTTAACTCATAGTATTTGGCCACGCGGAAAAATATGAGACAACAAAATGAGTACTTCAGATAATTATTTTTGAACATATATGGACGCAAGTTTTTGGAGAGGTAATTAAAAGATAACGAGTTAACTTATACAATTTGGCCACGCGGAAAGGTATGAGAGAAGAAAATGTGTACTTAAGATTTTTAAAGAAGATACTTGCACGGGGCTTTGTTGAGATATATTTAAAAATAGGTCGTATAGTTTAATTAGTTTGTAACTGTGGAAGATGTAGTGTGCTTACTCAAGAAATTGCGAATTTGAGAAAAACATTTAAGACATGTTTTTTTCAGGTATTTATATTATGTATGGAAATTTTGTATGGGTTTTTTAAACACAATCATTTTGATTGTGTTTTTCTTCCCCCGCTGTTATATGATGATTAATATTGAAATCACTGTTTATAGTGAAAATCAATGTATTCTGAGGACAGCAAAAATAAACCATGTAATATGTTGTTTAAGTTATTTTGTTACATTGAATTTAGAAATATGTATTATAACAGATTTTTTTACTGTCTTCCACAGATATTACATTTATAAGGTAAGTACAACTAATAACATCCGAGAGTTTTGTCTGTCTCTCTCTTATTCTTATTGTTTTGATCTCCTTCCTTTCTCGGTACTGTTTAGTCATACTTATTCCGTTTAACTCATTCACATTTTGTGTTGTTTAATTTTTTCCCTGTTTCTGTAACATCTTTTCTGTCACTATCTTATTCAGTCTATCTATCTCTTCAGTTTGTTTCTACTGTTGTCTCATGGTGACTCACCCTTATTGACCTTGCATCACCTTTGTTTCTAGAATCTTAATTTGTTTGTCTTATTGTATCTAATATTTGTTCCCTTACTTTGCTTTCATTAATTATGCTCAATTCTTACACTTAAATGTAAAGCACCTCACTTATGAAAGCCTTGCACCACCGATGCACCAATTTTTGCCATGTTAAAAGTGACGCATGGGCGGCGCAAGGCCTTCATAAATAAGGCCCATACTTTACTTCTCTTACCGTACTTTATTTCTATTTATATGTGTCTTGCAGTGCTTGTCTATTTGTACTCCGTTTACTTTCTGTTACTCACCCTTTTTCACTCTGTTTCTCTTACTGTTTTTCCTTTATTTTATTTATCTCCTTAAGATATTCCTGTACTCTTACTGTGTTTCTTTAAGAGACTGTTTACTTCGTGTACTATCACTGATCATATTTTTTTTTCTCTCTTTACTTTCGTTTCGACACTCATTCCTTCAGTGCTATTATCTCTTTTAATTAATTATGTTACTTATTGATTTATATACTAGACATTCTGACTCTGTCTCTTTCTCTTTCTCTCTCCCTATGTCTTTTTTTCTTTTACTTTCTGTTTCATTCACTCCTACTTTTTTTGTTTTATGAAATGTAGATTATAATCCTATTTTCACTTTTCTACCACAGATACTATGTTTTTAAAAGAAATTTACTTTTACTTTTTACTATTTCTTAGGTAAGTATAAAAAATAAAGAAACTTATCCATCACTGTGTCATTTCTTTGTCTATCCTGGTTATAGCAGTGTCATGTTTAATATAAGCACTTCCACACAGGTTTGAGTGCATTGTCATAAGGAGTGCCTTAAAAGTGATTTAATGAAATCAGCGACATTTCACTGAGTGAGTTCAGCAACATTGATATATGAAAACATTGGTGGTAAATGATATTAAATGTTAAATGGTGTTCTTTCCAGGATTTTAATCCTTTGCTGCAGTGGCAATTCCGCCTCAGCGTTAGGGGGGCGGGAGGCTGAGTGGCGCTCGCATGCTCATGATGGAGCCACTCCTTCACGAGCCACGGTTGAGCTGTGCTCATGACAGAGCGGTTCTGTCATGGCCCTGCTCAGTCAATAGAACGCGCCGCGCAGGCACAAAATCAGTGCTGCGCAAGCGCAGCGGCAAGGCCATGACAAAACCGCTCCGTTATGAGGACAGCTCAGGTGATGCTCATGACGGAGCGGCTCTGTCATGAGCATGGGAGGAGTTAAGAGGTGTTAAAAAAACTGGGGGGTCTCTTCAAAGAGAGTGTTGGTTGTAATTTAGAGGGCACTTTAAAACACATAGGGGCAGATTTATGATGATCTTGCGTCTCTTTGCGCCACAATTTCGTCACTTTATTTGATGCAATGATGGTGGAAATAATGCGCCATATTTACAATGTGATGCATCTAGGAGATACGTCACGTTGTAAAGCCCTGCACCATAAGGAAGTGTTCCTGTGAGGAGGGGGGGGCCTTCCTGTGTAGGAACGCCTCCTGAAAGTGGCTGAGGGAAATCTATGAGATTTCACTCAGTCACTTTCAGGCCCATACTGCTTCAAAACTCTGCATGTGCTTCAAGCAGGCGTAGGTCTTGACGCAGCATTGTGAATATGGGGCACTCCTGAGACTTGCTGGAGCTGCGTTACACTTGCGACGCAACTCTAGCAATGTATCACCTTTCCGGCACAGATGCGTTACGCATCTGTGCTGTTTTTGCACCATGGTGCGCCACATTATAAATGTGGCGCACCATGGGTGGCGGAGCAGTGGCATACTGTGGCGCATATTAACTGGTGCATCCCTGGGGATGAACCAGTTAACATAAATCTGCCCCATAGGTTAAAAATCTGCGCTTAGTAGAGTGTTGGGCCTTTGTAGTGTTATGTTTTTTCTGTCATTCTATGTAGATATGTAATATTGCAAGTTTTTTGTCAGGAAAAAGAAGCCATGACTATTGGCTTTGCGAATGATTGCAAGATTCTTAAAATAAAAAAGCAGCAACCATGGCATTGTTCAATATAGTATTGTAAATACTTATGTTCAAGAATGATGAGAGAGTAAAAGAAGGTTAACCTGATCTTTTAAAATTATTCACAGGCTTCTTTAAAGGAAGTGTTCTATATGATTGTAGCGTGGGTGTTTCACTTTTTTATACCTAACACAATCCATTCTGTATGCTGTAGCAGGAGGAGTACTACATACTTGAATATTCTTTAGTGCTTATTCTCATTTACTAAGTGGTAATGAGACCGAAACAGAACTTCAATGGACGGGAGGGGCTGCTCCTGTGCTCCTGGAGGACTGCGAGGCCGCTGCAGCAGTGGGAGTGAGGCCTCTCAGAGGGGAGCAGCGCAGCTCCTTTTGATGGCCACAATTACAGATAACAGGGTAGGGATGTCCGTGGAATTTACGGACGGTTAGTCAGTCTACAGTGTGGGCGGCGCCCCTGGCACCTCATTACGGCGCACAGGGGAGCCGCGTTGCACAGTTTGAGAATCAGAGACTTAGGAGATAAACCTTCATAATAGCAAGGCTTCTAAGCGATAAAAATCGCCGCAGCTCGGCGTTGTAAATATCGACGGTATGGGTGGAATTTTCCACGGTGTTAGTGCTTTAATATCAATGAGAACACATATGTTATAGAAAATGCTGTAACAGCCGCAGTACTTAACATTATCGCGTGAAAACAAACGTTATTTTCACACAGTAATGTGTGCCTTGTAATTAGGGGACGGGGTGGATTTAGTTTTATTTTCTACACTCTTATGTTAACGATGTCGAATGTTTGATTAGAGCAGGCTTTAACAGTTCTGCGATAAACTAGTTTATTCCACCTCTTTTTCTTGCAACGCCTCTTTTTGTGTTAGGGTGTTTTGCCCTCCAACCACATTTTGCATGTGCTTTGACGTACGCCCACTTTGCATGTCAGTAACTTACTGTACGCAACATATGCAAAGTGGTCTTACGGCAGGCGATGTAATGCCGTTTTCAAGAAGGTGCAGCGGAATACTTTCAAGGATAGGTAAAACATTAACGCCGCTTTTATCTGTAGAAAGCTGCACATATAGCGGCGATAACGGCGTTGATAATATGCTCTATGAATTGCAATCGAATCTAATGTTAGATGTAAAGACAAGTAACGTAGGTTTCGGTTGCAATTCATAGATCATATTATGAAGGCTATTATTGTCGTTTTATCGGCAGTGTCCTGTCGATGAAACCGACGATAATGTATTACCTCTCCTTCATAATATTTCTGAAGTATCGTCGCTTTTTTGCATAATTGTCCTGAAAAAAAGCGTCGATACTTCAGCTTGTGAATAGAGCTCTTTTTGGTACAATGAGTTAAATCTGAGAAGAACTTTTTTTTTTGTTTTTTTTTAAACAAGTGTTATATTGTTTTTGATTTTAAAAAACTTGCACCAACATTTTCAACTGTAAAACTGTGACACAGGATCAAAATGAAATGAAAAAATTATCTTTTGTCGGAGCATTGATGAGTCTCAATTTTTATTTTAATAAGATTGAGGCTCTGCTCTCCGTACAGAAGAATTTCTCCACACTCGTTGCATTTCATATGCACCTTTGCCAAATATGGTCTCAAGTCCATCTCTGCACTGGATGTAGATACAGGTCATCGACCAGAAGATGTGCTGGCCACCTCTGATGGTAGTTGCGTGGCCAGAGCTCTTGTTGATGCCTGTGCAAATTGCACAGGGTGCACTTGTTTTACATGCCTCATCATGGTATGTATGGAAAAGGAATACTTTTTGGACGGATTTCCTCTTGAGAGAACTGCGTCACATATTGTGCAAGTTATTTTTGGCGCATTCACTTTTTTTTTATCCTTAGGATAAGTGAAAAATTGCTAGATGAAAGATTCTTTCTTTTTTCTTAAAGGTAGTCGATCATTTCCTTCAGATTCGGAAGACGAATTTGGAGCGGCAGCCATTTCATCAAAGTCTTCAGAAAGATGTAAGACGTTGTTCTCCCTTGAGAGTACAAAAGATAGTGAGGGAAGTGGGTGGAGTGGTCCGTGAACATTCCAGAATAGAAACTACTAAGAACCAATTGGAAGTGTTGTTTTCGAGTCACATGACTTCACATACGCGCATTAGAACGTGTACGTGCTGAGGGAGGGAGGTGGATGGAATCTGTGAAAATTCCAGAACCGAAACTACTAAGAAGCAATTGGAAATGTTGTTTTCAAGTCACATGACTTCACATGCGCGTATCAGGACGTGTACGCGGTGACAGTATCTGGTCACGTACGTCATTTGGAAGTAGCGGTCTAATTCAGTGACGTTTCAAAACGTGAAAAGGAGTAAACCTAAACACATCCTGATTTTGTACATCTTCTGAGGGGGATTCAAGCATACAATTGTTAAAGTATAAAACCTTTTATGTTTTTGAAAAAATACCGGGGTGTGTGCATCCGGTCACGCACGAAAGTTTAAAAAGACATTCGGCTCCATTTACTGAAAAGTTTCATAACAATAAAAAAGAAGGCTAGGTACAGTCTCTTTGACGTACTATACGTTCTTTGAGGGGTCTATGAAGAAACTCAATGAGTTGGAATTGCAATGTTTTGTCGAAATATATAGGAGGGTGCGCGCACCCGATCACGCACGAAAGTTTAGAAAGGCGCTGTCCATTTACTGACAAATTTCAATACGTTCAAAATAAGGCAAGGTGCAGAGGGTGCGTGCACCGGGTCGCGCACGAAAGTTTACAAAGGCGATCTCCATTTACTGACAAATTTCAATATGTTCAAAATAAGGCAAGGTAGAGACTTTCTAATCCAGTACCGCTTTACAAGGAGTCTCTATACAACTCTGACAGTCAAGAAAACTGTTTCTTTCCAAAAAAAATATTTGCAGAAATTCATTGACAAAACTATAGCTTGCATTCACTATATAGTTCAAAATTAGCATTTAAAAAACCTATGAAATTCACAGAAAAAACCATAGGTTTTAAACCTGTTATAGTTAGGAAGTAGCATTCAAAAAACCTATGAAATTCACTGAAAAAACCATAGGTTTTAAACCTGTTATAGTTAGGAAGTAGCATTCAAAAAACATATGAAATTCACTGAAAAAACCCTAGGTTTGACACATGTTATAGTTAACTAGACATTTTACTCATATAAAACCAATGAAATTCCCCCGTTATAGTTACTTCAGCTAACTATAACTTGCGCGCCCGCAATGCACTGCTGATGATGTTACATATTACATCACTCATCACATGGTTAGTGACATCACTCTTGACATCACTGATAACATCTAACATCTCACATATGCTGCCTACAACATATAGGAATACTATGTCACTGATTATTGCATGTATGCAATATGTAAAATCTCCTAATGTAGCATATTAACACTTAGACACTGAGACAATCGTGGTAATAATAAAGAAACAATAACCTATACAGATATAATGTATCAGTGATATAGTTACTCATCAACACATTCAGCCACTAAAATAGAAACTGATAGATAGACACAGATATGTATATATTTAAATATTACTCAGTAACCCATGTATTCATTAAGATATATTTAATCAGTCAGTTATAGAATCTATTTTTCACCAAAAAAATAACCGTTTATACACTTATATACTACATTTTTGTTAAACCAACTTTCAGATCTACATATATAAAATATATGTATTTTTAAAAACTAACCCATTTAATAGATGATGTCATGAGTGATGTGATGTGTGACATCATCAGCAGTGCATTGAGGGCGCGCGAGTTATAGTTAGCTGAAGTAACTATAACGGGGGAATTTCATTGGTTTTATATGAGTAAAATGTCTAGTTAACTATAACATGTGTCAAACCTGTGGTTTTTTCAGTGAATATATATCTATATATAAAGTTTAGGTGGAAAGCAGCTCCTGTTAGAGCACTCCCAACACCAGCGACACTATAGATCTGCTCACCTCAAATGGCTGTTTTTCTATCAAAGTTTTTATGCATAGAACTAGCACAGAGCCATCCACACCAAGTTAGAAAAGGACAACGTCTTTAGCCATTTCTACAGCAAAGTCTACAGCATAGGACTAGCACAGTGCTGTCCTTGCTGAGCTGTAAAATGACAAAAGCCATTTATCACTCCAGGCACAGTATTACTGCTTTGAGTTGGTAAAATACCAACTCAAGCCAACCTAAAATGAGTAAAAGCAACCCCTGACACAGTGTTTTGCTCTAATTAGAGCTCTTCAGAGAAGTATAGCTTTGTCCAGACAAAAGGGAGCACCCAGTATAAGTCAAAACAAAACCCTTTCAGGCATAGAGTGTCGCATAAATTATGCAAAAAAGAAGGAGAGAACACTGGGTAGTTCTCCAGTTTAGGTGGAAAGCAGCTCCTGTTAGAGTATTCTCAACACCAGCGACACTCTAGATCTGCTCACCTCAAATGTCTGTTTTTCTATCAAAGTTTTTAAGCATAGGATTAGCACAGTGCCATCCACGCTGAGATAGAAAAGGACAAAGTATTTGCCATTTCTACAGCAAAGTCTTTAAGCATAGGACTAGCACAGTGCTGTCCTTGCCGAGCTGTGAAATGACAAAAGACATTTATCACTCCAGACACAGTATAACAGCTTTGAATTGGTAAAATACCAGCTCAAGCCAACCTGAAATGAATAAAAGCAACCACTGACACAGTGTTTTGCTCTAATTAGAGCTCTTCAGAGAGGTATAGCTTTGTCCAGACACAAGGGAGCACCCAGTATAAGTCAAAACAAAACCCTTTCAGGCATAGAGTGACGCATAAATTATGTAGAAAAGGAGAGAACTCTGCGTAGTATATATATATTTTTTTTTTCACTGTAAAAAGCAAAGGTTTCAGAGACGTTATAGTTAGTCTCAGGTTTCACTCGTACATGTTATTGGTTTGACCTAGCTGCTGAATGCGTGCATACATAAAGTATGAATACATCCCTGCGGTTAGGGCACTCCTTAGGTTCTTTGAACAAGACTCCCAAACAGTTATCTTTTGTTTAACTTCGTTTATTTTTCAGTGATTCTTATTGGATATTTCATATCATATCATCAATAGTTCATTATTCATAGCGCAATGCTTTTACTTTGTAAGATACATCAAAGTATTTTGAACGCTCCGATGCATTTCGGGCATCTTAGCCCTTTTTCCAGGAGCTCTACAAAATCAAAATAAGATATAGCCAATGACTGAAATGTACCATATCCAGACTGGATTACGGCAATGCTCTCCTTTTGGCTGCACCTAAGGCCACAATTAACACCCTGCAGCGGGTACAGAACGCCGCAGTCAGACTGCTTATGGGGTCACCAAGAAGGGCCTCAGCTAAACCATTGCTGAGAGCCCTTCACTGGCTCCCCATCCAGGAACGAATTGCTTTTAAATCACTTTGTATCACTCACAAGACACTGCAAGGTAAAGGTCCTCCTGCCTTGAGAAACTTGATTTGCCACTACAAATCTTCGCGGGCCCTTCGGTCTGACGGGGAAAACCTGGCTACCATTCCTAGAGTGAGGAAAGCCCGCACCGGAGGCCGCCGGTTCTCTCTGAACGCGGCAAAACACTGGAACGCTCTCCCCAGGGATATCCGGATGGAATCCTCCTATCTTAAATTCAGAAAATCCCTTAAAACTTTCCTTTTCTCTAAGGTTGCATAATCCCTTTTTTTCTTTCTTAGAGTTTTCTGTTATTAGTTAGTCAGCGCTGGGATGCTTCAGGGCAGCCATGCGCTTTATAAATATGATTTCATTTCATTTCATTTCAATACATCAATAAACAACGTATAAAACATGTGATGAAGTGAGCCCATGCATACGTGTGTGAGTTGCAAAAAAGAGCCGGGGTGAACAAAAAATGAACGAGGTGTGAACCGCGACCGGTTGAACCAAGTGAGTGAATGGACTTGCTTCACTTACGTGTGGACTACGGAAAGTTCGATACGAGCTGAAACTAAAACAAAAGGTGAAACGCCATCAGTTGATGAAGCGCTCGTATCAAGTGATAGTCCCACAAGAGTGAGAACCGATGTTAACATGGCGGTGCGAACACCGACTTACTTTATAGTTGAAAGCTTCTTCGTTTCGGCTATGTGTGTGGCTCGTGAAATCCCGGGTAGAATATCCGACCGTAAACGTGAGTCATGTGATGAAGTTAAAAAAAGTGTATTGACCCTGCTGGGTCACATGGTTAGTCGAGCTCAAAGACGGACTAAAACAAATCAAAATTAAACGGCGAAAAAAGTGAATGCGATATGGGCTGTGGAATTGTGTTGAAAAGTAAACATTAATGCAATAATGATACTGATAGCTGTACATATAAGGAGACTTCACAAAAGGTATAGCATCAGGAAATCACTATGTGGTGATCTAAAGAAAACAACTAAATTCAATTCTGTCATTCAGCCCAAATGGCTGCATTGGTTGAAGACGGTAAATCCATGATAATTCTCGTTGCAGCAGGCATTTATTATTGTCTTTGCCCTCTTTTTTTGCATAGAATTAGCACAGAGCCATTCACACCGAGATAGAAAAGGACAACGTCTTTTGACATTTCTACAGCAAAGTCTACAGCATAGGACTAGCACAGTGCGGTCCTTGCCGAGCTGTAAAATGACAAAAGCCATTTATCACTCCAGGCACAGTATTACAGCTTTGAGTTGGTAAAATACCAACTCAAGCTAACCTAAAATGAGTAAAAGCAACCCCTGACACAGTGTTTTGCTCTAATTAGAGCTCTTCAGAGAAGTATAGCTTTGTCCAGACACAAGGGAGCACCCAGTATAAGTCAAAACAAAACCCTTTCAGGCATAGAGTGTCGCATAAATTATGCAAAAAAGAAGGAGAGAACACTGGGTAGTTCTGAAGTTTAGGTGGAAAGCAGCTCCTGTTAGAGTATTCTCAACACCAGCGACACTCTAGATCTGCTCACCTCAAATGTCTGTTTTTCTATCAAAGTTTTTAAGCATAGGATTAGCACAGTGCCATCTACGCTGAGATCGAAAAGGACAAAGTCTTTTTCCATTTCTACAGCAAAGTCTTTAAGCATAGGACTAGCACAGTACTGTCCTTGCCGAGCTGTGAAATGACGAAAGACATTTATCAATACAGGTACAGTATAACAGCTTTGAATTGGTAAAATACATGCTCAAGTCAACCTGAAATGAATAAAAGCAACCCTGACCAGTGTTTCGCTCTAATTAGAGCTCTTCAGAGAGGTATAGCTTTGTCCAGACACAAGGGAGCACCCAGTATAAATCAAAACAAAACCCTTTCAGGCATAGAGTGAGGCATAAATTATGTAAAAAAGAAGGAGAGCACTCTGGGTAGTATATATATATATTTTTTTTTCACTGTAAAAAACAAAGGTTTCAGAGACGTTATAGTTAGTCTCAGGTTTCACTCGTACATGTTATTGGTTTGACCTAGACCACTACTGAGCGAATCAGAGAGAAGGTTGTTGCAGAAGGGGCAGAGCTTTGACCAAATGCGGGAGCGATGTTGTGCACGGATGCCGGGCCGAGTTGAGCTCCGAGTTGCGGGGCCACTTTATCCGAGCTGTAGGCCAGAAGGGAAGACTACAGAGGCTGTGGCCCGCTCCATCGACCGGGCCATCGACCAACTAGTACCGACCGGGCAGCACTTAGGGGATCGGGTGCTGTTGTGAGAAAGTGAAGCTCTTATCATTGACAAGATGTGATAAGAGCAGTGGAGCAAGAGCAAGCAAGGAGGAGGGTGAAGGAGGGTGCAGACGATGTGCTGAGCCCATCTGTTGAGCAAGGCCAGACAGTCCCTTCAGATCAGCAGACCAGCTGCAGAGAAAGAGGAGAAGGATGAGGTGGTGATGAGCTGATTCGAGCTGGAGATAGAGGTGGAGGTGAGGAAGGGTGTTCAGCGTGGTATTGCATGCAGCGTGAGCCCACGGAATCATCCCAGCTAGGACTGGGTGCAGCTTGTGGGAAGGCCAAAGCTCATACCCTTGCAGCAAACACCTTAATCCAAGTCTACTTGCTTTTTGCTCTGAGCACCCCGCTACCAGCACGATCAGCACTAGCAGCTCCCCAACACCCCTACCATACACCAGGTAATACCGGATGACCCGGCCCATGACAAGTCACCATAAGCTGCAATAAGCCACTAACACAGGCAGAATAGGCACAGAAAGATAATTAGCACAAAGAAAACTGCCCCAGTGCCACAACCCCCTTCACTGAATGCCTTGACTAAGGGGTATCATCTGGGACAACAGAGTGAGAATTGAGCTGTGGGTGCCATGTAGGAGGAGCAAGAAAGAATTGGGAACAAGCAATAACAACAAACAGCAGATACTCAACATGTTGTATAGTTAAATACTAAAAAAACGAAGGAAAAGTAGCAAGTGGAAGCAACAGACTGCAACAGAGAGCTAGCAATGCTGCAAACAACATTAGACAAGCCACTAGACTGGTCATCAGCATTACAGACAGCATAAAAGCGCACAGAGCAGTGAAGAAACCTATCTCAAACACGCTAACCACACCCAGAACCTGCAACTTTCTGTGCAGATTGGAAGCTCTAGCACTGTCTATTTGAGAGCTGTAGGTGCTCCTCCAAAATAAGAAAGAAACAAAAACAGTTGAGGAGAGGAGTACAAAGAAAAGAAAGCCTCATACTAAAACCATGTTAATAACAAAAGGAGGTGAGAAAAGGGGGAAAAGGGTGCCCAGTAAAATGTCCGGTCGCCATAAGAGGCTGATTCACAGTGCGCAGGAGGGGAGTGCCAAGGGCCCAAAGGAAAGACCTGAGGCAACAGATCAGAAACTGAGACCAGTAACACCCAAAAACCTAATGCACAGCTACTTCACTAGAAAAAGGGCTGGCATGGAGGAAGATACTGCTCCCCTCCTCCCTGCAGACAGAATGGCTAAAAGCAAAGCCCTTGCATCCTCAACTCATGGATAGCTTAACCAGCAGAGCCAGCACTAACCTAACCAACGCAGGGATGGCCGCGATAGCGAAAGCGAAAGCATAGAAACCACTAGTAGTCAAACAACTTCCGGAGACTAGGCAGAGGTCAATTATGTCATGGATATCTCCTCAACAATGACCAATAACGAGATGATAGCGCTGACAGAAGGCAAATTAGAAAGAAGGAAATGTACAGATTACATCGAGTACCGAAACATGCCGGTCATAGAAGCAGTCAAAGAGGTAATTTAAATTTCATCCACAATGAACAATGGGGAAATCAACATAAAGGCAGAAATACAGAACACAGAGACACAAGGTCCAAACAACATGAGCGAGCCTATACTAAATAAAGAAGACAGCCTTGTAATGATGCAATCCAGGCAACAATTCATAGTGGAAGTAATGATCTCTCATCCAGAGTATCACTAGTATTACACGCCACAGAATCTGGCAGCCAGAAGGGCCAAACATACTTGCTCAACACCGCTAGGAAATCATTGGCCAGAGCAATGGTATCAATCAGGGGATTCAGGCCTAGGTGACATGGATAGCGAAGACAAACACAGAAATATAGAAATTAAGGCAGGCCCAATACATGTGGGTAGACATTCGCCGATCCAGATCTTGGCACATGAGGAAGCCCCTGAACAGATCAAAAATACTATAAATGCTTCCCTGCTAGCAGCAATAAAAGCAATCACCTGGCTATTTCACAAATTGGAAATACAAGTGGAGCTGACACATATGCTCGCACAGAGTGTACTTTTAATTGACAAGAAGATTGAGGCGCCTAACACTAAAATAGAACATCTGTTAACTAAGAGTAAGAATAGCACTGCAACAGCAGACAACACAAGGGAGGCCATAATCAAGAAATTAACTTCCCTTGTGGATCTACTAATAACATTGATAAAACCATGCAAACTTACCCATACAACAAGCTGCAGAGTGAGAAGACTACCAGGCAATAAGTGATAGGAACCAGGAAGGCCAAGGAACTGCCGGAAAATGGAAGTACACAATTAGACCAAAAAGTAAAAGAAACTAGCAGTGAGAAGCCCTGCAATATAAGCAAAAGGATACCGTGCATTAAAATTCGAACGCATCACAACCCTGTGATGAAGAGATCGAACACAACCAGCCCCTAGCACAGGCCAACAATAAAAGCAGTGCCACAAAATGCAACATTAAGACATAGAGAGCCAAGAAATCAAATGAGGTAGAACTCGAGGTGACAATGACACAATGGTCGCAGAGACAAAAACGAAATTGTGCAAGGGACACATGGCCAAGAAAAGGAAAAATAAACCACTTAGTAAAGCACAAAAAGAAGTACAATTGTCATCATCAAGTAAGCTAGAAACGCTGAAGGACAACATAGACAAAATAAGGTCAGAGGCTCTGAAGATCTACCCCATCTTCCTCTAAAAGACACGGACTACTTGTACATCTGAAAAAGGCCTATAATGAGAATGTGCTGGGGAAAGAGAAGAAACAAAGAAAACACCAACAAATATTGGATCACAAACACTGTCGGGACCACCATGGAAAAGGGAAAGCTATACTCAGACAGTTCCCCAAATCTCACCTAATGAACATATTAGCACACCCCACATGCAGTGAACAATACCACTAACTGTGGGGCCCCTAAACATACAAGTTCCTGCACACGGGAAAATGTAACCATGCAAAAAGCAATAGAGTACGAGAGAGGAACATGCACAAGAAGAAAAACATTGGAAACACAACAGCAAAACATCCCAGATTGGTTAGAAGTGTGGAACCAGGAAAGGAAACTTTGGTCACAAGTGGAAAGATGGTACATTCAAAGATCTAAAAGACAATGCACTGTAGTAGAGAACGTGCAAGACTTGGCCAACAAAGACAAGAGAAAAAAGGATACTGTATGTTGGTCCGCATTAAATGTAGAGGGGTATAGATCTGACTCACCACACATCGATAAAAATGATGGACATATTTATCGGCAAGACACGATTCAGGGTAAGGGAGTAAACGAGGAACACTGACCAAATTCGGCATTGCCAACTCTAACACTCACCCTTGAGTTCAACGTAAAAGGGGCATGGGACATCTTAATGAGGTCTATTATACTACACCTTTTACATAACATACCCTCTCTATCCTATCTTTCCACGGCACATCTAACCTCAGTGAAATGTAAGTGCTACCCAGGGATCAACCAAAGAGAATCCACATTAACTGAGTGGACTGATTATTCCGATGTTCAGAACATTCTACGAGAAAGTAAGCTATTCAAAGAGTGGGGCATAACATTCAATAAACCAACTACAGAAAAATATCCCTAGATGCTACTGGGGAAGCAGAATACAATCAGGCAACACAAACAAGCAAGAACAATTGTAAGAGGAACCCAAAAACGAACCCCGCTCTTGGGGGAAGCAAGATCAAAATTCAATTGGCTAACAACAGGAGCAAAAATTTCAAACAGAGGTGCAAGTAAAACATACATACCCAGAACAATTGAACTGGGCCTGGCTCCCCACAGCTCTCACAACTACAGGGTGGTTGAACTTCTACGTATGGGAAAAAATAAAAACAATAAACCCTACAAAAAGCACCCTCAAGATAATTAATTGGAATGTTGCAGGCCGACACTCCCTTATGACAGATGACAATATTCTGGAATTTTTAAATACAGTCAATATTTTATGTATGCAAAAAACATTGTTGACTATCCCCCATCCCTATTCCAGGCTATCAAAGTGTCTATACACCTGCATACACAAAAATTCTGTTTGGAAGATAATGGGTAGCCTTACCATATATCTGCAACTAGATCTGCACGTGAAAGTCACAGAATGAACAAACAACCCCTGGGATATACAGGCAGTCAATATAAACGATCTTGTACTAGGTGGAAGACCTTACTCAATATTGCTGATAAACCTGTACATTAATCCCCACAAAGATTCAAAATTGGCTAAGGTGAAGAACATCACTGAACAAATAAAGGCATTTCTATATGAGTATCCGGAAAACCAGTGTATAATGGCTGCCGACTTTAGTATTCGAAAACTATATCAATATTAAATTGCACTAGGAGGCCAACAAAGAACGATTTTACAAGCTTGTCTTAGTGAATTTGATCTTGGCTAGGCGGCCTCAGACGGGTCCAAGGGGGGCACCACGATCCACACTTATAAAGATATATCAACCTTGGATTACATCTTCTTAAGTAAGGAGCTATTAAAAAGGTGCACAACCTACCAGGTACAACAAAGAAATGAAAGTGACCATCATCCAATCTCATAGAAGACAATATAGGGGCAAAGGTTCACAGGAGCTACAACTCAGCTGTTTGTAAGTTTGAAATAAATGCAGGCCCGCTGACAAAAATAATAAAGAGGGGTCCAGCCAACATGAACAACTATGAAGGCTGAAAATATACTCTTAAAACCCGGTCATGGGAAGATGAAATAAAAAATGGTAACAAATTGGTCCTCACTGCTAGACAAGATGAATGTATCATTACCACAACAAAAACACAGAAAATGGCAAGTAACACCCAAAAGAGGTTGGATGCTTCGACTCCCCAAGTCCCAGAAGAACCTAGAGACCAAAAAGAAGTGCCAATGCGTAGAACAACAACATAGAAAGGAAAGGACCACTGTCACAGAAATTAAGATGGAAAAGGCAAGAAACCAACATAAAACTATTGCATGGTTCCTAAAACAACAACAAATTCAGGAACAATGGAAACTTAAATACATCTTGTTATCGCCCAGCAATTCATGAGAATTGAGGGGATACATAAATGGCTGAGCAAACATAACGAACAATAAGGAGAATGTTGTACTGGCCTCTGTATGGGAGATGCACGCAAAAACATTATAGGTAGACTCAGATAAAACACTTTCTGTCCACATGGTTCTGCTGAAGAACTTCTTAGAAGACTTGGAGGATAGTCAAATATTATTGACTTAGGCGCAGATATTGAAGTTATTAAAAAATACTCTGAGAGATGGGCCCCAGGACCTAATTGCCAACTCTGGATCATCTTTAAAGAGGAGCAAACTTTTGGGGTTTCATTTATGCATAATCTGTTTAATAAATGCCTTATCACATCTGTCATTCGGGAAGCCTGGAAGGGCTCGATCCTCTAAGCAATACACAAAAGGGAAATCCCACTAGACCTGAACATTTTAGGCTAATTGCCCTACTAGATGTGAATGGCAACATGTTTGCCAAAGTGCTTCTACACGAATTAGAACAATGGATAAACAGTAAAAGAATCATTGTGACCTACTAGACAGGGTTCAGACCCAATGGTTCTACCATGGACAACGTTATTGCCCTCACTCACCTGAACTCTAAAGCACACAAAACAAATACTTCTCCGTTGTATGCTTGCTTTGTGCACTATAGTGCGGCATTTGATGGTATTGACCGCAATAGCCTTCGGAGAAAACTGGCAGGAAGGGGCATACAACACAACTGCTTGCAGCAATAACATTGCTGTATATGGACACCTGGGTGAGGATTAAGATAACAGGATCACATGCCACGGCATGAATCCTCACCAACAAAGGACTCGAGCAGGGATGTGTACTTGCCCAGCATTCTTTAATCTGTATACCGCAGATCTTGGGGAGGAACTATTGAAAGGTTAAACTTTCCCACCCACATTAGGCT
This sequence comes from Lissotriton vulgaris, assembly GCF_964263255.1. NCBI lineage: Eukaryota > Metazoa > Chordata > Amphibia > Caudata > Salamandridae > Lissotriton > Lissotriton vulgaris. Next base: position 957,548,278 of record NC_141694.1, read on the forward strand.
GGATAAAACTTCCAATAATACAATACGCAGACAACCTAGCCCTGACAGATCAGACTCGCATTGGGATAATGAGGGCCCTGGACATACTGCATACATACAATACAACCAATGATCTCCAGGTGAATGCAGAAAAAACTAAAGTCCTGGTCTTCGGCCAAAGAACCAAAAAACACCAGCTTAAATGGCAACTTGGCACATTAAAAATAGACACAGCTTCCCAATACAATTATCTTGAGGTTTGGCTGAAGGACTCAGGAAAACAGACATTGCAGGTGTAGGCACTAGCAGGAAAATCTGCAAAAACTACGCACACGTTCTCAAAGTTATATAAACAATTAAACAGTCACCCTGCTGAGGAAATTTGAAGAGTCAATGGGGCCAAATGTGTACCTACAATAAAAGATGGCCATCTTGCTTGCCTAGGAAGGTTCACAGAGACATTCGAGCGCTATCACACAGCCTCATACAGGTAAATATTCGGCATGCCAAATAACAATCAACGCACCTTAATCCACTTTGGATTCAATCTAGTAAGCATGGATATAGAGTGTAAAAAAGATATAATCAAACTCTACCTGCAGGAGATCTGGGCTCATCCTGAGTCCCTTGCGGGCGCCCTTGAGGCTATGGTTTCAGATAGGAAAAGCACCTTGGTGATCTACCTTGACTCAGCTAAATTAACGCTAAGTATGGACCCAGCACACTTGAAAGACATCCCAATCTCTAAAGCACAACTAAAGTATAAATTAAAGATACACACCCGCAAGATGATGTGGAAATGGGACATAAATCAAGCGAAAAACATCACAGGTGCGGAGGAGCTTGCAACATCACATGAAGCATTTGTCTGTCAACCATACTTGAGAGCAACTATTGGAAAATATGCTTTCAGGAACATCTTAGCAGTTAGGCTCCTAATAAAGCTCATAAGCAAATACAGGGCACACTGGAAGAACTTGGCTCAGGGATAGGAGCAATGTAGGCTGTGTCAATACCACTCTGAATCCGTTGTCCATATTGTTTGCTGCTGTGTTATCCTAACACAACAGAGACAAATATACTTAATGCCAATCTTTGTGCAGCGTAGGACAAGAACATGCAAGGAGGCTCCATCACTCATCTATACCTCAGTGATTCTAAAGGAACTAGCACAGTGTGCTCCTACAAGAGGTTGGACAAATAGCGAGGGCTGCCGGTCAGGGGACTACTACTATTTTTTAAATATTTGAAGGTGTTCTTTATTTGTATTTTCTGAAGTGCAATCTTATTTATTTTAACTTGCTCAACTTACAAAGGTGCAGTCTGGTCCAGCTAAGATCATAGAAGCGGACAAGTGTACTGCACTTCAAACTCAGGACAATATGAGGCCACTTACTCTCATGTATTACAAAATGGACTGAACTTACACTGAAATTCAGGGTATTGGTGCAGAGTTTCACACGGACAGTTTTTTCAATTGCTCATTTGCACAAGTTTTATCTCAATCAGGCTAAGTCTGCACATTCTTCCACTGATAAAAAAGCCAAATCTGGATTCCTGTGATCCTAACAACTACAGGCCTATCTCTCGCCTCCCAATGCCGGCCAAAATGATTGACAGGGCTATGAACGTGCAAATTAGCAAGTTCATTCAGATCAACAATCTGTAAGACTCTACCCAATTTGGCTTTCGTGCAGAACAAAGCACAGAGCTAGCCCTGATCAAAGCCACAGAGGAGGCGGGAGAGGTGGTGGACCAGGAGGGTGGGGCAATCCTGGTTATGCTGGATCTGTCAGCAGCCTTTGATACTGTCCATCACGATGTTCTGATGGATCGTTTATCGCTGTGGGGGTTCAGGGCAAAGTCTGGAATTTTCTAAAATCTTTCCTGGCTGATAGAACTCAGACAGTGGATCTGGGTAGTAATAGGTCCAAGCCGTTCTCCCTTCCCTGTGGGGTCCCACAGGGATCATCCCTTAGCCCCACGCTCTTTAATATCTATGTTGGCCTACTGGCAGCCCTAATAAGATAGTTTGCGCTCCAATTAACATCCTATGCAGACAACACACAAATTGTGTTGTCCTTACAGTGAGGCAAAGAAGTGGAAGCTGGCCTAAGATGCTGTGACTACATGAAAGCCATTGCCAGCTGGATGTCCTCAAACTGCATGAAATTAAATGCAGGCAAAACGGAGTTCATCATTGTTTCAACGAGCTTTTATATTCTCAGAGTATTGCGGAAAATAAATTTCCTCCTAACTGAGTATAGCTTTAGGATGGCAGTCTCTGCGCTCATTTTGACCGGGCTGGATTATTGCAACAGTCTGTATTTGAAAATTCATAAGAAACATCTGAACAGACTCCAGCTGGTGCAAAATGCGGCAGCCAGGTTGTTAACGGGCACACCTAGGTTTGTCTCAGTTAGAAAGAGACTTAGCCATCTCCAGTGTCTTCCAGTAAAACAATGCGCACAATTCAAAGCGCTTTGCACAGTTTTTAAGTTCTTGACTGGCACTGGCCCTGACTATCTGAGAAAACGCCTTCAATGGTATGTCCCCAAAAGAGCGTTGTGTTCCTCTGAAGCAAAGCAGGTGGCGGTCCCCCGAGTGAAAAAAGCCAATTGGGGGGGACGTAGTTTTATCGCTTGTGCTGCTAAAGCCTGGAACAGCCTACCAGCTCATCTCAGGAATGCTACTGAGCTTTTCTCCTTCAGGAAGGGACTGTAAACATGGCTGTTTTCTGAATAAGTCATCTCCATTCCCCGAAACCAGTTAAGCAGTGCTCAGCGCCAGTACACCCTTGGGTAGAAGTGCACTTTAAAAGCTAATTAACATAACATAGCAACATTACATGTTGCTCTGGAACTATCTTACACAGCACTTGACTAAATTATATAAAGAGATGTGTATTTGCACAGGTTTGTGATCTTGATTTTCCTTCTCCTTGTATCAAGTATTTTAATGGACCTAATTGTCTACATAAACTATTGCATTTATAATCAAAATTAAATACACTCGTACAAAGCCATAGAAATTAAGCAGTTATAGTTAGCTCAGTTAACTAGAACTCAAGCCCAGCATATTTCATCTCTCATTAACTGGTTGCGTGCTCAGGACGGCTGGGCCTGTGCTCAGGACGGCCGGGGGCCGACTGAAGGCTGCCGATTCCCCAGTGCGGTACGTATTCCAAGCCTGTGCTGGAGAATTAATTAGTGGGAGGAGTTCGGACGTCCCCTGGCCGTCCTGCGCACATGCCCAGCATGATGTAGGACAGCAGGGGTCTGCCCTGAGCACACGAGGGGTTACGCCCCTAATTCAATCCCCACACCAAGGTGAAATTTGCACCGCAGTGAAGGAGTTAAATGGTCAATGACATTAATGAGGACATTACATATGACATCTCAGATGACATCACTGATGATATCATCCAGTGACTGAGTTTAACAAAAAAAAGGTATGAGTGTTAAATATATATTCCATGGTGTATTGATGAATCAGTTGGTGCATGAGTACCTGTATGGATCATTCAGTGGGTGAATGACTGACTGACTGCATAAGTGAGTGATACGCTGTCTCTTTGAATGTATGGGTGAGTGACTAGGTTGTGTGAATGTCAGTATCAGTCTGTCAGTTGGTGTCTGACTATATGGGTTGGTGAGTGGGTACATGAGTGGCTTTATGGGTGATCTATTGGTTGTCTGAGTATCTGTATGGGTGGATGAGTGTCTATATGGATGGGTGAGGGGTGTGACTGCCTGCTTGAATGAGTGAGTGGGTGAGTCAGTGGCTGTATGGGTCAGTGAATGCATCTGCGAGGGGTCTATGGGTGACTGAGTGTGTGTATGGCTGTGTTGGTGAGTGAATGGATGTATCAGTGGTATATGGGTAATGCATATCCGAAAAGTAGTGTACGTGAATGTTGGAGTATATGAGTAACCGTGTGTGTGAGTGAGTGATTGTGAGAGTGGCTTAATGCATGAGTGTATGCTTGTGCCAGTGACTGTATAGTTGAGTGAGCATGTGTTAGAATCTGTACTAATAAGTGAGTGGCTGTGTGATGTACCCTATGGGTGAGTGAGTAGGTGTTTTAGTAGCTCTATGGGTGACTGTCATTGTGTGTGGCTGTAAGGGTGTATGAGTGGATATATTAATGACTGTATTAATGAGTGAGCAGGTGGATGTGTGGCTGTATGGGCGACTGAGTGGAAGTGTATGTAGACCTATGAATCATTGAGTGCATGTTTTTTAATACTGGTTTGGGTGTGTCAATGGTTTTGAGAATGGTAGTTTGGAATTTGGAGTGAGTGTATGAAAGGTTATATTGGGGTGAGAGTGGGTGCATAAGAGATTCTGTGGATAATATCATCAGTGACGTCATTTGAGATGTCACTGACCATGTCATGAGTGATGTAATATTTGAGGTCATAAGCAGTGCATTGCGGGAGTGCAAGTTATGGTTTGCTTAGCTAACTATACCTGTTGAATTTATCTGGTTTTGTATGAGTAAAACCTGAGTCTAACTATAAAGTCTCTGTAACCTTTGTTTTATTCAGTGAATTTCAACTGTTTTTAAATGTCTAATTCCTAACTATTCAGAAAAGGGGGTGGTGATGGACAGAGTATCTGAATTAAGCAGAACACTCCTACCCAGTCAACAGATCAGGGCTTGATCCATCACCGTTTTTTAGCTCACTGCACCATCCCAGCTCAGAACCTGGCTACATGCAAATTAGTCTGTCCCTGGCCCAGTGCATCATGGGAACAGGGCAGACCAAACTACCAAGCCAATTCTTTTACTGGAAAGGAAACAAGCTTCCGGGGACCGGTTTCTGGCATTAAAGCCGTCTTCGGCCCGGCTTGTTTGAATCCTGATGGTGCAGTGAGCAAGGGACTCATGTCTGAGCATACCCTTCCACGCTTATGGTGGACAAAACGATTCAGAAAAGGGGGTGGTGATGGACAGAGTATGGACAGAGTATCTGAATTAAGCAGAACACTCCTACCCAGTCAACAGATCAGGGCTTGATCCCCGGAAGCTTGTTTCCGGGGATCAAGTGAGCTAAAAAACGGTGATGGATCAAGCCCTGATCGGTTGACTGGGTAGGAGTGTTCTGCTTAATTCAGATACTCTGTCCATCACCACCCCCTTTTCTGAATAGTTAGGAATTAGACATTTAAAAACAGTTGACATTCACTGAATAAAACAAAGGTTACGGAGACTTTATAGTTAGACTCAAGTTTTACTCATACAAAACCAGATAAATTCAACAGGTATAGTTAGCTAAGCAAACCATAACTTGCACTCCCGCAATGCACTGCTTATGACCTCAAATATTACATCACTCATGACATGGTCAGTGACATCTCAAATGACGTCACTGATGATATTATCCACAGAATCTCTTATGCACCCACTCTCACCCCAAAATAACCTTTCATACACTCACTCCAAATTCCAAACTACCATTCTCAAAACCATTGACACACCCAAACCAGTATTAAAAAACATGCACTCAATGATTCATAGGTCTACATACACTTCCACTCAGTTGCCCATACAGCCACACATCCACCTGCTCACTCATTAATACAGTCATTAATATATCCACTCATACACCCTTACAGCCACACACAATGACAGTCACCCATAGAGCTACTAAAACACCTACTCACTCACCCATAGGGTACATCACACAGCCTCTCACTCATTAGTACAGATTCTAACACATGCTCACTCAACTATACAGTCACTGGCACAAGCATACACTCATGCATTAAGCCACTCTCACAATCACTCACTCACACACACGGTTACTCATATACTCCAACATTCACGTACACTACTTTTCGGATATGCATTACCCATATACCACTGATACATCCATTCACTCACCAACACAGCCATACACACACTCAGTCACCCATAGACCCCTCGCAGATGCATTCACTGACCCATACAGCCACTGACTTACCCACTCACTCATTCAAGCAGGCAGTCACACCCCAATTTCAAAGGTTTTAAATGCTAATTCCTAACTATAATGTCCCTGTAACCTTTGAGTTTTTCAGTGAATTTCTATGCTTTTTTTTACTAGTAGTCCTGTTTGCAGAGTGGTGGAGAAAGGGGGCTGGACCTCTGACAAGCTCTCAGGAACCCCACTGTATAGGACTTACAGGAGGTACCAGGAGGCTTTATGAGTAAAGTGGACTTCATCCTCCAACCAGTAGTGTACCTGGAGCCGCATTTGCAGAGTGGTGGACAAAGGAGGCCTGGACCCTGAAGACCACGTAGCAGTCCCTCTGTGTGGGACTTATTGGAGATAATAAGAGGGGTAGTTGGCCCTCAAGGATGTCCTTGGGGGCCCCCTATCCCTCTTATTACCTACAGTAAGTCCCACACATCAAGATTGCTGAGACCTGATAAGAGGCCACACCCCCTTTCTCCACCACTCAGCAAACATGCCTTCTTGTGCACTATTAGTAGGGCGGGCAGATACCCCTCCTGTTACCTCCAGCAAATCCTACACAGTGGGCTTGCTAAGAGGTTTTCAGTGGCCACGCCCCGTTATTTCCCACTCTACAAATGTGCCTCATCGTGCATTACTCATTGGGGAAGAAGTCCCCTTTAGTCCTAAGGCCCGCAGAAGGCAAGGGGACCTCATCCCCCACCAGCAGTACACTGAGAGGCTCGTTTGCAGAGTGGTGGAGAAAGGGAGTGTGGCCTTGGATCACCTCTTAGCAATCCCAATTTGTGGGGGTTACTGAATGTAACAGAAGGTGGTGAAGTGAGCTAAAGAACGATGATGGATTCAAACCAGGTCTGTGACTGGGGGTGAGTGTCTGAAAAGGTTCAGCGGTCCGTCCATCATCTCCTTGTGTTTGCTGAATACTTTGTGTGCCTCAATCATGAAGGTAACATCTCTTCTTGTTGCCAGGAGGCCATGTTGTAGTAAATTCATAGTAAACATCTGTGTGAAATTTTCTGTAATGTTTAGAGCTACTCCCTGCTCCTCAATGTCCACAGCTTGTTCGGTCATTGTTAAAGAAAAATTGTTTTTTAATGAAAATGAATATATTAAGAAATTGTATGCACAATGCAGTAAAATTTTATTCCTCCAAGCTTAAATAACCTGCAGCCAATACATAGGGTATACCGACTCAGCTGAGGTAGATTTCCCTTCCCACTACTGGCTTCTCTGGATAAATGTGAGTAGGGGTATCTGAGAAAGCCCAACTGAACTACTCAGTTTGACCATTAAATAAGAATCCAACCAAGGTTGGTGGCACTACTAATCCCGAGGATCTGAGTGTTTGTTGGACAACATAAACTATAGACTTGGTGTCTAGTTTGATTCCCGAAACCCCAGCCGAATATCTTGGCCTAGAGACCAGCTAGCTTACATTGCCACCGTAAGCCCTCCTAATCTTACCAGGGAGCGAATAATTTCTGGCAACCACCGAATACTAACTCCCCAGGGATTGTCGAAACAGTGCAGAACTTTTCGCTCAGTCACTCATACTTATTCTCGGAGAAGTATACAGAAAATACACAGTGCAACGTTTTCAATATATTTATTGAACCAAAGTTATTCTTGTATAAAACACGTGTGCTGCATTGATTATTAGACAGAAGTAGATACAAGTGATTACAAACACCAAAAGTGTAAATAGTAGATTTAGTTCTCCCATGGTTCTAAAACACATATGTGCACGCATATAAAACAGGGCTGTATTTAAGCATACTCCTATCATGCAAACCCTACTCTGAGTGTAACCAAGAGTTTCTGTAGGTGTAGAGCCAAGAATCCCCCCAAGGGACTATCCAACCCCATGCCTGATGGAAGAGAAGGATTGACCCCATTTTGGTCTTGAACTTGACACCCCCAAGGAGATGTCAGACATCTTCATGGTGAAGTCTCAGCATGCAGGGACTCTCTGTGTCAGCTGAAACACCTCCCCGTGCAAAGTGCATAAAGATTAGTGATGTTATGGATATGTAGAGAGCCCTGTTGCCCTGTGGATGAAGATAGAGAGAACATTTGTACACGTTGTGGAAATAGACCTTGTACATGATGTTAAGAGCAATGTGATAATGTTGTGCGAAGCTAGATGTGTAAACAGGTTTAGTTTCATAGAAACTAATCCAACATTGTCAAGCATGCAATATGTAGAAGAGGGTACTGCTGAAATGTTATTGTGGAAAATAGGACAATGTAAGAAATTAGCTGATTCGCTACATGGGCCTAACTCGGGAACATAACAGAGAGTTGCAGTATGGATGAGTGAGTGGCTTATGATTGGTGCATAGGTGTGTGAGTGGCTATATGGGTGAGTGAGTAGCTGTTTAAAAGTGTGTTTAGCTAGGTGACTGGCTGTGAGTGGCTGTATTGGAGAGTAAATGTATGTGTGAGTGGCTATAAGATTGAGTGAGTAGGTGTGTCAGAGATTGTTTAGATTTGTGAATGGGTTTATAAGTGGCTTAAGTTTTAGTAGGTATGTGAGTAGTTATATGGGTGAGTGAGTGGCTGTGTCAGTGGCTGTATGGGTAATTGAGTGGGTATGTGAGAAGCGGTATTAGTGTGTGAGTAGCAGTGTGAATAGCTGTATAGTGGCTATGTGAGTTTCTGTATGTGTCACTGAGTATGTGTGTGAGTGGCTGGAAGGGTGTGTGAGTGGATGTGTAAGTGTCTTTATTGTTGTATGTCTGAATGTGTGAGTGACTTTATTGGTGAGTGAGCACCATATTGGTTCATGTGGAGTGCATTAAAAGGGAGGCTCTTGGTAAGTTCATGAAGACTGGAGGAGTCTCAGGGGTCTTGGTGTCTTCACAGGTTAAGGACAACACAGCACACCACGATTGTCAAAGTCCTTGAGGCAGCAGGCAGAGTTTGGTGCCAATTCTCTTCTGCAGCAGAGCTTTAATTCTTGAACATTGAATCTTCTTAGTCATGATCTTCTTCTTGTCTATCGAATCTGAGTCCCAGGTCTAGTGATGCCACATAAATATTGTATTTAGGGGTGTTACCGGAGGAGACAGGTAGTAGCCAATTGGCAACCTATCTTTATGGTGCCTATACCCTCTAAGTGGCCACGTACCGTGGGAACGAGCACTACCCTATCCCTGATAGGTTGTTGCTCAATCATTCCAAGACGTTGTATTTTCAGGAGGAAGGTTTCACATTGCACCCCTCATCTAATACATTTTTCCTCCTGTCCTCCCACACATAGGGGATTGCATCATCCTCTATCTGGGGAAGTCTAGGCTGACCCTCAAAGGTGGCAACTCCTTTGAAGCTTCCTGCTCTGGAAGGCTATTCCAACCTGGAGAAGGTATGAAGCCCTTCCACCCACAGCAGGCTCTATTTCTGTCCTCTGAGAGCACAGGCTCTCACACCCATGAGGTCAGAAACATGTCTGGCAGTGACAGGCTGGCTAGGACTAGTCAGAGACCACGCCCGTGCTTTGAAGGTAGTTTTCAGAGGACCCTCTAAAGGGTCTCCTGTGTGCATTTATCAATAAATCACTGGCATCAGTGAGGATTTATTAAGATGAGATGTTTTGTGCCAAACATCTTAGGGTACTGTGAAGCCATCATGGCCCATGTACTCTTAATGGCATCCATGTGCACTTACAATATCCAAAAATGGCTCAGATGTTGCAGGGTCATATCTGCTGCAGATGTGACCCTGCAATATCTGAGCCATTTTTGGATATTGGCACACTTTGTGATGCAGTCTCCCTGGGGCCTCTTCAGTACCCATGCCTTTGATGGATGGTACCATTTACTAGGGACTTACAATGGTGGCAGACGTTGTACCAATTGTGGTACAGGTTTTGGGAGAGAGATCTGGCACTGGACACCTGTTTAGCAGAGACCCAGTGCACTTGCAGTTCCAAATCACATCAGTGATCAAGCAAAAAGTGGAATCTAACCATGTCAAAAGAGGTACTTTTCTACAGTGACTGGCTGCATGAGTGTCTCATTGGGTTTGTGAGTGAGCATTTGAGTGTCTCAGTGTGTGTGGGTGGGTGATTGAGTGTCTGAGTGGGTCTGGGACTGACTGCATAAGTGTCTCACTGGGTGTGTGAGTTTGTGCATGAGTGTCTGAATGGGTCTGTGAGTGGGTGTATGAGTGTTTGAGTGGGTGCATGAGTATGTGAGTAGGTCTGTGAGTAGATGTGAGAGTGTTTTAATGGATTTGCAAGTGCTTCCATGTGTGTGTGATACAGTCTGTGTGCAAAGCGTTGAGCGTCTAAATGGGTCTGTGAGTCAGTAGGTGAGTGTTGCACTGCATAAGTGTCTCACTGGGTATGTGAGTGGGTGCATGAGTGTCTTAGTGGGTCTCTGAGTGGGTACATGAGTCTGTCAGTGGGTGCCTGAGTGGGTGTGAGAGTGTCAAAGTGGGTTACAAATGCATCCATGAATGTGCCCTGTCAATCTGTGAGTGACTACATAGGTATCTGAGTGGGTCTGTGAATGGGTACACGAGTCTCTGAGTAGTCTGTTAGTGGGTGTGTGAGTCTGATTGGGTCTGTGATTCAGGGCAGGAGTCTCTGAGTAGATCTGTGAGTGGGTGATAGAGAGTAGGTGTTTCTATAAATGGGTGCTTGGGTGACTGACTGGGTCTGTGAGTGAGAGTGAGAGTGTCTGAGTTGTTCTGGGAGTGGGTGCATGAGTACCTGAGTGGGTTCTGCTCATTCTCTGCCCATGTTCTGTTTTTTTCTGCTCACATCTGAAATGTTGCCTCTTTTTCCTCATTACTGACATTCCCTTAGCCTCTTTCTACTTGTTTCTGATCTTTATTTTGCCTCTTTCTGCGTGTTTCTGACCTGTATTTTTCCTCTTTCTGTTAGTTTCTAACGATTAACTTTCCTCTTTCTCCACATTGCGGACCTTTATTTCGTCACTTTCCTTGTTTATGATCTTTGTTTTGCCTCTTCCTGCTCATTTCTGACCTATGTTTGCCTATTCCTGCTCTTTTTGCACCTTTATTTTGCCTGACTCTGCTAGTATCTTAGCTCAGTTTTGCCTCTTTCTGCCAGTTTCTGACCTCTATTTCACCACTTTCTGCCCTGTTCTGATCAATATTTTGCCTCATACGGCTCATTGCTGACCTTTATTTTGTTTGTTTCTTCTAATTTCTGATCTCCTTTTTGCCTTTTTCTGGTCATTTGTCAGATCCCCAACACCAGGTTTCACAAATCTGCTTCGATCGGTCCATCACTCTTCTGTTGGAATGTCATGGACTGAGAGAGTTCGATGTATGAGAGACAAGATGGCCACCGCGGTTGCCACCGGGGGCTATTGGTAGGTGTTCTAGTCCTTTTCGCCGCAGCTGCACGGAAAGCTAGGAGCAGCGCGAGCGAATTAAGAATTGTGCACTTCACCAGAGTCGTTAGCCGGTACGGTCGTGCCTAGCTGAGCTCTGGTATCTTGTCCCTCATAGTTTTTTAGTTGAAGTACTGCACTCATCCCAGTTACTGGAGTGTTGAGGAATATTTGTGACGCGACCCGGCGCATTAAGTCAAGCGCGAGTCGTGGTATTGTATTCCTGTCAAGTTTGACTTTGAGGAGAGCGTGAAGGAGCGTCATTGAGTCAGAGAGGAGAGAAAAAGAGAACTACGTATTGCCTAAGTTGGAGAAGAGAAAAATCGAAGCTAAGAGTTATAAATAAGGAATAAGCCAGTAACTAAAGAATGTACTGAAACCCAACCTTAGTCCTCGAGGAGAGCCCATAAGCAGACAATCTGTTATACAAAGAGAGAGTGATAAGAGTAAGGTTATCAGAGAGTTAAGAATTGAGAAGTACTTGTTTCTACGAACAGTGTAAATACTCACTTTGTAGTGAATTTCCAAAAACCCTGAAAAGACATACAAGAAAGAAGAAAAGGTTAGACAGAAAGAAGAACAGCTACAACTTCTAGAGAAAAACAGACTCCCATTTTAAGAATACTCATCTAGTTAGTGAAGTAAGTAAACTTACCCAAATCAGTTAATAATAATAAGGTTGGCCAACAGAGTAAAGATAAAAGGAACTAACATTGTTTATCTCTTGAAAATAGTGACAACTAATTAGAAGGGTGCAGAAAAAACTCTACGATAGAACAGAAGAGAAGCAAGATCCAGAAGCATAAGGGTGGGTGAGAAATACAGTAGAAGGAGTATAGAGCAGCCTTAGGAAGTTAGGATTTTAATAGTGTGTTATTTCCTAGGTTCCAGTGAAAGCAGACAGCGACAAGAGTAGCGGCCTGAAGGAACCTCTCTGGACCAGTCTCTTCTCTGTTTGTTATTTTATCCAATTTCCCCCTTCCCTCGAAGTGATGTTTAGGAGGTTCTGAACAAGACCTGCTGGCATAGCTTTGGGGGATTTGGGTACTAGCATCTCTGTTCCTGTGCAAGAACTGGTAAGCCTTATAGTATTTAAGCTTGGAGTTCTGATATCATTGCTGGCCTTTATTTTGCCTCTTTCCGCTAGTTCCTGACCTCTATTTTGCCTCTTTCTGCTCATATCTGAACTCTAGTTTGCCTTTTTCTACACAGTGGTTGCCTTTATTTTGCCTCCTTCTGATCAATTTTGACCTTTATTTTGTCTCTTTCTGCTTGTTGCTAACCACTATTTTGGCTCTTTCTGCTAGTTTCTGACTTTTATTTTACCTCTTTCTGCTTGTTTCTGATTTCTATTTTGCCTCTTGCTGCTTATTGCTGACCTTAATTTTCCCTCTTGCTTCTTGTTGCTGACCTTTATTTTCTCACTTTCTGCTTTTTGGTAGCCTCTAGTTTACCTCTTTCTGCTCATTGCTGACTTTCTGCTTGTTTCTGACCTTTATTCTGCCAGATGCTGCTCCTTTCTGAACATTATTCTGCCTCTTTCAGCTCACTTCTCACTTCATATTTTCCCTCTTTTTGCTCATTGTTACCCTTTATTTGGTCTCTTTTTGCTCATTTCTGACCTTTATTCTGCCTGTTTCTTCTTGTTTCTGACCTTTACTCTACCTCTTTCTGCTCATTCCTCACCTTTATCTTGCCTCTTTCTCCTATTCCCCCCGGACCCCTGGTGAGCTTCCAGGCCCCTGCAGTCTCAACCAACTCCCAACTGAGCATTCTGGGCGTAGTAGTCCGTTGTCTTTCTTTACTCTCGGCAGGCGCCATCAGCTGGAATCCTGACAGTAGGCCCCCCTTCCCAGCGCCTTCTAGAACCCGGCTTCCTCGGCTGGGCTCCCAGGAATCCTCTTCCTCAGAGTATCCCTTCCACGAAATCAGAAACAACAAACGCCCTCTGCGGAATTGTGAATCAAGGATCCTCCTCACCTTGTATTCCACCCCTTCACTAGTAAGAACCGGAGGAGGGGCTTTCCTCCTTGCAGGCCCGCCGGTTTCAAAAGGCTGCAGTGGAATACCGGATGTATTCTCAGACTCCCAGGCAATCTGAGTCGGTATGCCACGGGGTTAATTCTCCTTACCACTTCGTACGGACCGATAAAGCGAGGATGGAATACGCTCCTGAGCCTGAACTGGATGTTTTTAGTGGACAGCCATACCCGATCCCCCACTTGGTATTCGGGCCCATCCACCCTTCGTCGATCTTCCCATTTCTTGTATATATGCTTCGCCCTACTCAGGTGTACGACAGCTTCTTATGTACTCGCCGCATCGCCTCCATGCGGGCCTGAACTGTAGGCTGATCCTTCACCTCTGCTGGTACTTCCACCGTGAGGACCTTTGTGGCATATCCGAAATTGGCCATAAACGGAGATACTCCTAAGGAACTATGCACGGCGTTGTTGTAAGAGAGTTCTGCCAACCAAAGTAATGAAACCCAAGAATCGTGTGCATCCTCCGAGTAGCATCGCAGATACTTATTCAGGGTCTGGTTGAGTCGCTCCGTTTGCCCATCCGTTTGGGGGTGAAAGGAGGTGGACACGGCTGCCTCAATCTTCAAAGCCTTGCACCATGTACGCCAAAAACTAGCCACGAACTGGGGGCCTCTGTCTGACACTATCACCGTTGGTAGGCCGTGAAGACGAACGATTTCTCTCAATAACAATTGTGCATCTTGCCAGCGGTGGGTAGGTTCCGGCACGGCACGAAGTGGCCCATCTTGGCCATGCTATCCACCACCACCAACACGGCCGAATTGCCCCTCTCATTGGGCAAACCTGTGATGAAGTCAAGACTGATGGTGTGCCATGGATATGGAGGCGTGCGCATGGGTCTGAGTTTCCCCCTGGCCTTGGTGTTGTCCAATTTCCCTCTTGCACAGGTTTCACAGCCCAACACCCATTTCTTGGCCACTACTGTCATTGACTTCCACCAATAATGACGCTGCAAAAAGTTCTATGGTCTTCTTGATCCCCGGATGACCTGCTAAGGGGGACTGATGACACCACCCAAACGCTTTCTTTTGCAACTCCTGGGTAGGCAAAAAGAGCTTGTCCTTAACGAAGGGGAGGCGCTCTCTTACAGTCCGCCCCTCCACCCCCTTGGCCCAAGTCTCCCATCTTTCAGTAGGTCCGTTTTCTCGGATTTCTCTCAAGAACTCTTCTGCGGTCAACACGCATATCACTTTTTCCCTTGGGATGATAGCCATGAGAGCATGAGCTTCCTGGTCCTCTGTGCTTTCTTGCCGAGACAAGGTGTCTGCCTTGCGATTGTCAACTCCAGGTCGAAACGTGATGTGAAAATCGTATTCCGCAAAGAATAGGGTCCACCTCATTTGTCTTTGAGTGAGGTGTCGAGCTGATTGCATGTACTGCAGATTTCGGTGGTCGGTGCATACCGTAACCGGACGACGGGCTCCCAAGAGATAGGGCCTCCATTCTTGGAAAGCCTTTTTTATAGACAGGAGTTTCTTCTCCGCTATTGTGTAGTTGCTTTCTGCAGCGTCCAGTTTCTTAGACAGATAAGCCACGGGGTGCAATCTGCCCGTCTCCTTGTCCCTCTGAGAAAGAACTGCGCCTATAGCCATGTCGGATGCATCCGCCTCCACAACAAATGGCGCTACCAAGTGTGGGTGTCTCAGCACCGGGGCAGTGGTGAAGGCTCTTTTTAGAACCTCAAAGGCTCTGTCTGCTTCTAAGTCCCAAACAAACCTTGTTCCTTTTCTTAACAGACGTGTGATGGGCACTGCTTTTAGTGAAAATTCGCTTATAAAGCGTCTGTAAAAGTTCGCGAACCCTAAAAAGCTCTGCACCTCCCTGATATTTTTGGGCTTGGACCACTCTAACATCGCTTGTACCTTGCGTTCAGACATGCATAGCCCTTTAGGGCTGAGATTCATCCCTAGAAATTCCACCTCGGTCACGCTGAACTCGCACTTGCTTAACTTACAAAACAGTGCATGTTTCTGGAGTCTCTCTAACACTTTGCACACATGCTGGTAATGATCCTGCGTTCTGTCTGAATAGATGAGAATGTCATCTAAGTACACTATAATGAACAGATCCATGAACTCAGACAACACTTCATTCAAAAAGTACTGGAAGGCCGCAGGGGCATTGCATAGCCCGAACAGCATTACCAAGTACTCGTATAGTCCATATCTTGTTTTGAAGGCTGTCTTCCACTCATCCCCCTGCCTAACCCTCACTAAATGATAGGCTCCTTGCAGGTCTAGCCTTGTATAGATCACTGCCTCGCGTACCTGATCTAGTAGTACATTAATGAGGGGGAGCGGATACCTGTTCCTGACTGTGTTTTTATTTAGCATCCTATAGTCACAGCAAGCCCTCAAATCTCCGTTAACCTTCGATATGAAAAATAAAGGGGATGCTGCAGGGGACCTAGAAGGACGGATGAACCCCAACTTGACATAACTGTCTGGATACGCATGAAGATGCACCGTTTCCGGCTTCGACAACGCGTATACTCTGCAGGATGGGAGAACGCTGTCGTCAATCAAGTCTATCCTGCAGTCGTATCTTCTATGTGGGGTAGTGTCTCTGCTTGGCTTTATCAAAGACAGCAGCATAAGCCTGGTATTCAATGGGCAGGCTAACCTCTTTTTCAACCACCGTTGCAATACACCAGGGAGCTGCCAACGCAGTCACTGGGGATACGCTTTCTGTCAGGCAGTGACCCTTACAAAACTCTGAGGAAAACTTCACTGCCCTGTTTGCCCAGTTCACCTCCGGATTATGTTTACGAAACCAAGGCATCCCTAAGATGATTTCATACTGTGGTGCGTCTATGATGTTGAGTACTAATTCCTCTGAGTGTTGCTTCCCTTCACCTGAAAGAACTAGCCTCAATTCCTCTGTCTGTGAAGTGATTTTTCCTGATTTTAACGGCTTCCCGTCCACCGCCACCACTTCCTCTGGAACCTTCCTTGTTACTACTCCAAGAGACAACAGGTTTACCAACCCGCTGTCTATGAAGTTGCCTGTAGCTCCGGAATCTAGCATGGCCAGTACTTTATGTACGAGGGACCCCACCACCAGGCCTCCTTGTAACACTATGTGTTCCTCTGTGTCTGACGGATGGTCAGGTAGGTATCTTCATACCCGGTGTCTCATCCTTAAGTTCGTACTCAGGTAAGCCTCTGTCTCCTCCTATTTTGGAGACTGCTGCTCTTTTTGTCCTAAAAGAGGGATTCTGTGTTTTCGGTTTAGCAGGACATTCACGCACATAGTGGCCTCTTTTGCCACAGTACATACATAAACCCTTCGTACGGCGATTCGCTCTCTCAGTATGGGACAACGGAGCCCTTACTGCCCCTATTTCCATGAGTTCCCCTCCGGCTTCCCCCTGTGATGCCTCCTTCTTTGATATCCTCTCGCCACCTCTATCATGTATGCGCCCATCCAGACACAACGCAAGACTGACCAAATCCGCACACGTGCGGGGTTGAGGATCTATACGCGCTATCACATCTTTAAGCTCTCCACTCAGGCCCTGATAAAAGAGCGACATGCGCTTTTCCTCCGGCCAGGCTGCCTCAGCCACCAACCTGTTGAAATTGGTGAGGTAGGTAACCAAATCAACCCTTCCCTGTCTCAATGACAATAGCTCTTTGTCCGCACTGAAAGAGGTGGTTCTCTGGTCAAACACCTCTTCAAAAGCGCTTCTGAAGGCTTCCCAGTCTGACAATACCGCATCATTGTTGCGCACTAAGGGGACGGCCCAATTGGCTGTGTCTCCACTAAGGTACGAAATGGCAAAAGCCACCCTAAAATGACTGGTAGGAAACTAAGACGGCGTACATTAAAAGTGCATACGTATCTGTGTAATGAACACCTGTACCTTGTGGGGGTCTCCCGTATACCTCTCAGGCGTAGCCAACGGTATCGGCGGAGCTACTGTGACTTGTATAGGGGGTACTGCAGCGGAGCTTGCATCAAAGGGATTCCTATTGGTCCTATCAACTCTTTCCCTCAAAGCAGCCGTTTCTAAACGAGATGCTGCTAGTTCCTGTTGTAATGCCTCTAATATGAGCACTACGTCCTCAAGCGTCGTCATTATAGCCACCGCCCTGACCAGGAGGAGCAACCGATTCTTGGGTGGGTAATTCTGTCAGGCTTCTCACTCTCCTCAGGGTCAGGATGATGCTATAAGGGTTCCGCTTCCAGATCGTTCCGAACTCAGAATGTAAGACACAGAGTTCTAGTCAGATCAGGAAGGGGATATAGAACGGGAGGGGGCTGCAGGGACAAAGGCTCTGTAAGACATAAGAGGACAACATTAATACACTCCACACATGTATTTTTCTACTCTCATTTAGGTCTCACTCAATCCTAAATACCTTAATATGCAGAACCTTGTGCCAATAATACACATAAAGCCCAAACAATCACTCCAGATTGAGACAACCAACAAGGCCTCTTATCAGCTCTGAAATGCCTGGCTAACAACAGAAAACACCCGGAGGCGGGTTAATCAGCAAATGTAAAGTAGTCTGTGGAAAGTCTCGTTATCAGCACTCATCAACGTAAAAAGCCCTATTCCGATAGTTTATGAGTGCCCCTTGTTGCTTTCCTAAAGAAACTGTAACGTCCCTCCTCCTTGGAGTAATGCCCTGTATAAACAAAAACACACACTATCACGAAACCAAAATTAATAGCGCTCCTCCTCACGGGGGATCAACACGATTCCAATATCCGGACTGCGACTTGTGCAGTGAATGTTTTCCCAGAGCGGCTCCTCTGTCCAGAGAACTGGTCCGCCTAACTATGAGAAAAACCTTGGAGCTATTAGGAGGTCCGTTACCTCACGAACCGTCACTGGCAAGGCTCCGTGAAAAAGAAGTCCCGAATATCGGTAGTCCAAACAGAGAGACAGAGCCAACCCGACTCTTCTCTCCCTACCTGGCGGCGAGGTGTCTTCCGACGTTCCTGGTCCCGACAGGGTGAGTCCTCTCCCTGAGCCACGTACAGGAACCGCCGAAACCTGTTCCTCGCGTCTCCGATCTCCCGGCTCCAAACCAAACACTGAATAGCTGTCCAGAACAAGAAGACATGAAGACTCTATATACATTTAGTGATCCAGTCATGACTGGTGACACAGTGCTATAGAAAAACTGAAACACATGATACAAAATCATACAAATAGACAAAACATTAAAGCAAATAGTGTCCACTTTAGAGTACAATTGTCACAACTGTCAGTATTATTCCTTTGTTTAGGTTTAGACTCTGTGTGGACAGATACACGTACCTTTAGTGGCAGTTTGCTGAAATTCTTTAAAACCGTTGAGCTCTGTGGTCCAAGTTTCCTGAAGTAGGAATATATCAAATTATTTACAAAAAGTCTGCAAATCTACCTTGTCTGCCTTGCTGCCTAAGCCACTGATGTTCCAAGAGCAAAGTTGTAGGTTACTTTTTCATGCCTTGTTTTCCTTTATCTCCGTCCCCTGAGTGGTCGAGAAAAGAACTTTTCGGGCTTGACTGGTTGCTTCTGGTACATCTTGATGGATGATACGTAGGTTTGACCAGCTCTCCTGGGCATTACGGTGGCTCCTACTGCCCTCGGGGTAATCGGCTTGTGCACTGCTGTTCTTAACTTGCCTGTTGGGTTTAGAGGGACAGGGTATCGTTCTATTTCTGTTGATCCTATTTCGATTCCCTATTTGACAAAGAAATCTCTGTGACTCCAAACCTCTGTTGTAATTTTTGAATTGCTCCAGGTTACGACCGTCATTTCCCTGCCTTTTACATTTAAAGTGTTTTGAATTAAATACTTATGATGTGATCTGTGTTTCGATGTTTTAGTGTTTCAATGGAATTTGCAAGCTTTAACATTGCACTATGATTAAGAATGTCGTGATTTCCTCTTGAAATGTAATGTGGAATCAATTCTAATTTTACAAGACCTTCTGTATAAATGTGTCCATTGTTACTTTTCTGGCAATCAGTTCTTTGGCGATGTAGACTTGCAGAACTTCCCCCGAGTATGGTTTCTCCTGACCAAAAAATCCCCTCAGTTGAAATAGTAAGGTAATTTTATTTGCACAGTTAATTAAAACCAATGCAATGCGATACAAAATATGAAAATTAAAACACAATATAAAATCACATATGTTTAAAACCATCATTGTATGAACATTTATGTTCTGTTCTAAATGATTGTAAAATAATATCAGCCATTCAGTTATCACTCAGTATTTGATATTAAATATGATTTGTGTTACAAGACAAGTTGGAACCAAGTCAATTCAAGATTCTGGCCCTGGCATTTTTCCCCCACAGCCTTTAAAAATTTTACAAGGCCGCAGCTCAATTGAGGGTCCTGAGATGAAAAACAGAATAGTACTGCGCTCCTTCGTGTGCGTAGCCCAAGCCGAATAAAGTGTTGTTTTAAAAGGAGTTTCCTCTCATATTGCAATTTCTCGCAAGAGCATAGTAAGTGGATCATGTCTTCTTCTATATGACCGCATAGCCGGCATGACAATCCTGTTTTCTTTTTTAACCAGTGCGGGAAATGCTGGATGCAGGGCAGCAGCCCTAGTCTGTATATTAAGAAACACATTTTTGTCTTTTTAGCATAACCCAAGCCCAAATAGTTCTGAGGAGCTTTTGCCGAATAAGAATTCAAAATCATCCAAGCGTGCGTTCTTTTTGCAAAAACTGTTTTGTCTTGTACCCACGACTGGTGTTTGATAGATTTCTTTACCAGTTTGTTGAAGGTTTTATGGTCTAAGGAGGATACCCAGAGCTGTTCCAGCCCGGTGTTTACAAGACTTTTTGCAAGATATTTGGCTGCAGGCGAGGTCGAAGTCTGCTCTATTTCCCTCCATAGATGTTCGTTCAAGGTTCCCTGTGCAGATTTCCTCACTTTGTCCCATACACAGATGTAGGCCCCATGGCGTGCCAGGAGCTGTTGTTGAATGCCAAACTCCAGCCTAATCTGTGATGGGGAGGCCCACTTAGGAATACTAAAGATGATTCTGTATGCGGCTATGATTGTACTGTCAAGTATTGTTGCATCTCTGCCTCGTAAGACCTCACTTCCATAAGTGATTGTTGGCAGTAGTTTTGCTGGGATAACTTGTACCAATGGTGTTAGTGATGGACCAGATAGCTTGTTATTCAAGGTTTTTAAAGCAATTGCCAGAGCTATCCCTTTGCCTTTGATGCAAGACCTTTGAGCAGTGAATCGGCCGCCGTTGTCAATTTTCACGCCTAAATACTTATATATTGACGTGTCTTTAATGCGAGATTTGTTCCAGAGCCACGTGAAGGTTTTTCTTTTTCTTTTACTGATGGTCATAGTTTGGGTTTTCTCGAGGTTCACTTTTAGATCATTTGCCTCGGAATAGCTCTGAGTGATGTTCAGGAGTCTTTGAAGCCCTACTTTGGTGTGGCTTATAAGAACAATGTCGTCCGCATATAAGAGGCATGGTATATTAAGCCCTCCTAGTTTGGGGGCATGTGAGTTGCAGTCAATCAGATTTGGCGCCAGGTCGCCCAAAAACAGATTAAACAATGTTGGGGCCAGGACGCAGCCCTGCTTGAGGCCGTTGTTTGTCGGTATGCGCCTGGACAGCAGTGAGCCGTCCCCCACCTTTATCCGTATCCAGGTCTCCGTGTGCAGGTTTATTAACAGGTCCAGCAGCGGTTTTGAGATCCCCCAATTCTTTAGTTTAGACCACAGGAGATTCCGGTTGATGTTATCGAAAGCCGCTTTATAATCTATGTAGCAGAGATGTAGTGGCAGTTTTTTCGTCTCTGCCTTATCTATTAGTAGGCCCATGGTTAGGATATTAGTCATCGTGCCCACTGTTTTAACAAAACCTGTCTGATAAACCGGTATCAGCGATTTCTTTGCAGCCCATTCCTGTAGTTCCTCCAGCAGTAATCCTGCGAAGTACTTCGCCTCATTGTCTATTAAGGCCACTAGTCGGTAGTTTTGAGTAAGAGCGCTGTCCCCTGCTTTGTATATTGGGGTTATAATACAGCCCTTCCAGGAATCTGGCAAGATGTTCGAGCACCTGATTTCCAAAAAAAGGGGTTCAAGAGCTTCTGCCCAGTAACCCGCGTCTTACTTAAAGAGGATCGGGGGATTCCATTAGGTCCCGGAGCTCCTTCCCTTCTACCTTTTTTAATTTGAAATTCAATGCTGTGTTGGAGCTTTGAGATGTTGGTAGGTTTGTATTTGTCTTTAGTTTCGATGCACAATTGGGTTTGTTGTGCAATGTTGGCATTGTCGACTATTCTGTTATCTAATGTAGATAGGACCTTGTTTTTAGGAGGTTCTTGATTGAAGTGCATGTCAAGATAGGATGCCCATATTTCCTCTGTAATGTTTGATGAGACCACCAGGTTTGCCAGACGTATCAGCAAGTTAATGGTTTTCCAAAACCTCGCCCCATCATTCTGTTTAGTGCCTGAGTGCAGTTTTGCCCACACGTCCTCCTCTGTTGATTTGGTTGCTTCCCATTTCAACTTTTTTTAGATTGGATTTCAGTGTCCGAAGGTGATTTTGCTTTGCTATTTCTTTTGGGTCCAGTTGTATTTCCCTCATTAAGCGGTATATCATGTTTTTCGCTTCCTTAATTTTTCCTCTGTACTCTCGTGATAGGATTTCAATTTTGCCGATCTTTGCAACTGCTTTGGGCTGTGTTGCGTAGTTCGACAACATGATTGTAAATTGTTCCCATTTTGTAACCTCGTTTAATCCAGTGCGCTCCAAAAAGTGTTGTTGTGCACTTCCTATTAGCATCTCGCCCATTGCTGCTGAATACTTGATTTTTTAAAAATTGACAGTATGAATGGTCTCTTTTGGGGCGTTTGATCGCTCGAGTGTAGGTTTCACTATATTCAAAGCCATTTCCTGCGGGCAATGGTCACTGTCAGTTTTTTTCCCTATCTGGAACGAGGTTATATAATGAAAAAGAGGTAGTGAAACAAAGGTATAATCTAATATGCTGTTTGACCTTGTAGAGTGATAAGTTGGGGCTGGCGGACTGTCTCCCGCGAACCTGCCATTTAGGGCTCTGATATTAAAATGTTCCAATTCTTCGAGTGTCTGTGCTCCTAATTTTGTTTGCTTAGTTATTTGAAATTTCTCTTGTAGTGGTAGGTCCCAAGATATGTTTTGAGCTAGATTTGCCTCTTCCTGTGGCGTACCCATAAGGTTAAGATTGAAATCCCCTGTAAGCACAATATTAGTTGTTGACCTTTCCATAAGACATTCCTCCAAGAAGTTGTATAATTCCATAACTGCTTTTTTTTTCCCTTTGGGATGGATATAGGCATTGATGAACAAGCAGTCACTATTAACTTTCTCCTCATCTTGGGGTGCTAGGGCTAGCTTAATTGCAAGATTGGCTTCTGAAGAGGAGCCTATTTCTTCTATCCTGACAAAACTAGTGACTGCTACGTAAATCGCTAGTCCACCTTTGAGGTGCCCGTACTTAGCTGACCTTTTGGCATCTGTGAAAAATCGTAAGTATCCTTGGAGATGTGGAGGTTCAGCTAGCCATGTCTCCTGCAGGGCCACTATGTCAAAAGATCTTATGTAGGCTATAAATTCTAAATCCAGCATTTTGGTTGATAGACCATTGATGTTCCAGGAGCATATGCGCAGTTGGTTTAGCGTGTGCTCCCGGGGGTTTTGGTCGGGTTGTCAGTTGCTGTTTTTTATAGTTCTCACAATCCGTCTTTGATCTTTCAACTCAGTTGAAACTACCCTGTCCACTCCTAACCAGCAGGTGCTTTCAGTGTTCTCGTTACTACCTGTTCTACATGGCCCTGCCGCGCCTCTAAGAACCGAGATTCTGTGGCTGGAAGCATTATCCCTGGGCTCCGGCTTTGCTTCTGGGAACAGGATGTCCGGGTATCTTGGTTTTGTATTTGGTTTTATTGTGATTCCCCAGTTCTTAAATACCTCGGCTTTGAATAGAATTTTCTGCCTTGTTTTTCCCAAGGCCCAAGTCGCCTTTGTCGCTTCCCTTCCTGTACCTTCTAAGTCTACAAATTCAATGGATAACAGGTCTGTGCTTGATACGTTTGCCAGGGGGGGATGTGGGATAATAGTCGTAGTATACTTGTTCTGTTTAGGATATCATGTCGTCCTTTCGAGGTATATTCTGGGATAAACCATATAGCCTCTGGGGTATTCCCTTGTTCATTTCTGCACCGCCCTCTATTGTAGCTGACTAAGGGTGTTTCCAGATCCACATAATCTGTTGATCTTGTTTTTACCATGTAAGTGTCAATATTGGTTATTCCACCTGAGGCTTGGTCAGTTGCGCTTTGGTGGGGCACAAGAATTTCGGGATCTGTGTGTCTCCCCCTTCTGCCCAATAGATGCACGTTGCTTGTCCGATTTGCTGGTGCTGATTCTATTGTTGTGTGGTCTCCCCCTATATGTAATATCGCAGTTGCTTGATTGATATCGTTTAATTGACTTTCCGTCAGTCCTATGCCTGTTCCTTGACTTTCTACTCTTTTATCAATTCTAACCGGGGTAAGACCTCGTTCTGTATTTTGCAGGAGGTTGTGGTTAATCTTTGTGTTGTTTTTTTGCACATTTGACGAGCCGGTGTCAGCAGACTTTGGGGGGTTCCTTGTTGGTTGTGCAAATGCTAATTTGCCGTTTTGAAGGTGTGTGTTTTGTTCGTCTGATCCGATGTTAACTGGATTCTCCAGGATTTCAGATATTTGGCCTGTTTCATTGGATTTTTGGCTTGAAGTTTTCTCTTCCCCAGATTGTGATTTGTTTTACTCCATGGTAATAGATCGACCTTAGAGTTGCCTAAATCCTTCGCGTTTTGAGCAGAGCTTATGTTTTCTGCCTTTACGTTTTTTTGCTCGTCTCTGTTTCGCGTTCGATTTTGTATCACTGACATCTTCATCTATGATGTCCGTTGGTAAAGGGCTCTTTGGACCCGTATCTTTATCCACTGGGCAGTTGCTTGGATCGTTCTTTCTAGGTTGTGCCTGAGTACCTGTGCCCGTCTGTTCAGTCTTTCTAACGACTTCTGTATCTTCACCTGATTTTTCTTTAGCGACCACTTCTGTTTGTGTGTGAAGAGCAATTTTGGTGTCTTTTTTTGATGGGTAACCCCGTATCTTGTTGTGCGGCGTGTTGTTTTCCTGGGGAGGTCTTTTGAGTTGTGAGCACAGGTCTGTTAGTAATGTTGGGAGGGTGAATAGCTTGTCAATAATTGGGCCGCATTTGCACCCACTACTGGTGCTCCTCTTTGTATCTTGTAAATGACCCAATTTGCTCTGGAGAAGCGTATTTAATGCACCCATTTTCCCATCGATGGCAACCACAAATACAGCTAAAGTGTCTAATAGCGTTAGTTGGGCATCCATTTTCTCCAATTGGTAGTGTAATGCGTCCACCAAGAGTTGTACTGTTTTTAGGAGACTGGGCCAGGCGCTTTCCTGCCCGTGATATTTTGGGGGTTTTTCTTGACATCCAGGTGGTCCCTTAAAGTTTGCTACTCCTTCTGGCAAGCTTGATTCCACTTGTTTTTCCTGTGCACCTTCAGTTCTCATGGACCGTGTATGTGTAGTCTTCCCCCTGCTGTTCTGATCTTGAGGGTATGCAGCTACAAGTTCTTCCCACTCTTCCTCCCCCAAGTAAGAGGATATTTCTATTACCTCTGACACTGAGGTTGTTTGTCTTTCTTCTTTGCTGGAGGTCCTATTCGTCTTTTTATTACCAAGCTCTTGTGGTTTGTACGAAGTATCCAGGACTATCATGGACAAGTCCTTCTCTTCACCGCGCTCAGTTCCACTTCCAGTTTCCTTCTTGTTTATAGATTCCTCCAAGAGGCTTGTGACCTCTGACCTTGTATTGTTCCTCATGTTATCATCCTTAGCGTTGTCGCTGATGTTGAGTATGCTATTGTCAGGTGTTCCTAGTGGCCTATCCATTGCTTTATTAGGCCAATGTACTTGAACTAAGTTGGAATCTATGGTCAGTTTATTCCCGGTACTGGATCCCAGAGATCCGATCTTTCGCTTTGCCTTAGAGTTCTGAGACTGGGGTGTTGATGTTGTTTGAGGTAAGGAGATAGACATTGTGCTGTTTTTTTCTTTGCTCTTTTGTTATGTTATGCTGTTTTATAACGCGCTCAATTACTGCCGGAGTATCCTGGCGCGAAGATGAAGAAACAGATTACACAGCCAACACTACGAAGAAAAGAAAACTAGAAGGCCTGCCGAAACAGATGGGTTTTCAACGCTTTTTTAAAAGAACCATATCCTTGTCCTTGTCCTTATCCTGTAAGAACTGTGTGCCCCTAAACTGGAAAGGCGGAGGTATCTGTGTTGGCTCCAGGGGCAATTGTAATTCTAATTCCTCATTGATATTTGAGAATAGGGTGTCCCCTGCGTTTTTTAGGAAGCAGAATTTTGTATAAATTTTGGGTTGGTATGAAGATTGGTTTGTTTTTTTGCTCCTTTCTGCATTAACCGTAGAGTCACTACTTAAGTTGTTGGAAATTGATTTGTCCGACGTTATGTCTATTAAGGAGCTCTGTTTGGCTGGCGGAGACCCTTTAGTTTCCTCGGGTGTCTTATCCGTTTGCTTGCGTTTTTTTCCTTTGCTTGTTGGGCCTCCTCGTATCCTTCCTGATCTCATTTTATGGGCGCAGCCCCTTAGTTGCGGATTAATAGATAGGTTTAAATGGTGTCAAGCGGGACCCAATAGGTGAGACTCCTTGTGAGCCCTGCCCTGTCGGTGCCGTTTGAGCTGGTTTTTTTCTGATTGCTCCAACTTTGACCCCTATCAGCACAACAGGTGCAAGCCTGCCCCCGTAACGCACCCCGCCAGTAATCTTAGGATAGAATAGTTGGTGTTGGTGTTGGGTAACCAACCAAACCTGGGGGTTGGTAGTAACTAAGCCTGAAACAGGTTGATGGAGGTGGTTCGATTACAAAATAGCGCTGGAGGCTCACCTCTGGTGTACTAATCGATGCCCGGGGAACCAAGTGATGCGGGCGGCAGGTCCACTCCTCCTCTCCTTTCAGTCGACAGAACTGCAGCTTCTGTTGCGGAATGATGTGTGCTATGAAGCCAAGATCGAGGCGGGGTCCGGAGCTCCCCCGCAGAATGCAGCCCGCAGCTCCCCCCGTCTCCGTTTCCGCTTTGCCTGCTTTACCTGCTCAGTAGTAAACAGGTGGCAGGTAGTGAGTCGGGGGTCTCAGCAGGGTCGCAGCAGGGTCTCAGCGGTAAAGGACCTGCGGCGTGACAGCAAACTGACCAGTGCTGACCAACGGCTCCCTGCAACAGAGCAAAACACGAACAGCTGACTTGGCAGAAGCCCAGCCTCCTGGTCACAGCCTGGTCTTGGCTTTCTCCAATGCCGCCACCCCCCCTGCACCTGCTCCAGCAACTGACAGCCGCAGTCACTGTTTCCTCTGCTCACTTCTCTGTGGTTGCTCCGCGGTGACTCCTCCCGGGCGATCTCCCAGCGCCGTCCCGGTGCACAGCACAGCTAGTCCCGGTGCCAAAGCTAGTCTGCAATCCGCAATCCGCTCACTCCCGGCAAGCCAGCAAGGGACCAGGTGAGGGAGACGCGCGAGGACGTTCGGCAGGTTCAACAGGCAGGCTTCCGTGCAGGCTTCCGTGAGCTGTCGTCGGCCGAGGCCGGGGTCAGGGGCCTTTTCGTGGGCAAGGCGAGTGGAAAACGCTGTCTGTGAGGTAGTTCTTTCGTGGTTTGTAGCCTGCTCCCGCGACCTGCTCGCCGCTCGATTCTGGCGTTTCTCTGGTGGTTTGCTCTCTCTAGCCCTCAGTTGAAATAGGATTTAGTCTATCTGATTTTTTATTTTGCAATTTGACTTGTTCTCCTGATAATGGGGAGTGAATGATCAGTCTGAATTTCCAAACTGTGCCTGGGTTTAGGTGAGTGCTGCAATTCTACCAGAGTTTTGCTCGTTTGACCTTTTGATTGTTTGGGGAAGTATTGGGATATGCTTTGTTGTTCTACTCATGGATTTTGCAGTAATTTGCCGACTTTATTTTGATCTCTTGATGGAAGGGACTGATTGTCAGACGTCTTTGTGATTGATTATCTGACTAGTTGTCAGGTCTAGTGATGGAATGAATATTCTTTCCCTAGTTATCAGATTGATGTCTGAGTTCCAATGGCTTTTCAATATTGTGCTTAATTGCTTTGTCTTCCACTAGCCCGTTTCCGGGGGTTGTTTCCTGCGGATTTATCTGGTGGTCACTTGAGGCGGATCATTCTTGGGCCTGTTTTTAGAGAATCTGAGTTATTACTTGGCATCTTTTTTTCTTGTTTTGCCTTGACTTTCTCAGTCACTTGCGTTCCCTATTTGTTAGTTGGTTACTGGGGTTTTGTTGCTGTGGTTTTGAAGCTGCTACATCAGGCGCTAGGTCGTCACAGTGGTGGTTGTTTTGAAGATTACTTCGTATTGACATGTTATTTGATGTTTCTGTCTGCGTATCTGAGTTTGAAACTCTTAGGATGCCATCCATTTTCTCTGTGCTTTCCAGGGTGCCCAGAGGAAATATAGGGTTCTATTGAGTCACCGCTCAGCTGTTTCAGTAAGGATGCTATCAACAGGTGTGGCCATGTCTGTTGGTTTTCTTTTTCCTTCTGTCAGTATATCTGTCACAATCACCGGGATGGACTTTAGTTGATGCATGGTACTAGGAGCTCATGATACGTTATGTAAGTGTCTTTCTGCAAATGCTCAATAATGGAAGTTAATGCTTGGATTTTTCTTTCTATGCCAGAAACATGTAACGCAAGGGCTTGCAAGAGATCTACTTGCAACTCTAGTTTTTCTGAATGTTGGAATAATGCTGACGAGATGGTTTCCATTATATTAATGAATGGGGGCCATAACAGAGCTTGTGAGAGTGAAAGATGGTCTGTCTGATTGGCGTCCAGTCGCTGGCTAAAGTGGATATTGTTTCCTGGTTTGATCATAGTGTTGTCCTAGAAGTCTCCTATTGGCCTTCTGTTTGGTTGAATGATGGGGCCAGACCCCATTCGAGATTTTATTGATTGATCTGTTCTTGGGTGAGCTATGGGTCCGGTCCCTGGTCATGTCTTTATTGGTGACAGTATGGTATTATAATCATAATCATAGAGGAGCCCTGTTAATGGTTGGTCATTTGTGGTAAAAAGAGGAGTTTCTTCCATCTGGACTTCGTATTTTGGCCCCAGTGGGCTTATCAGGTGTTCTTGAGTTTCTGAAACTAGTTTGGGCAGGGCCGCTGATTGTCCTCAGATATGTTTTTGTCTCTCTTGCCCATGCAGACCACCCTGATTTTGGAAAAAATGTGTGCCTGGCCTTAACTAGATTTGGCCCCTAGGATACAAGAGAGTACCCTGAGACTTGCAGACCGTCTTTTCGTAATTGCCTCTAGTGCAACTTTTTTTGGACTCGTTTGTGATTTTTGTGGTGCTTCATTTGCGTTTATCTGAGCAACCACAATTGCTTGGTTGCCAGTTGTTTTGAAAGGCTTTCGATTGCTGCAGCTATCTTCCAATGGAATGTTGATCTGTGCTCTCGCCATATCGGATGTGATTGTGGATCCAGCTAAGGATGACATTTTTGTGGTTGAATCCTACCAGTTATTTTTTTGTGAGCTCGGAAACTTGGGGAAATTTGAAAATCTGTGATTTTCGAGTTCCTTCCTGCTAGCTTTTTTTATTGGCGTTGATAACACTGTTGGCGATGCTATTGATGGTGATTCCAGATTTATTTCCAATTGCGTCGCTTCTGTGGGTGAAACAAGGGCTCTTTTGCTGATTCTTCTACTGGTTTGTCCAGCTTTTTTCTTTGGCTTGACCTCGGTTCAAATTCTTCCAGATCTCATATCTCAAGGCTCCCTTTTCCCTCACTTTTGTGCTTTCTTTTTTTGCACTTCCTTTGCTCTTTTTACTTCCTTTGTTTTCCTTTGCTTCCTTGATTTCCGCTGCTTTACTTCTTGCTTACTTCTTGATTTGTAATTTGTAATTTAGTACTTGTGGCTTGGTACTTGTGGCTGATGTTCTTTGTATGTATTTGAGCTTATATAGCGCACAGCTACCCACAAAGGGTTTCCCGGCGCTTGCTTAGGGAACCCGTCCTGGTATTCCCCTGTGAGATAACCCCGGCAGGGTATCCACAAGGTGAAAGCCAGGCATCCCGCCGCGAGGGGCCGTTGTGGAGATTAAGCAAGCTATTGCCCAGAGTCGCAGAGTGTGAACCCGTGAGTTGAGAAGGCACCGGAGCGAGAATTATCGAGTCCGTGGAATTTTAAGCCCAAGACCCGCCGAGGCTGGGAATTGAACCCTGGTCCAGGGCCGATCTCAGCTTCCGGGTCTGCCACCTCTAACCCCTGAGCCACACTTCTCCAATCTCCTTCTTTAATTACCCAGTCCAAAGTATTCCTTGGGGAAGTACTGCATATAAGTAAAGGTGGTAGGGGGTTTGGGTGGTTGGGTTGGGTGAGTTTAAGGGGAGAAAACGCTGGGAGCGTACTCCAAGCACCCTCCAAAGGTGAGCAGAAGCAGTAGCAGGGTACACAAGCAGACTGCAAGCCGCACCCAACCTAGTTGGGCTGCTTTCGCTGTCTGCTGGGCTCAACACTCAGCGGATGTCACTGAAAAGCAGCCACGCTCTCTGCTCTGCCCTCCTCTGCCCTCCTCTCCAACGCTCCACTCAACTTTGTTATGGTGACTGCTAAGGCTGTCAGCGTCCGGGTCTCAATTCTCCAAAAATGTCAAAATTTCCCTCCCCAAAATACAATGTGGTGTGATCAGGTGCCTTACCCCCCTCACCTTCCATCAAATGAGGTGGGAAAATGTGGGGCGGCGGGTGGTACGGGGCGGGGCGGGAGGCAGAGGCATTTTGCGGGGAGCACTGACTGCTCTTGTGACTCCCTCTGCGTAGCAGGAGCAGTCAGCCGGTAGCTGCAAATAGGCCAGGAGAGAAACCCACAGTAGATTTTTTCCAGGAACTGGGAGCCGGAGAACGTTAATGGGAGCCGTGGATTGGCCAAAAAACACCACCGCTCCTCGCTCAGTCCTCATTCATCGCTCCACACCATTCGGCACCGTCCACCGTTCATCTGTGTGCTCTGATCTGATCCAGAAATGGAAACAATCAGAAGAAGACACAACAGATTTAGACCAAATTTTAAAAAGCAATCTGTTTGGACCAAGATCTGTTGTAATTTTTTCAGCAGTCCTGGCTGTAGTCATTTCTAAAATCCCTACTGTCTCACATCTTTGGTCAACATTGGGTGATTAATAATTTCCAAACATTTTTTCGAATCTTTAAGAGAGCCTGCTCTATTCAGGTCCTCCCACGCCAGCCTCCTCAATTCCATCTTCCTGCATTCTATTATCTTTTTGTATTTACTCCTTGTGATTTTAATTAACTCTCTATCATGAGGAGTGGCATATAGGGCACTTTTAAGTTCCTTGTGAGTTTTAGAGCATTCAGTGTTGAACCACTTTTGAGGGATGTTCCTAACCAACCTCTGAGCAATGTTGGTACAGAGCAACTCAAAATACTGTACCATTTAAACCGAGGTAGAGTCTAGCCTCAGGCACCCATCTATTTCATTATAGTTTCTTAAGATGATGTCTTGCACACATTTTGATGGGTCTACCTGATCCCATTTCAGTCTAATTCCTTTATTAGGATTGTATTGAAATGGAGATTTATCAGTGTGCCCCATTTTAGGCTTCATATTAAGAGAAATAGTGAGAGGATAATGGTCACTAGAACAGTTTAACATGACATTAAAGTCCTGAACAAAAGAAGTAAAATACTTTATTAGCATAAAATCGATAGAACTGTCCCTAACACCACCAACATAAGTTGGGCACTGCAAAGGGGAGTTGCTGGCATAATTATTTAAAAAACTTAAGTCATTTACTACCAGGAAGGAATTTACAGCTTCCCCCTGGGGATCATGAATAAAAATGATCTAAGGGCTGTCCCTCAGAGACGTCTGCCCCCCACACACATGTGGACTGTATTTAAAAAATTTACAATTAAAATCCCTGACCCATAAAATACATAATACCTGCTATTTCGCAGAAGTGTGTGCGATTTCCATTTGCAGGGACAATATTACTTGGCAATTACTTTTATCAAAGATGGTATGGTACAAGTTCACCAATAATATTTCAACCTTGGCCAAACCAGAGATTACTGTTAGTTGATACCATGGGGATGAACCTATACACTGGGCTTTTACAGAAGCATATTTTACCGCAAGAAGTACAGCAGTACCACCCCAATATCAGTTAGGCGGGAAAGTGCTTCAAAACCGTTAGACTGGTTAATCAGCTGCAAGTGCGTAAGGGTGAAGTGTTTAGGCTGAATTTGGACTGGCCTCTGTAGGGAACTGGGTCCCATATGTGGAGGATAAATAAAGCCCAGAGGATATACCCTTATTGGATCATTCTTGCCCATCACTTCCTTGAGGCATGTCAAAACAAACAGCACATACCTAGGGTCTTTGAAATTTAGGACCATACAATCTTCTTCCACAGAATTCGCTGTACAGCCTAACCAGCTAACCTGCCATGCCATAGTGATGTTATCAATTAGCTTTGTCTGACATCTTATTTTTTTAATACACCAATGGGCTGACTTATTTATAAGACTTTGACAGTCTTTATGGTGGCACAATGGCAACGGGGGAACTGTTAGTATCAAAGTATGAGGGGTGCTATCTAGTGGTATATTTAGCTGGTCTTGTGGCCCTTCCCCATAAATATGTTCTTTTATTGTACAATTAGGATTGACACATTGCTTTCCGTCATTATTCTGCAAGCCCTGACCATATTGATTAGCCTTAGTGATATTATCCCAGGGTCCCACTTTTTGATTTTTCCTTATTGGGACTGTCTCCCAGTAGTCCCTTTCAGTTAGCAAAGAAGAAGACTTAAGACAAACGTCATTAGTATTTTGGGTATGTGTTATTGTTGGGGGAGTACCCCTTTCATGAGGGGGCAACTTCCTGTTTATCAGTGTGAGTGGCCTCATCCCTCATTGTGGTATATTTTGTTTCCTCTTTTGAATCTCTCACCACAAAAAGGAGCTGTTCTTCAATTTGTCCCAACCATTCTAAGATAGGGCTCAAGGCCTCTGTTATCAGTTGGCTAACTATATTGAAGAAAGAGGAATCCACTTTCTCCGATGATGCCTCTCCACCCACTCCACCTCTTGTCCTACTACCACTTTAAGGATTCTTGCTGGGTTTTTTTCATCACAGAACACTGCCCCTTTGATTTAGGTTCCCCCTCTTCCTTTTTCCCTCTAAAGGCTTGTGGGCATATTACCACCTCTTTAGTCAAAATACGTTTTTGTAATTTATTTGTATTAGAATTTACAGAAACATTAGTGTTTCCAACAATGTTCGCCTTTGGAGACAGTAGCACCGAAGTCCTGGGTTCAGTGTCACTGATAATAGTATCTGCAGAATCCTTGGGAGATAATGATGAAGTAGGAACTAGTGATTGTCTTTGTTCCGTGAGTTAAAATTCCTTACTTATTACCCCAACAGCCTTTTGCAAGAAACCATCCAATGTAGAACTTGCGGGATTTTGGCCGGTGTGATTTTCTGTCTATCCATGGCTCCAATCTCAATAGGCTGGTGCTTAGAGTCAATGGAAACAAGACACAGCGTTGCCACAGGAATACTAAGCTAAAAAAAACGACCTCTGGGAGATGCTTCGGGTTGCAACAGGATATGTACAGTGTTCCAATGGAAGGACTAAAAGAGCAGGCCCAGCCTGGCCTCCACTGGCTCTTTGCCCGATCTTTACCCAGGCACGCCCACCTTGCGTGTCCCGTGCCGGGGGAGCCCAAAGCAGATTTAGTTTGCGCCTCCGGGCGCAGGACCAGTGGCATAGGTGGCGACTGTCATGAGTCACTCGGGGTCTGTCGTCCCGCCCCACTCCTTTCCGCTGACCAGGTTTTCAAGTGCAACAGGACACCAAAGCAGATTTATGACCAGATGTAGGTGGCCCAATACCGGTCGGTAATGGCCGAAATTACCGAATTTCAGCCGTTACCGACCAGTATTGGGCATTTGGGATGTAGGTGGCCTAAATTGCAAATTCGGTAATTTACCAATTCGGTATTTTAAAGAATCAGTAAATTACCGATTCCTTAAAATACTGAATCGGTAAATTACCGAACTTGCAATGTAGGGAGCACTCAAATGAGTGCTTTTCCCATTTTAGGATTCGTTATTTACCACCAACTATAAGTTGGTGTTAAATAAGGAATACCTTTGAAAATGCAAATCTGTGCATTTTCAACTGTGCCATGTGGCAGACATACATGCCCTTAGAGCATGTATGTGTGCCACATCTGCACACAAGCATGATTCAGGGGTGCAACAGGGTGTCAAAGTGACACCATGGCACTCTTGAATGTTTTCCCCATTTTACCGAATCAGTATTTACTGATTCAGTAATTGCCATTCATTCCTATGGGCCTCCAGGCCCATAGGAATGAATGGCAATTACTGAATCGGTAAATACCGATTCGGTCAATTTTACCGCAAATTAGCATCCATTTACCTATTCTTAAATACCGAATCGGTAAAATTCGGTATTTAAGAATAGGTAAATTGGGATTACCTCCATCTGGCCCTTAGTGCGCGATTTTGGGTGCCTGTGGTCCTGACCCACTGCTTTCCGTAGACCGGGCATCCCGTGCAGCGGGAGCCCAAAGCAGATTTAGTACACGCCTCCGAGTTTGGAATCAACTGCTGTGAGTCACTCTGGAGCCTGTGGTCCTGCCCCACTCTTTTTCGATGAGCAGGTGGCTTTTCCTTAATATTCAGTTTCTAACATCTGCCTTTCAATGCTTTTTAATCACATCTCAAATCCTCCATTCTTAAGACTTTATTTTGCCATTTAATTTTCATCTCTTTCAGCTGCTCGCTCATCCTTTCTCTCATATCTTATGCTCTCCACACCTCCTTTTTCTACTCTCATTTTATTTATATAATTTCGCCTCTCATTCTTATTTCCCTCTTTTTCCTTTACTTTCCATATCCTTTCACTCTTCCCTCCCCTTTTATTTCCCAAGATAACCACTGGTTCATCTCTTCATTTCTACTCTGTTTAATGCTTTCTCATTTAACCTTCTGCCTCTCTACCTTACCCTTACTCTTCCTTCTATTCTTGCTTGTTTCATTCTCCTCTCTCTCTGTTTCTACTTGTCTCGCCTGCCCTATATTCCCTTTCTCACACTACCTCCTCTTATGCTCCATTCTTCTTTATATCCCTTTCTCCTTTCTCCATGTAATCTTTCTCTTCTTTCTCTTTCCTCTTATTAACACAAGCAAGTGTCAATAGAGCTACTGTATTTGTCTGAAGCAGGATGAAGCTGGACACCAAGTAGTGTTTGAGAGTAATGAGAAGAGTGGAAAGGGTTATCTCTATGTGCCACAAGTATCAATGAGAAACAGTTCTTGAAAAAGGAAAGTTAAAGGATGGTATATAAACAATGGGTACCAAATAGTGAAACTGGAGGTGGGTTGCAGTCCTCACCTGCAACCATTTTCTTACTGTACAAAATCAAATTTCTCAGAGTTTAGCTTAGCCCTCATAGTGATGTTCTCGGAATGAAAGACAATACCATCCAAGTAACGTTTTGTGTGGTTATAATCTGTGATCTCATGGTCAAGTTAAAAGTCATTTGATGCACGGGATCCACGCGCTACTTGCCGCTCTGACTACTCTGGAATTGGAAACTCGGTCCTTATATATGGGACAGGGCTAAGAAAACATACCGACTCTAAGGAGAAAACACTAGGCGGCATTCCGTCGAGGATCTTTAGAAACAAAGACTGGCCTTTCTGATTATCCCACGCCATCGATACTTTGTTGACGAAGGAAGTATAATAAGGGATCACCTTATTTTGCTGCACATCTCTGCATGGTTTGCTGCCCAATTGAACAACAAAGCTAAGACCACGGCTGAACGACATTATGTTCATCCCAGGCCTAGGACATACTGAACGCTATACTTCAATATACTCTACGTATCATTATCTTTAAAGAAATTTATAAATCTATATGCCCTGAGGAAGCTCCCCTTGACGGAGAGAAACTCGTTGGCTGATTTATTTTGATAAATGAGAAGCTGTTTTATGATAAGAAAATTCAAATAAAGAAAAAACTTTTTGCATACAAATATCATTCTCTTTGGACTTTCTTTACTACATGCACCCCCAACCAAACCCATAAACAGAGCTACTGTATTTGTCTGAAGCAGGATGAAGCTGGACACCAAGTAGTGTTTGAGAGTAATGAGAAGAGTGGAAAGGGTTCTCTCTATGTGCCACAAGTATCAATGAGAAACAGTTCTTGAAAAAAGAAAGTTAAAGGATGGTATATAAACAATGGGTACTAAATAGTGAAACTGGAGGTGGGTTGCAGTCCTCACATGCAACCATTTTCTTACTGTACAAAATCAAATTTCTCACAGT
This sequence comes from Lissotriton vulgaris, assembly GCF_964263255.1. Lineage (NCBI taxonomy): Eukaryota > Metazoa > Chordata > Amphibia > Caudata > Salamandridae > Lissotriton > Lissotriton vulgaris. The sequence goes on from NC_141694.1 coordinate 957,584,132, forward strand.
TCAGCTTAGCCCTTATAGTGATGTTCTCGGAATGAAAGACAATACCATCCAAGTAACGTTTAGTGTGGTTATAATCTGTGATCTCATGGTCAAGTTAAAAGTCATTTGATGTCATTGTTATGCAAACTAATATGGTTGAAAGCTGAAAATTCAACCTTTTTTGGTTATAGAATGTTCTCAAATACACCAGCGCCTCATAGTGGGCTGCCTCATGGTGCCCATGGTGAGCAGGAGAGGACGTAGGATGGGTGGACCGAGATTACATAACATCTCTCTTGTTTAGAATGGGACAAGACAATTCTAATTGTCTATTTAATTTATTTTAGAACTTTTTTATAACACGAGCATGACCCGTCCGGGTACCAAAGCGCTGTACAAATAGCAAACATAAGTTAAAAAAACAGGCAATGGACGTACATAGGCAAAGATAACAATGCTGTTCAAATAGCAAAACATGTTAAAACATAAAGCGAAAAGGAGCAAGCAAAAAAAACCAATATATATACAATGCAGCAAACAACTTAGTGGATTCTTAGTAAATTAAAAATACAGAAATGTATGCTGGAAAAATAGTCACGCTGAGAGATTTCAGGACTACTGTTGAGAGTATCTATTCAGCAATAGCAGTTTTACTTTGTTTTAAAGGAAGTAGTTGAGGGGTTAGATCTGGTTTCCGGAGGCATTGTGTTCCATATTCTTTGGCACCAGAAAAGGAGTGCTTGGAAGTTGTCTTTTTGTTGAACTTCTGTGGCTCAAAAATAGAGAGTTAAAACTTCTTAGGGAGCTACTCCCACCAGATAATTCTAGCTTTTTTGCCAAGTTGGCATTGAGATTCACTGGCTTCATGCCCTTTGGCCCCCTCGTACCTTGCAAATGAGAAGTGCTTAGATGTAAGGTGAGATAAGGACCCCTCATGTGTTGCTACTATAAAAGTGTATTGAGAAGGTGTATGTGTCAATGGTTTTTGTTTCTTTTAATTGCTTATATGAAAAGCAATAAAAATGTGTTTAGGACAAATGGTGCCCATGATGTGCTAAATGTGGAATAAGACAGTACAAGGTCAGATCAAGAGAAGACGAAGAGATGTTAAAGGGTTTGGGTGAGACCCTGCAGACTTTATTAAGTAATTGCCTATCATTTGTCTTCTTTGTTTTACTGTTTCTGACATTTTTATTTATAATTCAAAGACCATGATGTTTCTGAAAACGAATCAGAACTTTAACGTTGTTGGAATCGGGGACCTCCAAATATGGAGAGCCCAGGGCCCTCAGAATTCTTAAGATGCCCTGCTTATTTATAATTTCATTTAACCTTAGTTACTTTCCCTGTTGAAACATCAAGAGAGCATTGCACATGTGAAAATAGGAAAACATACTGAGGATTGACAAAAACCTACAGAAATGCCGTTATCATCAGTGTGGCTGAAAGGATGAAAGACATGTCTCTTCAACAACTGGAAGAAAATCTTCGCATGAGCAGAGAAAAAACTGTAAAACTTTGAACGTGGTCTTACAAGGATCAAGGCTATTTAGAACTTCCTTTGTATGCATATCAGTCCTCTCGCCTGTGAGTGGTAGAGGTTGTTTCATTCTCTACTGGAAGCAGAGAGAGAAAGCATTGATTGTATCACACCTACCTGTTGGCAAGTCATGCTGAACTTGTTTCATCTGTAGCCACTGGTGTCATGATCAGTGAGAGACGTCAATCTTCATAAGTAAGCCCTGGCCTAAAAATGAGAAATGTTGATAACCCTGGGATCTTGTCAGATTCTATTTTAGACACTGAGGGTTTATATTTTTGAGCCCCTTGTGCCGCCAGAGCGTCACTTTATGTAAATGTTCGGTGGTGCAAACCGTGAAATTATATCTATGAGGCCACACAAAGCCACTTTGCAAGGCTTTGAAGGGCTTCATAGTTATGACAAGGCAATGTAAATTGCTGTGTTGCCTTATTCTGCCCTCAGGAGGCATTGCATGGGCATTGCGGTGGCTGTTCCCACACAAACCCAGTGGATTTTGATGCTGCTCCAAATTTACAAACCCATGTAAACCCGGGGATACGCCAAAACCGTACGCCTCCCAGACGTGAGGCGTAACAAGGAGAAATACCTTTATTTCTCCTCATTTATTCCTCTTTCCATGTGTGCTGCTTTCTGCAGCACACATAGAAAGAGGACATCGCCTCTCAGGATTGCTTTTGTGCAGGAACGTGCCCCTTACAGAACAAAAACAATCCAGCTGACAACACAAGCACCCTTGCACAATGGGGCAAGGGTGTCTGCATTTGTGCGAGGCTGCCTAAATCGTGCCAGATTTGGGGTCAAGGACAGGAATTCACTGTATTGGACAAATACAGTGCATTTCTGCCCTTTCTCTTTGATGTAGGGGATCGCAGCAAGGTGACTTTCTGTGCTACCCTATGTCAACACTTGATAAGTGAGGCCCTGAAAGACTCACAGAGTCTAGAGAGTAATTCTGCCACATGTGTCACTACACAGTGGCAACCTTTATACCAAAAAGATGCTGGCCTTTATTTATGTTGATTTGGCAAAGGGCAGCGCTGCAAGCCGACTTGCTGCACTGCACTACACCAAAGTCAAGGGGCAGAAATGAAGGCAACCTTGCAAGGGTGCCTGTGTTGTCCACAGGTTTGTGTTTGTGCTGAGGAGGTACCTTCCTGCATAAAAACATCAAGAGGGGCGTTTTCCTCCTTCTATTTTTGCTGCAAAAAATCAGATCTATTTCTATTCGTTACATCTCATCTCGGTAGGTGTAAGAGTTCGATGAATTTCCATGTTTACAAATTCTTAGAAATCTGGGTATGTGTCAAACACCATGAGAGTTCTGTGGGAACACCCAGCACAACGCCCATGGAATGCCTCCCTTGCGCAGAGTAAGGGGACAGCAATTAGTGCTGCATTGCCTAAGTCACAATTCATGAAGTCACTTATAGCCACACGGTGTGGTTTTGCTCGGCTTCATAAATCTGTCTCTGAGTATTTCGTCACTTTGTTGCAAAGTGACGCAAGACTCTCATAACTGTGCCCGCTGCCCCAAATGCAGAACAAAACCCCCCAAAATGACTTATGTTCACAATTACAATGATTGTGTGCTGGGTTGAGTCACTTGTGTGGTGCAGCCCTGATGGGAATTCATTTTTGGCTTTATGGAAAGCCATGCATAGCCATTCGGCGTGGTTTAGGAGGTGCAGTGCTTCCATGCGCTGCTTTGCATTAGATAGGCGTTTTCCATGCATCCACCCGTGTTTTTTGACCCAAACCCTGATTTACAAAGACCTGTAAACCTTGGTTTATGCCAAAACGGTGTGCCTACCTGACAGAGGCGTAACAAGGAGAATTATCTTCTTTTCTTCTCATTATGTCCTCTTTCCGTGTGTTTTTTATTTAATGCATTTTTATATATCGCTGACTTTACCCGAAGGTGTCAGAGCGCTGTACAATAGGACCAGTTTTGTTACATGAGAGAAAAAGTACAAAATAGAACGTTACAAAAATAAACAGGAGAGGTAGGGTAAAACCATATAGGCAATAACACAATATCAAAAACAGCAATCAAGGGTGGGGAATGAACAAGAATGTATTACAAATTTAGAATGATGTACTAACTTCCTAGAGGGGTCTGAGAATGAGGGGATTAGTTCTGAAAGTGTCTTTGGAAGAGATTTGAGGTCAGCTTTGAAGATCTGGATGAAGGTGGTGGCACGGAGCAATGTGTGCTGCAATCTGCATCACCCAAAGAAAGAGGAATCTGCCTCTAAGAATAGCTTTTGTACAAGAAGGTGCAAAAAACAATCCTGTCGGTAATGCGGGCTCCTTTGCACTATGGAGCAAGAGCACCTTCATCAGTGTGTTAGCGCAAGGTGAGAGCAGAAATGCTCCATATCTTTAAAAATATGGAGCATTTCTTCTCTCTCCTTTTCATGCAATGCAGCGTAGCAAGTTCCCCTACTGCGCGACGTAGCGTGAAAAAATAGTAAATGTGCCCTTTAAGGACCAGATGTGGTCTGCAACCAATTAACATGCTTGTCATCAGCAGTGAAACAAACACTGAAACTGTCAGTGATTTTCTTTTTTTATATACGCCCACGAGGAAACTATTTGTGGGAAGAGAAACATTTACACATTACTATTAAAATAACATTTAGTGTGTTGAGTGCCAGGTGTTACATTTTCAGTTCTCCACACAGATAATTATATTTATAAAGGTTAAGCACACAATTAAGACCAGTGTTGGAATATTAGTGTCGTTCTTTTTCTGCGTTCAGAAGTGGGAGTCTAACGCACAAATTCAATTTAATCAAGGCACATAATTGTTCTGGCTACTGTAAGGCTGCTGCATTTAGCATAGGTGTAATAAAGCATTAATTCGCTTGAAACCACTATTGACAGGTGAATATAAATCAGGTGACTGACATAGGGCCTGATTTGAGTGTGGATGGCACGTTTTGGTGCGTACAGGTGGCACAAAATAATCTGCTATATTTGTAGAGATTCATCCAAGGTGTCTGTTTTTGCCCTGGGATGGGTGACTTTGGGAGGACCCGCTAGACGAAAATATGACGTGTGTTTTGTATGGTGGGCATTGTGTCACCAAATGTAGGCTACGTGAAAGTACTTCAAAGTGAACAAGAATTTTCAGTGCCCAGATATCTGTCTATTATATTCCCTAAAAGTCTACCAACCTTTCCATGCAGTTCTTTCACTGAATGTACTCCTTCATACATGATGGCATGTCAACAGCTCTACATTGGATGGCTGACACTCAATCTTCTTTGTCGAACTTGTTCTGCACCATGGCGGGCTAAGTGTGACCCCAAACGTACCACGTGGTATTTATGTTGGCAATCCCATCCTTGCCAAACTGGATATCAGTAAAGGGATTTCAGTATCAGTATCATCACTAGGGGGCATATTTACTAGAAATGTTGGAGCTGTACCAAATCTGGCATTGTCGCGCTGGGGCATTTAAAAAATGATGGATATTCCTTATTTACTATAATACGGCGCTCCCCTGTGTTTACCCTAGTGCTGGCTCTAAAATGAGCTGCCTCGTGTCAATGTAGGCTCCCTTGCACCACAGTGCAAGGGTGCCTGCTTTGCAGAGAATGATTATGTATGTGCAGGAAGGTGTCCCTTCCTGCACATAAACAATCCATAATGGCTATTTGTTACTTCTATGTGTCTGCATGCTACACAGCACACATAGGAAAAGTAAAAACGAGGAGAAATAAAAGCTTTTCTCCTTGTGCACCATTCTAACACCTGCTCTTGCATGTCATTAGTTTTTGGCACTGCCGCAGATTTACACCACCTTGTAAATCTGGGGCAGCATCATAAAGCAATGGGTGTAGCGGTGGAACGCCCACAGCAACACCCATTGCATTCCCCTGTGCCGCAGAAGACTGCAGTGGAAAAGCGGCATAGTTGCAAGGTGTCTTAGCGCCACCTTGTAAATATTGAATATGGCGCTACACCACCGGACCATCACAAAAGTGGTGCTTCAGTAGCACTAGGGGTTTGTAAATATGCCCCTTGGTGAGAAAAGTGAATCCAGAAATCCAGTTACTTGTTGCAAGTTTTCTAGGAATATACTTGCATAAACGGCACAACTCTTTTTTCTCTCCATCACACTTCTCAGTCTAGAGGCAGGTCTTGACCACAACACTAGCATTACCACTATGACTCAGGGAGTCAACAGGAGGAGAAGAGAGCGCACCATCAAAGAAGTAACCAGTTGTTTTATTACCTATATGTACAGCCACAAAGACCTCCCCGGGTGCCACAAAGAAATAAGGGAGAGCATTTGTGTTCATATACTGGAAGGCTGTTACTAGTGCAGTTGAGATGATGGCTCATGCAACTCATGCCCTCAGGAGTATTACCATAGGGCCACTTAGAGATGTGGTAGGCTAAGGCTTTTATTTCCACAGCAGAAGAGAAAGGAACAGATGAGCAATAAAACTAGTGGCAAAACATATTTATCCACCACAAAAATCCCATGTCATATAAACAATTGATACCAGATCCTCTTCTATTGAGATAGGGTGCAACACAGAAGTAGGACATTTGCTATGCTCACTACATCCTATACGGATGGACCATAAAAAGGACGGGAACCCTCACCCACAGAAGTTGAACGCTTCATCATCGGCTCCTCCTCACATAGTTCCTGAAACGTAGTCGTGGTGGGTTCACCTTGGAGCTCTTATTGGGATTGAGAGTTATATGCTTGTCTAACATTAGGTGCATGCAACCTGTTCAGATTAAAATAGTGTGTGTCTGTTTTCTAGAACTTCCAATATAAAATGAGTTTTTTGATTAAGCAACAGCTGATCTTTGTACTTGTTTATAACCTACACCGTGAAGTAACTATAACATTTGCTCTATGGCGTGCGCAAGAGCTATAGCTACTTCAAGGTGTGAGTTATAGTTAGTTCAGTTAACTTTAGCTGGTGAATCTCAGTACTTTTTATAGTTTTAAAAGTGATTTTGTAATTGACATTTTCCCCTGACTATAATCTTCCGATCTATCTATCTATCTATCTATCTATCTATCTATCTATCTATCTATCTATCTATCTATCTATCTATCTATCTATCTATCTATCTATCTATCTATCTATCTATCTATCTATCTATCTATCTATCTATCTATCTATCTATCTATCTATCTCTCTCTCTCTCTCTCTGTATCTATCTATCTATCTATCTATCTATCTATCTATCTATCTATCTATCTATCTATCTATCTATCTATCTATCTATCTATCTATCTATCTATCTATCTATCTATCTATCTATCTATCTATCTATCTATCTATCTATCTATCTATCTATCTATCTATCTATCTATCTATCTATCTATCTATCTATCTATCTATCTATCTATCTATCTCTCTCTGTATCTATCTATCTATTTATCTATCTATCTATCTATCTATCTATCTATCTATCTATCTATCTATCTATCTATCTATCTATCTATCTATCTATCTATCTATATATCTCTCTATCCATCCGTCCGTAAATCTGTCTGTCTATCTGCCTATCTGTCTAACCGTCCATGTCTCTCTTTCTCTCTCTCTCTCTCTCCCACCCCTCCCCCACCCCTTAAAAGCAAATGTCAAAGTGGTGTCATAAATTGGTTAGGTGCTACGACTAGGTCTGGGAACATTTCTAATGTGGTGCTGACCCCTGATAGCCGCTGGTTACCGGGTGGTTGCAGGAGAGCGGCTCTCAGGTGAAGGCGGCCCGCCCTGTAAAGAGGCCGGCCGGAACGGCGGCAATCAGCGGGAAAATCAGGAACGGCCCGAGAGCGGCGAGAGCCGTAGCAAGCTGTCCAGGGGGCCGCGGGAGCTGTGGGAGCAATCTTGGTGGGACTGCCCGACGGAAGCGGGAGCCCAACTACCGGCTTTCACCTGACTAACGTCCCCCGCAGAGACTGTTGCCCGCATTCAGCCTGCGGTTGAGGAGCTGCTAAAAGCACCTTTGGACAAGCGAGCAGGTGCCAGCAGGTAAGAGGCGGCCGGAGGGGGAGACGAAAGCAAGCGCGGCAGCCGTTAGAGGCTGCCGCAAAGTAAGAGCCGGGGGTGGACACAGAGAGGCTGGTTGACCAGGTCCTCCCATCCAGAGTGCCCCCCGTGTGCTCCGCTTGCCACCTTGCTCACCTCTGTCAGCTGTCTGCCATTTGCCGTCCTCCTAATTCCTATCACAGTTGGCAAAATTAAAACAATATAACTCACCACAAACACTACAAACTTTTTACCATAACATAAAACCCAACTGTTAATAAGTGATAAAAGTTACAAAGAAGGTGAACATTTATCTACCAACGCAGCCCGCATACCGCGTCACCTCACCACTGACCAAAAGGTCAACCGCGCAACCGCTCAAAACTGCCCAAAAGTCCGCACAGGCCCGCATATGACTACACCACCTGGCTCTACAAGACTGCCAGCAGACTGCCAGACTGCTAGATCGCGACTGTCCGAGTAGGTCCATCGCGCAAGTAACCCTGGGGCACAGGGGGCCACCGGCGCTGGGAGAAGACAGAGGCTGCCAGTGTGAAGTGGATGAGGCTCTGAGATCAGTGGCCAGAGGCAAGCTTTGAGGGTCCAGACAAGACCCCACCTTGTTCACAGGCCAGCCCACAATGCAGCTCTACATATACTGTTGGTCACTGCTGCCAGGAAGGAGGCTTAACGCCACACAGCGTGTTTGGAGAGGGTAAATACCCACGCTGCATCACACCGTGGAAAATTACTCAAGCTCAGCCACAACAACCAAACTCCCACAAACCGCCAACCAAAAGTCACTTAATCCTCACATCCTAGTCCAAAGTTGAAAAACTCACGAGGAAAAGTCACAGCTAGGAACCAACACAGTTCTAACCAAACCCGATTCATTTACCCTGACCATTGAAAACAAACTCAGTCAAACTGACCAGCTGGTAGTATTAAGTTGCTGAGAAGCTCGGCCACGACCCAACATAATATAACGGGCTGAGAAACTGAGCTCTCCAAAAAGGGCGAAGACTTCAGCTTAGGTTCTAGACCAAACTCTGGGTTGTTCAAATGAGATCCGGAACAGTCCGCCAAGCCAGGCAAAAAAACAAACAAAAAAACAAAATCAAAAAAATCTAACGAGGAGATTTCACACCTCAACAAAACAACAAAGGAATCAAGTCCAAGGGAGAGGCTGGTCTCAGCACCAACCCCGACAACAATAACGCCAAGCCCGAAAAACAAAACAGGGATCCGTAAATTCTTTTTCTTAAAGGATCCAATGGCGGCAATATACGCTCCAACCGCTGAAATTGCTCAGCTCCCAAGCCCAATTCTCCCTGGTAATCCAAGAGTTCCCCCCCTACAGACACACGTAAACCAGAATAATGCGCCTCAAGGGGATCACCTCCCGCAAAAAAACTTGGCAAGTTTATATGCGGGAAAGCTTGTAACTACAACAGCTCAGGTGTATCAGACAACGCCCATTTCGCTCGCCTCAACACTCATAAACAAATTCGAAGTGTCTGCCAAAATTTCTAACTCTCATACATTTGAGCAAGGTAACAACATCATACAAGAGGGGGGGCATGACACCCCCAAGGAGAAAACGAGAGAATGGAAAAAAACATAACAACAGCACCGCAGCTCTCAATGCAGCTCCGGACGGCAAGACAATAGTCACGGGATCAAAGAAGGATAAACCTTTATCAGACCCAAATGAAGAAGGTCCTTCAAGCACAAAAGGGACAAAGGGCGAAACATCATTTCCAATAACCCAGGCAGCGACAACGAAAGAAGCTCCCGCCAAATCATTTTCTATGTTAAATGACTCCAACTTGGTGGAAATCCTGGAAATTTTGCAATCCAATAGTCAGGAAAAAACACTCCTAGGAAAGGACCCAAAACTAGACTCAAGTAAAAAAACTCCACAGAATAGATCCAAAATAGCGGCATCCACTCCCTTAAGCTCATTATGCAAGTCTGTCCTCCTGTATCCCACACTAGTTGAGGACATGCATAGCTCTATAAGAGCCAAGCATCCAAATTATTCACCACCAATAACCATCTCATCAGTCAGTAAGATAGACCTCGGGTCAGAGGTCCCGGCAAAGTTTAACGAAGACAATTCCCACACACAATGGACCCAAACCCTGATAACTACGTTGGAACAAGCAATAAGGGTTCTGAATTTCCAGTCAGACAAAATGGATGTCCAAATAGACCTCGTAAATCTTATTGGCAGCCATATATCTGGCATAAACAGCAAAATGGATTTAATAACATCCTTACTAACACATAGGGGAGACATGGATCAGCGAGTAGAACACAATAAACAACCTTCGAATTGTGGCTGCGGCTCAATTATAGAGAAATTGGTAACCCTCCCTGAAATCCTAAACGTTATCCTGGGGCTAGTAAAACAATCCTGTAACAACAAGCAGCATAATAAATCGCAAAAAATAGCCGATCCAGAGGAAAAAACAAATCTCACCAACTTAGTAATAGAGGAAACTAGCAGCGTCAATAACCAAACAAAGAAAGTAGAGCCCCAAGTCCAACTGGATATAACAGACTTTCAATCTGAAGCCTCACAGCCCACTCCGAAGCAAGAGGTGGTTGCAAAACCTACGAAACGGGAAATAAAACGTGCAAGGAAGGCCCGGCTCAAATATAACAAACAGCCAAGTCCAGCTCTGAAAAAAATATTCCCACTATTTACTACAAATCCATTGCAAGGGAAAAAGAATAACCACACTCCCCGTGGCGCTGCACACCCTGAAACAGACCACTCTAAACCCCCCCAGGCCTCCAATCAATCACAACAAAGTATTACACCCCCCCATAGACCCCAAAAGTTAGATCAAATCATCTGTGCAGACACAGGGTCCTCTCCGGAGGGCAAAGCAGGCCAGAAAACTACTCAGGAAGCGCTGCAATTAGAAAGCAATGAAGTAAAAGAAAAAGGAGAAGGGCGAGGGAAAATAACTCACTTGTCAGGCAAAGAAGAATCCAGGTGTAATAGAGATCCAAGTACAGTTACACAGGAGCACCCCAAAGAGGAAAGGAAAAAAGAGTCAGACCCGGCAAACCGAAAAGTCTCCTCCGCTAAGAAGCCTCATGCAACAACAACTGAGATCCCAATAACTGGCACTGCTAGTCATTGCAAACTCCAACATCAGGATTTAGAGCAAGTGCAAACAGGGAAAAAAGCAATCAAAAAATCGGGAATGAGGGAATGGAACACGAGGGAATGGAATACGAGGGAGGTAAATGCTGCACCCAAAGAGCATGTACCACGACCCGAAAAGGCCACCCCATCAACACCAACTTCTGAAACCGGAAGCAAGGAAACTTTATCCCCCAGCCATAGTCCATAACCAGTCGGATAGGTTTGAACCAAAACTGTCATTTATTCCCGAATACATGACCCAAGGAAAACAAGATATCCTAAATAGAGGGAACTTGTTGAGGCTATTTAATGAAATTCCGGAACTAAAAGAAATCCGTTCTCAAGATCTAATAGCCGTAGAATTTAAACAATCCCCAAGGACGGCAATCAAAGAGACCCTGACAACCTGGTCCTCAAAGGATGTGGTGGATAAAATATTCTCAAAGAGCGCTAGGTTTCTAGCCTGGGGAATTATGCTGAAGGTTCATGAACGTCCCAGGTATCCACACCCCCTCCTTAAAAATCTAAAAGATGTGGACATTCCAGGGAAAAATCATAACACATGCGTGCGCGGCGCTCGCTCCAATTCGCCCCCCATCCCTTGTAATGAGAACAAGCTGAACAAAAAGGGTAGCCCTGGAAAAATAGAGGGAAGCTCTCAGGAAAACAGGGACTGGTCCTGGGTCTCAAAAACATTAAACAACAAGTATACCTAACGCAGAAAAGAAAAGTGCATCAGGCAAATGGAGGCGGGTCCCCAACATGGAAGAAGTGCGACCAGCTTACGTCACGTTCTGCTCATGGAATGTCCATGGGTTTAAAGATATGGGGCAGGACCATGAAACATTAGTGTTCCTTATTCAACATGACATAATCCTGCTCCAGGAAACGTGGAATCTGCTTCCAACCTCAATTCCTGGATTCATAGAATTCCACATTTCGGCAGAAAAATTCTCGAACTTTGGGCACCCAAGAGGGGGCCTTTCAACTTACGTAACACAAAATCTGGACTGGTCATCCGAGGAATTGGACACGGGGACAAATTGGGTCCAAGTGACCAAACTAAACGGCAAACATTTGTTTGATGAAAGTAGGTGGCAACTATTAGTAATCAATGTTTATATCCATCCTGAAAGACAAAAACAGAATGAAAAATACAAAACTTTAACAAATTTAATAAAATCTCTAAAGAAAAGTCATCAGCACTGCCAAATGGTTATTTCAGGTGACTTTAATTGCAACCTCATAGCGAACTCCCTGCGCAAAAGTAAAAAGCAAAATAACCTGGGAGCCAGAACACTAGTGGACGACAATCTTGAACGGGAAAATCACGGGTGACATTCCAGCAGCTTTTACATTTTTGAGCGGAAAAGTGTCTTCAACAATAGATTTCTTCATCACCAGCAATAATCTGCTTTCACTAATCGACACTTTTAAAATTACATCACGAGTCGAAAGTGATCATCTGCCCCTTATCGTAAGAATGACCATGAAAGCAAAGCTTGCCCAAAAAATTAAGTCCATATCACAATACCCTGAAAGGTTTAGTTTCCGAAAACTAAAATGGCAGGGAACAGTGTCACAAGACATCCAGGAGACAGTTAGGGAATATCTGGGCAAACAGGGCCCACAAGCAGCAAGCCATTGCATCAAAACTTCGGAACAGCTGGCCCATTTATTAGTCCAAAGATTCCCAGCCACACCAGGTCGGACTTCAAGGATGGCAACTAAAAGAGAGCCCTGGTTCAATAATGAGCTGCGAGATCAAAAAAGAGAGCTTGCAAGAGAGGTACGACAACAATCACGAGCAGCAAACAAAGGAAGTAAAATAAAAAATTGGAAGCTGTGCCAATTAAGGATCAATTATAGGAGGAACCTGAGTAGAGCAAAAATAGCGTACAAGGGGGCTATCTGGATACAATTATTGTCCGCAAGCAAAAAGCCCAATAGCAGCGACTTCTGGGGCATAATAAACAAATTGTCAACTGGCCCAACACTACAGCAAGAAGCGGGAATCGGTCAAGAAACGTGGGTTCACCACGTGAAAACCCTGTACAGCAACACAGCATTAGGCCCTGCAGAACGGCCTGGAGGGCAGCATCCTGTCCAAGAGGAAATGCAATCCGTTCCCAACCCGAACTATCTTGGATGTAGCGTAACCAGTCCAGAGGCAGCTAGTAAAGAGCCGAATAACTTGACCAATGCAAAGGAACTAAGAGGTCATATTTTAAAACTCAAGTCCAAGGGTGCGGCAGGTCCAAATGGCCTCCCCAATGCTATCTTCAAGAACGACCCAGATTTCTGGTCCTCCTACCTTACTCCCATCTTCAATGAGATCTACACACAGTGCAAAGTCCCGGCTTCCTGGAAAGGGAACATTATCCACCCTATATATAAAAAGGGTGACCACCGTAAGCCGGGCAATTACAGACTGATCTCACTGATCGACGTGGAGGCCAAGCTTTATGCTTCTTGTCTGTTGGCCCAGCTCCAAGATTGGATCGAGGAACATAATTCCCAAGTTCCAGACCGGCTTCAGGAAAGGGATGGGCACCTCAACCAACCTGGCCACCCTAGCACTCTTAACTGAAAAAGCCTCAAGAAAGAAATCCAGACTCTTTGCATGCTTTGTGGACATCAAATCCGCTTTTGACCGAGTAAGCAGGAGTCTTCTCTGGAACAAACTCAAGGGCTGGGGCTTGCCAGGAGAATTGCTTAACGCCATAACTGCCCTTTACACAGAAACCTGGGCTAGAGTAAAGCTGGGTGACGGGTGTAGCACAACCCAGAGCATTTTTACGCCGCGAGGATTGAAACAAGGATGCGTTCTAGCTCCCAGCCTCTTTAATCTGTTTCTTTCAGATATCGCACAGCATATTGAAAAAGCCGATTGTCACCCTCCGAACATGGCCAACGAGTCAGTCGCCATCCTACAATATGCAGATGACATAGTCTTGTTGAGCCAAACTCCTATTGGCTTACAGAGATCAATAAACTATTTAGCATCCTACTTGGATCAGGTACAACTGGAGCTAAACAAAGAAAAAACAAAAATTGTTCGCTTAGTGGATCCTAAAAAAACAAAGTTTAAATGGTCAGTAAATGGGGCAATTGTAGAAGAGCAGCGCTCATATAAATATCTTGGCATAATAATTGAGCAGGGCACATCTCACAAGGAACACAAACTGGCCTTAAAAGCTAAAGCCCAATCATTAATCTATGCTTACAGACAATTACGAAAAAAAATAGACTGTCCGAACTACACTCATCTGCTAAAAGTCATGGCCGCACAAATCCAGCCCAGTCTATCGTACGGTTTAGTCACTTGGTGTGGAAAAGATGCAATCTTATTGAATGAGCTCCAGACTAGGATTTACAAGGCTGTTTTTGAGCTGCCTAAATCTGCCTCTCCTTCTCAGGTTCGACTGGAATGTGGCTTACAGCACCAGAAATACCGGGTAATGAGTAGCTTCATCAAACTCTGTCATAAATTCCGCTGCTCCAACCCGGACACCCTGAACAATCTATGCTGGAATGAAATTAAGCATCAGATGAACCTAGAAACATTGTGTTCATGGGGAAGCTTTTTAAGAACAGCTCTGACCGAGCTGGAACTACAAACAGCGTGGGAAAACGGGGAAGATAGAGTAAGCTTCGGCAAAGCCGCAAAAGCCGAAGCTAAAAAGAAATCCTTGCTGGCTGACAAAAAAGCAATCACCAAGCGCCGGCATGGGTGGAAAGTTATCAACTCATACAGAACCCTAAGGCCCCAAAATTATTTATCCGCTCACTTCAGCTTGCAATTAAAAAAGGGTTTTATACACTTCCGCATGGGCTTGCATGATTCAAAGACCTGTATCCAACCTGGAAAAAGCCTTATCAATCCGCAAACTGTCGACTATGTGGTTTTAAATCGGAATCTGTAACGCACTTATTATGTGCTTGTCCAGCAGTTCTGGAACAGAGGAGACAGTATTTAAAATGTATCTTCAATGATTTGAACATTCGCTCATGCAGACAAGCAGTGATAAGCTGGCTGGAAGGTGCTTCCATTATCTTGGTCTGCAGGGGCGTCAAATTCATGACAATGGTCAGAAACCTCTTACGGCAAGCTGACGGAGAGCAAACAAAATAAGCAGGATCAATGTCACCTTTTAACAGCCGAGCAATAAAACTAATGAATGGACAGCATGCTTACCAGAGTCTAGCAGCAGGTCACAAAAAGTGGTGCATGAATATTAAAATTTCGGAACACTGGGGCTTACATAATATGATCATCTTTTTCAAAAGGTTTCTAAATTTTTGTAGCCCCTCACAAGTTTTTAATGAAAAGTACAATATCCTTTTATATAATTGTTGAACCATGTCAAAATTAGGTGTATTTATAAAAGTAATGACATTTTGTATACGTTTTAAGGACATTGGGGGGGTTTGTAATGATTTTAATTAATCAAACAATAAAACTTACTACTACTACGAATTCTAATGACACCTGCTTAATTCATCTAATTTCTGGACTTTTGTGATACTCTTACTACGAGGAATTCCCAAAATTATGTAATGATTACATCACATGCCATAAATACACGCCTTTTGCAATAAAAATGTACTACACTATGAACACATGAAAACAACAGAAGTTGTGAGGCCATGGTTTGTGATTCTTTTGCTTCTTGCACTATAGTTTAGCAAAAAATGTTTCTTCATGTCAAAAATTGATGAGAGAATGCAATTTATGCTAAAATATAGCGCCTAATGAGGGATTTGCTTTTCCAGCAAGTTTTTTTTTTTAATCTGCGCAATTACGAGACATCAAATTACATTAATTTCACACTCCTTTTGTAGTTCCTTAACTCGTGTTTATAAAAAAACAGAAAAAAACAATGTTAGAAAAAGACAGCATTTTATGTCAATAAAAAACAGAAATCGAAATACACCAGTTATAGTTTCTTGAAGTAACTATAAACTTGCACGCCCATCACGCACTGCTTATGACCTTACGTATATGATAGTACACATGACCTCACAAAGCACAATGTGCATCAAGATGGCTTTTGTATAACAGGACATAAATGCTATCTCAATCTTGTTGATAGCGATTTTATCACAACTTAGAGGTAGATTCCAGCATGACTGCTCCATCCTCTTCTTTATCAGTAACTAAGACTGTAGGTTCCTAGAATAGACTGCCTCTTCTGAGGCAACTTTCATGTTTCTGTTACCACTGTTAAAATTCTTCTGCACACATTTCATTCCACTACTCAAAGTATATTTTGTGATGGTTGGTTCATTGTTCACAAAGCTTGTGCTAAACTTCCACTTACAGGTATGGATGGTGATAGTGAAAATCAGAGTAGACTGAAAGAAGTATTAGCAATTTTAGTAGCAAGTACATTCAAAATGTTGTCTTCTTAAATTTGTCTCTTGCGCAATAATCTACCCAGTTTAGCCTGTTAAGTGCTTTCCAGTTTTGTATTTATAATTTGCTATAATTACCAATGACCCAGATTTTATGGCACCTGGGTAGAGGAAGAGAAGAACAGGGGATGACAAAGAGAATAGGAAATACAATGTAAAAAAACAAAAGGAAGGAAATGAAACCAAAAAAGAAAATAACTGGAAAGGAAAGGTAATATAGAGATAGGAGGTTGCATTAACCCGTTTAGCGCGGCGTAAAATCCGCCGCGCTGCGGGCGTTCTATTGAGGGGCGAGGCTGCGTCGGCCAACGGACGTGCGCAGCACTACCGAGGTAGTGCTTGCGATGGCCGTTGGCCGACGGCAGCAGCTAATGGGTTAAGCTTAGCGATTCACTCGTGAGTAAGTTTACTTTCTAAAATAGGCCCCATCGAGTTCAAAGTGGAATCAAACTAGGGGTATTCACAAAAGTAAACTTGTACATCAGTAAATCTACACATATAATTTTACTCATACTGTTTGTAGTACTTTTACTATTTTTAGTTAGTCTCCTTTTACAAGGGTAAATGTACTACAAAGAATTGACTTACATACCTCAGCCCCTTAAGGTTAGGGGTGGTGTCAGAATAAACATAATTTGCAACCATAACGTTACTGCAAGACATTAGTTTATGTTCTGCATATTTTGTTGGACCTCTGCACTCACAGCCGAGACCTGCGCACCCGGGGTAGAGTCCTATGCCACTGTGACAGAGACCTCGGAATGGAAGTAAATGTGGGAATTTGATTGTAATTGCATTTATATAGCACTGCTTACTACCCCTGACAAGGTGTCAAAGCGCTTTTTCTGCAAGTAGCACACTACTCCGCAACCGATAAAGGATTAGTGTTGAATTAGTATAGTGAAATATGAAAGTGATTTAAGTGGTGATAGGTTAGTCAATTATGTGGATACAGAAGGATAGCGGAAGGATAGAAGAGTGAAAAAAGGTTTCTATTTACATAGCGCTTGTTACCCTTAATGGGGTGTTGAAGCGTTTTATTTTGGGGGGCGAGTAACACGCTACTCCGGAAGCCCATAAAGGATAAGTGGTGAATTAGTATAGTGAAATATGAAAGTAATGTGAGTGGTGGATATTAGTCAGTTATTTGGAGTAAGAAGGATAGCGGAGGGATAGAAGAGGGAAAAAAGGTTTGCATTTATATAGCGCGTGTTACCCCTGATGGGGTGTTGAAGCTCTTTATTGGCAAGTAGCACGCTACTCTGGAACCCATAAAGGATTAGTGTTGAAAATTAGTATAGTGAAATGTGAAAGTAATTTGAGGGGTGGAAATGTTTTTCAGTTATTTGGATAGAGAAGGGTAGCGGAGGGATAGAAGAGGGAAAAAGGTTTGAATTTATATAGTGCTTGCTACCTCTAATGAGGTGTTGAAGTGATTTGTTTTTGAGTAATACGCTACTCTGGAACCCATAAAGGATTAGTGGTGAATTAGTTTAGTGAAATATGAAATTTGAGAAGTGAACATGTTAGTCTGTCATTTTGATTGAAAAGAACAGTGGAGGGATAGAAGAATATAGGATTTAGACTTTTTTTGTGGAGGTCATAGCAGTAGGAAGAGGATTTGGGATGAGTAAAAAGAAGAAGGAAAAAGGTTTGCATTTATATAGTGCTTTCTACCTCTAATGAGGGGTTGAAGTGATTTGTTGGCAAGTAGCATGCTCCTCTGGAACCCATGAAGGATAGTTGTGAATTAGTATAGTGAAATATGAAATTTGAGAAGTGAACATGTTAGTCTATCATTTCGATTGAAAAGAACAGTGGAGGGATAGAAGAATAAAAGATTTAGACTTTTTTTGTGGAGGTCATAGCAGTAGGAAGAGGCTTTGGGATGAGTAAAAAGGGGATGTTGAGAGGTAGAGTCAGAGGGAAGAGTTTAGAAAGGCTTGTTTTGGGTGTTCGGTATAGTAAAAGAGGTGTCAGGTGATGCAAGGAGGGGTACAGTACGGGAGAGTCTAAAAAGGGTTATTTTGGGGATCATAGTAGTGGTATTGGGTTTGGGATAAATGAAAGAGTGGATATAGAGGATATATTGATAGACATATAGGGTAAGAAATAGGGTAGTGCCTTGGAAAGAGTAGTGGAAAGAAGTTTGAGAGGAGTCAGAAAGTTTGAGTAGAAGATATATTGAGAGAAGAATAAGGTGAGAAATATGATAGTGAATTGGATATGCTGCATTGGAAGAAAGTGATAACTATATAGATTCATAAGTACATGGAAAGAATATAGATGCATAAAGAAGGGAGGTATATGTAGATTAAAGATATTGATAGAGGTATAGGATGAGAAATAGGGTAGTGCATTGGATATGCTTTTTTAGGAGAAAGTAATAAATATATAGAACCAAGTACATGGAAGGTATATAGATGCATAAAGGAAGTAAAAACATGCATTAGATAAACTATGGTTTTCAAGTGTTATTGTACTTAAAAAATATATTTGTATTTATATTTTAACAACATAATTATTCTACATGTTTATACTAAGCAATGCAAAAAGATAGGTACATATCTATAGTAAAAATAAATGCTTATATATGCTGTAAATTTCTGTTTGGGTATTGTGCTTATGTGGGAAAGAGCCAATGCTTGAGTAGTTGTCTGAAGATAAGGTGGTTGTCCGTGGATCTTTTTTTGGGGGTTAAAAAGTTCCATAGTTTGACTGTTTGAACAGAAAAGGATGTGCCACCCATGGTTTTTAACTTGTATTTTGGGATTTGAGGCGAGGTGCCACTTTAGAGCGGAGGTTCCTTTGTTGAATGTGTTTGGTGATTTCATTCCTGATGAAGAGTGATCCCAGTCCATGCATTGCTTTGTGGGTGACACAAAGCAGCTTGAACTTGGAACTTCTGGCAACCGGTAACCAATGCAGGGCTTTCAAGGCAGGTGAGATGTAGTCTCGCTGTTTGATATGCAAGAGTAGTCTGGCAGCCAAGTTCAACATCTGTTGTAGTCTTTTCATGGTTGTTAAAGGTGATCCGCGGTAGAGGCTATTGGCGCAATCGAGTTTGGACAGAACAAGGGAGGTAATACCTTGAACCCCGTGTGGAAATCCCAAATGGGGGAACGTTTGTTGCAGAGTTTTTATAGTGACAAAGCTTGATCTTTCTAGTTTGCCCACTTGGGCATTCATCAATATCTTGGAGCCGATGGTCATTCATAGATTTCTTACTTCCTTTGATAATTAAGGAGGTGTTCCCAGTACATCAGGCCAGACTGCAAGCGGGTCATAATGTTTCCAATAGCCACACGTGAGTATTTCCGTTTTGGAAGCATGACATTTGAGATGCCTCCAAGTTATCCACTGATCCACAGCTCTGAGACAACTGAAAATTTGAGAGTTTCGAATGTCTCTGGTCCATTTCAGGTGAAGGAGTATTTGTGTGTCATCTGCACAGTAATAGCACGGGTGAGATGATAGAGCTTTGAGGGACCCCTGCTTTTGTGGAGTATGGTTTGGACGAGAATGGTGGGGCATGGACGACATTAGTTCTGTTTCAAAGGTAGGACGCAATCCAGTCTAGAGCAGTCCACTCTATGCCAGCTTCATAGAGTCTTTGTTTCAGAGTGTTATGGTCAAACGTGTCAAAGGCAGCTGAGAGGTTCAAGAGGAGTAGAGCAGTACCCCGGTTACAGTCTACTGTGTTCTTCAGGTCATCCCAGATGGCAAGGATGGCAGATACTGTGCCTCTTCCCGGATGAATCCTGTTTGGAAGTCTGAAAGTATGGCATTCTCTTAAATCAATTGTGACATCTGGGTGAAGGCTGCTCTTTCTATCGGTTTGCCCAGAAAAGGTCAATTTTTAATGGGTCTGTAGTTGTCAGGGTTCAGCAGGTCCAAGTTTGTTTTCTTTAGTAAAGGATGTATGCTTGACTTTTGTAGTTCTTCTCAAAAATTTCCGGTAGTTAAGGAATCGTTGATGATTTTTCTTACTGGGGTGGCAGTTGAGGTTGTCAAAAGAATTGTCTTGAAAGTTTGAGATGGACACAGGTCGGAAGGGCTGCCGGCAGGTCTGCTTGCTTTGATCAGGTCCATAAATTCATTGTGTGATATGTTTTGGAAGGAATGGAGAGGCTCAGTTAGAGTATTCTTGGATTGTTGTTTTGTAAAAGGGTTAGTGCTGATGCTTTGTCTCTGTTTTAAGTATGAGTCCAACATGTCTGCTTTATCTGTGTAATGATTTGTCAGTTTTTCTGTGAAATCTTGAGTAACAGGATGAGTTCCTTCTAGGCAATTTGGTTTATGATATTCATTGAGTATTTTAACAAATTCTTTATTTGTACATTTAGCATTTTTAATTCTGTCTGAATAGTACTCTTTCTTTGATTTTTTAATAGCCGACTTGTATATTCTGTTAATTTTCTGTAGGTGAAGTTTGTCTTGTTTGGCATTTGTTTTGAGACAGGTACGTTGCAGCTTTCTAATTTGTTGTTTTATGTCTTATATCTCTTCATTTCTCCAAGGCTCTTTTTTTCTTTTGCTCTGTCGTGTGGTTTTGAGTGGTATCTGGATGTCAAAAGCTTCATTTAGCTACTCATATAGTTTTTTTTTAACAGAATGTATTGTTCCAGATCTGTACTTGTTGTTAGTTGTGTTTCTAATTGTTCCAAATTGAGTTTGTTCCATGGTCAAAAGGTGGATGCATGTAAGGCAGTTTTACATGAGTCGCTTAGTGTTGTTTTATGTTGGAAAGCAAGCAAATGGTGGTCTGACCATGTGACTTGAGTTATAGTTTGGAAGGTAACTAGTTCGTTATTAGCAAAAATTACATCTAGGATATGTCCTGTGATGTGTGTGGGTTTGTGGACAATCTGATGCAGGTTCAGCGCACCTAGGCCAGTGATTATTGTTTTTGGACTGTCCTATTGGGTTTGTCAAACCAAATGTTGAGGTCAACCAGAATGCATAGGTGGAGTGTATTGTTATTAGGTGGGCCTAGAAGTGCGTCTGGGAATGTCGCCTTGCTAGCTGGAGGTCTGTAAAGGAGCAGTAAGTTGCAGGTGGAAGACAGTCTAGGATTCCATCTGGTGTGAAGAGCCTCACAATTCTTTATGGAGATGTCGTCAACTTTAGTGATATGGAAGGTTTGCCTGAACACAACAGCTAGACCACCTCCTTTTTTTCCTATCTGATCTTAGGTAATCATTTGACAGCCTAGAGGAATGACTTCATGCAGGACTGGAGCCATATCACCATGGTGGTGGTCTTGTCATTAGTCCCATTATGATTTATTCGGTGATGGGCAAACGTCCTCGGAATAGAGATGATTTACCATATTGGCTAGCAGAAACTTGAGCAACTCCAGGCTGTTTTTCCGCATACTACACCTGTTGAGAAACATAGTATCCTGACAATGAGTTTACTGAGTGGTATTGTTCCCGCTTTAGCTGACTGCACCACCTGGCAGACATTGTTTGCTTCAGTGTATACACTGTGCTTTGGCACCCCCCCCCCCCATCAGCGTTCTACTGAGTGCTCTAAACAAGGTACAGGATGAACACGGAGCTGATCCAGCCATGGAATTGTGGATGAAATTAGTGGTAATGTTCCCTATAGTGGCAGATATGATTCTGGCCAACATCAAAGGTGAGGTAGTTGCTCACAAGTGCACCAACACCTATCGGCGGTGGCCTAAGTAGACCGGCAGCTGCAGTTTATGATTATTCTTGTAGAGTTGTATACCTTCTTGGAATGTAATAGTTTGGGAGTGAGACCTTTTACTCAGATACAGAACAAGATCGCTCCTGAAAAGGAGGGACGGCGAGTCTTCCCTAAATAGGCTTGAAATAAAAATCAGCGGCGGCAGCATCAGGAGCGAGGTTCTCGTGCAGGATTTGCCTCCACTTGATGCTTCTGAACATATATATGATTTGCGTGACAGCTCTAAAATTAAAACACCTGTGAGGCTCCAGGTTCCTGATCCTCCTCCTCGTTCCTTTCAGGAATCATCGGATCAACAATTCGGTGGAGGAAGGCATCAGGATCGCAGGGAAGGTGAGTCTGCAAAAGCTAGACATGACCTGCAGCGCCAGTTTGATATGAAAGTCAAAATTAGGGAACCACCTCAATATGGTGCCCAATTTCAGAAGAAAACATTTGCTACTTTGACTTCAAAGTATGCCTCAGATGGTGAGAACCCTGCTGCTGGAGTTGGGCGGTAACCCTTCTGGACAGAGCAGCAGAGGTTACCATAGTACAGCAGACACTCCACCAGCGTCTTGAGGCGAAAGCAACGGACACTTTTATTACAGTAGAGACAGCTGATACTCAACTTGTTTCTCCAGATTGACTTTACAAAGTGACCCTCCAAATTGAAGACGATATTAACTGCTGAGTTGAAGCAGTGTTTTGGGAAAACCTCACTTCTTATGACGTTTTATTGGCAGAGGTTGATTGTCCTCCCCCATTTGCACTAGCTTCGTCTAGAGGGGAAGATGTTATTTTACCAAGTTTCTCAAAATATGTCCCTGATGATGACAAAATGGCTTATACCTCCAAGTGGGCTTTAGCCTTGCACCAGCATTATATCGCAATCAAGCGGGTTAGGACGAGGGTTCTCCAGTCCATGTGGTTCCTTTGAATTCTACGCCTCAGCCCGAACCACAGTATCCTTTCAAACTTGACGCTAAGGCATCTGTAAGTGAAATCTTGGCCCACTGGAATACCGGGGTGTGATTGACGCCTGTGTTTCTTCGATGAATAATCCTCTTTTTTCCGATATCGAAACTGGGCAGTTCATATCGCATTGTTTTAGATTGTAGACATTAAAACAGTCCCATTTGAATGTTTGTGGTTCAGAACAAGCATAGCTCTGAAGTAGGGAATAACATTGCTCACAAAAAATACAAAACCACCTTGGATATTTCCAATGGATTTTCAGACAATCTGTGGCTCCCTAGTGCCACAATTAGAGCACATTCAGTGTATTGGGCAACCAGCACTGCTATGTGAGATTGCCTATGGAATATATGAATAACCCTGGTACTTTTGTGCACGCATAGTGTCCATTTTGCACGAGATCAACCCTGATGCCTTCTTGTACGCCGATGACATATACTTGGCAGATGATGAATTACAAATGCATCTCTTGCGTGTGGACCACATTATCACACATTTTGCTAATTTTGGTTACAAATTTAATTTTGCTAAGTCTCACATCGCCTTTTGGTGGTTCTTTTACTTGGTTACGAACTTAACAATGAAGGTAGGGGGTTGACCCCCCATGTTCTGGAGAAATGTGCTCAACTGCAACCCCCATCTACACTTAAACAATTGCAATCTTTGCTGGATTTATTAAATTTCGGTAGGTCCTATATTTCTGATTATATCCAGCGTATCAAACCTCTGTACTCATTGAAACAACCTTCTTTCTTGGCTTTCAGTTGGCTTCCGGAATATACCACAATTTTTTGGTCTCTGCAGTCTGATCTGCTTGCAACTAACTTCTTGTTAACACTAGACAATTCCACTAATTTGGTCATACAGATTGTATCAGGTGCATTAGGCTTTACTTACTTGAGGTTCAATGAGGCGGACACTGTCCCCATTGCATACAAATTGCATTTGTATACTCCTGCTGAGATGTGTTTCTCTTCTACAGAAAAGGTTTTGACAGCAGTCCAGATGGTGATTCTTAAAGAATGATCTCTGGCTCAGGGAAAATGCATTTTCATAGTCTCCCTGGTACCAACTTTAGAAGCAGTTACAAAGCCTAGTGTCCCAAATTATAAAGCCTTGCATCCTCGCTGGCTACAATGGGCTAGTTCTTTGATGTCGGATGATTTCAACTATATCTTTGATTCTTTTTTACAGACACAGGAGTTTTTAAAATATGAACATGTCCATCTTTCCCTTTAACATTACTCCCACTTGATCGATACAATGCATCATTTACACTGATGGATCTGCACAGCTGGCCATTGGTTCTCAAGATGCTTATTCAGCAGCCTGCGCAATTGTGCCAGGGAAGATTGTTGACGGGGATATTAAATCCTCCTTGGTACAAATACTTTCTCTAGGATATTGCACGGCTCTATTGGCGGAACAATATGCTTCGGTTTTAGCTCTGGAGTTTGCTGACCCTGCGGTTCCTATGCTTGTAGTGTGTGATTCGTTTTACTGTGTACAATGACAACTTGTTCTTCTGGACACACAATGATTTTCGTGATTCTAAAGGTAGCGCAATTAAGCTTTGGGTTAAAGTGGCTGCTCTTAAGGAGCGCTGGCCACTCATACTTTATCCAAACTTTGGGCCATCAAGGTGTGGGAGCACACGCTGTTGGTAATTCACTGACTGATGAGGCAGCCACATTTGCAGTATGACTTAAATTGATGATGAAATCCTGGCAGATGTTTCTGCAACGAAAGAGGGAACAGAGTTTCCCCAAGGATTTCCTTTACGTTACACATACCAAATGTCATCCAATCAAGTCTCATTTTCAACTATTCCATCCGTTGGGGATCGGCTGTTTCCAATGGGGACCGCAGACTTTCTCTGATCATTGCTGCTCCTGAAGGAGTGGCTTCTGCCCATGCTGGAGTAACTGTGACAATTTTACTTTTACAGCAATGTATTTGGTGGCGTGGTTTATATCAACAGGCATGTAAATATGTTTTCTTGTGACATTTGTCAACAGATTAAGCCTTCTACTTTTGCACGTCCACCCCACACTCAACTTTACATCACTAATGAGCCATTTGGCTGCATTTATCTTGATCACTACGGTCCTTTGACATCTGACACTCCTTTTAAACACATTTGGTTGCTGTGGATTTGTGCACTAGATTCCTTTGGGTTTGACCGCAATGTAGTGCTGGCGCTCGAACTGTCATAAAAGATTTGCATGTCTTTGTCAGGAAAATGTGCCTGTGGCAGCCTCCCTTCTGCTCAAGGTCCTGTATTTACCTCAAAGGCTTACTGGGATGCAATGAAGTCTCTGGGGTACTGGTGCAATTTTCGACTGCCTATCGGCCTGAGGGCAATTCTGTTGTGGAACAGATGAACCGAGACTTAAAGCAATCTTTGACAGCTGGAGTCTTAGGTACTGGCATGGGTTGGCTGACTCATCTCTATAGAGTCCAACGTGCACTGAATAATCTTCCTAGAAGCTCTCTGGGTGAGCGGACCCGGTACGAAATACTCTTTGGCATTAAAATGTTAGTGCCAGACCTTAATGGTCTAGACGTTGTGGTGGCTGCCGCAACCTTTGACATAGATAATCATTGTGCTATGTTATAGGATCTACAGAAAGCTTGTGACTCACAAGCAAAAGCACAGTCACCCTCTTCCGCAGGCCCAGGAGTGCTGATTCCTATTTCTGGTTGGCTTCCTAAGGTTGGACACCTGGTCCGAGAAAAAGTGGAGAATAAACAATAATTTGGTCTATCATACCGTGCATTGGTCAGAGTCCTTGGTTTGAAAGGCACCCATACTGTGATCCTGCCTCCTTTGCCTGGTCATGAGGAGAATTTTTACATTTCAATCGAACATGTCAAGCTACACCATATGGCTGATACCGATTAGTATGCCTCCAAGCATTCCACGTCGAAATATTTCACTGAATCTGATGGCTTCTGATTCTTCGACTAATCCCCGGCAAACCAAGGGGGAGATGGAAACTTCAATTGATTTATTGCCTGTTGTTCCTTCTACATCCACATCTGCGGATACTGAGTATGTTTCTCCTCCAGAGTACCATACCTGAAACATCCAATGCAGCTCATCCCCCGATGTTTCAATTGTGGTCCAGTGGTTATTATATGGACGGTACTAGCTTTTCCTCTGACACCTCTTCTTTGTCACATTCTGTGCCAGAGCCTTTTAAACGTATCAGTCTTTTTTTTCACCCGGTTCAAAAAGACTTACATAGTCCTGCCCTGGACACATATCTGGATGGGGCTTACGATGATATTCCTTTTCATGTGGCTTGGGCTTGCAATTGTGTTTTTCCTCTTGATTAATGACCGTTATTTACCTGAACGCTCTGTTGTGAACTTTGTTGACAGAGTTCTTGCCCCTCATACATCGTCCCATATAATAAAGAAAGACCAAGCCCTTGTCAATATATCAGCATTCCCTGTTGTAAATGGCATTACTTGTGATAAAGTTTCATATGATATCTATGACCCGACTGCAACTTTGAACATTCCATAAGTTTTTTGCATTTTCTTAGGAGATGTGGTTTTGCCCGATATACATTCTGATGACTGGGATGTTCATGCCTTTCAGTCATTATTTTCTGATTTAAAATATTAGGCTGCTTTTGACTCTGAAGATTTGTATTTGAATTCAGTAAATTAAGTAATTGATTCTGTTATCAACATCATGGCCATCATTTTCTACACAAGACAAAAACCCGGAGACCACTTTCTATTAAACCCAATGGGAGCATTGCCCAACAGTCTGACAGGGCAGTTCGAGGACTCATCAAAGTAAATGTATGTATTTTTCTGGTTACAATCTTTCAGACCCGCAGTCCTATTTTTTTTTTTATTGAAGATGCCGCCCCAGACTAAATTTATGTTGACACACTAAATTAGTTGACTCCATGTCCTTCAGGAATGATTTGTCAGTTATGATCATTGGAAGGACACAATTGATTTGAAATCCATTTGGGGTACTAAAGATTGGCAAGCGCAGGGCACTGAAGCATTGCATTGTGCATGTCTGATACAGTCACAAATCTTATTTTTGAATGATAAGGTACAACAGCCACGGCCAAAAATCTTAATATTCCTTCCATTTCATTATTGTCATTATTGTCTCAATATGATACATGGCAAACAAACATTACCTACACAATTGAAGACGTAGCTGTCTTATTTCAAAATGGCACACTCAACTCTTCCAATAATAACCCCTTGGGATGGTTAGTGTGGCCGACAACTTCGAATGCATGTCAATTAAGTTTTTTTAATACTACAAAAGGTTTCACACAAAGCAGACCTGATACACGCTTCTCACATTCACAAACAGTTACCACATATTCAGTTGGTAAAATATGTCAACAATGGTTGGAAAATTCTACACTGTCGACTGTGAAACAAAACCTTTCTCTTTTATCAGGTGACATCAAGTTGACAGATTTTATTTTAGGTAAACCTGAAACAAATCATACAACCTGACACCCATCCTAAAATATATTAGGACCGCTAACATTCATAGGGTAAAGTAGGAGAAAGCAGGATGTGCAGGGGGTTGGGAAGTAAGACCTGCTATCATGGTAGTCATGAGGCCAC
Source organism: Lissotriton vulgaris (assembly GCF_964263255.1). Lineage (NCBI taxonomy): Eukaryota > Metazoa > Chordata > Amphibia > Caudata > Salamandridae > Lissotriton > Lissotriton vulgaris. The sequence continues at coordinate 957,611,538 of NC_141694.1, forward strand.
ATAGAGTGTAGAGCTGTTCAGTGACCATCTCTCAAAGTAGGCAGACCTCTTCAATTACGGTCTGGATGTCTTTAAAGAGTGCTCCCTGAACCTCTTTGAGTAGCCTCAAGACCTCCTCAAGAACAGTCAAGGACACATATTCTGGGGGAGTAGTTTGTTCACATACCACCTCCACGTCATAAAAGATCCATATCACCTGTGGACTACCTCATTGTTCCATGCTATCTCCTGACATCCTGAAATTTTGCAGTGAGCCACTTGGTGCTCTACTCAGAGATAACAGCATCAAGATTCACCAAAAGTCAGATGATACACAACTGTACTTGATAGTCTCCTCTGCTTCAGACATCCAATATCTCAGACAATGCTATTACAATATCCAGAACTGGATGGCCAGCATGTACCTGAAACTCAATCCAAGAAAAGGCAGAATTCCAGTTATTTGTCAAGAACAATGAATACGAAATCTGGGTCAATTACATGAACCTTGATGGCTTTGAACCACAAATTATACCGAATGCCAAGTAACTTTGATTTACCCTGGACACCAACTTCACCCTCAAGTAACACGTTGTCAAAAAAATAAAGAAGGGGCATTTTGTTTTCTCTTCTACAGAAAGTCAGACAATTTCTTTCAGACAATGACTTCAGACCTGCTGTTTATGCCCTCTAATTCTCTGGCATCGAGATGGTATTAATGTTAAGGGTGTCACAACTCAATCTTGCATTTTGTGTCTACTGCGCCACAACATACAACTTGAATCACATCTTGTTAACCAGTCTTTCAACTTGCCCTTTTACTAACTCTCAAGAAAGGCCTCCTAAGAGATATTGCCCTGCAGCTAGAGGCCAACGGTTCATTACTGGGAACATAATACTTCCAGAACCATCCAGAAGCTTCCAGAAGTACCCTGAACATTAAAAAGAATTTTGGAAGTTCCTAGATTGTTCCAGAGCTAGGCAGCCATCGTGGACTTTCACAAGAATTCTGAAAGCCCCCGGATTATTCTGAAACTAGGCACCCATTTTGGCCCAACCATAAAGTAAATATATTGTATATTTTGTTGTAGCCCTTGCTCCGCTCCCTTTGTGTGCTGTGATCTCCAACTTGATCTTCTTGCTGACCCAGTCCATGTCCTCTCCAGAGGATTCTACAATCCCATCAACACCTATCGGCTGCCTGTGTTTCTGGAAAGCCCCCCTTGTTCCGCTTACAGGAGTGAGGAAAATCAAGTGGTGGTTAGATCCACATATGCCAGGAATGAGCAGGAATGGAGGTGACTAGACTAACGCGTGGAAATCTCCCCCAAAGATCTTGGCGAACTTTCACTTACCATTTCGTCCTGCAGGGTTCTTTCATGGATATTATAATTGAGACCTTGAAAGCTCAACTTGAGGCAAGGACTTGCCTTCGTTGAAACTTTGTGGCCTTTCAAGTAGAGGACAACTTCCTCTTGAGAAGTTATCAAGAATAAGCAATACGGAACCACTAACCTGTGCCGCCAGTACTTTCCAGTTTATTTTCTTTTCGGTCTGAAAGGATACCAGAAGGCACATTTTTTGCAGAAAGACTACATAAGGTTGGAAACAAAGTAGAAAAGAGGTACAGGAAGGGCAGGGCAAGTGTCGGTGTGATACAAATACACTGTTTCTAATTTAGATGCAAGCAACTACAGAACTCTAGGTGCCTAGTCTTTATGTAAGAGGGATCCATCATCTGGTTGTCCCTGATCACCTGAAAAGATGGGAACCATACCACTATGAACAGAGGAGCCTCTTGCAAGTTCTCTCTCTCTTGTCAAGTGGAGAGTGCCATGAAAAGCCGAGCTATAAAATAAATGTGTTCTAGGCAATGTGGAGTCCTCAGACAGCATAGAGAAACAAGAGTTAGCTTAGGCTCTAGTTGAAGAATCCTCCAACATACTAGATATAGCATGAGACTTAGCAACAAATCAGAAAGAAGCCCCCCCCCTAGACAGAAAAAACAGTGGGTGATGGAAAATGTATGGAGAAGCAAACTCCACACACTCCTTGATTAGGAGACTTTTGGGCAATACACAAGTGACATGTCCTGCCATTCAGCCACCAAATTTGGGGAATCTGACATAGCAACAACCTCTTCTACCCATGTGATATCCCAACCAGTTAATGTTACCGTAAGCTTGCCCTTTTCGGTGCCTTAGGCAGCAACTATGAGATTTTGTGGTGTTAGCTGAAAGGTTAGTGTGATCATAAGTCAATTTCGATTGCAATTTTCATGCAGGGACAGTGCGTTCATGAACAGCACTAAAAAGGTAGCATTTATAATTTTTATTTTGGTAATGAAACACAACCAACTGGTCAATTTCTTTGATTAACATCATTGACCTACTACTATACAAGCTCCCAAGATTTAAGAAGCCAGAGAAAGTTGTTTGCTGGTATGTATTCATACAAACATCTATGCTCTTTAGAGGTTTCTGGGAGAAACATAAGAAATCCCTTTCCCACACTGTGAACATCCCAATAAATGTTCAGAATGTATTGATTTTGAGTGAAATTGGATAATAGGCTGAGGGAAACAAGGAGTGAGTGCCCCTGGGGTGAGACCAAATTATTGGTGAACAAGACAGAGAAGGAAGTGGAGAGTAGACATCAGGACTCTCCCTAACTAATGAAAATTGGTGGCATACGTGGACCGCTTCCCATGGAGGAGAAAGAGAGGAGGCATAAATGTAACCTCTTCTTGTATTGTGGCAAGGCCAGGCATTTCACTCAGGATTGTTTAGCCAAACCCAAGGGAGTACATAGAACAATAGCAGTAGTTGAGGATAAGGCTTCTGAAAATTAACTGCCTAGATAAGATTGCAGGTTAACTTGCTGAGGGAAAGACTGAGATGTACCTTGCAATACCAAGCCAATGCCATGAGCAGGATTCTGGTCATGTTGATAATCTTTACACATCAGCAAAAGGTGCTACCTATGCTAAGTGATTCAGGGGCTATGAACAACTTCGTAGACATTGCCTTTGCCACCACTTTACGTATATCCAAAATGAGATAATCTGAGCCTGAACTGGTTAGGTCCATAGATAGTTCAATCAATTCATTTCTTTATTAATTTATTTGGATCTCAAATGAGGTCCACAAAAGGGTAAGGCACATTACACTAAAATGTAATCACATTGTATTTTGATACTATTGAATGAATACATAATTGAATCCTTTACCCACAATCATTAAGTCCAATTACATACGTACATAATTTAATTATAATTAAAACTTCATTAGTAACACCAATTACAAAACCTAGAAAGAAAAGTACACTTTTTACTTTGTGTAAATGCACCATTTCTATTTCAAAATCCACTCCTCCATTACTCCAAGAAAATATAATCAGTAAGAGTCTTAACAGAAGTCTATAGCTAGACCATAAGTTTACATTCTTCCTAATAACAATTACCAGGGCCCAAAATAGTGAACGTTCATTCAGTTTAGTCTCCAGTGAATCCCAAAAGGAACCCCCCCCAACATAGCAGTAATCAATATGTATGAAGTACTCCACAAGTAAATAGTCCCATAAATTCCTTCTCCTCATAGAACAATACTCAAAATAAATTCAAAAACTGCTCAAAAAATGTAAAACATTTTGTATATATTATTTTATTCCTTGGATTAAAACATTATTCTGAAAGAACATTGGTCAGAGTTGCCGATAATGGTTCAGCAACAGGGCCGGACAGACAAAAAGAACATGGTTAAGGTTCTGAATCCCCAAATTAAACGTTACAATCTTTCCCTGTTCTCGCAGAAGATGACCAATTTACTGTTACATCATTTATTGGATGTAAATTCATACAGAATAAAATCAACAGACAGTGGCTTTCATAGCCCAGATTCCAAGCCAGATACTTCTGTGCTACTCTTGGATAACTAGATAAAGATATTAACTTCAACCTTTTCTTCATCCTACAGCACTGAAGATCTCTCTGGAAACTAACATTAGTACCAGTACTCCTTAAAAATGCTATACGTTCTAAAAGAGAAGGGAAATCATGAACTCTTCCTGTGCATCACAGAAATTCATTGCCAGAATTAAATCACAGAAAAAGGAATATTTGTCTGCTTTCAAACCAAAAATGTCATGGTTCAGAGAGCCCCTTATAGAATCGAACTCACTATTCTTCAACTGATAGTCCCAACAAATCACTCTAGCTAATACTTGAACATAGGAACTTATTACGCAAAATTATAGCCAAAACAGATGTATCTTTTCAAGGAAGCCCCGTTTTGCTACATGAATACATTCAATAGCATATAATAATGCTGGTTGGGACTTTCACTTTAAAAACTGAAGGCATTGCAACAAATGCCTTCTGCCCATTACGATATAAAATGCATGTAACCTGTTTGCATGCAAGACAGCTTTACAGTAGCAATTGTTTAGTGTGGGCTTTATCCTTTAGGCTGCCTGTTACCATTTTCCCTAAATAGAGATATGAATTTATAATCTTGAGTTTCTCTACGCCAATACTCCAAACATATTCACTATTCTTTTCACAAGTTCTTCTTTTTAACATCAGGATTTTACTCTTAGAATCATTTATCATTACATATTGTGAATCAGTGTACTTCTGGAGTGACATTAGCTTCTTATTCAAACCAATAGGATTTATTTTGTGTTGTAATTTTTTATTGAGTTTTATAATTTAATACAAGTTAAGAACAATGCAATAATACTTTTGTTAATAAATATTATAAGAATGAAAGACATTATTGGAGGAATAACATTTTGATGTTGGATAAAACAAATAAATATGGAATATATAAATATATGGGGCCATATGTAGGTAAATACTATTAACCGATTCTAAAATACCGAATTTTACCGATTCGGTATTTCAGAATCAGTAAATGGTATGTAGCTGAAAAGTTGGTAAATATTACCGATTCGGTAATATTTGGTATTACCGAATCAGTATTTACCGATTCAGTAATTCCCATTTGGAAGCCATTCACTGTTACCTATTCGATAAATATTGAATCGGTAATAGGGGATCACATTTAAGGGTAGCAGGGTGTCACATTGACACCCTGTTGCACCCCTGAATCGTGCATGTGTGCACATGTGGCAGGTATGTCTGCCACATGGCACTGTTGAAAAAGCACAAAATTGCTTTTTCAAAGTTTTCGATATTTACCACCAACTTGTAGTTGGTGGTAAATAACGAATCCTTAAAGCACATAAGCACTCTTAAATGTGCTTCCTACATACCTGATTTGGTAAATAATGATTTGGTAAATACAATATCAATAAATACCGATTCTGTATTTACCGAATCATCTTCTACATTGGAAATGGCTCAATACCGGTCAGTAAGCCTGAAATTTACCGAATTTCGGGATTACCGACTGTAATGAGCCACCTACATCGGGCCCATGATATATAAGTAGTTAAATAATAAAATTAATAAATAATAAAAATCAATGTAGACAATAAATTAATGAAGCACATAACATCAATTGATAAATATAAATGGATTGGATGTAAATGTGAAATAGTGATTATGCATAAGAGCATCGTAGTAAGAGCATAAAGAATGTGTTATTACATAAAAATATTCATCTATTAAAAGTTTAAGGTACAAAAGGAATGGGAGGATAAGAAATTAAAGGGAAAATTAAACTTGAATAATAATGTGGAGAAGTGGAGCCAGAGTACAGAAAGAGGAGAAGAAGAAATATAATTAATTTGGTGTGAATATAACAAGATGAGAGAGATAGAGTAAGTAGTAATGGTAAGAGCTTGGTGGACAAGTAATAAGAGCGATAAATTAGTCTACTTGACTTAGAGTATTAGAAGGGACAGGAGAGGTGTCAGTTTCAACATCCTTGACAGTAAAGAAGGGTGACCAGGTATGTACAAATATATCAACTTGATCCTGTAGGTTATAAATCATTCGTTCATGTGAAGCTGTCTGAATCATTGCCACTAACCATTCTTCTTGAGAGGGTGGTGATGATGATTTCCATTTGCGTAAAATACACATTTTAGTAGTAGCCAAAGCAGTGTGGATGAGACAATTTTGCGGTTTAGAAAGCCTAGGAGAATGACGCAGGTCATGCAAAAGAATGTTGGCAGATGTCAATGGTAAATGGAAGGGCATTGTAGAGTGTAATGTTTTACCAACATAATTCCACAGAGATCTAATTCTTGTACACTCATAAATAATGTAAGTTATGTCACAGCCAGGAGCAGAACATCTCCAACAATCAGCATTTGAAAGTAAAGGAGCTTTATGTAGTTTGACCTGTGACCAATGCCAATCATGGAGAATTTTGAACAGACAAAATTTAAGCCATGTTTCATGAACACCTTTATGTAGACCTTCTAATATGTGATTCCATTCTATAGCTGTAAAAGAAGTTGATAAACAAATTTGCCACTTAAGTCAGAGATTATGAGAGAGGGTTTGTGAAAAAAGTTGGAGCGTAAAACTTTTATAGAGACCAGAAGTCACTCCTCTGTGCCTTCCCCACACGTATAAATAGGATAATATTGGAGATGTTGGAAGCTACCAATGGGGGGATCCCAAATGTTTCTTCAAAAATTGTTGAAGTTGAAGGTATTTAAGAGAATGTTGAAAAGGGAGGTTAAATTCATCTCTCAATTGTGGGAAGGATTTCAATGATTCTTGTTTCCTTGTCTCGATGGACATCGAGAGGTTGTATACCTGCATTCCGCAGGATGAGACCATCAAAGTGGTCAAAGAAGCATTAGATCAAGCGGTCTGGAATTTCAACACCACCCGTGCTTTTGTAGTTGACTGCGCCACCCTTGCACTGAAACGCAACTTTTTTGAACATGATGGCAAGCTCTATCTACAAGCAACAGGAACTTCGATGGGCAGCACTTTTGCCCCATCAGTAGCGGGGCTCTACGTTTTTGATTTTGAGTCAAAACACATCCTGAACGCTAGGAACCCGTACGGCAATAACATCGCCGTATGGCGACGATATATAGACGATGTGTTTATGGTTTGGCAAGGAGATCAGCCCACTCTGTTCGATTTCTTTTCCTGGATTAATACGTGCGATGACCATCTGAGATTCACCCATGAACACTACCGGGATGAACTCACATTTCTGGACGTTTCCATTAAGAGGGACGGCAATCGACTTGAGACCAAAACCTTTTATAAACCGTCTGCAAAAAACAATTTGCTACATTTCACCAGTTACCACCCCCGGGCCCTACGCGAAAACCTTCCGTATGGACAATATTTGAGGATACGGCGAAATTGTAGCAACTTGTCCACATACAAACAACAAGCAAATGCATTGACCATCAAATTGGAAAACAGAGGTTACCCGAAGGGGATATAAAAGAAAAGCCAAAAGAGAGCACAGAACCAACAAAGGGATGCCCTGTTGGAAGATAATCCCCCATCAGAAAATAGCGAAATTCCTCTAACATGTGTTACAGCATTCAATCCACTATCTAATGCAGTGAGTAAATGTATATCTAGGAATTGGAGAATCATCACCAGCAATAAGGCACACTGGCAGAAGCCTCTTTTCTCGTATAAAAGGGCTACGGGTCTAAAAGACTCCCTGGTCCATACGCGACCAAGGGAAGATAGAAATACCAACCAGACACCGAGTGTTCTTAACGCATGGGGATTACCACCAGTAACAGGACACCACCCCTGCGGGAATTGTAATATTTGTCATCTCACCTCACACGCTAAATTCATGAACTTGACAGATGGCACACGCTGGGAACAACGCAGCCACACTAATTCTAATACCTCGAATGTAGTGTACCTAATTACCTGTAGATGCAGATTACAATACGTGAGTATGACATCCAGACGCATAAAAATCAGAATATGCGAGCATCGAAGCAACATACGTTGTAAGAAATCAACAACGAAACTGACATCACACTTTTTACAAACCAATCATACACCTAATGAGCTTGAGTGGACCATCCTTGAGCACCTGGAGAGCGTTTCTGAGTCCTTATTATTTGAGAAGGAACAGCGCTGGTTGTATCGCCTGGGCAATAATAAAACGGGCCTCAATGATGAGATACCATGGGGCAGTGTATTGAATTGAATGGGTGGTTCGGTTTTCCACGAACCCCCCCTCTTCTTGCTCCTTTTTGACGCAAGGTTACGATACTGTTGACATCAGACGGACGGGTATATTTCTACAGACAAGAATATTCACCTGGGTTCTATATGCTCCTTCTCAGATTAAGAACCGCCTGCTCTCTTAATGAGTACAAAAACTACATTATTAAAGTCAGGGATAGCAATCTTGTTTCCTCTGCAGAAATCCTAGCCACCCCTGGTCTCACGCATTTGGCGCTCACGTCGGAGGGCTGCCCGATGCTCATATTAATTTTACTTTGTCACATCATGCTCCACAATTAATAAAGCCATGGCTTCATGAAATGAGCTAAGCCACAGCCCCACTGTCCGTTTATCCCGTGATTGATTAACAACCAATGCAGGTCCAATTACTACACCTTTTTATTTGAACTGTGGACTGTGTTTTGGATCCACATACCTCTTAGGCGCTGTGCTCGCCATAGACGGCTCTGAATGAGCATCTCTACATATAACTGCGTTTCAGCATTTTCTCCACTAAATAATAAATAAACTCGCAATATATAAATATCTTTTTCAGAATCGGGATTCGAACCCGCATCTGTTACCATCATCCGGACGCCTGGCGCGTCACATAGCCAGTGACGTCAGATACCCACGAGGGTCCTCTGATCCATTCACGCTCGTTTACTTACGAGCTGATTCTTTTCCGTGTCCCTGTACCTTTACGACGCGGGGCGTGCCTCCGAGCCACCGACGTCATTCACCCACGAGGGCTGGCCGATCCAATCATGCCTCAATACATTTAAACTGACCTCCCCCCATCATCTGTACTCCCGGAAGACAGCCACCGAGAGATTAGGTGTACTGAGGGGAGCTGCGGTTGTTGAAGTAAGTCTACCCTGCCACCCTCTCCCTAGAACTGTTGTTTTTCCAACTACTTTACCCGTGTTGATCCCTTGCAGGCTCAATTTCTCTTTAGATAAACGCCGCATGAAGGAATCCCAGGCTGTCTTCTCCGAAGGGGCGTGACCATGCCTCCTAGGAAGTGAGTTTTCCTAACTTTCACGATACTTGCAAAATGCTTCATACACCTCCCGCTTTTTGGAGGAGCCTTACCTCTGTGTCCTTGATTCTATATTCCTATGGGATAGATAAATACAACATCTTTTAACACTGCACTTTTCAAATCTATCGCTTTCTGATGGAGAAGCGAGGAGCACATTGCTTACTTTGAATTAACAGTTGAGCAATCACCTGATGCCGCTCTCACTGCATGGACGGTGCTTGAAATCAATGTAGGTGCACCTAACCCCAGAATTTGAGGCAGCACCTCACAGTTGGTGGGATAAAAACCATACATGACGCAAATACCTGCCAATTCATAAGACTTATGCTAATAATTGCATCTCATTGAAGAAATTAATTATCCTTCATGTTTGTGTGTTCGTCTTTTTGTCTCCCTATACAGGTTTTTTATATATCCCTACTAAATTTGTAGTGGGTAACTCACGGAAACTATCCGGACAATTTACACTGTATATATTTTTCACATTTAGAGCCTCCCGGGAGGGTACTCCTTAGCGCGCATACACCACCGGAGGACTTTCTTGTAGGTCCTGAAGAATGCTGAGCTAAATGCAATTTGACAGCAGAAGCATGTTGACCAACTCTTACTTTTGATTAGGATTCCGGTTCCTTAACTAAGAACCTGAGGAGTCCGCCCACTTTGTTTTTATTCAATGCAGGTTGGCCATTATTAAAGATTTTTGTAAAGGCACAACCTCTGCATTTTTTAATATTAATACACTTACACTTTCACGTTTAGTCACCTTCTAATTTGGGCACTGCTGCACTCACCACATCCTGCTCCGCTGTAACCAGGCGTCGTAGCACGCTGGGGAGACATTCGGTCACCCCAACGGGGACCCAATGATGAAGCATGTCATCAACTAGTGGTGAGTGAGGGTTCTTCAAACAAGTAAGGTTCTTTTCCCTCCTTTTAACACCGGGTGACCAGCAAGCCCACTGGTTCCATTCCTCTAAAGAAAACCTAATGGGCACACACAGGGAGACTGAGATCTCTCGCTGTGTACATGCACATGTGTGAGCATTGATCATACGTGCAGTACGCAGCGTTGATAACAGTTTATTTCACTAGCACTTTTTCATAGTCACTCCTTTGTTGTTTATAAGGATTTCAATTTGCCATCATGGAGAAGCTGATCTGGGGAATGGATGCCTGCTGTTTGCCATAACGGCCACGAAAGAATACAACCATTAATGCGTATGCTAGAGTTATTCCACAAAGGGGCCCTAATGTGAATATGTGCATTTGAACCCAAGATATGATGTCAGGATCACTGACAAAATATCGACCTACAAAATATCAACCTACAGGAATATCGAGTCGAAAATATCGAGGGCAAGAATATCGACATCCTATCTACAACATAGTAAGTACTAAAATATCGAAAAAAAAATATAGATGTTAAAAATATCAATGTTAAAAATATCGTTTTTTTCTTTTAAAATATGAATGTAAAATAAAATAAATAAGACTAATAAATAAAATCTACATAGTTAAAAGTATCTAATAATGTTTAAAATTAATAAATAATACATATATAATAACAATACATTAATTAAATATATACAGTAAATATATAATATATATATGTACTGAACAATAAGTTGTAATAATTATTTTACTAATTTATAAATGAATAGAATATATTCTAAGTTACTAATACATTTACAAACATAAAAAATAACATAAATAAAATATGAAAAAATATAAAAAATTAATTATACTTTTAATATTTTTAAAATTAATTATATAAAACGTTGGATAGCGTAAGGGTAAAAATTACTATTCCCACTCAAGAGAGTGCAACAGTAGGGAAAGCGTTGGATAGCGTAGGAGTATAAATTACTATTACCACTCCAGAGAGTGCAACAGTAGGGAAAGAGTTGGATAGCGTAAGAGTAAAAATTACTATTCCCACTCCACAGAGTGCAACAGTAGGGAAAGCGTTGGATAGCATAGGAGTAAAAATTACTATTCCCACTACAGAGAGTGCAACAGTAGGGAAAGCGTTGGATAGCGTAGGGGTAAAAATTACTATTTCCACTCCAGAGAGTGCAATAGTAGGGAAAGTGTTGGATAGCGTAGGAGTAAAAATGACTATTCCCACTCCAGAGAGTGCAACAGTAGGGAAAGCGTTGGATAGCGTAGGAGTAAAAATTACTATTCCCACTCCAGAGAGTGCAACAGTAGGGAAATCGTTGGATAGCGTAGGGGTAAAAATTACTATTCTCACTCCAGACAGTGCAACAGTAGGGAAAGCTTTGGATAGCGTAGGGGTAAAAATTACTATTCCCACTCCAGAGAGTGCAACAGTAGGGAAAGTGTTGGATAGCGTATGAGTATAAATTACTATTCCCACTCCAGAGAGTGCAACAGTAGGGAAAGTGTTGGATAGCGTATGAGTATAAATTACTATTCCCACTCCAGAGAGTGCAACAGTAGGGAAAGCGTTGGATAGCGTAGGAGCAAAAATTACTATTCCCACTCCACAGAGTGCAACAGTAGGGAAAAGCGTTGGATAGCGTAAGAGTAAAAATTACTATTTCCACTCCAGAGAGTGCAACAGTAGGGAAAGCGTTGGATAGCATAGGGGTAAAAATTACTATTCCCACTCCAGAGAGTGCAACAGTAGAGAAAGCGTTAGATAGCGTAGGGGTAAAAATTACTATTCCCACTCCAGAGAGTGCAACAGTAGGGAAAGCGTTGGATAGCGTAGGAGTAAAAATTACTATTCCCACTCCAGAGAGTGCAACAGTAGGGAAAGCGTTGGATAGCGTAGGGGTAACAATTAGTATTCCCACTTCAGAGAGTGCAACAGTAGGGAAAGTGTTGGATAGCAAAAGGGTAAAAATTACTATTCCCACTCCAGAGAGTGTAACAGTAGGGAAAGCGTTGGGTAGCGTAAGGGTAAAAATTACTATTCCCACTCCAGAGAGTGCAACAGTAGGGAAATTGTTGGATAGCATAGGGGTAAACATTACTACTCCCACTCCAGAGAGTGCAACATTAGGGAAAGCATTGGATAGCGTAAGGGTAAAAATTACTATTCCCACTCCAGAGAGTGCAACAGTAGGGAAATCGTTGGATAGCGTAGGGGTAAAAATTACTATTCCCACTCCAGAGAGTGCAACATAGGGAAAGCGTTGGATAGCGTAGGGGTAAAAATTACTATTCCTACTCCAGAGAGTGCAACAGTAGGGAAAGCGTTGGATAGCGTAGGGGTAAAAATTACTATTCCCACTCCAGAGAGTGCAACAGTAGGGAAAGCGTTGGATAGCGTAGGGGTAAAAATTACTATTCCCACTCCAGAGAGTGCAACAGTAGGGAAAGCGTTGGATAGCGTAGGGGTAAAAATTACTATTCCCAGTCCAGAGAGTGCAACAGTAGGGAAAGCCTTGGATAGCGTAGGAGTAAAAATTACTATTCCCACTCCAGAGAGTGCAACAGTAGGGAAAGCGTTGGATAGCGTGGGGTAACAATTACTATTCAAACTCCAGAGAGTGCAACAGTAGTGAAAGTGTTGGATAGCGTAGGGGTTAAAATAACATATTTATAAATAAAAGCTTTTTTTAATATTAAAAATATAACTATTAAATAAATATAAACCATATACAATACCCATACAAAATTATAAAAAACATGATTAGCTAAATATATGCAAAAACAACAAGTGATGGACCGAATGTGGATCAATGTCACACATTCCCCCAGTCAAAAGATCTGGGCCCAAATCCATCGTTTTTTTGCACTCCACACCACCCTGGGTTAGACAATGGCGATATGCAAATCAGCTCTGACCCTGTTGCCCCATGGGAACAGTCCAGTCCGAACTACAAAAGCCATGTCCTTCCCAGAACGGAATCAAGCATCCGAGGACCGGACCGGTTTCGAGGTAACACCTCTCATCAGCCCGGCTAGCTTGACTCCAAGTGGTGTGGAGTGCCTGGGACCCACGTCTGGGCATCCCCAGCGCACTTAGGGCGGCAATTGCAAAAACAACAAGTGATGGACCGAATGTGGATCAATGTCACACATTCCCCCAGTCAAAAGATCTGGGCCCAAATCCATCGTTTTTTTGCACTCCACACCACCCTGGGTTAGACAATGGCGATATGCAAATCAGCTCTGACCCTGTTGCCCCATGGGAACAGTCCAGTCCGAACTACAAAAGCCATGTCCTTCCCAGAACGGAATCAAGCATCCGAGGACCGGACCGGTTTCGAGGTAACACCTCTCATCAGCCCGGCTAGCTTGACTCCAAGTGGTGTGGAGTGCCTGGGACCCACGTCTGGGCATCCCCAGCGCACTTAGGGCGGCAATTGCAAAAACAACAAGTGATGGACCGAATGTGGATCAATGTCACACATTCCCCCAGTCAAAAGATCTGGGCCCAAATCCATCGTTTTTTTGCACTCCACACCACCCTGGGTTAGACAATGGCGATATGCAAATCAGCTCTGACCCTGTTGCCCCATGGGAACAGTCCAGTCCGAACTACAAAAGCCATGTCCTTCCCAGAACGGAATCAAGCATCCGAGGACCGGACCGGTTTCGAGGTAACACCTCTCATCAGCCCGGCTAGCTTGACTCCAAGTGGTGTGGAGTGCCTGGGACCCACGTCTGGGCATCCCCAGCGCACTTAGGGCGGCAATTGCAAAAACAACAAGTGATGGACCGAATGTGGATCAATGTCACACATTCCCCCAGTCAAAAGATCTGGGCCCAAATCCATCGTTTTTTTGCACTCCACACCACCCTGGGTTAGACAATGGCGATATGCAAATCAGCTCTGACCCTGTTGCCCCATGGGAACAGTCCAGTCCGAACTACAAAAGCCATGTCCTTCCCAGAACGGAATCAAGCATCCGAGGACCGGACCGGTTTCGAGGTAACACCTCTCATCAGCCCGGCTAGCTTGACTCCAAGTGGTGTGGAGTGCCTGGGACCCACGTCTGGGCATCCCCAGCGCACTTAGGGCGGCAATTGCAAAAACAACAAGTGATGGACCGAATGTGGATCAATGTCACACATTCCCCCAGTCAAAAGATCTGGGCCCAAATCCATCGTTTTTTTGCACTCCACACCACCCTGGGTTAGACAATGGCGATATGCAAATCAGCTCTGACCCTGTTGCCCCATGGGAACAGTCCAGTCCGAACTACAAAAGCCATGTCCTTCCCAGAACGGAATCAAGCATCCGAGGACCGGACCGGTTTCGAGGTAACACCTCTCATCAGCCCGGCTAGCTTGACTCCAAGTGGTGTGGAGTGCCTGGGACCCACGTCTGGGCATCCCCAGCGCACTTAGGGCGGCAATTGCAAAAACAACAAGTGATGGACCGAATGTGGATCAATGTCACACATTCCCCCAGTCAAAAGATCTGGGCCCAAATCCATCGTTTTTTTGCACTCCACACCACCCTGGGTTAGACAATGGCGATATGCAAATCAGCTCTGACCCTGTTGCCCCATGGGAACAGTCCAGTCCGAACTACAAAAGCCATGTCCTTCCCAGAACGGAATCAAGCATCCGAGGACCGGACCGGTTTCGAGGTAACACCTCTCATCAGCCCGGCTAGCTTGACTCCAAGTGGTGTGGAGTGCCTGGGACCCACGTCTGGGCATCCCCAGCGCACTTAGGGCGGCAATTGCAAAAACAACAAGTGATGGACCGAATGTGGATCAATGTCACACATTCCCCCAGTCAAAAGATCTGGGCCCAAATCCATCGTTTTTTTGCACTCCACACCACCCTGGGTTAGACAATGGCGATATGCAAATCAGCTCTGACCCTGTTGCCCCATGGGAACAGTCCAGTCCGAACTACAAAAGCCATGTCCTTCCCAGAACGGAATCAAGCATCCGAGGACCGGACCGGTTTCGAGGTAACACCTCTCATCAGCCCGGCTAGCTTGACTCCAAGTGGTGTGGAGTGCCTGGGACCCACGTCTGGGCATCCCCAGCGCACTTAGGGCGGCAATTGCAAAAACAACAAGTGATGGACCGAATGTGGATCAATGTCACACATTCCCCCAGTCAAAAGATCTGGGCCCAAATCCATCGTTTTTTTGCACTCCACACCACCCTGGGTTAGACAATGGCGATATGCAAATCAGCTCTGACCCTGTTGCCCCATGGGAACAGTCCAGTCCGAACTACAAAAGCCATGTCCTTCCCAGAACGGAATCAAGCATCCGAGGACCGGACCGGTTTCGAGGTAACACCTCTCATCAGCCCGGCTAGCTTGACTCCAAGTGGTGTGGAGTGCCTGGGACCCACGTCTGGGCATCCCCAGCGCACTTAGGGCGGCAATTGCAAAAACAACAAGTGATGGACCGAATGTGGATCAATGTCACACATTCCCCCAGTCAAAAGATCTGGGCCCAAATCCATCGTTTTTTTGCACTCCACACCACCCTGGGTTAGACAATGGCGATATGCAAATCAGCTCTGACCCTGTTGCCCCATGGGAACAGTCCAGTCCGAACTACAAAAGCCATGTCCTTCCCAGAACGGAATCAAGCATCCGAGGACCGGACCGGTTTCGAGGTAACACCTCTCATCAGCCCGGCTAGCTTGACTCCAAGTGGTGTGGAGTGCCTGGGACCCACGTCTGGGCATCCCCAGCGCACTTAGGGCGGCAATTGCAAAAACAACAAGTGATGGACCGAATGTGGATCAATGTCACACATTCCCCCAGTCAAAAGATCTGGGCCCAAATCCATCGTTTTTTTGCACTCCACACCACCCTGGGTTAGACAATGGCGATATGCAAATCAGCTCTGACCCTGTTGCCCCATGGGAACAGTCCAGTCCGAACTACAAAAGCCATGTCCTTCCCAGAACGGAATCAAGCATCCGAGGACCGGACCGGTTTCGAGGTAACACCTCTCATCAGCCCGGCTAGCTTGACTCCAAGTGGTGTGGAGTGCCTGGGACCCACGTCTGGGCATCCCCAGCGCACTTAGGGCGGCAATTGCAAAAACAACAAGTGATGGACCGAATGTGGATCAATGTCACACATTCCCCCAGTCAAAAGATCTGGGCCCAAATCCATCGTTTTTTTGCACTCCACACCACCCTGGGTTAGACAATGGCGATATGCAAATCAGCTCTGACCCTGTTGCCCCATGGGAACAGTCCAGTCCGAACTACAAAAGCCATGTCCTTCCCAGAACGGAATCAAGCATCCGAGGACCGGACCGGTTTCGAGGTAACACCTCTCATCAGCCCGGCTAGCTTGACTCCAAGTGGTGTGGAGTGCCTGGGACCCACGTCTGGGCATCCCCAGCGCACTTAGGGCGGCAATTGCAAAAACAACAAGTGATGGACCGAATGTGGATCAATGTCACACATTCCCCCAGTCAAAAGATCTGGGCCCAAATCCATCGTTTTTTTGCACTCCACACCACCCTGGGTTAGACAATGGCGATATGCAAATCAGCTCTGACCCTGTTGCCCCATGGGAACAGTCCAGTCCGAACTACAAAAGCCATGTCCTTCCCAGAACGGAATCAAGCATCCGAGGACCGGACCGGTTTCGAGGTAACACCTCTCATCAGCCCGGCTAGCTTGACTCCAAGTGGTGTGGAGTGCCTGGGACCCACGTCTGGGCATCCCCAGCGCACTTAGGGCGGCAATTGCAAAAACAACAAGTGATGGACCGAATGTGGATCAATGTCACACATTCCCCCAGTCAAAAGATCTGGGCCCAAATCCATCGTTTTTTTGTACTCCACACCACCCTGGGTTAGACAATGGCGATATGCAAATCAGCTCTGACCCTGTTGCCCCATGGGAACAGTCCAGTCCGAACTACAAAAGCCATGTCCTTCCCAGAACGGAATCAAGCATCCGAGGACCGGACCGGTTTCGAGGTAACACCTCTCATCAGCCCGGCTAGCTTGACTCCAAGTGGTGTGGAGTGCCTGGGACCCACGTCTGGGCATCCCCAGCGCACTTAGGGCGGCAATTGCAAAAACAACAAGTGATGGACCGAATGTGGATCAATGTCACACATTCCCCCAGTCAAAAGATCTGGGCCCAAATCCATCGTTTTTTTGCACTCCACACCACCCTGGGTTAGACAATGGCGATATGCAAATCAGCTCTGACCCTGTTGCCCCATGGGAACAGTCCAGTCCGAACTACAGAAGCCATGTCCTTCCCAGAACGGAATCAAGCATCCGAGGACCGGACCGGTTTCGAGGTAACACCTCTCATCAGCCCGGCTAGCTTGACTCCAAGTGGTGTGGAGTGCCTGGGACCCACGTCTGGGCATCCCCAGCGCACTTAGGGCGGCAATTGCAAAAACAACAAGTGATGGACCGAATGTGGATCAATGTCACACATTCCCCCAGTCAAAAGATCTGGGCCCAAATCCATCGTTTTTTTGCACTCCACACCACCCTGGGTTAGACAATGGCGATATGCAAATCAGCTCTGACCCTGTTGCCCCATGGGAACAGTCCAGTCCGAACTACAAAAGCCATGTCCTTCCCAGAACGGAATCAAGCATCCGAGGACCGGACCGGTTTCGAGGTAACACCTCTCATCAGCCCGGCTAGCTTGACTCCAAGTGGTGTGGAGTGCCTGGGACCCACGTCTGGGCATCCCCAGCGCACTTAGGGCGGCAATTGCAAAAACAACAATTGATGGACCGAATGTGGATCAATGTCACACATTCCCCCAGTCAAAAGATCTGGGCCCAAATCCATCGTTTTTTTGCACTCCACACCACCCTGGGTTAGACAATGGCGATATGCAAATCAGCTCTGACCCTGTTGCCCCATGGGAACAGTCCAGTCCGAACTACAAAAGCCATGTCCTTCCCAGAACGGAATCAAGCATCCGAGGACCGGACCGGTTTCGAGGTAACACCTCTCATCAGCCCGGCTAGCTTGACTCCAAGTGGTGTGGAGTGCCTGGGACCCACGTCTGGGCATCCCCAGCGCACTTAGGGCGGCAATTGCAAAAACAACAAGTGATGGACCGAATGTGGATCAATGTCACACATTCCCCCAGTCAAAAGATCTGGGCCCAAATCCATCGTTTTTTTGCACTCCACACCACCCTGGGTTAGACAATGGCGATATGCAAATCAGCTCTGACCCTGTTGCCCCATGGGAACAGTCCAGTCCGAACTACAAAAGCCATGTCCTTCCCAGAACGGAATCAAGCATCCGAGGACCGGACCGGTTTCGAGGTAACACCTCTCATCAGCCCGGCTAGCTTGACTCCAAGTGGTGTGGAGTGCCTGGGACCCACGTCTGGGCATCCCCAGCGCACTTAGGGCGGCAATTGCAAAAACAACAAGTGATGGACCGAATGTGGATCAATGTCACACATTCCCCCAGTCAAAAGATCTGGGCCCAAATCCATCGTTTTTTTGCACTCCACACCACCCTGGGTTAGACACTGGCGATATGCAAATCAGCTCTGACCCTGTTGCCCCATGGGAACAGTCCAGTCCGAACTACAAAAGCCATGTCCTTCCCAGAACGGAATCAAGCATCCGAGGACCGGACCGGTTTCGAGGTAACACCTCTCATCAGCCCGGCTAGCTTGACTCCAAGTGGTGTGGAGTGCCTGGGACCCACGTCTGGGCATCCCCAGCGCACTTAGGGCGGCAATTGCAAAAACAACAAGTGATGGACCGAATGTGGATCAATGTCACACATTCCCCCAGTCAAAAGATCTGGGCCCAAATCCATCGTTTTTTTGCACTCCACACCACCCTGGGTTAGACAATGGCGATATGCAAATCAGCTCTGACCCTGTTGCCCCATGGGAACAGTCCAGTCCGAACTACAAAAGCCATGTCCTTCCCAGAACGGAATCAAGCATCCGAGGACCGGACCGGTTTCGAGGTAACACCTCTCATCAGCCCGGCTAGCTTGACTCCAAGTGGTGTGGAGTGCCTGGGACCCACGTCTGGGCATCCCCAGCGCACTTAGGGCGGCAATTGCAAAAACAACAAGTGATGGACCGAATGTGGATCAATGTCACACATTCCCCCAGTCAAAAGATCTGGGCCCAAATCCATCGTTTTTTTGCACTCCACACCACCCTGGGTTAGACAATGGCGATATGCAAATCAGCTCTGACCCTGTTGCCCCATGGGAACAGTCCAGTCCGAACTACAAAAGCCATGTCCTTCCCAGAACGGAATCAAGCATCCGAGGACCGGACCGGTTTCGAGGTAACACCTCTCATCAGCCCGGCTAGCTTGACTCCAAGTGGTGTGGAGTGCCTGGGACCCACGTCTGGGCATCCCCAGCGCACTTAGGGCGGCAATTGCAAAAACAACAAGTGATGGACCGAATGTGGATCAATGTCACACATTCCCCCAGTCAAAAGATCTGGGCCCAAATCCATCGTTTTTTTGCACTCCACACCACCCTGGGTTAGACAATGGCGATATGCAAATCAGCTCTGACCCTGTTGCCCCATGGGAACAGTCCAGTCCGAACTACAAAAGCCATGTCCTTCCCAGAACGGAATCAAGCATCCGAGGACCGGACCGGTTTCGAGGTAACACCTCTCATCAGCCCGGCTAGCTTGACTCCAAGTGGTGTGGAGTGCCTGGGACCCACGTCTGGGCATCCCCAGCGCACTTAGGGCGGCAATTGCAAAAACAACAAGTGATGGACCGAATGTGGATCAATGTCACACATTCCCCCAGTCAAAAGATCTGGGCCCAAATCCATCGTTTTTTTGCACTCCACACCACCCTGGGTTAGACAATGGCGATATGCAAATCAGCTCTGACCCTGTTGCCCCATGGGAACAGTCCAGTCCGAACTACAAAAGCCATGTCCTTCCCAGAACGGAATCAAGCATCCGAGGACCGGACCGGTTTCGAGGTAACACCTCTCATCAGCCCGGCTAGCTTGACTCCAAGTGGTGTGGAGTGCCTGGGACCCACGTCTGGGCATCCCCAGCGCACTTAGGGCGGCAATTGCAAAAACAACAAGTGATGGACCGAATGTGGATCAATGTCACACATTCCCCCAGTCAAAAGATCTGGGCCCAAATCCATCGTTTTTTTGCACTCCACACCACCCTGGGTTAGACAATGGCGATATGCAAATCAGCTCTGACCCTGTTGCCCCATGGGAACAGTCCAGTCCGAACTACAAAAGCCATGTCCTTCCCAGAACGGAATCAAGCATCCGAGGACCGGACCGGTTTCGAGGTAACACCTCTCATCAGCCCGGCTAGCTTGACTCCAAGTGTTGTTTTTGCAAACTCGCTATAAGTGTACTGGGGATGCCCAGACGTGGGTCCCAGGCACTCCACACCACTGGAGTCAAGCTAGCCGGGCTGAAGAGAGGTGTTACCTCGAAACCGGTCCGGTCCTCGGATGCTTGATTCCGTTCTGGGAAGGACATGGCTTTTGTAGTTCGGACTGGACTGTTCCCATGGGGCACAGGGTCAGAGCTGATTTGCATATCGCCATTGTCTAACCCAGGGTGGTGTGGAGTGCAAAAAAACGATGGATTAGGACCCAGATCTTTTGACTGGGTTGAATGTGTGACATTGATCCTCATTCGGTCCATCACCTGTTGTTTTTGCAAACTCGCTATAAGTGTACTGGGGATGCCCAGACGTGGGTCCCAGGCACTCCACACCACTGGAGTCAAGCTAGCCGGGCTGAAGAGAGGTGTTACCTCGAAACCGGTCCGGTCCTCGGATGCTTGATTCCGTTCTGGGAAGGACATGGCTTTTGTAGTTCGGACTGGACTGTTCCCATGGGGCACAGGGTCAGAGCTGATTTGCATATCGCCATTGTCTAACCCAGGGTGGTGTGGAGTGCAAAAAAACGATGGATTAGGACCCAGATCTTTTGACTGGGTTGAATGTGTGACATTGATCCTCATTCGGTCCATCACCTGTTGTTTTTGCAAACTCGCTATAAGTGTACTGGGGATGCCCAGACGTGGGTCCCAGGCACTCCACACCACTGGAGTCAAGCTAGCCGGGCTGAAGAGAGGTGTTACCTCGAAACCGGTCCGGTCCTCGGATGCTTGATTCCGTTCTGGGAAGGACATGGCTTTTGTAGTTCGGACTGGACTGTTCCCATGGGGCACAGGGTCAGAGCTGATTTGCATATCGCCATTGTCTAACCCAGGGTGGTGTGGAGTGCAAAAAAACGATGGATTAGGACCCAGATCTTTTGACTGGGTTGAATGTGTGACATTGATCCTCATTCGGTCCATCACCTGTTGTTTTTGCAAACTCGCTATAAGTGTACTGGGGATGCCCAGACGTGGGTCCCAGGCACTCCACACCACTGGAGTCAAGCTAGCCGGGCTGAAGAGAGGTGTTACCTCGAAACCGGTCCGGTCCTCGGATGCTTGATTCCGTTCTGGGAAGGACATGGCTTTTGTAGTTCGGACTGGACTGTTCCCATGGGGCACAGGGTCAGAGCTGATTTGCATATCGCCATTGTCTAACCCAGGGTGGTGTGGAGTGCAAAAAAACGATGGATTAGGACCCAGATCTTTTGACTGGGTTGAATGTGTGACATTGATCCTCATTCGGTCCATCACCTGTTGTTTTTGCAAACTCGCTATAAGTGTACTGGGGATGCCCAGACGTGGGTCCCAGGCACTCCACACCACTGGAGTCAAGCTAGCCGGGCTGAAGAGAGGTGTTACCTCGAAACCGGTCCGGTCCTCGGATGCTTGATTCCGTTCTGGGAAGGACATGGCTTTTGTAGTTCGGACTGGACTGTTCCCATGGGGCACAGGGTCAGAGCTGATTTGCATATCGCCATTGTCTAACCCAGGGTGGTGTGGAGTGCAAAAAAACGATGGATTAGGACCCAGATCTTTTGACTGGGTTGAATGTGTGACATTGATCCTCATTCGGTCCATCACCTGTTGTTTTTGCAAACTCGCTATAAGTGTACTGGGGATGCCCAGACGTGGGTCCCAGGCACTCCACACCACTGGAGTCAAGCTAGCCGGGCTGAAGAGAGGTGTTACCTCGAAACCGGTCCGGTCCTCGGATGCTTGATTCCGTTCTGGGAAGGACATGGCTTTTGTAGTTCGGACTGGACTGTTCCCATGGGGCACAGGGTCAGAGCTGATTTGCATATCGCCATTGTCTAACCCAGGGTGGTGTGGAGTGCAAAAAAACGATGGATTAGGACCCAGATCTTTTGACTGGGTTGAATGTGTGACATTGATCCTCATTCGGTCCATCACCTGTTGTTTTTGCTAGCTAAATATATGTACCCAAAAATATAAAAAAATACCATTTTATAATATTTAATTACCAATTAATAATTAATTAACAATTATATCATTAACAAAACAATTAATTTAAAAACATTATTACTTAATTAAATTTAAATTACTTCCCACCATATTCCCCTATAAACCCACTACCCGCAACTGAACACATTTATCTATTTATGAATTAATTACATTTATTTACCAATTACTTAAAATTTATTACCAGTTAATTAAAATTAATTACAATTAATTAAAATTAATTTATAATTCCTACTAATTAATAATTATTTAAACATAATTACATTACTTCCCACCCTATTCCCCTATAAACCCACAACCTGCTACAGAACATATATATCAATTAATCAATTAAATTTATTTACCAATTATTTAAAATTATTTAATAATAACTACTAATTAATAATTAATTTAACATAATTAAATTACTTCCCACCCTATTTCCCTATAAACCCACAACCCGCTACAGAACATATTTATCAATTAATCAATGAATTAAAATGAATTACCAATTATTTAAATGTAATTACCAATTATTTAAAATTAATTAATAATAACTACTAATTATTAATTAATTTAACCTAATTATATTACTTCCCACCCTATTTCCCTATAAAGCCATAACCCGCTACAGAACATATTTATCAATTAATCAATTAATTAAAATTAATTTCCAATTAATTAAAAATAATTACCAATTAATTACAATGCATTAATAAATCCTACCAATTCATAATTAATTTAACATAATTAAATTACTTCCCACCCTATTCCCCTATAAACCCACAACCCGCTCCAGTACTAAAACATATAATTTGCTTATAAATATATTTATTAATATATAAAATGAATACACATATAATATTAATTATTTAAAATACTTAAGTAAAACATATAACACATACATAATAAAAAAACAAAAAAATAATACAAATATCGATATAAGTGTCATCGAAATTAGTGACATCGATATATATGCTATCGATATTACTAACTTAGATATTACTTACATCGATATAAAGAATTTCGATATTACTTACCTTAGGGTCGATATTCTGTCCAACAATATTCTTGACATCGATATTCTGCACCTTCGAAAATTCTAACACAATATTTTGGTAGGTCTATATTTAATACTCGATATTTTGACTGTGTACCATGATGTCCTCTTTGCCAAGATTTATGCATAGCTGATAAAATGGGGTGTTTAGGATCACAACGGCTAGTGCCGCTTCCATACAAAAGAGAGAGACCTGAATCCATAGCTAAAAGATGACGCTCTATATGGACCCATTGAGGAATCTCTTATAAACCTGGCAGGAACTAAGAAAACGGAGAGATATGCAGTGCAAGGGAATAGTGTTCAATGGATGGGAGACCCAATACTCCGTAAATTTGATGGGCTTTGAAATTTGCCATTGCAAGGCGAGGTCTAGCAGAGCCCCATACAAAGGACTTAATTTTAGAGTCAATCGATCGAAGCGTAGACAAAGGAATTTTGAGAGGAAGAATGCCTAAAATATAAATAATTCAGAAAAGGGGGGTGGTGATGGACAGAGCATCTGAATTAAGCAGAATACTCGTACCCAGTCAACAGATCAGGGCTTGATCCATCACCGTTTTTTAGCCCACTGCACCATCCCAGCTCAGAACCTGGCTACATGCAAATTAGTCTGTCCCTGGCCCAGTGCATCATGGGAACAGGGCATACCAAACTACCAAGCCAATTTTTTTAGTGGAAAGGAAGCAAGCTTCCGGGGACCGGTTTCTGGCATTACAGCCGTCTTCGGCCCGGCTTGCTTGAATCCCGATGGTGTAGTGAGCAAGGGACTCACATCTGAGCAGACCCTTCCACGCTTGTGGTGGACAAAACGATTCAGAAAAGGGGGGTGGTGATGGACAGAGCATCTGAATTAAGCAGAATACTCGTACCCAGTCAACAGATCAGGGCTTGATCCATCACCGTTTTTTAGCTCACTGCACCATCCCAGCTCAGAACCTGGCTACTTGCAAATTAGTCTGTCCCTGGCCCAGTGCATCATGGGAACAGGGCAGACCAAACTACCAAGCCAATTCTTTTACTGGAAAGGAAACAAGCTTCCGGGGACCGGTTTCTGGCATTACAGCCGTCTTCGGCCCGGCTCGCTTGAATCCTGATGGTGCAGTGAGCAAGGGACTCACATCTGAGCATACCCTTCCACGCTTGTGGTGGACAAAACGATTCAGAAAAGGGGGGTGGTGATGGACAGAGCATCTGAATTAAGCAGAATACTCGTACCCAGTCAACAGATCAGGGCTTGATCCATCACAGAGTCCTAACATTTTCCATTTATCAAAATCTCGTTGCATTTGAGAAATCAAAGGGGCTAGATTATCAGTAACTATGTTTTACAGACCTTTATTAACCAAGATTCCTAGGTATTTAAGGTGTGAGACCTGCCAATTAAAGGGATAGCCGTATATGGATGCCTTTGTAGTACTATCAGAAATGGGTAGAGCCTCACTCTTATCCCAGTTAATTTTATAGCCTGAGAAAGAAGAGAATTCATCAATGATTGTAAGAATGGACATGAAAGAATGGGAGAGATTTGTAAGGGTGAGTAGTGTATCATCTGCGTATACGTACATTTTAGAGTGTCCAATTGCGAGGAGGACACCAGTGTTGTCCGCAGATTGGTGGTTTGTTGCAGCTAATGGTTCCATTGCCAAAAGGAAAAGAAGAGGGGATAGTGGGCATCCCTGGCGCGTCAAACCATTAGGATTTAAAACCATGATTACAATAATGTCTGCATACATCAGACAGAGAAAGGAATGGACACCTACCTGCGGAGCATCACTCTTATTAGCGACACAGAAGTTGGGCAAATCTACTACGTACAAGGAGAAAAGAGGAGGGGCCAACAAACACCCTAGCATCAGCCCATTTTCTGTTCTTACGACAGAAGATATTCCTTGATGTCCCCTAAATAACATCTGACACTAAGTAGAGAAGTGTAGAGCAATAATAAGTGTAGGAAGGAGGGCAGGCATACCCACCTTTTTAAGTTTTATCCAGAGTGTTGGCCAATCTACCTCATCGAAGGCTGTTGAAAAATATCAGTCATAGACATTAGTCCCTTGAATTAAGGTTTACTTTTCCTCCTGCTTGTTAAGTGGGAAGAAATTTCTCCTCCATCACCCAGTCAGAGAGGTGGTCCAAAATACTCTGGGCAAATACTTTCCCTACCACATATAACAATGATATTTGGCAGTAGTTGCGAGGGTGGAGCCTAGGACCCTTTTTAAAAAGTGGAATTCAACTTTTTCCGGACCATGAGGGGGAGTCTTTCCCTGCTGGTGACAGTAAGCAAAAAGAGGAGTAAGATAAGAAGCCCACAACATGGGCTCTTTTATAATTACTGAACATAAGAATTTTGTCTGGGCCCATTGCTCAAGAATCTCCCATTCTCTTAATGTGTCCCACTACCTCAAGCCTCGAAGGAGCATAGCATGACTGGGGCAACATAGATGTAACGGATATAAGGGAAGATGACCAAACAGATTCAGGATTGGCCAAACAGAGTTCCTCAAGATAAGTTCCCCATCTGCTTCTTTTATAGGAATTGGGAGAGATTGTACCCTAAAGTTAATACTATCAGAATTGTTTTCCTAACACCTTTTAGCATCATTCCTTGTTGCCGCCTCTTTTAACTGGACCCAGTTATATGATCTTCCGTTTCTTTCCTTAGAAGACGTTTTTTCCTGAAACTTTTCCTTTTTAGAAGATTGATTCAATTACTTCGATCTAAAGAGAAATTCTGGAATTGAGCCTTCACTAATTTATTTATTTCCCTATTTAAATGTATTACCCAATCCAAATGTTGTCTCCACTGGATAGGTAATTGATTAGTTTTAGAGGCAGAAACCAGGCCTTTTATACAGGGTCCATGTGCTTCCAATGGGTCTGGAAGACAAAAGCTGCGGGTCTGCTACTAATATTTTCATTATCTCTTTTCTTTTAATTTAATTACATAAAACTTTATTCGCTTTTACAACAAGTAAACCATAAAAGTCATAATAACTATAAACAGTCATTATCTCTTTTAATTTTAAAGATTCTTTGGTATTCCAATACATTCTGCCATTTGATTTTCTACAACCTACTGATTTATCTTTAAAATTCCAAGGCCCCACTTCCATTAGGCTCCTTTCTATTTCACATGAGATCAGCACATAATCGCTATCAGTATTATCTTGCACTTCCATATGTGACAGCCTATTAAAAGTGAGAGCTGAAACAATTATGTAATCAATGATAGATTCCCCAGAGATGGATTTATGAGTAACCTTCGCTGGGGTGTCAGTTCCTATTTTTCCATTAATAATTAGTCATTCTGCATTTCTCAAGCCTTCAAATAAGAGAAAATCTCTTTATCTACCCGAATATTGTTAGGGAAAATAGCTGGAGGAATTTTTAAAGCTTCCTCTTTTGAAGTATTTGCAAAAAACCTTATATTGTTGGTAGAAACATTGGCATTCAAATCACCAACCAGTACTAAGGGGCCGATTATGATGGCGGACGGACCTGAGTCCGTCCGCCACCATAGAGTAGGAGGGACCGTCCGCAGGGGCTGCGGCGGTCCCTCCGTGCAGATTAGGATGTGACCGCCAGGGTGGCGGTCACATCCTCAATCTTTAACAATGCGGAGGGTGCAGCTTCAAGATTCACCCGTCGCAAGATTGTAAGACCCAGCAGCCATCCTAATTTGGTGGTGGATCTTTCAAGCCTCCGCGGTGGTTTTCCCGCATACTCCGGCCCGGCGGTGGCTTTCGCCGGCCCGGTGGATGCGGGAAATCCGCCATCATAATAGGCCCCTAAATGTGTACAATCCTCTCCTGCCACAGTAATAGAGATAAAATCAAGCAACTCCTTCAGCACATGAGCATGAGTGAAGTGTGGAGGGATGTAAGCATTGACAATAATAGTGAACTAATACTTTGATGACTTCCATTAAATCATATTTTTACAGTCTGGATAAAATTAGAGACCTGTGACATATAACCATCTAAGATTAGTCATGAGCAATATGTTTGTGTCCTTTTGCATGTCCACTCTTAACAGGGAATGCAGGATGGCTTAACACAATATATTCTTCTACTAGCCAATTCTTCACCATCCAAGATGCTTGAAAAAGCACTATAGCTTTCAGTTCTTTCATGAATACCAGTTCATTTTTATAAGTGAATAAGCCAACTGCATTCCATGAAATGAATTTAAGCCCCGTACTAGAAGCAATTTTCAAACTTTAACCCTATAGAGTTGCTAGAATTAAGTGCCCCTGCCACCCAGCTCCATTTCCTGTATTTCTCTTCTGGAGTCGGGAGTAGTTTATTCACTATCTCTCTGGTAACAGAGAGACTCTCCTTCCGCCTTTTGGAAAAGAGACCCGCATTTTACTTTCCCTCACAAATTGAGGAGCTTTTTTGGGAAAACACCGAAATAGCAATTGACCTGGCCATTAAGACCATTAAGATTAGAGGATCTCTCCTTCTATGGCACAAGAAAATCAATACCATGACAGCACAACTTGTCGCTGTTCAATATTACTAAATTAAGGATCACTTTGGAACAGAAAGTCACTCTAGCCCCTCCATTCCTACCATGATCTAAAACGTGAACGAGTGCACGGTCACTACTGTGTACCATTTGGAGGTCGGTGACATCAGAGAAATAACCCAATAGGAAAGATCCATTCAAACACAACCCTTGATTGAAAATGGAGAACAATTCTTAAGACAAAGGCACCAACAGCAGATTATTCACCGACATATCCCCGCAAAGGTCTCTCCCATTAGGATTAAAAATGACATTATTGTCCACTGTAGAAGAAAATAGGGGCATATTACCAAGCAATAGCGATAATTATCGCTATCGCTTGGTTAGAGACAAAAATTTACCGCTGAGCTGCGGCAATTTTTATCGCAGATAAACCTTGGTATTACCAAGGTTTATCGCAAAAGCGATAAAAATCGGCCGCAATGCATGAATATCGCTGAAAAGTCAGCGATATTCATGCATTACCGAGCTAATGCTCTTAGCCATGTTATCCACCTCCCATTGGATAACATGGCTAAGAACTGCTCAGGGCAGGTGTTAGCTTTTGGAGATATTCGCGCTTAGCGCAAATATCTCCAAAAGTTGGTAATAGGAGAAAGAGATGTTAGCGACTGTTTCCAGTCGCTAACATCTTGGCACGCCCACTTTGCATGTCATTAGTGATAAATATCACTGACATGCAAAGTGGGGCCCAAGATGGTCGCTATCTCCTACTAGCTGTCGCTAACTGGTGTTAGCGACAGCTAGGTAATAGGGAGATAATTTTATCTCTGCTTTCTTGGCTTTTAAAGCCAAAAAAGCGGAGATAAACCCCCTTGATAATATGCCCCATAGTGCTTCATTGGGATTTAAATTAGTAGATACCATTACTGGGCTAGAGACAAGTACAATATCGCCTTGCAAATGTTTTCTTGGTTCAAAGAAGTTCCGTAGTGAAGATGTAGTCTTGTACTTGCTTCAATTTGACCTCACTCCACATTTTCAGCAGTTGGGAGAGAATTAGAGACAACATTTTAATCAAAGCAAAGTCTTCTTGTTATGTTTTCATTTATTCTACAAAGCTTTTTCCTCTTTGCATTCCTCTTGTTTTCCCACATTTATTTTTACTTTTGATCTTCTTAACCCCCACTAGTTGTGACAGGAGTATAACAACCGTTTTTTTAAAGCTAGAGAAGACATTCTTTACCTTTCTCACATTTGTCTCATTTAAACACAGAGAGGTCGGAGGCAATAACAAACTGCCCCCTAATGCAAAGAACTTCTGTAAGGAAATAGCTGGTCCTTTTCAAATAGGTCCACATTTTCCTTGCCCTTTTCCCTACTATAGGACGAGCCTGCCTGAGTACTATGGTCCTTGCAACTATATTTTGATGCAGCATTTGCTTGGCAAGACATATTTAAGTTGGAGCCACACAGACAATCGAGGGACAGAAATGCACCTTTAGAAGGACCAGATTTATAAAAAGGTTTTAGCAAGAGGAGAAGTGGATTTTTTAACTAGAGAACCGAAAATGTTTTTACAATTGGTCACAGACTTCTCCGTCACAGCCAATATTGTAGACCAGGCTCTTTCTAGACAGTACATAGAATTAGACAACAAATCCTTGTTCCTCGTATGGTTATATAGTGAATTTTGAATTTCCACTGGGTGTACTACTGAAAAGCCATATCTCGATGAAGAGATCAATAGGTGTACCCATAATGTTTTCTACTGGATTTGAAGATGGTAGGATATCAGCGGATGCTCTGGTTGACTGGACCCTATTAGTGGCAAGATCAATATCAATATCAGAGAGAGCTGAAACTTCTATCAAAGGTACTTATTTCCTGGTTGTAGCACTTGACTGGACCAAGTGATATCCGAGTGTATTAAAGATTTGGTTTGTTCTAAGAAGTATTTCAACTTCCACCTCAAATATTTTCATTGGCAGTTCAGACTTATTCTTCCTTACAGCCACTTTATTTGATCCAGCCTCTCTTTTAGAAAACAAACGTGGAAATAGCATTAAAACCTTTTAAGGTATTTTTCTGCAATGCTTTATTTCTCAGGGGGTTTAGCTTTGGTCTTTTTACAGGCTTTTGTGAAGACCAACTTCCCAGAGCACAACTTCTTGGCGATCATACCACAAACCTCAGCAACTGACCATATAACCAAACGCTGGATGTTGTGAGACTTCCACCGGGCTGAGGCCACCAAAGACCAGATTCGTCCAAAGATGAATACTCTGTTAGCTAAAAGCCCAGGCAAATTTGAAAGACATCATACTTTTCACTAATCTTCTCACTCTGACACTCACTGAGCAGTCTATACTCAATTAGATCCACTCTGGGGCACTGACGGCAAAAGTGGAGAGGGGTAGAGCGGTAGCAAGCCCACTGCAGAAGCAACACGCACTAACCTATTGTCTGCTCTCAGCCTCACCTGCTCTCCCAAGACAACTCCCACTGTCACTCATGCCTCACTGGTTTTCCATGGTCTCTCTATACCTCATACCGTGTTCGTATTCCACTGCCAAGCAGAAAAGGCTTTCATATTTGCCTTTATTAGTTATCAGCTCCTCTTCCTTAGTACGCTGCTGCTAGGACCATACTAGGTCTCCAAATCAGCATCTAAGCCAGTGGTAAAAAGACTGATGCCCCCGGTCCCCAGTAATCAGCTTCACACAAAGTTCAGGGCTCAGGCACAAACTCAAGGAACACCGCCATAGCCCTCCTTCTCCTTCCACATGCTGGCTCACCCCCAACCAATGCGAGTGGCTCGGCTGTGGCCCCAGCTTTAATATTCCCTAAATAAATGGAAACAAGCGAACACAGAGGCCTAATTCAGCCAGGATATGGAAGCACCGGAACACCGGCACTGCTCCTGGTCCTCCCATCCCTCCACACAGCAGTCAGTACAGTTGGGACACGAAGCAACAAAGCGCGAGCCTGTTCAACCGGGGTGCGGGACACAGGACATGGAATCACAAATGCGCTACCTGCATTTCTGGTCCTACCACTTCTCCACACAGTGTGCTCGCACTCGCAAAAACACATTATGGCACAGGAACAAGAAATCCTAGGCTGAAACTAGGAGCAAAGAAAAACCAGTTCAGAATTGTCCTCTGGAATGATTCAATTTGAAACCCCTTGACTGTGGTATATGAGAACAGGCATACAGAAGAGCTGTTCTTTATTCTGATTAATACTGCCATCTTCAGCGTCAGCCTTGGGATTATATGACTGCAACATTATAATCTATGAATCGACTGGGCCTCTAGGCTGAAAGCCCTACACTCCTATTCATGCCGATACTCATCTTATCAGATGGCCCAAAACTTTATAACACCCCTGCCTTATGCAGCACTGTAGAAGGACTCCCTGAATGGGATACTGACTGAATACCATGATTTTCAGGAATTTTTTTATGAAAAGAAGGTCACTCAATTTCCCCTCATAGGCCTTTTGACTGTCATATTGATCTTATACCTGGGACAATATTACAGCAGAATACATGCTATTTAAGAGCTGGGAAAAGGCACATTATGAAAATATCTAGATATAATACTGGACATTGACTTCATACATCAGTCTACCTCTCCTGTGTCCTTACCACTCTTTTACATACTGAAAAAGAATGGCAAACTGAGCATGTTTATTGATTTTAGGTACCTTAAAAACTGTGACAGTTAAAAACAGGTACCCTCTGCTTCTTATCACAGCCTTTTTAAATAATATGCAAAAATATACTATTAACACCAAGCTGCACCTCCAGGGTACTCTTTCCAAATCAGAGTCCGGGAAGTCAACAAATGGAAGACCGCGTTCTATGTCAAGTTTCATCTGGTTGATTATACTGTAATGCCTTTCAGACTATGTAACATTCAGGTGGTACTCCAATTGTTTATCGATGAAGTGTTGAGGGAGTTTTTAGACATATGTATCATCATATACATCAATGACATTCTCACCTTTTCTCAAAATAAAACAGTACTTGTACAGAATGTCAGAATAGTGCTTTAGCTCGTGTGAGAAAATAACTGGACAAAGGCTCTTTTTGCACCACAATTATAGAATTTCTAGGATAGTTTTTTTCTCCAGAAGGGTTAACAATAGATCAGAGAAAGATAGGAGCAACTCTAGACTGACGAACAGCAACTTTGTTAAAGGAGGTTCAAAGCTTCCACGGATTTGCCAATTTCTTCAAGTGATTCATCACATATTTCTCAAACATTATCACCCCCATAATAACTCTATTAAGAAAGGTTCCTTTTCTTTGGTTGGCAGATGCAGACAATTAGGTACATGCATCAAAGGATTTTGCGATTGCAAACGGTGCGAATCGCAAAAATCAGCCGTTTGCGATCGCAAAATCTTCTTTTGGAATGCATAAAGGGTGAAGCCCCTCGCAATTTGAAAATTCACACATATTTAAAATTCTCAAAATGCGACTGCATTTAAGGAATCGCACTTTTGTGCATTTTTCAAAGTTTCAAAGTTTCATGTTGTGCACACACATGCCCTAAGGGCATGTGTGTGCACAACATATGTGCCCAGATTGATTTTAGGAGTGCAACAGGGTGTCCTTTAGACACCCCTGCACCCTTGAAATCGCATTCTCAATTTGCAATTCGCTAATTGCTAATCGCAAATTGAGAATGTCTTCCCATTCATTCCTATGGGCCTCTAGGCCCATAGGAATGAATGGGGAGGTATTCCTTAATTGCGAATCGCAATTTGCGAGTCGCAATTAAGGAATTTTAAGAAATCGCAAATTTTTCAGTGATTTCTTCATGCATAGGCTTTTGCGATTTCTTAATTACGATTCCTTAAAAATCGCAATTAAGAAATCGCAAAAGCCAACAATGATGCATGTGCCTGTAAGTCTTTAATATGCTTCAAGAAAGGTGGCTTTGGTGCAGGAAGAGTTAAGGGTGTCACAACACAAGCTTCCATTGTGCTTCCACTGAGTTACATCCTGTTAGCCAGTCTTCCCAATTCCCCTTTAATTAATTCTCTAGAAAGACTTCCTAAGAGATGATCGTGCTGCAGCTGGATGCATATGGTTTATTGCAGAGCACGTAAAACTTCCAGATTGCAGAACCTACCAGAAGTGCATCGAAATGTCTAGAGACATCTGGAAGATGTTGATTGTTCCAGAACTAGGCGCCATCTTGGCCTTGTTGCACGTTTAAATACTGTGTCTTTTGCTGCAACATTTCATGGCTTCCCTCCAGTTGTGTTTGGAAGTCTCTGCACTTGATCTTCCTGTTAATCCAGCCCATTCTCTCCTGAGTATTCTACAAACCCATCAACATGTACTTGCTGCCCAGTCACATGGTCCTGTCCTAATCTGCCACATGTCTTTCTTGCATGTCCACTGAAGAAAGAAAAGGAAGGAGAGGTAAGATCAAAATACGCCAGGGAAGGGCCTGAATCAAAATCAAGTCAAAGCATCTCGTTTGTGGAACTTTGTGTTCTTTCAAGTTTTGACACAATGTCTTCTTTAGATGTTATCAAGTAGAGTCAATAAAGAACTAATAAACAGTGCCACAGGTGGCTTTCAGCATTTTCCTTTTTTTCCCTTTCTGAGTAGTTATGTGAAGGCCAAGAATATATAGGTTGGGATAAGGAGATGTAGGTGAAGAAGGGCAATCAATTACTGGTGTAATTACTTGTATACTTTTTCTCATTTAGGTACAAGCAGCTACAGACCTCTGAGTGCCTGTTCTTTCTACAAAAGGTGTAAGTGATCGGCCAACTAGTCAACCACATTTATCCCCAGACAACTGGGAATATAACTCCATTGACCATTTGGCGATGAAACTCCTTCTCCTCTTTAGTTAATGGTTGTTTTAAAGTTCCAATTTCCAAGGGGTTGTTTGGCATTTCTGTTGTCATTGTTTGTGATCGGGTTTTATCTATGCACCATCCTGCTCTATCCGGTCTTTAACACTCTTCTTTTTTTTCAGCCAACCAATTGTATAGCTGTAGGGTAAGATTTATTAGATCAGAACAAGATATTGGTTGAGGGTCTATTTATGCTAAAACGTCTTTTGGGACATCTTTCAAATCTTGATAAACAAATGCTCCTCTTTTTTCTTCTGGCCAGGATGTTTCTGCAATTAACCGATTAAAATGTGATAAATACATAACCAAATCTCAAATTCTTCTACAAACCTCCACCTATTATATAGCATAGGACTGTCTTGACGAACAAAGGGAACGGCGAGCGCTGCAGCATCACTAGACAAATAACAAATTAAGAAGGCTATTCTAGATTGTGGATCCGGAAAATCACTTGGTCTACAGGTGAAATGTAATTCCAATTATGTCAGAAAAATTAGTACTTTATTTGAATCCCCAGAAAATTGCTCCAGAGCTGCCAAAGGAATTTGTGTGGGTATAATTACTGCTATATTAGTAGGCGGATGTTGTTCAGAGAGAGAAGGAGGTGCAACACCAGTTCAAGGAAGACTACTCTTAGTCCCCAGTTGCTGTTGTAACTGTTCTACCTTGCTGACTAATGTATCAGTAGCATTTTTAGTGTCCAGTTAATCTCTTTGCATTTGAGAAATGACCTTCATTAGGTCATCTAAGGATGGTCATTATGTTGTTCAAAAGACGGGGAGGAAAGGAAATTTGTGGGCTCATTATTCTGTCAGATAAACCAAAGATTTGTTTCCTCAGGGTCTACATGCGAATACACAAGGACCCACCTCTTGGCACCTCCAACTCTTAAGTACTGTAATAGTACAGAGTCTTAGGGTGGGCAAACGGGCCAAGGGTAATTGGGATGGGAACAGCAGGGAAGGAGACCTAGAAAGAAAACAATATCACAACATACAATAACAAACACTCTTTTCGTGTTCATGAATAAGGCAGCATTAGGCGATTGTTCTCTGGAGCTTTTCCTGCCAAAATAAAAATAAGCAAATAAACCAATAATATGTGCAAGAATCCCTCAATAGTAATGGTAAAAATATGCATGTAATTATATACTATGAATGTGGCCGTTCGTGATAATAGGTATTACCTTTATAACATTGTTGTTTTCTTTGTCTCTATTATGAATCAAAATAACATCTTCTTAAACATGAACGTTTTCTGAATGTCTGAATGCTTGAAGCAAAGACACTACTTAGGTATTTGCGATTATTAGTCAAAAGAATCTTATTATGTAATCACACTCTCAAAGGCACTTAAGTGTGACATCAGAACACATGAACACCTCCACTGCCATATAATGAATAGCCTAAAAAATTTAAATAAGTTTGTCTCTTACCCACACAAGTAAAGACCTACTTGTTATTTGCGGAAATAATGCCACCATAAACTGTCACGACGTAGCTGGATCTGACCGCTGTGGTTTCATGGAAAAGTTTGTAAACAAAAGGATGACTCCAGCTGATGCTAGATGCCCGGAAGGAGATAACCACCACTCTCTCATGATGAACACTGAGAGAGCCACCAAAAAAATACCAATCTGCCCAGAAAAGTACCCAAAGAGGATGCTTCGCAAGACTCCAAGAGAAGAGTAAACGCGGGTGTGGCTCCTTTTATACACCATGTCACACCCATAATGGAGCGGTTGGATCGGAGGTCTCATTCCTCTGACAAGATCTCCGGAAAGTTGTAGACCACTTTACAGAAGCGGAAAGCAGGTTATCAACAGTAGAAGCCACTGTAACATCTCTCCAACAAAAAGTGAACAAATTGACTGTGGTGACCCAAGAACTTGTGGCATGGGTGGTGAATGCAGAGGTCCATGCCTAGAAAAATAACCTGCGATTCATGGGATTCCCAGAGGGGTGCGAAGGCACCTCAATGGAAATTTGTGACACAGTAGCTGCATTCCCTCATGCCAGAGGACTAACTTTCCCCTTGCATTGTCATGGAGTGAGCTCAAAATACCCTCACAAAACCTCCCCCCTACCTGGGAGCGAGACACCATCCCATGATCACCAAACTGCTGAACTACCTTGATAGAAACGCTATTTTTAAATGTGCCCGAGCCACAAAGACAAGTTCCAACATGATTCCCAGGCTATCAGGATATTCCCCGACTACACAAAAATAGTCCAGCACCAACACCAATCGTTTGTGGCTGCCAAATGCAGACTCTGGGAACGTAATATCCAATATAGGCTGCTCTACCCTGCACGAATGAGGGTTATCTACAAGTCACAGTCCCTGCTTTTTGACATGTCTGAGGCGATTTTTACATAGAGTGATGAGACTGTGCACCTCAGGCCGCATACACCACCTCGTCTGGAGTCCTAGTCATCCTAGGGAAACTTGCAGATCCGCCCAAAGTAATCCACGTTAAAATGGAGGCACAGCTCACGTTCCAACTGCCGCTCTCAGATGCAGGGTAAAGATTCACTGAGCAGCGGGCTGTCCAGGGGTGGCAAAATCGACCCAAGTATGCTGTACCCAGATATGTCCTGTTAAGCCCACTCTCGTGAGGCAACCAGGCCAGATGGGCCTCCGTTGAGGGACACCTGAAGGTTCTAGGACCTATGGTTGAGGGAGTTGGACGATGAGAGAAACATTGGAGCGGGATCATCCCAGGCTCCCGTCCGGGCTCCGGGTGCCCCTGTGCAACAGATTCTTCATATTTGCTGAGGTATTGGGGTGGGAGAGGGAGTTGGGAGTGCTGAATTCAGTTGATAAAAGTGTTATACTGCTACAGATCTTTCGAGCATCCAGCACACAAAGGGCCCCCCTGAATATGGATGAGAGAACCATATCATAACATGGAACGTACAGATTTACTCGACAAAAGTAAATGAGGGGCAATCCTGGGATAGGCCAATGGCTAGAGATTGACGTATTATTACTGCAAACACCCAAATGATGGGAACAAGGGCACTGTGCTTATGGCGCTTTAGGTTTGATCAGATCAGAGGACACCCCCGTGCCGCACGGCCACCAGCTTTGTGTGTGCATCTCGCCCTCTGCTGCCCGCAGCCTCGTTAGGACTGCCTCTCTGCTCCCAGACCCTCCGCTGTATTTCTCGAGCGTGTGTTGTGCCATCTCTGTAAATTTTGTGTTTTAACCTTGTTTTACTTTAATAACTGCATTTTTCTCCTTTCTGTATTCTGCCACTGCCAGGCTTCGTTGCTGTTTGTGTCCCCCTGTGCCCGCCCCGCTCCCCGCTTCCCACTGCCGTCCAAGTGGCCACTCCCCCTTTTGTTTTGTGCCCTCCCCGCTCCTGTCTCCCAGCTGCTCCTCCCTCCCTCCCACTTGGCCATAAATGGCGACCGCACGGCGCAGGTGAGTGTGACCTGTCCCAGGACACCCCCACGCCACACGGCCACCAGCTGTGTGTGTGCCCCTCGCCCTCTGCTGCCCGCGGCCCCGTTGGGACTGCCTCTCTGCTCCCAGACCCTCCGCTGTATTTCTCGAGCGCGTGTTGTGCCATCTCTGTAAATTCTGTGTTTTAACCTTGTTTGACTTTAATAACTGCATTTTTCTCCTTTCTGTATTGTGCCACTGCCAGGCTTCGTTGCTGTTTGTGTCCCCCTGTGCCCGCCCCACTCCCCGCTTCCCGCCGCCGTCCAAGCGGCCACGCCCCCTTCTGTTTTGTGCCCTCCCCGCTCCGCCTCCCAGCTGATCCTCCCACCCTCCCACTTGGCCATAAATGGTGACCGCACGGCTCAGGTGAGTGTGACCTGTCCCAGGACACCCCCGCTCCCCACGGCCACCAGCTGTGTGTGTGCCCCTCGCCCTCTGCTGCCGCAGCCTCGTTGGGACTGCCTCTCTGCTCCCAGACCCTCCGCTGTATTTCTCGAGCGTGTGTTGTGCCATCTCTGTAAATTCTGTGTTTTAACCTTGTTTTACTTTAATAACTGCATTTTTCTCCTTTCTGTATTGTACCACTGCCCGGCTTTGTTGCTGTTTGTGTCCCCCTGTGCCCGCCCCGCTCCCCGCTTCCCGCCGCCGTCCAAGCGGCAAACCCCCTTTTTGTTTTGTGCCCTCCCCGCTCCCGCCTCCCAGCTGCTCCTCCCTCCCTCCCACTTGGACATAAATGGCGACCACACGGCGCAGGTGAGTGTGACCTGTCCCAGGACACCCCCGCGCCACATGGCCACCAGCTGTGTGTGTGCCCCTCGCCCTCTGCTGCCCGCAGCCTCGTTGGGACTGCCTCTCTGCTCCCAGACCCTCCGCTGTATTTCTCGAGCGCGTGTTGTGCCATCTCTGTAATTCTGTGTTTTAACCTTGTATGACTTTAATAACTGCATTTTTCTCCTTTCTGTATTGTGCCACTGCCAGGCTTCGTTGCTGTTTGTGTCCCCCTGTGCCCGCCCCACTCCCCGCTTCCCGCCGCCGTCCAAGCGGCCACGCCCCCTTCTGTTTTGTGCCCTCCCCGCTCCGCCTCCCAGCTGATCCTCCCTCCCTCCCACTTGGCCATAAATGGTGACCGCACGGCGCAGGTGAGTGTGACCTGTCCCAGGACACCCCCGCGCCGCACGGCCACCAGCTGTGTGTGTGCCCCTCGCCCTCTGCTGCCGCAGCCTCGTTGGGACTGCCTCTCTGCTCCCAGACCCTCCGCTGTATTTCTCGAGCGTGTGTTGTGCCATCTCTGTAAATTCTGTGTTTTAACCTTGTTTTACTTTAATAACTGCATTTTTCTCCTTTCTGTATTGTGCCACTGCCAGGCTTCGTTGCTGTTTGTGTCCCCCTGTGCCAGCCCCGCTCCCCGCTTCCCGCCGCCGTCCAAGCGGCCAACCCCCCTTTTGTTTTGTGCCCTCCCTGCTCCCGCCTACCAGCTGCTCCTCCCTCCCTCCCACTTGGCCATAAATGGCGAACACGCCCAGCGCCAGAACCCCTGGGCCCCACCGACGCAAGATGACCCGACAGACCTACGATGACGCCCCCCTCAACGCACTCAATGCCGGCCGGAACCCCGCCTGCTGCCGGGCCGCCCCAAAACGCTTCCACGGACCCTTCACCTGCACAACCTGCAAGTTTACCTGCCTCCGAACATGCACCGCGCCCGCCAAGCCAAACCCCAGCAGCGACCTCAAATGCATCCTGCTCAACACCCGCTCCGTCCACAGACACGCCGTCGAACTCTGGAACCTCCTCGACACAACATCACCAGACGTCACCTTCCTCACTGAAACATGGATGAACGCCTCCTCAGCCCCCGACATCGCCATCGCCATCCCGGATGGATACAAGATCATCCGGAAGGACCGCGTCAACCAGACCGGAGGAGGCATCGCCATCGTCCACAAGAACACCATCCGCATCACGACCGATGCCGACGACACCTACACCGCCGCCGAACACCTCCACTTCCAGATCCACACCGACCCAAAGACGAGCCTCAGAGGCACCCTCCTCTACAGACCCCCGGGACCACGCACACAATTCAGCGAAGACATCCGAGACTTCATCAGCCCACACGCCCTCCCCTCCGCCGACTACATACTCCTAGGGGACCTCAACTTCCACCTGGAGAACAACAAGGACCGCAACACCGTCACCCTGATGGACAACCTCGCCAACCTCGGAATCAAGCAACTGGTCAACACCCCCACCCACTTCCCCGGCCACACGCTTGACCCCGTCTTCTCATCCAGCAAGCACATCGCCTTCAGCCACTCCACCGGACTTCACTGGACTGACCACAGCTGCGTCCACTTCAGCTTCAGAAAAACCACCACCCACCACCACCCGCAACAGGTTCCGCACAGGAGCTGGAGCAAGATCACCCCGACGCAAACCCAGAAGCAAGAGGGCCCCCTGGTTCACCGACGAACTCAAGGACTCTAAGAAGACCTGCCACACCCTCAAGAAAGCCTGGCTCCTCGACCGGACCACCGACAACATGACCGCACTCAAACACACGACCCGCAAGCACCACCAGCTCATCCGCACCACCAAGAAGAAATCACTGAAGGATCGACTGGACAACAACGCCCACGACAGCAAGGAACTCTTCAGCATCGTAAAGGAGTTCTCCAACCCCAGCACCGGCAACAACGACATCACCCCTTCACAAGATCTCTGCGACTCCCTCGCCTCGTTCTTCCACCGCAAGATTGCCGACATCCACAACAGCTTCGGCACACCATCCTCGCACCCAACTGTCGAACCAATGCACCCCACTACCACCCTCCGCACCTGGACCGCAGTGACCACCGAAGACACAGCCCGCACGATGAACACCATCCACTCCGGATCTCCAACTGACCCCTGCCCCCACCACATCTTCAACAAGGCCGACTCCACCATCGAACCCCAACTCTGAGACGTCATAAACACCTCCTTTGACACCGCCACCTTCCCGGAGAGCTGGAAGCATGCCGAGCTCAGCGCCCTACTGAAGAAACCAACAGCGGACCCCACCGACCTAAAGAACTTCCGCCCCATCTAGCTCCTCCCTTTTCCTGCCAAAGTCATCGAGAAGATCGCCAACAGACAGCTTGCCGCCTTCCTTGAGACGAATGGATCCCTCGACCCCTCGCAGTCCGGTTTCAGAGCCAACCATAGCACCGAGAGCGCCCTCATCGCAGCCACCGATGACATCCGAGCCCTTCTCGACAACGGGGAAACAGCGGCACTCATCCTCCTGGACCTCTCCACTGCGTTTGACGCCTCAGCAACACCGGCATCCAAGAGAAGGCACTGAAGTGGATCATCTCGTTCCTAGCTGGAAGAAAACAGACAGTCCGCCTCCCCCGTTTCGTTCCGAGGCCACAGAAGTCATCTGCGGCGTCCCGCAAGGATCATCACTCAGCCCCACCCTCTTCAACGTCTACATGAGACCTCTCGCAGCCATCGCACGCCAACACAACCTCAACATCGTCTCCTACGCCGACGACACCCAGCTGATCCTCTCCCTCACCAGAAACCCCGACTCCGCCAGAACCAGCCTCCACGAAGGGATGAAAGACGTCGCCGAGTGAATGAAGAACAGCCGCCTGAAACTGAACTCAGACAAGACGGAAGTCCTATCCTTGGACCATCACCCTCCGCCTGGGATGACTCCTGGTGGTCCCCTGCCTTGGGCACTGCCCCCAAGCCGACAGACCACGCACGCAACCTGGGCTTCAACCTGGACTCCTCCCTCTCCATGACCAGACAAGCCAACGCCGTCTCCTCGTCATGCTTTCACACCCTCCGCATGCTCCGCAAGATCTTCCTATGGATCCCGATCAAAAACAGAAAGACGGTCATCCAGGCCCTCGTCACCAGCCGGCTGGACTATGGAAACACCCTCTACGCCGGAACCAATAGCCAAGCTACAGAAAAGACTACAACGCATCCAGAACGCCTCCGCCCGACTCATCCTAGATATCCCTAGACGCAGCCACATCTCCGGCCACCTGAGGAACCTGCACTGGCTCCCCGTCAACAAGAGGATCACGTTGAGGCTCCTCACCCACACACACAAGTCTCTCCACAACCTGGGCCCCAAGTACCTCAATGACAGCCCACCCGCCAGCTACGATCCACTAGCCTCGCCCTCGCCGCCGTACCACGCATCCGAAGAGCCACCGCCGGAGGCAGATCCTTCTCCTACCTGGCGGCCAAGACATGGAACTCCCTCCCCATCCACCTTCGACTGACCCAGGACCACCTCGCCTTCAGGAGACAACTCAAGACCTGGCTGTTCGAGCAGTAGCGGCCCCCTTCCCCCAAGCGCCTTGAGACTCTTCCAGGTGAGTAGCGCGCTATACAAGTGATATGATTGATTGATTGATTGATCAGATCTTCCACTCTGGGTTTATTTGGTTCACTGGGCTCAGCAATCCTGGTCTCTTGTAGAACCGCAAGGGTTTCTACGGACCTGGGTAGAAGGTATATGCTTGTGACGTGGATGCTATTTGGGGAATTATTGACGATCTGTAGCTTTTATGCCCCCTCTCCCCTTGGTCAAGCTTTTGTAGACAGAGTTCTGCACCTCTCAGGCGAACTACCGAAATGTTTATCGGTGATGGGATGTAACTGGAATGACACCATGACACTAGATTACAGATGGTGCGCAGTGGGACTTAGCCATTGTACAGGGGATTCAGAGCTATGCTTTCTGGTGTCATCCCAGGGGTGGTTGGACATTCGGAAAGCCTTTCACCAAGCAGAACCCGGAGATAACTTCTTTTCTGCAGGTCATAGGTCCTTCTCTAGGTTAGACTATTTATTTCTCCCTAGCCTTCAAGTGCATAGGGCCTCTGCAGTATTGATCCTGCCAATGAACCGGGGGCTGGCAGACCACTCTCCAGTGGCACTCATGATGCATATAGGGTCCCAGAGATCTCCATTTCTGTGGTGAATGTCGCCCCGGCAACTGTGAAATTCATCTTATAAATCTAATCTCCACCAAGCAATCACAGACTATCTAGCATCTAACCTTGATACTTTCCCTTCTGGCATATTTTTCGGGGAAGCCTTGAAGCCCACGATGCGGGGAGTAGATATCAGCATTTGTGCCCGGAAATGGCGCTTCCGCAATACGAAGGTGGTGGAACTAGAAACCTGGCAGCGGGTTCTCGAGGGTGAGATCAAAGATGGCGGCAGAGCACAGAATAGACATAGCTTGCTTCTCTCCCAACAACAACTACACCAGTTACTCATAAATGAAGCTGAGTTGGCATGGCAGGCAACCCAGTGTAGGATATATCAGGGGGCAACAAGTTGAGTAGGATAATACATCGCTTGTGTCAAATGGCGCAGTCGCCGGTCCCAGTGATGATGCTGCAAGTTGCGAAGGGCAACTTGTTAACCAACCCACCCGAAGTCGCTCGGGGCTTCGCAGAATATTACTCAGGCCCATATGCTAGGCAAGAGGTTGTGTCCTTTGATTAAATGATAGAGTTTATACTGGCAAATCGGTCTCAGATAGCAGACCAGCACAACTCGTACCGAAGAGGAACTCACCAAAGCACTGTCAAGCTCATGATCGGGCCGAGCTCCGGGACCTAATGGGTTCCCAAACGAGGTCCTGAGAATATATATGCCCCAATTGGGTACACATCTAGTAAAAAGTGCTACAGGAGGCCTTCGAGCTGCAGATCCTCCCACCAGTGTAGCGAAACACAGAAATTGTGATATTCCACAAACCAGGGTGCACCCTCCTCATATTGACCAAGTTCATGACTGAACATAGAAGTCAAGCTACTGGGTAAGGTTCTCACGGATCGCCTCCTCGATCTGTACATATTCGATCTAGTCCATCCTGATCAGGCAGGCTTTATGCCACAGCGATCCCCGTGCCACAACATCAGATGTGTTCATAACTCCCTAGCAAAAGCTCAAAAACGTGGCCACTCGCTGCCATTTTATTAGCGGATATAGATAAACCATTTGATTCGATCAGCTGGGAGTATCTATTGCTCCTCCTACAAGCACTCAAATTTGGCCCAAGATTTCTGACATATATCTGTCTACTCTACACAGACCTTCCCTCCCTAGTGCGCGTGGCTGGGGTGCTGTCAGACCAATTCCCTATCCATAGAAGTACCAGGCAGGGGTGCCCGCTTACCCGCTATTATTTGCACTAGTTGTCTAGCCATTAGCCACATGATGAGGCGGGACCCACTAGTTTGCGAGCTTGAATGGTTCATCTGGATGTCTGACAGGATCGCACTGTATGCATCTTAAGGATCCGGGGTTCACAGGCCCATGAATCTTGCAGATACAATGGGAAGACCTCTGGATAATGCACAAACCCTTCGAAACCAGTGCTGTTTGCCATCTGTGGGGACCAAAAGTGGAACTTGGGCAATTAATTTGACCCATGCTGTGGATGGTTTTCAGTACCTCAGTATATATATCTACAGAAACACAACTTTTTCCT
This sequence comes from Lissotriton vulgaris, assembly GCF_964263255.1. Lineage (NCBI taxonomy): Eukaryota > Metazoa > Chordata > Amphibia > Caudata > Salamandridae > Lissotriton > Lissotriton vulgaris. Next base: position 957,655,373 of record NC_141694.1, read on the forward strand.
GGACGCACAACATTAACCCCTTACTACCGCGTGTCAAAGAGGAGTTGATAGCGTGGTCTTCCCTGCCTCATCACTACTCTTCAAAATGGTTTCTGTGCCGCAACGGCCCTACTGGCTCTAGAATTTCCCCTACGATAACCCACAATCATGGTTTAGGCAGATTAATGCAGTTCTAAATCATTTCCTGTGGAGTTGTGGCTCAATTACAGTGGCCCTTGACACCTGTATACAGTCCACTTCCTGCAAAGGAATAGCCACAGCAGATGTATATGCCTACTATTCCACCTCCAATCTTCTCAACATCAACGAATGGTGGTGTAGTGCGCAGACAGATCGGGCATATGCATTTCAGAGACGAGAAATGGGCATCCAGTTGTTGTTAGATTTCCTCTATAGCTATACGGGCATAGACCACTTGCCCCGAGTGGCTAAAGTGGTTATTCGACTATGGCTGCGGTTGATCCAGCAACTGGGCTGGTGAGGGAGGTCGACTTGGGTGACCCCACTGTGGCATGGAATTTCTTTACAGCAAGGAAAATCGCTGCCTGGGATCCACGCATGGGACCTAATTGGTGTATCCAGATTAGGTGACATCATAAAGGGGACAGCGCTCAAATCCTTTTATCAGCTTTAAGATGAGTATCAACTTCACTTTAGCCAGTTCTATAAGTACCTACAACTTAGACATGCACTGACACTGTATATTAAGGACCTGATGGACTTACAGGAGTTTAACTCATTAGAAGGGCAGCTGTGCATTGGCGATATGCCTGCACACAAGATCAGACAACTATACCAAACTCTGATCACACATAGTCGCACCACTCTGGGCATGTTGTGGGCAATTTGGGAGGGTGATATCGCAGGTCTAAATGATGATGACTGAACGGAAGCCCTGGCAGGTCCTTGAGGAGCTGCCATTGCAACACGTTATCTGCTAATTTATTTTAAATACCTGCATTGTGCATACTACACAAAGTCCTGCCTCTGGCATATGGGAGTGATATCTTCCCCCACATGTTTCTGCTGCTCCTGGGAGGAGGGGACCTTCCTCAACCCAGTATGGCACTGTACAATGCTCCTGCCCTTTTTGCACAGGGTAATCTCTTGCCGGATTCAAGTGCTGTCTTGGCAGATCCCCCTTGAACCCAAGCTAGTTCTCCTGCACAGCACAGAAGGGATTGGAGGCAGCAGTTATAAACATCACCCTTTGTTTTTGGGATTAACATTAGCTAAGCGAGATATCACCCAACATTGGAAAGGGGTCTCCTCCTCCCCGATGGGTGGGTGGAAGGAAGTCATGGACAGATGTATGGGGATGGAACTGGCAGTATTTCAGGCATGGGGTTGCCCTCAGAAACAAAATAACATCTGGAAGAGGTGGGCTGAGTACAGGGGTACTGACCTGCCTTCTGCACATCCCTCAGAATCCCTCATAGAGCAGGAAATACAGTCATTTAGTTCTGCTCACAACAACAGCCCGTTGCTTTCACTACTTTAATACAGTGGATTGATACTCTGTGTGGTTCGGGGAGTAGTATCCGGTCTGTGCCTGAGTTTTTGAAGTTATGTTACATTGGCATTGCTAAGAACAGTGCATTGATTGATATGTTTGTAAATGTGGGCCTTTCAGGCAGTGTTGTACTACTAATAAAATCTCAATAAAATATGCTATTTTTTCTTGTTATTTATTAATTTTATTGGTTATGTATTCATTATTTTTTATTGTACTTACTTTTTTTTGTCTTTATTGTCGTTGAATATTCCAATAGCTTTGAGACTTAGGTTCCTTTGTGAATTGTTTGGTGCATTTTTTAATGGCTTGGACCTGTGGTGATATATTATTTTAAATAATTGCTATTCATTTTTGTGTGCATTAAACTATTAAACTTATTTTTTAGTCACGTTTGAGTTAAATTGTATTTCCAGTAGCTACTTTGTAAGTATAAGGGCTTTATGGAGAATGTTGTATCCTTACAGGTTGCAGCTTCAGTTGGGCAGAGTGACAGACTCAAGCAGTGAGTGTTAGCCTCCACTATGGCAGTTATTTAAATGATTTTGAAAGCCTACATTTGCATTTTTGCTATTTAGATATTTCATTGCATTTTTGTTGTAGTAGATATTTGTGTTTTATGTATCAGATGGTGATATTTGTGTTCTCATATTTTCTCAATAGGTTTGTATTTTGATATTATTTACATTGATATTATGAAATAGAAGCTAAATACAACATGGAAGGTTAGAACGAAGCTTACACTGAACATAGGATAGGACACCACTCTTAGAACACATGTTCACTTAAGTGAATGTTAAATAAAACACTTACTTTCTGTCTGCTACTCAAACTCTTCTAGCTGAGCATGAACGTCTGGACAAGCCACTCTTACGGCCAAACAATATAGTGGTGTCATGCAAGCGTGCCGAGAATGTGGCTTGAAGGAAAAGCACAAAATGTTCTTGGCCTTGATCAGGCCCAAGTGTAGAAGGCCTGCTCAGCGCTTGCGGTAGAACTTACCCCTCCTGATGTAAACACCCACTGTACTACAGCACATGGTGTTGTCACATCAGGCTTGGAACAATGCTGAATTACTCAGCTGAATTCCTGAGCCTCCCTTAAGCAGAGTATACTCTTTAATGACCCCCCTTACAAATGTTGAACAAATTATTGATCAATGAATGGGGGGCTTCATATCAAGACCCTCAGCCTTGTTTTTTTTTAGAAAATTTTGACAAGGAACAGTAGGATGGAGGAGAAGGGGGTTGTGGTGATGAGAGGATGGCATAGAATGACTTAAACATTGCTTACTTCATCTTCCTGTATGTAATTTCCTGAATTTTTATTAAGGCTGAGTACTCCACCCTAACTGCGAAAGCTTTGTCTCTTCTGCAGGGCAGAGACTGTTCTCGTGGAAGGGAACTGTCCATATGAGGAGGAGATACATGTGCATGCGGGAGGTAGACCCATGCATTTAGCAAAAAACTCTACACAATTAATAGAATCACAAAGCTGTTGTTATGGATCATTTTTGTACCTAATAAACGTGTTAAATAGGAATATTTGTGTGTTTGATTTAAAATATGAGTGTTCTCGTCTCCAGTTGGAATTTGTATAATATCAGGTTAAATGATTGTTTCAGAGTTGTTGTACAACAGAAGAGTACAAATTTGTAAATTGTGTTCTTTATTTTATATGTACTTTTTATGCTACAGAAATTAAGCAAAATACAAATTGATTGAGTGTGCTATTTGAGATTTTGTACTAAAGTGTTGTTGATAAGTGTTTAAATGTTACAGACAATTAAGAGGCAAAACATTTTTCATTAGAGCATTGCATGGTTAGTTATGACATTATGTGAAATAGAGTTGCCTCAGAATGGTACATTTAGACAGTGTGGTAGTAGTCCACCAGTCATTATTGACAAAAGAATGTTCAACCACATAAATCCAGTAACCAAACTAGTGAATAAAGAAAAAATTAACTAAGTATCCAGTCGAGCACCTGAATACCCTGGCCTCTGTTCTGTACCCCACACTAGGTACCTGCATGTGAGTTTAGTTCAGTGTCAACATGTATATGCAATCATTGATGCACTGCAATGTTGTGCAAAACAAACAGGCTACAACAATCATGCATACAACTTCTGGAAAGTACACAAGCTACCCAGCATACTGTCAACACATCTGAATTGGAATTTAATGATCCTGAGAATGCACTCAATAATGGCTTTTTTACAGATGTGTGACTGATTGTACCTCAGTTGAGATAGTTTTATTGGACATCTGTAGGGTGCGAGGATATGAAAGACAGAACATACCTGGTATCACGTGCAACAACAAAAAATTTAAATTGTTAAAAAGGGTCCTCCGATCTACATTTAATACATCATGCCTACAAACATGTTATGGATGTGAAGTTAATGTGCAATGATTTTTGATTAAGGGTGTACAAACGAATTTTGCGTAATAAGATTTTGCACAATTATGCTAAATTTTGGCAACATGATGCAAAATCATGCATTGTTACTGGAAAAGCAATTCTGTTATTTCCCCCTATGTTTTAGCATGAAATGAAGCCTTGCATCACATTTTGTCACAAGCACGCAATTCATGCTAAAAAAAAGTAGTACAAAAGAACAAAAACCCAGGAGTTTTATTTTTCCCATTTGCTCGGTGTGAATTTTTCCCTGCGAATGGCAAGTTTGCAGTACATTATTACTGCGAATGCTGCAAATGTATTTATTTAATTTATTTATTTTATTTTGAAGGTTTTATATAGCACGGACAAGACCTGTGCGGGTATCAGAGTGCTTTACAATAAATAAAGAAGATAGAGGAAATCGAAATATGCATACAAAACATTCTTGGTTATAGTAGTCAAACAATGGTAACTGTTCCAACATAACAAATATCTACAAGCCTGCATCTCATAAATCAAGTGGATTTAGACAGGAGAGTAGATTTCACTTCATTCCATATCCTAGGGGCCATCCCTGAGAAGGAGCGATTATAAGTTTTCTTCTGGTGAATCGTTGTGGTTTCAGTACAATGTTATAAGAGCTCCTTTTGGGTCTGTTTCCACCAGATGGTAATAATTTCTCTGCAAGGTATCGTTGTGTTTTTTTATGCAAAGTTTTGTGTGTCATACCAGCGATTTTTAAATGGATTCAAAGGGTAGTCAGTTAAGGGCATGTAAGTCCGGGGAGATGTGACAGTTTCTTTTGGAGCCTGTGATTAGTCTTATGGCTGTGTTGATTGATGCTCTTAGTGGGGCTGTCGTTGATTTTGGAAGGCTGCAGAGAGCGACACTCCCATATTCCTCCCTGGGGATTACTACAGTTTGGAATGCCTGTTTAAAGTCATTTGCTGGTATGAAGGGCTTCCGTCTTCTTAAGGTGTTCATTTGAAAGTTTGTTCCTTTAGTTGCTGCGCAGAGGGGCTTCTGCATATCTAGCTTATTATCCAGAGGGTTGTATGTTTAAACAACTACTACCGGAACCACGACTTCCTTAACCACGATTGCCTAACCACGATTTATCTTAACCACTACCTTTTTTTAGCACGACTTCCTTAACCACGAAATTTTATATCTCGTTTTGACCATTAGATGGCACTATTGTAATTATAATACTTCTTGCGTGAACCTTTCTTTTTAAAAAAACGGATCTAAATGTATTATCTTATTATTCTTTTACAACGCATACCGTTATCTCTTTTTTTTTAATTTATCATTTTTTTGTGGGGGGAGACCCCCCACTCCCCCCTTTTATCCCTTAATTCTTTGGAGTGATTTTTTACAGGCGCTGAGTGTAGTGGAGAGACTCGTGGTTTAGGGAAGTCGTGCTTAATGAAATTCGTGGTTTTTGTAAGTCGTGGTTCCGGCTTCGTTGTTCAGGTAAGTCGTTGTACAATCTTCGTTGTTAAGGATGTTTCCCTATCCAGAGTTATGCCAAGCGATTTGGCAGAATTGATCAAGAGTGGTTGGCCATCGAGTGCTATTAAGTGCTTCATCCATTCCATTATGGTGGTTGTTTGGAAGGGGTGCTATTAGGAGGAATTTTGTCTTTAAGGTGTTTCATTTTAATTGGTTATTTGCCAGCCAGGTCTGCCTTTTTTGGAGCATTGAGTTGAGGGACTTGATGTCCTCAAGTGAGTGTACCTTAATGTAAAGTTGTGTGTCGTCTGCATATAAGTGGTAATGGACCTCTGATGAGTTGAGAATCTCAGTAAGTAGTTTGATAAACAAGTTGAAGAGTGTTGGGGAGAGGGAGGATCCTTGGAGTACTCCTAGAGCGACTGGAGTGGGCTTTGATAAAGATTGATTGATCTTGAATCTTTGTGTTCTATTTTGAAGGAAGGAAGTGAACCAGTTCATAACTGTTCCCGATAGTCCCATTCTAAGTTTCAGGAGGTCTATTAGATTGTAATGCTTGATATTTTTGAAGGCAGAAGATAGGTCCAGCAGGATCAGTAGGCAGGCTTTGTTTGGGTCCAGTATTTTTAATGCGTCAGCAATTATGTGGGTCATGGCAGATTCGGTGCTGTGCCCTGATCGAAAGCCAGATTGCAATTTATTGAGCAGGTTAAAGTGATCAATGTGGTAGGTAAGTTGCGTGTGAACACATTTTTCTAATAGTTTGGCCAGTGTAGGGATGTTGGATATAGGGCAATAGTTATTTAGGTCTGCTGGGTCAGCCAATGGTTTCTTTAATATGAGGGTAACTTGACCAGCTTTGAGGATGTCTGGGATGGTTCCTAGTAGCACAGAGGTGTTTATAATCCTGGTCCATAGAGGCACTAACGTCGGTATGAAATATTTTAGGAGGGGTACTGGGAATGGGTCAGAGAAGTGATTGGAGGGATTAAAGGTCGTGAGTGTTTTTAGAATAGGTTTCTCGCTGTAGAGGATGAATGAGGCCCAGTCTGCGTTGTTTTTGAGGTTGACTTTTACAGAGCAACTTTGAGGCAACCTTGAGGTGATCATGTGAGGGTTGGCGAGGGCTGATAGGTCATTCCGTAGGTCTATCTTTATGTTTTCAGTTTTTTTTGTGAAATTGTTCGTGAATTGGGGAGAGATTCTGGATTAACTTGAGGTGAGTGGGAGACACCCTTAGATTGTGCTTTGATAATTTCAAAGAGTCTTTTGGGGTGGTTCTTGGCTTGGTCCAATTGATTGCTAATGAAGTCGATATTTTGAACGTCTGATTTTTCAGTAATAGATGTTTCTCGTACTTCTGACTAGTTTTAGGTGAGTAACGGATGGCGCTGCTCTCCATTGGCGTTCGATTCTTCTTAGGGCTCTTCTGTCTTCATTTAGCCTACCATCATACTATGGGTTCGAGTCTTTATTGGAGATACTTTTCAATTGTAGTGAATCTAAACTGTCTAATAACACATTCATAGATTGGAAGTAGTGATTAGTCAGGTCGTGTACGTCCTCTAAACTGTCAGGTGGGGGCATTAGAATAGGGCTAGCAGTTGCAAGTGAGATAGGATTGAGTTTTTTTAGTTTTCTCTTCCAGACTTTCATTCTATTGGGTTGGACATAGAGTAGTTTAACTGATTCAATGATATGGAAAGTGATGATGTGATGGTCAGACCAGTCACATGGGAAGATCAATTCCAGTTGGGTGGAATCCGCTTTGGAGATTACTAGATCTAGGGTTGAGCCCTTTTCATGAGTGGGGCTGTCACAAATTTGGGATATGTTAAGGTCAGTCAAGAAAGCTTTGAGGCTATTGACCTCAGGGTTGGCAGGGTCCTTCAAGTGGAGGTTGAAGTCTCCAAGGAATATCTGTGTGTTTTGGTGTCCAACATTTGTGGCTATGATATCCATTATGTTTTCAATAAAGGTAAGGTTGCTTCCTGGAGGATGGTAAAATGAGTGAAGTGAGCATATTGTGTTGTTATTATTAGAGATTTCTAGACATTTGCGGTTCATTTTTACTGTGAATGCTGCATGCTTACGTAAAGCGGCATCATAGTGTAACTTGGGGGATTACACATAAAGACCATAATGCTATGTTTTTGAAATTAAGTGATTTATGCTGATGTAATTTACATTTTACTGAAGTGTATTTTGAGTATGTTAAAGAAGGGACCTCTCGATGCATATGTAACCCCAGTGAGAGGTAATGTTCCTTACCAATGAGGCACGTCACCAAAATTAACATCTGTGAAAATCCCACAGGCATCTCAGTCAGCTTGCACATTGATAGAGTGCCAGAGGAGTCTGTTGCAGAAAAGATGTGCTTACTAGTACTATGAAAGGCGTGCAACTGGGTGCAGTAAATGCGAGGAAAGTGGCCAAAATCATGGAAATCCTTTTCCACCCTTTGTCTTTCAGACTGTGACTGTAGCATGGCAATAAAGTGATGCACTCTTCTGTTGATGCACTTAATACCTGAAACAATCATCAAGAATGGCTCACCTGTAACATGCCAACACTGTTGGAGGTGACACTCTGGAAAGATCCAGCAGCAATGAAATGAAGTGGAGTCTGTATTTTGACACAGGCAGCTATAACTGGGGACAGGCTGTAGGTGAATCAAAATTATGCCACTAGTCTGCACCCATGTCAAGGTTCACATTGTGTGAGAACCGGTATCTGGCAGTGACAGCTTCCCTGGACATCCCAAAAATGTTGATCTTTTGACTGTAAACCTTCTCTCTTAAATGCTGCTGAAATAATATATTCTTTTAATGAGGGGCAAACCAAGAAATGCATTCACTGACATAGTGAAGACAGAAATAGTTTGGTGTGTGAGTTAAATTCTCATGTGTTCACCCTGGCTGCTATTGTTCCGCTTTGAAATGTGTTTCATCTGGAGATGGGTGCTGGAGATCATACAAATCATTTGTTTTATTTTCAGATAAATTGCAAGTGTTTTAAGCCTTGTTTTATATTCTATGACACTTACTTTCAAAACAATAATAATGAATGCCCCTTGTTATAAAATTCAACAGATGTTGTTTTTAAGAAAAAAATTATGATCTTAAAAAAAGAGTCTTAAGGGCTGATTTGGATGGTGGTCGGGCATCCCTTTGTAAATGGGACTGCCCAATAGGCGGTCGGCGGTCACGCCATAAGCATTAGGATGCGACTACCACCACAGTGGTCGCAATGTCTATTTTTTGTAATGCGGCGGGTACCACTGGCTGCAGCACATGCTGCAGTACAAAATGGGGACACTGCAAATATCCTTCCACCACGTGGCAATGGTGCAGGGATATGTAGGGAGGCACCCTAGGCGCCCCCTAAATCCCACAGCTGAGGGCCAGGTGGGAAGGGAATCCTGCTACAGGCTCGCAGAGTCCCTTTCCGCCGGCCTTCTCATTACAAGTTGACCTCCATGAAATGGCAGGCATAAAGGGACATTGTAATCCTACGGCACCATTGTCAGTAATACAACTCCAACTGATGGTCCATGATCCGTGGCGGTCTGTCTCTCCGACTGCCAACCATCCGCCCGCCATTCTAATTTAGCAGGCAGAAATACTCATTGTGATGGTGGTGGGACCACCACCGACAGCCCATAAGTGGCGGTCCTACAGTCATCGTAATCAGGCCCTTAGTCTTGTTATGAAATTCTAAAAGCTTTCCTTTAAAAATATTAAAATATTGTATCTTAAAAAAAATTACATTACACACGCTTGCCTCATCGCCTGCTTGCTGCTGTTGGGGGGGCCCTACAGCCACAGTCCTTTGGTCCTGGAGGCGCCATCACAAGATCTAAGTGCCCGGAGGCGCTTTAAAACCGAGGCGGGTCTCCCCCTGCTCGGGAACCTGCTTGCCTCATCGCCTGCTTGCTGCTGTTGTGGGGGCCTTTTGCCTCCACAGTCCTTTGCACCTGCAGGCGCCACCACGAGATCCAAGTGCCTGGAGGCACTTTGAAACCACTGCGGGTCTCCAGCAGCGAAGGAGCCCGCTTGCCTCATAGCCTGGTTGCTGGTGTTGGGGGGGGGGCCTGCAGTCACCACAGTCCTTTGCGCCTGGAGGCGCCATCGTGAGATCCAAGCGCCCGGAGGCGCTTTAAAACCACAGCTGGTCTCCCGCAGCACGGGACGCTCGCTGGCCTGACCGGGACAATGATGGACCCATTTGCGCCCGTCAGAGCCCGGAGGAGGCTGGGCTTGGCCCACCCCCACCCTCTTGCTTTTTTCCTGCTCAAATCCTTCCCTTGAACTGGCCTTCTCAGGCATTGTCTCCTCTCAAAAGAAGAACTTAACCAAATTAAGTTTGTTGGACATCTGGTATCGCCCTCAGTCTTATATAGTGTGTAAGTGTACTCAGCCCGGCTCTATGGCAAAGGGGAAGCCAACGGGGGGAGGGGCAGTACCCCTAAATGCACTCAGAATAACACACTTGACTGTTTTCTAACATGGGCCGCGAAAGTCATAGATAAAGAAATACTAGTAGTAACACAACGGTTGTTAATTGAGGCGGGTTCAACCATAAGTATGAATTTGGATATTCCCAGAAATACCCAAACTATTAACATAGAACCACAGAGTCCTTCTGTTGATCAATCTGCCTTGGTGTATACCCCTCCTTGTGAAGTCCCCACCCCGACCTAAAGCACCACTAGTGCCTTGCCCTCCGGCTAAAAGGAAGAAGAAACTAAAACACCTGGAGCCCCCATTAGAGGCAAACACTAGGTCTAAGAGGAAAACTAAGGAGGCCTCCACTGGAGATCATAACAGCTCTGACCCAGCATTACTAACTGTATCACATTCCCACTCTATGTCACCTGTCTCTGTAACTTTTTCCCCTCAAGATACCAAGTTCTTAATGGATGAATTTGAAAAATGAATGGTTAACAGTTTGACACCTAGTATGATCAGGCTTGATACCTTAGAGGCTAATGTGGTAAATGTAAAAAAGTTGCTTGCCACTTTTACAGCGGAGACTAAGAATTATGATTCCTCATCCTTAGAACGTGTAGATCAAGCAGGGGCAAAAAGTCACATGACATCAGACGCTATGATAGCAAATTGCAACAGTAACTCAATAAAAACCCCTAACTGTGACTTCAGCCCAAGTAAATAACTATGACACACAGGGAGCCCCCTCTAAGCGCAAAGTCACTGTGCATCATTATCTCCCATCTGGGGAGAGGCACTCTAGTAACAATTCTGGACTTACCATCACTAGAGCCCTATCAAATAGGGAAGGAACGGAACCTCCCAGACAGCTCATCCCATAACTGTGTAGTCCTCCCATGGGGGCAGCAACCAGCAATGACGTGATTCTACACCTTCCCCCAGAATGCTGCCCATATGTGGTGATACTAATGAATGTCCTGCCGCTAATGGGTAGTCAAAAAGTATCCACTATCCAACTGAAGAGTAAAGTATGTCACTGGCTTTCTCAAAATACTGATTTCTCCACTTCCCGCTTTCATGATATTTTATTTGCCCAAAGAATGAGATGGGTTGGCCCCTTAAGGAAGACGGTAAAAGGAGACTGCATATTGACTAATTGCAGATCCCTGGATCTAGCAGGGCAATTGCTCCAAAGTAGGCGGAAACCTCCCAGATGGGCTCTGGTATATGAGATTGAGCTAGAGCCACTTGTTTTTTTTTTTATAACCACCTTAAGCCAACCGGGTCTCTTCTCTCAGCAAATGCTCACCCTGCTCAGCGTCTGCCAAATAGGAAGAACTATTTTTAAATGGAAATCAGTAATAGATTTAAAGCTCTTACAGACCTAGATAGTCCAGACTGACTTAACCAAGGGAATGTGAACTCCATGCTGGTACATACTGTAGTTACAACCACCCCACCTATGGGAGCTCTAAATACTAGTCACCACATCTATAACGAGAAAGGAAATAATTCCCCACCTACGCCACCAATCGCCTGTGCACCTGTTGTGGACCTACAACTTGTAAACACAACAACTAGCTGTCCGCAACAGACTGGCATGACTGTTGAACAGTCATTTCAGATTGTTTCTTGGAACATTGCTGGAATTAAATCTAAGCTATGTGACCCTGAGTGGAGTTAAATGGTGGACAGCAGTGACGTGTGCCTATTCCAGGAAACTTGGGCGACAGAGCGGGTGTATAGGACAGGGTTTACTACATTTAGTATTGAGGCAAGATCATCAACAGCGGGCCGCCCAGCTGAAGGGCTAATAATATGGGTTAAGACTATATTAGACTGCAAAATCAAACCTATAGAGATAGATTCACAGGAAATGTTGGGTATTGATAAGCTATGGCCTAAAGGGAATCTCCGAAGTAGACTATTTAACATATACAACGGGTTCAGTAGTCATCATAAGCACTCTGAAACTATTACAACACTTGCCAATCTTCTTGAAACGTGCAGCTGGGAGTCCTATCTTATTTTAGCTGGAGACTTTAACAAATTACATTGAGTGTGCTGCAACACCATTTGCGTTGCAGCACGCGCAATGTAATTTGCTTTTTTTATTTATTTATGTATTTAACTCCGGTCGGCCGTATGCCGCAGTTTACTACCCCCGACCCTGTCCCTCCCCGCCCCGTCCCACCACCCCGCAGCACTCCCTACTGAGCCGTGACTGGTAGCGATCATCACCTTCCTGCACATACACAATTATTAATGGCGTTTTTCCTCTTTCTGTGTGTGCATAGCAAAAACAGAAACCAGGAGAAATAAGAGCATTACTCCCTGTGGGCCATTCTAACCCCTGCTCTTGCATGGCATTAGTCTTTGGTGCTGCCAGAGATTTACAACTTCTTGTAAATCTGGGACAGCGTCAAAGAGCAATGAGTGTTTTGGATGGAACGCCCACATCAACACCCCTTGCACACCCCTTTGCCGCAGAGGAGTGAGCCGTAAAGTGGCATATTTGCAAGGTGGCGATAAGGAATGCTAAGCGACTTTGCGCCACCTTGTAAATATAGAAAATGGCACTACGCCACCAGAGCGCCAAAGAAAGTGACACTGGTGGCGATAGGGGCTTTTAAATATGTCCCTTTGTTGTTTATAGGCCTCTTTGTACTGCACAACGGGCAGCCGGGGCATTATTAGACAGAGGTGCTTTTTGTGGCCTATTTCATAGTGAAAGCCTTGCAGATTACCTCACAAATACTGTTTGAAGGGATTTTGCCATTTTTTATCGTCTTCTGATGAGAACTCATACATTTGCCGGCGTCTCACCCACAATTACTCATATCTGCTAAAGAAAACACAGCCTTTCTCAGACCAGTTCATGCGTTTCAAAGGATGTGTCTGCTATGCTCTCCAGGCTTCTAAAATCCGAAGTCGAACTATTCATCAGGCCTCATAAGCATGCATCTGCTCCAACATGGTGTAGCTGTCTCATTCAGGCAAATATAAAGACGTATTTTTTCTACCTAACCTTCTGACTTAGGCCCTCTAAATTGTAACCACGGGCACGCGGGGATCCTTGGCTCGGGGCCCGCGAGTTGGTGACAGGGCATTTCTCAAACAGCACCGAGGAGGAGGTCACAGGCACGGGCTCATGTTACCTCTGAGTAATAGTATCCGGGTGAATGAGGAAGTGATAAATGATAGTCCATGGCCAAGCTGCTCCGGTAGCTCTCCTTGACAGGGATGCGGCAGCTCCACGAGGCCTCCGCCGGCAGTGCAGACAGACACAGTGATAAAACATTTCATTTCAAGATTTAGTCGGGCCTCTTTCCTTTGAAGCAACTTTAGCCACAAGGTGTCCATTGCATGGGATTCACATTTATCAGCTAAGAGAGCCCCGCTGTCATCACTCACAGGTGCAAAGTAATTTACTGAACTGCAAGTATGGAGGAAAAAAATGGCAGTAAGAGGCGCTGTCGGACAGGCCTAAAGGGCAATCAGGCATTGCCCGATGGGCTGGTCTGACAGGTCAGTGTGTGGGCCAGTGTTTTTAGCAGTGGGTGGGCCTGTTTCCTGACCAGGTGAGCCGGTTTTTACCGTTGAGTTCCCAGTTACTACCTCAAGCATTGTCTACAGCAAACGTACATGTATGCTGTCTCCAATACCTTGTAAAATAACTATGAAGCGTGTCTTTACAAGTTCTAAACTGCAAATGTGGGCTACTTTTTTTTTTAGCTATTTAAGTGCTAATGTGGGTCATTTTTATTTTGGTCCCAGGCCTATTTTTTGTGCAACATAACATAACAATTGTATTTGTAAAGCGCACGTACACCCAGAGGTCTCTTGGCACTGAATAACAGGTGTATCGACCTCAGATGGATGAAAGGCTGAGTGGACCCGCCGGGATTTTAACCTGTGACTATGAGGTCAAACACATGCCCCTGCAACGGCCGCATTAGTCCTATGAGCCACCAGACCCGGTGTAAGTCTGACCCTGGTAAGAGACAGAACAGGACAAAGAAGAATTTGACAATGATGTGGATAGATTGAGAGAAGAGGATCGATGGCAATGAAAAGGGAAAGAAATGATGATTCAGGTTAAACAAAATGAAAACATACGCTATCTATTTTCTAAGTAGACATCCGACCAGTATTTTGTTGGTTTTCCACAACCAATGGATTAACCACTGACCTGATAGCGGGCTTCTAGCCACAGAGCCATCCAAAGCATCATCAGTGTCAATACGCGCTCTATAAATGCAACTGAAATACTATAACATACAGTAATTACTTTTCTAAACTAATGATGCTGTAAAACATATTGTAAATAAGCAAACATACCAATAACTATATATGTGTGTGTTTGTATGGGTGCACATGTGTGTGTGTGTGTGTGTGTGTGTGTGTGTGTGTGTGTGTGTGTGTGTGTGTGTGTTTGAATGTATTTTGTATGTGTTATATGGTGTCAACCAAAACGTCTTGGAGGTACATCATGGTGTTTGGTTTCTTGTACATATATTCTTTATGCTGTTGAAAATGTTTAGGTGTGTGTTTGTGTGTGTGTGTGTGTGTTTGAATGTATTTTGTATGTGTAAGACGGTGTCAACCAAAACGTATTGGAGGTACATCATGGTGTTTGGTTTCTTGTACATGTATTCTTTATGCTGTTGAAAATGTTTAGGTGTGTGAGTGGGGCATGGAAAAATGTACAGAGCGGGTCTAGAGTTCAGGCTTACTTTGTGCGTTTGGTGGAAAGTGGTGAGCACTGCAACTAATTTATGGGGACCAGATCTTATTTTTCATCATCAGACTTTTACCAATGACATAGAAAGTGAAGAGGGCTGAAAAGGACACTGCAAGAATGAGATATAATACAAGTGTAGAGTGTTGGAAAAAAGATGCATGAGGTGATAATGAGTCAAGGGGCAATGATATTAGGGAACCTTGGCATTTGCCATTGCCAATAGCAAGCTCCTAACAAAAACTTTGGCCCCTTGCATGTATTTTATGTGGCAAATTAAGCACTAACCACACAAAGGAGAGTTAACCTTTTCTGGTGTGATTACATAGATCTAAAAGATCCTAGCCTATCTCAAGATATCAGTAGGATGCTCACCCGGGTAAATGAGTGAGATCCAGGCATATCTTGAGTATTGTAGTAGGATCCTCACCCAAAGGTACCACCTATTGCATGCTTCATCATTGGATCCTCACACACTACACCTTGTGTGAGCAGCTCACTTGACGAATTTGTAAGCAGAGCTCTTTAGCTAAGAATGAGGGATTTTAAATGTGAATTAAAATCTTTTTTACTATAGAGGTTCTTTGGCAGAGATAAAAAAAAGAGATATTTGTGTGTATAATGACCCGTAACATCAGTGTGTCAACATATTTCAGCTATTTGTAAGCCACCAAGGGTCAGTAGGCTTTCTTCACGGCCAAAAGCTATGTTTAATCCCTACAATTTAATGTTGGTATTTCCAACTCTTTTTGTTTTTTGAAAATCTTTTTATTAAACAGTTGCTAAGTGCACAGCAAGAAGAATGAATGGATCAGTTGCACAATAGCCATCTCTTAGAAACAAGTCGCAGTACAATCATAATAATGATCAAGAACAAGTGGAAAGTTTCCGGTGTGTACATATGTAAAGATCGCATTTGGCCAAAATTGAATCAGTGACCTGGGCCCTATCTCCAAAATTGTTATTCATCTTGTTTTCCCAGTCACTACCCTCTATAGTTAGGTCAATTGTCCCAAATCGTCTCCTATTTCCTGGGGCAGCCCCAACTCTGATATACCACATGTTTAGCATATTGACACCAATCCAGGTGGGTTTCCCAGTCTTTGATATGTGGGAGTCCACTTGCCCCCAGACCCTGCATCCAATGTTAACCATAGATTCTGATATATAGGCCACACCTCATTGTCTGTTATATTCAGGAGATGTCATCTTTCTCCCAGCATCACGTTCAGTCCAGTAACTCAGGCCATAATTTGCACCACTCCCCTCCAGTAATTCTGGATTTCTAGGCAGTCCCATAATGTGTGGAAGAAAGTACCCATCAGAACAAAACCCCTGGCAGATAGGGCAGTATCGCACCTCCCCGGCTAGAGTAGTAGCATTCTGGAGTAGCACGATCCGTGGGGTATCCTTAGTTGGACTAAGCAGAAACATTGTCATGGTGCTACACAAATATGCATGGGAGCAGAACAACTTCAGTTACCAATGGCCGACTACAGTTTCCCAGTCAACCATGTAGATGCAGGCACATGTATGACTGTGGAAAGCACAGGGGAAAAGGGAAGGGGCAGAGAAAACACAGTCACACTTTTCCTCAGGTTCCTCCTCTGATATCTTCACTCCGCTTGCTATTTCTTTTCTTGAAAGGTCGTGTTTAATGGAATCGGAATTGCAAGAAAATGATGTTAACAACTTAACATTTTACTTTATTTACATGGTAACTTATTTTCTTCTTGATTTACCTCTGTACCTACCCAAGTCTAAAGAACTAAAGGCAAAGGCGCTGAGCCATTTCGAAGAGTTACGTATTACTGTGGAGATTAAGAAACCATCTGTACAGCACTCCATAGCAGTCATGACCACCCATGAAATGGAACCATACCTAACCTATGTAAACTCACAGTTTGAACGTTTTTTACTTGCAAGATTTAGGTTGAACATTTTCCATAGGGTTGTAGCATTCCCTAAAAGAAACAGTTGGGAAGAATGCCTAACCGTCTGCCCATGTGATGAACTATCAGAGCAGTCAACAATGCATACTGTACTGTTCTGCAAATTTTACTCTGCACACCGTAAACTTTGGCTAATCCCATTGCTCCGATCTTTACACCTCAGAAGGTGCCGTCCTGCTATGCTACGGATACAATTTCTAAACTCTGCATATGTTTGTAAAGTTGTTAGCACCTTCCTAAAATGCATTTTTAAGCACAGGCTAAATCTTCAAAACAATAATCTTTAACCTTCCTGATAAAGTAATGATGACTTATACTTTTAATGAATTGAATATCTATTAGTAATGTTAAATTTTATGAAATGTTTGTATACTTTTATGGTTTTCTTTGTAATAATGAAACCGAATAAAGATTTTACTACTTTTACTACTACTACCTACCCAAGTCATTTGTGACCTATGCTTCTCTTCTTTTCTTGCTATTTTTTCCTGCTCGCTGTAACTGCGTAACAATAAATATATAAAGATTATTATTTCTACTATGCGGCATAACAATTAACTTATTTCACTAATTAAGTAATTGTCTACTCCTTCTTTTTTCAGGGTTCTCACCTTTTCATTACAGAAGCTTGACCTCCAAGGAACACCTACTTTGGATCTGGTAAGTATCTTTTTTGGGTATAAGGGAGTGTAATTTGTGCTGCTGTACTTGTCTTAACCTTTCTTCACTTGTTCTAACTAGAACTCAATCTATTTGCAACTTATATATATACTTCAGGAAACTGCTTACTCAGTCAGTCAAACAAGCTTTATTCGAAAATTAGTCATAAAAGTGAAATACAAAACATAGTACTAAAAAGGTAATTCATTATAAATGTGCAAAGAAGCTAAACAATGTTGCCAATCTTTCTTTAAAAATGTGCTTGGATCATCATAATATATATATATTTTAAAAACATAAAATTACGTTAAAAAAGACCGTTACTAGGTGTCGCTAAAAACAACCACTAAAAGCAAGCAGCATTAAAAATCACTTCTATAAGGTGTTGAGCTGTGATCCTAGCATGTGGGTGAGCAATACAAAGCTTAATACATCTTGACCAATGTGTAGTGTTGGATCTTCAAATACAGGTGCAAAGTAACATAAGTTAGGTGGAGAGGGAGTGTAACCTTACGGCCCATGATCAACCTAAACATTTTGCTACAGCTGTAATAATTGGGAAAGAAGTATTTGTACGTAAAATTCTTCCCGCTTCTTCACTCCTTCTGGGTCTAAGTGATTTACAGATTGGCACGAGCCATGCCAGCTGAAGAGCGGCATAGGCTGGGCAGACAAACAGCAAAATAGCCACCAACTCCTCTTGAGTCTGACATAAGGGACAGATATTGTCACATGATTTGGACCACATAGCGGTAAACGCTCTAGTCAGCAATGAGCCCACCTTGAACTGGAAATATAATTTTCTGTCATGTGGTTTCGCTATTATGTGCCAATATGGTATGAAGTATTATACTTACGGATTAGCACTCCAGACAATTGTCGATGCTTGAGCGTTGCCAGGTCAATATGCTGCTTCCATTTTAGGTCACTTTGGATATTGACCCCCAGATAAGTAAATGCTTTTACTTGCTCCAATGGGCGGTTGCTCATTAGTGTTTTACTTTTAAAAGTTCTATGGGGTTAAAAAACATGAATTTTGTTTTCAACACATTGACTTCCAGACCACGAGTGGTGCAGAAATCTTCAAAGATTATCAGGGCTCTCTGGAGACCACTTGGGGTCTTTGAAATGATCAACGTGTCGTCCGCGAACATTAAAATCGGTATTTTGATGCCAGTAAGTGAGATGGCATCGGTGGACTCCACTTCCATGTGATTTGCAATCCCTTGGCCTCGAGAGTAAGCAAGTCCTTGCAGTCCCTAATTACTTGGGTGAAGCTCGGTCCCCGCAACAGCACCTACTTGGTATGCATCTGATCTCCGTGGATGTTCACCCTCTGTGTGCTCAGGCTTAAATACTCCCCTCCATGTGCCAGCTGGAACCACTTCCTCAATTGTGTGAGTAGTGTCTGCAGTGGGAGAAGAGGGGTAGACATAGAGGAAAGATTGGCACATGGGGTGGAGTATTTACACTAAATTCCTGACCCTGCCTTTTTTTAAATCACTTAAGGAGCACTTCACACATTCATAGGTCCTGAAGAAAGCCCGCTCATTACCAAGGCCTGGCTGAAACACTGCCAAGGGTCCGCTAATAAAATTACCTAGTATAGGAATTGGGACCCAAGGACAGTTTTTAATTCACACTCACACGCTATCAGTGCACACCCATTCACCACGAAACCAGCTCCGCTGTAAACAGGCATTAAAGCACACCCGGGACAAATTCGGTGTCACCGGGCGGAGCCCGATGATGAAGCATGCCACCAACTAGGAAGGTGGAAGAGGGCTTTCAAAAGAAATAATATTTATTTCTTCCATAAAAACACTATCCCTATGCCCTTTGAGGCTAGTTCCTATTCATAATACCTACCTTTTAACTACACTGAACCATGCCCATGGGCCTGCCTTGGGCACAACTTAGGGGTGGCTTACACGTAGTAAAAGGGAACGTTTGGGTCTGGCAAGTAGGTGCACTTGCCAGGTCGAAATGGCAGTTTAAAACTGTACATACGGACATTGCAATGGCAGGTCACAGACATGTGTGCAGGGATACTCATGTGGGTGGCACAATCAGTGCTGCAGGCCCGCTAGTAGCATATGATTTATAGGACTTGGGTACAGCTGGTGCATTGTACTAGGGACTCACTAGTGAATCAAATATTCCAATCATGGATAAACCTATCACCAATACAGTTTAGACAGAGAGAATATGCACTTTAGCACTGGTTTGCAGTGGCAAAGTTCCCAGAGTCCTAAAGCCAACACAAACAGCTCATAAAAATAGGAGGAAGAACATCAAGCAATAAATCAATCAATCTGGATTTGTATAGCACGGTATACAGGTCCTGGGAGATACTGCTGTGGGGGCTCAGTTGAACAACAACCGAATAATCCGTGGTCTATAAACAACAAAAGAACAAAAGTGCCTCTAGATGCAATTCTCAAGTCACAAACTGCCACTAGTGCTAGTATCTTAAGTGCAAAAAAGAGTCAAGATGCAAAGTAGAGATTCATATAGACAGTGAGATAGAGAGAACCCATTCAGGATTATTGGTATCCCATCATTTCACTTGAAGTGCCCAGTGTCATCATCTGGGGTTTAAACAACTCTTCTTCTTACCTCTCCGATCAAAGAGGAACATTGAATGAGTTCTATCCTTTTGTAGGGATCTTACCATAGGAAAAAAAACACAGGGGAACTCTTTTGTTTCAGAAAAGTGCAGTGTAGTATAATCTGTAGAATTAGGGGGATTTCATCCGTGTGAGTCTCTATTTTCCCTCAGACCCTATATTTAGTGTATTTGGCTCAGTTGAACAGCCATGTCCTGAGTCCTTTTCTGAATTCCAGAAGGGAGGATGAGGTCCGGAGGTGAAGTGGGAGGGTCATTCCAGGACTTCACGGTGAGGAAGTAGAAGGGGCATCCTCCACTGTTGCTACAGCGGATATTGGATGTGTGGGCAAGGTGGAGGTAAGCAGAGCACAGGTGTCTGGAGGGAAGGTCGAAGTTTAGGCGGTGGTTTATAGAAGCTGGTCCCTGGTGGTGGAGGGCCTTGAAGGTGTGGTTCAACATTTTGAACTGGCATCTCTCGTGAACGG
The DNA here is from genome assembly GCF_964263255.1 of Lissotriton vulgaris. Lineage (NCBI taxonomy): Eukaryota > Metazoa > Chordata > Amphibia > Caudata > Salamandridae > Lissotriton > Lissotriton vulgaris. The sequence goes on from NC_141694.1 coordinate 957,675,644, forward strand.
TGAGCCAGTGAAGCTTCTTGAAGTGGGGGCGATGTAGGTTTATTTAGGAAAGTCTAGGATGAGTTCTGTACAGTTTGAAGTCTCATGAGGAGGTGCAAGGTGATTCCCACATTGAAAGAGTTACCATAGTCCTGTTGGCTGTTGACAAGTGCTTGTGTGATGGTCCATCTGGTGTCGATGGGAAGCCACTTGAAGAACTTGAGAAACATGCGTATTGTGAGGAAGCAGACAGACAACACTGCATTGATCTGTCTTTTCATGGTGAGCTTACTGTCCAGGATTATGCCAAGGTTGAGGGCATGGTTGGTCGGAATAGGTGTGAGTCCTAGCTTCGGAAGCCAGTAGGCTTCATTCCGTGGGGAGACTTTGGTCCAGAAGATCAGCACTTCTGTCTTCTCTGTGCTGAATTTTAGAGAGTTGCCTTTTATCCAGTCGGCAACGCGTGTCATGGACCTGCAGAAGTTGGTCAGTGTATTTTAGGGGTCTTCTGATAGAGAAAGGATGAGCTGGGTATCGTTGCTGTAGGATATGATGTTCAGTCAGTGAGATCTGATGACGTTGTCCAAGGGAGTCATGTAGGTGTTAAAAAGGGTAGGGCTGAGGGACGAACCTTGAGGGATGCCAGAGATGGTGTTCTTGGTTTCCAGGTGAAGGGAGGGAGGCAGATTCTCCTGTTTCTTCCGGCGAGGAAGGGGGTGATCAACTCAGTGCATCTCCTTGGATTCCATTGTTGTGAAGTATTTTGAGCAGGGTGTGGTGTGATACTGTGTTGAATGTTGCTGAGAGGTTGAGGAGGAAATGGGTTGCCACTTTTCCTTGGTCCAGAAGGGATCTGATGTTGTCTGTGGCAGCAATTAGGGCTGTTTCAGTGCTGTGGTTGTTGCAGAATCTGGATTGAGAAGAGTCAAGAAGATTGCTATTGACCAGGTGTGCTGTGAGTTGGCGGGTGATGGCCTTTTTGTTTTCTTTTGATGTAAAGGGCAGCAGAGAGATTGATGGTAGTTCTTGAGTGCATTGCAGCCAGTGGAGTGTTTCTTTAATGGAGGCTTCACTTATGCATGTTTTCATTCTTTGGTGAAGGTGCTGAGTTGATGAATGCATTGAAAATTGTGGTGAGCTGGCTGCTGATCGTCTTACTTCCAAGGTTGAAGATGTGGTGGGGCAGGGGTCCATGTGTGATCCTGAGTGGATGGAGGTCATGATGGCTGTGGTGTCTTGCTGGTCCCGGGTGGTGAGCAGGTGGTTGTGTTCCTCATTCATGGGGGTGAAATGACTGAGAGTATCCATGGGTTGCAATTTGAAGTTTCTGTAGATGGTGAAGAAGTCAGCCAGGATGTCTCAGAGTTTCTGGGAAGGGGTGATGCCGTTTCCAGTGGCTGAGGGACTGGAGAACTCTCTGATGATGTAGGAGAGTTCCTTGCTGTGGTTGGAGCCTGCTTCGATGCAGTCAGCCAGGATGCTTCTTTTTGTCTTTTTCAGGAGCTTATGGTATTGATTGAGGGCGCTTTTAAATGTTGGTCGGTCAATGGGCTCCATGCTGGGTAGTCATCTCTTTTTGAGTCACTTGCAGAATAGTTTCATGGTTCTTAATTCCATAGTGTACCAACTGACTTGCTTGGAGGACCTCTTGGGCATGGTGGGTTTGCCATGGGTGACTTGGTCAGCAGAGTCTCTGATCCTGGAGGAGAAGTTCTGTTTGAGTTTTGTTATAGTGTGAGGGCAGGAGGTATTGAGGGCATCAGTCTGTTGGCTCTCAGAGACCTTATTCCATCTGTGGGGTGGAGTGATGGGCAGCTTGGAGGCAGTGCTGGGGGAGCCTGAGACAGTGAAGTGGATGATGGTGTGGTCTGTCCAGGTGAACTCGGTGCCCTTGCAGAGGGGGTCAAGTTTGTGTCCTGCGATGTGTGTGGAGTTGGTTACAAGTTGGGTGAGGCTGATATTGCTCAGGCTTTCGAGGAGGTTGGAGGTGTTGATGCTGTTAGGGGGTTTGAGGTGAAAATTGAGGGCACTGAGGAAGATGTAGTTTTTTGAGTAAATTGTGAGTGAAGTGATGAATTTGGGAATGGCATCATGGAAACTGGGTCAAGGCCAGGGGGGTCTGTAGGCAAGGTTGCCTTTGAGGGTGATTTTGTTGTCAGTTTGGAGTTGGAAGTTGAGGTGTTCCATGATAGGGATGTCATCAGCGGTGGTGGTGTAATGAATGGTTTCCTTGTGGATGATGGTGATTCTACCTCCATGCTTATTGATGAGGTCTTCATGAGTTATCTTGGAGCTATCAAGTATTGCTGAGGTAGATGTTCGACACTGATGCAGGTTTGAGCCAGGTATTGGTGAGGAAAATGACGACGGCGGAAAGGGAGGTGATGGTGTCCCAAATCTCTGTGGGGTGCTTGAAGAGACATTGTGTATGGAGCAGGATGCAGTGGAGATGGCCTGGGATGGTGGTGGTAGGTTTGGTGGTCGTTGCCATACATGTTGGTGCTCCAGTGTTACAAGAGAAGAGGCAGTGCCAGCAGTTGAAGGTTCAGATCTTGGAGAGGTGCAGCAGCCGTTGTTGAGTCCATGGCATGGAGCTGAATGGCTGTTTATCCATGGGAGGCGCCAGAGCCAATGAGCCTGGTGTTGGGCATGGTCCAGGAATGGACGGGTGCAGATGGGCTTGCACTGTGGCCTCCACAAGTAATCCTGGGAGGTGGGAGGGCCTGGCAAGGAGATGGGAAGGAAGGAGTGGGAAAAAACAGCAGGGGCATCGCAAAACAGCTCCATAATAACAATAATAAAACTAAATACAGTAGAAGTGGAAAAATTAGCAACAGCAGCAGAATACAGTACAATACAAGGTGAAGGAGAGAGACTTAGAGGCAAGTCATATGAGCAAATTGCACAGCAGCAGGGGAGTAGGCACAGTAGACTGATCACCTATATAATTTTGTAGGCTGGCCTTCTGTTGTCTGGTAATGTCTGACTCGCTATTGTCACATCCGCTGTTTTACACTCTGCCAGTAAACTTCCCATTGCTCAATTGTGTTAAATAGACAGTCCTAACCTTAAAATCTCCTTGAAATCTCAACAAACAAATCAGCGAACAACAACCAATAGCAACAAAACTCTGTCAAAGTTTAACTTATCATAGTGCGGTTCAGTCAGTAGCTAACCAATTGGAGCACAGTGAACAGGAAAACAATTAAAAAACCTCTTTTAAATCTCCAAAAATAAATGTCTTGTCTGTTTACTATAGAAAGGAGAGAACAGTCAAAATAAAGTTTTTAAGTTTGATAGTTCTCCAACTAACACAACAACAGCTCCCTTACAAGTAGAGTCGTGACCCACATTCATCTACCTGATTAGTGTGCCTTCCACCCTGCACTCAAAAGAAGCTTGTACCAATCCAAATTAATATGCACAACCTAGGATAGAAAAATCGCTAGTTCAGAATCCCTTTCAAAAGGTAAGCAGGACTTTGCTCTACACGCCACTATGACAGACAAGTAATCAAAATCTCATAATATCTTCGATTTCTACGTATTCGATTACCACCTCATTTAAAAAATCTGAACACTTAATAACATTAAATGGTGGTTCAAATCGAACCCACAATCATCATCACATACCCAAACAACTCAACACAAAAGCAGAAAAACATTACCACAATTTCATCTCACACAATGCTCACTCTCAACTGAATGTATCTTGCTGTTCCTACTTATACTCCAGTGTTGCTCAGTAACGTACAGCCAAACCAACTAGTCACACTGCAGGTCAGTTTGGCATTGGAAACCTGCCAAATTTCCAAAACACCTTTCTGATTGTGTTTTGGGGAGGAGGCTCATACAGGAGATCTTTTGGGAACCCCTTAAAGTGGAGGAGCTCTAATTCTAACCATCCTCTGCTACCAAACCATTGTGCCTGCTGAACCCCAATATTTAAATGAGCCCCAATATTTTTAGACACCCCAGATTATACCTTGGCAGCTCAGGGCCTTCATTCTAGTTGATCTAGCGACTAACATAACTACCCTCTTTACTTGACCCCATCATTATAAAAGAAAAGTTTCTTAGTTACAAAACTTGGTCGAAGAAATGTCTGTCTAATATCTTGATAAAACCTACAAAAGACCATAGTGTGCAACTTAGACTGGGTAGTTTTCCCCTCGCATGGACACCTGTGGATTGTTTTCCTCCATTTTTCATGTTTTAGAAATACCACCAGTTTGTGAATTGTGCCCAGCTGCAACCTAGTCAAATAGAAGCTATCTTGCACATTTGTAACTTTGACTAGGTATTCAAGTAGTCCTGAGAAGGTTATACTAGTCACATGTCTTGACACAATTGTTTTTTCCCCTCTCTGCTATTCCTGTCTTGGCACTGTTTCTCCAAATAGATCATTTTAACTTCTTATTTGCCATTTGCAATATTCTTTCTGGTTTTGTCACCAATAGATCTTCGCCCACATGTTTGAGTAGCTTGCCCATATATAGTAACCATGGGATTTTACTATAGTGTTCAAGGCTAGACAGTCCCCAATTATATTCCTGATAAACTTTGTTCACACCTTACGCCAAATGTTATACCAGGAACATAAAGTTCTCACTTGCAGTAAATCAGCAACATATGGTGCATCAAGTTGCTTATGTAAAATATACACAGAATTAGACCTTGGTACTGCCAGCAGACGGCAATAAAAAGCATTTCCACAGGTTGTAAAATGAGTCCTTTGACATTGCCCCAAACTATAGCACCATATGTTGCAACAGGTATGCATTTACTGCTTTAAAATGTTAACATGTCGTTGATGGGTCTACTACCTATCTTTTTACAAAATCTAAAATTAGCCTCCACTGTTCAAATTAGTTGGGCGGCTGCAATGAAGAACTATGGTGCCCATAACGTCGTGTGTTCTCAGTATGTATCTGTCAGGACCACGTCCTGTCCTGGGGCCTTACCACATTTCATTGTATTAATGGCCAATATAACCCCCTCTAGACTAATCTGCTTTAGGGGCTGACTCTCCTATATTATTACTTGGTATGTTAAAGATTCCATGAAAATGTGTTAGCCAATCACAAGGGGCGATAACTGTTTTGACGGTAGGGTCTTGCTCTTCTTTCCATAAGGGTGTATTTACCACCTTCCAGAATAATATGAGTCCCTTGAATCCACTGGCTGGTTCATTTTGGAGCAGGCCTGCTCTTGTACACCTTTCTTTCTCTGTTTGAAAGCTTGGTTATGTATTTGTCTAAGTCGCTTAACTTCTGACCTATCTCTAGGATTCATGTGTAAGGCTTTCTTTTAATTCTTGATTAGCTCGAGTACATTGGTGATCAAACCATCCCTTGGACTGCCTCTTATTAGCCAAACTAGCCCTTCTTAAGTTAGAGGTAATAGCCATTGTAATTTAACCATACGCAGCCACAACCATTTCGGGAGAAGACCCCATCCAATTAGCAGAGTATAAACAAATGTGATCAAATAGTGATTGGGACCGCTCAATAATTAAATTCCAGGTCAGGAATAGATTTAAAAGATGTATTACAGAAACACTCATGATGCATTACAGAAAATATAGTAAGAAATGTCATTAAGATACAAGTACAGAAAATACAAAAACAGCACAAGAAATGTTAATCCTAGTAAGCAGTTATTCCCTACGCTTAAGGGTCAAACTCATAAAAAGTTCCGACAGATTTCTATGCAGGGAAAATTCCCCCAAAATCAGACAGAGTTTAGAGAGTAAAATGAGAAATCTTACTGATCTCTAACACCAAGATATACATTGTATGCATAAACAATGAGCAAAACTGCACACCCAGCATGGCAGGATCATAGTTAGCTTACTTTGGGCAAATCAGAATAAACAACATAACAAAGATTAATTCTTAGTACTAACCCATTTCTTATGGTAAGATAAATATCCCCTCACTCTCGCAGCAACATTAGCCCGGGGACGTGGAAATACAATTTGAAAATTTCTACACAAAGGGCCCGATTCACAGAACTAACTTAAGACAAAATTCTAAATTTACTACCATTTACTCATTTTGGTATTCACAGAAGGCACTTACTCATTGATGAGTAAGTGCCTTCTGTGAATACCAAAATGAGTAAGTGCCTTTTGTGAATACCAAAATGAGTAAGTGCCTTCTGTGAATTCCAAAATGGTAGTAAGGTTACTGCAATACTCCTTAGCACACGTAAATTACAATGTTGCTTATATATGGCAGTGTTTCCACCAATTGTCACAATATAGTAAAGATGAGTTCATGTTCTTGTAATTCAGTTTCAAATTTATTCCCGTTCACTGGAAACTCTCAAACAGCCGACACCTGTTTCGTCGTAAATGGGAATGTAACCCACAACTTTTTCAAGGCTGTACAGGTTGAAAGGAAAAGAAAAAACATATTTCCATATGTATATATACTGTTATTCGGTCATGGATAAACAGAATATATAACACATCATTACTTCTTATGTTAAAGAAGTTGCCCACACCGTGATTCGATATGATAATATGGTAACCAATGCGAGCGGTGGTGATAAAATATATGTTTCAACAGAGTATCCAATAATATAGTATAGATATAACACAGAATGTACCTCTGATAAATTCAGACGGTCTATGAGCCTATTATGAGATGGAGAGACCAAATGCCAATTATTAATCTTATTTGTTTGTAAAGTAGTAGCGAATTCTGTCAAAATTCCAAATAGCATATAACACCAAACACCAAAAACCAAAAGGGGTTGGTAGTATGCTAGAATTGAAAGACAATTTGTGCGTGAATAATTTTTTTACGAGTGTTCAAGATTTGTAAAATACCTATTTCCAGATCTGTTCTCTCGTTACTGTAAGGGATAACAATTGAAAATGTACATAAGCAACTTCTGTTGTCATTGATTATATTCAGTTAGTGAGTGATATAGCTAAATCACTTACGTGTAATGCGGTGATAATATGGGCTCTACGGGGGTCATCCATTGTGTTTTCTTCAGGTGAATTATTTGCCTAATTATGGCTCCAATATTGTCAAGGTGGCTGTAAGGATTAAGCATGGGCGGAAAATCCGTTCCGCTCGCGGATTTTCGGAAAATTCGCAATCCGCGAGATTCGGGAATTTCCCGCAAAATCCGCAAATTCGCACGCAGCGGATTTTTTTTTCTTGGTGATACAATTTTGCGGCGCACGGCGTTTACTTACCGTCATTCATCGTTTGCCGAGTTATTTTTCTTGATATTTTGCGAGTGCTACACCATTTTGGATCTTGCTGCGGGATCCCGCGGGAATTTGGCAAGCGCGATTACGTAATCGCGGCTTGCCAACTTGTACAGCGAGAGTTTGTCATGAGATGCGGCGAGCAGCAACAATCTCGCACTCGCGAAAATACAAAATTTGCAATTCTGCACAAGAAATCCACCAGCAAGCAGCATAAACCTTCTGGAAATGATGACTTTTATCTGAATAACTCCTCAGGTTGACATTTGCCTGCACTTTTTTTGCGAGGAGTCCATTTTGGGGAGGGGGGGGGTTGGGAGGAAGGAAGTGCCCCACAGTCTTCAACTTCCTGTTCCTGTCCAGCAGGCTCCTCCCAGTGCTTTGTCCATCTCCTGGTCACTTTTCATTTGGATCTGGAGCTGGAAGGATTACTTTTTGTGGATGCTGCTGGATATTTGGATTTGAGGCCTTTTTGACTTTCTTTGGATCACTTTTGGATTAGAAATTTCACAAGTAAGTTTGTTTGGGGCATTACAGTTGCTGCAACTACAATTTTGGAATTTTCGATTTTTGGGCTGTTTTGGGGCCTTTTGCCCAGGGGTACTCAGTGGTGGGTGCACTGAGTCTTTCTGTGGGGTGTTTTGAATTTAAACATCATGGAGGGGCTGGATGGCTTGGGATTGTGCTGATTTTTCTGTGATATTCGTTTTTTTGGCCTGTTGTCGCCTTTTCACCAGGGGTAGTGAGTGTTGCATGGGCCTAGTCTTTCTGTGGGTTTTCTTGAATTTAAACATCACGGAGAGGCTGGATGGCTTGGGATTGTGCTGATTTTTCTGTGATTTTCATTTTTTTGGCCTGTTGTGGCCTTTTCACCAGGGGTAGTGAGTGGTGCATGGGCCTAGTCTCTCTGTGGGTTGTCTTGAATTTAAACATCATGGAGGGGCTGGATGGCTTGGGATTGTGCTGATTTTTCTGTGATTTTCGTTTTTTTGGCCTGTTGTGGACAGGCCATGTGGTTGGGGCCCATTTTGAGTGCTGCTACAGGCCCTGGCCATGTGCTGTGAGGGAGGGGGCCATTTTGAATGCAGGCAGTGTTCTCAGGCCTGCACCCATTTTGCCTAGCTTTCATCCATTATGCCCAGGGGTAGTGAGTGGTGCATGGGCCTAGTCTTTCTGTGGGTTGTCTTGAATTTAAACATCATGGAGGGGCTGGATGGCTTGGGATTGTGCTGATTTTTCTGTGATTTTCGTTTTTTTGGCCTGTTGTGGAAAGGCCATGTGGTTGGGGGCCATTTTGAGTGCTGCTACAGGCCCTGGCCATGTGCTGTGAGGGAGTCGGCCATTTTGAATGCAGGCAGTGTTCTCTGGCCTGCACCCATTTTGCCTAGCTTTCATCCATTATGCCCAGGGGTAGTGAGTGGTGCATGGGCCTAGTCTTTCTGTGGGTTGTCTTGAATTTAAACATCATGGAGGGGCTGGATGGCTTGGGATTGTGCTGATTTTTCTGTGATTTTCGTTTTTTTGGCCTGTTGTTGTGGACAGACCATGTGGTTGGGGGCCATTTTGAGTGCTGCTACAGGCCCTGGCCATGTGCTGTGAGGGAGGGGGCCATTTTGAATGCAGGCAGTGTTCTCAGGCCTGCACCCATTTTGCCTAGCTTTCATCCATTATGCCCAGGGGTAGTGAGTGGTGCATGGGCCTAGTCTTTCTGTGGGTTGTCTTGAATTTAAACATCATGGAGGGGCTGGATGGCTTGGGATTGTGCTGATTTTTCTGTGATTTTCGTTTTTTTGGCCTGTTGTGGACAGACCATGTGGTTGGGGGCCTGTGGAACGGACCCTTCCCCTACCTCTATTGGGCGATGGCTCAGTACCGATTCGCTGGGCTCCGATGATGGTCCCACCGCGTCCCTGGCAACCCGGCATACTCCCCTTTCTCTTTCCATGCAGGAATCGAGTACGAGCGACGGCAACCCGGAAGTACCTGTCGCTAACCCCGGAAGTCCCGCCTACGATCCCGGACCGGAACACGGAAAAGGACGCCGCAGAGAAGGAGCAGGGTTCTTGACGGCGGACTCGTGGCAGGAGACAGCATACCAAGAACTGGAGGCGGTGGACGGAGATAGCGGAGACCAAGGAGAAGCGAAGACCGGAGGCGAGGAGGAAGAGATCTGGAGCGAGGACTGGTGGAGTCCCCAGGAGGTGGCTGGAGAGCGGCCGCAACTCGGAGAAGAGTTGCGGCGGGGCATGTGAGTACCCTGTCTCCTGAACTGCAGGTCGACTTGTATCATAGTGTATATAAGCCATCCCCTCACTGCATAGCACTCCTAGGAGCACTGTATATACGCGCACTTCCCGAGCCACTGTACATAGAGAATTCCGCCACCGGCCCCCTCACTACTTTCACCCTTTTCCTCTCCTGCTTGTATTCCCTTCCGTCTTCGACCCTTCCGACCCCTCCTCACTCTCTCCTCTATCCCATCACAAACCGGGTGTTGGTGTCATCCGTCAGTACTCAACGTCGAGGACTAAACTGCCCTGTTTTGTCTCTCTTTAACTCCGAGGGCCACCGGATCCCCAAGTCGGAAAGAAGAAGACGTACCACGCCAGCTCATCGCGGATCACTTCTCCCTGACGACTGCCTCCAGGACCTTCCCTCTCCAATCCTTTGTTTCCTCTACCTCTACAAACTCTATATCTGTCTGTGTTAATAAAAACAGCTAAAGACATAGCTCACTACATACGGCCTCCACGCCTGTTATTCCGGTCCGCCCATACCCAAAGCCCACAGGTGGTGTCAGAAGTGGGATACACCGGAAGCATGGAGGCTGCGGTAAAAAAGCTGGCCGAATCCCAGGAGCAGATGGGAAAGCTCATGGAACAATTCCTAAAAACTGCCGAAGAGGATCGTGGGCAATTACACGATGTCCTGAAGGGTCAAGGCACGGCCCAAGATCAAGCCCTAGGAAAACTAACTGACGTGTTGGGACAACAGAGGCCCGTTACCTCCCTTCCGTCGGTAGTACTACAAAAGTATGTTCCAGGCGAAGACCCGGACTTTTTCTTTACAAACTTTGAACGCTTGGCCCACGCTGCTGCTTGGCCAGCTGACCGCTGGGGTCACTATCTGGGCCCTTTGCTTACTGGAGAGTTACAGGCGGCCTACCAGCAGGCCAACGTCCAGGGGCAGACCCCGTATGCTGATATAAAGACATGCATTTTGGAGCGGCTAGGAATCGACGAGGAAACTTATAGGATACGCCTCAGACAAGTGAAGGAAGGGCCACAAGAAAACCCCAGGGCTCTTTCCTTCCGTATCCAGGATTTGGCTAATCGTTGGCTGAAACCGTCACCTCCTCCAAAGACGATATTTTGGCTAAAATATATTTGGAGCAATTTTTGGCTTCCTTGCATCCCTCCACGCAGAAGTGGGTACGCCAGCACGCCCGCCTAACGTTAGAAACGGCCGTGGAAATCGCCAGCGCTTTCAATCGTGCCCAGGAGACTCAGAGGATAAAGGATGAGCACCCAACCCGAGGTCATCACCCCAATCACATCCGAGCCCAAAGACCTCCACTGCCTAGAAAACCAGAACCAACTCCCCTTTTTCCTTACCCCGTCCTACCACGACCACCGAACCCCGGACCCCAGTGCTACCATTGTGGGGGTTATGGTCACATCGCCAGAGTCTGCCCCCAGAGAGAAGAACCCATGGAGGTGGGGCTGGTTAGAAATCTGGTATGTGACACCCCGGAGATGGAACCCCCTCGGTTTCACTGTCCGGTGAGGATTGACGGTCAACCATTAAGCGCTCTGGCTGATTCCGGTTGCCGGCAAAGCGTATTGCGCCCTCAGGAACTGCCCACTCGCATAGGACCAGTGACCGGTACAGTTGCCATCCAGTGCGTACACGGCGACACCAAGACCTATCCCACTGCCAGGGTGCGGGTACAACATCATGCAGACCAAGGAAGCCTTCTGAACGTAGGCTTGGTACCCAATTTACCGGAACAAATAATACTGGGCAGTGACTATAGCGGACTTCCTCACCTCCTCCAGAAAACAACCGATTCACTTGAGAAATGGTGGGCAGAAGCACCATTTCCCCAAACCAGTAATAATACGAACATACCGGATAAACCATACAAAACCAAGAGCCAAAAGAAGAAGGAGAGGAGAAATCACGCTACCGCATATCCCGTTCAAGTGAACGACCATCCTTGGGAAACAGACAGGGAGTTCCGGGCGGCTCAGCAGGAAGATCCAATGCTACAGAACGCCTGGAACCGGGCTCTGGATAATGAAGACCCTCTTCAAGTAGGTCCCTACTTCTATAAACGGAATGGACTATTATACAGGAAGGGCAGCCCTCAGCAAGCCTCACAGTTGTTAATCCCTGGCCCCTTTCAGGAGAAAGTGTTGTTCCTAGCCCACAGCCACCTATTAGGGGGACATTTTGGTGATGTAAAAACGGGACAATCCATCCTCGACCGGTTCTATTGGCCGGGGGTCTATCAGCAGATAAAACGATACTGTCAAGAATGTCCCGTCTGCCAGAAAAACAGCCGATATCGCCCTCCCCGAGTACCCCTCCAACCTATGCCCCTCATAGACGTTCCCTTTAGTCGGGTTGGCATGGATCTTATAGGTCCTCTGCTTCCTTCCAGAAGTGGGTGTCGATATGCCCTGGTTTTGGTAGATTATGCCACTCGTTTTCCAGAAGCAGTGGCCTTAAGACAGCCTACCACCCAGAACATTGCAAAAGCACTTATTTCAATATTTTCACGAGTAGGTTTCCCCCGAGAGATCCTAACGGATCAAGGGACTCCCTTTGTCTCCTCCCTTATGAAACAGGTATGTTCACAGCTAGGTGTAAAACAGATAAGGACCTCGGCTTATCACCCCCAGACCGATGGCCTAGTCGAACGCTATAATGCCACCCTAAAGACTACGCTAAAGAAACTATTGGCCCTCGAAAGCAAAAGATGGGAAGAGATGTTACCCCTAGCCTTGTTTGCAATCCGATGCAAGGTCCAAAGTAGCACCGGTTTCTCCCCCTACGAACTGTTATATGGGAGGGCTCCCCGAACCCTGTTGGACATGGCAAAAGAAGCCTGGGAGGCCGAACCTGATCGCACCAAACCCCTCCCAGAATATGTTGCTAACCTAAAAACTCACTTGGGACAAATACGTGAAATTGTGCGTCAGAATCTGTTGACGGCACAGGCCTCTCAAAAACGTCAATATGACAAGGGAACTAGGTCCCGTTCATTCAACCCAGGTGATCTGGTGCTTCTCCTTCTGCCATCCTCAGACCATAAACTTCTGGGTCAGTGGCAGGGCCCTTTTGAAGTCCTACGTCAGGTAACCCCTGTGACCTATGAAATAGAGTTGGATCCTCAACGAGGGGTCACCCAGATTTACCATATAAATCTCCTAAAACGGTGGGAAGGACCCCGTCCTGTTCTGTCCAGTCTTGCTAACCCAACAGTCCTCCCTTATGAGGTCTGTATTGATCCCGACTTGCGGGAACCCCAAAGAGAAGACCTACGTACTGCCTTGACCTCCCTTCAGCAGGTGTTTTCCTCCTTACCCGGCCATACCTCGGTTATAGAACACTGTATTCGGACTGAACCTGGGAAAACCGTGGGACAACGGCCCTATCGAGTTCCAGAGGCTCGAAGGACGGTAATCAAGGAGGAGACCGACATGATGCTAAAAATGGGCATCATTGAACCGTCCATCAGTCACTGGAATTCCCCTATTGTTTTGGTACCGAAGCCGGATGGCTCGGTACGATTCTGCATAGACTTCCGGGAGGTCAACAAAATCTCCTGTTTTGATACGTACCCGTTACCCAGGGTAGATGAAATGGTAGAACGCATAGGCAAAGCTAAGTTCATCAGTACCCTTGACCTCTGTAAAGGCTATTGGCAAATCCCACTCCGCGCAGAGGACAAAAAGAAAACAGCCTTTTCAACCCCGGATGGCCTGTTTCAATTCAAGGTGATGCCCTTTGGCCTTCACGGTGCCCCCGCCACCTTTCAGAGGGCCATGAATCAGGTCCTCCAACCTCATTCCCAATACACCGGAGCATACCTGGATGATATTATCATCTATAGCGACACTTGGACCCAACACCTACATCACTTACAAGAAGTCATTTCCTCGCTGGGAAGCTATGGCTTTACCATCAATCCCTCCAAGACCACACTGGCCGCCCAAACCGTAAAATATCTGGGGTTCCTCCTGGGCGAGGGTGTCATCAGACCTCAAAACAAAAAAATAGATGCCATACAGTCTATCCCCTTCCCACAAACACGGAAAGACTGAAGGGCTTTCCTGAGCCTCCTGGGGTACTACAGGAGGTTCATTCCCCGCTTCTCCCAAACAGCTGCTCCCTTAACAGATCTCCTCAAAAAGTCCACAAAAGCAGAGGAGGCCCTCTGCCATCCAACCCCGGAGTTGCTTCATGCCTTCAGCCAACTGAAGCAGTCTCTGGTTTCCGAACCCGTTCTCGTTAGTCCCGACTACACCAAGGCGTTTATCCTTCAAACGGATGCTTCGGACCAAGGTATAGGGGCCGTGCTGTCCCAGAAAGACAGGGACGGTAATGAGAGACCAATCCTCTACCTAAGTCGGAAACTCTTTCCCCGGGAACGGAATTATGCAGTAATCGAAAAGGAGGCCTTGGCTATCAAATGGGCCGTAGAAAGCCTTCGTTATTACCTGGATGGTCGCGAATTCACCTTATATACAGACCATGCGCCATTAGAATGGATGGCAAGAAACAAAGGACACAATGACCGTGTTCTACGATGGTTCCTTACTCTTCAGCCCTACATATTTAAAACACTACACCGGAAAGGGGTGGAGCAGGGAAATGCCGACTACTTGTCTCGTTACCCACCCCCAACAAACTCTAGTAGAAAGATGGCTAGGGGAAAGGGATGTGGAACGGACCCTTCCCCTACCTCTATTGGGCGATGGCTCAGTACCGATTCGCTGGGCTCCGATGATGGTCCCACCGCGTCCCTGGCAACCCGGCATACTCCCCTTTCTCTTTCCATGCAGGAATCGAGTACGAGCGACGGCAACCCGGAAGTACCTGTCGCTAACCCCGGAAGTCCCGCCTACGATCCCGGACCGGAACACGGAAAAGGACGCCGCAGAGAAGGAGCAGGGTTCTTGACGGCGGACTCGTGGCAGGAGACAGCATACCAAGAACTGGAGGCGGTGGACAGAGATAGCGGAGACCAAGGAGAAGCGAAGACCGGAGGCGAGGAGGAAGAGATCTGGAGCGAGGACTGGTGGAGTCCCCAGGAGGTGGCTGGAGAGCGGCCGCAACTCGGAGAAGAGTTGCGGCGGGGCATGTGAGTACCCTGTCTCCTGAACTGCAGGTCGACTTGTATCATAGTGTATATAAGCCATCCCCTCACTGCATAGCACTCCTAGGAGCACTGTATATACGCGCACTTCCCGAGCCACTGTACATAGAGAATTCCGCCACCGGCCCCCTCACTACTTTCACCCTTTTCCTCTCCCGCTTGTATTCCCTTCCGTCTTCGACCCTTCCGACCCCTCCTCACTCTCTCCTCTATCCCATCACAAACCGGGTGTTGGTGTCATCCGTCAGTACTCAACGTCGAGGACTAAACTGCCCTGTTTTGTCTCTCTTTAACTCCGAGGGCCACCGGATCCCCAAGTCGGAAAGAAGAAGACGTACCACGCCAGCTCATCGCGGATCACTTCTCCCTGACGACTGCCTTCCAGGACCTTCCCTCTCCAATCCTTTGTTTCCTCTACCTCTACAAACTCTATATCTGTCTGTGTTAATAAAAACAGCTAAAGACATAGCTCACTACATACGGCCTCCACACCTGTTATTCCGGTCCGCCCATACCCAAAGCCCACAGGGCCATTTTGAGTGCTGCTACAGGCCCTGGCCATGTGCTGTGAGGGAGGGGGCCATTTTGAATGCAGGCAGTGTTCTCAGGCCTGCACCCATTTTACCTAGCTTTCATCCATTATGCCCAGGGGTAGTGAGTGGTGCATGGGCCTAGTCTTTCTGTGGGTTGTCTTCTTGAATTTAAACATCATGGAGGGGCTGGATGGCTTGGGATTGTGCTGATTTTTTAGTGATTTTCGTGTTTTTGGCCTGTTGTGGACAGGCCATATGTTGGGGGCCATTTTGGGTGCTGCTACAGGCCCTGGCCATGTGCTGTGAGGGAGGGGGCCATTTCGAATGCAGGCAGTGCTCTCAGGCCTGCACCCATTTTGCCTAGCTTTCATCCATTATGCCCAGGGGTAGTGAGTGGTGCATGGGCCTAGTCTTTCTGTGGGTTGTCTTGAATTTAAACATCATGGAGGGGCTGGATGGCTTGGGATTGTGCTGATTTTTCTGTGATTTTCGTTTTTTTAGCCTGTTGTGGCAGACCATGTGGTTGGGGGCCATTTTGAGTGCTGCTACAGGCCCTGGCCATGTGCTGTGAGGGAGGGGGCCATTTTGAATGCAGGCAGTGTTCTCAGGCCTGCACCCATTTTGCCTAGCTTTCATCCATTATGCCCAAGGGTAGTGAGTGGTGCATGGGCCTAGTCTTTCTGTGGGTTGTCTTCTTGAATTTAAACATCATGGAGGGGCTGGATGGCATGGGATTGTGCTGATTTTTCTGTGATTTTCGTTTTTTTGGCCTGTCGTGGACTACCATGTGGTTGGGGGCCATTTTGATGGCTGCTACAGGCCCTGGCCATGTGCTGTGAGGGAGGGGGCCATTTTGAATGCAGGCAGTGTTCTCAGGCCTGCACCCATTTTGCCTAGCTTTCATCCATTATGCCCAGGGGTAGTGAGTGGTGCATGGGCCTAGTCTTTCTGTGGGTTGTCTTGAATTTAAACATCATGGAGGGGCTGGATGGCTTGGGATTGTGCTGATTTTTCTGTGATTTTCATTTTTTTGGCCTGTTGTTGTGACCTTTTCACCAGGGGTAGTGACTAGTGAGTGTTGCATGGGCCTAGTCTTTCAGTGGGGTGTCTTGAATTTAAGCATCATGGAGGGCATGGGATTGTGCTGATTTTTCTGTTTTTTTTCGATTTTTTTGGGGTGTATAACTGAACTGATGTTCCTCTGTCTTCCATTGCTTTTAGGTGCACAAGACTCAAGAGAACCACCAGTGCCAGGAAGAAGTCCTGCAGCGGTGTGTGTGTGCAGCATAACGTCACGCGACGTCACGTCTGGCCTCAGACAACTCTGCAACTCGTGCAACTGCGGCCTGCTGTTCTGACCTGCTCTGAAGAAGATGGCCCCAAAAAAAGTTCTCCGTAGCTCCTCTAGCAAGAAAGTTGCTAGTAAGGAGCAGAAGAAGCAAGTTACCAAGGAGGCTGGTGTGCCGTCCGCCGCGTTTTTTGGGAGTAAAAAAAAAGTATGCCTGCAGCAGCAGCAGGATCTGCTGGGGACCAAGCTGGGAGCAGCACCCCCGCTCCATTGGGCTAAGTGCCTCCACCACCACACCAACTTAAGTCAAAGCCCTTGAGTGCTTCAGAGGCAGTCAGTGTACTTCTTCAATCACCATCGACCAGTGATGTTGGCTCATCGCAAGAAAGTAGCTGCAATGTCCCTGAATCAACACAGGTTGTTGTAACTCATCTGACCAGTGTTGAACAACCACAGCCGCAACAACAACAACATGTGCAAGTACAAGCCCAAGTACATGTGGAAGGAGAGGCAGCGCAAGGAGATGCGCAAGCAGAGGTGCATGGAGGGTCACAAGTGCCCACAATAGTTGTTCCTCCCAAAGTAGGGGCACATCAGGAAATTGACAATCAAACCGAGGTATCATTTGAGGAAGCCACTCCTCCTGATGATCATTCATTGTCTTCCACATCCCTAGCAAGGAAAAGATCAAGGGGGGTGTCTACATCTTCTTCAAGCCTACCTCCTTCTGATGATCTGGATGAAGATTGGGAACCATCACGGCAGTCTGAGAGTGAGGCACACCATGATCTGACAAAGATACCTAAGCGTAAAAGGAAGGTCGTCGAAAAACTCATAGCTATGGAGTGTGATGAGGCTCAACAAGAAGTGACGGATACTGCTGCTGATGAAGCCTCTCACGACGACGAGCCAGTCATCATAAAGGTCACTGCAGCCCCAGCGGGCATGCAGCAAAGAGACATTTTGACCCTATCCCGAGAAGCTGCTGAGCGTGATGATGATGTCGACGAGGAGGCAATGGAAGAAACACCACAATCATTGGAGTTAACTAGTACACCAACACCTACCGCTTCCATATTTCTTAGTCGCCAGAAGGGACCTCCATCCACCTCGACCTCAATTAGTGGTGGTGAAAGTGCAAAACGTACTGAAGTTCGGCAATCCACATCCTCCACTTCATCTGGCATTAGCAGCAGGACCACCACCACCAGTATCGCCGCCTCCTCCGGCCCCCAAAGACATTTCAAGTCTGCAGTTTGGGACTTCTTTAGTGTTTGCCCAAAAAAGGAAAACTTAGCCATTTGTAGCATTTGTAAGCTTCGAGTTAGTCGTGGTAAGTTTGGTTCCAACTATGGTACCGGAGGCCAGAGAGGTCATCTTGAAAGAAAGCACGCTGTCAAATGGTTTGCGCACCTACAGGCGATCAAGGAAGCCCGAATTGCACGTAATGCTGTTTCATCTGATGATGACGAGGAGGAAGAAGACGTGTCAAACACTTCACTTACACCCAGTACCCCTGTCAGCAGCACACCCCATGTGAGCCACACTAAGAGTGTGGGAGAGAGTGATACACCAATGCGAAAAAGTTCATCAGCGAGCGTAACTGGGTCGAAGATATCATCATCATCATCCCGTAAATCCTTGGTCCAGGGCAACATTAAAAAGATGTTGTTTACAGAAGCGCAATATGAACGCAACCACCCACTGACGCGTCGGTATAATACTAAGCTGGCTAAAATGCTAGCTCTGGACCTTCTCCATTTTTCTTTTGTAGAAGGGGTTGGTTTTCTAGAATTAGTGGCAGCGCTCTGCCCTAAATGGAAGGTTCCTAGCCAGTTCTATTTTGCCTGAGTTGCGGTTCCAGCACTACATGAAGATGTTCTGCAGGTGATTGGGGCAGCTTTGCAGAAGAGTGCTGTTCACACTATACATCTGACAACAGACATGTGGACCAGTGGCGCAGGCGCTGATTACATGTGCATCACTGCACACTGGGTCTCTTTTTCAGGGGTTAAAGCAAAGCTAAACGCAGGTGTTGACCCGGACCAAGTTTTTAAAGCTGCTCGGAAACATGCAACACTAGCCATGTTTGGTTTGGAGAAACGTCACACAGCAGAAAACATTTTGAATGTGTTTAACACAAAGGTCCTTGACTGGCTGTCCCCAAAAAAATGCCAGGTTGGTTATGTTTCCACGGATAATGGCGCCAATGTAGTTAAGGCCATGGAGCTGGGTGACTATTTCAGAGTGCAGTGTTTAGCGCACTGTATAAACCTGGTTGTCAAAAAATTCTTGAGTGATAAAGACAGTGCAGCGTACAGGGTAGTGGACACCTGCCGAAAAATGTGCAAACATTTCAGCCATTCTTTTAAGGCCCGGAAGCATCTGAGGAGCCTGCTATATGAACGTCAAATGCCAGTGAAAGCACTCATCCAGGAGGTGGCAACACGTTGGAACTCAACCTTCTACATGCTTGAGCGTCTGTATGAGCAGTATACGGTACTCGATCACTATTTCTTAACACAGGGTACAGCTCAGAAGGAGGACCTGAGGATGGGTGCGGCGCAATGGGACATAGTTAAAAGCCTGACACGCATGCTTCGTCCTTTTGAGTTCTTCACGCGTGCAGTCAGCAAGGAGGACTGTAATTTGGGAAAAGCTATCCCATTGTTGTACATGCTGGAGCACCAACTGAAGGAGGTGTGTTCTGTGTTTCAAAAAGATGAAAAAAACAAAGACCCTTTTGTTTTGGAGAAGAAATTATTAGAGCGCCTACAAGGTGATGAACGTCTTAAAATGATCCACTCAAACCAGCATTACATTTGTGCTACTATTCTGGATCCACGCTACAAAAAGGCGCTGGAAGGCCAAGCATTCTTTCCTTTTGCTGATGAAGATGTTACAAAGTACAAACAGTGGCTAGCCTCCTCAGCCAAGAGGTTTGAAAGAGAACGGCAGGAAATTGAAGGAAAAGGCAGTACATCAGCATCAGCAGGCCATCCCCAGTCACAACAATCCACTTCTGCACCTGTGGCTGCGGCACAAGTGACCTCTCAGCCGTTAAAGAGACCGGCAACCGGATCATCTGCACCACCAGACACAACAGTAACATTGGAGGCTGAAGAGGATTGGCTAGCTCGGCTTGGGTTTGGTTCTCAAAAGGTCACAGCAACAGCTAAGCAAAGTGGAGGAACCTTGGAGGAGCACCTTGAGTCGATGGTGAAGGACTATCTGAATGACTCAACAGAGGTCTATGTTAATGCTGACCCATTGGCGTATTGGCATGGGAAAAAAGAATTGTGGCCACAACTCTCCAACCTGGCTTTAAACTACTTGTCTTGCCCACTCGCAAGTGTGTCTTCTGAACGTGGTTTCAGTGCTGCTGGTGGCATTGTAACTTCCAAACGGAGCCGCCTCTCGCCCAAAAATGTGGAGAGGTTAACAATGATCAAGATGAATCAGCACCTCATACCACCAGATTACAGAGTACGAGAAAGCACGCCGGATGAAGACGAGGTGGACAGCAACATAGATGAGGGAATTTCTTCTCTGTCAGGTGACACTGAGCTCACCCTGCCTGAATTCGCAGAGTATGATGATGAAGCCTTATTCTTATTCGTGGACCGTGACACCGAGCCCTGAAAATGAGACAATGAATCAATAACTTTCTTTTTCGTCCTTATTCACTTTTATTCCTGTGTGTCTGTCTTTCTTTGTTGTGCACAGTTAATATAATTCAAACTTTAATCACCTAATCACAAAAACAAGCTTATCAGCAGAACTGTCTTCACTTGTTTGCTTATTGATTTGAAGGTGCCGCAGTCTGCATTCCTCAGGTTCACAAGTTCAGAAGAACATGCTCCTCTATCCTCCTCCTCCAGACTCCTATTTCCATCAAAGCAGAGGGCTGGTTTACGCCCAATGAAGAAAGACTCAGCACTTGTGGGGGTGTTGTTCTACCTCTTTGCGGGTGAGTTGACAGCTCTGGGGCCATTGCTGGGAAGCTCTAATACCGGATAAAAGTGGTTTGGAGCAAATCCGAGGCGGAAATCTTTGGGTGTTTTTGCTGACTTGCTTGCCTTTGAGGTGCTCTTTGGGGGGGTTCCGGCTGTTTGTGGGGGAGTTTCGGGGTCTGGGAGCACTGCTGGGACACTCTAATCTTGATTGCATTTGCTTTGCAGGAAATCCGTGGTGGTAAACCGGAGTTATGGCCTAGCTACACAGCGCGTTTGGACCGAAGGCCGAGAAATATTGTAAGTATGAGATTTTGCTTTTGGCCTGTTTGGGGGTGTTATGCTTTTTGGCGGGTGGTAGGCGGGTCTTGGGGCATTCCTGGGAAGGTCTAATACCGGATAGAAGTGGTTGGGACCAAATCCACGCTGATTTTTTTTTTGCTATTTCTGACATTTTGCTCAATGTAGCGTTTTCGGGGGCCTGTTTGGGGGGCTTCCTGGTGTTTGTGGGTGGGTTTGGGGGTCTGGGAGCACTGCTGGGGCACGCTAATATTGATTGCATTTGCTTTTCATGAAATCCGTGGTGGTAAACCGGAGTTATGGCCTAGCTACACAGCGCGTTTGGACCGAAAGCCGAGAAATATAAGTATGAGATTTTGCTTTTGGCCTGTTTGGGGGTGTTATGCTTTTTGGCGGGTGGGTTGGCGGGTCTTGGGGCATTCCTGGGAAGGTCTAATACCGGATAGAAGTGGTTGGGACCAAATCCACGCTGATTTTTTTTGTTGCTATTTCTGACATTTTGCTCAATGTAGCGTTTTCGGGGGCCTGTTTGGGGGGCTTCCTGGTGTTTGTGGGTGGGTTTCGGAGTCTGGGAGCACTGCTGGCTATGGATACTTTACTTTGCAAGAGGTTTGAAGCAAATCCATGGTGGCAGAGGGGAGTTAGGGCCTAGCTGCATAGCGCGCGCGGAGTGATTTGGGAAATTGGCAAAAAAATGACTAAGTCCCCATTTTTGTACTTTTGCTCTTTGGCTGTTTGGGGGTCTTCTACTCGTTTTCTCCTGGGTTGACGGCTCTGGGGCCATTGCTAGGAAGCTCTAATACCGGATAAAAGTGGTTTGGACCAAATCCGAGGCGGAAATTTTTGTGTGTTTTTGCTGACTTGCTTGCCTTTGAGGTGCTCTTAGGGGGGGTTCCGGCTGTTTGTGGGTGAGTTTCGGGGTCTGGGAGCACTGCTGGGACACTCTAATCTTGATTGCATTTGCTTTTCAGGAAATCCGTAGTGGTAAACCGGAGTTATGGCCTAGCTACACAGTGCGTTTGGACTGAAGGCCGAGAAATATTGTAAGTATGAGATTTTGCTTTTGGCCTGTTTGGGGGTGTTATGCTTTTTGGCGGGTGGGTTGGCGGGTCTTGGGGCATTCCTGGGAAGGTCTAATACCGGGTAGAAGTGGTTGGGACAAAATCCACGCGGAAAAGCCTTTTGGCACTTTTTGTAACTTAGGGTTCGTTAGGGTTAGCCCTAGCAGCAGGATTGCATGTGTTTCGGGGTGTTCTAGATTTTTGCAACTGAGTTCTGGGGTCTTAGAGCACTCGTGAGAATGTGTAATTTTGGTTGCAAGTCATTTGAAGAAAATCCATGGTGGGAAAGGGGGGATTTGGCATAGTTAAAGAAAGCCTTTGCCAGTATTCTTAACTTAGGGTTCGTTAGGGTTAGCAGTATTTCTATTGCATGTGTTTGGGTGGGGGGGTTTTCGAGTCTTGGAGCGATGCTGGCTATGGATACTTTTGCTTGGTTGCTTGCAAGTGGTTTGAATACAATCCACGGTGGGTAAGGGGGTATTTGGGCCTACTTTTACTTTCAAAGTACGTTTTGTCACCAGTTTTCTGCTAGGCCTCGTTTTTTGAGATTTGATCGGGGGTCTTCTACATTTTTGTGACTGGCTTTAGTAAGGGTCTGGGTGAGAGCACTGCTGGGAAGATCTAATTTTGTTCTAAAACACAGTTTACAGTACACCTAGCTTGAGGGGAAAGATCCGCTACATTAATTTGCCCATACTTATTTATCCTTCAAATGGTGACTCAGACAGAGTACGCACTTTCAAAAATATTGTACTGTCTACTAGGAAAATCAAAGTGTGACTTTTTGCACTCCACAGCCTACATACCTTATATTTATTTATCAGTGGTGTTGTAATATTATATCACTTCCTGTTTTTCGTTGAATAATTACAGGCCGGGTTTCAGTCTGTGCAATGGGGAAAAAAGGATGGAGTCAGGCTTCACATTAGCGAGCCGCAATTCAGCATCCGCCAGGCAGGCAGTGGACAGGGTGTCTTCTGGTCACCAACATTGATGGACGAAGCGTCAGATGGAATGGAGGAGTGCCGCTAATAAGAGGAATTTTTTTCTGCATGCAACTTACTTACCAAAATTCAACAGGACAACTACAACAATATACAGATACAGTATCCATTGTTTTATTCTATGACTGTGACTGCATTTCTTGGATCTCTCTCTGCTTCTAAATTGATCCCTACAGCCATTCTATAGGTTTTACTTCGGCTATTTTTTAAACCTAATTTAATGTAAGAAGTGTTTCTCTGAGTGCAGAGATAGGCAAGTGAAAACGCTGCAGCCCTGTACTGTTGCATTCTAGTACTACTTACTTTTCAGTAACAATGCATGCAGTAATGCATGCACTTCCTTTATGTCACTTAAAAGATTTATGGTTAGCTTTGTACCCAAAGATTTCTTTATCTTCAATTATTGTTTGTCCATGCTGTGCTTTTTTTACAGGGTGTCTTCTGGTCACCAACATTGATGGACGAAGCGTCAGCTGCAATGGAGGAGTGCCGCTAATAAGAGGAATTTGTTTCTGCATGCAACTTACTTACCAATTTCAACAGGACAACTACAACAACATACAGATACAGTATCCATTGTTTTTTTCTATGACTGTGACTGCATTTCTTGGATCTCTCTCTGCTTCTAAATTGATCCCTTAACACATCACTTAGTCCACTCCACTATCACATCTGCACCACACATAGTCATTTGTAAGTGCTCCTACGTAATTCGCAAGTCGCAGCACGCCCCAGCCCGTAGAGGACTGGGATGGCCCCAATGATGAAGCATGTCACCAAGGGGCAACCCTGGTGAGTGAGGGGACACCTAGAAAAAGAGCAATTTCTCCTTTTCTATCTACTATACCTTCCAGACCAACCCCATTGAGTGTTGTGAATGGATTTATAGTGACCAGCAAGGCTCTCAGGTATCTGGCAACAGAGACCTTATGTTGAATATAGTTATCAATAATTCCACACACGCCCTGCACTGTCGCATTCTTTCTTCCACAGTTGTCAAAAGTACTACTTACTTTTCCCTGACATGCATGCAGTAGTGCATGCACTTTCAAAGATTGATGGATAGGTTTGTACCCAAAGATTTGTTTATGTTCAATTGTTTGTCCATGCTGTGCTATTTTTTCTTGTCTCCCAAAACCTTTCCCAAAAACCCCCGTACCCATCCATTTTTCAAACCCTAACCCTCTTCCCCCGGGCTGTGTGGTTTTGATTGATGTGTGACTAAATTACAGCAATAAATCCGCACACTTGCTGGGGAGGAGAAGGTGATAGCAACAGGCTGGTGAAGAAATCCGAGGATATATTCTTACTCTGCTTGACAAAGACCCATGGCTAATGTCAAAGAACTTCAACCAAATTAGTAGTTATACTTTACCATTTGTTAGGCTACAATGTGGCACTGTTCTAGTGTACTGTCACCTGCTATATTCTCTATTGTACCGTTGTATTGCTCAGGACAAACCAAATTTCATTTTCTTTTTTTTCGTAGGCATGCAACTGCCACTGTGTCACACCACTAGTACCACCGCTATGAGGAAATTTCATCCGTCCAGGATTGCCAACCTTAATCGCCATTTCCCGTGGAGCCAGCCCTGTGCCTAGCCCTACTTTGAAACACAAATTACAGGTAAGATAAGCGTTTGGTGGGAGGGAGTATAATGGAGTATTAGGAGAGACGAGAGACTGACGGTAGCACTACTAAAGTCCTAGGACTCTTGTTTGGGCATTTACACTTAAAGGAAGAAAATGGAACTAAACTTTCAGGAAAACAAAGTTACTGTTAAACCCCCACCCACCAGGCAAGCAGTAAAAACAGGTATGGTCAGATAAAGTTTCAAAAAGTATATTTTTATAGCCCTAACAAAATAATCTCCTGCAAGACCCTCCCTAACCCCAACGGTTGTCCTTTAAAAGTCCCAAACCCAACTCCTGATTCCCACCCCCCAAAAGTCTCTAAAAAAGGGGCAAGGGACACTATGGGTGGATGCTGTTGACTTTTTGGGCCAGGGCATCATACTCCTCGTGGAGCAAGGCATGCTCTAAGCGGAGCCCCTCCAACACGTTGGTAAAGTGGTGGAGCCCTGCTGAAGGCGGGACACCCTCAGGGTACTACGGCGCAGGCATGCCTTGCAGTTGCAATGGCTGTGAGAGGCAGCTGTTGTCCTTGCTGCTCGGCGTCGGCGTTTGGCTTTGGCAGCCCGGCTCGGTCTGGCTGGAGCACTGTGCTGGGTGGCAGCCCGTGGGGGCACGGAGGCCGATGCAGCCGACGTTGTTGTCGTGGTCGACTGCGCACTTTCGTCGTCCTCCAGGGCCACCAGCCGCCGATATTCAGCAACAGTGGCATCGATCCTCCTTTGCCGGGCCGCTCTAGCCAGCTCCTTCCTCCTTGTTGGTTTGGAAGGAGCATCTATATGAAGAAAGAAAGACATAGTCTGTAACCAATGCTCTTTAAGATTAACTCAATCATTCAGCAGAAATTTGTGTTACAGTACAACTAGCAACTTGCAAGCGCATTACATAACTATTGATGCCAGTATCTATCTAACCTCCCACTTCTTCATCCTTGCTCTAACATTAGTGGGAGTTTAAGGAACAAATTCTACGAGCACTATGGACTTCCACTGGAGTCGACTATGAAAGTACACCAGTCTTATTCTTCTTCTTGTCTCTTGTTTACGAAAATTGGTACGTTATCTTCTGCAAGCCGGCATAATGCCAGCGCAGTGAACTTGCACCCGAGAAAAAGAGACGCACGCCATGATGAGTGACCTAGACTTGCGTTACTGTACCGGTCCAGTACATGCAGGTGGTGAAGCTCTTACTTTTCTATTACGGGTGGCACTGAGAATACTCTGTTACAAGGGCTACTGCTTAATTAATTTAACTTTCACCCTACAGTGCAAATGAGTACTAGAAATGGAAAATGAAGAAGATAAATAATCTGATTATCTATCACTTCACATCGGATGTTTTTGCTTACATATGGGATGACTTTAGGTGCTTTGCTTTTTATTGAGTAACCAGTGATACATCCACACATGAATGACTGAGTACTACTAAACTTATTAAGAGAGGTAGGGAGTGGCCACCGTAATAACCGGATCTATGCTGTGCTTGCAATACAAACTCCTGCTACTATTGATGGTAGTATTTGGACAAAATTACAACTTCTTTTCCTTGGCTTTCCTACACTGGAACGGACGTGCGGGTGCAGTGTTACATGCTCTTCAAAGTTACACTTAGTTCATCCACTGACCGTCTACTCTCTCTAGATCATGGGTACTCACAAACTTTCTCTCGGGGGCTAAATTTACAGTGTAGTTTGTGGCCGAGGGCCGCACTGGTGGGAGCGGAGTCAGAGGGGGCGGGGCTAAAGCAAAACGAAAACTTGTGACCATGAGGTTGCACACAGGTCCCTGCAGCAGATGCCTTCATCCACTGAGCCACCAGACCCAACATTTACATACATCTCTCTCCCTCCTGCTCTCCCTCCTGCCCTCCCTCTCCATCTCTCTCTCCCTCCTGCCCTCCCTCTCCCTCCCCCTCTGTCATCTCACTGTGTGTGTGTCTGTCTGTGTCAGCCTTCAGCCCGGGCTGAGACAGCTTCCTCAACGCGCACACACAGACAGCCACACCAAAGTACTTAACAGGTCTTTAAAAGACCATTAACATATTATTGAGGCTTTGTTTGTTGTAGCGCCCCTGCATCTCCACCCTGACAATCACTGCACGCCCGGCCCCACAGAGCAGAGGCTTTGTTCTATTTCACCTCTTTGTGGCCCTGCATCTCCACTCTGCTCTGTGGGGGCCGGGGGAGCAGTGATTTTCAGAGTGGAGATGCAGGGGCGCTAACAGGTGAAATACAACAAAGCCTCTGCTCTGTGGGGGCCGGGGGAGCAGTGATTGTCTGCAAGGTCTGCGCACCGCCAAGGAAGGCTTGCCGGGCCGCCACCGGCCCGTACTATGAGTACCCCTGCTCTAGATACACATATGCTATCTAAGAGTCAGATAGTAGCATGATCCAGGTATATGGACACATACAGTTTCTGTGTCACCCACCCAGGCTGTTGTCCTTCCACCCATCATTGCTTCATCATTCACCCAGCCATGCATCTCATATTCTTTCCTTCCCAGCCACGTCTTCAATCTCAATAAGTAAGGAATATATAAGAGCTTACCTCTGCCCGCCACCACCACCGTCTCAACTCTCACAGCCGGCACTGGAGCCGCCGCCTCCTCCCCTGAAGAATTGCCCTCCGCCTCCGTGTCGAGCACCACCACCTCCACGCTGGCCCCGCCACCAGATGTTCCACCTACAAAGTACATTTAAGAATGTTAGAATAAACCACTCACTAGTATTTGGTCTAGGAATGAAGACATGTGAAAACAATGTAATTTGTGACTGTCTACTCTAAAGTAAAAAAAAATGTCCCTTTTTCCAGGGAAGGGTGTTGTCTTGCTGCACTTTTTGGCACAACTGATGAAGGCTGGCTTTTTAACACGCACCATGTTTCTCCACACAGACAGAAGATGGACTTCTAACAACAAGATCAAGTTGAAACCAGGTGAGAGTTCGGCTCGACCACAAGAAATGTCTTCAATTAATCGTCAGCACTAACCACTTTTCCATTCTCAGTTAAACGTTTAGTTTTATTATGACTTCATTTTAATAAATGTGTTTACTTTTAATAAAGCTTTTAAACTTAAATAGACTCTGTGTTTTTTGGTCCAGACTAGAGTGACTGAGCGAAAGGTTTTGCAATTTTTGCAAGCATGAGTCCGTGCCTCTGACACTTCTTGACTCTGACTCCGTACTCTTGAGCTACGTTGGATAATCATCATTGGGGATCAATCATCGATGAATTCAGGAGGTAAATGACTGTGCCACACTATGTAGTCAGTCAGTAAGGACATTGGGGGTTCAAAGTCTGTTATCACAGAGGTATGTGGAAACTCTAACAGCGCCTATTATAATTGATAAGCAATGCACTATTTATTGTCCATAGTTCTGTTTCTGCAGAAGAATTGTCCCCGCAACAGTAGTGGTATGAATTGTCCTCCTATCCAAACCAAAAGGTAGTATCTTATTCTTTCTTGGTGGTCATTCACATTTTATAGTTGGGAATTTTCAAAGCAGATAGAACACTTCAAAAGACATTATGGACAATCCCAGAGGACTGCACTAAGTTGATAGAGCTATTGCTGACTAGAATGGGAGTTTCGCCAACCGTGCAATCTTAGTTAGCTACACAGACAGACTAATAAGAACAATCTAGTAATACCACAGGGAGTCATAGTAGAGGCAGGATAAGAATTTAGATACAGTCTACAAGAAGATCAAAGACGATTTTGAAAAAATCAAATGAGGAGCGCTAGGAAAAATAGGTACTAGTCTAAAATGAAAACTTACTGGGGCCAGCAAAGGAGCCCTCGCCTGCCCGATCCTGGCCCTGTTCAACAGCATCCGCCGCCTGCTGCTCCTGTGTCCCCTCGCCCCTGGGGGGAGCTGACGTACAACATGAAAGAAAGAACAGAAAACATGGATGATTGTTGCTTGTCAATGTCAACCAAATCAAACATTTCAAAACAACAATAACAAAATATTTCCGCGAAATTATATTGATTAGGGTTAGTTTTCATTGATTTGCGGACCTGCGACTTCGAAAGTCACGTAACTCACTAAACAAAGCACTGAAAGGTTTACCTAGGACTGGCAGGCAGCAGTCCGCAGGCAAGACGCAAAGTGACAGACAAACTCCATTGTGATTTCAGTCAGATCAGTGACAACACTAACAGTTGCCTCGTACATAACCAGTCTTTTAAATAGTCAAACTTTCAATCCACCGCCACTATTTTTCTTATTGTCAGTGGTACAAAGGAAGGGGCAGATTTAAGCCCCTTGCGGCTCTTTTGCTGCGTTCTTGCGTGACTTTTGTGACGCAGCAGCTGAACAAAAGAAGCGCCATGGTGCGGCGTATAATATTATAACAACGTGACGCATTTGGGAGATGCATCCCGTTATAAAGCCCTGCGCCATCAGGGGGCGTTCCGGCGCAAGGAAGGGCATTCCTGCGCTGGAACACATCCTAAAAGTGGCTGAGGGAAATCTACAAAATTTCAATCAGTCACCTTTAGGACAATGATGCGTCACACAAACCCTGCACCTGCTTGAAGCAGACGTACGGCTTGACCCAGCATTGGGGAGATAGGGTACCCCATAGCATTGCTGGAGCTGCGCCATCGTTGCGACGCAACTCCAGCAGTAAAGCTTCGGTGACGTTTTGGGCCCATGGTGCGCCGCAGTGCAAATACGGCGCACCATGTTTGGTGGTGGTAGCGGGCCGCACAATTACTGGCGCATCCCTGCTACTTTGCAGGGATGCAACGGTAATTGCAATTCTGCCCCTTAGGGGCATACTTACTTACACGTTCTGGCGCATCTCCAGAGATGCGCCAGATCAAATGCGTCACGCAAAACTACCCTTGCGACACGGCAGATGCGCCTCATTTACAATGCGGCGCGCCCTGGCGCAAGGGTAGGCACTTGTGTGACGCATCTCGTCACGTAAGAGCGGCGCATCGCTGGAGTCACGTCGCCAACGCAATGCAACTCCAGTAATGCTCAGAGCCACCCAATACTTAACATGCTGTGTCAGTCCTTACGCCTGCTTCAAGCAGGCATAAGAAATTGAATTGACGTAGCAGCGTCGCAGAAGTGCCTGCGTTAAATCTTGTAGATTTCACGCAGGCACTTTTGCGAGGCGCACAGCCGCCGGACCGCCCACCCTGCGTACTAGGAACGCACCCATTGTGGCTCAGACACATGGCTTTATAACGTGACGCATCTCCCTAGATGCGTCACGCTGTAAATGACTCGCAGGGATGCACCACGTTTACGCCGCTGTTGCGTCACGCAAGGCAACGTAAACGTGGCGCAAGGGGCTTGTAAATGTAATCTGCCCCCTAGTGTCTAGCAATATGCAGTTCTGTAAAGTACACTCATACATAATAGTTACTCAGGCCAATGAGACCACAAAATAGAAAACAAATAAGCATAATAGCAACGCCACTGAGAAGGAGAGCAGTGCACCTGAAATGCACAGAAGATTTTGAAATATAATTTAACTACAATGTAATCGTCAGCAGCATTATTGGCTTGCTCCATGTAAAAAACAAATATTTGCAATACAACAACACAGAGCAGGAGAAAACATAGTAGTGAGTGATGAAATAGCTACTACTACTCACCAAGCCCGGGGATCTCCAAGCCGAGCTGGTCCAGCAGGTCGCGCTCCCGGTCCAGGAGGTCCGTCCAGCGGTGGGTGGCCTGGCTGTAGGTGCGCTGGACCCCGGAGAGTTGGGACATGGCCCAGCACACCTTCTGCCACCGCTTCCGGCGCTCCCGGATGTTGTAGCCGCCGGCCGCGATCCTGCCGCCTCCCGCGATGGTCCTGGGCAGGCGGCGCTGGACGAAGTAGACCAGCGCGCCCACTTCCTCCGGGCTGAAGATCTCCCGTCGCGTCACCTGCTCCCCCCTCAATCGCCCGCATGCTGTCCTGGCACGGGGTCCAGGACTCCTCCTCCCCGCCGCCGCTGCGGCCCTCAAGTGCCTGGGCAGCTTCACGGCGCCTGGCTTCACCATGGTCTGGGCAGGTAAGGTAGGAAGTAGAAAATTAAGAAAGAATAGGATAGGGAAGAAGAAAAGAAAAGAGTTTAAAAAAGTAGTTTAAAAGTAAACAAAAATAGCAGAAAAGACAAAAATATACAGCTAGGAAAAGAGAGGGATAGATAAGAAGCAAAATCGTTCACACAGGAAATGAATGAAAAACAAGATGGCCGCCCGTTCACGAGCGCGAAAGTAAGTTCGCACGCAATTTTCCTCGCGATCTCGTGCGAACTTGTACTCGCAATGCGCTTACTTCGCGAGATTATACATAGCGGGCACATAGCGGGCGGAAACGGAAATACGTCACGCAAACAAAATGGCCGCGCCCGTACTCGACCTTGGGGTAAATTCGCGTGTTGCGCTGCAAGCGACTCGCGAATACTGCAAAAAAACTCGCGAAATAACACGCCGCAAAAAAATATAAAGCTCATTCGCACGAATTGGCGGCTTCCGCGGTCGGTTTCGCACGACGCCGAGCCTCGCAAATAGCGCGAACTTACCGAAAAATGATTTTTGCAAAAGCAAAACAAATGAGCAGGTGCAAAAGGTCAATCTCATGATTTGTAACGATTCCCTGTTGTGCTTCCTGAGGGGGCCCTCCAGTATTTGGTTGCCTACTTGCAACTATTGTGTGACCCTGCTCTGACCTTAACTGTATGCCACAAAGGTCCTGATTTACAGCTAAGGGAGCAGACAAGCAGGTGCCAGGCTGGAACTTCAAATTCAGTGACACATTAATTAGCCCCTAATTCATTATTGTCAGTTGGGGCAGGGCAGGTGTTGTTAATAAACTAACCCCAAATGAATTCATGTCAGTTGAAGCAGGGCAGGTGTGCTTGCTTTTCCACCCCATCTTCTACAGTGATGATGAACCAGAGGGTGGCATTGATGTAACAGAGGGTGGCATGGGTCAAAGAGAGGGTGGCAGTGGTGAAACAGAGGGTGCTGGGAGGCTGTGATGATGAACCAGACGTAGAAACAACATAGTCACGACCGTTGCGAGCCGACAAGTAAGTTCGCAATTGCGTATCTAATTATAAACGCTAGTACAGTCTTTAAGTATGTCCCATGGACAAACTACTTTTTTGGACAAACTACTTTTTTTATTATAAAAAAACGTGCTTACATGTTACAAAGTTCTATACTCATAATGGAACAATATGTGTCGTTTAAGTGCAGAGTTCCCATTCCTGAATTGCAGATAAAGCTTCAACTTACTATCTCCCGTTAGATTAATTAGTTAGCGTTTCTACTGTGCATAGGACAGATGATCCTTCTAAATCCTTGTTTGCCTACCTTTCGCCAGTCCAAGTACATTCTTGGAGTCCCCCGTTCAATTGCAGCGTGCCCGCTCGAGTACGAGTGTATCTTTACGCCGCGTTGTTAAATCTTAACACTGTTTTTGATCATCATTGATTGGGTGGGAAAGCATGTGACCGAGTCCACATGGGTAATGAGTTCCCGGTCTGAATGGTGGCCATCTTGATGTGTAGTAAATACATCAGCTGAAAGTGTACAATCTGGCAGGATCAAGTCTATGACCTTTTATTTATGATAGTTCTAATTATATAGGTTTAGAGTTAATAATTAATTCGGTAATTTGTATTTAAATCGCAAATTTCATATTAAGATTGATCTTTATCCCTTATAAGAAACATGTAGATACGTGAATTATACTGAAGTATAGATTATTTTAAATTCTGAAAATCCTCGATTCGATATGATTTTTGTTTAGAAAAAGCCCCGCTACTTATCTGTTTGCTCTTCAGCCTCGTGAACAGTGTCCCACAGTGACCCATCATCTATAGTTAAAACGGCGGCCATTTTGAAGTACCTATTTATCGAATTGGTAGCCTGACAGGCTTATTCGGATAATTTTAAGTCTGGTATGTTGATACCATTATTTATCGGATTACAAAGTAAGTCGCTAATATTGAGTATACGATATATTAAACATTAAGTCTATTCGTGCTTGGGGATACCACTATTGTTGAAGATGGATATTGTGTCCTTAGTAATAACAGCTGACATACACAAAATATGTGTGAGTTTTGATTGTGCTTTCTGTCCTGCATTTTGTGAAAGATATACTGATTATACCTAGATTGAGGATAAAAAATGGCAAAACATGTACCTTCTTTAATGCTTCCAGTCCACAATGCATGTAGCACCCTATCACAGTCATTGAATGATATTATCTTATTTTGGTTTTTAAAATATGTTTTTGTATCTTGTTTTAGTTTTCATAATATGTTTTTGTATTAATACAACACCTACATATAATGTCACTTTAACTTTTGTTTTTTCAGTGAATTTCTCAATTTTGTACCATTAGCTAAGATTTTAATACCTTATCTAAATATAAGGTCACTTTACCTTTACTTTTTTATTGAATATATGAAATAAAATTAAATGAAAACAACAATAGGTTAAAGTGACCTTATAGGTAGGCAAAAATGTCAGTTAAAACATAACATAACACAACTAAAGTGTACTAAGGTAATCAGAATATGTGCTCCCACGATGCCTAGAGTTTTAATCAATTATACCATTTGAGATGTTATCAGTGATGCCATCAAGGATGTCTCTGAACAAGTCATGAGTGATACAATCCTGAAGGTCATAAGCAGAGCATGGTGGGGGCATATGTTTAAATTATCTCAGTGCAATATAATTGAGTTTTGATGGATTTGTGAGTTTAAAATGTTATGTTTTAACTGAACTTTTCTCCTAACCTTACCATCAAGGTAACCGTTGTTTCTTTAATGACTTTTGGAGATTTTCTTTAAATGTAAAGTAAGATATTATTTCCATACCTAACTGTAATGTCACTTTACTCTTTTTGTTTGTTTTGAGTGAAGTTTTAGGATTTTTTAACAGAATGTAAGATGTTATTACCACACCCAACCTCCCATGGGTGTTCATCCCATGCCGCCCAAACCTTTTAGTATTAAATCTGTTTATTCAGAGCGAAAAGTATACCGACCTGTGCTCGGGGGGGGAACCGGCCACATCTTTACAATGCTTAGGTGAAAACACAGCGGGCACAGTGAACAGTCAGGGTTATTAAACACAGCAAGCCGCCTACAACCCAGACAGGCCGGCCGCGTCATAAAGTAATGCAACGTGTCGGAAACTGAAATTATCTATGCTTTCAAATCCAGCCCCAAACAACCCCCAACAACCCTCAACCACCCCAAGCAACCCCCCCTGCCCCCATCCTACACCCCCTTCTTGTCCGCTGAGTAATCCTCCCCAAGCCCCAACCAGTCTAGCCGTCTGAGAGGGACGGTCCCTGTACCTTTCCACACTGGGCTTTACGTCTGCAGGTCTTCGTCTTAGGTTCAGGTAGTGGAGTGTCTGCGAGGTGCAACAGTCGCAGGTATCGAGGGCAGCTCAGCTCCCGGAATTCCCCGGTGAGCAAAGACAAGAATGGCCGCCAGATATCTGCGAACTCCTCGCTTCGTCCCGCCGCTGTCAGGGACAGCTTCTCCATCCCCAAAACTGTCCAAAGTCTGTGCAGCCAACCCAGGTGAATGGGGGGCTGGGGGTCTCTCCATCGCGCCACAATGTTCTGCACCGCGGCACCTAGAGCTATGGCAATCAACCTCCCTCTCATGGATTTCAAGGGATACATTAGTGCATTTGGCAGACCAAGCAGTACATAGGCAGGGAACCTAGGGAGTTGGGTTTCAAAGTGTGCATCCACGAGGTCTAGGATGGTGTCCCAGTAGTGCCGCAGCCTCTTACAACTCCAAAGTAGGTGTTCGAGTGTGCCCCGTTCCCCACATCCCCTCCAACATCGATCGCTGGCCTTGGGATCCCATCGATGGATACGCGCTGGAGTATGGTACCAATACATGGTCACTTTAGTCAGGGTTTCGGTGAGGCCGGTGTGGTAGGCCGAGTGCCTGGCTCTGTGATAGATACCCTCCCACTCCTTTCGCTTGAGTTGCCTCCCCAGGTCTTCCTCCCACCTGACTTTCCCCGGAGGGTAGGTGTATATGTGGGGGAGAAGCAAATGTTGGTAAAGGTCGGAGAGTAGTTTCTTCTAGGACGTGCGCGTGAGGAGCCATTTCTCATAGGGAGTGAGGAAGCGCTGCGCCCCAGGCCGAACGGAAGGTTGGAGGACCCAATGCCGGACCTGTAGATATGGGAGTCTGTCCGCCTCCTGGATCCCATAGTCCTCTTTTACTTTCTGAAAGGAGAGGATGCCTTCCAGATTGAACATGTGTCCAAGTTCTCTACAGGGAGTGGACCTCCATGCTTTAAAGAGCTGCGGGTCTAGGCCCGGGGTGAAGTCGGGGTTCCCGAATATGGGCGTCAGCGGAGAGGGAAATGAAGTGAGTTCTCCCCGGACAGCCACTTGATCCCAGACTTTCATCACCGTGCTCGTGATATAGGATGCTTAGAGGTTAGGGGGCCTGTGGCATCGCGGCAGGAAAGGTATACCCTGGAGAGATCGACCAGCGACCGCCTGGTCCTGGAAAAGCCAGTGTTTACTGGACTCCAGTTGGTACCATTCCACCAAGGTATGCAGCTGTGCCGCCTGAAAGTACAGGGTGAGATCTGGCATGCCCACGCCTCCATGCGCAGGGGGAAGAGTCGCTATCATCTGCTTAAAGCGGGGGCGGCGTCCGTTCCAAACATAGCGCGCCAAATCCGCTTGCGTCTTCTGGAGCCAGCCCGTCGGAGGACGCAGGGCCAGGGTCTGGAAGATGTATCGGGTTTGTGGCAGAAGGGGCATCTTGACCGCTGCGACACATCCAAGCCAGGAAAGCGTAAGGCGATTCCACTTCCGCAGCGTCTCACTAATTTGCGCGCTCAATTTGGTGTAATTGGCTTCCACCGTACCCCACACCGTCGGCGCCAGTAGCACCCCCAGATAGGGGACCGTGGAGCCGGACCACTGCAAGTCAAACTCAGCCTTGGCATCCGCTAGTACATCGGGGGGTAAGGACACATTCAGGGCCACTGATTTCCCCACGTTGATTTTAAAGCCCGAGGCCTGCGCAAAGGAGTGTAATTCAACTAGGAGTGCCCACAGAGACTGCATAGGGTCCATCAGGGAGAGCAAGACATCGTCAGCGTACAGGCTGATTTTGTGCGTGTCTCCCCCAAAGGGAATGCCCTTAATGCGTTGGTGATGTCTGATTCTCTGCACCAGCGGCTCCATGTAGAGCGCAAACAGGAGAGGGGAGAGTGGGCACCCCTGCCTGGTCCCCCTTCCTATTGGAAAGTGCGGGGAGGTGTGGCCGTGCGTTGACCCATACTGTCGCAATGGGTTGTCTGTAGCAATTAAATATCCTATTCCGGGTCGTCTCCCCTAGACCGAATCTCTGGAGCGCCTGGTCAAGATAGGGCCAGTGCACCCGGTCGAATGCCTTCTCGGCATCAATAGCAAGAAGCATACATCCCGGTCTCGTGCGCGAACCGGCCTCAATGAGGTCTGGTGTTGTCACTCATTTGTCGCTGGGGGATGAAGCCAGCCTGGTCGGGTTCGACAAGTTGTTGCATGTACTGCCTTATTTCTAATCCCTCACACACTCTCTTCAGCACTTGACCCACAAATTCACTCCCATTGTCACTCCAGATCATTCTCGGCAATCCATACCTAGGAAAAAACTCTTTGATAAGGGCTTTCGCTGTGGACAAGGCAGTGTTGTCCTTCAAAGGGTAAGCTTCCACCCATCTAGAAAAAGAGCAAACAACCACTAACACATACTTTAGGTTGTTGCACCTCTCCATGTGGATGAAATCTAGCTGCAAAGCCTCAAACGGATACGTTGGAGGAGCAAAATGACCAGCTGGACATGGAGTTCCCTTACCAGGATTGTACATCAAACACACCATACAGTTCTTAACCAGATTCTCTGCACATTTCGGAATTCCTGCATTCTGCCAAACCGGAGCCAACAACTTGCAAATCCCTTTCACGCTGATATGTGCCATTCCATGAGCCATTGTAACCAATTGGAAGCACATACGCATCAGGTAACAACCATCTCTGATGTTCTGACAAATCAATCCAACATCCATTCGAATCCAGTCTACCCTTACTCTCTCTCCATACATTCAACTCTTTCTCTGTAGCTTCAGCTTGCATGGATTTCACACTCTCAATCGTATCTTCACACATACTTCTATCTGGAGCCCATCTCGCCGGACCTGCAACATACATTCGGCACATCACATTTCTCGCAGTTTCTTTCGCGACCTCATCTGCAAACGCATTACCGCGACCAACATCATCCGTAACTTTCTTATGCGCATTGCATTTCACAATCGCTACTTGCAATGGCAAAGTAAGTGATTCAGGAAGTTCATTCACCAACTGTCCATGCTGTATCTTAGTTCCGTGTGAAGTCAGGAACCCACGCTCTCGCCACAAACGTCCAAAACTATGAGTCACACCAAACACATACTGGCTGTCAGTGTACACATTCACTCGTTTTCCTTTTGCCAACACACATGCTCTCGTTAATGCAATCAACTCTGCTGCTTGAGCTGAATTATGTGGGATACGTGCAGCTTCAACAATCGTATGCAAAGTCGTAACAGCATATGCCGCAGTCGTATCACCATTCAGAAGCTTGAAGCACGAACCATCAACACACAAAGTACCATCACACTCTGGAAGAGGAGTATCCCTAAGGTCTATCCTCCCTTTCGTTTCTTCCTCAGTTCTAAGGAAACAATCGTGCTGTTCTGTGTCATTATCTGTCTCAACTGACATTGGCAACAACGTGGCTGGATTCAACGTGTTGCATCTCTTAATATGCACATGACTCGCTAACAAAGTCAATTCGTAACCCGACAACCGAGCACTAGTTAAGTGCTGTGTCTTGGTGCGATTCAACAAGGTATCCACTGCATGTGGAACCATCACAATCAGTGTATTGTCCATAACCAAACCAGCAGACTGTCAAATCGAAACAGCCGCTGCTGCTGTAGCTCTCAAACAACTCGGCGATGCTCTAGCTACCGGATCCAAGGTCGACGAAAAATAAGCACATGGACGCTGCTTATCACCAAACTGTTGAGTCAGGACTGACAATGCACATCCCTCTCTCTCGTGGACATACAATGTGAAAGGCTTACTGTAGTCGGGAGTACCCAACACAGGAGCCGAACACAATGCATCACGTAATTCTGAAAAGCTCTTCTGACATTTGTTAGTCCAAGGAATAGGATTTGGAGTATCCTTAACAGTAAGAGCTATCAAAGGCTTCGCTAACAACGAGAAATTAGGGATCCACTGTCTACAGTACGACGTAATACCCAAAAACGCACGTACTTCTCTCTGTGTGGTAGGCACACTCATCTTCGCAATCGCTTGAATTCTTTCGGGGGTCAGTTTCCTTCCCTCCTTCGATAAGAGGTGACCTAAGTAGGTAACTTCTTGTCGACAATATTGCAACTTTGAAAGAGAAACCTTATGATGGAAATCAGACAAGTGACGTAACAACGACAAATTAGCCTCTCTACAAATCTATTCATTGTCAGCAGCAACTAACAAATCGTCAACGTACTGAATAGGAGCAGCACCATCAGGTAAAACCAACAAATCAAGTTTGCGTCTTCAAAGCTTGACTATAGATCAATGGACTTTCACAGTAGCCTTGAGGAGCGTGCTTAAAGCGGAAACTTCGTCCTCCTAAAGAGAAGCCAAAGCGCTGATTATTACGGGGTGGGTAAGCTTGTTGTAGAAGAACTTTAGTCTTCAATTCCTTAGTCTTCTTATCCGCTTTCTCTATCTCATCCTTATTCCTATTTTCATAGTACTGGGCAGTAGCTAAAATCTGCGCTGATGTAGAAACGGCCCAAGCACTCTCAGAATCCTTCAACCTATTGCACAATTCGGGAATCAAATTATGAATGAATTTATCGACGAACAATCTCTGACCACCTTCGGTAGCCATGTCCTGACCACTGTGGTCTACAAAAGTCTCTTCAAACCGCGTGAAAAAGTCGGACACAGTTTCATCTTTCTTCTGCTTGCATGCAGACAACTTGTCCCAATTAACATGCAATTCGGGCATTAAAGTCTTCATATAAGTAATAATCCTACCAGGAAGGTCAGTAATCAAATCCTCAGGCTTAGCACCGCCTACTTGTCGATTATCGGCATCTCTAAGATTAACCCATGTCTCACCTAATTCATGCGCATGATCCGTGTGACGAATCTTACCCCAAATAGGCTGTGGAACAACATTCCCAAACAACATGTCTATGTCGGCTAAATTCATGATACATGAACTCACAGTCTGAGTTAGCTCCTTATAGTACCCTGCTGGATTTTTGCGCGGATCAGGCAAAGACTGCTTAATAGCTAAAACTTCAGCACGTTTCCAAGGAACATGTACCCAGACACGCTGAAAGTGTGGAAGAATAGCTGGATTAGCAGCTGCATCACCAGGTCTCCAAACTGGGGGAACCTCACGCATCGGATATTGATGCACTTTTCTCCTAACTGATGAATCAGGCTCAAACAATCGGTCAGAAGGAGGTGCCTTTCGCAAACTCGGAACGTATTTGGTACAACACAGACGGAGTCTGTCCTACCTCATCTTCCCATTGTTCACAAGCGAAAGCACACATCATATCAAAGACGTACCGTTGCTTTGGTGCTTCCCATTGATGGAAAACATCCATAATACCCCCAAGATCATACTGCGATGGATACGTAATCCATTTACACGCCATGAGATCCAACACTGTCCGTTCATCAACATTAGGCAATTGACTACGCGATTGTCTACGCTCAACAACAGGAGACATACCCAATGAACCCATCAAAGGAGAAAAGAGACTAGCAACCGCATCAGTCATTCTCTGTCGAGCAGAAGGAGAAGGTGACAAAAGAGGAAGAGACAGAACAGAATGAGAGGAAGCCAAAATCGGAATAGGAGGAGTATACAGGACAGGCACAGGAGTAGCAGACGAAGGAGGTAGCAAAGTCGGCGGCCCTTGAGAAGGCTGCACCAAAGGAATAGTAGCCAACGGAAAAGGAGCTGGCTATTGAGGTATCGCAGGTGGCAAAGCAACCGGAGGTTGCACAACTACAACTGGTGGCGGTGGTGCCGTAGCATTCTGTGCATAAGGGGGTGGCGAACTCAATAGATGCGACATTAAAGGATCTTTCACAAGATCTTTCTTCTCTTCTTGCTCTTTAGATGGCAAAGCTGGGTAGCACTTATCTGCCGCTAATTTACGGATCCTAAGCATCTGTTCGCTGTCTTGTTCTTCTTCATTATCACTAAACTGTATAGCAGCTTGCACCATTGACATACCTCGGTCACGTTTATGTTTCTTCGCTAACTTAATTTCTTTCTGTTTGGCTTCCTTTCGCCATAGGCGGAAAGAGTCAAGCATTGCCGACCGGGCTTTCTTCTTGAACAGTTTAACTTCGAGATTGTCTAAAATCTCTGTTTCAAAGCTACCATAATGGGGCCACTGTAGGACACCGTCTTTTCTCGTGTATTTTACCCATATGTCATTATACGCGATGGGGCCCACTCCATGTTTTACGTAGAGCTCATAGGTCGGAGTTCCAATCTGAGGAACCGGACACGAATCCTCCAATCGGGAATCCGTAGTACAACCAAAACCAAATATTTTTCCAAGTCTGCTAAGACCAGGCATCTTCACTCACTAGTCTAGCTTCAAACTTCAAGGGAAATCTTAAAACGATAGTCTCGTGAAAACACGAGTCCCTCGGCTTTGGGGCCTGCAGGTACCAAATCAAAGCGATCCCGAAGGATACCCAAACAAAACTAAGGACTGGGAGACGCTCCACTCATACTTAACTGAAATGTCGATGGCGTCACCAGAAGACCCGTCTATTTTCTCGCTCTACAGATCGTCTAATGGCTCCAAGACAGGGCGACAGTCTGGGCAGCAGTCCTTCATAGCCGTCGGAAGGTGGGGAACCTTGCAGCAAAGACTTTCGGACCACGACGACATACAGGGGTCGATGAAGTGGCAGGCCTTCCTCTAGAATTTCCACACGAAGCTCCTCACGATCTTCGGGCTTATACCGGTACAGCTGAAGTCACCCTACGTTGGGCGCCAACTGGAGAACTGGGTTATAGAACCCTGCGGCGCCAGGGATAACGCCCGATGTCTTCGGATTCCCCTGCCTCGGCAAACAGATACACGGGACACTTCTTGATAATGTCAAAGAACAAAGTTTATTGGCTGCAACCAGGAACAGAGGTCTACGAAGCACAACAAAGGTGGTTCGCTAGAGACTGCACAATTTCAATGATCGGAGCATCGTCTTTTATGCCAAAAATCACATTCCTGGCTAGCATAAATTACATACAAACTGACCAATGAAACAGTAACATTTCAAAACATATCGCATGACGACAATCCCACTTTCCGTTGTCCAGCCCACCAGAAATGACCAAGCAAATTCCAATATTCCTGTTCGATCAGGCCAGACAAACCCATCATAAAGACCTCAACCCAAATCAGTGATTAGGCTATAAAGGAAGGAACAGAAACAGATGAGAAGCAAGATAGAAGGGTGTGTGCATGTACCATAAACTCAGCAATGTCCTGCTCTTTGATCTTTATCTGACCAACTGCTTAATAAGGAACTGGCTCAGCGAGGTCAGCCTCGGGGGAGGGAGTCAGTTCGGCCAGGTCACACAGAAGTCAGCTAAGGTGTACGTGTCCCAAAGACTTGTTCGGCCATAGTCATCGGTCTATGTGAGGGCAACCACACAAAATGGCTGCCGCACACAAAATGGAACCCGAGGGTTCAAACGAAATCCCTGAATACGTAGTGTTCTCATTGATCGGTTACGACAAAAACATTCGTACACACCGCACTCGTGATTTGCGGTCCGCTGATACCAAAATCGTCTATATCCGACGACCTTTATTGCACAGGTTCAGAATCTACGAACCACGGACCCATGAACTACGGAACCACAACTCCTTCAGCGTTTATTGTGATTCTAATGGTCTAGAAATTAATTCTAGCAGAACAAAATACATGGCAGTTAATCCACATACATCGTTCAAGAAGAACATAACTGTCCAAAAACAGAAGCTAGAATACCTGTCGAATTTTAATTACCTAGGTATTACACTCAACACTAAAGTGACCTGGTACCCACATCTGCAAAAAAGCAAGACCACTGTCCTTCAAAATTCCTTACCAATACTAAAAAAACATGCAAAATAGTATTACTAAGGTAGTGTCCCCTGCACCTAAAGTGTATAAATACAGAGCACAATCAGCATCCCTTTATGGTGCAGAACTTTGGGGGCCTACCTGTAGGAATACTTTTGAGGGGAAAGAAAATACGTTTTTAGGCAGTTTCTACACCTTCCTGTGTGCACACCTGTTATCCCTATTGTTATGGATTTGAACATAAAACTCATTGACCACCAGGCTACACTGAGACCATTGTTATTCTGGGTGCGACTGTGGACCACAATAGAGCTAGCAAGTTATAAAGAAGGGCTAGAAGAGATTTTAAGGTTTGACGAAGGTACTAGCCTTCAGTGGGTTAAGCATGTACACTCATGGTTTTGTAAACTTGGGTTAAAGCATTTCAAGGTATTTTGAAATTTATTTTCTAAATGTAACCTTTAGGCTTTGAGAGAGGGTGTGTGAGTGGCTGTATAGGCCAGTCACTGGGTGTGTGAGCAGCTGTATGGGCTTGTGAGTGAGCATGTGATATCTGGGTAAATATTTAAGTGCATGAGTAGTATCTGGGTGATTGAATGAGTGCATAGGTAGAGCCTGTGTGATTCTATGAGCACAATTGCCAAGGACACACTGCAAATACGGGGGGTTTTGACAAAGTATAAAACACATATTTAGACATATTGTACGTAAAGTTTCAGTGTAGCTATTTAGTAAAAAAAGTAATTTTAGTTTCCCTTTGTCGTCAGTTGTCAAAACGACTCCATCAAAAATGCATTTTCCTTCCTCACAGCCACCCTGGAGATCGCAATGAAGTCAATAGTCACGAAAACAAATTACAAAGTGTTAAACAGATATATGGACATATTTTACAGAAAGTTTGAGTCTAGCTGTTTAGTAATTTTATGGTTTAACTTTATTTTAACAACGCATTTGCAAAAAACAACAGTTTCAAACAATGACTTTCAACATCATAGCTCAAGAATAGAACATAACTACCAAACAAAGAAATTTCATTGGTTTACACAGTTTGACAGCTAAATTGTCTATCACATGTGACAGGACATTATCTCGGGGTACAGCAAACAAATATTCATGTGGTACAACAAGTACAACTTGAAAACATAACACAAAAAGCAACTTAACCCCTTCGATGCTGATGACGGCTGGGAGCCGTCACGGCACACAGTGCTCGTGTGTTGATGACGGCTCCCAGTCGTCATGACCACGCCCGCGATCTAAATGTGCCGCACAGGAGTGGAATTCCGGCCGCGGGCAAGGGGTTAAAATTTGACAGAAAAAAAGGGTGAGGGATCATCAGTCTCCAGTACTTCAGGACCTGCTCTTGACAAGAAAGTTCCAGCTTAAGAAGAGAGAAGATGCAGTGAATTGCCACCAGAACTAAAGTATTTAGCCACTTTCTGCATAAACTATATCACCATTATAGCAGCTGGAAAGCAGTCTGTGGATCCAATTTTCCAGGATGTGAAAAACAATAGTTGTTCATTTTTATTCTTTGTTTATTGCAACAGCTCAGGCACTGTGAAAAATGTATTATGATTTCATTTTGAACAACCAAAGCAAGTTACAATGGTGGATTGGAAAAGAGACTTCTTAGATACAACATAAGCCTGCTGGTATGATTATCTTCTTAAGCGCTGCTGACGGCCAACGGTCGTCACGAGCGCTACCTCCCCAGTGCTGCGCACGACCATTGGACGTCCATTCAGCACTAGTTCCAATGGACAGCGCAGCACTGGGGAGGGATATTTGCGAAGCAGCTAAGGTGTTAAAGTTCTGTTTAGTTTTTATTTGTAGTATCAGAATGTAGTCCTGTAATGTTTTCCAAATGCATTTCCTTCAGTTAAAAACAGTCTTTCATTTCTAACAACATGCTGTAGAAAATACCCTTAATAGGCTGAATAGTATCTCAGAAACTCATAAATCATATTCACTTCAACACAATAACACATTTTGTTATTCTAAATCATCCTAAGAACTTCTGCTCTAGAAATAATAAAAGAAATAACAGATATAAGTTTGTTAGCTTTTTACATAGTTTTCACTTGAATGACATCTCTATGTCATTGCACTCTGTCCATCCTGTTTGACATCTATAATATACAGGGAAGTGTGTAGAGGTAATATGAACTGCTTTATTAAATATGTTTGCAACAGTTGTGAAACTTCTTTTTGAAATGGATATTTGTCCAGCTGCAAAGTTTGTAATTTCAGTTCCTAATTTACTACCATCCACTCTGCAACACTTTAGCATGACTATGATATATTTCCCATTTTTTTGTAATAACAACATATACCTAAGTTCTAATCTGCAGTTTGGACAGGTCATATCTTGATGGGCCTTTTTAGTTACATTTTCAAAGGCCACAGCTTTACAATCTGGTAACATCAAATATAGGAATTGTTTCAAATGATTTTAGTGCTACAGGCAGATTCACAATATTCACAATTATTATTCCATATAACTTAAACCAAAGAATTCATTTATATTCACATCCTTTTCCTCTAATAGTCCTAGCATTACCAATAAATATTATTGAGCATCCTGCTGAACATTTTAGGAAAACACTACTAATCCAGTACAGTATTCTACCCATGTTCAACCTTTCGGTAGCTCTGTTGGTGTTAACATGCCTGTCTTTGGCTCCATGCAGACTATAGCCAGAAATGGATACATAATTTGGGTAAGAATTGCCTCATAAACATTTTAAGCGTTGAAGTGGTTTTGAAAAAGGAACTAGTCTTGACTTGTTATACACAACTTTAGCTGGTGTTTTATCATCCTCTAATTAATTGTAACAGTACTTAGATATATCTTACTGTGTGGCAATACAAAGCTTTCCTCTACAATTAAGAGTACAGAAAACTTTTGCCAGTTATTATTATTTTCTTTTTTACCTTTTACATACAAGTCAATGAGTCCATATTTCAATCTTGTAGTGAGTGTGTCAACAACATACTCTGGTTTTTCAGAGCATACTGTGTTAAATGTTATAATCTCTTCTTGAAAGCTATCAAATATAATACCTGTGTCCTGTTCTGCCACTCATCCTGTTATCAACTCTTCTATTTCTGTAGAGTCCAGTTCGGGACAAAAGAAATGAACCTGCACATATTCAAAAACCTTTTCAAGTTATGCCACAATACTATAGAAGATTCCTCTACTAATTTCTTTTCTTAATAAAGCAGGGATTTTAACATAGTACAATGCCCTAACTAA
This sequence comes from Lissotriton vulgaris, assembly GCF_964263255.1. Lineage (NCBI taxonomy): Eukaryota > Metazoa > Chordata > Amphibia > Caudata > Salamandridae > Lissotriton > Lissotriton vulgaris. The sequence continues at coordinate 957,720,453 of NC_141694.1, forward strand.
ACTTTGCATTGTTGAGAGGTGTACATCTTACATCCTCAAAAGAGTAAAGGTGCTTTGCCACACCATCTTCAGTAAACAAGGCACTGAGTGTCCCTCTATATTTGTATGCTTTCTAACTTTGCAAGAATTCAATCCTTGTAAAGTACTTATTTTGTGTTTTAAACTTTACCTTTGAAAGATAGAATATCAATGGATTACTGTGAAATACTAGAAACACTACTACAATACTATTTGTATACAGGGCCTGACTATACCTATTCTGCACGTCCTTCCCAGTGTAGGAAAGGCAAGGAAACGAAGTTGTAATACTAATTTTGTCCGAATACTACCATGAATAGTAGCAGTAGTTTGTATTGCAAGCACAGCATATATCCGGGTATTACGATGGCCACTCAATACCTCTGTTAATAAGTTTAGTAGAACTCGGTCATTCATGTGTGGATGTATCACTGTTCACTCAATAAAAAGCAAAGCACCTAAAGTCATCCCATATGTAAGTGGCATCTTGATTCAAGTTGTGTAAGTACTAATAGCCCAAATGTTTTCAAAACTAAGTGCCTCTCACAGAGTAAGTGAATTCAATAGTCCTAGAACCCTCAGTCTCTCGTCTCTCCTAATACTCCATTATAGTACCTCCCCCCAAACGCTTATCTTACCTGTAATTTGTGTTTGGAAATAGGGCTAGGCACAGAACTGGCTGCACGCGAAATGGTGATTAAGGTTGGCAATCCTGGGTGGATGAAATGTCATCATTGCGGTGGTACTTGTGGTGTTACACAGTGGCAGTTGCAGCATCTGACAAAAAAGAAAATGAAACCTTGTTTGTCCTTACCGTAGCATTAGAACGGTACGATTGAGAATATAGCAGGTGACAGTACACTAGAACAGTGCCACAATGTAGCCTAACAAATGGTAAAGTATTGAAAGTATAACTAGTACTTGCGTTGAATTTCTTTGACATTGGCTACTACTACAAGAAATAGTACAGAAGGTGAAGGACACAGCAGCGTAATAATTTGCCACGTCTAGGAGGAGGATGTTCTTTATGACCAATCAAGTTGATGGTGCACATGAAAATCTGCTTTCATTTTCCAATAGTGACTGAGTGTCAAGCTGAGTAAGAATAGAATATATCCTCGGGTTCCTTCACCAGCCTGCTGCTATGACATTATCCTCCCCAGCAAGTGTGTGGAATTATTGCTGTCATTTAGTCACACATCAATCAAAACCACACAGCCCCGGGGAAGAGGGTTAGTGTTTGGAAAATGGATGGGAATGGGGGATTTTGGGAAAGTTTTGTTGAGAGAAGAAAAAAAGCACAGCATGGACAAACAATAATTGAAGATAAAGAAATCTTTGGGTACAAAGCTAACCATAAATCTTTTAAGTGACATAAATGAAGTGCATGCACTACTGCATGCATGGTTACTGAAAAGTAAGTAGTACTTTCGACAACCGTGAATGAAAGAATGCGACAGTACAGGGCTGCAGCGTTTTCACTTGCCTATCTCTGCACTCAGAGAAACACTTCTTACATTAAATTAGGTTTAAAAAATAGCAGAAGTAAAACCTATAGAATGGCTGTAGGGATGAATTTAGAAGCAGAGATCAAAGAAATGCAGAGTCACACTCATAGAAGTTCACAGCAATAACATTACTTAAAAGAAAATTAGAAAAGAACGGATACCGTATCGGTATGTTGTTGTAGTTGTCCTGTTGAATTTGGTAAGTTGCATGCATCAAACCATTCCTCTTATTAGCGGGACTCCTCCATTCCAGCTGACGCTCCGTCCATCAATGTTGGTGACCAGAAGAAACCCTGTCCACTGCCTGCCTGGGGGATGCTGAATTGCGGCTCGCTAATGTGAAGCCTGACTTCATCCTTTTTTTCCCATTGCACAGACTGAAACCCAGCCTGTAATTATTGATGGAAAAACAGGAAGTGATATTAGAACACCACTGACAAATAAATATAAGGTATGTACGCTGTGTAGTGCAAAAAGTCAAACTTTGAGTTTCCTAATAGACAGTACAATATTTTTGAAAGTGCGTACTCTGTCTGAGACTCCTTTTGAAGGATAAATAAGTATGGGCGAATTAATTTAGCGGATCTTTCTCCTCAAGCTAGGTGTACTGTAAACTGTGTTTTAGCACAAAATTAGACCTTCCCAGCATTGCTCCCAGACCCTTACGAAACCCAGTCGCATAAATGTAGAAGACCCCCAATCAGATCTCAAAAAACGAGGCCTAGTAGAAAAATGGTGACAAAACGTACTTTGAAAGTAAAGTAGGCCAAAATCCCCCCTTACCCACCGTGGATTGTATTCAAACCACTTGCAAGCAAGCAAAAGTATCCATACACAGCATCGCTCCAAGACTCGCAAACCCCCCCACAAACAGCCCCCCGCCCAAACACATGCAATACAATACCGCTAACCCTAACGAGCCCTAAGTTAAGAATAGTGGCAAACGCTTTCTTTAACTAGGCCAAATCCCCCCTTTCCCACCATGGATTTTCTTCAAATCACTTGCAACCAAAATTACACATTCCCAAGAGTGCTCTAAGAGCCCAGAACTCAGTTGCAAAAATCTAGAACAACCCGAAACACATGCAATCCTGCCGCTAGTGCTAACCCTAACAAACCCTAAGTTACAAAAAGTGCCAAAAGGCTTTTCAGCATAGTTTTCTCCAAACCACTTTTATCCGGTATTAGACCTTCCCAGCAATGCCCCAAGACCCGTCAACCCACCCGCAAAAAAGCACAACACCCCCAAACAGGCAAAAAGCAAAAATGGAAAATCTCATACTTACAACATTTTTCGGCCTTTTGTCCAAATGCGCTGTGCAGCTAGGCCATAACTCCCCTTTTCCACCTTGGATTTCCTGAAAAACAAATGCAATCAAAATTAGACTGTGCCAGCAGTGCTCCTAGACCCCAAAACCCACCCACAAACACCCGGAACCCCCCCAAACAGCACCTCAAAGACAAGCAAGTCAGCAAAAATGCAAACAAAAATTTGCCTCTGATTTTGTCCAAACCACTTTTATCCGGTATTAGACCTTCCCAGCAATGGCCCCAGAGCCGTCAACCCAGGCGGAAACTAGTAGAAGACCCCCAAACAGCCAAAAAGCAAAACTTCAAAAATGGGCACTTAGACATTTTCTGGCAAATTTCCAGAATCACTCTGCGCGCGCTCTGCAGCTAGGCCCTAAGTCCCCTTTGCCACCATGGATTTGCTTCAAACCTCTTGCAATCAAAAGTATCCATACCCAGCAGTGCTCCCAGACCCCGAAACCCACCCACAAACACCAGGAAGCCCCCAAACAGGCCCCCGAAAACGCTAAATTGAGTCAAATGGTAGAAAATGCAAAAAAAAAATTCCTCATGGACTTGTCCAAACCACTTTTATCCGGTATTAGACCTACCCAGCAATGGCCCCAGAGCCATCAACCCAGGCGAAAACAAGTAGAAGACCCCCGAACAGCCAAAAAGCAAAACTACAAAAATGGGGACTTAGTAATTTTCAGGCAAATTTCCAAAATCACTCCGCGCACGCTCTGCAGCTAGGCCCTAACTCCCCTTTGCCACCATGGATGTGCTTCAAACCACTTGCAATCAAAATTATCCATACCCAGCGTTGCTCCAAGACCCCAAAACCCACCCACAAACACCAGGAAGCCCACCAAATAGGCCCACAAAAACATGATAGTGAGCAAAAAGGCAAAAACTTTTTGAAGTCCGATTTTGCCAAACCACTTTTATCCGGTATTAGACCTTCCCAGCAATGCCCCAAGACCCACCAACCCACCCGCAAAAAAGCACAACACCCCCAAACAGGCAAAAAGCAAAAATGGAAAATCTCATACTTACAATAATTTTTGGCCTTCTGTCCAAACGCGCTGGGCAGCTAGGCCCTAACTCCCCTTATCCACCATGGATTTCCTGAAAAACAAATGCAATCAAAATTAGACTGTGCCAGCAGTACTCCCAGACCCCAAAACCCACCCACAAACACCCGGAACCCCCCAAACAGCACCTCAAAGACAAGCAAGTCAGCAAAAACGCAAAAAGAAATTCGCCTCCGATTTTGTCCAAACCACTTTTATCCGGTATTAGACCTTCCCAGCAATGGCCCCAGAGCAGTAAACCCAGGCAAAAACAAGTAGAAGACCCCCAAACAGCCAAAAAGCAAAACTACAAAAATGGGGACTTAGTCAATTTCAGGCAAATTTCCAAAAGCACTCCGCGCGCGCTCTGCAGCTAGGCCCTAACTCCTCTTTGCCACCATGGATGTGCTTCAAACCACTTGCAATCAAAAGTATCCATACCCAGCGTTGCTCCCAGGCCCCAAACCCCACCCCAAACACTAGGAACCCACCCAAAAAGGTCGCAGAAAACATGATAGTGAGCAAAAAGGCAAAAACTTTTTCAACTCTGATTTTCTCCAAACCACTTTTATCCGGTATTAGGCCTTCCCAGCAATGGCCCCAGAGCCGTCAACTCACCCGCAAAGAAGTAGAACACCCCCACAAGTGCAGAGTCTTTCTTCATTGGGCATAATCCAGCCATCTGCTTTGAGGGAAATAGGAGTCTGGAGGAGGAGGATAGAGGAGCATGTTCTTGTGAACTTGTGAACCTGAGGAATGCAGACTGCGGCACCTTCAAATCAATAAGCAAATAAGTGAAGACAGTTCTGCTGATGGGCTTGTTTTTGTGATTAGGTGATTAAAGTTTTTATTTATATTGACTTTGCAAAACAAAGAAAGACAGACACACAGGAATAAAAGTGAATAAGGACGAAAAAGAAAGTTATTGATTCATTGGCTCATTTTCAGGGCTCGGTGTCAGGGAACAAGAGTTCGTCCTCATACTCTGCGAATTCAGGCGGGAGTAGGTCACCTAACAGAGAAGAAATTCCCTCATCTAAGTTGGTGTCCTCCTCGTCTTCTTCCGGCGTGTATTCTCGTACTTTGTAATCTGGTGGTATGAGGTGCCGATTCATCTTGATCATTGTTAACCTCTCCACATTTTTGGGCGAGAGGCGGGTCCTTTTGCAAGTTACAATGCCACCAGCAGCACTGAAAACATGTTCAGAAGACACGCTTGCGAGTGGGCAAGACAAGTAATTTATCGCCAGGTTGGAGATCTCTGGCCACAATTCTTTTTTCCCATGCCAATACGCCAATGGGTCATCATGAACATAGACCTCTGTTGAGTAATTCAGATAGTCCAGCACCATCGACTCAAGGTTCTCCACGGTTTCTCCACTTTGCTTACTTTTTGCTGGGACCTTTTGAGAAGCAAACCCAAGCTGAGTTAGCCAATCCTCTTCTTCACACAATGTTATTGTTGTGTCTGGTGCAGATGATCCGGTTGCTGGAGTCTTTAACGGCTGAGAGGGAAAATCACTCACTTCTGCCACAGCCATAAGTGCAGAAGTGGATTCTTTTGACTCCGGATGGCCTGCTGATGCTGATGTACCGCCTTTTCCTTCAATTTCCTGCTGTTCTCTTTCAAACCTCATGGCTGACATAGCTAGCCAACGTTTGTACTTTGAAACGTCTGCGTCACTAAAAGGAAAGATTGCTCTGCCTGCCAGTGCCTTTTTGTAGCGTTGATCCAGAATAGTAGCACAAATGTAATGCTGTTCTGTGTGGAACTTTTGAAGACGTTCATCGCAAAGTAGACGCTGTAATAATTTCTCCGCCAAATCAAAAGCTTCTTGCTTTTCTTCATCTTTTTGAAATGTAGAAGATACCGCCTTCAGTTGGTGCTCTAGCATGCGCAACAATGGGATAGCTTTTCCTAAATTACAGTCCTCCCTGCTGACTGCATGTGTGAAGACCTCAAAAGGACGAAGCACGTCTGTCAGGCTTTTAACAAGCTTCCATTGCTCCGCATGTACCCTCAGGTCCTTCATAGCTGTACCCTGTGTAAAGAAATATTGATCGACTACCGCACACTGCTCATACAGACGCTCAAGCATGTAGAAGGTTGAGTTCCGTGTTCCCACCTCCTGGATGAGTGCTTTCACTGGCAGTCGACCTTGATGTAGCATGCCCCTCAGATGCTTCCGGGCCTTAAAAGAATGGCTGAAATGTGTGCACATTCTTCGGCAGGTGTTCAGTAACTCTCACACTGGACTTTCTTCACTCAAGAATTTTTTAACAACCAGGTTTATACAGTGCGCCAAATACTGCACTCTGCAATAGTTACCCAGATCCATGGCCTTAACTACATTGGCGCCATTGTCCATGGAAACATAACCAATCTTGCGTTTTATTGGGGACAGCCATTGAAAGACCTTTGTGTTAAACTCCTTCAAAATGTTTTCTCCTGTATGACTTGTCTTCATGCCAAACATGGCTAGTGTTGCATGTTTCCGAGCAGCTTTAAAAACGTTGTCCGGGTCAACACCTGCCCTTAGCTTTGCTGTAACTTCTGAAAAAGAGACCCAGTGTGCAGTGATGCACATGTAATCAGTGCCTGCGCCACTGATCCACATGTCTGTTGTCAGATGTATAGTGTGAACAGCACTCTTCTGCAAAGCTGCCCCAATCACCTCCAGCACATCTTCATGTAGTGCTGGAACCGCAACTCTGTCAAAATAGAACCGGCTAGGAACCTTCCATTTAGGGCAGAGCATTGCCACTAATTCAAGAAAACCAACCCCTTCCACAAAAGAAAAAGGGAGAAGGTCCAGAGCTAGTATTTTAGCCAGCTTAGTGTTATACAGACGCGTCATTGGGTGGTTGCGTTCAAATGGCGCATCTGAAAACAACATGCTACTAATGGTGGGCTGGACCATGATTTTACGGGATGATGATGATGATGACTTCTTCGACCCAGTTACACTCGGTGATGATGAACTTTTTCGCATTGGTGTCTCACTCTCTCCCACACTCTTAGTGTGGCTCACAGGGGGTGTGGTGCTGACAGGGGTTCTGGTTGTAAGTGAAGTGTGTGACGTTTCTTCCTCCTCGTCATCATCAGATGAAAGATCAACGGATGCAGTTTGTTGACTTGCAATTCCGGCTTCCTTGATCTCCTTTAGGTGCGCATGCCATTTGACAGTGTCCTGTCTCTCAAGATGACCTCTCTGGCCTCCGGTACCATAGTTGGTACCAAGCTTACAACGACTAACTCCAAGCTTACAAATGATACAAATACTAAAGAAGTCCCAAACTGCGGACTTCAAATGTCTGTGGGGGGCGGAGGAGGCGATACTGGTCATGCTAATGCCAGATGAAGTGGAGGATGTGTGTTGCCGAACTTTACTAAGTTGTGCACTTACAGCACCACTAATTGAGGAAATGGAGGTCGAGGTGGATGGAGGTCCCTTCTGGCGAGAAAATATGGTAGCGGTAGGTGGTGGTGTACTAGTTAACTGTGGTGGTCCCATTGACTCGTCGTCAACATCACGCTCAGCAGCTTCTCGGGCTAGGGTCAAAATGTCTGTTTGCTGCATGCCCGCTGGGGCTGCAGTGACGTTTATGATGACTGCATCGTCGTCGTGAGAGTCTTCATCAGCAGTAGTATACGCCACTTCTTGTTCAGCGTCATCATCACACTCCATAAGTACAAGAGTTTCGGGGACCTTCCTTTTACGCTTAGCTATCTTCGTCAGATCATGGTGTGCCTCACTCTCAGACGGCAGTGGTGGTTCCCAATTTGGATCCATATCATCAGAAGGAAGGGGGCTTGAAGAAGATGTAGACACCATCCTTGATCTTTTCCTTGCTAGGGATCTGGAAGACAATGAATGATCAGGAGCAGTGGCTTCCTAAAATGATACCTCGGCTTGAATGTCGATTTCCTGATGTGCCCCTACTTCGGGAGGAACAACTATTGTGGGCACTTGTGCCGCTCCATGCACCTCTGCTTGTGCATCTCCTTGTGCTGCCTCTCCTTCCACATGTACTTGGGCTTGTACTTGCACATGTGGTTGTTGTTGCGGCTGTAGTTGTTGAACACTCGTCAGATGAGTTACAACAACCTGTGTTGATTGAGGGATGCTGCTACTTTCTTGCAATGAGCCAACATCACTGGTCGATGGTGATTGAACAACTATACTGGCTGCCTCTGCAGCACTCAAGGGCTTGGACTTAAGTTGGCGTGGTGGTGGTGGCACTGAGCCCAATGGAGCGGGGGTGCTGCTCCCAGCTTGGTCCCCAGCAGATCCCGCTGCTGCTGCAGGTGTACTTTTTTTCCCCCAAAAATGTGGCGGGCGGCACACCAGTCTCCTTGATAAGTGACGGCACTTGCTTCTTCTGCTCCTTACTGGCAACTTTCTTGCTAGAGGAGCTACGGGGAACTTTTTTTGGGGCCGTCTTCTTCAGATGTCAGAACAGCAGGCCGCAGTTGCACGAGTTGCAGAGTTGTCTTGTCTGTGGCCACACGTGACGTCGCGTGACGTTATGCTGCAAACACCGCTGCAGGACTTCTTCCTGGCACTGGTGGTTCTCTTGTGCACCTAAAAGCAATGGAAGACAGAGGAACATCAGTTATACACCGCAAAAAGTCGAAAAACACACAAAAATCAGCACAATCCCATGCCATCCATGCCCTCAATGATGTTTAAATTCAAGACACCCCACTGAAAGACTAGGCCCATGCACCACTCACTACCCCTGGGCATAATGGATGAAAGCTAGGCAAAATGGGTGCAGGCCTGAGAACACTGCCTGCCTTCAAAATGGCCCCTTGCCCCCCAGCACATGGCCAGGCCCTGCCTGTACCAGCACTCAAAATGGCCCCCACTCACATGGCCAGTCCCCAACACCCCCCCAAAAACCGAAAAACACACAAAAATTAGCACAATCCCATGCCATCCAATCCCTCAATGATGTTTAAATTCAAGACACCCCAGAGAAAGACTAGGCCCATGCACCACTCACTACCCCTGGGCATAATGGATGACAGCTAGTCAAAATGGGTGCAGACCTGAGAACACTGCCTGCCTTCAAAATGGCCCCTCGCCCCCCAGCACATGGCCAGGGCCTGCCTGTACCAGCACTCAAAATGGCCCCCACCCACATGGCCAGTCCCCATCCACACCCCAAAAAATCAAAAAACACTCAAAAATCTCCACAATCCAATGCCATCCATGCCCTCCATGATGTTTACATTAAAGAGACCCCACAGAAAGACTAGGCCCATGCACCACTAACTACCCCTGGGCATAATGGATGAAAGCTAGGCAAAATGGGTGCAGGCGTGAGAACAATCTCTGCATTCCAAATGGCCCCTTGCCCCCCAGCACATGGCCAGGGCCTGCTTGTACCTGCACTCAAAATGGCCCCCACTAACATGGACAGTACCCATCAACACCCCAAAGAATCGAAAAACACACAAAAATCAGCACAATACCATGCCATCCATGCCCTCCATGATGTTTAAATTCAAGACACCCCACAGAAAGACTAGGCCCATGCACCACTCACTACCCCTGGGCATAATGGATGAAAGCTACCCACATGGCCAGTCTCCATCAACACACAAACATCAGCACAATCCCATGCCATCTATGCCCTCAATGATGTTTAAATTCAAGACACCCCACAAAAAGACTAGACCCATGCACCACTCACTACCCCTGGGCAAAAGGCCCCAAAAGCAGCCAAAAAAATCGAAAAACACACAAAAATCAGTACAATCCCATGCCATCCATGCCCTCCATGATGTTTAAATTCAAGACACCCCACAGAAAGACTAGGCCCATGCACCACTCAATACCCCTGGGCATAATGGATGAAAGCTAGGCAAAATGTGTGCAGTCCTGAGAACATTGCCTGCATTCAAAATGGCCCCTTGCCCCCCAGCACATGGCCAGGGCCTGCCTGTACCAGCACTCAAAATGGCCCCCACCTACATGGCCAATCCCCATCAACACCCCAAAAAATCGAAAAACACACACAAATCAGCACAATCCCTTGCCATCCATGCCCTCCATGATGTTTAAATTCAAGACACCCCACAGAATGACTCGGCCCATGCACCACTCACTACCCCTGGGCAAAAAACCCCAATAGCAGCCCAAAAAATCAAAAAACACACAAAAATCAGCACAATCCCATGCCATCCATGCCCTCCATGATGTTTAAATTCAAGACACCCCACAGAAAGACTAGGCCCATGCACCACTCACTCCCCTGGGCATAATGGATGAAAGCTAGGCAAAATGGGTGCATGCCTGAGAACACTGCCTGCATTCAAAATGGCCCCTTGCCCCCCAGCACATGGCCAGGGCCTGCCTGTACCAGCACTTAAAATGGCCCCCACCCACATGGCCAGTCCCCATCAACACCCCAAAAAACAAAAAAACACACAAAAATCAGCACAATCCCATGCCATCCATGCCCTCAATGATGATTAAATTCAAGACACCCCACAGAAAGACTAGGCCCCTGAACCACTCACTACCCCTGGGCAAAAGGCCCCAATAGCAGCCAAAAAAATTCGAAAAAATCAGTACAATCCCACCCATGCCATCCATGCCCTCCAAGATGTTTAAATTCAAGACACCCCACAGAAAGACTAGGCCCATGCACCACTCACTACCCCTGGGCATAATGGATGAAAGCTAGGCAAAATGGGTGCAGGCCTCAGAACACTGCCTGCATTCAAAATGGCCCCTTGCCCCCCAGCACATGGCCAGGGCCTGCCTGTACCAGCACTCAAATTGGCCCCCACCCACATGGCCAGTCCCCATCAACACCCCAGAAAATCGAAAAACACACAAAAATCACCACAATCCAATGCCATCCATGCCCTCCATGATTTTTACATTAAAGAGACCCCACAGAAAGACTAGGCCCATGCACCACTCACTACCCCTGGGCAAAAGGCCCCAATAGCAGCCAAAAAAATCGAAAAACACACAAAAATCAGCACAATCCCATGCCATTAATGCCCTCCATGATGTTTAAATTCAAGACACCCCACAGAAAGACTAGGCCCATGCACCACTCACTACCCCTGGGCATAATGGACTAAAGCTAGACAAAATGGGTGCAGGCCTGAGAACACTGCCTGCATTGAAAATGGCCCCTTGCCCCCCAGCACATGGCCAGGGCCTGCCTGTACCAGCACTCAAAATGGCCCCCACCCACATGGCCAGTCCCCATCAACACCCCAAAAAATCGAAAAACACACAAAAATCACCACAAACCAATGCCATCCATGCCCTCCATGATGTTTACATTAAAGAGACCCCACAGAAAGACTAGGCCCATGCACCACTCACTACCCCTGGGCAAAAGGCCCCAATAGTAACCAAAAAAAATGGAAAAACACACAAAAATCAGCACAATCCCATGCCATCCATGCCCTCCATGATGTTTAAATTCAAGACACCCCACAGAAAGACTAGGCCCATGCACCACTCACTGAGAACACTGCCTGCCTTCAAAATGGCCCCTTGCCCCCCAGCACATGGCCAGGCCCTGCCTGTACCAGCACTCAAAATGGCCCCCACTCACATGGCCAGTCCCCAACACCCCCCCAAAAACCAAAAAACACACAAAAGTAGCACAATCCCATGCCATCCATTCCCTCAATGATGTTTAAATTCAAGACACCCCACAGAAAGACTAGGCCCATGCACCACTCACTACCCCTGGGCATAATGGATGACAGCTAGTCAAAATGGGTGCAGGCCTGAGAACACTGCCTGCCTTCAAAATGGCCCCTTGCCCCCCAGCACATGGCCAGGGCCTGCCTGTACCAGCACTCAAAATGGCCCCCACCCACATGGCCAGTCCCCATCAACACCCCAAAAAATCAAAAAACACTCAAAAATCTCCACAATCCAATGCCATCCATGCCCTCCATGATGTTTACATTAAAGAGACCCCACAGAAAGACTAGGCCCATGCACCACTAACTACCCCTGGGCATAATGGATGAAAGCTAGGCAAAATGGGTGCAGGCCTGAGAACAATCTCTTCATTCCAAATGGCCCCTTGCCCCCCAGCACATGGCCAGGGCCTGCCTGTACCAGCACTCAAAATGGCCCCCACCCACATGGCCAATCCCCATCAACACCCCAAAAAATCGAAAAACACACACAAATCAGCACAATCCCATGCCATCCATGCCCTCCATGATGTTTAAATTCAAGACACCCCACAGAAAGACTCGGCCCATGCACCACTCACTACCCCTGGGCAAAAGGCCCCAATAGCAGCCCAAAAAATCAAAAAACAGACAAAAATCAGCACAATCCCATGCCATCCATGCCCTCCATGATGTTTAAATTCAAGACACCCCACAGAAAGACTAGGCCCATGCACCACTCACTCCCCTGGGCATAATGGATGAAAGCTAGACAAAATGGGTGCATGCCTGAGAACACTGCCTGCATTCAAAATGGCCCCTTGCCCCCCAGCACATGGCCACGGCCTGCCGGTACCAGCACTCAAAATGGCCCCCACCCACATTGCCAGTCCCTATCAACACCCCAAAAAACAAAAAAAACACATAAAAATCAGCACAATCCCATGCCATCCATGCCCTCAATGATGATTAAATTCAAGACACCCCACAGAAAGACTAGGCCCCTGAACCACTCACTACCCCTGGGCAAAAGGCCCCAATAGCAGCCAAAAAAATTCGAAAAACCCACAAAAATCAGTACAATCCCACCCATGCCATCCATGCCCTCCATGATGTTTAAATTGAAGACACCCTACAGAAAGACTAGGCCCATGCACCACTCACTACCCCTGGGCATAATGGATGAACGCTAGGCAAAATGGGTGCAGGCCTCAGAACACTGCCTGCATTCAAAATGGCCCCTTGCCCCCCAGCACATGGCCAGGGCCTGCCTGTACCAGCACTCAAATTGGCCCCCACCCACATGGCCAGTGCCCATCAACACCCCAGAAAATCGAAGAACACACAAAAATCACCACAATCCAATGCCATCCATGCCCTCCATGATTTTTACATTAAAGAGACCCCACAGAAAGACTAGGCCCATGCACCACTCACTACCCCTGGGCAAAAGGCCCCAATAGCAGCCAAAAAAATCGAAAAACACACAAAAATCAGCACAATCCCATGCCATTAATGCCCTCCATGATGTTTAAATTCAAGACACCCCACAGAAAGACTAGGCCCATGCACCACTCACTACCCCTGGGCATAATGGATGAAAGCTAGACAAAATGGGTGCAGGCCTGAGAACACTGCCTGCATTGAAAATGGCCCCTTGCCCCCCAGCACATGGCCGGGGCCTGCCTGTACCAGCACTCAAAATGGCCCCCACCCACATGGCCAGTCCCCATCAACACCCCAAAAAATCGAAAAACACACAAAAATCACTACAAACCAATGCCATCCATGCCCTCCATGATGTTTACATTAAAGAGACCCCACAGAAAGACTAGGCCCATGCACCACTCACTACCCCTGGGCAAAAGGCCCCAATAGCAGCCCAAAAATTCGAAAAACACACAACAATCAGCACAATCCCATGCTATCCATGCCCTCCATGATGTTTAAATTCAAGACACCCCACAGAAAGACTGGGCCCATGCACCACTCACTACCCCTGGGCTTAATGGATGAAAGCTATGCAAAATAGGTGCAGGCCTGAGAACACTGCCTGCATTTAAAATGGCCCCTTGCCCCCCAGCACATGGCCAGGGCCTGCCTTTACCAGCACTCAAAATGGGCCCCACCCACATGGCCAGTCCCCATCAACACCCCAAAAAATCTAAAAACACACAAAAATCAGCAAAATCCCATGCCATCCATGCCCTCCATGATGTTTAAATTCAAGACACCCCACAGAAAGACAAGGCCCATGCACTACTCACTACCCCTGGGCAAAAGGCCCCAATAGCAGCCAAGAAAAATAGAAAAACACACAAAAATCAGCACAATCCCATGCCATCCATGCCCTCCATGATGTTTAAATTCAAGACACCCCACAGAAAGACTAGGCCCATGCACCACTCACTACCCCTGGGCATAATGGATGAAAGCTAGGCAAAATGGGTGTAGGCCTGAGAACACTGCCTGCATTCAAAATGGCCCCTTGCCCCCCAGCACATGGCCAGGGCCTGCCTGTACCAGCACTCAAAATGGCCCCCACCCACACGGCCAGTCCCCATCAACACCCCAAAAAATCTAATAAACACACAAAAATCAGCACAATCCCATGCCATCCATGCCCTCAATGATGTTTAAATTCAAGACACCCCACAGAAAGACTTGGCCCATGCACCACTCACTACCCCTGAGCAAAAGGCCCCAATAGCAGCCATAAAAATCAAAAAACACACAAAAATCAGCACAATCCCATGCCATCCATGCCCTCCATGATGTTTAAATTCAAGACACCCCACAGAAAGACTAGGCCCATGCACCACTCACTACCCCTGGGCATAATGGATGAAAGCTAGGCAAAATGGGTTCAGGCCTGAGAACACTGCCTGCATTCAAAATGGCCCCTTGCCCCCCAGCACATGGCCAGGGCCTGCCTGTACCAGCACTCAAAATGGCCCCCACCCACATGGCCAGTCCCCATCAACACCCCAAAAAATCGAAAAACACACAAAAATCACCACAATCCAATGCCATCCATGCCTTCCATGATGTTTACATTAAAGAGACCCCACAGAAAGACTAGGTCCATGCACTACTCACTACCCCTGGGCAATAGGCCCCAATAGCAGCCAAAAAAATCAAAAAACACAAAAATCAGCACAATCCCATGTCATCCATGCCCTCCATGATGTTTAAATTCAAGACACCCCACAGAAAGACTAAGGCCATGCACCACTCACTACCCCTGGGCATAATGGATGAAAGCTAGGCAAAATGGGTGCAGGCCTGAGAACACTGCCTGCATGAAAAATGGCCCATTGCCCCCCAGCACATGGCCAGGGCCTGCCTGTACCAGCACTCAAAATGGCCCCCACCCACATGGCCAGTCCCATCAACACCCTCAAAAATCTAAAAACACACAAAAATCAGCACAATCCCATGCCATCCATGCCATCCATGATGTTTAAATTCAAGACACCCCACAGAAAGACTAGGCCCCTGCACCACTCTCTACCCCTGGGCAAAAGGCCTCAATAGCAGCCAAAAAAATCGAAAAACACACAAAAATCAGCACAATCCCATGTCATCCATGCCCTCCATGATGTTTAAATTCAAGACACCCCACAGAAAGACTAGGCCCATGCACCACTCACTACCCCTGGGCATAATGGATGAAAGCTAGGCAAAATGGGTGCAGGCCTGAGAACACTGCCTGCATTCAAAATGGCCCCTTGCCCCCAGCACATGGCCATGGCCTGCCTGTACCAGCACTCAAACTGGCCCCCACCCACATGGCCAGTCTCCATCAACACCCCAAAAAACCGAAAAACACACAAAAATGAGCAGAATCCCATGCCATCCATGCTCTCAATGATGTTTAAATTCAAGACACCCCAAAGAAAGACCAGGCCCATGCACCACTCACTACCCCTGGGCAAAAGGCCCCAATAGCAGCCAAAAAAATCGAAAAACACACAAACATCAGCACAATCCCATGCCATCCATGCCCTCCATGATGTTTAAATTCAAGACACCCCACAGAAAGACTAGGCCCATGTACCACTCACTACCCCTGGGCATAATGGATGAAAGCTAGGCAAAATGGGTGCATGCCTGAGAACACTGCCTGCATTCAAAATGGCCCCTTGCCCCCCAGCACATGGCCAGGGCCTGCCTGTACCAGCACTCAAAATGGCCCCCACCCACATGGCCAGTCCCATCAACACCCTCAAAAATCTAAAAACACACAAAAATCAGCACAATCCCATGCCATCCATGCCATCCATGATGTTTAAATTCAAGACACCCCACAGAAAGACTAGGCCCCTGCACCACTCTCTACCCCTGGGCAAAAGGCCTCAATAGCAGCCAAAAAAATCGAAAAACACACAAAAATCAGCACAATCCCATGTCATCCATGCCCTCCATGATGTTTAAATTCAAGACACCCCACAGAAAGACTAGGCCCATGCACCACTCACTACCCCTGGGCATAATGGATGAAAGCTATGCAAAATAGGTGCAGGCCTGAGAACACTGCCTGCATTTAAAATGGCCCCTTGCCCCCCAGCACATGGCCAGGGCCTGCCTTTACCAGCACTCAAAATGGGCCCCACCCACATGGCCAGTCCCCATCAACACCCCAAAAAATCTAAAAACACACAAAAATCAGCAAAATCCCATGCCATCCATGCCCTCCATGATGTTTAAATTCAAGACACCCCACAGAAAGACAAGGCCCATGCACCACTCACTACCCCTGGGCATAATGGATGAAAGCTAGGCAAAATGGGTGTAGGCCTGAGAACACTGCCTGCATTCAAAATGGCCCCTTGCCCCCCAGCACATGGCCAGGGCCTGCCTGTACCAGCACTCAAAATGGCCCCCACCCACACGGCCAGTCCCCATCAACACCCCAAAAAATCTAATAAACACACAAAAATCAGCACAATCCCATGCCATCCATGCCCTCAATGATGTTTAAATTCAAGACACCCCACAGAAAGACTTGGCCCATGCACCACTCACTACCCCTGAGCAAAAGGCCCCAATAGCAGCCATAAAAATCAAAAAACACACAAAAATCAGCACAATCCCATGCCATCCATGCCCTCCATGATGTTTAAATTCAAGACACCCCACAGAAAGACTAGGCCCATGCACCACTCACTACCCCTGGGCATAATGGATGAAAGCTAGGCAAAATGGGTTCAGGCCTGAGAACACTGCCTGCATTCAAAATGGCCCCTTGCCCCCCAGCACATGGCCAGGGCCTGCCTGTACCAGCACTCAAAATGGCCCCCACCCACATGGCCAGTCCCCATCAACACCCCAAAAAATCGAAAAACACACAAAAATCACCACAATCCAATGCCATCCATGCCTTCCATGATGTTTACATTAAAGAGACCCCACAGAAAGACTAGGTCCATGCACTACTCACTACCCCTGGGCAATAGGCCCCAATAGCAGCCAAAAAAATCGAAAAACACAAAAATCAGCACAATCCCATGTCATCCATGCCCTCCATGATGTTTAAATTCAAGACACCCCACAGAAAGACTAAGGCCATGCACCACTCACTACCCCTGGGCATAATGGATGAAAGCTAGGCAAAATGGGTGCAGGCCTGAGAACACTGCCTGCATGAAAAATGGCCCATTGCCCCCCAGCACATGGCCAGGGCCTGCCTGTACCAGCACTCAAAATGGCCCCCACCCACATGGCCAGTCCCATCAACACCCTCAAAAATCTAAAAACACACAAAAATCAGCACAATCCCATGCCATCCATGCCATCCATGATGTTTAAATTCAAGACACCCCACAGAAAGACTAGGCCCCTGCACCACTCTCTACCCCTGGGCAAAAGGCCTCAATAGCAGCCAAAAAAATCGAAAAACACACAAAAATCAGCACAATCCCATGTCATCCATGCCCTCCATGATGTTTAAATTCAAGACACCCCACAGAAAGACTAGGCCCATGCACCACTCACTACCCCTGGGCATAATGGATGAAAGCTAGGCAAAATGGGTGCAGGCCTGAGAACACTGCCTGCATTCAAAATGGCCCCTTGCTCCCAGCACATGGCCATGGCCTGCCTGTACCAGCACTCAAACTGGCCCCCACCCACATGGCCAGTCTCCATCAACACCCCAAAAAACCGAAAAACACACAAAAATGAGCAGAATCCCATGCCATCCATGCTCTCAATGATGTTTAAATTCAAGACACCCCAAAGAAAGACCAGGCCCATGCACCACTCACTACCCCTGGGCAAAAGGCCCCAATAGCAGCCCAAAAAATCGAAAAACACACAAACATCAGCACAATCCCATGCCATCCATGCCCTCCATGATGTTTAAATTCAAGACACCCCACAGAAAGACTAGGCCCATGTACCACTCACTACCCCTGGGCATAATGGATGAAAGCTAGGCAAAATGGGTGCAGGCCTGAGAACACTGCCTGCATTCAAAATGGCCCCTTGCCCCCAGCACATGGCCAGGGTCTGCCTGTACGGCACTCAAAATGACCCCCACCCACATGGCCAGTCCCCATTAACACCCCAAAAAATCGAAAAACACACAAAAATCACCACAATCCAATGCCATCCATGCCCTCCATGATGTTTACATTAAAGAGACCCCACAGAAAGACTAGGCCCATGCACCACTCACTACCCCTGGGCAAAAGGCCCCAATAGCAGCCAAAAAAATCGAAAAACACACAAAAATCAGCACAATCCCATGCCATTAATGCCCTCCATGATGTTTAAATTCAAGACACCCCACAGAAAGACTAAGGCCATGCACCACTCACTACCCCTGGGCATAATGGATGAAAGCTAGGCAAAATGGGTGCAGGCCTGAGAACACTGCCTGCATTCAAAATGGCCCCTTGCCCCCCAGCACATGGCCAGGGCCTGCCTGTACCAGCACTCAAAATGGCCCCCACCCACATGGCCAGTCCCCATCAACACCCCAAAAAATCGAAAAACACACAAAAATCACCACAATCCAATGCCATCCATGCCTTCCATGATGTTTACATTAAAGAGACCCCACAGAAAGACTAGGTCCATGCACTACTCACTACCCCTGGGCAATAGGCCCCAATAGCAGCCAAACAAATCGAGAAACACACAAAAATCAGCACAATCCCATGTCATCCATGCCCTCCATGATGTTTAAATTCAAGACACCCCACAGAAAGACTAAGGCCATGCACCACTCACTACCCCTGGGCATAATGGATGAAAGCTAGGCAAAATGGGTGCAGGCCTGAGAACACTGCCTGCATGAAAAATGGCCCATTGCCCCCCAGCACATGGCCAGGGCCTGCCTGTACCAGCACTCAAAATGGCCCCCACCCACATGGCCAGTCCCATCAACACCCTCAAAAATCTAAAAACACACAAAAATCAGCACAATCCCATGCCATCCATGCCATCCATGATGTTTAAATTCAAGACACCCCACAGAAAGACTAGGCCCCTGCACCACTCTCTACCCCTGGGCAAAAGGCCTCAATAGCAGCCAAAAAAATCGAAAAACACACAAAAATCAGCACAATCCCATGTCATCCATGCCCTCCATGATGTTTAAATTCAAGACACCCCACAGAAAGACTAGGCCCATGCACCACTCACTACCCCTGGGCATAATGGATGAAAGCTAGGCAAAATGGGTGCAGGCCTGAGAACACTGCCTGCATTCAAAATGGCCCCTTGCCCCCAGCACATGGCCATGGCCTGCCTGTACCAGCACTCAAACTGGCCCCCACCCACATGGCCAGTCTCCATCAACACCCCAAAAAACCGAAAAACACACAAAAATGAGCAGAATCCCATGCCATCCATGCTCTCAATGATGTTTAAATTCAAGACACCCCAAAGAAAGACCAGGCCCATGCACCACTCACTACCCCTGGGCAAAAGGCCCCAATAGCAGCCAAAAAAATCGAAAAACACACAAACATCAGCACAATCCCATGCCATCCATGCCCTCCATGATGTTTAAATTCAAGACACCCCACAGAAAGACTAGGCCCATGTACCACTCACTACCCCTGGGCATAATGGATAAAAGCTAGGCAAAATGGGTGCAGGCCTGGGAACACTGCCTGCATTCAAAATGGCCCCTTGCCCCCAGCACATGGCCAGGGTCTGCCTGTACGGCACTCAAAATGACCCCCACCCACATGGCCAGTCCCCATTAACACCCCAAAAAATCGAAAAACACACAAAAATCACCACAATCCAATGCCATCCATGCCCTCCATGATGTTTACATTAAAGAGACCCCACAGAAAGACTCAGTCCATGCACCACTCACTACCCCTGGGCAAAAGGCGCCAACAGCAGCAAAAAAAATCGAAAAACACACAAAAATCAGCACAATCCCATGCCATCCATGCCCTCCATGATGTTTACATTAAAGAGACCCCACAGAAAGTCCATCCACCACTGAGTACCCCTGGGCAAAAGGCCCCAACAACAGCCCAAAAATCGAAAATTCCAAAATTGGAGTTGCAGCAACTGTAATACCCCAAACAAACTTACTTGTGAAATTTCTTATCCAAAAGTGATCCAAAGAAAGTCAAAAAGGCCTCAAATCCAAATATCCAGCAGCATCCACAAAAAGTAATCCTTCCAGGTCAAGATCCAAATGAAAGTGACCAGCACATGAAGAAAGCACTGGGAGGAGCCTGCTGGACAGGAACAGGAAGTTGGAGACTGTGGGGCACTTCCTTCCTCCCCCCCCCCCCCCAAAATGGACTCCTTGAAAAAAAAGTGCAGGCAAATGTCAACCTGAGGAGTTATTCTGATAAAAATCATCATTTTCAGAAGGTTTATGCTGCTAGCTGGTGGATTTCTTGTGCAGAATTGCAAATTTTGCAATTTCGCGAGTGCGAGATTGTTGCTGCCCGCCGCATCTACGTGTTCGCAATTGCGAGCTCTCGCAATGCGTGTTGTGCAAGGTGGCAAGCCGCGATGACGTAATCGCGGTCGCCAAACTCCCGCGGGATCCCGCAGCAAGATCCAAAATGGCGCAGCACACGCAAAATATGGAGAAAAACAACTCTGCAAACGCTGAATGACGGTAAGTGAACGCCGCACGCCGCAATATTGTATCACCAAGCAAAAAAATACGCTGCGTGCGAATTTGCGAATTTGCCGAAAATCTGCAAATTCCGCGAGCGGAACGGATTTTACGCCCACGCTTAAATATACGATTTATGTCTTCTCATGTCCATGTGGTCTTCGTTATATTGGGAGCACAAAACTCCAGTCCCACAAAAGGATCCTCCAACATCTCCGTGCAAAAGCCAATGCAGATAATACATACCCGGTAGCTAGGCATTTTAGGGATTTAAATAATCCAACAACAAAAGCCTAAGCTATTTTCTGATTGATGCCATACCACCCAGTAGGAGAGGCGGAGATAGGGAAAGCAAACTCAGGAGGCTGGAGACTAGGTATATTATTCAATTGGGCACTAAGCAACCGAATGAACTGAACTTTACGGATGATCTTTATACATGTCTTTAAACATACCTTTTTTGAATCCTTCATTCAGTACAGTCATGGATCTCACAATACCTTTTAACTGGTTACAATCTACAATGCTTTGCTTTGGACTCCAGCCTATTGGCTATCTGCTTATCAGTGCAGCTTATTTTATTACATCAGCAGATTATTTCCCGTACTCAGATTTACATTTCATGGTCCACCAGTATCCCATGCATTACATAGCACAGAATATAGAGAAATTAGCACATTGATACTCCTCTAGGTGGTACTTAGGATGATCCCCTATGTCAGACAGTACAGATGCATCAGGTTACTTGATTGTGTGTGTACATGTATCAACAGTAGTTGCACAACATTTATATTTATATATTTATATATTTATTTTTACATACACAGGTAAAGGATTGTTATGACTATCCCTTTTATAAACGTTTAAACCTATAAATGTACCTAAATTGATGAGATGCATCTGCTGACAGATGGAGGTAAATGCAAAAACTACAATTGATGGACAGAATGCAGAACAATGTCATACATTCACCCCAGTACAGCAATCTGGGCCTAAATCCATCGTTTTTTTGCACTCCACACCACCCCAGTTCAGATATGGCCATATGCAAATCAGCCTTGACCCTGTGCCTCATGGGAACAGTCCAGCCCGAACTGCCAAGCCATGTCTTTCCTGGACCGGAATCAAGCATCCTAGGACCGGTTTCTGGCTATCAGCCGTCTTCAGCCAGGATAGCTTAACTCCAGTGGCGTGGAGAGCATGGGACTCACGTCTGAGCATACCCATCCCACTTGGGGTGACAAATGTAAAAACAACAATTGATGGACAGAATGCAGAACAATGTCATACATTCACCTCAGTACAGTGATCTGGGCCTAAATCCATCGTTTTTTTGCACTCCACACCACCCCAGTTCAGACATGGCCATATGCAAATCAGCCTTGACCCTGTGCCTCATGGGAACAGTCCAGCCCGAACTGCCAAGCCATGTCTTTCCTGGACCGGAATCAAGCATCCTAGGACCGGTTTCTGGCTATCAGCCGTCTTCAGCCAGGATAGCTTAACTCCAGTGGCGTGGAGAGCATGGGACTCACGTCTGAGCATACCCATCCCACTTGGGGTGACAAATGTAAAAACAACAATTGATGGACAGAATGCAGAACAATGTCATACATTCACCCCAGTACAGCGATCTGGGCCTAAATCCATCATTTTTTTGCACTCCACACCACTCCAGTTCAGACATTGCCATATGCAAATCAGCCTTGACCCTGTGCCTCATGGGGACAGTCCAGCCCGAACTGCCAAGCCATGTCTTTCCTGGACCGGAATCAAGCATCCTAGGACCGGTTTCTGGCTATCAGCCGTCTTCAGCCAGGATAGCTTGACTCCAGTGGCGTGGAGTGCATGGGACTCACGTCTGAGCATAGCCATCCCACTCGGGGTGACAAATGCAAAAACAACAATTGATGGACAGAATGCAGAACAATGTCATACATTCACCCCAGTACAGCGATCTGGGCCTAAATCCATCGTGTTTTTGCACTCTACACCACCCCAGTTCAGACATGGCCATATGCAAATCAGCCTTGACCCTGTGCCTCATGGGAACAGTCCAGCCCGAACTGCCAAGCCATGTCTTTCCTGGACCGGAATAAAGCATCCTAGGACGGTTTTTGGCTATCAGCCGTCTTCAGCTGTCCAGATGGAGGTAGGCAGCTATATTTAATGGTTTTATACTGTACTGTCATGGGGGTGCCGGTCTCAGTCATGGCATTTGTCAAGAAAAGTGAACTCAACTGGATAACACACTTTAACTCCATTAACAATGGACTGAACAAACTGGACAGCAGTTTTGCCCAACTCGCAGTACTGTGAAGCCAACCCTCACTTCACCAACTTTTCTTGACAAATGCCTGAACTGAGACTGGCACCCCCATGACAGACTAACTACAGACCTACGGGTCCTCTGAATAACTCTCCCTTCCCTTTCCCTTTTTCTTTTCCTTCCTAAACTCACGAATGTCTATACCACCCTGCGAGGCAGGTAGACATTTTATCCAATGTCAAGACCCCCTGGTCTGTCCTGTCATTTATTGTCACCCAATCCAATGCTTGTATATGAACAGCAACGCTTTAGCACCCTGCGTGGTAGCTACGCACCCTATGCAGGCATAAGATGATGATCGTATTACATCTTAAATGACTGTTTTTATCCTTTTCGTAGCAGTGCCTTAGCACCCTGTTTGGTAGTTACACGTTGGATTTCTATGCACCGGTTAACATCATCATGAGGGAACAACTCCCCCGTTTATAACGGCATAACAATGAATGTATTCCATTCTTTAAACTTCTATGTTCATTTTTAGAGCCTCCCAGTTTATAATCGGACAAAAAGTGCAACACGTAGTTAATTTTGAGAGCGTCTGGATTAGGTTTTTCCCCTACGCTCCCACATTTTGTGTTGCCAGTAACTATGGAAACGACTGGCTCCACTACCAGTCTGTTCTTCATTTCCATTATGTCTGACGTATGACGTCGGACGCTATCCTAGGATTTAGCTTTCTCTTTTACCGGGTCACTCGTAACGGAGTTGACACGCCAGCAGTTTGGAGCCTTGTCGGAGGTTTCTACCCCATTATCAGGTAAACAGACATCCACGGACCACTGGGCACGTTTTTTAAGGATAACGCCAGGCACGATGTCCGCACGCTAACCTAAATCCCTTCCTTCACTCCACAGGCAAACGCGGTACGAATGACCGATTTCCCAAACCTAGCCGGATCTAAAATATGCCAGGTAAATTCCATTTTCCGTTTTGCCCATCTGTTTGGTTCTTACACTTAAGTCTCCCTGCTTTCTAAATGTGGCCTTCTGTATTTCTAGAGGAGTCCAACCCCCCAGGCCCAAAGCGTTTTTAATCAACACAACAACCTTTTGGATTGATTCACATGTGAATTTCTTTCCGTATTACTCATGGCGCTTTTGTAGTAAAAAGGTTCTTATATAGTCTTCACAGCTAAAAGATTTAGCTAGTGCCACTGTTACAAATCTAATGTCGCACACAGTGTGTTTCTTGATATAGCCTCTACCCTGTCCTATCGTGTTGTTATGGTTCCCTAGATGGGATATATCTAACTATGTGTTTATATACCTGTTCCTTCAAGGATGTTTGCCCATCCCCCCAACCCCCTGTCCTGAAGAAGACCCGCTTTGTAAGGGATACTGACCCTACTACCTCCTGGGTCGAAACGTAGACTACTACCCTTTCACCAACTTCTAACACAAGTGTGATTTACAACACTAATTATAGAAGTATGGCTATGTAAATAAACGCAGCATTTGATGTATTTTCACCTGGCTCCCCTGAGAAGCCAGAAGTGATTTTGCTTTGCATATCAATAATGTATGCTTGACTTTTGTCACATTCCTTATCTTCACTACTTCCCAACACTTCTCTACCCTATCCCCCATCCTACCATTGGTCACTATAGCCTTCAAAAAGTACTGTATAAATATAATGTACATTAAGATGTTCTTGAACACTATGTTATTAAATAACATTGTGTTCCCAAAAATGACAAGAAAAGTTTTTTGCATATTTTCGTACATTTGTCTTTATGTTCTGGGACCCCTTCCTTGTTTTCAATAGCAGGGCCTCGCAGCTCCCACCCTGCCAATGCAAACTACTTTGCTTCATTGAAGCGAGAGCAGGGAAACCTGCTCTCGCTTCCATGAAGCAAAGCAAATTGCTTTTCCATATGGAGAGCAGCATGTTAGCTTCTCCCCATATGGAAAAGCAATGCGAGCCCCAGCAGGAGGCAGGGAGCCGGCGGACCGTGGGGGGATTGGAGACCCACTCACGGTCCCCAACTGTGAGGGCCCCCCTCTCCAAAAGAAATACTTTTTTTTTTTTAAAAAGGCCGGCCCCGGGGAGGGGCACCCCGGGGCCATAAGAGGCCACAGGAGGGGGCAAGGCAGCCCCCTCCTAATCATTTTTTTTTAAAAGGCCCATGCCCTGGGGGAGGGGGTCCTCTGGGCAGACTATTGCCTCAGGAGGGGGGCCATGGGGCCCCCTTCCAAATGTTTAAATTAGAAATAAAACAATTGGGGGCAGGCCCTGGGGGATGGCGTCTTCAGGGCTAAAAAATTAGAAAAAGAATGGGGGGGCTACACAGCCCCCTTCTTAAAAAAATTATTTAAAAAAGGGATTGCGGCCGGAGGCCACGCCCCCTTATTGCACCACTCTGCAAATGCACCAGGATACGTTTGCAGATGGGGAACAAATTCCCCTTGAATATTGGGGGTCCCTGGAGGCCAACTAGCCCACAAGGTACCTCCAGTATGTGCCAGGGGACTGCATTGCAGAGAGATGTTCTGAGGCTAGGCCCCTTTTTACACCTCTCCGCAATGCAGCTCTGTGGTACTTACTGGAGGTAGCTGGAGGGCCAGTTGCACCCTAGGGACCCTTAGTATTCAAGGGGAGTTAATCCCCCAACTTAAAACACAACATGGGCGCGTTTGCACAGTGGTGAAGGGAGGGTCGGGGCATGAGTTCACATGGGTGCAAACACGCCCTGTGGTGCGGTTTAAGTTGGGGAATTAATTCCTTGTCAATATTGAGTAAGTGCCATGGAGCTGCGTTGCAGAGGGTTGCAAAAAGGGGCGTGGCCTCTGAACTCCTCTCTGCAATGCAGCCCCCTGGCACATACAAGAAGTACCTGGTGGGCTAGTTGGCCCCCAGGGGACCTCGGGATTCAAGGGCACTTAATCCCGCAACTTAAAACACACCATAGGAAGTGTTTGTACACATGTCACCTCAGGACCCGCCCCATTTCTTCACCATTGTTTAAATATTCCTCTAAAATCAGCCGAACTATGAATTCTGATTTACTCACCTATTATCAGGAGAGAACACAGTGCGGCATCTTTTAGCCCAGCACTGACCCTGAAAAGTAATTCTACGTGTACTTACAGTAACTTGTATTTCCTTCCATAGGAATCCATGTGTGGTTTCCAGCAGAAAAGTTTCTAAGTGTTGATTTTTGAAACGTACAACTATTCCTCTAAAATCAGCTGAACTACGAATTCCGATTTACTCACCTGTTATCAGGAGTGACCTCAGTGCTGCTTCTTTGAGCCCAGTACTGATCCTGAAAAGTAATTCTAACCGTACTTACTAGTAACTTGTATTTCCTTCCATAGGAATACATTGTCTGGTTCTCATCAGAAAAATTTCGAAGTGTCTATTTTCACAAACTAAAAATATTCCTTAAAAATTGCCTGTATGACTTAAACGCATTCTTTCGACTGTTTACAGGAGATGCACCAGTGCTAGAACCAGGATCCACCACTGAGTAAGAAAAAGTAACGTTAACACTACTTACCTGATAAGTGAATTTCCCCCTATAGGATAACATTGGTGATTCTATGTGAAAACGTTTTTGTGTCATCTTTTAAAATACAATAATATTCCTTAAAACTCACTACTGTAACCAAAACGCTTTTACTCAACTGTTTACAGGTGATGACTCAGGACTGAATTTAGGATCCAGTCCTGTGGTTAGAAAAGTAATCCAAAAAGTAATTAATTGCATTTAACTAGAAATTCACATTGACCTCAATGTTGCATTGTGTTTGAAATTGAGTTGTCCATTGCAACAACTGTAACTACTGTACTTAAAAGTCTATTGCCTATTTGCAAAATATTTAAACTAAAGTAATTCATTCTGAGAAAGTATATTTTGTAATGTAATGTATAATGTAATTATAATGTAATTTAAAAAAATAAAATATCTAAAAATAAACTGTTTAAAGAAATGTAGAAAATCAGTATAAAAAATAAAAATAATAATAAATACATTTAAAAATTGTCATTTACAAAACCTTTGAAATTCACTGAAAAACATAGGTTTCAGACATTTTATAGTTGTGAATTAGCATTTAAAAAAACCTTTCAAATTCACTGAAAAAAACATAGGTTTCAGATATGTTATAGTTAGGAATTAGCATTTAAAAAACCTTAGAAATTCACTGAAAAAAACATAGGTTTTAAGGGTATTAAAGTTAGCTGGGCATTTCAATTTAGCCATGGCTACAGCCCGAACGGTTGAACGAAATTACTCCAGATTTGGCAGAGAGGCAGTCCTCAGTTCCGACTTGTGCCCTTTGCCTATATATTGTCAATCTGTTCAGTAGTTCCTGAGAAAATTACAGTTAAAGTAATTTATACATCTATGGGCGCGGTGGATCTGCGGATTGTGCGAGATTGGCATCGTAGCATAAGCGCACCGGCTTGATCACGCGCTCAATGCTAATTGGCTGTCCAACGGTTGTACACATTCGAAACCAGGAACTGTTGGCAGCCATTTTGTTCCTCGGTAGAAGTGAGGCTGTGGAAGTCAGTGAAATATGTGTTCAAAATGGAGAAAAGGGGCAGGATAGAAATAATTTTACCCTGTAGACCTGCTTAGGGGGTCCTAGAAGGACCCCCAGGGCCCA
This sequence comes from Lissotriton vulgaris, assembly GCF_964263255.1. NCBI lineage: Eukaryota > Metazoa > Chordata > Amphibia > Caudata > Salamandridae > Lissotriton > Lissotriton vulgaris. The sequence goes on from NC_141694.1 coordinate 957,748,059, forward strand.
CATTTTTTTAAAAAACCAGGATGCGTGTAGGGTGCGTGGACTGTGCCATAAAATAAATAAAATAAAAAGGAGTTTTTTTAAATAATTCATCGCCAGGGGGTTAAATACTGGGGGGAAAATTATTTTTTTTTATGTGGGGCCCAGAAGGGACCCCCAACCTCGGGGATCATCAGCGCCCGGAGCTAGAAAGAAAAAAAAGTTGGGGGGAGGGATCGAAGGTCCTGAAAGCCGCGTGCCATCACCCGTCGGGGGTTTATGTATTGTGGGAGGAGGACTATGTGGCCCCCCTTCTGGAGCACTTGAGGGCCCCGTTACCCCCCGGGGCTACAAAAAAAATCATGGCTGGGGAGGGGCTGTAAGGTCTCCACAGCCCCGGGGACCACCACTCTCCGGGGCTTTATGTATTGTGGGAGGGCCAGTTCCTGCAGTATTCTGGTGTGTCCATCCCACCCTCCTATAGCAAGAAAATCTGTACTCTCTTTCAAAATAAATATCAAATTGCTTTTCCACATGAGGAGTTGTATGTTAGTAGCTCGTGATGTGGAAAAGTAATGCAGAGTCCCAAACATGTAGAAGTTGTGCATCAAAGGTGCTGGAGTCGCGCACCATAAAGATTATGAGTAGTGCCTCCAGCACGTGCAAACCAGGGGGCCACACTGAGCACTGCGCTGGGTGCCCGACTTGTAATTTTACCATAAAAAAATAGCCCCTATCAGTAATTTCTAATATCTCCGGGGACCCTATCCCCTGGGTCTTATAAAAAATGTTGGGGACCAAGAGGGGAGCTACACTGCCCCCACGGTCCGCCGGCTTCCTGCGTTCTTCAGGAGTCGGCATTGCTTTTCCGCAAGACGAGATGCTAACTTGTATGTGGAAATGCAATCTGCTTTTTATTTTGAAATTGAGAACAGATTTCTCTGCTCTGTCTTTCAAAATGCAAACTAAGTCTGCTATGGGAGGGCGGGAGCTGTGAGACTCTCGCCCTCTCAAAGCAGACAGCAGTGTCCCGGGGGTGGGCACCCTTGGACATTGCTTGAGCCGGCCATCTGGCGATGTGGGCTCAAAGGCTCTCGAGGGCTGTAGGCATAGGGTCATGTCTCTCACAATACACACATTTCTGGGGGTGGTGGTTCCTGGGGCTTGAGGGGGTCACTGAGGCCAACATACTTCTAATTTTGAAGGGGGGGCCTTGGATGCGAAAGTGGTGCAAGGGGGTTATAAATCTGATACACATTGTTTTGTTTTAGTTTGCTTTCTTTTTTGTTCTTGGTAGAGGATCCAGGGTTAATATAACGTTTTTTTGTACAGCCAGTACCTTTCAACTCTACCCCCAAACAGCTTTCTGCCTGTTACCATAGTAACAGTTCATGGAACACTTAAATGAGCACACAGGTTAGAAGTTCACCAGACTATGTTGGTAATGGAAAAAAGTTATGGGCTGGAGATTTTAAACTTTTCCATAGGAACCGTTAGTCGTAGGTATAGACTCTGGTAAAGATCTGGTAAAGACTTAGCCTCAGAATTATACTTCAAATTATAAATATCATTTCTATTGGGGACCGCTTACCCCCCAAAAAAATACTTTTTTTTAATTAACTTTTATTAAAACAATAAATAACTGGAAATGTAACTTAAAGATAACAATACAATAAATAACTAGAAACATAACTTTAACAAAACAATATAATAATCAAAATGTGATATGGAGTCCAATAGAAGTACGGTAGGTAATCTGTAGAACACAAATGAAAATAAGTGTTTAAAATTAGATCGATGTGACTAAATGAAGTCAAACATTACAAGTCAAATTAGCAGTTGAAGATATTTCCTTCTTTTAACGTGTGCAGTGTGCCTGATACATTTCACTTATTTAATAGGCTTGCATTCAAGCAGTGTCTGTATGGAAGAGCCTACTGCATCCGATTTACATTATTAGGTGAGAGATCAAGTCATTATGCAGGACAATATTCTTTAGGGCTTATTTACAAGACTCTTGCGCCAGTTTTGTGTTACTTTTCTCATGTTGAAAATGACGCAAAAGTGGCGCATGGGGCTTGTAAATAAGGTCTTTCATTTCTAATGCATTAAATCAGAGGCATTGTATATCTAGGTCGCTCTGCTTACCTTGTGTAAACACTTTGGCCAACAGAGTTCACAACTTGAACTCAGCTTTGGTTGGTCACGGCAGAGTGGACAACAGCGTCCATAACTTTAAAAGAGAAAGAGAAATGATGTGAGAGGGAGAGAGAGAAAGAGAGTGAAAACGACATTAAAACTGTGGGAGAGTGAAAGTTATAGATGGAGCAGTTAATAGTGGAGAAAATACTTGTCGCACTCCATTTGCCTTGGTTGTGTGTCCAAGTATGTGCTGGTTCATAGTGCACCCTCCAGTTTAGTGATCTGCAATACAGTATATAGAGTTAGTCATAATTTAGTACATAGAAAAGTGGTGTAAGGGGTTTGTAGATTTGCCTCTCAGACTGTTGTAATCTATCTATTGCCACTGATCGGAGGTAATTGTACATTCCTACGCAGTAAAGCTGCTGCACATTGCCCACTCTCTCCTTTCACAGATGACTTGTCGTTGTTTCAGAAAGAAGCTTTTTTGCTCTCCTTGTGCCATTGGTGTGATTCAAAGAGGGTGCACCACGTGTTGTAGCAGCCTTCTCAAACGTTACGATGTCCACACATCATCACAGAATCCTTGAACATTGAGTTTTGGAGGTGTTGAGGGGACGCCAATTTGTGAAACAAAAGCTATAAGAAAAAAAGGAAGTTAACATTGTGTGTAATTTTTTCATCAAAGGAGAGAGGAAGTGACAAAGTAACTGCAAAGAATATTCGCAGCGCAACTTTCTGTCACCAGTGTGTTTTTCACCACGTGCTGGGACATAATGCACCCTGAAGCTCTACATCTAAAAGATAGTAAAAGAAAGATGTTATGTTTGGTAATTGCTACAATCTTAATGTGGAGTTGAATAACATCGGCCTTTCACACACGTTCCCACTCACATTTAAAAGAACTAATTGTATAGTTTATATTCCGGACGTTTGAGCGATTATAAAAACATTCCTGCTATTGGAAAAAAAATGTACATGTAATTTGATACACTATATAGTCTAAATCGCTGCGTTACTTTTTTGTATCCAGTCTGCTGCAGCCCATCAACTCCCTCCGATGCGCACTAAGGCCTCACTACTCACCTTTTTGTGGACAGGACACCTTCTGCATCATGTAGTCCTGATCTGCCACTAAGAAGTCTCATATATAATGCTGATTCCTGATGTAGGTATGGCTAACAACATACTCGTGCTCCCATCATCATCGCAGGTTCTTCACCCGCTCACTGCTTCTGATACCACTAACTCAGTGACCAAAGAGGCCACACATATAGTGGTGGGCCCCCCTACTCTGTGGTTCGGGCCTACATGAGGTGTTTGAATCACTAGGATGGGCCATCACAGCGCTTGGGATGGGAGCAACTCTAAAATGGCATAGAGCATGTGCATCCCATCTTTTTTATTGGTAGCGTCACGTGTGTTGTGACGCATGTGCTGGATGGGTGTGGTGTGGTTGTATACCAGCCATAAGGGAGTGTGTGTGTACCGTTCTGACAACTAGACTTGGAACTAAGAAATGACTACAATTAAATCTGGGCAATGTTTCATTGTTATGTTTTCCTGGAAGCGTAAGTGGAGTGGACTGGCCTGACATATGCCAGTGCTGCGCGAGGCTCTGAACCATGATTCCGGAGCTATGTCGTGGTGCCGTCGTGAGCTATATGAGGAATCAAGTGATTCAGGTGTCCGTTTTGTAGTGCTGACTTCACCCGGGTCTTAAAAAGAAATGTGTCATTATATCTCTAAAGTCCCACAACTTGGCCAACATGGAAGGTACGGGGTATCACTGACTCTATATTCGTTCATAGTTGCATACATAAAAGATGGTGGACATGACGCATTTGTGCGATTATGAATCTTGTTGTACATTCAGTGGAGTGATGTAGCTGTAGTAATACAGGGCTGTGAAAGGTTTAAGTTGCAGTTTTTGGCACATGAAGGGCAGCTAATGTATATACGTATGTGGCCATTCAGGTACACTGTCGAACTTGGTGCTAGAAATCAGAGTTCGAGCCTCGGTGTTGCGTCCACATCCTGTTATTGTAGAGTAATGACGTAATGTACGCATGCCTTAAAATGTATTCGGTTTGCGTTGATTTTGCGCTATATAAATATGCTAAAAAAAAAATAAAAGAGAAATAGCCCACACTTACTGTCACAGGTAAGATGGTTGCATACGCTATTTATAGCACAATATAATGTGGTAGGGCAGAGGAGCAGCATTTTACAAACACAATACATACACAGACACAGGTAGATTGTTGAAGTGGGTACGGGCACGTGTGCTCGACTCCATTTTATTACGTTGTTGTTGGTAAGAAGTAGAATAGTAATCATGATATCATATACAGATATTTAATCATAAACTGTTTATGACTTCTGCTGTACAAAGGTTGGATTATTGTATGTCAAATATTTCACTTTGATAACTTTATTTCGGTCAAAGGCCATAAAAGTGCAATAAAATATGTACAAGCACAATAATAAAACATAAATATTCAGAATTAAAAAATTATTAAACTTTGGTTATCAAAGGAATAATAAAGCATAAAAGCAGTAGTCCATTATTTCTTATGGATAAATACAGTTCTTCTCCGCCACATGCCAAGTAAAAACCGGGAGACGGCAAAAACAATGAGAGGGGCAGTGTCATAAGTTAGCACTCTACAAGCGTGTACACAGTGTCTGAAGCCCAAATTTTTGCATAATGGGATAATCCAGCACTTACGAATTTCACTGTATGCTGGACAAAAAAAGAAGATATGTACAATGTCTTCCCTGGCGTGATTACAGGCAGGGCTGTTAGCCTTCGTCCTTTTTGCCCATCTGAATGTCAATGCCCCAACCGGTAAAGAGCCGTTCCTCAATTGAATATATAGTTTTCTTGCCAGTGGAGTCTGCACCAGGTCCAAAAACACCTCCATCCTGTATTCAACTTTCGTTGTGAGGAACTCAGTGGACAATCTGCCCAGGGAAGTAGAACAGTGTAGCAGTTTGAGGTTATGCGATTTTACAGCTGCCACCAGTACATTCCTTTGCATCCTCATGCAGCTGTCCTCCGGTATATCCCAAAGTTGGGGAAGACCAATTTGGTAAAGGTGAGTCTTAACATGTACCAACCAAGGTATATTCTTGTTCTTTAGCTGCCCCAGATAGTATTGAATTCTGCTCTAAACGGTTCAAGCTCCGGCACAGACCAGAGCCTTCTCCAATAGAGCAGAGGTCGGGCAGCCACCAGGTCAGTAATAGGTTCCAGACCCAGGTCCAAGCGTAGTGGTAGCAGGGGCGTGCTTTGTGGAAGACCAAACAGATGTCACATGAAAGACTGCTCAGCTTTCATTAAATTACATGCGTTAGTGTGTCCCCAGAGTTCAGCAGCATACAAGGCTGCAGACCTGACCTGTGTTTTATATATCTCTACGGCAGGGGTAGCCAGTTTAAAGGTTGAGGCACTAGGGAGTCTGCCTACACCACCCATAATCTGTGCAAGTCTCAAGGAGGATTTAGAGACTTGATGGTCCCATGTAAAGTGTTCTGTCAAAGTCACCCCCAGGTATATAAAGGTCTTAACTCGCTCAAGTGGGGTTCCATTCAATGTGGGGTTTGGGCAGGTGGGCCTCGGGGGGGTTGAAGATCAATATGTCAAATATTACACAGAGGGTTCTATCGTAAAGAGTTTATGAGTTGTGGTGCACTGAGGTAGGGGCGGTTTGTGTGGAGCCTGTGATGATACGTGTTCCAGGCAGATCGCACTGGTAAAAATGTGTTTTGACAATTGAATTTTGCCTTAACAAGGGTATGTGGCGATTATTTACGGTGTACTGAGTTAGTGGTACGTCTGGTGTTTATTGTGTGCTCACACTACGATGATGCGTGGTCTGAATGGGCTGCACTGAAATCATTCTCTGTTGCATACTGGAGTATATGAACTTTGAGGGGGGAAAAAACTAGCATTGATGGTTATCAATTACTGTGAAAACTAGGTGTACTGATCGCTCCTCATAACAAATTACACAATTCCTCTTCATGCAGTGCATTGTAACTTTCACACATTGGGGACGTATGTCTGGTGGCGATGTTGAAGGTGATACCCCAGACGTACTTGGTATTGCTGGTGGTGGAGGTACATTTTGGTGCAATCTTGTACATTGTTTGTTATCATAGTTCACATGATGCAGATATTGAAGGTGCTTGCACATACTAGCAGTCCAACATCACTATCTTTTTCATTGCTTTAAATAAATCTAGGCTGAATTTAACGCTGTCTGTAGTATAGATGAAAAACTAAATTCAAGTTGAGAACCCTACTATGGACAGGGTACATAGAAGCTAGTAGTCAGTACAGTTATAGAACAATATTTTTTTCACTTATTTTAACAAAATCTGAATACATACAGTATATTTGTCTCTGCATTAAATAAATCAAAGTTGAATTTCCTACTGTCTATAGTGTAGATGCAAAGGTGAATTCAAGTTGTATACCCTGCTGTCTGCAGTGTAGATCTTAGGGTGGAGTGCATCATCAGCAATCATAGTGGAAGTGGAAGATCGAACATGTATGTAGTGTGCATTTTATTATTCAACTAAATGTAGAAGTGATGTAAAATAAGTTTTTCAAGGAAGCATAATAAAGAGATATTGTGTAGGGTTTGATAGGTGTTATACTTAGTTTGGTTTCCACTGAGTTAGTGGTATCTAAAAGAAGAAGGTTCTGTGGAGCCTGCGATGATGCGTGGTCCGGGCAGTCTGTACTGACAGTAATGTTTTTTGTGTTGTGAATGGTGCCTTAGTAAGGACATGTGATGATCATGTTTGGTGCACTGAGTTACTAGTATCTTTGGTGCTTAGCGTGTACATATTCTGCGATGATGCGTGGTCTGGGGGGAGGTGGGCACATAATTGGAGTAATATCTTTTATCGATTGGATTCTGCATGAATTCTACTTAAAAGTGATGGTATGACTCATTGCTGACATAAAACTGTTCCCTCTTCTTTCGGATGATTTATGGTGCACTGAGTTAGTAGTATCTTTGGCGCTGAGCTTGTACGTACCCTTGGAGCAATGTTTTTGGCCTAGTGAATTCTGCTTTAATAAGGCTACGGGTAATTATGACTTGTGGTGCAGTTATTTAATGGTACTGAAAGAAGTCAGCGTGTGTGTACCCTGTGATGATTCGTGGTTAGGGGGAGGGTCGCAGTGGTATAATGTCTCTTGTCTACTGGAATGCTTGATGTACAATCGACATTCTATCTGAAAAAATCTGAACACATACAATTGTCTCTGCATTAAATTAATCATGCTTGAATTCCTTGTTGTCAGTAGTATACATGCAACGGTGACTTCAAGTTGTGAACCCTGCTGTCCGCAGAGTACAACAAAGGCTGTATTTGACACAGACATCGAGGAATGTCTTTTTTGTTACATACTTTAAGAAAATCTGACGACACAGTACTATTTTTCTGCCTTAAATAAATTGCGACTGAATTTGATGTTGTCTGTAGTGCGTATGCTCCACTGGTATCAAGCGGTAAACTCTTTTGATCGCAGTGTACATTTGAAAACCGAACTACTACAGTCATTGAGGAATGTTTTTTGTGGCATCCTTTAACAAAATAATCTTTGCCTTACATAAATCAAGGATATCTTGAATGCTGTCCGTAGTTTAGATGGAAAGCTGAATTCAAGTTGTGAACCCTGTTGTACGCATTGTAGATTTAAGGCAGTAGTCGACACAAAGATCGAAGAATGCTATTTTGTCACTAAATCTGAGTAAACAGTACAATTGTCTCTGCCTTAAATAAAGCAAGGCTGTATTCAATGCTATCTATAGTGTAGATGCAAAACTGAATTCAAGTTGTGAACCCTGTTGTACGCAGTGTAGATTGAAGGCAGTAGTCGACACAAAGATCGATGAATGCTATTTTGTCACAGTTAACAGAATCTGAGGACACAGTACAATTGTCTCTGCCTTAAATAAAGCAAGGCTGGTTTCAATGCTGTCCATAGTGTTGATGCAAAGCTGAATTCAACTGGTATCAAGTTGTCAACTCTACTGACCGTAGAATAGATTCAAAGCAGTTCTTAGCACAGATACTGAAGACAAATTTAGATCCAAAGTTGAATTCAAGTTGTGAACCCTGCTTTCCGCAGTGTCGATGGAAACCACTAGTCGATACAGACATAAGTCAGTGGTGCTGTGGTGCTGAGTTCGCAATCGGCCTGTATCTAGGAAGCATGCGGTCACGGCGGCAGCCATGTGGCAGGGTAGGGACCTTCGCTGCACCACAGTCTTTTCTCTTTGCAGAAGTGAACCACGCCCAAGGTGTAGCCTAATTATTTATAGTCGTACGTTGACTTTGTTTACGTTGATCTAGCCTGATCCGCTTATTTTTCAAAGGAGGGTGAACACAGCTACATGACCGAAATATTCCCCAGTGTCTGATATAATATGGTTGCGTCCACTATTCAGTACACTACATGAATCAATGGTATATCTACACACTGAAAAGTTTTTGATTTCTATAGTGAATTGTGTATAGTATTTCACCAGTAGTCTTAGCATTGTGTACATTATTGTTGATGTTCGAGTTCTTGCCCTTATACATACATGGTTTTCACATCTCTGTAGATTAAGCTAGTGTGCTGTTGAGGGGATACATTATTTTGGAAAGGTTTGTTGTCCTGTTTTGCGCTGCCTCTGATGTAGTAGGAAGGAGAGGTCTTTGGGGTGGTGGTAGTGGTAGTGACGCTGAGTATTGTGATTATGTTGGGTGTCAGAAGTGTATATTACAATCTCTAACACAAATTGCTCGTTAAACATGGGTTTGAATTTGATGTAATTCACGTAGTACATGTTCTACGTTCTTACAGTACTTAAATGTTGATGTTAATTTGTTAGTGGTAAATGGAACTATTTTCTGATTTTTTACGTAGCATTGCAGATTTGGTTTCTGGTTGAAAATATGGGGAATTAGTCAACATAATAAGTAGACATTGTCATTTAATAAAACCTTTGAAATTCACTGAAAAAAACATAGGTTTCAGGCAGGTTATAGCTAGGAATTAACATTTAAAAAACCTTAGATATTCACTGAAAAAACCATAGGTTTTAGGAATGTTATAGTTAGCTGGACATTTCACTCATGCAAAACCATTGCAATTCCTCTGTTATAGTTAGTTGTACTAACTGTAACTCTCGCGCCCGCAATCCACTGGTGATGATGTCACATATTACATCATTCATGACATGGTCAGCGGCATCACTGATGACATCACTGATGACATCTCAAATGACATCACTGATGACATCATCCAGTGAATGTGGTTTGGTTCCATATTTAAATATGTATTGTATATATAGCAATCTGAATTGAAGAATGAGTTGATGTATAAGTGTCTTCAAGGATGATTTAGTAGCAGTGTGATTGACTATTTACTTGACTAATTTATAGTGTCTTCACTAACTGTGAAAAATGTAAAAAAATGTTACCTGATATCTTTATACCTTGAAAATACATTTTTTTTTGTGTTTTTTTAATAGTTAAACGAAAGGTCTTGTGGGTGGCTGTTCTGCTACCTTTTACAATATTTTGTGTATTTTGTAACCAAATACTATTCTCATAATCATCACTTGTCCTGAGTAATTGCTCTACCACGTTGAATCAGATGGACCCTTTGTGTACTGATAATGGCACTGACAAACTAATTTCATAAAGAATCTGAATGGCTACTCTGACCTCAATATTTTGAATTGTTATTATAATACTGTGGACCCTGTCCAGAATGTTAAAATTCCATTAAAAATTCCATAAAAGATTTTCATAAAATATTCCAACAAAATACTTCATAAAAAATTCCACCTAATCATTTAAAAAAGATTATTTCATATCAAAAAGTTTATAAAAAGTTGTGAAGGTCTTCATTATTATTTAAACCCTTGGTGTTTTGCTATCTAATTCTAATACCTTGTGTGACTCAAGCTGCTTGAGCATGCGTTCTCTATTGCTTCCTCTACGTACTTTTGGGATGGCTTTGATTACAAAGTACTTCAGGCAGTTAAGATCATTTCTGTGTACGGCTTTAAAATGACGAGCCACTGGGTATGATGCATCATTATTGAAAATAGCTCTGAGATGCTGGAGGATTTTGACATGCACCTGCACCTTTGTACTACCCATGTACCTCAAGCCGCAGGTGCATTCCAGTACATACACAGCATATTCTGTGTAGCAGTTGTAATTGCCGGTTATAGCTATCTTTCTCGGGCTGAACTGTGTCATGTAGTGAGTAGTATGAATCCCAAACCTACATGCAAGCCACGAGGTACATTTGAAAAAACCTGGTTTCGGTTTTAACCAAGTACTATCTTGGCCTATCTCAGGGTTACTCTTGACAAGTTGTGTCCTTATGGAGGCTGCTCATCTGAATGTGAAAGTGGATTTCTTGGTAACTGCAGAGCCATAACACTATCTGTAAGCAAAATAGGCTAATTGGTATTGACAATGGTACTGATCTGTCTTTCTTAGCCACTGTATGTTGTAATAAGTATTTTCCTCTACTGTCTTAGATGATTCTGCGTCCTGTTCTGTAGATCTAGTTACAGTATTTCATTCCTACAAAGATTCCCTAGATATTGCTTTAATTTTTTTCATGGCATCTTGTAGAGTTTTCTCATCATAGCCTCTGGTGCAGAATCTCTCTAAGGCTTCTGATAGGCATTTGTTGGCTTTCGCCTCAGTACTGCATATTCGTTTTAACCTGATAAACTCCCCATAGGGTACAATTTTACTCAAGTGTTTGGTGTGCACACTCTTGAAGTGCAATGTAGAGTTCCTGGCTATGAGCCTTTGGTGCAGTGTTGTCCCCAGCTTCATGTTGATGATAAAGACTTTCACATCAAGGAATTCAATATTGCTGTCACTAATGTTAGATGTGAATCTCAGGTTTACGTCAATAATATTGATAGCCTGTATGGAGCTGTCTACACTCCATGTATCCACTTTCAAAACAATGAAAACATCATCTATAAAATGGAGCCAGTGTACAATCTGATTGTAATATGGTTGTTTATGCACCCTTTTGAGGATCTGTTCCTCCCACCAACCTACATGAAGACATGCATAGCTTGAGGAGAAACTGGCCCCCATAGCTACTCTGCGTTTCTGCCTATTCAAATCTTTTCCAAACAGAAAGTAATTGTTATGAAGGCACCATTTGTTGAGCTCTAAAATCATGGAGTTATGTTTGTAACACATCATAGGTTGCATTGCTAGGAAATACTTGACTGCATTCAGTCCCACTGGATGTTCAATGCTCGAATATAATGATTCAATATCCATGCCAAGTTTCCAAGTTACCAATGTTTTAATTCTACAGATGAAGAGTGACAACGTGCATATATTCCTTATCCTCATGAGTTTTGGCTCCAATCAAGAGACTTAATCACATGCAAAAAGGGTTACTGAGTTAGAGAACCACATGGTTTAAATGCAGGCTGTAATGCGCCCTAGTTGTCATCAGATAATACAACAACCAGCATACAAAAAGCATTTGTTGAAGGTGGTGCTTAAAATGCAGGATTTATTTTTTAAAACATCAAAGGCATCACATCTGGTCCTGGATCTTTACCTGTGGAAGAAGGCGTTACTTTGTACTAAAACTTCGTCCGAGGTTGGGGGGGCCCCTTGCATGTCTTGGGATTGACAGACATTATTAACAATTTCTAGAATATTATGATGCCACTCACTGCTGGAATCTGACATTCTGTCTGGGGGGGAACTGTTGTCACTAAAAAAATGGCCAGTTGATAACTTCCTAGAAGGCCTTTATGTCTCACAATGTTTATGCCATCAGTAAATCATCCCAGGCCTGGTTCCTGACCTCCTGTTTTCTAGCAGCAATAATTGCTTCATACGATGATCCACACAGTTTAATTTGAGCTTTATTGTGCATTGACTGTTTAAGCGCTTCCTTGAGCTTTATAATTTGAAGAAAACCACTTAAAAGGGCTTTTGGGTCCTTTGATTGTACCTGGAGGGCCAACTGGCTAGTGGCATCTTCGCAGATACCCTCAAAGCTCTAAACCATATCAGTGCGGGTAACACCCTCCGACAGGCAGACCACAATATCCTAGCGGCACTAGGGAATTAAGTTTTCCCAAAATGTATCATCATCTTGTCTTATTTAAGATATATAATCTTGTTAGTTGAAATGTTTAATTCACTGAGGTAATGAATCCGTAATGGTTTTGTTAGAGGAGCTGGGTGAACCAGAACAATAGGATTATGATTGCTCAGATTTGAAGGCACAATATAGGAATCAAGAACATGTGGAGCTATATGAGGAGACAGAAAAGTGAAATCAGTTATAGATCCTCCTCCTTTGCCAATAAATGTAGGTCAAGGAGGACCTCTTTCCTAGGGAAAAACTTAACAATTCTTTGATTCTGTGTTACCATAAAACGTGTGTAAGAGGTGGGTCAGGTTCTCTTTAGATCCATCTGAAATCCAACACACCCACTTGTTCCAAATAGGACAATGGTAAAGATAAAATTGCCCACCCAGACAATCTCCTCCGTTTGGGTGACTCAAGCGATAATGCTACACACATGCATTTCAGTCTTTGTCTAAATCAATAGGATGATTTACAAAATAGTTAAAATAATAATTTACCAAAGTATGTCCAAGAAACCTGGGATTACAAAACATAAAATTTGAGAGCAAATCGAGCTCCATAACATTTCTGCTTTCAGAAATCAATTGAAGAAAGCATGGCCTGAGGTGGATGGTGAGGCCGGTAAGCAACATTTTTGGAAACCTTCTATTAAAAAAAGTCCTCGTGGGATCAAATCTCCATACAGTAAACCACGTCAATGTACTTAATAGTTTCTATCCAGTCAGGGTTGCATAATATTTTCTTTATGCCGCTGACGTTCCATGAAATAAAATGGAGTGTATTTAAAGTAGGTCAGTCATGTATATGAGATAAGGAGCGAATAGGGTCTTCAGAGGGTGAAAATGGACTAGATGCCAGTGGTTCAGTCAGTCAATCAACCTCTGACAGCCCTTCTATAATGGGAAAATTGTTAGGTTGCACGAAGGTTCAAGCCGATATAAGGCTTCCATTTCTGTATGGTCTCACTCAGGGGGCGGGGCGACACAGCAAAATGATAGAAAAAAACTGTGTTGAAGCATAGATCAAACTTGGACCCTAGAGCTTTTGGAATAGCTAATCAGCCTGTGTTAAAGGTGCCCTGCCAAGTGAGGATTTCTAAAGTTTATTACCACTCAGTCCCCGCTGTCCATCGTATGATAGAGCCCTACCCATCTGACTCTCCTGGCCATGATGTCATTGCTGGCGAGGTTCATTAGCCAGCCAGAGTTTCTATTGCACCAGTGGATAACCTTGTTCATTAAACTATAGCAGCTTTCTTGCCCACCTATCTGCTCTGGAGGAGCCCCCCAAGGAATGTGACATATGGAATACAATCCGATATGAGTTGCTAGTGGTCCATGCTCTCTTGACTTTAGGTAAAACTTTCATGTACAGGGGCTTCCGCTGTCAAAGGGGCCCAGAAAGTTCGATAACGATGGTATTGATGCTGCCAAACTAGGATTCTGAGACTGAGCATGATATTGTTGTCGAAATAAAGTTAATTAAATTGAATTGAATTGAGACTGAGCAAACACTGTTGTTTAAGTGTAGGCAGACTCAAGTGAAGGTGTTAACTCTAGGTTTGTGCAAGAGGAAGTAGTAGCAATCGTAGACAAAGGCTGCAGTTGTTGTTCATTTCCCAAATCAGGTATTGAGGGAGCTCTTTGCATCATAAATGCTTGAATTTTGTCACCCATTAATTTCAATTGAGTAGAGATCTCATTCATAAGTTCAAGCAGGAGGACTTCTAAATGAGAGCAATAAGGGTTTGCAAACCTCCATTAGTGGTTTCTTTAATATCAAGAGAAATTTTAGTTTGGGGCCAAGTAGAGCTTTGCGAGATTTGGTGCACAGATTTTTGGCTCCTATGGCAGCTTTTGGAGTAGTATCATTTCGTCTTTTCCTCTTGGCTTGAAATGACTTAGGGACTTGCTGATTATCTTCACTGGTAGGCAGATTATTATAAGGTGCAACGGGGGGAATACGTGGTTTCTGGATGACAATCACTGGGTCTAAGTGTGGCCCAGTGAGGTGGGACAGCCTGGCTCAAAGTTTGTTCATCCTCCGCTAAGGGGAACCTGGTGGGTCTTTAGAAAGAATAAGCTTTTGTACCGCATCTATGCAGCTTTCTATGATCTCCGGTTCGGAAGCTTTTTACCCATGTTCAGATTAGAGTGGTTAAACATAAATATTAAAATATAAGACTTTCCTGATCTTCAATAATCCCAGGGTCGTAGCTTGAAGGATCTCACAAGTGCCAGGGGCCAAAAACCAGGGCCAAGAAATGAGGCCCTGCCTTGTCTGGATGCTGACGGGTGCAGACAGGCCGGCTCTTCACCAGGAAGCAAGTCTGGGTGCATCGCCCCCTGTGGGGATGATGAAGAAACTTAATAGCGCTAACTGTTCCCACATGAGAGAAAAGCATTCAGAGCCGACTCCTGGGGCCTGAGAATGCTGTTTCCTGAAGTACCCCATAGCTGTCTGGAGTCCAGTGCGTCCTGTGCTGTTGGGATGATAGATGAGCTTTATAGCACTAATTGCTGTCACATGTGAAGGAAGTGACCCGATTAGGGTCACCCGGGTCACTCGCCACCTCCTCTTAGCCTTCCAAGAAATGAAGAGTCGGTGATGCAGTAGAGAATACAAACTAACTGATTTATTAGTAAATACAATGCAGGGGAGTCCAGTCTGATCATGCCCTATGGGATAGGTGTTAAGGGACTAACTTCAGAACACTTGGTAACACAGATTAAAGGAAAATACAGCTTGGGCAAACACTAAACAAAGGGAGGCACAGGAGGATGAGCTACCACCTGCAGAATGGGTACACGTTATCGGTCTCCCAAGGTCGTCTTGTTCGGTCTCGGCTCTCTCTAGTGTGGAAGTATAGCTACGACCAGGGATAGGCATGCTGGGCAAAATGAGCCATTCATTAGTGCGTCGGGGTTTCAACCTTGAATTCGATAATGGGAATTAACTGAACAGAAGCTTTCTGCAGAGGCAAGCAGAGAGGGGCACAGAAGCTTGGTTTCGATCACAGTGCAATATGGTGGTTGCATGGCAGAAAATGGCGGCACAGATGTTAACTTACACTCACACAGTATTTGTAGGGATAGGTTACATGCATATGCAACAGAGATTAATACAAAGTAGCTACATGAATGCTAACATAATACATTGTAAAGCTTAAGTGATCGAGTAATAACGCATTCAATTCTAACAGATCCTCCTTTCAGCACTCATAGTTAAATTTGTATTATTGCTATCACGGTCTTTACAATACCAAAAAATGGAAGGAATATTCAAACATAGGCAACACTAGACTTTTGACAATAGCTATATGCGAAGTGTATATAAAAACCCACCAATATATATCCAAATATATGTCTATATATATATATATATATATAGACATATATATATATATATATATATATATATATATATATATATATATATATATATATATATATATATTACCTACTGGCGGTCGCCAGTAGGTAGTTATAGTTAGGATTATTTTCAATAGGGAAATCGCAACATTCTATTGGGAATAACTTTGGCGCCGGTTGAGGAATCTGCCTGAGAATTTCCTCAAATTTGCCTAGCAGGCGCTCTGGTCCTTTACTGAAAGTTTGGAGGGGATTTGTCAAGCGGGGGCCGAGATAAAAGGGGGTCCCAAAACGTGTTTTCCCCATGTTAATTTCCATAGGGCGGTCGACCTCACTTTTAGCCCGGACGGCTGAATGGATTTCCACCAAACTTGGCAAAATTGCAGGGACTGGTAGCCCGATGTGCCTTTGCTATGTCTCAAGATATGTGCTCCAGTGGATTTTGAGTAATTTAGGTTAAAAAAAATATATATATCAATAAGAGCGCCCCGGTACGCGCACCGGGGCGCTAACCAGCGCGCTATGTGAGTTCGCGCGCGGAAAGCTGATTGACTCTCGGGTGTCTGTAAACATTCCAAACAGTCCGGAGCGGCCGCCATCTTGTGTCTCGGTAGGATCGAGACACAAGAGGTGGCAAAAACAAAGGGGGAAATGACCAAAAGGGGGCAGAGTAGACTCCCCCTGACCCCCTAGGTTTGATGTGGGGGCTATAAAAGGGCCCCACGGGGCAAAAAACATTTTTTTTTTTTCGATTTGCGCGGGGGAGCGCCCGGTACGTGCACCGGGGAGCGCACCGGGAAGCGCACCATAGGGAAAAAAGAATGATAGAGTTTTCAAAAAATGTAGCCTTTTTTTATAATTTGGAGGTAGTTCTAAAAAGAACTGTTTTTTTCTTCTTTTTGTTGTTTTATACATTTTTTAATGTTTTTTTGAACATTTTGTAATTTTTTTGGCTTTTATGAACTATTTTATATTTTTTTTGTTATTTTTATGGGGAGAAACAAAAAACAGGGAATTGAAAACGGCTCAACTGGAGCAAAAAAAAATCAGGAAAAATTATGGATTTTTGGGGCATTTGTGGTTGTCCCCAGCACGGTTGATGAGCGTTATGCTTTGCTCACCATAGGTGATGGTCTT
Organism: Lissotriton vulgaris; assembly: GCF_964263255.1. Lineage (NCBI taxonomy): Eukaryota > Metazoa > Chordata > Amphibia > Caudata > Salamandridae > Lissotriton > Lissotriton vulgaris. The sequence goes on from NC_141694.1 coordinate 957,764,862, forward strand.
ACCACAAAAAATACAAGTGATCTTGTATTGCCCAAACTTTGGTTGAATGTTTGGGACCATCTACCTTGTCTCTGGTCCCAATGGAGTGGGTTGCTTTCGTTTGGAGGTGCTCGGTGAAGATTGCGGAGGGCTGCTGGCCAGTTCTCTCACCTCTGCCGCAGCATAGTTGTTGGGATGCCTGCGCTGCATGTGCCGAATCATGGTGTTATTGCCGAATGAGTATTTTTTATTAGGGTTACCCCTTGAAAGTTCCATCTTACAGATTAGGCAAGTCACCTTTGGCGCATTCACTTTCTTCTTGCCCTCTGGGATGGAAAAAAACTCCCATACAATGTGCTGCTTTGGCCTATATGGGGTATTGTCTTCTGGTAGAAATCTCCTACTCCCCTCCTTCTCCTCCTCCTTCTCTTCTTCATCTCCACCACTGTGGTGTTGTGGTGGTCCTCTTGGTGGTGGTGGTGGTGGTGCAGATGCTCCAGCTGCTGCTGCTACTGTAGCCATTTTAAAGTACAAAATATTATTCACAGATCTCCAAACAGATCTTCCTCAGTCAAAGGACAAAGTCAGAATAAGGAAAAAAGGTGGGGTCTTTCATCATTTGGAAAAAAAAACTGTCCTGAACCAATGAAAAGTGTTATTTTCAGGTCACATGACCCGGGCTTTCATCATTTGGAAATCGAAACTGTTCTGCACCAATAAAAAGTGTTATTTTCAGGTCACATGACCCGACGCGCTTACGCTACGCGCCCCGGGGCGCGTCGCGTAAGCGCGTCGGATGCTTACGTTGAGCGATCGTATTCACTCGAGTGCTTCCGGGTGCGCTTACGCTACGCGATACGTCACAATGATGTTTTCGTTCGCGGCAATAGCGCTAACGAGATGCTCACTGGTGCGCGCCCCGGGGCGCGCCGGAAAACTGCGCTTTCCGGTGCGCTCACCGGGGCGCGCACCGGGAGCGCTCCAGGGCAAAAAAACAAAAAAAAATAGTAATATATAAATATACAATATAGGATTCATTATAAAAAATATTACATTTCATAGGTTTGAGGCCCTATATATAGTTAGGAATTAGCATTTAAAAAACCTATGAAATTCACTAAAAAAAACAAAGGTTTCACACCAGTTACAGTTAGGAATTAGTATTTAAAAAACCTATTAAATTCACTGAAAAAAACATAGGTTTCAAACCAGTTATAGTTAGCTGGAAATTTTACTGACATAAAACCATAGAAATTCCAACGTTATAGTTAGTTGGACTCACTATAACAAGCGCGCCTGCAATGCACTGCTGATGACGTCACATATTACATCACTCATGACATCGTCAGTGACATCACTCATGACATCACTTATGACACCATCCTTGTGACAGAGTGACAGACCTCCTTTTAGTGTAATGTAACCCTTGAAACACATATTCAAAAATAGAAACTAACATTTTCAAAAAATGGAGATACCCATACCAGTTACAACAACCAATTCAGTAATTCCACCATCTATATACACATCCACTGATTCACCAACAGTTCTATATAGTCACTCATACATATACTCACTCATCATATGTAGTGATACACCTATACATCCTGTTATACACCAACAGTCATCCAAAAGTTACTCACACACATACTCATACATGCAAATAAACTATTGAACATCCATTTATTTGCATGTACAACTATACACACACTACCTCCTTACTTGTAAGGAAACTTACACATACTTACTCTCTTAAACAATCACTTATGGAAACACATACTTATTTAAACAGGAACTCTTTCAATCTCTCACTCTCACATATACTCACTTATATACATTAAAACTCACATACAATAGATTAAAATATATGTCGTTACTAATAAAGACAATAGTGAGACAGTCATTCACTCACTAACACACACATATACACACTCATCCACCCATACAGTCCTGCACATGCATTGTCTTAAAAACACATACAAACAGTGAGTCAGTCACCAACCCATGCAGCCACTTATACACAAAGTGAAACACTGATACATATATTTCAATATTTAAAAGTTACTCGCTAATATATGTATTCAATAAAATACACTTAATAAGGCAGTTAACCAATCATTTTTTTTTTTTAAAAACATCGATTTACACACTTATTTAACCATTTATTCTTCCATCAACCTTTACAAATACATATATAAAACATATTGATTTTTCAGAAAGACACACATTCACTGGCTGGTGTCATCAGTGATGTCATGAGTGATGTCCCTGACTGGTGTGAAACCTATGTTTTTTTTAGTGAATATATATTATATATATATATATTCAATGAAAAAACCATAGGTTATAGAGAATATATAGTTAGGAATTAGCATTTACAAAACCTTGACAATTCACTGAAAAAACCATAGGTTATAGACCATATATAGTTAGGGATTAGCATTTACAAAACCTTATTTTATTTGCACAAAACCATTGAAATTCCATATATAGTTAGTTGCACTAACTATATATCGCGCACCCGCAATCCACTGCTGATGATGTCACATATTACATCATTCATGACATGGTCAGTGACATCACTGATGACATCACTGATGACATCTCAAATGACATCACTGATGACATCACTGATGACATCTCAAATGACATCACTGATGATATCACTGACATCTCATTCGACATTATTGATGACATCACTGATGATATCATTTATGTGATAATACAATGAACATCTTCAGACTGTAATATAACCTTAGATACACTCAGTGTAAACAGACACTCACAGACTGTCACACATCCATGGAGTTACTCACACACCTAGTCAGTCATGCAAAGAATCAATCACACCTCCATTTCCTCAACTATACAGTTATACACACCTTACTTATTCAACCATATACTAACACATATTTACTCTCTTATACAATCCCTGATACAAGTTCACAATGATCCATACAGCCACTCTCACATTCACTGGCTCTTATGTTCAGTTATTTATATATGTCAACTCTCACATGGACTGTGTTTTACATATGTACTTACTTTGACATGTAGCACTGAGATATCCATTCACTCACCAATACACTCATGCACACAGTCAACCGCCCATACAGCTGTTTCCACATGCACTTTTGAACCCATACATCTAGTGAATCAACTGCTCACACATCTATGCACAGAGTCATACACCTCCCAGCCACCCACACACATACTCAGTCTCCCAATCAAATACTTGGGCAACCATTCAATAACCCATATAGTTACTGAAATAGCTACTGATTTGAACATGCAGCAGTTTACAGAATAACATATATAATGATTGCCAAATTAAGACACTTTAGTCACTAACCCATGCACTCAGAGAGACACATTTAATCATTCTCTCATACAGTCAGTCATGCACCTACTAAATCTTTCATCCAGACACTTATACATCCACTCATTCTTCAATATGTAAGACATATTTTAACTTTACAGAAACATACAGTCACTGGGTGTTGTCATCAGTGATGTCATCAGTGATGTCATTTGAGATGTCATCAGTGATGTCATCAGTGATGTCACTGACCATGTCATGAATGATGTAATATGTGACATCATCAGCAGTGGATTGCGGGTGCGCTATATATAGTTAGTGCAACTAACTATATATGGAATTTCAATGGTTTTGTGCAAATAAAATAAGGTTTTGTAAATGCTAATCCCTAACTATATATGGTCTATAACCTATGGTTTTTTCAGTGAATTGTCAAGGTTTTGTAAATGCTAATTCCTAACTATATATTCTCTATAACCTATGGTTTTTTCATTGAATTTCAATGGTTTTTTGAAAGCTAATATCTGTAGCTGTAAAATGTATTCTTCTTTAAATCTTAAAATATATTTTACATGTTTTTGATAAAAAATTTAAAAAAAAAATTTTTTGTTTCGCTCCCAGTCCGCGAACCGGTCAGCTTCCCGTTAGCTCAATTTAAAGCCGCGGCTCGGTCCGCGAACCGGTAAACGTTCCTTTAGCGTAACTGTTACATTAGCATGACGTTTTGCGTTGTCGCGTAATACGTCATTGGACGCGCCAAGTTAGCGGACCCGGAAGCGGACCGGAAAGCGGAGCAAAGCGCGAAACGTAAACACAGCAGGTCATGTGACTTGGTAATAACACTTTTCATTGGTTCATTTCACTTTTGGTTTCCTAATGATGTAATACTAGGTCATGTGATCTAAAATTAACACTTTTCATTGGTTTAGAACTTTTGCTTTTCCCAAATGATGAAAACCCCTCCTTCTTTCCTCACTCTGACTTTCATCTTGGTGAGAGAAAGACCCTTTTACATTCTAGAGAAATGGCTTCAATTGTTGCTTCAGCTAGTGTTCCCCCACCACCACCCCCACCTCCTCAAGGGAAGAAAGGACCACCTGCTCAACCAATCTTTGAAGAAGAGGAAGATCAAGAAGAGGAGGAAGAGGAGGAAGAGCCTCAGTTTTTGCCAGAGGAGCCCAGGAGGTACAACAGAAAGGAAAACTTCATCTGGCAATTTTTTAAATTTCCTTTTTTTTTTTAAATTTTATTTTATTGAGATGTTTCGGATAAAAAGAGGTATAAAAAACATTACAGATATCATTTCATTACACAATCAGAATAAATACAATGGACAATATAAATACATACAATAAATACAAATACAGCAATAGATGATAAATACCATAAATTAGATAAACAGGGTTACAGAGAAACATACTACAGTAGGCATAGATAGGCTAATCATAAACCATAGGCAGTTCCTATTACGCCTTATATTTTTCATTGTCTGGACACCCTCCATTTCTTAACAGGAGCCCATATATTTCTGCCCAGTTCTCTTGTTTTCTTACCCTTAAAGTCATACAGGCATTCCTCGATATTGTGCATTCCTAATAGCCTAGTTAACCACTGCTGAAATGTAGGTGCTATAGGATCTTTCCATCCAGCGGAAATTAATAGACGCAATATAGCCACTGAAATAAAAACCAAGGCTTCGACTCCGGCTTCTGCTCTCAGTTTGCCATCCATACCTATTAAAACAACGGTAGGGGATAGAACGATGTTTTGTTCTAGCAGCCCCTCCAAAAATAGCTGTATCTCACTAATAATCGGTGTTAGATTCGGACATTTATAAAACATATGCAGGAGATCAGCTGGACCCATATTACATCTGGGGCACATATCATTATCTCTAACCCCCCAGGCCAATAATTTTGCCGGTGTATGATATAGATTAAAAAGGGTCTTATAATGCTGGGCCCTCAAATTTGAGGACCTAAAGATCTTCTTATTCAAAACTAGGGCTAGGTCTAAATCCACATCTGGATCACCAAGTTTCTGAGCTAGGGTAGTTTCTGTTTTTTCCAAATCATCCTCCAGCTCTTGTTGGAGATTTTTATACCCGATTCCGATTTTACTCCCTCCCCTTTTCAAATATTCTACTATTGGGTTGCTCGGCATAAGGGATACCCTCGGCCTAAATGAGCGGGTAGTTTGTATAATCTGCCCATATAGAAACCACTGGCTAGCTGGGAGCCCAAATGTTTGCTGAAGAACATTAAAGCTAAGAATCTCATTCCAGCAGGGCAAAAGAAAGTCAATGCCAGATATGTCTTTTGCCGTATTTGCGACGATCGACTTTCAAGGGGGACGGACAAAAAATATAGTTTTGGAAATTATACAATGCACAGGCACATGAGTAGGTGGCACCCAAACAATTATAGTGCTGCCCAGCTTCGCGATGAACAGCAAAATCCCCCGGCAATGGCGAGAAGATCTGTCGTCCAAGAAGTATCGGGACCAGAGGCGAGGGAGGTGGTCCCGAACATTCAAATGGACATGGGGGAAGTAAAGCAAGTGTGCGTGCGGTGCAATCAATTAATATGCTACCGAGAAAGTAGCATTACTCTTATAATAAAAGCTATCAATAATCATGTTTGCCCGAAACGCCCCAAAAAATAAATTCTTCTTTTTTTCGTTGCTCCTGTTGAGCCCTCTTCAATGAATCATTTTTGTTTCCCCCCTCCCTCCCAAAAAACAAAAAAATTACAAAATGTTCAGAAAAAACAAAAATAATATAAAAAATGTTCAGAAAAATAATAAAAAAAATTTAAAACAACAAAAACCAAAAAAAAAGTTCTTTTCAGAACTACCTCCCCATTATAAAAAAAATTGGTAGAATTTTTGAAACTCTGCCAACCTCTATTTCTTTTAGTTCGCTTCCAGTTCGCACTCCGGTACGCGAACCAGGAGCGAACCAAAAATTTTTTTTAAAAAAAAGAACAGTAAGTATAAGGGAAGGAAACAGACAGTTATGTTACAAGAAAGACAGCTACAGGGAGTAAAGAAAACATACTGTTACCCGCAATCCACTTCTGATCATGTCACATATTACATCATTCTTGACATGGTCAGTGACATCATCAGCAGTGGATTGCGAGTAACAGTATCTTTTGTTTACTTCCTATAGCTGTCTTTCTTGTAACATAAATGTCTGTTTCCTATCCTTATACTTACTGTTCTTGTTTTAAAAATTTTTTGAGATCATTCAGAAACAGTAACATTAATAGAGACAGAATGAGTGAATAATAATGAAGAAGTATGAGAAGAGAGGGACTGAGAAAAATACTGGAAGGAGTAGAATAATTAAATAATAGAGAAAGGAATGAGAGAAGTAGCAAACGCAGGAAAGTAAGGATTAAAGAAATGAAGCAGTAGAACTAATAGATGTTAAATGTGATAGATTAAATGATTGATTCAGGATGACGATAAGGTGTGTCCTCTCCAAAAGTTTGTTTAAGGTGAGGCCTACTCAGGGTTGCATATCAAATTTATGCTTGTTGAAGAATACAGAGGAGATAATACAGGTGAAGGCCTACCATTGAAGTAAAACATGTCCACTTCACTCTTGAACAACGGCCAGACCTCTTCTGTGTCCATAGACAGACCTAAAGTTCATCTGCACAATGTCATTCGTAAACTTAGAAAACACAAGTAATGTAATTGAAAAACGTGGAGTTTCTTTTGCTCATTTCACAATCACATCACCTGTGTTGCCTTTGCTTAGGTATCTCATAGTGCAGATGTAGTTCAGCATATGAAACAGTACGCAGAAGTGCAGCAGTGTATGCATTAATACATGTGAAGGCCTACCAATGAAGTAAGTCATGTCCACTTATTACATCATTCATGACATAGTCAGTGACATCATCAGCAGTGGATTGCGGGTTAAAAGAGTAGAAAACATTTACCTTATAATTCTTGTTAACTTTTTCAAATATTTTTTCATACTTTCAATCTGTAAAAGAGAGAAGAAACATTTCAAAAATATTAAAACATGTATTTAAAAATTTGAAAAGACAAGGGAAAAGGTTCAAGAAGAAACAGTTTTTCAAAAACTTTGAGATTTACAGAAGCCTCTGCTGCTATACGTCCCCTACACAATCCTAAAGATATATATTTTAAACAAACAGTATCTTGATGCTGATGAAGTGAGGCCTATTTTGGAACATGGTGCATCTTTTGCACTGCTGATGTCTCACAATAGTGATGCAATAGCAGCGCAAAAAAGATGTAAAGCCATCATAAAATTGTGTCTAACATTTTAAATGATTCTTTCAGGATACAAATAAGATGTGTCCTTTCAAGAGGTTTCTTTAAGGTGAGGTCTATTCAGTTTTCAAAAAAAAAACAGTACCCAGAAATGCAGCACTGTAAGCATTAACTTTGACACTTACAGAAGCCTCAGTTTCTCCATATCTACCTCACATTTCTAAATGTATATCATAAGTACAAAAAGTAGAACATTAATTATACATGTTAAATGGTTTATTTTTGCTGTTCTCAGAATGTATCAAATTTCACTTAAATCAGTGACTTGAAGGTATTCATCATGTAACAGCGGGGAAAAAAAAACACAATCAAAATTATTGTGTTTAAAAAACCCATACAACCTAAGAAATCTGAATTCAAAACTCCTTAAAATTAACTTACTTTCCATAACGTCGAAGGATGTCCTATGAACAGCATCCACTCTGTTGTGCTATAAATATTTTCTGCCCGCCACTTTCTGAAAGAAAACCTCCATCGTTTTGAAAAATATGTTACATACAATAAAATACTTCTCACATTCTACCACATGTTTCCACTTGGCCAAATCATGTTGCAGCGTTTTTCAACTCTTGTAATTCTTCTAATGAAATCCCGTCATTTTCTATTTTCGCAACTTTCAAAAAGAAAACATTTAAGATTACTTTCACAATCCTGGACTACTAATATCTTACCCTTCTTGCTCACCCACGTTCTACTTTTCCTATGACACTGATACTGCTTACTATGAAGCAGACTTACTTGCATCAGGTTTATATAGTTGGATTTTTAAAATGACATTATAATTAAAAGTTTTGGACCAATAATCTAGACAGCATTGCAGACTTACATTCCCTCTACTTCATGAACCTTTTGCAATTCCTCAAAGGAAATTCCGAGATTCTTCCCTTAAAATTTTGGTTTTAAAAACACCAGGTAAGAATTTTTAAGGTCAAACGGCAATTTTTTTTTTAAACTTACAACAGAATCGTTGCAGAATGACCAGCCGTTTCGAGACTTTAAATAAGCTGTGTAATGTCCTGATGTTGTTGAAGGACCATCGTGATAGATAATTGCTACAGTTACAAAAGTCCTTCCTGATATTGACAGCTGAGAAGCAACAATTTTTTTTATTAAAGTTGACAATTTTGATCCATCAGGCCTACATCGTTGGATCATTAAAATGACATACTGGCCATATCTTCGTATAAATAATGTTGACATCATTTCAGATTTACATTGGCTACACTCCATGTTGTGATCCGCTGCATTTACAAGCTTATTAAAGGAGACTGATTTACTATCTGGCAAAGTTAAATATATAAATCTTTCTGAGTCTACACTAGTAGTACTTGATACCATACAGTTCTCGCAGTCATGCTGCCATTGATAAGAAAGCCCAAACTGGTGATCTACATCTACACCCTCATCTTGCAATACATCAAGCATATACATTAAAAACTCCTGACAATCCTGCTGATTATTTTCAGAGAAGTCTGTTTGACCTGAACATTCATCTAACAGATAACGAACTTCAGACACACTTTCTACTTTTGTTCGATCAGTGCTACATTTGTCTAATACAGAATTCAACAAGCAGCATAAACTTTGTTCCGAATTGAACACAATCTGTTCTTTTAAAGTCTCTAGTGAAAAGAGAACATTAACCACTACATTTGCATAGCAGTTGACACCAGAACTGTTTTCAAATTGAAAACCGACAACATCTTGAACAGAATCCACTTTCTTTCTGCATACAATTTTCGGTTCATCGACTTTTGGGCTTTTTGCTACAACCTCCCTACTGTTACTGATATTTCTTCGTTTCCGGCCTACCACACGTTTCTCAAACAAAGGATATTGAGGAAAATGTGGCGCATACTCTTTTCTTAACCTATTGTATTCCTTAACACAATCTAGATCCGCACAAATGTTTGTGACATCACAGTCAATCAGGTACAATCCCGATAAAGTTCTAACTCGTGACAATGCCACATATGCCATACCCTCCTTGAACACAGAACTGCCAATATTCACCAATGCACCATCTACACTTAAACCTTGCGATTTATGGATTGTCACCGCATATGCCAAGCAAACAGGAAACTGTTTACGGCGAACATATAAATCTTTAACAAGCAAAAACCTAGCAGAACAACGACCAATTAGCTGTACTTTCTCAATGCCATCAAATTTAATTTTTAAAAATTCAATACCATCTCTACTTCTGTATTTCTCAAAATCAACAACATTACCCATTGATCCATTTACCAGACCTCTTTCAACATGTAAATTCCTTCTCAAAATGATTCGGCAATTAAAGCATACATTCAAAGTCTTTTCAAAACCCGCTGTTTTAGATATAGTCTTCTCTAATGAATCCAATTTTGATTTCAAATTCTCAAACAAAATAATTGTTGATCCCATATGCTCTATTTTGTCAATAGCTTCAAGTTTCACAATCTCTTGCTTTTCTAAATTCAACATTTTGTTGTTGAAGATGGCACATTCTGCAAGAGTTGGCATCAAACATATTCCGGATTTCTTCTCAGTAATTTTCTGAAAAATATTCTCAGGCACAATGTCTTGTTCGGGATATAAATTTGACAGTAATCGTGCATTTAAAGCTTCTTTCCCATGCTCGGTCACTTTTCCAATTCTAATATCTTGTAGAATATTCTTGTAATCTTCATCCTTCGCCTGACGCATATTTTCATGCAGTTCAGCATAATTGAAATTTAACCATATATTAACGTTGCCAATGCTCCCTAGGCACTTCCTGGTATCTTCATGCGTGAGTATTTTGAACACAGGTTGTCCTTTCACTGGTGTCAGCTGCAGAAGATCTCCAAAAACAATGATGTGTTTGCCACCAAATAACACATCATATTCAGTTTTAAGAACTTCTTGCATTCTCAAATGCACAAAGGCAAGCATGACATTGGAAACCATGCTTACTTCATCAATGATAAGAAGTTTCATTTTCCTCAAGATTCTTGAAACTTCACAACAAGCATCTCCAGATAACTTGTGGTATTGTAATTTGTTGTCATGCTCCACCGGCAGCATCAGTAGATGATGCAAAGTAATCCCTTTAATGTTATGTGCTGCAAATCCAGTAGGAGCAGTAACAACACAAGACAACAATGTCTCAGTCCTTTCCTGCAAATAACAAGAAATTGCTTTAATGAGGAAACTTTTTCCAGTTCCCGCTTCTCCACTCACGTACAGTCGGACTGGCTTCAACGATGTACATGAGCACTCTTTCTTCTCATGACTTAATCCATGCTCAATTTCCTTGGTAACTTCATCATATATTTTCCTCTGCTCAACGTTGAGTTGTTTTTCCAAGTCTTCTAAATTAACTGCATCCTCCTGAGCATGTGCCATGGCTCTTTCCACTTCATTCATAGCAGTGGCAGCTTCATTTTCGATAATAGGTCCTCCTAGTGGATCCTGACTCAATGAAACAGAACTCTGACTGTCCTGAGAACTGTCTCTGGCAATCTCAGCTGCAATCGTTGCTTCCTGCTCAATTTCCAAAGTCAACATTTCTTGATATTTGGGAAAAGCAGGACATTCTATGGTCTCCTTAGCAGCAGTGAAAGAGTCTTCGTAACAGAGGAAATCTCCAAGCAGTTCCTCTTCTGCACGCCAAGGCTTGAAAAGTTGCAAAAGTGCTAAATAGAAAAACTCCTTTTTTTTGGGAAATTCGCCACTCAATTTTCGATGGTTTACTAATTGGCATTTTCTTTGCTTGACCAGACATCCCTCACTTCCAATTACAGCATACACTCCTTTCTCAATATCTTCTTTGATGTTCCTCTTGAATATATAATTTTGTAGAACCTCATATAGACAAACATTCTCAAGGTGACTGCTTCGATTTGGATAATATGTATCCAACATGTTGGTCTTTAAAATGTCGGTACTGTTTGGTTCCTTTTCTGCCAAATACTCAATTTCCCGGACAGGTTTTAGAACTCGATTTCACGTTGCAGCAAGACCAAGACTCGCCCAAACGATACTCCTGGATTTGGCATAGAGACTTGCTGAAGACAACCGGTCACAACATTCGTAAGCTCCGATTTCTCGATGCGACAACATCTTCAGACTGAAACTGTACAACTTCTTGCTGAGGCTCTTTTCATGGGAAATGTCCTCCCACATATCCTTCAATTCTGTCTTTTCTTTTTTGGTGATGTAAGATGTCACATACCGAGCCACAGCCATACAGTTGTCACAAACTGTATATCCATGTTAGCATTCCACATGGACAAAATCACTGGGTTGTAGTCGTTGATGTACTTGGACTCTTCGTTCCTTTTCAAATTGTATGTATTTTTGGGTGATTTCCTCGTCACATTATGTCGCAGCGAAGACATCAAACTGTTCACTCTTCCTTTAGAAATCACCGGTCGTGGAAAGTTGAAACGACATTTGGTGTAGAACTTGTCCTTGTTTCTGAATTTACGACGACAGTACTTTCCACAACGATGGCTTTGGAAACGTAGAACTTGTTCTCTTAGGCTTTTCTTCTCCGTTGCGTTTGGAACAGCACACGTAGAATACTGTTCTATGAAATTCATCACTAAGTCATCCGGATCTGTTCCAAATTTAGGTGCATCCTTGATCCACAACAACATATGTATATGAGGAGCACCTCTTGCTTGGTACTCCTTTCTCCAGAAGAAATCCAACACCTCTCCAAGAGGTGGATTCTTCTTATTTGTGATGAAAGACATCATAGCTTCAAATCTATGATTGAAGTACCTGCATACATTCACTGGATCCAAAGAACACAGTTCTCCAGGTGTCTTGAATTCAATGTTTTCAATATTTCCATTTGCCTCTCGTAGAAATTCAAGTAAGTCTTCCCAGCCATACTCGGCACAGCTCAGAGTGAGGAACCATGTCGGAGTTCCTAAGTTCCTCAGCATACATTTTAAATCACCATGACGACGGTACCAGTACTCATTAGTACCACGCTGACTCGCCATGAGATTAATTAAGTGAGAATCCAAAATACTGTCTTGGACATTGACTTTATGCATAAAATCACTTGCCGAGATGTTTCGCATCTGTATACCACTTTTTAAGATGTGGTTCACTGCATATGACAGTCCAGACAGATCGCTTTCAAACAGGAGATGAAACAAATAGGGAATGCATTGACGAAACCTAGGATCTTCTGCATACAATCGTAAAGTCCGGTATTCAGACGCAGGAATTTGATGAGGTCGCTCATCATATCTTCCTCCTCGACCTGTGGGAAATAGCTGTGGGAAACACCGAGCTTCCAAACTTTCCTCCCAAACACTAATGGGACTCCCTTTGGCTTGTTTCATTTGAAACAACTCAATTGCATTCCCCATGACTTCCTTGGAATGCAAAGGATGAACACTATAATGTTCATATATTTCTTCACTTTTAGAGGCCTCTACTTTCTCAATTTGGCCAGCACACAAATCGCTATCCTCTTCATCACTTACTTCCTCTTCTGCAACATACACATTTATATAGTACTTATTATTTTTCTTCAAATACAATGTTGCTTTTTCGACTTTCCTAACATCCACTAAATCTTGCCATATTTTCTTATTCTTTGTCGGAACACCATTAACCAAGATAACCAAAGGTTCCTCTTCCACTTTTTCTACTCCAATTGTGTTAATGTTTTTGTTCAAATCTAGAGGCAAATAAACAACTCTTCCTTTTAATCCTCTCTGTAAATCTGCTGGAGGCAACTTCCCTGTCTTTGGCTCCATTCTTACAATAGCCTGAAAGGGATGGATACTTTGAATCAAAATAGATTCATAAGTATTTAAATCCTTCAATTCAGAAGGAATCTCAACCAATTCAAGATTATTATGAACCGCCCTAGCAGGCATCTGGTTTTTGTTTAATTTGTTACAACAATAAGTACACACACGTTGATCCGATCCCAAATTAAAAGAATTTTCTACCATCAAGTATGTGGCAAAATCCTTCCATTCACTATTATTTTCCCTTTCACTTTTTGCATATAAATCCACTAACTTAGTCTGATTCTTATAATAAGTGCGTCGACAACATACACAAGTGAAATTAGGCCTCTCACTTGATTTCATCTGAAACGTGGCAATTTCCTTCTGAAAATTATCTGTACTGGAAACCTGTACATTATCTTCAACATTACCCTCTACTTCTGGGTCAATTTGAACATTCTCATCTTTACTACCAAAGTAACAAAACTCAATTTCTTCACAAATATTCTTCACATCTATTTCAGAACCATGCAAAAGAGCAGCACATAATTGTTTAAGCATAATTGCTGGACTCTTAGCATAATATAACATTCTCACTAATTTTCTCACTTTATTATGATGCACTGCTAGCATCCTGAAATGATGAAAAACACTCTGGCATACTCTCCTGGAAAGACAAGCCAGTGAATGACCACGCAAACCTGTCATTTGTCTCACTCTGCAAGGATCTAACCGCCATATTCATGAAAATCGGCATTTGCGATTCTGAAATAGCGAAAAATAGCGAATCGCGATTCAGAAATCGCAAATCCGAATTCATGAATAATTGCGATAAAAAAAAGCGATTCGCACGCGATCGCAAAATCCGATAGCGATCCGATTGAAATTGCGATTAATCGCAGATTAATCGCAATTTCGGCCTACCCGCGGCTGGACTGCGATCTCGCAAATAGCGATATCGCTATTAGCGATATCGCTATTTGCGAGATCGCAAACTCGCGAGATCAGGAAAATGGGAAGTCGCATTTCGAGCCCAGTGATGACATCACAACCAGGAAGCTGCCGGTTCCCAGCACCATTTTGCACATTGAGGCACAGAGACAGGGAGCACATAGGAGAGCTGCTGCACATCTTGGCTAGTAGAGTGATCCACAGAGCCACAACCCATACCATGGCTGAGGAAGCTGCACCTGGGACCAGCAGCTCGTCTGGGAGAAAGCGAAAGCTCAAATTCTCCGAGCAGGAGCTGGAGCACCTAATCGAGGGTGTTGTGGCTAACCACGACCAACTGTTCGGTGCCAATTCGCGGAGGGTCCCAGAAATGGAGAAGAGGCGCATATGGCAGGGGATAGCCTCAGCAGTAAACTCGGTGGGAGTGGCGGCCAGGTCCCTGGAAGAACTTAAAAAGCGGTGGTACGACCTCCGAGGCCGTGCCAAGGAGAAGGTGGCGGCGCGTCTTGGGGAGTCCTCGGGCACAGGAGGAGGAGGTCCAACGGTACCACCGAACACCGCCCTGGAGGACCAGGTTGAAAACACCCTGGAGAGGGAGGCCTGTGTGGGTTTCACTACACTGGACTCATCCGGCCCCACACAAGACACCCAAGGTAAGTGGCATGCGACTGCGACCCTGCCCCCAATGGATGTCCATGACCAAATAGGCTCCCCCAATGTCCCATAGGCATGTCATAGTTGCACATCAAGGAATGTCCTGAAGCATTGTGGGAGATGTAGAATGGCCACAATGTTGTAGTACCACAATGCAGCCAGTCAGGTCCCAATGCACACAAAGCCACTGCCATTCAGGGAATGTCACCCAGCATGCATGTAGCAACTGCACGTCTGCCAGATGCATACAACTAATGGTCCACCACTTACCCCCACAGGTGGCGATACCAGTGACAGTGACAGGCTGGTGATGGACGACAGCGTCCCGGAGGTGGAGGTGCCAACACCTACCCAGGCACCTGCCCCTTCCGCTGCAACTGCACCACCAGCAACTACCACCAGCAGCGTCCCACCTGCAACTGCTGCAGCGCCCTCATCCACTGCCATGGCAGCCCCCATTGTGCCCCCTGCCACCGCTGCTCCTCCCAGAGCTGCAGCCAGGTCAGTCACTCCTGTGGCCCCTGCAGCAACTGCTACTGCCACACCAGCAGGCACACCCCCTGCGACTAGCTCACCTGCAACACCGGCGGCCTTACCCCCAGCAGCTGGCGCCTCAACATCCGGGGCTGCGCCACTGTCCACTCAGCCCCCAGCCTCACAATCAGGCCAGCAGGGCAGGCGTGGCAGGTCACGCCAGCGCTCCACAGCTGCTACCAGGCGGGCCAATGGTGATGGACTGGCGCGGCTCAGCATCGAGAGACGGATGCTGCGCATACACCAGCGCCAGGCTCGGCAGCAGGGAGCAATTCAGCTCCAACTACACAACATTGGCCGCAACGTGGCATCTGTTGCTACCCACATTGAAGGCATGAGGGCCGACCTGGCCGGTGTGGGAGATGGAATGGCCCGCATTGCTGCAGCCGTGGAGGCCAACACCCGTGCCATGTATAGAATGTGCGGTGGGCAACGCCAGCACCACAGCCAACTGTTGACCCAGCTTGGCACCTACAGCAGGGCAAGCTATGTGTCGGCAAATGCCACATCCCTATTGGCGCGGCGCTGTCTGACACAGCAGCACACTGTCATCCAGTGCAGTGTGGACATGACGAGGGTGCTGGAGACCCTCACCACGGCTGTCGTGGCTCTTCACCCTCCACCTATTCCATCTGTTGTGGAGGGTGATGATGCGAGTGAGGGGGCGTCCAGCCTGAGCTCACAATCAGCCTCACAGGCCCCACTACCCACCCGCAGCACCAGGACCCCCCCATTGCCTGAAGCCCCGGAGGAGGAAGCCCCTCAGAGGCGTTATGGAGGAACACGCTCTAGGCACACCTAGAGAACTGTACATCACCACTGGCACAGGCTGAGGTCAAGCCTGCCATGCACAGCAGTATGGCGTAATACTGTTTGTTGGACTAATTTGGCACAGACCCTTATATTTCATTTTGTGAATTGAACACGTACTTTTATTTTGAACTTTGGCACAGACCCTTATATTTCATTTTGTGAATTGAACACGTACTTTTATTTTGAACTTTGGCACAGACCCTTATATTTCATTTTGTGAATTGAACACGTACTTTTATTTTGAACTTTGGCACAGACCCTTATATTTCATTTTGTGAATTGAACACCTACTTTTATTTTGAACTTTGGCACAGACCCTTATATATCATTTTGTGAATTTAACAAATACATTTATTTTCCTACACACATTAGCGTTGTGTCATTATTACATTTTGCATGCATTGTTGATTTGTGGGGTGATGGCAGTGGTTGTACTAGAAACTGTTCACTGTGATGTGGTTGCGACGTCTGTGCCCTTCTGCTGGGTTCTCCCCTTGTGCATGGCGCGCATGTGCAGGTGGCCGGTTGTCCCCCTCAGATTCACTGCCAGAGATGTCAACAGGTATCCGGCGCTTGGTTGCAATGTTATGTAGTATTGCGCAGACAGCCACTATGCGGCAGCACTTTTCAGGACTGTAATACATGGCCCCACCTGTCTTGTGCAGTATGCGGAACCTGCTCTTGAGCAGGCCAAATGTCCTTTCTATGCAATTCCTTGTCCGTATGTGAGCAATATTGTAGCGCCGTTGCTGGGGTGTAGCAGGGTTGAGGTATGGGGTCAGGAGGTATTCACGGAGGGCGTAGCCACTGTCACCTGAATGAGAGGAGCAGATGGTGATTGCCTGTGCTGCGCTGTTACATCTTTGCAATGTGACATTTCAATCAAAGTGTACTTACCAAGTAGGTGTCCTTCCCCAAACTCTCCCCTGACCAGTCGTGTGTGGAGTCCGCTGTGCCGGAAAATGAAGGAGTCATGGGTACTCCCTGGGTACCGTGCGACGATGTCAGTGATGTATGTCTTGGCATTGCAGACCATCTGGATGTTGAGGGAGTGGTAGCACTTTCTATTGCGGAACATATACTCCATGCCAGCTGGTGGGCAGATGGCGACGTGGGTACAGTCTATACATCCGAGCACATGTGGAAAATGGGCTACATTGTAGAATTGTAGCTTTGTCATGTCCAATTCCTGTTGGCTGGCGGGGAATTTGATGTGACGGTGTAGCTGGGTGAGCATGGCGTCAACAAAAGTGTTGAGGCAGCGTGACATGGTGGGCTGGGATATTCCCCCAGCAGCCGCTACTACCCCCTGGAAACTTCCGGAGGCCAGGAGGTGCAGGCTACACAATACCTGCACATGTGTAGGCACCGCATTGGTATGGTTTGTTGGGTGCTGCATCAGGGGGTCAAGGTCCTGTATTAGCTGCATTATCATTTCCCCATTCAGCCTGTATTTAGCATATATCTGCTCTCTGGTTTGGCCCAGCAAGGTGACCCGCTGGCGGAATATCCTGTCCTGGATCCTGCGTCTCCTCCTTGCTAATCGCTGTAGCCTGCGATGCCTCACCACCATGTACATTCCTGGCATTGTGGGACTCCTAATGCTGCTGCTGCTGATGGTCCTTATGTGTGATTGGTCAGGCCAGTACCTGTTGGTGATAGGACAACGGTTTTTTGAAATTTTTTTTCAATGGCTTTCATGGTTACCACCTGCTTTGAGTTGTCCTTATTTTGCGCCGTGCAAATAGCGATTTTTGGGTTTTTCGCTAATTGCGAATTTTCTTGAATGCCGATAGCGATTTTTTTTGCGAATTCGCTATTGTTTTCGCAGATTCCGTGGTGTGTCGCTATTTCCGATTCGCTAATGCTCAGCGGCAGGGATTCTGCGATTATATTAGCGAATTCGCAAATATGTGTTTGCGAATTCGCTATTTTGTTGTTGAATGCCGATTACGGAAATTGCGCCCGCATTTGCGTTTTCGCAGCGATTGCGGGCGCAATTTCACTTCATGAATCAGGCTGCTAATCTTGCAACAACTTCATTTTCTGCTTCAAACTTTTCTTATTAAATGTCCGTATAAAATCACAAAGCAAATTGATGGAAACCTGTCGCACACTGCAAATAGAATTACACTTCCAAATGTACACACGACCCTTAGGACGTCTTCCTAAAACCTCATCACTTAGCGCCTCTTCTGTCTCTGTTGTCACAAGTTTTTCTTTTTCAACTGGACAACCATCCTTCACTTCATAAGCTCGACCACTGGTGTCAACTGCAAACACCAAATCATTATCCTGAAAATAACTCTCCTCATTAAAAAATGCTTCACAACTTGAACTATGCATCCATTCTCCGGAAAAAACTTCACAAAAGTTACTACGATTTACTACTCTCTTCCATCTACTTTTTGTTTTGAAATCAGAAATTACCTTGCTTAGTTTCCTAATTCTATTGATTACCAAAATAAACAACTTTCGCTTAATTTCAAAAGCATGATCAATAATTTTCTCTACATTTTTCTTCTTCTTATAAAATGCCACTTTCTGTTGGCCTTTCTTAATATTTTTTAATAAATTAACTATTATCCTTTTGCGGAACATTCGTTTTCGAATGTCCCTAAACTGTTGTTTCCTTCTACTATCATGCACAGAGTTATCTCTTGCTCTACCAGTAACATTTTTGATTGGTCTTTCCTTACCATTTAAATTGCTTTTCTTTTTCTGAACTGAAATTTTTTTTGGATAAATACTTTTTTTACTACAAATATTTCTTAAGAATGATTTTGTGCTCTTACCCGGAGCTTTCTTGGTGTTTTGAAAAGTATTTTGGGAAGAGGACTGCTGCAATAAAAGATCATCCTGCTGTCTTTGACGTTTTCTAGCCTTTCTAATTCGATTTTTAGTTGGCATTTTTCAAATTTAGAAAAGATCTGCAGTTGAATCTGTGGAAAAATATAATAAAAAATGTTATTAACCACTATTACCAAACAGTAAATGAATAACAGTCATCAAAAACTTAACGCCCTACTTATTATTTAACATAGCAAATCTTTTGCACCAGCACTGCATCACAAAAATGACACACAGTGGTACAAAACAGGCATACAACAATCATAAATCTCTCCCTAACATTTTAAATGATTAATTCAGGATGACGATAAGGTGTGGCCTATCTAAAGGTTTGTTTAGGCCCAGATCTTTGGACTGGGGTGAATGTGTGTCATTGATCCACATTCGGTCCATCACCTGTTTTGTTTGTTTGAGGTGAGGCCAACACATGGTTGCAGATAAGATTTTCACTGAAGAAAACAAAGAGGATAATACATGTGAAGGCCTACCAATGAAGTAAGTCATTATTTGAAATCAATTACGTTTCTGGATATGTACTGCTAGAGCTTCATAGGTTGTTTTGGGTCATATTTATAAGGCATTTGAGTGTCTATTATGTTATTTTACCCTTTTTAAATGGAAAGCGTTCCTCATGGGGCAAGTTTCTTGTAAATACGCTCCCACCTGTGGTTGGCAAATTTAGATTTTGATTATGGGAGTTACATAGCCTTTTTAATAATGTCCCAAAAATGGTGCTAGGGCATTCCAAAAAACGTTTTCATGTGTATTAAGGATATTTTAAGTCAATGAGGAAACACAGGTGATGTAATTCTGAAATGAGGAAAAGAAACTCCACATTTTTCAATTACATCACTAGTGTTTCCAAGGCCTACCAATGAAGTAAGTCATGTCCTCTTTACTCTTGAACAAAGGGCAGACCTCTTTTGAATCTGTGGTCAGACCTAAACTTCATCTGCACAATGTCATTCATAAACTTAGGAAACACTCCCATAATCAAAATCTAAATTTGCCAACCACAGGTGGGAGCGTATTTACAAGAAACTTGCCCCATGAGGAACGCTTTCCATTTAAAAAGGGTAAAATAACATCATAGACACTCATATGCCTTATAAATATGACCCAAAACAACCTATGAAGCTCTAGCAGTACATATCCAGAAATGTAATTGATTTCAAATAATCGTTTTTAAACACAGCATATAAATCAATTGTATACCTGCTTTCAAGAGGAAATGACTGAAAATGTCCTTGAGACACATGAAAGCGTTTTTTAGAATGCCCTTACACCATTTTTGGGACATTATTAACATGCCTATGTAACTCCCATAATCAAAATCTAAATTTGCCAACCGCAAGTGGGAGCGTATTTACAAGAAACTTGCACCATGAGGAACGCTTTCCATTTAAAAATGAAAAAAAAAAACATCATAGACACTCATATGCCTTATAAATATGACCCAAAACAACCTATGAAGCTCTAGCAGTACATATCCAGAAATGTAATTGATTTCAAAAAATCGTTTTTAAACACAGCATATAAATCAATTGTATACCTGCATTCAAGAGGAAATGACTGAAAATGTCCTTGAGACACATGAAAGCGTTTTTTGGAATGCCCTAACACCATTTTTTGGACATTATTAACATGGCTATGTAACTCCCATAATCAAAATCTAAATTTGCCAACCGCAAGTGGGAGCGTATTTACAAGAAACTTGCACCATGAAGAACGCTTTCCATTTAAAAAGGAAAAATAACATCATAGACACTCATATGCCTTATAAATATGACCCAAAACAACCTATGAAGCTCTAGCAGTACGGATGTACCATGTTACAACGCATACTATTACAACTACCTACCGTTACAACGCGACCATTACAACGCATACCATTACAACGCATAGCGCTTTGAGGTGCTGGATAGTGGTAAGTATAATTTACTATTCTAACTCCAGTCCCTGTGGACCCTAGGGAAGGTGTTGGATAGTAAATTATACTTATTCCCTATCCTAGAGCGCCCCCCAGCGCAATGCGTTGTAATGGTATGCGTTGTAAAAGTCGCGTTGTAATGGTAGTGCGGAGTAAAAGATGCGTTGTAACGGGTGTATACCTAGCAGTACATATCCAGAAATGTAATTGATTTCAAAAAATCGTTTTTAAACACAGCATATAAATCAATTGTATACCTGCATTCAAGAGGAAATGACTGAAAATGTCCTTGAGACACATGAAAGCGTTTTTTGGAATGCCCTAGCACCATTTTTTGGACATTATTAACATGGCTATGTAACTCCCATAATCAAAATCTAAATTTGCCAAGCACAGGTGGGAGCATATTTACAAGAAACTTGCCCCATGAGGAACGCTTTCCATTTAAAAAGGGAAAAATAACATCATAGACACTCAAATGCCTTATAAATATGACCCAAAACAACCTATGAAGCTCTAGCAGTACATATCCAGAAATGTAATTGATTTCAAAAATCGTTTTTAAAAACAACATATCTGTTTCAGCTTACATAAGAGACCATGGAATGGGCTCCATGTACAACAATAACTTGTGTTACTGCATGCCAGAATGCTACACCGAATATGCAATTAAAATTTAAAACCAAAATCTATTTGTATATCACTAGAGACAAAGCCACATTTTAAAAACACAGCTTTCTTCATCATTTTCTCCTTAAATCATACTATTCTCTATCTAATTTAAATAAATCTTTTCTCACCTTAGCAAATACTTTTTGAGTTTTGAAAACAGTCTCAGAAATACACCAAATTGTCTTCAGCAGAAGAAAAAGGATGCACTCCAGAGGCTGCAGCTATTGAAAGTACAGAAATACAGATATTCATTTCACATATCTCTCATATTAGCCAATCATAACTCTTCCCTCACTTTTTTCAAATCAAAACCCTTCCCCCCTCTGCCCTCTCTGCCTTTTTTCCATAGCAACCACCTCCTGGAAGACCTCTCATGTTTGCAAATTCACACAACAATGTTTCAATTGAACTCTGAACTCTCAGTGCACCTGCGTATCCAGTGCAATCTTTCATTAAATGTTTCTTCCTTGACCATTCAAATTACATCTTTCAAAGAACACATCCATGCACCCTAACTTTCTGTTTTCAGAAATGGAAATGCACCAATCACTGCTAATGAATCATTAGCACTGGAAATCCACAATTTTTTTTCTTTACAAACTCCTACTGTTTCAACTGCCCTTTCATTACCACACTTCATCTGACTGCAGCCCAACCTTCTCTCACCATGTTTAAAGTCTGGATTGTTGGACATAGTTACATCCACTGGGCTCAAAGGTATGCTGAGAACAGAAATTTACCTAACCTCAATTTACAAGATGTGGAAATTAAGTGGTTGGGCCAAAGAGGATTAAAATGTCACCAATTGATACCATTGGTGAAAACCTTTATGCATTTGCCAAAACCTGACCTGTTAATAGTGCACTGTGGAGGTAATGATTTGGGCACTTTGACTGGGGTAGGTCTGGAAATGCTTTTAAAGGACACCTTTGAGCAATTAATGGCACTTTTTCCTCAAACTGCCTTGGTATATTCCAATATATGCCAAAGACAGAAATGGAGGTGGTCCAACCAATTTTGTCCACAAATTGAGAAAGCGAGGAAGCATGTAAACAAATCTGTTTCAGCTTACATGAGAGACCATGGAATGGGCTCCTTGTACAACAATAACTTGCGTTACTACATGCAAGATATCTACAGAGGAGATGGAGTTCACTTCTCAGATGAGGGCAACAGAATTTTCATTCTGAATTTAAGACTGTGCATTGGTACCTACTTATAAGTACCTAAATGTACCATAAACCCAAAAGCTCTTCTCAGAGCTACCCTTCATCTGATCACTCACAATTATTATTTTTCTCTAACTTTTTTCAGTAATTTTCAACAAACTACGCTCAAAGAGCGCTACCCGGTACGCGAACTGGAAGCTAACCGCGCAAAATTTCAAAAAAAATGTTTTTTCTCTGCACATATGGTCCTCCTCAGCCACCCTCAGAAAACCTAGGGGGTCAAAATACTTGTACCGTGCCCCCTTCTACCCATTCTGAACATTATTTACCCTCCATTTTATATCTTAATTCGACCGAAACACAAAATGGTGGACTCCGGTTACGCTCCTAGTTCGCGGACCGGACCGCTTCCCGGGAAGCGGTCCAAAAAAAAAGGTGGGAAAGTAATTCACAGAAAAACGACTGGAGACACTCTCACCAAATATAGATTAGCTTATACTACATAACAATCCCTTTCATTTTCACAAATTTGATTGAAATTCCATTTAGCCATTAAGTCTATAGACCTCTCTAAATACCGTGAGGTAAATTACTTCACAAAACACATCTGAAGTGTTGGAATTGACAACCAATGAAAATGTTACTTTCATTTTCTAATTATATTACCTGACATTTGATTGGTTATATACCTGAATATATATAAAGGAAGAGAAGAAAACACAGCCATTTTGACTACTACTTCTTGTTGTACATCACATTTGAATAGCTACCAAACACTTCAACTTGTTTGTGAAGGTAAGTTGTTATTTTTAAAACTGAAGTATATTGTGCACTATAACTTAATATGGTAGACTTTTTCTGATAGATATACACTATCCCTCTGTAGTAGTTATGGATTTAGATAGACTTCTCTGTTATAGTTATGAATGGAGTTAGGCTTCTCTTGGTTAAATCACATACACTTTTTTATAGTCCTATTTCCACTCTGATACTATACACTGCCAAAAGAAAAATTCACTGATAAAAACTGCCTATCTCAAATTAATCCCAACAGTGCCCTATCTCTACTAATATATATTTTTTTAATCATAATTTCAGGCAAAATGGAAGGCGAGCAACAAGTTAAATTTACAATTGTACTGGAGGAGAGCAGCCAAGAAAAAATTGATGATTTTATGGATCAAAGTAGAGACCAGGAACTACTACAATGTGTTGAAGCAGTGGATAACCTGCTTCAAAATGAGAACATGTTACACCCTATATTCAATTTTGAAATTTCTGACACTGAAATGTTAGAAAGTTTAATGAATTATGAAACACAATCAAAATAAAAAAAAAAACTTTAAAAATAAAGAAAACAAAAAAAAACAACAAAAACAACAAACAATTAACATACAGTATTAGAAAAGTCTATCATTCTATTATCCTTATAGTACGCTGCCCAGAACGCTTTCCGGTTCGCGTACTAGGCGCTCACCACGCAAAAAAAATAATTTTTTTTTTTTTTTTGCCCTGCTGGGACCTTTTACAACCTCCACATAAAACCTAGGGGGTCAACGAGGATCTACTATGCCCCCTTATGGTAATTTCCCCCTTTGTTTTGGCCTCCTCTTGTCTCTCGATCCTACCGAGAGACAAGATGGCGGCCGCACCGGACTGTTTAGAATGTTGACAGACACCGAAGAGCCAA
Source organism: Lissotriton vulgaris (assembly GCF_964263255.1). Taxonomy (NCBI): domain Eukaryota; kingdom Metazoa; phylum Chordata; class Amphibia; order Caudata; family Salamandridae; genus Lissotriton; species Lissotriton vulgaris. The sequence goes on from NC_141694.1 coordinate 957,789,460, forward strand.
TCAGCTTCGCATCGCAAAGTTCCGTTACGCAAAAAGTACGCGAACCGGAACGCTACCCGGAGCGCTGTTACAGATATATATCTTATTTTAAACGTTAATTTCTCAAAATCCACTGGAGCACATATATTGAGACCTAGCAAAGGCACATCGGGCTACCAGTCCCTACAATTTTGCCAAGTTTCGTACAAATCCATTCAGCCGTTCGGGCTAAAAGTGAGGCCAACCGCCCTATGGAAATTAACATGGGAAAAACGCGTTTTGGGACCCCCCTTTTTTCTCGGCCCCCTTTTGCCAAACCCCCCCCAAATTTTCAGGGGCTGCTCAGAAACAAAATGTGCCATTTTCCTGAAAATTTCAGCCGATTCCGTCCACAAACGCCAAAGTTATTAGACATAGAATTTTCAGAAATCCCATAGGGAAAAAATCCTAACTATATATACCTACTGGCGACCGCCAGTAGGTAATATATATATATATATATATATATATATTACCTACTGGCGGTCGCCAGTAGGTATATATAGTTAGGATTTTTTTGAATAGGGATTTCTGAAAATTCTATGTTGAATAACTTTGGCGTTGATGAAAGGAATTGGCTGAAATTTTCAGGAAAATGGCACATTTTGTTTCTGAGAGTCCCCTGAAAGTTTGGGGGGGTTTTGTCAAGCGGGGGCCGAGAAAAAGGGGGGGTCCTTAAACATGTTTTTAACATTGAGTTTTCCATGGGGCAGTTGGACTCACTTTTAGCTCGAACGGCTGAATGGATTTCCACAAAACTTGGCAAAATTGTAGGGACTGGTAGCCCGATGTGCCTTTGCTATGTCTCAAGATATATGCTCCAGTGGTTTTTACAAAAATTACCTTTGAAAAATATATATTGGGCTACATTGGGCTATATATATGTTAGAGCCCAAATGTAGCCCAATGTAGCCCAATGTAGCCCAAAGATGGCCACCAGAGACAAAAAAAAACAAATGTAGCCCAAATATCAGCCAGATGTAGCCCAATTATAGCCCAGTGACAGAATGTCCCAGAGTGTTCTAAAGAACAACTAGAGCGCTAACAGTCTTACTTATGACAAAAGTATGGCACACCTGAAGTCATCTTGATTCGAATAAAGTGTTAATACTTAAAACATTTAATTTGCAAAGGAACAAAATGAGGGGTTTAATTTTGCCATAGAAATGTTATATATATATATATATATATATATATATATATATATATATATATATATATATATATATATATATATATATATATATATATATATATATATATATATATATATATATATATATATATATATATATATACATATATTACCTACTGGCGGTCGCCAGTAGGTATATATAGTTAGGATTTTTTTGAATAGGGATTTCTGAAAATTCTATGTTGAATAACTTTGGCGTTGATGGACGGAATTGGCTGAAATTTTCAGGAAAATGGTACATTTTGTTTCTGAGCGTCCTGTGAAAGTTTGGGTGGGGTTTCGTCAAGCGGGGGCTGAGAAAAAAGGGGGTCCCAAAACATGTTTTTAACATTGAGTTTTCCATAGGGCGGTTGGACTCACTTTTAGCTCGAACGGCTGAATGGATTTCCACAAAACTTGGCAAAATTTTAGGGACTGGTAGCCCGATGTGCCTTTGCTATGTCTCAAGATATATGCTCCAGTAGTTTTTACGAAAATTAACTTTGAAAAATATATATTGGGCTACATTGGGCTATATATATGTTAGAGCCCAAATGTAGCCCAATGTAGCCCAATGTAGCCCAAAGATGGCCACCAGAGACAAAAAAAAACAAATGTAGCCCAAATATCAGCCAGATGTAGCCCAACTATAGCCCAGTGACAGAATGTCCCAGAGTGTTCTAAAGAACAACTAGAGCGATACAGTCTTACTTATGACAAAAGTATGGCACACCTGAAGTCATCTTGATTGGAATAAAGTGTTAACACTTAAAAAATTTAATTTGCAAAGGAACAAAATGAGGGGTTTCATTTTGCCATAGAAATGTTATATATATATATATATATTCACTGAAAAAACCATAGGTTATAGACCATATATAGTTAGGAATTCGCATTTACAAAACCTTATTTTACTCACACAAAACCATTGAAATTCCATATATAGTTAGTTGCACTAACTATATATCGCGCACCCGCAATCCACTGCTGATGATGTCACATATTACATCATTCATGACATGGTCAGTGACATCACGGATGACATCACTGATGACATCTCAAATTACATCACTGATGACATCTCAAATGACATCACTGATGACATCACTGATGACATCTCATTTGACATTACTGATCACATCACTGATGATATCATTCATGTGATAATACGATGAACCTCTTCAGACTCTAATATAACCTTAGATACAATCAGTGTAAACAGACACTCACAGACTGTCACTCATCCATGGAGTTACTCACACACCTAGTCAGTTATGCAAAGAATCAATCACACCTCCATTTCCTCAACTATACAGTTATACAAACTTTACTTATTCAAACATATACTAACACATATTTACTCTCTTATACAATCCCTGATACAAGTTCACAATGATCCATACAGCCACTCACACATTCACTGGCTCTTATGCACAGTTATTTATATATGTCAACTCTCACATGTACTGTGTTTTACATATGTACTTACTTTGACATGTAGCACTGAGATATCCATTCACTCACCAATACACTCATGCACACAGTCAACTGCCCATACAGCTGTTTCCACATGCACTTTTGAAACCATACATCTAGTGAATCAACTGCTCACACATCTATGCACAGAGTCATACACCTCCCAGCCACCCACACACACACTCAGTCTCCCATACAAATACTTGGGCAACCAATCAATAACCCATATAGTTACTCATATAGCTACTTATCAACACATGCAACAGTTTACAGAACAACAGACATAATGATGCACAAATTAAGACAGTTTAGTCACTAACCCATGCACTCAGTGAGACACATGTAATCACTCACTCATACAGTCAGTCATGCACCTACTAAATCCTTCATCCAGACACTTATACATCCACTCATTCTTCAATATGTAAGACATATTTTAACTTTACAGAAACATACAGTCACTGGATGTTGTCATCAGTGATGTCATCAGTGATGTCATTTGAGATGTCATCAGTGATGTCATCAGTGATGTCACTGACCATGTCATAAATGATGTAATATGTGACATCATCAGCAGTGGATTGCGGGTGCGCGATATATAGTTAGTGCAACTAACTATATATGGAATTTCAATGGTTTTGTGTGAGTAAAATAAGGTTTTGTAAATGCGAATTCCTAACTATATATGGTCTATAACCGATGGTTTTTTCAGTGAATTTTCAAGGTTTTGTAAATGCTAATTCCTAACTATATATGGTCTATAGCCTATGGTTTTTTCAGTGAATATATATATATACATACATATATAAACATATATCATCTGTATATCTATATAAATACAAACATAAATGCATCCATACATATACTTATATGCATACAGATGCATGTTATTTACATGAAAGTTGAAAAAACACTAATAAAAGCAAAGCTAAAAATCCACCTCATTGCAAACAGAATGGCTTTAACTTAAACGAGGGCGAGATCTATTGCATTTTCAATGCTTGTTTACTTTGGTTCCATCAAGAAGGCATTCAGATGTGTCACACATTTGCCATAAATTCTGAATGTTAGCACTCTAGTTGCACATTAGATCACTGTAGTAAAGCTACTGCTCACCAGGGACGTCTGCTGCTGGTATTCAAAGTGCATGTTTCAGTCTGCATGTCAGAATTTTTTTAATGAAATAGAAGAGGGTTTGAGAAGTCACTCAAAATGATCCCTAATTTTTCTTTCTGAAGCACTAATCATACTTTCTATGGCAAAATTAACTCCCTCATGTTGTTCCTTTTTAAATTGAGTGTTTTCAGACTTACCACTTCATTCGAATCAAGATGGCTTCTGGTGTGCCATACTTTTGTCATAAGTAAGACTGTTAGCGCTCTAGTTGTTCTTTAGAACACTCTGGGACATTCTGTCATTGGGCTATACTTGGGGTACATCTGGGTGATATTTGGGCTACATTTAGGCTCTTTTGTCTCTGGTGGCCATCTTGGGAGACTGTATGTCAGAATTTTTTAATGAAATTGAAGAGGGTTTGAGAAGTCACTCAAATTGTGCCCTAATTTTTCTTTCTGCAGCACTAATCATAATTCATATGGCAAAATATACCCCCTCATTTTGTTTCTTTTTAAATTAAATGTTTTAAGAGTTACCACTTTATTCCAATCAAGATGGCTTCAGGTGTGCCATACCTTTGTAATAAGTAGGACTGTTAGCGCTCTAGTTGTTCTTTAGAACACTCTGGGACATTCTGTCATTGGGCTATACTTGGGCTACATCTGGGTGATATTTGGGCTACATTTGGGCTCTTTTGTCTCTGGTGGCCATTTTGGGAGACTGCATGTCAGAATTTTTAATGAAATAGAAGAGGATTTGAAAAGTCACTCAAAATGTGCCCTAATTTTTCTTTCTGCAGCACTAATAATACCTTCTATTGCATAATATACCCCCTCTTTTTGTTCCTTTTTAAATTAAATGTTTTAAGAGTTACCACTTTATTCCCATCACGATGGCTCCATGTGTGCTATACCTTTGTAATAAGTAGGACTTTTAGCGCTCTAGTTGTTCTTTAGAACACTCTGGGACATTCTGTCATTGGGCTATACTTGGACTACATCTGGGTGATATTTGGGCTACATTTGGGCTCTTTTGTCTCTGGTGGCCATTTTGGGAGACTGCATGTCAGAATGTTTTAATGAAATAGAAAAGGATTTGAGAAGTCACTCAAAATGTGCCCTAATTTTTCATTCTGCAGCACTAATCATACTTTCTATGGCAAAATATACCCCCTCATGTTGTTTCTTTTTAAATTAAATGTTTTAAGAGTTACCACTTTATTCCAATCAAGATGGCTTCAGGTGTGCCATACCTTTGTAATAAGTAGGACTGTTAGCGCTCTAGTTGTTCTTTAGAACACTCTGGGACATTCTGTCATTGGGCTATACTTGGGCTACATCTGGGTGATATTTGGGCTACATTTGGGCTCTTTTGTCTCTGGTGGCCATTTTGGGAGACTGCATGTCAGAATGTTTTAATGAAATAGAAAAGGATTTGAGAAGTCACTCAAAATGTGCCCTAATTTTTCATTCTGCAGCACTAATCATACTTTCTATGGCAAAATATACCCCCTCATGTTGTTTCTTTTTAAATTAAATGTTTTAAGAGTTACCACTTTATTCCAATCAAGATGGCTTCAGGTGTGCCATACCTTTGTAATAAGTAGGACTGTTAGCGCTCTAGTTGTTCTTTAGAACACTCTAGGAGGCTGCAGTAGAACACAAAGGAATCAACTGACAGTCTCTGTCCTTGTTGGATGTACATGTTTTACTGAGAATGTCAGACTTCATTTTCACATGACTGAGAAAGATAATGTGAATTTACAGAAAATATGCTTTCAGTTTAGCTTATAGATCCCCTTCCAAACCACTGTGGGAAAATCATGAGATATTAGTTTTCTTTCAAACAATATTCATGATATCACAGCAGAAGGTTTTTTCACATGGTAAAATCACCTTAGAACCCACCACAATTCCTAAAACGAGTATGGTACCATCAACAAATGATTTATAATGTAACTAAAGTCCTAAAACTCTCTATTAACTACAATGCTTTTTAATGAGGTGCTATCATGTATATTGGTCCCAAGATGGCTGCCAACACTTCTTGGATGAAGTGCTGACAGCCAATCAGATCAGATGTGTGGTTAGGCTCCGCCCAGATATATATCTTTTTTTGAACCTAAATTACTCAAAATCCACTGGAGCACATATATTGAGACCTAGCAAAGGCACATCGGGCTAACAGTCCCTACAATCTTGCCAAGTTTCGTGCAAATCCATTCAGCCGTTCGAGCTAAAAGTGAGGCCAACCGCCCTATGGAAATTAACATGGGAAAAACGCGTTTTGGGACCCCCCTTTTTTCTCGGCCCCCCCTTGATGAAACCCCCCCAAATTGTCAGGGGCTGCTCAGAAACAAAATGTTCCATTTTCCTGAAAATTTCAGCCAATTCCATCCACAAACGCCAAAGTTATTAGACATAGAATTTTCAAAAATCCCATAGAGAAAAAATCCTAACTATATATACCTACTGGCGACTGCCAGTAGGTAATATATATATATATATATATATATATATATATATATATATATATATATATATATATATATATATATATATATATATATATATATATATATATTGCTGCACGCTCGCTTATGTCCAAAGAAAGCAGACGGCACTCGAAGCTGATGATTATGTGGTTTATTGACAGACCCCCGTTACCCCATCAAAGACAAACGCGTTTCGCCGTGAAACGGCTTCCTCAGTGTCAATGTGCATTACAAAACTCGCCATTTTATCTCCACCTCTAAATGGTTATAAAAAGAGGACTAAGCCAACAATACGGTAGAATAGTGGCAGACATATTGTAAAGTGCAAATGCATGTTAGTTTACCATGAAACACAGAAAAAATGGCAATTGATAAAGTGCTTGTGCATTTAAAAACAACAAGGGAAGAAATCCCTACGTAATCCATTTGAATATTTGGTGACTTACTCAAGGACAAGAGAATGTAAACATGTGACCGAATAAATTCATACACATACACGCACAGTGCAAATGTTCCTGTAAATACATTGAAATGTTGGAATATCACAAGTTGGTATCATTGCGAGTCTTCTGCAAAAATTTACATGAAGCACTTCATATTCAACTATTGACAGTTGTATGTATACTCTACCCTTCATGTTAACAACATTCTGTTAATATGCACCGTGTATATTTGGTCTTTCTCTCGTCATATTTGCATATGTGTTGTGTAAGTCAATTTTCTTAATAACGCCCTGGATGGGTATTTTTTTGTTTTGTTTTCGTACGTCTAAAAAAAAAATAAAAAAAAAAAATATATATATATATGTATATATATATATATATATTACCTACTGGCGGTCGCCAGTAGGTATATATAGTTAGAATTTTTTTCCTATGGGATTTTTGAAAATTCTATGTCTAATAACTTTGGCGTTTGTGGACGGAATTGGCTGACATTTTCAGGAAAATGGCACATTTTGTTTCTGAGCAGCCCTTGAAAATTTGGGGGGGTTTCGTCAAGGGGGGGCCGAGAAAAAAGGGGGGTCCCAAAACGCGTTTTTAACATTGAGTTTTCCATAGGGCGGTTGGCCTCACTTTTAGCTCGAACGGCTGAATGGATTTGCACGAAACTTGGCAAAATTGTAGGGACTGTTAGCCCGATGTGCCTTTGCTAGGTCTCAATATATGTGCTCCAGTGGATTTTGAGAAATTAACGTTTTAAAAAACAGATATATCTGTGACAGCGCTCCGGGTAGCGCTCCGGTTCGCGTACTTGACGCGTAACGGAACTTCGCGAAGCGAAGCTGATTGGCTCTCCGGTGTCTGTCAACATTCTTAACAGTCCGGAACGGCCGCCATCTTGTCTCTCGGTAGGATCGAGAGACAAGAGGAGGAGAAAAACGAAGGGGGAATTTAATGAAAGGGGGCAAGGTAGACCCCTCTTGACCCCCTAGGAATGATGTTGGGGTTATTAAAGGGTCCCGTGGGGCAAATAAAAAAAATTTGATTTTTCGCGGTAGAAGCTCTTCCCGGTACGCGAACCGGGTCGCAAACCTGTAGCGTAATGGGAATTCGCCATTTTGTGTTTCGTTTTAATTAAATCACAAGATGGAGGGAAAACAATGTGGGAAATGGGTATAAGGGGGCACGGGAGACGTATCCTGACCCCCTATGTTTTCTGAGGGTGGCTGAGGATGCTCATATATGTTGATACATGTCTTCCAGCGGCTGCGCGTGAGCGGACTTTTTTTTGTTGCTACGTGAGTCTGTTAACGTTCGATTCGAAGGAAATCAGGAAGTGTTGACCGCCATTTTGTCACTGCGAGTAAATATATTGTTCATTTCAAAGCGTTGGAACATGGAAAAGGGAGAAGGTAGAGATTGTCTTGCTGCGTAGTTTTTCTCAGGGTGTGCAGTAAGGCCCCGGTTGTGCTTATACTCACGGTGGGGTCTTTGTACACTTTACCAAATGATGATCCAAGCTGAGGCAAAGGAGGGTGTCAGTCGGGGGGGGGGAGCAATGGTGCAGTTTTCACTTTCATGTCTAAGTGTTAAAATCTGGTTTGCGATGTCAACATAATCGGCGCCACCTTGTCCCCACTCAGGCACGTATGCTCTAGCAAGCAGCAGCCATTTTGAAAGCGCTATGGCCCCTCTGCCCCTCGCCGGTCCCCAGCACGTCTCCCTGGCGCTACGAACACCCCCCCTCTCTGACCTCCCCCGTTCTCTCTGTGGAAAATTAATCCGTATTGATAAACATTGTCTGCGCCATCTTGCCTTTTTTCCAATGCCACACTTTTGTCGTGCACGGCAGCCATTTTAGATGCCTTGACCAGACCCACTCTCTGCACACCGCCGATCCTCAGCACGGCTCCCTACCCTCGCAAGCATCTCCCCCACGCACTGGTCACCCCCGCTCTCTCTCTCATGCATGGGCCATAAACCTCCCCCCATCTGCGCTGTTCTTCCCTGAGAATCACACCCCGTGCCCGCCCGACACCTCCCTTTCACCCTATTCACTACCGCACCCTCTGACACTCCTCTTCCTCTGTGTCCGATTGTCCAGGCCGGTCCCAGGCTATCACCTAGCCCTGCTGAAGTAGTTTATGGCCCCAACTGTAAAGAATCACCCCTCTTCAAAGGAGTTACAGTAGATCAAGGCCCCCACCCCATGAGATCCGTCACACCACACGCGTTCCTACTATCTGATAACGATCCTGTATTGTGATTGGGGAGGGGATTCTCACTGTAAGGGTGTGTGGGACCGAGCCTGAAGCGGAAGATTCCAGGGATGCCTTTCTGTACATCAAAGTCTTCACAAGAATGTGTCACATTACAAATATATAGCACTCCAACAAAGTAGTAGGATTATAACACTTTAATAACTTATAAATATATACAACGCTCCAACAAAGTAAACATGTTAAAAAAAAAACATTTTAAACAACTATTTACATGGCAGCCTGCTGCAACATCCATCTCAAAGCATTCACCGTCCGCTTGACACTGTCCTTGCTCCTCCCTCCCCGGAGTAGCAACAATGGGCTGCTTTGGCCTGTCTTTTAGTCGGCTTTGGGTTATAAAAAGCCTACAAAATCCGTCGGCCTGTAAGGCGGCGTCAGTAGCGGACCGTTGTGCGAATAGGCCGAAGGAAGCACAACGCGCCGAGATCCGGACGGCACCGAGGTGGTGTCCAGCAAGTTGCCGCACTGGTCTGGCCATCCTACAATGCTGCGCCGAAAAACGGCGTGGGGCGCCCCGGGGGGGGGGAGGCGGTGCGAACGGGCCTCCCCCGCCTCCCCAGGTGGAGGCTCCTCAGCTGTAGTGGGGCGCCCTTTGGCGTTTCAGTGGCCATCCAGTTGAGTTGCGCCCGCTCTTGCGGCACAGTGCCTCACCCGCCATCCAGCTGAGTTGCGCCCGCTCTTGCGGCTACAGCGTCTCGCCCACCATCCAGTTGAATTGCGCCCACTCTTACGGTGCAGCGATAGGCGGCTGCCACAGGACTCTCAAAATGGCGGCCGGCTCTTCGGATTTGGGCCTGGTCCACTAAAATGGCCCTGGGACACCTTGGAACTCGGACGTTTGCCTGCTAGGGCATGGGCCCCATTCCCGAAAGCGTCCCCTCAGCCTTGAAGATTCTACAAAAGTCACCGGGGCCCCCGACTCCCGCAGGCTTCCGGTGGGGAGCGGCTGCCATGATTGCTTGCGGAATGGCCACGACGGAGCCACGAGATGGTGGTGCTCTCATGCTGACGCCAGCTTCATTCTGAAACATCCAGAAACACTGTAGACAACCAATTTGATCAGTTCCGGTGGAGCCCGAACGTGACCCGGTAGGGAAGAACTTGCCCTCCCCTCTTTTGACTGATGGTTCTTGTTGCCTATCTCTTCTGTTGTCATTTAACGGAACCTTTTTTGACTGCCGAAAGGGGTTCTGGTCCGACCGCTGGTTGGTGGAGACATTTTGACTATATCCTGGACCTGCCCGGCCTCGCCCAAAATGGCGCCGGTATAAATGGGACTCGCAACTCCTTGTTGTTTACTGGTTGCCCAGCCTTGATATCACGAGATACGTATGCAGTTTTGAAGCACATGGCGGGCGGGAACGAGTACTGATTGAACATTTGGACATCCCTATTGATATTAAGTTCTGATGTGTTATTGATTACTGTACTATTGAAAGTTCGAATTAATGTCACCCATGGTACTTGCCCGCAAATGTATATCTAGATAATTTTATTGTAACTGGCCCTGTCTTAGTTGAATTATAAAATTTACGTCCACCGATTCCGCAACTGTTAGACACCTTAGTTCTTCCAACCTAATGGCCCGCCCGTTACGTTCTTCTACAGTGTAAATGTCCCCTCATCATATATGATTACAGTTTGCTCCGTGGCCGGCCCACGTGGTTATAGGCCCGTATTTGTATACTGACATTTTCACAATAAAGGTTTTTAAAACAAAACATGGTAGTAGTACCTAGATTGGTAAAGTTTCGAATAATAGCCACTGTTTTCGAATCAGTAAAAGGCAAGTGAAATAAAGCAGCCCGATTACATGACGGTTAAAAGGTATAATACGCAGGTAAGCAGTAAAGATAAATGGTCAAGGGCTGTTGTGTTTTCCACTCCTGCAACATAAAGTGATCGATAAGAATCCGATATTCAGGCCTATCAGCGACTAAGACAGCAGGCCGAGCCTCTTTTGCTCAACGGCTCCCTCATGGGACGAAGAAACGTCCTTTTTCTCGAAATAGGAATATTTTACTTGCAGGACAGTTGTAAATTTCCCGGGAAAATACATTAGCCTGGAACATTGTTAGTGATAAACTGTAAATGCATCTGGGTCCTTTGCTTTACAAGTCAGAGTGAGAAAAAAAAAGGTGGGGCTTTCATCATTTGGGAAAAAAAAAATGTTCTAAACCAATGAAAAGTGTTATTTTGAGGTCATATGACCAAGCCTTCCATCATTAGGAAACCAAAAGTAAAATGAACCAATGAAAAGTTTTATTAACAAGTCACACGACCTGTTATGCTTACGTTACACGCTCCGCGCCGCGCCCCGGATCGCTTCCGGGAAGCTGCGCTTCGCGCCTCGCGCACCGGAGCACTTCCGGGTGCGCTAACGCGGCGCGTCATATGACGCATTACGCGACAATGCAGGTCCAGAATATAGTCAAAATGTCTCCACCAACTAGCGGTCGGAACAGAACCCCTTTCAGCAGTCCAAAAAGTTCGGTTAAATGACAACAGAAGGGACAGGCAACAAGAACCATCAGTCAAAGAGGGGAGGGCTAGTTCTTCTCTACCGGGTCACGTTGGGGCTCCACCGTAACTGATCGAATTGGTAGTCTACAGTGTTTCTGGATGTTTCAGACTGAAGCTGGCATCAGCATGAGAACACCACCATCTCGTGGCTCCGTCGTGGCCATTCCGCGAGCAATCATGGCAGTCGCTCCCCACCGGAAGTCTGCGGGAGTCGGGGGCCCCGGTGACTTTTGTAGAATCTTCAAGGCTGAGGGGACGCTTTTGGGAATGGGGCCCATGCCCTAGCAGTCAAGCGTCCGAGTTCCAGGGTTGCCCAGAGCCATCCTTGCAGGCCAGGCCCAAGTCTGTGGAGCCGACCGCCATTTTGTGAGCTCCGTGGCAGCCGCCTGTCGCTGTACCGCAAGATTGGGTGCAATTCCGTTGAATGGCGGGTGAGACGCTGTAATAGCAAGAGCAGGCTCAATTCAGCTGGCCGAGCGAGGCACTGTGTCGCAAGAGCGGGCGCAAGTCAGCTGGTCGAGTGAAGCGCTGGGGTGTAGCTGAGAAGCCTCCACCTGGGGAGGTGGGGGAGGCTAGTTCGCGCGCGTCTCCCTTCTAGTACACCCCACGCCGTCTCCTGGCGCAGGTATATGTGATGGTCGGATCAGGGCACTGCAGGACGTGTCTTCAGGTCAAACGGATTGTGGGACAAGGTGTGGAGCAGGCGCAATTCAGCTGGCCGAGTGAGGCACTGTGCCGCAAGAGCGGGCGCAAGTCAGCTGGCCGAGTGAAGCGCTGGGGTGTAGCTGAGAAACCTCCACCTGGGGAGGTGGGGGAGGCTCGTTCGTGCCGCCTCTCCCTTCTAGTGCACCCCACGCCGTCTCCTGGCGCAGGTATATGTGATGGTCGGACTAGGGCACCGCAGGACGTGTCTTCAGGTCAAACGGATTGTGGGACAAGGTCCAGAATGGAAGAGTCACCAAAAGGCAAAAAGTTCCGCCTGACCCCGGGAGCCGGCCGCCTACGTCGGGGGCGATCTCAGGCCACACCAGGGGGGCAACAAGACTTGGGGAGGGGGCAGGAGCCAAGCGCCCCCTCCGAGTCCACGCCACCCCACCGCCCCTCGGGGGCCTCCGTCAAGCGGTTCAGGGAGGCACCGCATCACATTGCTTTCCAATGCAGTCAGGTCATCAAACAGCCCCCACTTACTTTGAGAATAGTGAAGCTGCAGCAGGTGCAAATGAGCTTCAGACAGTGTTACAAGCACTGCTCGGAACCCTCAACTATGGCACCCAACATCCAGGACTTATGCCATTTGTGCAAGGCAGTGACATCGAAGCATCTCAGGGACCAAGCAACATACCATATCCTGAGTCCTTCCTACAGCCTCTGCCTTCTTTCTTACCTAGTTATGGTTCTTTCAGTCCCACACCAGGCTTTTAGTCTGTGGATGGAAAACCATGAACCTACACTCACCTATGAAAATCTTACTATTGATGCTTGACTGAGGCCAAGGAGATCAGAGTGCATGTCTGTGGAAGGTGATGAACCTCTGGGGAGATGATGTTACGTTTAAACGTAGCCCCTGAGTGCTTAGTTCGCTTCTGTTCTCTGTCACTGTTGTTGATTTTGAGCCCCAAATACAAAGGCTTGTTGTTGCTTGTGAATCCCCAAGTGTATATTTGCCCATACTGATCCATCTCGTAGGCCACAGAGTAGTCGGGGAGAAATCCCGGGAATGGCGGCATGCATTTGGATCGATGTTGCAGCAGGCTGCCATGTAAATAGTTATTTAATAAAACGTTTTACCCTGTTACTTTGCTAGTGTGTTGTATAAATTTATAATATTTGCATAGGGTTTGTCGTTATTTTAGGCGGGTTGGGCGGCGGAGCCGAGCTGTCTTGCAGCCATCATGGTGTCGAGCTCAGTTCCTCTCACTAGTTTCGTATTTCTGATGAGGGGTTGTTCCTAATGTTTCTATATTAGCGAGGTCAAAAAGAGATCCCATTAGTGGCCTACTGATTTTGCTTGATTCCTTTTGTTTTTTTAACGATTTTTCACTATCTGCAAAGACTAAACAGAGTATTGCGACTCTGTGCTTGTTTGTAAATAGAGAATGAACCAAAGAGAACCAATTCTAAAACAGTAAATGCTTGGATAACAGTCAATCAAATGGAGAGGGAAGCAGGCACGACGCATTACAACGGGGGCAAAGGCCTGCGTTCCCTACCCTTCACTATCTGCAAAGAGAGAATACTCCTAAAAGAAAAGAGGGGGGGGCGGGGGGCAGTGTTCAAAGCACATCAGCGTGCATAAACACGAAAATGTTTTTACCTACCACGTACTTCACATTTTAAAGCTTTTGATATTTGCTATTAAAAAACCATTGAAATTCACTGAAAAAACCATAGGTTATAGACCATATATAGTTAGGAATTAGCATTTAAAAAACCTTGAAAATTCACTGAAAAAACCATGGGTTATAGACCATATATAGTTAGGAATTAGCATTTACAAAACCTTATTTTACTCACACAAAACCATTGAAATTTCATATATAGTTAGTTGCACTAACTATATATCGCGCACCCGCAATCTACTGCTGATGATGTCACATATTACATCATTCATGACATGGTCAGTGACATCACTGATGACATCTCAAATGACATCACTGATGACATCACTGATGACATCTCAAATGACATCACTGATGACATCTCAAATGACATCACTGATGACATCTCAAATGACATCACTGATGACATCACAAATGACATCACTGATGACATCTCATTTGATATCAATGGTCACATCACTGATGATATCATTCATGTGACAATACAATGCATCTCCTCACACTTTAATATAACCTCTGTTACATCCAGTGTAAAATACAGAATATAATTTTTTAAACCATTGACACACCAATACTAGTTACTACATACGCACTCACTGATTCCTATGTCTACACACACATTCACTCATTCACCCATACAATCATTCATACATACAATCACTCATCTTTACAACACTATCATATGCACTCATACACCTATACAGACACTCACACTCTGCCACTCATCCATGGAGTTACTCACACACCTAGTCAGTCCTGTAAAGAATCAATCACACTTCCATTTTCTAATCAATACAGTTAAACATAGAGTACCTTACATTTTCAAAAATATACTAACACATACTTACTCTCTTATACAATCATTGATACAAGAACACATTGATCTGCACAGAGTCACACATCTCCCAGCCAGCCACACACACACTCAGTCTCCCATACAAATACTTGGACAATCAATCAATAACCCATATAGTTACTCATATAGCTACTGATGAACACATGCAGCAGTTTACAGAACAACAGACATAATGATGCACAAATTAAGACAGTTTAGTCACTAACCCATGCACTCAGTGAGACACATTTAATCACTCACTCACTCATACAGTCAGTCATGCACCTACTAAATCCTTCATCCAGACACTTATACATCCACTCATTCTTCAATATGTAAAACATATTTAAACTTTACAGAAACAGACAGTCACTGGATGATGTCATCAGTGATGTCATCAGTGATGTCATTTGAGATGTCATCAGTGATGTCATCAGTGATATCACTGACCATGTCATGAATGATGTAATATGTGACATGATCAGCAGTGGATTGCGGGTGCGCGATATATAGTTAGTGCAACTAACTATATATGCGAATTTCAATGGTTTTGTGTGAGTAAAATAAGGTTTTGTAAATGCTAATTCCTAACTATATATGGTCTATAACCTATGTTTTTTTCAGTGAATATATATATATATATATATATATATATATATATATATATATATATATATATATATATATATATATATATATATATATATATATATACATATTACCTACTGGCGGTCGCCAGTAGGTATATATAGTTAGGATTTTTTCTCTATGGGATTTTTGAAAATTCTATGTCTAATAACTTTGGCGTTTCAGGACGGAATTGGCTGAAATTTTCAGGAAAATGGAACATTTTGTTTCTGAGCAGCCCCTGACAATTTGGGGGGGGTTTCATCAAGGGGGGGCCGAGAAAAAAGGGGGGTCCCAAAACGCGTTTTTCCCATGTTAATTTCCATAGGGCGGTTGGCCTCACTTTTAGCTCGAACGGCTGAATGGATTTGCACAAAACTTGGCAAAATTGTAGGGACTGTTAGCCCAATGTGCCTTTGCTAGGTCTCAATATATGTGCTCCAGTGGATTTTGAGTAATTTAGGTTCAAAAAAAGATATATATCTGGGCGGAGCCTAACCACACATCTGATCTGATTGGCTGTCAGCACTTCATCCAAGAAGTGTTGGCAGCCATCTTGGGACCAATATACATGATAGCACCTCATTAAAAAGCATTGTAGTTAATAGAGGATTTTAGGACTTTAGTTACATTATAAATCATTTGTTGATGGTACCATACTCGTTTTAGGAATTGTGGTGGGTTCTAAGGTGATTTTACCATGGGAAAAAACCTTCTGCTGTGATATCATGAATATTGTTTGAAAGAAAACTAATATCTCATGATTTTCCCACAGTGGTTTGGAAGGGGATCTATAAGCTAAACTGAAAGCATATTTTCTGTAAATTCACATTATCTTTCTCAGTCATGTGAAAATGAAGTCTGACATTCTCAGTAAAACATGTACATCCAACAAGGACAGAGACTGTCAGTTGATTCCTTTGTGTTCTACTGCAGCCTCCTAGAGTGTTCTAAAGAACAACTAGAGCGCTAACAGTCCTACTTATTACAAAGGTATGGCACACCTGAAGCCATCTTGATTGGAATGAAGTGGTAACTCTTAAAACATTTAATTTAAAAAGAAACAACATGAGGGGGTATATTTTGCCATAGAAAGTATGATTAGTGCTGCAGAATGAAAAATTAGGGCACATTTTGAGTGACTTCTCAAATCCTTTTCTATTTCATTAAAACATTCTGACATGCAGTCTCCCAAAATGGCCACCAGAGACAAAAGAGCCCAAATGTAGCCCAAATATCACCCAGATGTAGCCCAAGTATAGCCCAATGACAGAATGTCCCAGAGTGTTCTAAAGAACAACTAGAGCGCTAACAGTCCTACTTATTACAAAGGTATGGCACACCTGAAGCCATCTTGATTGGAATAAAGTGGTAACTCTTAAAACATTTAATTTAAAAAGAAACAACATGAGGGGGTATATTTTGCCATAGAAAGTATGATTAGTGCTGCAGAATGAAAATTTAGGGCACATTTTGAGTGACTTCTCAAATCCTTTTCTATTTCATTAAAACATTCTGACATGCAGTCTCCCAAAATGGCCACCAGAGACAAAAGAGCCCAAATGTAGCCCAAATATCACCCAGATGTAGCCCAAGTATAGCCCAATGACAGAATGTCCCAGAGTGTTCTAAAGAACAACTAGAGCGCTAACAGTCCTACTTATTACAAAGGTATAGCACACCTGGAGCCATCGTGATGGGAATAAAGTGGTAACTCTTAAAACATTTAATTTAAAAAGGAACAAAATGAGGGGGTATATTATGCAATAGAAGGTATTATTAGTGCTGCAGAAAGAAAAATTAGGGCACATTTTGAGTGACTTTTCAAATCCTCTTCTATTTCATTAAAAAATTCTGACATGCAGTCTCCCAAAATGGCCACCAGAGACAAAAGAGCCCAAATGTAGCCCAAATATCACCAGATGTAGCCCAAGTATAGCCCAATGACAGAATGTCCCAGAGTGTTCTAAAGAACAACTAGAGCGCTAACAGTCCTACTTATTACAAAGGTATGGCACACCTAAAGCCATCTTGATTGGAATAAAGTGGTAACTCTTAAAACATTTAATTTAAAAAGGAACAAAATGAGGGGGTATATTTTGCCATATCAATTATGATTAGTGCTGCAGAAAGAAAAATTAGGGCACATTTTGAGTGACTTCTCAAACCCTCTTCAATTTCATTAAAAAATTCTGACATACAGTCTCCCAAGATGGCCACCAGAGACAAAAGAGCCTAAATGTAGCCCAAATATCACCCAGATGTACCCCAAGTATAGCCCAATGACAGAATGTCCCAGAGTGTTCTAAAGAACAACTAGAGCGCTAACAGTCTTACTTATGACAAAAGTATGGCACACCAGAAGCCATCTTGATTGGAATGAAGTGGTAAGTCTGAAAACACTCAATTTAAAAAGGAACAACATGAGGGGGTTAATTTTGCCATAGAAAGTATGATTAGTGCTTCAGAAAGAAAAATTAGGGATCATTTTGAGTGACTTCTCAAATCCTCTTCTATTTCATTAAAAAAATTCTGACATGCAGACTGAAACATGCACTTTGAATACCAGCAGCAGACGTCCCTGGTGAGCAGTAGCTTTACTACAGTGATCTAATGTGCAACTAGAGTGCTAACATTCAGAATTTATGGCAAATGTGTGACACATCTGAATGCCTTCTTGATGGAACCAAAGTAAACAAGCATTGAAAATGCAATAGATCTCGCCCTCGTTTAAGTTAAAGCCATTCTGTTTGTAATGAGGTGGCTTTTTAGCTTTGCTTTTATTAGTGTTTTTTCAACTTTCATGTAAATAACATGCATCTGTATGCATATAAGTATATGTATGCATGCATTTATGTTTGTATTTATATAGATATACAGATGATATATGTTTATATATGTATGTATATATATATATTCACTGAAAAAACCATAGGTTATAGACCATATATAGTTAGGAATTAGCATTTACAAAACCTTGAAAATTCACTGAAAAAACCATAGGTTATAGACCATATATAGTTAGGAATTAGCATTTACAAAACCTTGAAAATTCACTGAAAAAACCATAGGTTATAGACCATATATAGTTAGGAATTCGCATTTACAAAACCTTATTTTACTCACACAAAACCATTGAAATTCCATATATAGTTAGTTGCACTAACTATATATCGCGCACCCGCAATCCACTGCTGATGATGTCACATATTACATCATTCATGACATGGTCAGTGACATCACTGATGACATCACTGATGACATCTCAAATGACATCACTGATGACATCACTGATGACAACATCCAGTGACTGTATGTTTCTGTAAAGTTAAAATATGTCTTACATATTGAAGAATGAGTGGATGTATAAGTGTCTGGATGAAGGATTTAGTAGGTGCATGACTGACTGTATGAGTGAGTGATTAAATGCGTCTCACTGAGTGCATGGGTTAGTGACTAAACTGTCTTAATTTGTGCATCATTATGTCTGTTGTTCTGTAAACTGTTGCATGTGTTGATAAGTAGCTATATGAGTAACTATATGGGTTATTGATTGGTTGCCCAAGTATTTGTATGGGAGACTGAGTGTGTGTGTGGGTGGCTGGGAGGTGTATGACTCTGTGCATAGATGTGTGAGCAGTTGATTCACTAGATGTATGGTTTCAAAAGTGCATGTGGAAACAGCTGTATGGGCGGTTGACTGTGTGCATGAGTGTATTGGTGAGTGAATGGATATCTCAGTGCTACATGTCAAAGTAAGTACATATATAAAACACAGTACATGTGAGAGTTGACAAATATAAATAACTGTGCATAAGAGCCAGTGAATGTGTGAGTGGCTGTATGGATCATTGTGAACTTGTATCAGGGATTGTATAAGAGAGTAAATATGTGTTAGTATATGTTTGAATAAGTAAAGTTTGTATAACTGTATAGTTGAGGAAATGGAGGTGTGATTGATTCTTTGCATGACTGACTAGGTGTGTGAGTAACTCCATGGATGAGTGACAGTCTGTGAGTGTCTGTTTACACTGATTGTATTTAAGGTTATATTAGAGTCTGAAGAGGTTCATCGTATTATCACATGAATGATATCATCAGTGATGTGATCAGTAATGTCAAATGAGATGTCATCAGTGATGTCATCAGTGATGTCATTTGAGATGTCATCAGTGATGTCATTTGAGATGTCATCAGTGATGTCATCAGTGATGTCACTGACCATGTCATGAATGATGTAATATGTGACATCATCAGCAGTGGATTGCGGGTGCGCGATATATAGTTAGTGCAACTAACTATATATGGAATTTCAATGGTTTTGTGTGAGTAAAATAAGGTTTTGTAAATGCGAATTCCTAACTATATATGGTCTATAACCTATGTTTTTTTCAGTGAATATATATATATATATATACATACATATATATATATATATATATATATATATATATATATATATATATATATATATATATATATCCAATAAAAAGTTTGCGGTGCACTGGCGTGCTGCCAAATCGCTGGTGGTGCTCGGAGGGGGGTGCTACCGCTAGCACATAGAAATGAATATATTCCCCAACTGAATTACATTGAGGAGCCAGCACACGTTGTTGTGGGGGTTATCTTTCGTTTATTGCGTCGGTTACAACATAAACAGGAACAGGGACGCGTTTCAGCAGTCAAGCTCTGTTTATCAACAGGTTGACTTTTTCCTCCAAGATTTCGTAAAGCAACTCCCCAGTTTCACTCGCGACACCAGTGACTTTCTAACTAAAATTGCTGCAATTGTATGGGAGAATGACATGTGGTTAATTTCACTTGATGTTGAATCGCTGTACACCAGCATAGATCACGTAAAAGGATTATCTGCCGTACAACACTACCTATCTAGTAGACCTATCTTGTATTATGAACATAACAAGGTGATTATAGGTCTCATGGAATGGTGCCTCTATAATAATTTTTTCTCCTTTGGTAAGGAGATCTATAGGCAACTTAGAGGAGTGGCGATGGGGGCCTGCTTCTCCCCCAGCTATGCGTGCTTGCACGTAGGCTGGTGGGAGGAGCAGGTCCTCAACGTACGCCACAAGGCGTGGATGGATGGTCACGTTAGTTGCTTTTTGAGGTACATCGATGATATTTTCATCATTTGGAGAGGTAGTAAGGAGGAAGCACTGTCCTTTATTCATGACATTAATGACAACTCCCATAATCTTAACTTCACAGCTCACATCGATAAGAACCGCATCCAATTTCTGGATGTTGAGGTGTATGTCTCCAATGGTACATTAAATACTACCCTCCATAGGAAACAAACAGCAGGCAATGCTACATTGCATGCAACCAGTATTCACCCAAGACATACAATATCTGGAATCCCGTATGGGGAAATTCTCAGGCTGAAGAGGATTTGTAGTTCCCCTTCTGACTTCGATACCTGCCTAGAAGAACTTTTGAACAGATTAAGAGCCAGAGGATATTCTGAGCGCATACTAAATGCGGCAGTTACCAAATCCCAGTCTAGATCTAGGGAGAGCCTTTTTCCTATTTCCCCGTCTGTAACTAAATCCCCTAAGGACACTGAATCCCAATTAGATTGCCCACGTCTTATCACCACTTACAGCAGAGAGGACAGAAAAATCAGGTCCATTCTCAATAAAAGTTGGCCTATTATTTTGAGTGATCATAAACTCAACACCAGATTACCATCTTCCCCTACTGTAACTTTTAGACGAGCCAAAACCATGGGCAGTTATCTGGATAAGGCAGCCCCGGAATTAAAAACTAAAGTTCCATGGCTACGCCCCACCAGAGGATTCTTCAAGTGCTCCAGCTGTAGGGCTTGTAAATTCGGAGTCACCACCACACATTACCTCACCCCGTTCAGCACAGTTGCCAAGACCATCAATGGCAACTATACTTGCAAGACAGACCATGCTGTATATGTTCTGGCGTGCACCTGTGGGCTTAGATATGTGGGCAGCACTAAGCTCCAGGTGCACGTCCGAATTCTACAGCATTTGCGGGCCATTCTACATTGTGACCCAACCTACCCGGTCGCAAGACATTTCAAGCGGGTACACAATAAAGATCTGAATTGTCTTAGCTATTTTGTGATTGGGGCAGTACCCTGCTATAGGAGAGGAGGTGACCGCGAAGCGGAGCTGAGAAAACTGGAATCCAGATTCATATTGGAACTCGATAGTCGTTGGCCCAATGGGCTCAACAATATTGAGGAGATGCACCACTTTCTGTAATTTGTCTTAGAGTAGCTTGTTGTCTGAATTCTGTATTACTTTCTTTTCTCTAGCCGATGGTAATATACGCACTCCTAGTTAGGTTCCCTATTAGGAGATATTAATTACATTTCTTTGCGTAGGAACCTTCCTATCTTAGGATATTGCTTTTGCAACCAGTGATATTTTGATCATTATATACTTATGTTGATGTACTCTATGCACTTTATTAGATCATGTTTAATACATGCATTTCTACTACATTCAAACATTTATATTCCAAGACCCAAACAATGAGGTTTTATCGGGATCACCCCCATGATCGTCAATTTTGTATTGTACAGTAAATTATAAATGAATGTAGAATTTGTAGATATGTTTGTACAGAGATATGTATTTGTATTTATATATACATATATATGTGCATATATATATGTGGGTGTAGATATCTGTATATACTTTTGAGTTAAATTCATGAGGTGTATATTTATGAAATTGTATAGATTTACATACATGTACAGAGTTGTGTATATATATTTAGGATGTTTTTGGTTAGTCCAAGGTTAAAGTATGCTTTTGTTTCAATCTTAGTTGTTTGTTTGATATATTTAGTTAGAATTGTGGTTTATATATGTAAATAGGGGGGGTGTGTCTGCATAAATATGAAATATGGTATTATTTATACATATATTCTTTTTAGCTTCTTGGAATACAACCTTCTCTCTACCAGAAACTTTTTTAGAGAATTTAAAACAAAAATGAATGTTTGACATATATTCCACACTATGTGAATGCATTTTGAACTATGTATCTTTGCTCTCTTGGTAGTATGGTATGTGACGGTATGTTCCCGCGATTTTATGCACTTTATTAGGTCTTTTCTTTCACTTATGCACATTTTTACACTATTAATGCACTTTAACTTTCGCTGCTATACATAATATTTGCATGTTTGCACAGATTAAGATTATACATGTCAGTTGAAACTTAATGTGACAATGTAGAAATTGGTTTAATGACATTAGATTAGAATGTTACCAAAATTGGATTCAATTATTTTCTGGATTTAACCAGTTATCGTATGCCACTTCTTACCGGCAAATGCAATAAGAGACCAGCGATAGTGTTTCTTCACTGTTTATTGTAAATCACGTGATCATGGTGGACACCACCAGGGGGCGGTGTCATTATCACTTGCAAGTACATAAAAAAGCATAAGCATTCCAAACATGTTGTAGCGTGATCAAGGGCTTTTCGCCCGAAACGCGTCGCTAGTTTTGTTGAAATAAAACATCATTTTGCTGACTCTGTTGGTCCGTTCCTCGTTTTTGCTGGCGTGGAGGCGGTGTCTGCGAGCGCAGAGCAAGCTGAGGAGGAGCCTTTCTTTTCATATATATATATATATATATATATATATATATATATATATATATATATATATATCGGCACCAAACCAAACTTTCCATCAAAATAAGGCGCTGACTCCGTGAATTATAATCCAAACGATGTTTAATGGCTCATTTGCTGCATAGACGCGTTTCGGCGGCTTGCCCCCGCCTTGTTCACTACATCTGCATTGTCATTTTGTTACACTTTAAATACACATGAAAGTTACATGGTTGCTCAGGTGTTTGATGTGTTACAAGTTTCCATTGGCCCAGGGTTGTTATGGTTACATGTTTAACCCTCATGTGTGGACATAGAAAAGTTTCATGACTTGCATATGTAACATCATGTCAGTCTTTCACCTATGTTTATACAACTTGGTAACGCTCATTTGAACCACAACGCCAAGCGGTCCCATACATTCATTGTTACATGTGTTAACTTCACACTTGTATAGTTCATGAATTTGAGAACACTTAAAGTAAATACCATAAAATAAATAAATTAAATTAAACGTGCATCCACACTCTTTCCAAGTCTTATGTACTCGTGTATTGTCTGCCATTAGTTAAATGGTAACTGCTGGTTGCGCTAGTGGCCAGTAATGGTGATGCTGGAAATTCCTCCGTGATCACCCATGTGCGGACATGCTTGCAGGACTAATGCGAGGAGTACAGACCCAAGTAGGTTTTGCGGCTCCCTCGTGCACGTGCCATAATCAAAGTAGTATACGTTTGATGATATACATGTATAGCAGTATTTTCACTGTCTTTTACAATCATTCATTACCCCATCTCTAGCGTCAGCTAAGTAAATTGCTATGTGTAAAATTCATGTTAAGCATATACATGCCGGCGCAGCTCGTTAATGCAGTACTTAACAAAAATGGCTTTCTCTCTTCTCCAAGTGGAGTGTTAGCTCGCGACTTGTTTTGGTGTGATTAGTATGGTGATAAAGAAGGTTCACAAATTAAAAGTGATTACTAGTGCTATTTGTGATTAATTACGTGGAAGGTGATTTAGTTGCTGTGCTTGTGGTTAAAATCCGTTTTAAGTAGTAGTAGAACAGCAGATGTTAAAGAATGGGTTTCAGAGGGATGGGAAGGGTACAGACTGAATCATAGGTGTACGTTCAGGGCTTCATCCGCGTTCAATCCGAACGGGATTTTGGAGTTCAGAAGGATTATATATCTGGACTCCAATCGGCGTAGGGCTAGTTTACGATTGCCTCCTCTCGCATTTTTTGGTACACTGTCAATGACAAAGTATGTGAGATTCTGGGCATTACCTTCATGTAGCTGGTTGATGTGCCTCGCTACCGGGTAAGTAGGGTCTTTGTTTACTATTGCCCTCAAGTGCTGCAATATTCTGACATGTGCTGGGTGGATTGTGGAACCTACATATCTCTTGCCACAGACACATGTCAGCACATACACCGCAAATTCGGTTTTGCACGAGTATTGTGCTCTTATGGTGTATGGTTTGTGTCTGAATGGTATACTGACTATGGTGGTATTGATCCCATGGTTGCAGGCTTTGCATTTGCTGCATTTTTTGAAGCCTTTTTGGTTCTGTAACCAATTTGGTTGCTTTTTGATTGCTGGGGCATTGCATACCAGTTCACTGCGCATAGACTTAGCTTTTCTATAGGTTACCAGGGGACTTTTGCCCACCACCTGGCCAATGGTAGGATCGTTGTGTACTAGTGGCCAGTGTCTCCTAAGGATTTTGCGGAGATTTGCGTGATGCCTGTTGTATCCTGTTATTAGCCTAGGTGGCTGTCGTTCATTTATTACAGGACTATTCTTGTTTTGGGGAGGGAATATGAGTTCCTGCCTAGTTTTGTTTTCACACTTGGCTTCTGCCCCCCTACAGGTATTTCAAGCGGGTACACAATAAAGATCTGAATTGTCTTAGCTATTTTGTGATTGGGGCAGTACCCTGCTTAAGGAGAGGAGGTGACCGCGAAGCGGAGCTGAGAAAACTGGAATCCAGATTCATATTGGAACTCGATAGTCGTTGGCCCAATGGGCTCAACAATATTGAGGAGATGCACCACTTTCTGTAATTTGTCTTAGAGTAGCTTGTTGTCTGAATTCTGTATTACTTTCTTTTCTCTAGCCGATGGTAATATACGCACTCCTAGTTAGGTTCCCTATTAGGAGATATTAATTACATTTCTTTGCGTAGGAACCTTCCTATCTTAGGATATTGCTTTTGCAACCAGTGATATTTTGATCATTATATACTTATGTTGATGTACTCTATGCACTTTATTAGATCATGTTTAATACATGCATTTCTACTACATTCAAACATTTATATTCCAAGACCCAAACAATGAGGTTTTATCGGGATCACCCCCATGATCGTCAATTTTGTATTGTACAGTAAATTATAAATGAATGTAGAATTTGTAGATATGTTTGTACAGAGATATGTATTTGTATTTATATATACATATATATGTGCATATATATATGTGGGTGTAGATATCTGTATATACTTTTGAGTTAAATTCATGAGGTGTATATTTATGAAATTGTATAGATTTACATACATGTACAGAGTTGTGTATATATATTTAGGATGTTTTTGGTTAGTCCAAGGTTAAAGTATGCTTTTGTTTCAATCTTAGTTGTTTGTTTGATATATTTAGTTAGAATTGTGGTTTATATATGTAAATAGGGGGGGTGTGTCTGCATAAATATGAAATATGGTATTATTTATACATATATTCTTTTTAGCTTCTTGGAATACAACCTTCTCTCTACCAGAAACTTTTTTAGAGAATTTAAAACAAAAATGAATGTTTGACATATATTCCACACTATGTGAATGCATTTTGAACTATGTATCTTTGCTCTCTTGGTAGTATGGTATGTGACGGTATGTTCCCGCGATTTTATGCACTTTATTAGGTCTTTTCTTTCACTTATGCACATTTTTACACTATTAATGCACTTTAACTTTCGCTGCTATACATAATATTTGCATGTTTGCACAGATTAAGATTATACATGTCAGTTGAAACTTAATGTGACAATGTAGAAATTGGTTTAATGACATTAGATTAGAATGTTACCAAAATTGGATTCAATTATTTTCTGGATTTAACCAGTTATCGTATGCCACTTCTTACCGGCAAATGCAATAAGAGACCAGCGATAGTGTTTCTTCACTGTTTATTGTAAATCACGTGATCATGGTGGACACCACCAGGGGGCGGTGTCATTATCACTTGCAAGTACATAAAAAAGCATAAGCATTCCAAACATGTTGTAGCGTGATCAAGGGCTTTTCGCCCGAAACGCGTCGCTAGTTTTGTTGAAATAAAACATCATTTTGCTGACTCTGTTGGTCCGTTCCTCGTTTTTGCTGGCGTGGAGGCGGTGTCTGCGAGCGCAGAGCAAGCTGAGGAGGAGCCTTTCTTTTCATATATATATATATATATATATATATATATATATATATATATATATATATATATATATATATTCACTTTAAAACCATAGGTTTCAGGCCTGATAAAGTTAGGAATTAGCATTTAAAAAACCTTACAAATTCACTGAAAAAATACATAGGTTGTAGGGGTGTTATAGTTAGCTGGACATTTCACTCGTACAAAACCATTGAAATTCTTCCGATATAGTTAGTTGTACTCACTATATCTCGCGCGCCCGCAATTCACTGCTGATGATGTCACATATTACATCATTCATGACATGGTCAGTGACATCTCTGATGACATCTGAAATGACATCACTGATGACATCATCCAGTGAATGTGGTTTGGTTTGTTATTTAAATATGTATTATATATATAGCAATTTGCATTGAAGAATGAGTGGATATAGAAATATAAATATCTAAATGGAGGATTTAGTAGCAGTGTGATTGACTGTTAACTTGACTAATTTAAAGTGTATCACTAAATATATTGGATAGTGAGTAAACTGTGTGAACATCTGTATCACTTTTTCAGTTGTTGTGTAAACTGCTTCTCCAGTTGGTTACTAGCTATTTGAAAGTCTATATTAGTTATTGATTAGTTAACTGAGTATTTGTATGGGAGAGTGAATGTATGTGTGGTTCGGTGGGGGGTGTGTGACTACCCAAAGATGTGTGAATAGTTGATTCAGTAGGTATATGAAGTTAAAACTACATGTTATAACAGTTGTTTGGGTGAGTGAATATCTTTATGGGTGTTGTGATGAGCAAATATCTCTCAATGGCACATGTCCAACAAACTAGAAAAATAAAAGGCAATGTATGTGTCAGTTGTTGTTTATAAATAAGTATACATAAGACTCAGTGATTGTATGAGTGACTGTATGGATAAATGTATACTTGTAATAGTGATTTTATAACACACTACGTATGAGTTACTATCTATATGAATAGATAAAATGGTGTTTGTATACGTATATAGCTAAGTAAATGTAAGTATGATCCATTCTTTGCATAAGTGAGTAGGATGACTTCATAAGTGAATAGTATGTGTGCTGGTGTGTAATATCGATATAGGTGTATAAGTATATTTGATAGTCTTCTATTGATCATTGACTGCATGTATGAGTAAATCTATAGGTAAGTGATTAGATGAGTGTATAGATCTAGGAATCACTGAGTGGGTTTTTAGAAACTTGTATTGGTGTGTCAATGGATTCAAATATGGCACTCTGTATTTTACAGTGAGTGATGAAAGGGTATACTAGTGTATGATGAGGTGTATCGGATTGTCACATGGATGATGTCATCAGTGATGTCATTTGAGATGTCATCAGTGATGTCACTGACCATGTCATGAATGATGTAATATGTGACATCATCAGCAGTGGATTGCGGGCGCGCGAGATATAGTGAGTACAACTAACTATATCGGAGGAATTTCAATGGTTTTGTACGAGTGAAATGTCCAGCTAACTATAACACTCCTAAAACCTATGGTTTTTTCACTAAATTTCTAAGGATTTTTAAATCCTAATTCCTAACTATAACATGTCTGAAACCTATGGTTTCATCAGTGAATTTCAAAAGGTTTTTTAAATGCTAAATCCTAACTATAACATGTCTGAAACCTATGTTTTTTCAGTGAATTTTAAAGGTTTTGTAAATGACAATTTTTAAATATATTCATTGTTATATTTGTTTTTTTGACACTGATTTACTATATTTTTTTAACTAATTATTTTTATATATTTATTTTTTTAAATTACATTTCATATTTTAATATACATTGAAAAAAAATGTTTTTAAAAATATTGAAATTCTAATATTGTTTTTTTACTTGATATTTTTAAAATAAATGTATATATTTTATTAGCAGGCTTAGCAGGCAATTATATCCTATGGAAGGAAATTCAAGTTTCTGGTAAGTACAGTTCGAATTACTTTTCAGGATCAGTACTGGGCTCAAAGATGTAGCACTGAGGTCTCTCCTGATAACAGGTGAGTAAATCGGAATTCGTAGTTCGGCTGATTTTAAAGGAATATATGTAAGTTTCATAAATCAACATTTAGAAACTTTTTCAACAAAAATCAGGCAATGATATCATATGGAAGGAAATTCAAGTTACTGGTAAGTACGGTTAGAATTACTTTTCAGGATCAGTACTGGGCTTAAAGATGCAGCACTGAAGTCTCTTCTGATAACATTTGAGTAAATCGGAATTCGCAGTTCGGCTGTTTTTAGATCAATATTTTAAAGTTCCAAAACTCCACACTTAGAAAAATTTCCAAGTGAAACTAGTCAATGTTAGCCCATGGAAGGAAATTCAAGTTACTGGTAAGTACGGTTAGAATTACTTTTCAGGATCAGTACTGGAGGTTCCCGGTGGGCTAATTGGCCCCCAGGGATCCCAGTATTCAAGGTGAAGTAGTTCCCCCTCTGCAAATATGCCAGGGGGTGCGTTTGCATAGTGCTGCAGTGAGGGGGCGGGGCATCCGCGGGATGCCGGATTTTTCACAAAGTTTTTTTAAGAAGGGGGGCTGTGTGGCCCTCGATCTCCTTCTATTTTATTGGCCCTGCGGACCCATCCCCGGGGCCTGACCCCTTTATTATTTTTTATTAGAAAAATAATTTAGAAGGGGCCACGTAGCCCCCTCCCAAAACCCTAATCGTCCCCGGGGACCCCATCCCCTGGGGCATGGCCTTTATTATTATTATTTTATATTTTGGAGGGGGGCTGCATTTCCCCCTTCCCATGCCACTTATGGCCCCGGGGACCCCATCCCCCGGGGCTGGCCTTTTTTAAAAAAAATTTTGCAGTGGGGGGCAGCAGCGTTGACCCCCTCCTGGGCCACTTATGGCCCCAGGGACCCCATCTCCTGGGGCCTGGCCTCTCGTTGGGGACCATGGGGGTATTTGTGGAACCCCCTGAGCAGGCCTAGGGGATAAGGGTGTTTCTACCCTGCCCCTATTCACGTTTTCAAATTTTTTTCTTAGGTTTCTTGTGCCTTGGTTCTACCGAGGCCCAAGATGGCTGCCAACACTTCCTGATTTGGAGTGTTGACAGCCAATTAGAATACAGCTCTTGCTCGGCAGGGTGCCCTTATTGTGCGTGGATCCTCCGAGGCCATATATAAATATATGTGATTTTACTTTTGATTTTCTCAGGAACTACTGAACGGATTTACCCCATTTGAGCGAAAGGCACAACTCTGAACCAAGGGCTACCTCTTTGCCAAATTTGGTGTAATTCCGTTCAGCAGTTCCGGCTGTAGCTGCGATTAAAGGTTCCTATGAGAAATTGCATGGGGAAAACACGTTTTGGGACCCCCCTTTTTTCTCAGTCCCCACTGGATGAATCACCCCGAGACTTTCAGGGTAGGAGCAGACTGGTGCGTCCCACCGGTTTTGAAAATTTAGCAAAGATTCATCAACCAGCGCCAAAGTTATTCCAAATAGAATGCTGCGGATTTCCTATGGAAAATAGGTCCTAACTATAACTACCTACTGGTGATGACCGCCAGTAGAATTTATATATATATATATATATATATATATATATATATATATATATATATATATATATATATATATATATATATATATATATATATATATATATATATATATATATATATATATATATATAATATATATATATATATATATATATATATATATATATATATATATATATATATATATTCACTGAAAAAACCATAGGTTATAGACCATATATAGTTAGGGATTAGCATTTACAAAACCTTATTTTACTCGCACAAAACCATTGAAATTCCATATATAGTTAGTTGCACTAACTATATATCGCGCACCCGCAATCCATTGCTAATGATGTCACATATTACATCATTCATGACATGGTCAGTGACATCACTGATGACATCACTGATGACATCTCAAATGACATCACTGATGACATCACTGACATCTCATTTGACATTACTGATCACATCACTGATGATATCATTTATGTGATAATACAATGACATCTTCAGACTCTAATATAACCTTAGATACAATCAGTATAAACAGACACTCACAGACTGTCACTTATCCATGGAGTTACTCACACACCTACTCAGTCATGCAAAAGATTAATCACACCTCCATTTCCTCAACTATACAGTTATACACACCTTACTTATTCAAACATATACTAACACATATTTACTCTCTTATACAATCCCTGATACAAGTTCACAATGATCGATACAGCCACTCTCACATTCACTAGCTCTTATGTTCAGTTATTTATATATGTCAACTCTCACATGGACTGTGTTTTACATATGTACTTACTTTGACATGTAGCACTGAGATATCCATTCACTCACCAATACACTCATGCAGTCAGTCGACCGCCCATACAGCTGTTTCCACATGCACTTTTGAACCCATACATTTAGTTAATCAACTGCTCACACATCTATGCACAGAGTCATACACCTCCCAGCCACCCACACACATACTCAGTCTCCCATACAAATACTTGGGCAACCATTCAATAACCCATATAGTTACTCATATAGCTACTGATTTAAACATGCAGCAGTTTACAGAACAACATATATAATGATTGCCAAATTAAGACAGTTTAGTCACTAACCCATGCACTCAGTGAGACACATTTAATCACTCACTCATACAGTCAGTCATGCACCTACTAAATCCTTCATCCAGACACTTATACATCCACTCATTCTTCAATATGTAAGACATATTTTAACTTTACAGAAACATACAGTCACTGGGTGTTGTCATCAGTGATGTCATCAGTGAAGTCATTTGAGATGTCATCAGTGATGTCATCAGTGATGTCATTTGAGATGTCATCAGTGATGTCATCAGTGATGTCACTGACCATGTCATGAATGATGTAATATGTGACATCATTAGCAATGGATTGCGGGTGCGCGATATATAGTTAGTGCAACTAACTATATATGGAATTTCAATGGTTTTGTGCGAGTAAAATAAGGTTTTGTAAATGCTAATCCCTAACTATATATGGTCTATAACCTATGGTTTTTTCAGTGAATTTTCAAGGTTTTGTAAATGCAAATTCCTAACTATATATGGTCTATAACCTATGGTTTTTTCAGTGAATTTCATTGGTTTTTTAAAAGCTAATATCTATAGCTGTAAAATATATTCTTTATTACGTGACGTATCACGTAGCCCGTGAGACGCCTCATGATGCATCGCATAACCGTGACGTATCGTCTCTGCAGCGCAAACCAAACCCGTAACGTAAGCGCGCCAGAGCACGCTTAAAGATATATATATATTTTTTTTACCTTAATTAGACAAAATCCACACGTGCACATATCACAAACATTCCTAAAACACAATATGTCGGACTCCCATTACGCTGCCAGTTAGCTGCCCGGTTAACGTACCGGAAAGCACCTCTACCGCGAAAAATCTCAATATTTTTTTCTTTTGCCCCGCGGGCAACTTTAATAGCCCCCTCATCAATCCTAGGGGTTCACCTTACCCCTTTCCTTCATTTACACCTTTTTTTTTTCCACCTCTTGTCTCTCGATCTCCAGACTGTTTACAATGTTAACAGCCAATCAGCTACTCCTCAGACTCCTGTTACGCTGCCGGTTAGCTGCCCGGTTAGCTGCCCGGTTAGCTGCCCGGTTCGCGTACCGGGGACGCGTCTCTACGGCGAAAAAATCTGAATTTTTTTAAAAAATTTTTTTGCCCCGCGTGGCTCTATAATATCCCCCTCATCAATCCTAGGGGGTCAGAAGGGGTCTACCTTGCCCCCTTTCCTTCATTTCCCCCTTTGTTTTGGCCTCCTCTTGTCTCTCGATCCTACCGAGAGACAAGATGGCGGCCGCTCCGGACTGTTTACAATGTTGACAGCCAATCAGCTACTCCTCAGACTCCCGTTACGCTGCCGGTTAGCTGCCCGGTTCGCGTACCGGGACGCGTCTCTACGGCGAAA
Source organism: Lissotriton vulgaris (assembly GCF_964263255.1). Taxonomy (NCBI): domain Eukaryota; kingdom Metazoa; phylum Chordata; class Amphibia; order Caudata; family Salamandridae; genus Lissotriton; species Lissotriton vulgaris. The sequence continues at coordinate 957,821,839 of NC_141694.1, forward strand.
AAATCGTAATTTTTTTAAAAAATTTTTTTTGCCCCGCGTGGCTCTATAATATCCCCCTCATCAATCCTAGGGGGTCAGAATGGGTCTACCTTGCCCCCTTTCCTTTATTTCCCCCTTTGTTTTGGCCTCCTCTTGTCTCTCGATCCTACCGAGAGACAAGATGGCGGCCGCTCCGGACTGTTTAGAATGTTGACAGACACCAGAGAGCCAATCAGTTTCGCATCGCAAAGTTCCGATACGCGAAAAGTACGCGAACCGGAGCGCTGCCCGGAGCGCTGTTACAGATATATATCTTGTTTAAAACGTTAATTTCTCAAAATTCACTGAAGCACATATATTGAGACCTAGCAAAGGCACATCGGGCTAACAGTCCCTACAATTTTGCCAAGTTTCGTGCAAATCCATTCAGCCGTTCGGGCTAAAAGTGAGTCCAAACGCCCTATGGAAAAATGAATGGGAAAAACGTGTTTTGGGACCCCCCTTTTTTCTCGGCCCCCCCTTGAAGAACCCCCCCCAAATTTTCAGGGGCTGCTCAAAAACAAAATGTGCCATTTTCCTGAAAATTTCAGCCAATTCCGTCCACAAACGCCAAAGTTATTAGACATAGAATTTTCAGAAATCCCATAGGGAAAAAATCCTAACTATATATACCTACTGGCTATCGCCAGTAGGTAATATATATATATATATATATATATATGACAAGGTGTATTGAAGTATGAGTGGGTGTATGAGTGTCTGAATGGATGATTTAGTAGGTGTTTGACTGGCTGTATAAGTGAGTGATTAAATTTGTCATACTGAATGCATGGGTTAGTAACTAAACTGTATGAATGTCATCATTTGTCTGTTAGTTGGTGTGTAAGCTGCTGCATGGCTTGGAGAGTAGCTACATTAGTGTCTATATGGGTTATTTATAGGTTGTCTGTGTATCTGTATGGGTGCCTGAGTATCTTTGTGGGTGGGTGTGGGGGTGTGAGACTCTCTGCATAGATATGTGAGTTATTGTTTCACTGTGTGTATGAGTTCAAGAGTGCATATGGAAACAGCTGTATGGGTGGGTGAGTGCGTGTATGGATGTGCTGGTGATTGAATGGATGTCTCAGTGGTGCATGTATGAGTAACTACATATGTTTTAAAGCAGTATATGTGAGTGTTAAAGTATATAAATGACTATATGTGAGTGAGTGATTACAAGAATATCTGTATGAATGAGTGTGTGTTTCTATGAGTAATTGTTTAAGAGAGTAATAATGCGTTATTATCTGTATGAATAAGTGTGGTGGTGTGTGTATGACTGTATAAGCAAGAGAATGGGTGTGTGATCGTTTATTTGCATGACTGACCAGGTGTATGAGTAACTTTGGGTGAGTGGCAGTGTGTGAGTGTCTATGTGGGTGTATGAGTGGATATATCAGTGGCTGTATAGAAGAATGAATGTGTATATGAGTGACTGTATGAGTTAGTGGGTGGATGTGTGTGTGTAGGCGTATGAATCACTGAGCAGGTATGTACTAACTGCTATTGGTCTGTCTATGGTTTCGATTTTGGTGGTCTGTATTTTGGAGTGAGTGTATGAAAGGTTTCATTAGGGTATGAAAAGGTGCAACAGATGATCACGTGGATGATGTCATCAGTGTTGTCATCTGTGATGTCATTTGAGATGTCATCGGTGATATCATCTGTGATGTCATTGAGCATGTCATGAGTGATGTAATATGTGACGTGCATTGTGTGGGCGTGAGTTAGGCTGAATTTCAATGGTTTTTTACGAGTAAAATCTCCAACTAACTATAACGTCCCTGAAACCTATGGTGTTTTCAGTGAATTTCTAATGTTTTTCAAATGCTAATTCCTACGTATAACGTCCCTGAAACCTATGGTTTTTTCACTGAATTTCAAAGGTTTTTTTAAATAAAAATTTCTAACTATAACGTCCCTGAAACCTATGTTTTTTTTCAGTGAATTTCAAAGGTTTTTTAAATATTAATTTCTAACTATGCCTACAAAGGTAGGACATGTGAAGAAAGGAAGAAAAGCGCAGAAAGAAGCCAGAAAAATGCAGAAAGATGCAACTGAAGTCCAGAAAGACGAAGAAATAAGCAGGAAGAAGAAGAGATGTGCAGAAAGAACCAACAGAGGAGCCGAAAGTCTTCCTGTGCCCCCACATTTTTGCTGATGGGTGCTGGTGGTAACTGACTCTGACAAACCAGGCCTAGAGCCAGTGCTATGCTAAAAGACACTTAGAATACAGTGAAAAAACCTACACACACTAGAGAACACTATGCGTTGGGGTACCCCTGTGATTAACATGACCTCCTCTGTATTTGCCATGAGTTATTGCCTGGGTCATTGCATGAGTATATGAGTGGTGACTGGATGATTAGAGTGCTACAAAGAGAGTGCATGGTGATGTTTTAAGTGCTTGGGTTTTGGTGCCGTAATTGAATAAGCAAATAGGATTGGCTGGGTGATTGGAGGACTGAATAGATAGTACCAGGGAGATTACTGGACTGCATAGGTAGTCTTCAAGGTATTGCAGCAGTGCATATGTTAGTGACTGGGTCATTGCATGAGTACATGGGTACTGAGTTGATCATTATATTAGAATACTGCAAGGAGAGTGCCTGAGTGAATTTATAAGTGCTTGGGTATTGGAGGAATGTTTGAATTAGTACATGGTAGTGGCTGGGTGACTGGAAGAGTGAACAGGGAGTGACAGTGTGATTGCGCGACTGCATGGGTACTACCTGGGTAATTGAAGGAGGAAATGAGAAGTGTATAAGTGGGTACAGGACTGTATGGGTAGGGCCTAAGGGGTTGTAACAGTGATCAGTTAGTGCCTGAATCATTGCATTAGTACATAGCTACTGACTGAAAGATTAAAATACTGCGATGAGAGTGCCTGAGAGAATTTATAAGTGCTTGGGTATTGGCGGAGTGTTTGGATTAGTACAAGGTAGTGGCTGGGTGACTGGAGGACTGCACAGGGAGTGGCAAGGTGAATGCTGGACTGCATGGGTACTACCAGGGGAATTGGAGGAGCGAATGAGAAGTGTGTAGGTAGTTAGAGGACTGCATGGGTAGTACACAAGGATTGTAGCAGTGCATGTGTTAGTACCTGGATCATTGCATGACTACATGGGTAGTGACTGGATGATTAGAATACTGCAAGGAGAGTGCATGGTGAATTTATCAGTGCTTGGGTTTTGTCGCAGTGACTGGTTAAGGACATAGGACTCGCTGGGTGATTGGAGGACTGCATAGGTCATACCAGGGAGATTACTGGACTGCATAGGTAGTCCTTAATGGATTGCAGCAGCGCATGTGTTAGTAACTGGGTCATTGCATGAGTACATGGGTAGTGACTGGATGATTAAAGTGCTGCAAGGACAGTGCATGGTGATTTATTAGCTGCTTTGGTTTTGGCAGAGTGATTGGATATGTACATAGTACTGGCTGGGTGATTGAAGGAGTGCATAGGTACTGACAGGGTGATGGCTGGACTGCATGGGTAGTGCTCAGGGTATTGTAGCAGAGTTCGCCATTCACCATGCAGTCTCCTTGCAGTACTTTAATCATCCAGTGACTGGATGTTATTTTATGTTATGTTATGTTATGTTATGTTATGTTATGTTATGTTATATTATGTTATGTTATTGATGATTTGTAATGCGCACAGCTACTTAGAAGAGTGTCCTGGCATGACCCAGCAAAAAAGAAACAGAGAATACGGAGGAAGACCAGGCTTAATTAAATAGAAAAGTTTAAAGTTTTTTCTAAACTGAGAGAGGTTTTGAAGACTACGGAGCTCCGGGGAGAGGGAGTACCATGACCTAGCCGCCAGATAAGATAGTGAGCTGCCACCTTTTCTTTTCAAACTAATTTTCGGGAAACAACAGCAAGGCACAAGTTTGAGGAACGCAGATGTCTCCCCAGGACATAAAACGAAAAGCATTTCCTCATATACATTTGGCCGTATTAATCAAGTGCTGCATGGCCCGTCATTAAAGCCTTAAACAAGACCCTAGCTTTTAACGGAAGCCAGTGCAAATCACGGAGATGTTGCCTCACGCTAGTATGTTTGGGAAGGTCCAGCAGCAACCGAACAGCGGCATTCTGCATCACATGCAATTTATCCATTAGGTAGCCAGGGAGGCCCACATATAAAGCATTAGCATAATCGAGACGGGAGGTGACCAAGGCCCTAATTACTGTTTCTTTGGTGGAGAGAGGCAACAGGGGCAGAAATGTTCTAAGCAATTTCAAAATGCAGAAACATGTACCTGTCAGTTTGCTAATTTGATTACTGAAACTAAGTTTTTCGTCAAACCAGATCCCAGGTTCTTTACAGGGAGACACGAAGGGGATGGACGCAGGGCATCTGCGGGCCAACAGTCATGAAAAGACAGAGAGAAGAAGTCCCCAAAAAACAGTATCTCTGTTTTATCTTCATTGCATTTCAGCTGGGCCACAGTAAACCAGGTAAACACCGCAGACAGACAGGTTCTAACATGATCTGTACTAGACTCATGCTTTTTCCAAGTGAATAAAAGATGGGTATCATCAGCATATGCTACTACTTTAGCGCCAAGGTCCTCAGCTAGCTGGTTTAGAGTTGTCATATAAAGATTAAATAGCAACGGACTCAGTGTGGATCCTTGAGGGACCCCTGTTTGAACAGCTTGGGTGGTAGATGTAAAAGGGGGGACCCACAATTGCTGGGTTCTACCGTCAAGGAATGACTTTAGCCATTGCCATGCGGCCCGATGATACCAAGTCTCTGCTATCAGGCCAGGAGGAGAGCGTGAGGGACAGTATCAAAGGCGGCAGATAGGTCCAATAGGACAAAAATTGCCCTACCCCCAGAATCTAGTGACTCCCGGATGGCCTCTGAGCTTTCCACCAAGGCAGACTCTGTGCTATAAGAGGCACGGAAGCCCGATTGAGAGGGATGCAACAAGCCATGTTATTCAATATAGGAAGGGAGTTGTTTGTTCACAAGTTTCTCACAAACTTTGGCCACGCACAGCAGCAAAGAGAGGAGCTGGAGGGAATGTGGGGATCTAGCGTCAGCTTTTTTATGAGGGGGACCCGCATGGCTTGCTTCCATGCGTGCGGGAACAGGCCGCCTCTAAAGATGTGTTAATCAGCTGGTTCACCAGAGGATTGATGACTTGAGATGTGCGAGACATGATTCTTGCGGGACATGAATCAAGCAATGAACCAGACTTAAAGAAAGTCAAGGCAGCTAGGGACTCCTCGAGGGATATGCTAGAAAAGGTTGAGAAAGTACTTTCAATATCACAAGCGGAATAAAAATCCGCAAGGGACTGCATAGTCTGGGCTGCTGGAGTATCAAAGAACAGTTAAGGTGATCTGATTTTAGTCATAAAAAAGTCAGAAAGTTCTTCGCACCAGATAGGGGAGGGAGTATGTGCATTGTTCAAAGCTTTAGGAGAAACATAACTTTTTGCGAAGTTAAATAGTGCCTTGGCATTATTGCCTGACATGGCGATTCGGTCCGAATAATAACAGCGTTTCGCTGCAGTGATCGCCACATAATACATTTTTTAAGCTTTTTTTAATTCCATCTTATCGGATGGATTGTATTCTGCCTCCATCTTCTTTCCAGCCTTTTGCACTGCTGTTCTGGTATTTAAGCAGAGGCATAAACCAGGGTTTGGACAGTGGCATATTAGGGCGTCGAGGACAGGTCTGAGGTGAAAGATCACAAACCACTTTCTTGATCCAATTATTGAACTACTCCCAAGAGAGGTCCAAATCTTCTGGAAGATGCGGTAGACAATTGGCTAGCGCGACGCACAGAACTACAGGATCAATCTTGTGGGGGGCCCTGTGGATAGCATCACAGCGAGGCCTAGACGAGGAGGGACCTTTGGCAATATTCCAGGAGAAGGTAATTAATTAGTGGTCCGCCAGGTGACGGGCAACGGAGGATTCACCAACAGAGGCAGGCTGGAGCATATAACGTCAAGCGTATGACCACCACTATGAGTTGGAGAGGAGACGTATTGAACAAGTTCAGCAGACTGCAATAAGGCTAATAATTTCCGTCCCATCAAGGTTGTCCATGTGGATATTACAATCCCCGAGGAACAGAAAATGGGAGTAACAGAGAGCTCTAGGTAAGATCCAGGAGTCCAACAACTTAGGAAAAGGGCCTGACGTACCAGGAAAGCGGTACAGCACAATCCCACCCAAACAATAGTGGGGGGAAATCTTTATGCAAAAGTCCAGGTATCCAGTAAGCGCCACAGAGCTGCTTTGCAGCAAGGTGGTCCAAAGCCAGGCTCTTTTTTACACCTCTCTGCAACGCAGCTCTGTGGCACTTCCTGGAGGTATCTGGTGGGCTAGTTGGACCCAAGGGACCCTCAGGATTCAAGGGGACTTAATCCCCCAACTTACAACACGCCAGAGGGCCTATTTGCACAGTGGTGAAGGGACAGGGTGGGGCCTGATGTGACAAGTGTGTAAACAGGCCCTGGGGCACCTTTTTTAAGTTGAGGGAATAAGTCCCCTTGAATCCTGAGGGTCCTTGGGGCCCAACTAGCCCACCAGGTATCTATAGTAAGCACCAGAGAGCTGCATTGCAGAGAGGTGGTCAGAGGCCACGCCCCTTTTGTCACCTCTCCGCAACGCAACTCTGTTGTGCTTACTGCAGGTACCTGGTGGGTTAGTTGGGCCCCAAGGACCCCCAGTATTTCAGAGGTGGTGTAAAAAGGGGCGGGCCTTGGACCACCTCTTCGCAACGCAGCTCTGTGGCGCATATTGGAGGTCCCTGGTGGGTTAGTTGACCCCCAGTATTTCAGGGGAATTAATTTCCCAACTTACAAGGCACCTCAGGGCATGTTTGCAGAGTGATGCAGGGAGGCGGCGGGGCCTCCAGTGCAATGCTGTTTTTTTTGTTGGTTTTTATTTTCAGAAAGGGCCTGACCCGTATTAAAAAAAAAAAAAACTGTAAGGGGGCCGTGTGGCCCCCCTCCCGAGGCCAAATTCGACCCCGGGGACCCCATCCTCTGGGTCATGGCCATAAATGAATTTTTTTATATAAAAATAAAGTTAGGAGGGGGCTGTGTGGCCCTGTTCCTGAGGCCTCTACGAGCCATAGGGCACCCTAACTGTGGGGTGTGCCTCTTTTTTTTGTTATTGTGGGAAGGGAGCCGTGTGGCCCCCCTCCCAGGTATCTCTTTGCCCCGAGGACCCCTTTCCTCAGGGCCTGGATTTTCTGTTGGGGACCGTGGGGGGACCCCAATTCCCCTCATGGTTCCGCCGACTCCCTGCCTCCTGCGGGAGCCGGCATTGCTTTTCCACATGGGGAGCTGCTGACATGTAGCTCCCCTTGTGGAAACCTGCTCTTGCTTACAAACTCCAAACCAGTGTTTGCTATGCGGGAGCCATTCCACAGCAAACAGCAGTGTCCCGGGGTGGACACTGCTGGAGCTGGCCCTGGGGGATGGCGGTCCCCATGGCCATCAAGGGCTCCAGGAGGGGGGTCGCATGGCCCCCCTCCCTTCATTTAAAAAGCACCGGAGAGGTGGTGATCTCCAGGGCTTTGGGGTCCGTAACAGACCTCCAAATTTAAATATGCTGAGCGCTGGGGAGGTGGTGATCCCCGGGGCATGTGGGAGGGCTCATGCCCTCTCCACACATTTTTGAAATTTTGTATTATTAAACTGAGCCCCGGGGAGGTGGTGGTCCCCGGGGCTGTGGGGGGGATTCGGGCCTCCCAGACATTTTTTTCAGTGCCCCAGTACCTGGCCCACCTGGGGGCTTAAATACAACAAACAGCGGGAGCCCACACTTTGTTTTTTTAATTTCCTGGGCCGGATTCGCAACCCCAGCATGAATTTGGTGATTAAAAAAAAAAAGATTTTTTTGGCCTGGACCCCCTGAACAGTACTAGGGGATCAGGGTGTTTCTACCCTGCCCCCTTTTCTTGTTTTTTCACTGTGTTTCACTTTTTTCTTGTGACTCGGGTCTACCGAGTCACAAGATGGCTGCCAACACTTCCTGGTTTGGAGTGTTGGCAGCCAATCACAGTAAAGCTTGTGCCCGGGAGGTTTTGCAAACACACCGCTGCCCTAGATATCGAAAGTTTTTCTAATCGCTCAGGAACTACTGAATAGATTTATACCATTTAACAAAATGGTCTCTTTCTGAGCCAAGGGCAACCTTTTTGCGAAATTTGCGGTAATTCTATTCAGCAGTTTGGGCTATTTGGGGAAAACACGTTTTGGGACCCCCCTTTTTTCTCAGCCCCTGCTTGTCAAATCACCCTGAAACTTTTAAGACAGGAGCTGACTGGAGCGTGCCACTAGTTTTGATAATTTCGTGAAGATTCATCAACCGGCGCCAAAGATATTGAGAAAACAAAAAACGCTTTTCCTATGGAAACTAGGTGCCAACTATAACTTCCTACTGGCGACCGCCAGTAGGTAATATATAGCAACACACGCAGGCGTAATAGTTTTGAAATAGCTCATAAAACGAACATTGGATCATTGATAATCTAAATTGTCATCAGGGGTGTAATTCGAGAGGCATTGGGACAGTATTACTAAATGTTATCAGCATGTTCGATATCAGGGACAGGAACTGCAAGGGAGGTGGTAGAACCAAAGATACCCTCATCTATCTGCATCATCTCATGAATATCCTTCTGTAACATTATTGCAGTAGTGTCATGGACTGTCCTCTGCAGCTTAGGGGCAAGAAATGTTGTACAGTAAGAACAACACGAAGGAAGACACTGCACCAAAATACAACATGCAACCATAATCACGACAAGATACATCACTTTTTCCAGAAGCCAACCCCATCTACCAAAAAGGGACCAGCTCCAATTTCCCCTCACATCCTCTTAACGTTTTCTAAAATGTCCAGAATGTGTTAGGTGATATTCTTTTTCATGTTTGTGATGCCAACTACACACTGATCTCCTACTACAGAGCACACACCACCGCTCTTAGCTAGAATAAAATCGACTGCATATCTTGTTTGCTCAGAATATATGCGCATACTTTCCAACTAGGTGGTGATGTCACGCAAGGCTGCCACTGTAGAGTTAGACAGTATTTGCAATTTGCATCCAAAATATTCTATAGCCCTTTCACACCATTGCCAGGGAGCCACCACCGAACGTGATAAAGGAGGAAAGTATATATCCAACGGTGATACCATTATTATAATTGTTTACCTCCAGATATCTAACACCATCGCAAAATTCTTTTGTTAATGTTGTTTTAACCCATCTTACATTTTTCTTACTGTATTTACAAGGCACCTCAAGAGGTAACACCATTCCCAAAGCCACGTCCTTAGTACCATTATAGACATTGGAGTACGTACCATTGGACAGGAAGAAAGCATCTGTACTATTTACTATCAGGCAGCACCCAGGATAGTAACCTGCTTCTCGAGTAACTGTCAAATCTTGGTAGTGCCAACCTGTCAAAGTAATATTCTGTTCCTCCATATACAGATTGTTGCAGTACATATTAGTGGTAGAACCTGGGCATCCCTTCCCTCGCAGCTTTCTATAATACAAGCAGGGACCGGGATATCCCTTCCCAAACTCACCCATCACCTCTACAAATTGGGGTGGGCGAACATATGTATAATTTACCAGTGACAATGGGTAAGCAGTCCACAAACTTGTAACAGAGTCAGTGGGATAACAATCTGAAGAAATAACCTGGTATATGACAAACATAGGGGTATTACAATAGCACTCTAAAACCCACAGCACCCCCCCAAAAAATCAACAAGAATAACAATACCAAAATAACATAGAGCATTTTCTTCTTAACCGACCAACCAAAGCCAGTCTGCCCCGGACGCAATGCAGCAAAATGCTGTTCATCTTCTATAATGGGATGACAAAATGGATACATATTCACTATAATCTTTGAAATGCGACCACCAGAGTAAAAGTCATGCAATGGAGGCAACTGTGGAGAGAACTAAATGAAAAAAGAAAGGAAAACGCAAAAAACCCAGTGTCCTTCAAAGCCTCACTGGTAGACTTCTATTGTCCATCCCTCGTGGTGCTATTGAGCACTTCGCGGTGGAGCTGCACAGTCGCATCCCGTCCTGAAAACGTTCACGTCCCTAAGGTTAGGGCACCCTCCCTCCTGGGAAGCCACCCTCAACTTATCCTGTCCTGTGCCCCAGACAATGCACCAATCTCCCTGTCCCTAATCTATCATGTGTATCACAGGAAAGGTACATATACTTCTATCTTTATCCATGAAGTCCATCCCCACTACTCTGACTTTTCCTTTGATGCACTGTCCCTCTGCCGGGGGTGCAAATTGTACCTTCCCACTTCAGTCACTGTCTCGTCACAAAAAAGAATCTTAGGTTCAGATGGGGCAAAGGACTGAGTCTCAGGCTCCTGTGGACCAGATTAGGGGAAGCCAGGGCAGCCCTCATTCCTGAGGGACTGCTGCATTCAAAGCAGCATTGTTCTCCTCCTCCGTCTGTGCCCAGGTCAGTCAGGCATCAGAAAAAGGAACAAAATGTGGAGTCTCAAGGTCCCCTATGCCATCAAGGACCCACTTGTCAAAGGGGGGAGGTAGTGGGACTTGTCGGCAATGCAATGGATGGATCCAGTTCTTCCGGCCGACCACTTTCAATGCAGTGCAAGTGGCGAGGAGGACGTGTAGAGGCCCTTTCCACCTTGGCCCCAAACACTCCTTCCTCTTGTAGTTGTGGACAAGAACAAAATATCAGGGCTGTATGGTATGCCAGGGCCCCTCAGGTGTTGGAGGCAAAGCTTCATGTATCTGTTGGTGACTAGAACGCAAATCTTTAGTCAACTCATATAGGTAATCGACAAGGAACGGATGTTCTATTTTTGAGAAATGCCGGGGCTGGGGGACGCCCCAAACATTTGCAGGGTGGCCGAAAGCCACCTCATACAGGGACAATCCTTTTCTAGAATGAGCTGTTACCCTCGTGGACAACAGGGCAAAGTTAGCACTTCCGGCCATTGCAATCCTGTGCTATCCCTTATCTTTGCCAGCTTTAGCTTGAGAGTACCATTGTACTTCTCAACTAAACCTGCTGACTGGGGGTGGTTTGATGCATGACATTTTTGCTTAACGTGCAGACTGTCGCACACCAACTAAAAAACCTTTGAGTTGAAGTGACTTCCGTTGTCACTCCAAATCAAACAAGGCATGCCAAAGCGTGGGTAAAACTCCTTAATAAGGGCCTTTGCCATTGCAATGGCTGTGTTCTCTTTAGTGGGGTAAGCCTCAATCCATTTACTTAATGCAGAAACAACCACCAGCACATATTTAAAGTTGTTAACCCATTCCATTTCTATGTAATCCATCTGGAGAACCTCAAAAGTGAAGGAAGGTGGTGTAAAATTACCAGAAAGTATGGGGATACCTTTTCCAGGATTATGTTTCAGGCAAACCATGCAGTACTTCATTGGATCAGCAGCTACTTTATGAATATTGTCATTACGCCCTACAGCATCCAATAGCTTACATATCCCCTTCACGCTAATGTGAGCTGGGGCATGTGCCATTGTAAGCACAGGGAATACATATGCATCTGGTAACATCCATCTTTGCTTTCTGACTTATTGTTCCAGCACCCCTCTTCATCTACGCATCCTGTACTCTCCTGCCACATGGCCAGCTCCTCAAATGTTGCATAACTCCGTATCCTCAAACAACCCATTTTCAGGCACTCATCTAGCTGGTCCCGCCACAAACATTCTCTTCATCTTAGACCTGGCCGTCTCTTTAGCTGTCTGATCTGCTAACACATTTCCCTCCCCACATCGCCAGTAATCTCTTTATGGGCACTACACTTCACTATTGCCAATCGTTTGGGACGTGTCAGGACTGATAAAAGCCTGACTATCAGTGGGCCGTGCTGTATTATTGTGCCATGGGAAGTCAAGAATCCTCTTTCCAACCCAGAGCCGCCCAAAATTATGGGCTACTCCGGAGGCATATTGGCTGTCAGTATAAATATTGACAGCCAACCCCTCACTTAACTCCCATGCTCGCAAAAGAGCAACTAGTACTGCAGCTTGTGCTGATTTGTAGGGAACACATTATGTCTCATCTACAGTGCGCAGCGTAGTAATTGCATACGCTGCGGTGGTGGTGCCATCTGACAATTTGAAACAAGAACCATCGACTTATAGTTCCCTTGCGGGTCAGATTAGGGAACAACAGTCAGGTCTACCCATCCCTTCGTTAACCATGGGCGTAGTTCGCGTAGTAGCGCTACGCGTAGCTACGCGAATTGTACTTTGCACTACGCAAGCTACGCAAAGCTACGCGGACTGCGTAGTGCACTGTGCAAAATCCTATTCGCACTGATTGCACAGTGCCAGATGCTTGTCTGCACTGTGCAATCATTGCAAACTGCATCTTGCACAGTGCAAACAGTCGGTATCTGCAGCTCGAGTAGATTTGTACTCGAGTGGCTGCTTTCTCAACCCGGACTGGTAGTTTCTCATTGCGAGCGATCACAAGCATACGCGACCACCGGCAATGAGAAACCTGACATCCCTGTGTTGAGAATCACGCCGGGAGGTTTATTTTCCACGCTCGCAATGAACAACGTGATGTTGCTGATCGCGAATGAGGAAAAAGTCGCGCCAGGATGTTATTTTGCTCGCTCGCGGTCACCAACTTGACGTTGAGGGCCGTGAGCAAGAAAAATAATACCCGCTACGCATTTTTGCACTGTGCTACGTGCAATTCGGGAAATGCTTAGTTGCGCTAACTACGCAAACTACACGAGCGTAGCATAGTCCTACGCCCAGGGTTACCCTTCTTCTCCTCTTCCGTTCCAAATAAACAATCATGGACATCTCTGTACTCATCTCCTGAAATGAGGAGTATTAACATGGCCAGCTTCCAAATGGCACATCTTTTTATGGTGGTATGTGGTTCAAATAAGGTGCTGCGTCTAGGTCTTAATTTAAAAAGTGTGTCCACAGCATGAGGTACCATTACTGTGAAATCATGATTAAGAACGAGCCCTGCAGATTGTGAAATTGAGACCGTAACAGCCGCGGCTGCTCTTAAACAACTTAGGAGGGCTCTGGCGACAGGGTAAAGGACAGCAGAGAAATAAGTGAACAGCCTCTGCTTACCTCCAAAGGCTAGTGTTAACACAGAAAGCATACATTTAGCCATTTTTGTGTGCATATAATATGAACGGATTTTGATAATCAGGTGTACCAAGCACAGGGCAGAGCAAAGCGCAAGTTTTAATTGCTCAAAAGGTTGCTGACATTGATGCATCCAAGGTAAGGGTTCATGCACATCTTTAGTTATCAGGCAAAGCAGAGGTTTTGTTAATAAAGAGTAGCCAGGTATGCAATGAGGACACTATGAAGTGATGCTTATGAAAGCACTCACATCCCTCTGAGTCGACGGGACAGGCATCTTAACAATGGCAAAACACACAAGGTGATAGACAGAATGTTGCACATTGGCAAAACATTCACCCCAGTCACAGATCTGGGTTTAATCCATCATTATTTTGCTCACCACGCCACCCCAGTTCAGACATGGCCATATGGAAATCAGTCTTGACCCTGTGCCTCATGGGAACAGCCCAGCCTGAACTGCCAAGCAATGTCTTCCCTGGAATGGAATCAAGCATTCTAGGACCGGTTTCTGACTATCAGCCGTCATCAGCCTGGATAGCTTGACTTCAGTGGCGTAGTAGGTACGGGCCCACATCTGGGCATACCCTTCCCACATAGGGCAAACAGCAAAACACACCAGGTGTTGGACGCAATGTTGCACATTGGCAAAACATTCACCCCATTAATGGCATGGTGAACAAAAAAACGATGGATTTAGGACCAGATCTCTGCACTGGGGTGAATGTATGACACTTTTCTGCATTCTGTCCATCAACTGTTGTTTTTGCATTTGTCACCCTGAGTGGGACGGGTATGCTCAGATGTGAGTCCTGTGCTCTCCATGCCACTGGAATCAAGCTATCCTGGCTGATGAGGGCTGAAACCCCAAAACCATTCCTAGGATGCTTGTTTTCAGTCCAGGAAGGACCTGGCTTGGCAGTTCGGGCTGGACTGTTCGTATGGGGCACAGCGTCAAGACTGATTTGCAAATGGCTAGGTTCAAACTGGAATGGCATGGTGAGCAAAGAAACAATGGATATAGGCCCAGATCTCTGTACTGGGGTGAATGTATAGCACTGTTCTGCAATGTGTCCATCAACTGTTGTTTTTGCATCTTAACAATGGTATCAACTACTTCAGGTGTTAGCCTCCATCCCTCCTTTGACAGTAGGTGACCTAAATAGGTGACCTCCTGTCAACAATATTGGAATTTGAAAAGGAACACTTTATGTTGGTAATGTGCCAAATGCAGTTATAATTTTACTGTTGCATCGCTACAACCCTCTTCAGTATCAGAGGCTATCAAAAGGTCGTCCACATATTGGAAAGGGAATCCAACTGACTTTTCAAGGCTTTACTAGATATACACTGGGACTTTCAGTATACCCCTGAGGAGCGTGGAAGCGCCTGCCTACTAGGGCAAAGCCAAAAAGGTACCTGCTCTCTGGATGAATGGGGATGCTAAAGAAAGAATTTTTCAAATCAATCATAGAAAAGAATTTGGCTGTGGAAGGAATCATTGTCAAGGGAGCAGTAATGTCAGGGACCACCGGAAACTGAGGGACCACTATTTTGTTAACCTCTCGCAAATCAATCACAAAGCGATAGACATCAGGGTGGGTATCAGAGGAATCCATGGGTGCCTTTTTAAGGATAGGGAGAATAGGGCTATTGCACACATTCGCAACTGTCTCCTCAACCACCCCCGACTTGATCAGATCCTGTATAATCTGCAACGAATCCAGTTCCCCTGCTCGTGGTATTTTATACTGCGTAATACGAGGGAAAACATCAATACCTTTAACTTTAATAGAAACTGATGGTATCTGCAACAGTACTACATCTGTATCTTTTGTTGCCCACAATGAGGGCAGCACATCTTTAAATTCAGCAGTAAGCAGCGTATCGTTTGATAAACACTGTTTGGTACTGACTACATCAGCTCCTATTTTCATGTAAACACCATCTGGAGAACATGAAATCGTAGCATGCTACTTCTTCAACAAATGTAATCCTATTAAATTCTCTCAGCAATGTATGGACAATAAGAAGAGCAAATCCACAGTGAAGGTGCCAAATGTCAAAGCAAGAGGTTCAGAAATGGGGCTCACAGGGCTGCCCCAGGGACCAGCGAACGAGAAACAGAGCTATTCATTGCACCTGTATCCACCCAAAAGTTATTTGCCGAACCATGCAAATCCGCTGTGACATAGGGACTAGGCTGATCTACAGGAATTTGAACTGGGCCCCCACCCTGTCCATGGCTGTCCTAGCTACAGGACATTCCTGTCACCTCGTCCAAATCATAATTATTGTGATAGTACTGCCTTCCATGGGGGTCATCGAAACAGTTCTGATCAGAACGACCCCACAAGGATGCACCAGCCTGGACCTCATCACAACCATTCTCACCACGACCCGTCCATTAGAACCCCGACCTCTGGGAGCCTTGACTTTCTACAACAACTCTGTACACTCACTCCGCCAATGTCCCTCCATTTTACAATAAGCACACTGGTTCGGCCCCAAAGGGACGCTGCCTCTGCCAGCGCCATTCGACCTCTGTGCCGGACCAGTGCCACATCCCCTGCCAGACCCTCTTGCTGCCTGCTGCATTAGTACCTTTTGTCTTCAAATCCTTACTCTTCTTTTCCAACCTGTCCTTCTCCTCATTCTCCCTATGCTCATAATACTGGGCCATACTCAATATCACTGAAGGGGAGGAGGTAGTCCAGGTGCACTCAGAAGCCTGCAACTGAGTTGCAATCTCTGGAAGCAAATTTATAACAAATCTGTTAAATAACCAGACACCTCATGCTACTGACAAATCTTGCCCACTGAACTCCAGAAACACCCCTTCAAACCTGGTGAAAAAATCGGACACACTTTCATCTTTCTTCTGACGACAAGTTGCCAGCTTATCCCAATCTACTTATCTGGGTGGGATGAGAGAATACATGTAAGTAATATTACGACTCAGCAAAGCTAGTATCTTAGCCCTAGGCTTTTCGCCAGGCTTTTGCTCCTTATCCCATGCCCTAATCTTATTCCAAATGCCAATCAACTCCACAACATGATCCTGCGTACGCACCTGCCTCCATAGAGCCACTGGTGGTGTCATCACAGACGACGAGGCAACCTCCTTTTATTCTTTATAATATGCAGTAGGGTTTTTTCCCAGGTCTGGCAGCTGACTCTTAAGGGCTAACACCTCACTCCTTTTCCATGAAGTGTAAACCCATTGCTCTCAAAAATGAGCCTCAATTTGTTGTTGAACAACAGCACCCTGTGCGGTACTCTGCTCTGGGATCTCAGGATGGAAAATAGGATGCACCGTCCTCATCAGGAATTGGGACGCATTCGTCAGTGTTTCCTGATACAATCTACCTCAATAACCAATCATTATTGCAACATTAATAAAAACATAATTAGGGGCCATGTTAGTAGCGTATACGCGGTCTTGAATGTCATAAATTATTTGGGGTGCCACACCACCAAAACACTGCTCCCACAAACTTATCAATGTAGCAGACATATGCTTTAGGGCATGCTACTGCACAAACGGCTCAAACTCTCTCATCACACTCCACACATCCGCTACACTGTAGATCGAACTTAGGACCCACTGTGCAACCTGACTAGCTACCATCCTTTTCCCCTCATTACCCACATCAGATTGAGTCAATGCCTGCCCCATTGGCTTCCGTGCCGCCGCCCAATTCCCTTTGTCCGACCCACGCACTGGTGTCCCAACACTCAACAATGCCGGGGATAAAATGTCTGGAAAAGTCACAATGGATAAAGGGACAGATAACAATGTAAGCAATGACTGAGTTGAAGGTGTGAGATAAGGTGTTAGAAACAGCGCGGGGCCTGCAGCACCTGTACCCGCAGCTTGCAAAGCCAGATGGGAGACAGGAGGGGCAGAAGCTGAGAAGCAGCCAGGTCTGCAGTAGGACCAAAGGTGGGAACAGGAGGGGCAGAAGACAGAGATGTCAGAACAACAGGGTACGTCCTCTGCGGGGCGTAGGGAGGTATGGGGCAAGCTTTGAATATTTCCTCCACAAAGAGATCATCTTCTTCTCGGGCAACATATGACTTCTCATATGGTAATTGAACCTTCCTATCAGCACAGTCTATACCCTTTTCTATTTTCACTCTATTGTAGGCTACTGCTTTCTGAGATACTGTTTGCATTTTCCCTCTCCTAGCCTCCTTCTCAGCCCACGTGTAGCTTTGCCTAGCTTCCTTCTGCCACACCTGAAGGGAATCAAACATTAATTGCCTACTTTTTCTAGCAAACAATTTATTCTGCAAATAATTCAATTTCTGTTCATCAAAAGTACCTGTCGGTGGCCACTGAAGCTCAGCATTGTCCCTTGTAAATTTGTGCCATAATGTAGTAAACATAATAGGGCCAATACCTTGCTTGATATATATACCAAAATTCGGGGTGCCTTCTAGAGGTGCCTCTCCTCCAACCGGGCTCCAGCAGAATAACAGCAGCACCCCAAACACCATAATTTGCTCAGACAGGGCATCCTCATATAAGACACATTCACTGTTCACACAAACAAACAAAAACACACAAACAAAAGAATCTTCAAGAAGTAGCCCACAGACTGCACCAAGACAAGACAGTCCGGAGACTGTACCCAGACAAGAAGATTGGCTCTAGCCCCAGGTCTTTTCAAGACCAAACCAAATTCAGCAGGTGGCCTGGCGGAGCATTTGCAAACGCTCCGTATCTCAAGAGTTTGCAGACCCACCAAGTCTAAACAAGCTAGGAATTGTTCCTCAGACCATATTTAAGATTATTCAAGATGGCGTCATATTTATCAAGAGGCAAGACAAACTCACCTGATTCACACAGGTCAAACAAGGTTATTTTCCACTGCTGACACTTCAGAACAAATGTTCAGATCCAAGGGTTTTGCCTTTTCAAGACCCAAGCCGGGATGACCACTAGATGAGGCGCCGCCCATCAGACAGGCATGGCATCTGCGAGAACTAAGCTTGGTCATGTGGAGATCATCTGAACGGTCGCAACCCCGACCTCCACACCCGGTTATGGGCAAGGATGGGTCATCTGATGGAGTGTCTGTTTGGGCGCCAACTGAAGGAAGTGACCTGATTAGGGTAACCTGGGTCAATCGTGACCCACTCTTAGCCTTCCAAGAAATGAAGAGTCAGTGACGCAGTAGAGAATACATACTAACTGATTTATTAGTAAATACACTGCAGTGGAGTCCAGTCTGACCAGCCCTTTGGGATAGCTGTTGAGGGACTGACATCAGAACACTTAGTAACACTGAATAAATAGAAAATGCAGCTTGGGCAAACAATGAACAAAGGGAGGCACGCAAGGATGAGCTACCACCTGCAGAATGGGTACAGGTTATCGGACTCCCAAGGTCGTCTTGTTCGATCTCGGCTCTCTCTGGTATGGGAGCATAGCGACGACCAGGGATAGGCATGCTGGGCAAAATGAGCCATTCATTAGCGCGTCTAGGTTTCAACCTTGAATACGGTAAGGGGAATTAACTGAACAGCAGCTTTCTGCTCAATCACAGTGCAATATGGTGGCTGCATGGCAAAAAATGGCAGCACAGATGCTAACTTTAACTCACACAGTATTTGCAGGGATCGGTTACATGCATATGCAATAGTAATTAATACAAAATAGCTACATGAATGCCAACATAATACAGTGTAAAGCATAAGTGATGGAGCATTAACGCATTCAATTCTGACACTGAGCGTAAGGCACTCAGAGCCACCTCCTGGAACCTGAGAATACTGGTTCCTGGAGTCCCCCACCACTGCCTGTAGCTATACATTACCTACTGGCGGTCACCAGTAGGTAGTTATAGTTAGGATCATGTTGCTAGCTGAAAAATGTTTTATGACTTGCCTGTAACTTTTGCGTAGTTTGAGGAATCTTCACAAACATTTCCCAAAAAGTGTCATAGTGAGTCTAGTTGTGCATGAAATTTGGAACTCCGGCAAGGGGAAACTGGTCCTCAACAAAGTAATTAGCCTGTCAGCAAAACTTCTGTCTCATACAACAGATGAAAACATTTTAATACAAAGACGTTACTCTTGGACAGTGATTAAGCCATGTGGTACCAGGAAACCTCAGGACTCTGTATCAGCTCATTTTTCAAAAATTAAAAAAAATCAATTAATTAATTCATGCTTTGGTATGTGGGAAACAAAGAATTTGATACTCTCCTGGAAAGACAAGCATCAAAAATCAAGAATGCAGATTGTGCAAATACAAATACGAATCTCTACCATATATTCTCTGTGCATGTCCGAAGTTATTAAAACAAAAAAAACAAAAACAAAAAAAAAGAGTCTAGTTGTGCATGAAAAGTTTCTGGGTGATCCGTCAAGTGGGGGCCAAGAAAAAGATGAGGTAAAAAAAAGTGTGTTTCTCATGTTAATTTCCATAGGAACATTAGACACGACTGCAGCATGAACCACTGGACGGAATGACACAAAATTTGGCATGAAGGTAGATTTTGTTTTGCAGATCATGCTTTTGGTTATCCGGTGTAAATCAGTTAAGTAGCTGTTGAGAAATTAAGAGAATCAAGATAGTGATATCTGTAGCTACAGATATTTTATGACGATTCAGCGATTAACTGCGGATTTGCTCGCCAACAGGAATGGCATCATTGGCCGGTCAAAACCCGAGGAGAGAGTTGTGCCCAACATTTTATCTAATGGGTGATGGTTCCTGGGGGCTCAAGATAAAAGTTAAAAGAGGTTTGAGGTGTCAGGTTTAAGGTACCCTGACCCCATGGGTGGAATATAGCGGTGTTTGTGGGACCCATTATGTGTACGACATCTCCCCCCCAAACGTCCCCACGAGCATTATTCGTGGATTCATCGTGACCATCAGCATGGCCCCCCTGTGTAATGTTGTGATGAATTTGTTTTTCCAGAACCACTCAGACAATGACACACCCACTCAGAGACCCACTCAGACAATGATGCACCCACTCACAGACTCAGGCACCCTCTCACAGAGCCATGGACCCACTCACAAAGCCACTGATACACTTGCACACCAACTCACATGCCCACTCACTGACTCATGCACCCACTCACAGACCCACTAATACACTTACACTCCCACTCACAGACAACTCACTCTCTCATGTACCCTCCAACAGACACACTCAGAGACTCATCCACCCAGTCACAACCCACTCAGACACTTTTGCACCCATTCACATACCTACTCAGAGTCTTACACGCCCATTCTCAGGCCCATTGAGAGACTCATGCACTCACACACAGAATGAGCCAGACACTCATGTACCCTGTCACTACCCACTCAGACAGTCACTGATCCACTCAGAGACACATTCATACACTCACATACCCGACCAGAGACCCAGCCAGACACTTAGACACCCACTCAAAGACCCACAGAAAGACACATGCACCTACTCACAGACCCACTCAGACACTCATACATCCACTCACAGACCTGGTCAGACACTCATACACCAACTCACAGACCACATTGAGTGACTTTTTCACCCACTCACTGGCCCACTCATACACTCACAACTACAGACAGACCCACTCAGATACACATGAACCCACTCTCCGGCCCAATCAGACACTCATGAAACAACTCACAGACCCACAGACACACCAACTCACAGACTCGCTCAGATACACATGCAGACACTCAAAGACCCATTTAGTAACTCATATACCCAGTCACAGACCCACTGAGACTCACTTAGATAGTTACACACATTCTCAAAGATGTACTTAGACTGTTACACAGCCTCCACAGAGCTTGTCAGACGCTTATGGTCTTATGCTGTTACCATTTCTGTGCATGCTTTTCTTTTACACTGTCACTGTATTGAGATTTCAGTTTTGAAAGCAACCAAGAAGGTGCCTGCTCACTGGGGGTTCATACATTATGTATTGAGTGCTGAATACTGAATGAGGTTTACAAATTATAAACTGTATAGTTTGATTTTGCAATTTATTATACTTTTTTTGAATTGCAAGGCTAGGTTTACACTTTCTAAAATGGTGCTGCTATGTGATACACAAGACTAGTCCTTTGTTTTGGTTTATCATGCATATTTTCATTATGTATCACTTTGCAGATATATATCGACCATCAAGGGCTGAATGGATCACTTGTCCTGTAGTGTTACCAGGGACTTAGGTGATGGCCGTCTTGTAAAAAACCCTCATTCACTTACAGTAGGAATTAGCTGTATATCTTGATTATCGGCTCTTATAATTACGTGAAAAGCATCATCATAGGGTCTAGTGATATGCTTTCCTCCACCTGGAGGGAGAGCAACTGGTGATTTATAGTAGTGATCAGAAAAGTGAGTTTAAAATTACCTCCATCTCTCCAGTATGAGTCTTTATTCTATTGGAGATGGGACAAGGTTACAAATGGAAGGCGGTGCGTGTCTAGAAGGGTTACTGTTCTATGGCACCTACTGTGAACACTTGAGCGGTCAATATGTTTCCGCCGTAAAAAAGAAAAAAGAAAAAATACAGAGACCATGACCACAGATTTTAATGCCATTATGTACATTTGTGCAGATCTACTGTGACATCGGCACCTCGACCGACAATGGTGTTTTTTATATCTTTTTTTAATATCTCCTTACAGCTAATTCTCTCTATAAGTACATTTTTAGTTAATTAACAACTATGCTTGCAGCAGCACAGCGCTTTTAATATTCCATTAGTTCACAATGGCATTTATCTTCCCAATCCTTAAAATCTCAATACAATGAGCCAATTGTCCCCACTATCAGGGCGCGTAAACCTAGTGCTATGATATGTGTTAATGTTGCTTCCCATTTTTTTCCACTTCTTATGCACTATGTAGCCAATTGACTACTTTTAACAAGCATCAATGATGACACACATGGATCACAGTATATCTGCATAAATGTACAATATGGCTTTATAATCTGTTGCCATGGTCTCCGTATTTTTTCTTTTTTCTTCTCCAGTTATAGTTACTATAGACCAATAACCGTTCAGTGACACAATAGTTCACTGTGAGGAAGGATAAGTGCACTACTTACCTGTGCACATTACAAATATATAACAAGCCTTACCTTGGTCCTGAAGAAAGCCCTCCGACCTTGTGCGGCGCCATTAGGGCTGAAACATGTTGACCACCCCAGGTGTTCACAGTAGGTGCTATAGAGCAGTAGCCCTTCTAGAAACGCACCACCTTCCATTTTAAACCCTGCCCCAGCTCCAATAGAATAAAGACTCATCCTGGAGAGATGGAGTTAATTTTAAGCTCACTTTTCTTTCATTTCTGATCACTACTGCAAATCGCCAGTTGGTCTCCCTCCAGGTGGAGAAAGCATACCACTAGACCCTATGATGATGCTTTTCACGTAATTATAAGAGCAGATAATCAAGATATACTGCTAATTCCTACTGTACGTGAATGAGGGTTTTTTACAAGATGCTCAGCACCTAAGAACTTGGTAACACTACAGGAGAACGGATCCATTCCCCCTTAATTGTTTATGTTTTGCTTGGAAGCCGAATGGATTTCAGCTTCTCTCTCCCTTGACTGATTAAGAGACTATATATATTGAACCACCAACGCCCTGGGGCTTTCTTTTTTTTTGAAGGAGGGAGCCCAGGGACCACCACGTCCCCAGGCAGGCCCGTAAGATTCAAAGAAGGGAGGCAGCACAGCCCTTCCTGGAAGAAATAATGGCCATGGGGACCACCACCCCCAAGGGCCGGTTTCTGCTATGTCCCGGGGTGCCCAGCCCAGGCACATAGCTGTTTGCTTTTGCTTGGCTAGAGCTTTCACAGTTCCTGTCCAGCTAAAGCAAACACTCCACTTTCAGCAAGCGGAAACTGTCAAACCTCTCCCGCTTACTAGAGTCAGAGTTTTCATTATTATCTGTGGGCAGGGAAAGAGGTGAAAGCACTGCTCTTGCAAGCAGGGAGCTACATTTCCAGCAACTACATGTGTGCAAGAGTGTTAGATTTAGGGGTCTCTAGTTGGCACAGGTAGGTACTTGTGACAAATAGGGACCCTTGTCTCTTGTCAGTATCAGGGGATTACACTCCTAAAAAACCCCTGCTGACCCCCTTGGTAGCTTGGCACGAGCAAACAGGCTTATCTCAGAGGCAGTGCGTGAAGCATTTGTGACCACATACAGTAACCCATTGACAACACTACAGATGGACACCCCACAAGGTTTTATATAAAAAATAAGTATACTTTATATAGATTTACCACAAGACCATAAACACCAAAATTACACAATACTGTTACTTTAAGATGGTAGTTTTAGCTTACTTAAGTTCAGTTCTTAAGATGCAACACTTTGCGAAAATGTACCTTACAATGCATTCAGCTTCCACAACAAGCAATGTCGCAGCGAGGGAAATGTGTCAAAGTTCAGGTGCAAAGAAATAAAGATGTGAAGATCTTCCAGATGCGGCACGCTTCTCCGGGATGCGAGAAGTTCTCGGTTCGATGTGTGGACTGCAGCGGCGACACCCTTGTTCAGAAGTGCGACGGCAACAGCTCCAACTGCGATACTCTTCTCCCACGATGCGTGAAGCTTCTGCGCAATGCAACTACTACAGCGGCGACATCCTTGTTCAGAAATGCAACGCCAGCAGCTCTGACGGCGGCACGCTTCTCGGGGATGCAAGGCGCTTTCCTCGATGCGGTGCGATGCAACAGTTCCAGCGGCAACACTCTTGTTATGAAGTGCGACGGCAGGCCCAGCGACTGCGACGCGCTTCGACCTCGTTGCGAGACTCTTCTCCTGATGCGGTGCAGTGCGACAACTCCATCGGCGACACCCTTGTTCAGATGTGTGACGGCAGGCAGCAGCGCCAGCGACACACTTCTTCTTCGTTGCGGCACGCTTCTCTCGATGCGGTGCAGTGGGACAACTCCAGCGGCGACACACTTGTTCAGAAGTGTGACGGCAGCAGCAGTGACAGCGACACACTTCGATCTCGTTGCGTCGCATTTCCAGCTCCTTGTGACACGCAGTTCCTCAGAAGGCCCAAAACAGCAGCAAGCACTTCCACAAGAACTCTGGGGAGCTAGGGGTTGAAGTCTGTTGTCCCTGAGACTTCAGCAGGAGGCAAACTCTTTTCCAAGCCCTCGGAGATCCTTCACAAGTTGAAAGCAAAGTACACAAAGTTCCTTTCTACTTCCTTTGGCAGTAAGGCAACCACTGCAGGCCAATCCCCTAAGTAGTACTTCAGCTTAGGAATAGTCTCTCCTCGGTTTCTTCAGGTTCCACTCCTTAGTAAAGGTTTCTTCTTGTAGTCCAAAAGTGATCTAATTTCATGCGATCAGGTCCCAATATTTATACCCCAGAATCCTTTGTTCTCTGAGGGGTGAGGGGCCTTCGCCCAGTCCAAAAGAGTTCTGAAGCACTCTGTTTACCAGACTTCTCCTTTCCTTTCACAGACCAGGACAGAAACATCTGACACCCCACAGGAGGTAGAGCTGTTATTGTGGAAGGCAAGTACAGTCCTTGATCACTTTGTTGGCAGGACTCCTTCTCTTCTTTCAGTGTGTAGGGCAGAGACATCAGCCGCTCCCCAGGAGGTGTAG
This sequence comes from Lissotriton vulgaris, assembly GCF_964263255.1. Taxonomy (NCBI): domain Eukaryota; kingdom Metazoa; phylum Chordata; class Amphibia; order Caudata; family Salamandridae; genus Lissotriton; species Lissotriton vulgaris. The sequence goes on from NC_141694.1 coordinate 957,846,624, forward strand.
CCAGCATTGTGGAAAGCAGACACAGCCCTAATCAAGGTTCAGGTGCAACTCCTCCCTCCCATCTAGTTGCAGATCTCTTGATTCACCACTGGGCTGACCCATCCTGTCTCTTGGAATCCCCCAGCCCTGTCACTCACAAAACCAGACAAAGGAATACACAATCTAGCAGAGGCAAGCTTTAAAGGTTAGACAAGCAAATACCTACTTTCTAAAAGTGGTATTTGCAAACACAAAATTTTAAAACCAACTTCACTAAAAGATACATTTTATCATTCTGGGTTCAGGCATACTAAACTCAAATTTCTACCATGTTCTCTGAGTCTGTCAGGATTATAAAATGTAATATTTCTAACAGCCCATTCTCTCCTATGGAGAACAGGTAGCCTTGCAATAGTGCAAAATTTAAAATATGGCTGTAATTCACTATTAGGACATACCACACACACCAGGGCATGTCCTACCTTATACTTACAATGCACCCTACCCTTGGTCCTACTATAGGGGTGTCTGATATGAAGAAAAGGGAAGGTTTAGGGACTGGCAAGTGGGTGCACTTGCCCAGGTAGTGGCACAGCCAGTGCTGCAAGCCCACCAGCAGCATTTGGATTTACACACCCTGGGCACACTCAGTGCACTGTACTAGGGTCTGACAAGTAAACCAAATAGCCAAACATGGAACCACTGATTAGTACATCAATTTACAATAGGGAGCACTTGCACTGTGGCACTGGACAGCAGTGGCACATTGCCCAAAGCATCTAACACCAGCAAAACTACATGAGGTAACAGCAAAAATGGAAGGGAGACCCACGCCAATGGTGCCAGGTCTAGCATGTGTCCCCTCCAGCTGAAATGTGGGGAGAACTACCCTAACTCCTGGGAGTTCTCATCACTAAGGTGGAAAATCTGGACACACCAGCAGCGTTTGTGTGCTCTGTACCAGGGCGGAGTTCCACCGTAAAATCCATACCCTGTAGGGAAATGGACCACCTCAACAGCTTTGGATTCTCACCCCTCATCTGCATTAACCATCTGAGGGGCCTGTGGTATGTCTCAACCCGGAAGTGAGTCCCAAACAGGTATGGTCTCAGCTTCTCCAGTGCCCAGACCACAGCAAATGCCTCACGCTCAATTGCACTCCACCTCTGTTCCCGTGGAAGTAACCTCCTACTGATGAAGGGTACAGGTTGATCTAGGAGCTCCTCATTCATCTGTGACAGAACAGCCCCCACACCATGCTCCGAAGCATCTGTTTGAATGATGAGCTCTCTTGAAAAGTTGGGTGCCCGGAGCAGGGGCGCCGTGCACATGCAGCTTTCAGGGCCTCAAAAGCTTTCTGACAGGTGTCAGTCTAAATCAGTTTCTTAAGCAGCTTCCTGGAAGTCAGCTCTGTTAAGGGTGCAACAATGTTGCCATACCCCTTGACAATCCTCCTGCAGTACCCTGTGAGTCCTAAAAAGGCTCTCACCTCTGTCTGGGTTTTGGGTGGTTCCCAAGCCAGGATGGTTTCAATTTTGGGTTGTAGGGGTGCCACCTGGCTGCTCCCAACTTGGTGTCTAAAGTACACCACGGAACCCTGCCCGATCTGGCACTTACTCGCCTTGATCGTGAAGCCTGCCTTCCGCAGCGCCAACAACACTTCCCAGAGGTTGCGCAGAAGTTCCTCCCAACTGGCACTGAACACTGCGATGTCATCCAGATAGGCGGCACTGAACTCATCCAGTCCAACCAACACCTGGTTGACCAACCTCTGAAAGGTGGCAGGGGCATTCTTCATCCCAAAGGGTATAACACGGAACTGGAAATGCCCATCTTGTGGGGAGAATGCTGACCTCTCCTTTGCCCCATCAGTCAAGGCGATCTGCTAGTACCCAGACGTTAAGTCAAACTTGCTGAGGTACCGTGAAGCCCCTAGCCGATCTATGAGCTCATCAGCTTTAGGGATGGGGTGCGCGTCAGTCTTCGTGACTGAATTGAGTCCTTTGTAGTCCACACAGAACCGGAGTTCGGGTGTGGCACCCGGCGCTGTAGCCTTTGGGACCAAGACCACTGGGCTGGCCCAAGGACTGCTGGAGGACTCAATCACCCCTAGCACAAGCATCTTTGAGATCTCCTCTTTGATGCAAGCCCCCACCCTGTCAGTTACCCTGTAAGACCTATGCTTCACAGGTAAGCTGTCTCCTGTGTCCACATCATGGGCGCACCAATCTGTGACACCAGGAACCAGGAAGGACAGATCAGAAAACTGTCCCAGCAACTGGCGGCAGTCATTCTGTTGCTCATGGGTCAGGGTGGAAGAGAGGTTAACACCATCCATTGACCCATCTCGCTCTGAGGCTGACACGAGGTCAGGAAGAGGCTCAGTCTCCTCCTCCATCCCAGCATCTGTTGCCAAGAGCATGCCCACTTCAGACCTCTCTAAGTGGGGCTTAAGGCGGTTGACATGCAGGACCCTCAAGGGGTTCCTGGGAGACTGCAAGGTCACCAAATAGGTAACTGGACTCATACGCTCCACAGCCTCAAATGGTCTGGTCCACTTTTCCTGGAGCACGCAAGGCTCCACTGGGGCCATGACCCATACTTTCTGACCAGGTTGAAGCTCTACCAGAGTGGCATTCTGGTCATACCAGCGCTTCATCTCCTCCTGGCTGGCTTCCAGATTCACCTCAGCGAGTTGCCTGTAACACCTGGTCTGGTTCCTGAAGGCCAACATGTAGCTATATACATCCTGGGGAGGTTTCCTGGGAGATTGCTCCCAGCCTTCTTTAACCAGACTCAGAGGTCCTCTGACCGGGTGCCTAAAGAGAAGCTCAAAGGGACTGAACCCTAGAGATTTCCGTGGCACCCCCGGTATGCAAAGAGTAGGCATGGTAAGAGGACGTCCCACTCACGTCTCATGGGTTCCTGTAGTGAATACACGTAAACTTCTTTGTAGAATAACAAAGTATTTATTAAATATCTTAACCTGAGAACACTACATGCAAGTAGCACATCACATCTCTTATCTCATTACTACTTTAAACCCTAACACCACAGTTGTTCAATGCGCGAGATAAACAATGCACGAGGACAACCTTTTAAAAAGTAACACTGTCTTGTTTCTGCTTGTCCTCGTGATCTCCCTAGCAGGTTGAGTCACGAGAACAAGCAGAACACTACACATCTCCTCCCTTGCAACAAAAACAAATACAATTATTCGCATACATAGTCGTTTAATGTTGCAGGACGTCTGATAACTCTTTTTTCTCTGATAACTTGATGTTTGATTGGAAATGAATCTTGTTGGATGTCAATTTCATTCTGACCAAAGAAAGACAATTATGAAGCATCCTTGGCCTAAGTGAACTCTTTACCACATTTAACAATAACATTTTTTTGAGTGGGAGCATTACACAATGCCACTCTTTTAAGGTTCCAACATTTACCATTTTCTAAAATAACAGCATTTTTCTTTAACACAGCAATGCGATGAGGATCACTGAATCTACTTACACCTTTCTTCATAAAACCAGGTTTTTTGATTTTGACCCATTGTCCAACACTTATTTTAACATCCTTGGTAGACTGTTTGGCATCATAGAATTTGGTATACTTATCATGCTTGAGAGATACATTGCTTTTTACTTCTACCGAAGCCAGTAAACTTCACCAAAATCTTTAAACCATCCAGGACACCTTTTAGCTCTGGATTTCCTCCCTCTCATTAATTCAAACAGAGAAAACTTAGTGGAATCAGTTATGGCAACCCTGTAGTCCCACAAAATATTCATAATTTCCCAAGAAACATTGTTTTTGCAAGGCAATTGGATTGCCCCCTTAAGAACTCTATTATACCTCTCAATTAGACCATTTCCACTGGGGTTATACAAAGAAATTGTTTTGTGAATGACACCGCATTTTTGACAAATAACGAACTATAGTATTCGAAGTGAATTGCACACCATTATCACAAATTATAGTTGCAGGAGTACCTTCTGAGGTAAAAACTTCGTCAAAAAATGCGATGACAGTGTCAGTATCCAATTTCTTGATTATCTTAAGAACAGGCCACTTTGAAAAAACATACATCATAGATATGACATATTTCTCCAAACTATCTACTGGTCCCATAATATTTACTGCAACACACTCCCAAGGAGAATTTGGACATAAAAACTCTGCCATGGGAGGCCTGAGGGTTTTAAGAGTTTTGTCTGCTGAAGCACATAGACTACAATCCCTCACCATTCTCTCTACTGAAATATCCAATCCTGGCCACCAGAATCTACTCTTGACTATACACTTAGGGCCAGATGTAGGTTGCCTAATACCGGTCGGTAACAGCCGAAATTACCGTATTTCGTCCGTTACCGACCGATATTTGGCATTTGGAATGTAGGTGGCATGATTGTAGGATTTGGTATTTTACCGAATCGGTAACTTACGGAATCAGTAAATTACTGAATTCTTAACATACCGATTCAATAATTTACCGAATCCGTAATGTAGGGAGCACTCAATTGAGTGCTTTTCCCATTTTAGGATTCCTTATTTACCACCAACTACAAGTTGGTGGTAAATTTCGAAAACCCTAAAAGAAGCAATTTTTTGCAATTTATAACAGTGACATGTGGCAGACATACATGCCCTTAGAGCATGTATGTGTGCCACATGTACACCCATGCACTATTGAGGTGTGCAACAGGGTGTCAAAGTGACACCCTGCCACCCTTCAATGTGTTCCCCCTTTTACCGGATCGGTATTTACTGATTCGGTAATTCCCATTCATTCCTATGGGCCTCCAGACCCGTAGGAATGAATGGGAATTAACGAATCGGTAAATACCGATTCGGTAAATACCAAATCATACCGATTCGGTAATGCTTACCAAATTTTTACCTACATAGCATTTACCGATTCTATAATACCGAATCGGTAAAATTCAGTATTTTAGAATCGGTAAATGTAGTTACCTACATGTGGCCCAAGGTCTTGAAAATACCTAAATATCCTTCATGACATAAGGCAAGTATTTTTTTCCTCAAAGCAGAAGGGGGATACCATCTTCTCACCCCTCATGAGATTGCCCTCTACAAATGATAATTCATTTCTGACCTCCCAAAAGGGTTTAATTTCACCAATTTCAACTTTACGAGGCCAACCATTCCTAACATATTCCACTACATTGTTTAAGCACCCATCAGTAGTCATAGAATCCTGCCATTCCTCTTTTTTAAAAGATTCAATTCCATGGTCCCAAACCCATGCCACATGGACATAATCTATTAAATCATCCTGATTTTCAAACATTTGGACAGGTAACCTAGAAAGAAAATCAGCCACTGCATTTTTCCTACCCGGTAGGTATTCAATTTTATACAAGAAATCAAGACGTCTCATAGAAATACGCACTAATCTAGCAGATACATTGACCATACCAACATTGGACAGGACTTTAACGAGGGGTTTGTGATCTGTTCTGGCGATAACTTCAGTGCCCCAAACAAAAGTGCGAAAATGCTCCAGTGCCCAGGCACACGCGAGTGCCTAACATTCAATAACCGCATAACGCGATTCAGCTGGGGACAGGGATTAGGAGGCATAAGCAACAATAGACTCATTACCATTTGCATCAATTTGCGAAAACACAACACCCATGCCAGTGCCACTTGCATCAGTAGTGAGAATGTTTTTTCCTTGGGAATCAAAACCACGACGTGCAGGTGCAGAAACAATAGCATTCGTAATGTGTCAAATTCTTGTTGACACACATCTGACCATGTAAATTTGTTCTTTGTTTTTAGTAATTCCCTTATGTGAAAAGTTCTACTTGAAAACTTTTCCACAAATCTTGAAAAAAAATTCACTAAGCCTAAAAAGGATTTAACCTCATCTTTGTTTTTAGGGCTGAAAGCATCAGAAATAGCTGATACTCATTTTTGTTTTGGATAAATACCAGCAGCACTAATCTCATGTCCTAAGTATGTAAATTTGTCAGCTGCAAATTTACACTTTGAAGGTTCAATAGTTGAACCAAAATTGCTCAATAATGACATAACATGAAATATTTTCTCTTTGTGGTCTTGATAATGTTGACCCATAACAAGGATATCATCCTGAAATATTAATACATATTTTAAATCACCAAAAATGTTATGCATTAATCGTTGGAATATCGCGGCCACGGAAGCAAGGCCAAAAGGCATCCTTATATATTGAAAACAGGCTACATGCGAAATAAAAGTAGTTAACTCTTTACATGAAGCGACTAGAGGAATTTGATGGTACGCTTGTGACATATCAATTGTGGAAAATACTTCCATCCCCATAGCTTATGCAATCATCTCGTTAATCTTAGGTAAAGAGAATTGATCTAATAATATATTCTCATTTAAATGTCTTAAATTGATGCATAGCCTGAGTTTGCCATTGGCTTTTCTGGCTGCGACCAATGTAGAAACCCATTTTGAAGCTTCTACAGGCTCAATGACACACTTTTCCAAGAGATTTAACAACTCTTTTTCAATTTCATCACTTACAGAAAAAGGAATGTTGTGCAACTTGTGAATTTCTGGAGAGGAATATGGTTTAAGGCGAATAACCCTCAATCTTACATAACTTGCCAGAAAATACTTTAGGGCATTTTTCACTTAACAATTTACTTAAAGATTCCCCTTCATCTAAAACTAGAACCTGCTCAACACCATTGGGATCTAAAATAAAGTTGAGTTTTCTTTGGTCTTTCCAACCTAAGACAGATATACCTTTTTTTGAAATGTAGAGTTTACAGTGAGCACTTCTATTTTTAAAATCTGAAGATCAGATTCCTGTAGCCAAGGAGATGTATAGGTTCTCCATTGTAGCTTAAAGGTGCAATGTCAGGTTGAAGTAACTCTTGACCTAGTTTTACGACAAATGTACCCAACCAAACTGACTCATTTACAATGGTGAAAGGTGATCCTGAATCTGCCGCAATATGAACCTCAACACCACCAAGAGAAATATCACACATGGGCTTACTGGAGTCATTCTCATGTACAATGTTGAGAACCACCTTGTTCAAAGAGTCAGAGGTTTCATCATCAGTGTCCTCATTATTAGAAGAGTTTAAACCTTCTTCGATGCATTTAACTTTATCTTTCTTAAAGTTTCTAGCATGGCATACTTTGCTAAAATGACCTACTTTTTTACAAATGGAACATCTTTGTCTCAAAGCAGGACAACCTCTATCATTGCCTTAATGATTCATACTATCACAACAAAAACATCTGACTGTTTTTTCATTATAGGAAACTTTTTTCTTAGCCACAGTTTTTGAGAATTTTTCTTTACTCCAGTTTTTACACAATCCTAGCTACAGGATCATGTTGAACATCATCAGAAATCTCTTTTTTAAGGACCTTTGCACATCTACCTGAAAGTTCTGCTTTTCTAGCCACAGCCAAGACGTCTTTTAAGGGACTGTCCCCATTGATCCACAACCTATCTTATATAGAAGTATCTTATATAGAAGAATCATAGGCTTGTATCGCAACTTGGTCCCTAATTAACTCTTCTTCCAAAGATCCAAATTTTCAATCTATGACCAATTTTTGAAGAGCACTTACAAAGTCAAAAAATGTCTCATTCTTAAGTTGTTTCCTTTGAAAAAAATTGTAATGGGTGACCTCAATGCAAACCTTTGGAGAGAAGTAATTATCAAGTTGTCTTATAGCTTGGTTGAAAACATTGTCATCCCCAGAAACTGTATCTTTGTTTAATTTATTATAGACCCCTAACCCTTCAGGTCCTAAACTGTAAATCAATAAACCTTTTTTTCTGTCAGCGGATAATTTGTTTGCATGGTCAATGGTGAATAAATAGTTAATGAAATACTCTTTTCATTGTAGCCATGGAACAGGAGGGTCTCCTAAGACACATAAATATTCTTTAGGAGGGTTAACAGGGATATTGATAATAGGTGCAGTCACAGTGAACAGTAACTGAATAAACCTATGTCCAAGTATTATGCCAAAAAAGCCTGTTAATATGAATGGACAAGTGTAGAAACTATGTGGTACTATTATTGGTGAGGAATAAGGTATGAAATTCTAGTATGCTTAAACAGACAAAACATTGCTTAAAAATATCAATCACAATTATCACATTGCAAACCAGAGTGAACTAGTCTGTAAACAATCATGAATACTAGAGTAGATGACTCGCAGCACAATGAAACCAGAACAAACTGTGCGAGTCAGTGAAATGGTTCGTAAAATAAATGGATCCCTCTGTGTGAGAAATAACTGGATACCAATTCCGGATACTAGATGGCAATGGTGTATCATAAATCTTTCATCCTTTAAAACTGAAAGATGTGGTATGAAGAGAAAAAGTTAAGCTCACAACATCAAATGCTGGTAAAAAAACAATGGTGACAATGTACTTAGCAAAAGAAAAAAATACTGGAAATATACGGAAGTAAACAGTACAAAAATTCCAGGAATGATATGCTAATTGAAGTCTCCAAAGCGGAAGTCAAAGCGCAAAGGAATTCTTGTTTTAAATGTTGCAGGAATCCAATGACGTGAAATCAAAGAAAAAAATTCACACATTTAAATGGCCATCCATTTTAAATATAAACTCTTGCCCCACCCTTGCAAATCCACTTCTTACCGCTCTGGGAAAGCGTGTATATTCTCAATAGATTAACGCCAACAGGACGGGGACGTAACCGAGGCGGACCACAGCCAAATAGAAAGCAGAGCGTCAGAGGGGAACAAATGAGCACCAGGAGTCTCCGGAACAAATCGTGGTGGGGTGGGTTCAACAAAAGGCTGAAGAAGATGCCCTTGGGAGACTTGCAAGATGTGAACACATAAATAAATCTCGAAGAAGAAACTGGAAGTTTGAAGAAAATCAGAAAATTGATGAAGTTCAACGTGGGCTCAATCCGGTTAAGATCATTGTCGCCATAAATGTAGGTGTAGTGAATACACTTAAACTTCTTTGTAGAATAATGAAGTATTTATTAAATATCTTAACCGGAGAACACTACATGCAATTAGCACATTACACGGCAAGGATAGCTGTCTCTTATCTCGTTCCTACATTAAACCCTAACACCACAGTTGTTCAATTCACAAGATAAACAGAGCATGAGGACAACCTTTTAAAAAGAAACACTGTCTTGTTTCTGCTTGTTCTTGTGATCTCCCCAACAGGTTGAGTCACAAAAACAAGCAGAACACTACAGTTCCTCAAGACTCATTATCATGTCCTTCAGGGTTCGGTTAAACCATTCAACTAACCCATTTCCTTGGGGGTCGTAAGGAGTGGTGAACTTGTAAGTTACACCACATTCCTGCCACAGGGACTACATATACTTATAAATGAAGCTGGTTCCCCGGTCAGACACTACCTCATTAGGGAACCCACTCAGAGGAAAATTCCCATCAGTGCTCGTCCCACCACGGGGGCCGTCACTGTCCTCAGAGGTATGGCTTCTGGGTACCAGGTGGCATGGTCCACCAAGACCAGGAGGAACCTGTTGCCCATGGCTGTATTGGGGTCCAGTGGCCCCACAATGTCAATCCCCACCCGCTCAAAGGTTGTACTGACCACAGGGAAAGGCTGGAGAGGAGCCTTGTGCTTCCTCCCACTCTTTCCACTTGCCTGGCAAGTCTGGCATGTCCTGCAATGAGTGTCTGAAGTCTTGCACATTTGGGGCCAATAAAAGTTGGTGACAAGCCTCTCGGAGGTCTTGTTCTGCCCCAATTTCCTGCAAATGGTACATTATGAGCCAGTCCAGTAGGAAGGCTCTGAACTTCTGGGGTACCACTAGAACACGGGCCGACCCAGGTTCAGCAACCTTAGGCGCACTATACAGGAGATCATTCTCCCAGTAAATCCAATGTGATCCTGACTGATCACCTGCTGCCTGGCTTGCAGCCTGTTGCTGCAAGCCCTCAACAGAAGGGCATTTTCTCTGCTTCCTGCAGAATTCTTCCCTGGAGGGGCATCCTTCTTGCTGCCAATGGGTCACCTCAGGCAGGTCCCCCAGTTCAGCTACTTGTTTCCCGCTAGGCTCCAGGGCATCACCCTCAGGTTCTTCCTCCTCCTTGGCCGTGGGAACATCAGGGGCCGGTTTCCCACGCCCCCGCCACTTCTCTCTAAGGCAGGTTCCTGGGCCTCCCTCTCAGGCTCCAGGTCCTCTTGAGCACCCCTATTGGCTGCCATTGACCGGGTGGTCACGCACGCCCAGTCAGTCAGACCCACCATCTTCAAGTGAGTACTCTTCTCCACCTTTTCCCAAGGTGAGCTCTCTATATCGTTCCCCAACATACAGTCAACAGGCATGCTGGGCCACACAGCTACCTGAAGAGTACCAGAGACCCCCCACTCAAGGGGAACCTGAGCCATTGAACAACGGCTCTCTGTGTTGTCGGTGGCAACAACTTGGCAAAATGCATGAGGGACAATCTGCTCTTGAGACACCAGGTGACACCTGACAGCTTTCACACTGGCTCCTGTATCTCTAAGAGCCTCAACCTTTTGGCCATTGATAGTCACCCACTGCCCATATTTCTTAGTGTTCCTGGGCAGCTGAGCTTCTGAGACCATCTCACAGTCTCCTAAAGAGACAAGGGTCATCTGTGCCGGACCTCACCCACCTTGGACATCAATCTCCTCCCCCAAGGCTACAATAGCCATCTGCCGGGGCGGAGCACCAGTGGGTGCTGGTTTACCAACCAGGCGGCACCTGGTATCATTCGCCTTATGACCCAGGTCGCCACACTTGTAACATTTCAGGGGTCACTGTGGAACAGGACTACCTGTCAGGACCCCTTGTTTCCTCTCAGGGGGAGGTTGAGAACCTTTCCCTTGGTTCCCCTGGGGACTACTTTGGGGCCCTTTGTGGAACTCTTTTTGTTTACCCTTGTCCCCCCACTCTTCTGCTGGGGACCCTGTCCATATTTGGCTGAGTCTCCTATGTGACCCTTGTGGACCTGGGTGCTCACCAAGCGGTCCGCCTCCTCAGCAAGCTTCCTAGGGTTAGTCACCTTGCTATCTATCAGATGCTGGTGCAGCTCTGGAAAACAATTCTCAGACAAGTGCTCCCATGCGATCAAATCAAAGAGACCTTGAAAATCATTAACCTTGCTGCCCTTCACCCAACCATCCAATGCTCTGCAAAAGAAAGTCACATATTCAACCCAGGTACTGTTTTCCAACATTTTGCATTTCCTGAACCTCTGTCTATAGAGTTCAGGAGTCAAACCATATCTAGACATTAATGCATCTTTCATGTGACTGTATGACTTGTGGACTTCAGAAGGCAAGTCTAACAGTGTGTCCCGCCCCTCACTAAGGAACCTTCCCCAAAACCCTGCTCCCCAATCTCTCTCAGGGACCCGGTAGGAAGACATGGCTACCTCATAGGCTCTATACCACTCACCAATATCATCATTTTTATAAAACTCCTTCACCACATCATTGGGAATATATACTCTACTTTCAATAGACACTCACGGTACGCTGCCACCAGGGGGAGTAACCTCTAAACTTTTGGCTTTAAACTCCTATTCCCTCAAAACATTTTCATGCTCAAACTGTATTTTCTTCTATAACCATTCTCCTGTTTTCTATCTCCAGTTGCCTAATCACCTTGAACCTTGGTCATCTCCATTTCATACCTCCTAGATCTCCATCTGTCCTCCAACTCTTCAGGAGACAGACTCTTGTCAAAAGTAATGCTACCTGTGGGGGAAGGTACCTTCCTTCCTCCTGAGCCCAATAGCTCTTTCTGCTGTACATCTGAATGGTCACCCCCCTCCTCAATTTCAGGGGTTTTCCTCGCTTCTACCCAGGCCCTCAGTGCCTTGTAGAACTTTTCCTTCTTGGGGCACCCAACAGTGGAAACCATGAATTTCTTGCAGAAGGACTTCAAGTTTCTTACTCTGTAGCTTTCCAGCCTTTCCTCTTCCCATTCACAATCAATAGAGGCTATGTATTCTGCTCTTCCTACTTCAACAGAATCTTTCCAAAATAGAAATTCCAAAAAGGAATCTACTAAAATGTATGTGGTTACGTTATGGTTTGCATTCACTAAGTAGTGTTCACCAATCACTGTACATGAGTTTCAAATGCAAGTCCAGAATCCTCACCGCTGACCACCAATGTTAGATTTGGGGTTCTCTAGTTGGCACAAGTAGGTACTTGTGACAAATAGAGACCCTTGCCTCTAGTCAGGATCAGGGGATTACAATCCTAAAATAACCCCTGCTCACCCCCTTGGTAGCTTGGCCCGAGCAGACAGGCTTATCTCAGAGGCAGTGCGTGAATCATTTGTGACCACATACAGTAACCCAGTGACAACACTATAGATGGACCCCACACAAGGTTTTATATCAAAAATAAGTATAATTTAAATAGATTTACCACAAGACCATAAACAACAAAATTACACAATACTGTTGCTTAAGATGGTAGTTTTAGCTTAGTTAAGTTCAGTTCTTAGTTAAGTTCAATGTACCTTACGATGCATTGCGCTTCCACGACAAACAAAGTCGCAGCGAGGGAAATGCGGCAAAGTTCAGGTGCAAAGAAATAAAGACGTGAAGATCTTCCAGATGCGGCATGCTTGTCCGGGATTCAAAATGTTCTCGGTTCGATGCGTGGACGGCAGCGGCGACACCCTTGTTCAGAAGTGCGACGGCAAGAGCCCCAATTGCGACACTCTTGTCCCACGATGCATGAAGCTTCCGCGCAATGCAACAACTACAGCGGCGACATCCTTGTTCAGAAATGCGATGACAGTAGCTTCGACGGTGGCGCACTTCTCGGCGATGCGAGGCGCTTTCCTCGATGTGATGCGATGTGACAGTTCCAGTAGCGACACTCCTTCTCTTCTTTCAGTGTGTAGGACAAAGATATCAGCCATTTCCAGGAGGTTGAGCCAGCATTGTGGAAGGCAGGCACAGCCCTTTTTCAGGTTCAGGTGCAACTCCTCCCTCCGAACTAGATGCAGATCTCTCTATTCACCACTGGGATGACTCATCCTGCCTCTTGGAATCCCCCAGCCCTGTCACTCACAATACCAGACAAAAGAATACACAACCTAGCAGAGGCAGGCTTGAAAGTTTAGACAATCAAATACCTACTTTCTAAAAGTAGTATTTGCAAACACAGAATGTTAAAACCAACTTCACTAAATGATGCATTTTATCATTCTGAGTTCAGGCATACCAAACTCGAATTTCCTCCATGTTCTCCGAGTCAGTCAGGATTATAAAATGTAATAATTCTAACAGCCCATTCTGGCCTATGGAGAACAGGTGCCTTGCAATAGTGAAAAGCGAAAATGGCTGTAATTCACTATTAGGATATGCCACACACACCAGGGCATGTCCTACCTTATACTTACAATGCATCCTGCCCTTGGGCCTACCATAGGGGTGTCTGATATGAAAAAAGGGAAGGTTTAGGGACTGGCAAGTCGGTACACTTGCCCAGTCAGTGTGACAGTACCAGACTGCACACAGGCTCTGCAATGGCAGACCTTAGACACATTTTACAAGGCTGCTTTTGTGGGTGGCACAACCAGTGCTGCAAGCCCACCAGCAGAATTTGGATTTACACGTCCTGGGCACACTCAGTGCACTGTACTATGGTCTGCCAAGTAAACCAAATAGCCAAACATGGAACCACTGATTAGTACAGCAATTTACAATCTGGAGCACTTGCACTGTGGCACTGGACAGCAGTGGCACAGTTCCCCAAGCATCTAACACCAGCAAAAATACATGAGGCAACAGCAAAAAAGGAAGGGAGACCCACGCCAATGGTGCCAGGTCTAACAAAGAGCAATGCAGTATCCTCAGGAGCCAGCTGAGACTACAGTGGCCTTGAGGCTCCCCCTGCAGTCCCTAACAGTGGTCATTGGGTGCCCTGGGTGGGTTCCCTATCATTCAGGTTTTGCAGAATTAATGTGATACACATTGATTGTGTATTAAAATGTAGATCCTGTACCTTATACCTCTGTATCTTTCAAAGTTTGGCACTTTCTTTTTTGTGAAGGAGTATCATAAAGATAATCTAAAAATAATCTAGAAGTTTTCACACATAAATCCTTATCCCGAGCTGCTGTCCAAATTGGAATTCAGTACTGCACCTAGTAAATACTGATACCACAGTATGCGATACCAGGGTTTAATATTCACGAACTATCCAAACTTTCCAAGATTCATAATATTAATATTAATATGCAGCATTGCTGTTTTCTGTCCTACTTTTCACCCGAACAAGTCTGCATGTTATCCTACCTCAATATGTTCTGAGAAATTGCAGGTGTGCAGTAATTCAAAACTCTGAATTCCAATTTGTGTACGAATAGATGTTTGGCATGAATCGTGATTCCCTTTCTATTCAGAATGAGGGTAATTTTTATAGTAACTCCTACAGGTCCCATCTGACTCTTTTACCATACTATTCGTTGTTGGCAGCTGTTCAGACACCTTGATTTGCGGATTGTAACATTGTCCACATTTTTCCTAGCTGGTGCTACAACCACCAAAAAAATAAAAATACACAGGTTTAAGCTTCTGCTTGTCAAATAAAGATGAATTATTTTTGGATGTTAACAACAGAGCCTTGTAGTCTATTACGTTTCAGAAATCTGACATGTGCATTCAGTGAACGGGTGACCTTTACAAAAGGAGATTCAGATGAAGGTTAAACTTCATCTTGAAAAACAGTAGACTGAAATCGATACATGAGGATGATAGCCATACCTTGACCTCCCCCTTTAACCTTATTTGCAGTGAAAAAAAAATAAAAGCCAGAAGGATCCGTTTTGTGAAACTCTGGGCTACCTCGAACATCTTGCCAGATCTCTGTTAAGCAGAAAATCTACGGGCTTTAGTTGTGCACTTAAGTATATGTTATGATGTCATGAAAATAAGCTGCATAACATGGCCCTGAACATGTGTTTAAAAGTCCTAACTGGTTTGAGTTTAAATTATTTGCAGATGGTGGAAAAGAATGCTTGGATTTTGACAAGAGAACAGCGAGACTGCAGAAAGACTGTGTGGCACACTCGTCTGTGAAACATTAGCAACAAAAGTCAGAGAAGATGTAC
Source organism: Lissotriton vulgaris (assembly GCF_964263255.1). Lineage (NCBI taxonomy): Eukaryota > Metazoa > Chordata > Amphibia > Caudata > Salamandridae > Lissotriton > Lissotriton vulgaris. Next base: position 957,861,722 of record NC_141694.1, read on the forward strand.
TTCTCTCTACAAACTATGCGGCTAAAAAGGCGGAACGAGATCAATGAGTCAACAAATGGACGATGGCTATGGACAGAGAGTAGCTTTTAAACAGACCTTAGTTTGTAAAAATAAGCTGGGCTGTACATTATACTAATATAACACCTCAAAACAATCACATTTAATAAATGCTGCTCTGTTCTGGGCACACGAAATACCCAGATACCACGCTTTGGAAGTGATCAATTTCCTTATGAAGTTAGAGGGCCTGATTACAAGTGACTTTTGCTTTCTTTTTCATAAAAATGTTTTGTTGGTTTTTAACTTAAGTAATGTCACTTCATGTACTGCCAAATGGTTAAATTTCTCATGACAACACTACCTGTAATGTCCTTAGGATCAAAGGTCACATGGTAGAATTTACTGTGATGTCATCATGGTCAAAGGGCATGTGATGTCACATCCGCATGTAAATTAACTTTATGTGGATATTTTGAAAATCTGTCATTGATCTTGCTGTCTTAGACCTACATTACATACTCATGTTACACTGTAATTATTTGAGCCATAAATATATCACTTGGGGCTAGATGTAGGTAATTCCCATTTACCGACTCTTAAGTACCGATTTTTATCGAATCGGTATTTAAGAGTCTGTAAATGGGAAGGGGGCAGATTTAGGTAATTCAGAATTTAGGAATACCGAATCTGTAAGATTCGGTATTTACCGATTCGGTTAATACCGAATCGGTATTGCCCATTGATTCCTATGGGCCTTGAAGCCCATAGGAATTAATGAGAAATACCGATTCGGTATTTACCGAATCGGTAAATACCGAATCCTGCAAGGGTGCAGCGGGTGTCACTTTGACACCCTCTAGCACCCCAAGTACAGGCTTGTGTGACATGTGGCACACATACATGCCCTAAGGGCATGTCGATGTGTCACATGGCACAGGTGTGCATGCACAGATGTACATGCACACCTGAATTCGGTATTTTACCACACAATAGGATTGTGTGGTAAAATACCGACTCTTAAGGGCCTGTGGCACTCTTAGGAGTGTCAGTTACATATGGATTTACCGATTCGGTAAATATACCGATTCAGTATTTTACCGAATCAGTATATTTACCGATTCGGTAAAATTACTGAATCGGTAAAATTACCAATTCGGTAGGCCCCCTACATCTGAAAAGCTTATTAACGGTCGGAAAAGGCCGAAATCGGCCGTTTCCGACCGGTATTAGGGCTCCTACATCTGGCCCTGTGTCTTGGAACAAATGGAATTGCCTCTTGGTACTTTCTTAAAAAGTTTTACCGAACAAAATACTCTTCAACAACTGCTGGAGGATGAAAGGCTGATTAACCCCAGCCAATGATTTTGGCATAGGGCTAGGAGGTTAGATTCAGCTCTCTGTATTAAACGTGGCACAGACTTCTACTTTCCCAGGTGCTTTTCATAGGCCTTATTCACAAGCTTCACTCTGCAGTACATTTTGTAGTACTACGAGGCATACTACAAAGTGTAGGTTTCAATATATACATATGCAGTGATTGAAGTGGATCTGAGGGGTAGGACGTGCCCAAACTTTTTAAATTAAGAACAATAATCCTCCTACTTTTTGTGAAAAGATAACCTTCCTGGGACGGTTAATTCTGAGAATTGAAATGTTTTAGCTTAAGTGTGAGGCAGGGAGCCTTCTGTGCTGTGAAGCCAAGGGAGACGTAGACAGCTAAACAAGTTTCTTGCCATGGTGCCTGCTTGCCTGAAAGAAATGTAAATGTGCGCAACTGGTCAATCTGCAAATGTAAAAAGTACTTGGAAGTCGATATTTTATGTTTAATTCATGGCAAAAGGAAGTAGGGTACCTGCATATGGACGCACTACCTAATCACCGGATTAGAAGAGAATCATTAAGGCTAAGGGTCAGAATTAACTCCTGCTGTATAATGGATAAAAGTGGCCATGATTGATCCAAGGGAAATTGTACATGTGGCTTAAGTACGAAATGTAATGCTTTGTATATTTTATTGAATTGTCTAAAAAATTTAATTTGCACAGAAAACGTTTTTATGTCTAATATATATAAAATATGGCATTAGAAACTGTGAACAGGCTAAGAAATATATTAACTGAAATGTGCTTTTTGGATGTAGCATGTGCTATAGGAAGGTTCCTGATTGCTGTAAAAAAGGCTGTCATGTGTATATAGATTACTAATGTATAGGTTATTAATGATGTTAATATTTATAGCATGTAATGTGTTGACGATGACATAAAGATGGGTTATATTTTATTGGTATATTAATTATAAGGTTTTATATGATGAATGGTTTTATGCTGTTATTTATTCTGATGCAAGTATACAAAGTTTACATGGTCGTATATGATATGTATTTAAGGGCCAATGGTGTAAATAAACATTTCCTTGACTGAGTGACTGACTGACCGTCCATGACCACCGTCATTATGAAGGTCCAGCGGGACCTGACCATCACGACGACAGCCACCGTCTACGATGGCCAGCAATGCGAGACCTGCACTTCCCACCAACAGCGACTGTTCACGATGACCAACCAATCTAAATCTTCAGTGATGACTGGCTCTTTGCATTACAGCAATGACCTTCCGCTACATTTGACCTGCTCTTCATGTCAGAATCCTCCTCCACGGGGCCCCCTTCAATGCGAACGGAACTTTTCACGCTGGCTTTGAGAAGGTAACTCCTTAGCTGGACTAACCTCGTCCCTGATTTGAGCCACACTCCATCGTATTTGGTCTGTACTTGTGACTTTTCTGCTAGTCTAGCGAAACCAGATAACTGTGAGTGGCACTTTGTGCTTATTGGTGCTAGTTTTACCTAACACTTTAAAAAATATTATCTCAAATTCTACTGATTGCATGTTGATAATTTCAGTGCCATTTTATTTATTAAGATTTTCAAAATTGGTTTGGGATTTTTCTTGTGCCTTATTTTCCCTTTAATATTGTTTAGTTGCTGAATACATATTTTAAACATTGCCTCTATTTGAAACCTGACTGCTTAGTGTCAAGCTACCAGAGGGTTAAGCACCGGTTAATTTTGTGTCTTTTGTGTTTCCTCCTGAAAAGGATTGTGGAATGTTGCCTGAGTGGGGCATCCAACCGCTCAACTATCAACCCAATTTCTTACACCTTGTGACTCCATATTTAAAGAAGAATTCCAAATCTAGGTTTAAAATTCCAAAGTAGTTTCTTGTCTACAGTGAAGGCATCAGCTTAAGTGAATGGGTAGGCTTCAATCAAACTGTAAAACAAGAATATTAAAACCCAAACATAGACATGAGAAAACCATTGAGATATTTGAATAAAATCGATCTGAATGTGGATGAAAGTAAGGTGATTGGGCAGGCCTCTGGCTTGTTTTGACACCCGTCCGATTATTGTTCGCCTGGCACATGGCACATGAATGGCAACAGAGAGGAAGTGAAGGGACAAATGAGCAAATCAGAGAGTACCTGAGATTTAAAAACAATAGAAAAAGATTAAGACTCTCACCTTACCAGAGGCCTGTGCCAATACTGACAGAATACTTAGTGAGACACTAAATTATTACCTGCTATACAAAAAAACTCAAGAAAACTCAGAATGATGGTAATAACAACTGTTGTTTCATATTCGTATATGACAATATAACTTCTTGCTTCAGAACGCCATAAGTTATAGAGAAATATACCATTACAGACTCCATCAACAAGCCAACCTGATTCGTCAACAATTGTCTGTGAATCCTCTGAAGAGAGCGCATCAACACTGTACCATAATAGATCAACCTCTTTTTTAGAGGTAGCACAGCGGTTCAGAGTAGGCCACAAATCAGTCAAGAAACATGTATCAAGCAAAATGCGACCCCTTGCATCTTCTAACGATTCTCCAGAAACGGGCCGGGTAGTAAACGGATCAGGACCAAGGGGACAACAAAAGCCGAGTTAGCTGACCTGTCGTAAGTGCAAGTTTCTAGTAATACTACTTTAACACTAGGTGAATGCACTTTTTTGGACAAAGGTTTAAGTTTTTGTTCATCATGTAAATGTGATTTTGCTCAAGTACATTTAGATCAAATCAAAGCAAATATTCTTTATTGTTTTGCTAATTTAAAACCGCAACAATGTTACTTTTAAAACATGTAAGTGCAATTGATTTGTCAGGTAGAATGCATAAGTGTTAATGATTCATAGCATTGCCTTATGCTTGAGAAAGTAATTGGTCTGAGTCAAGCCAGAGTCTGCTCGTCTACGCTCGTCCGCGCAAGGGAGACGCTGGACGCGGCAGGACCCTTTCGGGTTGTAAGCATGATTTTTCAGTATTCTTCGTCTGATCAGTCTAGGTATGCCCTCCTGCTCGCACTTGGCCCAGCATCCCCTATGTGGCCCTCACACCTGCCCATGCGGATGGTGGAACCTACCGCCACCGACTATGGCCCCTAGCCAGATCTTGTTGCAGCGTAAGAAGAAACCTGCACCTCTCAATGCCGTCAAACTATGGCACCATAACGTCAGATCTCTGTCGAAACACCATCGAGATATTTATGAACTTATCTCCCTTGAAGGTCCTGATATCTTCTTTATGACGGAGACCTGGCTGGGTGATGAGGATTCGGCCATTATTAATTTGGCCCTTCCCCCGGGCTACGCATTTCACACACTAAATCGCAAGGGGAGAGGTGGAGGCATTGCAGTGGCTTTTAAAACCTGCTTTACCTGCACATGGAAGCCGATGGACTTGGTTGGCGCTGAATGTGCCCATTTCTCCATCTGCATTAGTCAGCACCAATCCTTTTCAGGTCTTTTGATTTACCGCCCTCCGGGGAGCGATAGTGCCTTCAGGAGAGTCCTTCCTGAGTTGGTCAGCTCTCTCTCTCTGCTCTCTTCCAACTTCACCATCATCGGCGATCTAAATTTACACTTTGATGCTATTGAGATACCAGCGGTTAGAGGTCTGTTGGACGACCTTGAAGCTGTACAGCTACTCCAACTGGTCCGCCATCCGACCCATGCGGGAGGCCACATCCTTGACCCGGTCTTTTCAAACCTTCAATTGGCCGAGGTCTCCCCCCACAGACCCATGGGATGGAGCGATCACCACCTTATTGAGCTTTTTGTCACTATGGTGACACAACCCACTGGGAAGCCGGATAAAACTTCTTTCAGACGGCCCTGGAAAATGCTCAAATTGGAGGATTTCCATCGTCTCCTGCTTACCACCCCTTTGGCTCTCTCGGATGACGTGGCAATTGGGTATTCCATCTTTTGCGCATGGATTGTTAAAGTCCTTGACGTATTAATCCCAGCCGGCTGGAGTAGGAACCGACACTCTCAGCCCAATCCCTGGTACACGGAGGCACTCAGGTGTATTAAAGCTACCTGCCGACAGGCTGAAAGAGCATGGAGGAAGAACTATGACAATGACTTGAAAGTATGCTACCTGGCCAAGGTAAAGACATATCACAGAGCTGTCTGCCGGGCCCGAGCTGATTACTATGCACGGGAGTTCCAGGCGAGCTCGAACCCGTCCAAACTGGTTTTTAAAGTCTTGAAGGAGCTCACAGCAAACAGACTTCCAATTACTGAGATCTGTTCTCTTGCACACTGTGAGTCGTTAGCCAGCTTCTTTGTGGAAAAAGTGAATGCCATCTACCGCTCTTTTCCCAAAGTTGACTTTGACAGTACGACCTCGACTCTACGTACTTCTCAATGCTTGACCTCTTTTCCTATACCATCGGAGCAGGAATTCAATCTCCTAGCAGCCAAGGTCAAGTCTGGCTCACCAGACGACCCTTTGAGACCAGCCCAGTTTATGGACTCGGCATCTCTTTGCCTTCCCCCTATCCGCCAACTGGTGGAGCAATCCCTCACCATCGGTTCAGTTCCACCTAGCTGGAAGGCTGCCTGTGTCATGCCCATCATAAAGAAGCCTGATTTGGATCCGTCGAAGCCGGAGAGTTATCGACCTATCTCCCTTCTTCCCTGGGTGGCAAAGATTACAGAGGCCCATGTTAATAACATCTTAACAAACCATATGGAATCAGCACACCTATTAGATCCCACACAGAATGGTTTTAGATCTGGACATAGTACAGAGACGGCACTCTTATTTATGGTCGAACATCTCCGCTCTGTACTAGATGCAGGTCAAACGGCGGCACTCATCCTTTTGGACCTCAGTGCCGCTTTTGACACTGTATCCCACACCATTCTTATTCGAAGGCTCGGTGAGGCTGGCATTTCAGGCAGGGCGTTGGACTGGTTTCAATCGTTCCTTTCGGAACGAACCTTTCAGGTGGTCTTGCCACCGTTTAGATCCAAGTCCCATGCCATCACTCAGGGAGTTCCACAGGGCTCGGCGTTGAGCCCCACTCTCTTCAACCTATACGTTCAACCTTTGGCGGAGGTTGCGAAGAGTTGGGGTCTCACTATGGTATCATACGCCGATGATACCCAGTTGGCGGTGGCTCTCAACGGGGACTCCGGCCTACCGGCGTCGAACTTTGCAGACGGTCTGAGGGCTGTTGCTAGCTGGCTTACGTCCAACTGTCTTCAACTCAACGCCCTCAAGACTGAGGTGATGGTGCTGGGGAAACATCCTGACCGTTGGGGTGCCAGCTGGTGGCCTAAGGAGCTGGGACCTCCCCCCAAACCGGTCTCCGAACTTAAAAACCTTGGCGTCTGGCTGGATTCCAAGCTAACCTTCTCGTACCACACTAAGAAGGTGGCATCCACGTGCTTCGGCATTTTGCGTGGTTTGAGGCCTATTCTCAAATTTTTTGATGCCTCTACACGCCAGATGGTAATCCAAGCCAGCGTACTATCGAGGCTCGACTACGCGAGCTCATTGCTCTTGGGCGCCAACCAGGTGGAAGTCCTACGACTTCAACGGGTACAGAACGCGGCAGCGAGAGCCCTGGTAGGCCTGCCACGCTTTTGCTCAGCCCGTAGCACAATTTTCAACCTGCACTGGCTCCCAGTAATCAGGCGGATAGAGTTTAAGGCCCTCTGTTTTGCTTTTAAAATTCTTAAATGTGATACCCCCATCATCCTTCAGCACCTTCTGTCTCTGTACACCCCATCGCGCAGTCTTCGTTCTGCTAGCCAAAATTTGGTACTGGTCTCCCGCTTTCAGAGATGTAGACTGAGTGGCCGATCATTCACGGTCTTGGCGTCAAAATTATGGAATGCACTTCCAGCTCACATCCGCACCCTGGATGACCTTTTTACTTTTAGAAAAGCTGTCAAAACCCATTTCTTTCCTCTGCCTTATTAATTAATTATTTCCTACCTTTTTCCGTGTTTGTTATGTTACCTTCACCAGCTATAGCGCCGGGACGCCCCTTAGCTGGGGCAGCTGTGCGCTCAAAAATTCTAATAACATAACATAACATAGCTAAAAACAAATCTGATTATTCTCTTTAAAATTGAGCAGATGAAATTAATTTGTAAAAGAGCAAATAAGCAATTCATGTAAAGCGCAACCATGATGACAACATGCCACTAAATAAACAACCTAGCCTGCAGATCGATATAGGTGAATAATGATCGACTAAAAAAGTGCAACTGTTCAACTTAATAAATACAACAATAATAATCGTCTAGATTAAGTGCAACGATGCATGCATCATGCAACCAAGTGGCCGCCGTGCCACCAAGTGGGTTAAAATAGCCAAACACTATCAACCTAGTTTGAGTGAAGAAATTGGAAGATTTTTTGTATTTCATTTTATCCCAAACCTTTGACAGGATAGTTGAGGCTGGTCCTATTACGTTCTCTGCTACCAGATTATCGCTTCCCTTCTTTTTTCCGTCAGTGCAGTCATCATGAAGGGCATCTGGTGTTCTAATTACTGTGAGTGGCTGCAAAGTAAGATTTTAAATCCATTAGCTGGAATTTGTTATAGTTTGTTCAGCATTTAAGTTGCAAAAGAAACAATTTATGGATGGAATGCTGGACAATGCAGACATTCACTCCCAGTCACAAGGATCCATCATTCTTTTGCTCACCATACCACCCCAGTTTGAACCTAGCCATATGCAAATCAGTGTTGACCCTGTTCCTTGTGGGAACAGTCCAGCCCGAGCTGCCAAGCCAAGTCCTCCCCGGACCGGAAACAAGCATATTGGGACCGGCTTCAGGGCATCACGCTTCATAAGCCAGGCTAGCTTGAATCCAGTGGTGTAGGGAGCACGGGACCCACGTCTGGGCATATCCTTCCTTCAGCATTTAAATTGTACAGCTTTTTCATGTAGTGTCAAAAATGGTATCAATTTGCTGTTCAATTGTGGGTCTGCTGGGTTAAGACTTTTAATTATTGCTGCTCGGCATGAGCGTATGCCTCTAGCCTTAAAGCTCTTTTTTAGCAAAGTAATACGTGGTTTGTATAAAGAGGGCATATGCAGGCCAAGTGTATAAAATCCTCTCTCAGCGCCTCGGAGCCTACATTTTATTTCCAGGGCGGTTTGCATGCCAAAGGTGGTAGGTGCCCAAAACGGATAGTCATCAACTATCTTTTAATTTGAGCCTGAAATCTAAGACTTTACTATTGGGCAGTCTTTGTTTTCCAAATACATATGTGTCTTTGCTGCTTTATTTAGCACTTGCTTGAAGGTCGAAAAGGGCAAGTTCTTCTTCCAGAGTTCAGTTAGATTTGCATTTTTCGGAGAGGTGTAGACATATTTACAATGGCTGGACTGTGGATATTTTTCCTGTGCTGACCATAATGAGATGGCTTTCTTGATCTGACCTTATTTTGTGCCATCACGTTATTGTGATAAACATCCTCCCTCATATTTGGTATGTAAGCCCAAATTCTAGTCAAACCTGGGCTGCATAGGTACTTTAGGGAAGGCCAAACACCTGCTTAAAAGTGCTGACCTGCAGTCTGTCCATAAGAGCTGTAACCCGGCCATTCATGGCACCACTTGCATACGCCATGGTTTAACCGTTTGACCGCTATTACTGTAAGTAGTGGCTTAAATAAGGGACAATTCAACTTCTGTGCAAGTTTGCAGAAAGCAGAGATTAGCGCATTCCCTGTCTTGAACATATACTGTTTTTGCTCTGAGAAGTTTGCTCTAATATTTACGTTTCCTCCCAGATAGTTATAGCTATTGAATTCCGCCAACCTTGTTTCGTCCAGATAGATCTTGATGGGGGTCTTGATCAGGGCCCGACTGGTTACCGGGCATTTTGGAATGCTGCTGAGCTGGGGGCTGATTTCGTTGAAGGGGACCTGCGTGTGCTGAACGAAATTCGTTTTGCTTTATTTATTTGAAAGCACCCGCAGGTCTCCATCAACAAAATCAGCCCTTACTGCAGTGAAATCAGCCCCCAGCTCGGCAGCATTCCAAAACACCCGGTAGTCAGTCCGTCCCTGGCCTTGATCGAATACAGATGGTCATTTTTTTAATTGTATTGAATTCATTTTTATTGTCTTTGACATAATCTTTCAAAGCAATGACTAACCTCTGTAGGACAACTTTTATTAAACTGAACAATATAATGTCCACGTAGGAAAAAAAGCATTGGCAGCTACTCTGCTAAGGCAGAGGAGCGTTGCCCCACTGCTGCTAAGCAGTGACAAAAAGAACAAATAAAATGATAATAACCCAAGGCTATTATCATTGTATATATTCCTGATGTGTAGCTTTGCGGGGTGGGCAGGGCTGTTCTGCTCTCAAAGCAGGTGAAGAGTTGTTTTCCCACACCAAGTGTTCCATGAGTGTTTGGACGGCCCTCTTGGGCTAGTCACACAGTCCAGTGCACTTCGCATGTTCTGCATGCAGGCTGCATTACAGTCCATTCCGTGGCTGAGCGCCAATCCACGACGTTCAGACCAGTCCCAACGCTGGGAAGGGGAGGGAGCCTGGTTGTATCCGGTTCCAGCCCTGGAGAGACTGAGATGACATGGGAGAGAGCCGAAGAGCATAGAGGAGGTATGTTTTATTCTTTATTTTTACCTACCCGGCCAGCCCGCCAGCCCCCATCCGTGCCAGCAGCTACTGCAAATGAGATAGACACTGTGAACCCAGGCTCATAGAATGGGAAATTACCTGATCTATCTTTCGTGCTAGGTCTGCTATGAACAGGTGAAAAAGATGTGGTGTCAACATGCACCCCTGCTTTTAACCTTTTTCAGTGGGAATCTTCCTTGAATGCCTTGTGCCATATCCCAACTTTACTTGAACCCAAGTCTGCAAGTATAGTTGTTTGATGGCTTATAGCAACTTGTCTGGAATGTTCAATTAATTTAGTTTTCTCCATAAGCACCCGCAGTCTACACGACTGAATGGTGTTTTAAAATTTATAAAGCAAATATGTTGTTTCATTTGCATTCATTTGCATTTACCTGCAATTATATGAGCTAGTACAATGTTAATTTCTGTGTCACGTGCTCTTCTAAATCTTGTCTGATTTTCTGGGACCACATTGTTCTTATTGGACGTTTCAGTGAGCTCTGCGAGAATTACAGAGGCATAGTAAATAGCCTCTGCATTGATTAATGCTATGAGCCTGTAATTGGGTGGGATGGATATATCTCCTCCCTTGAAAACTGGGTTTATTATAGAACCTTGATAGCTCTCCAAAATGGATCCTTTTAGTTGGACCTTGTTATATAGTTTGGCTAGTGTGTTTGACCAAAACTGAGGGTCCTGCCGAAAAATGCCTTGAGGTATACTGTTTGGTCCTGGCGGGTATTCACGCTGTCCTGCAGATATGACTGTTTTTACCTCATTCGTCAGATACACCTGTTGCTCTAACTTTGTCATTCTTGTTTATGTAATTTCAGATTAGGCTCAGTGTTATGTATATCTTTTAGGTTATCTATGTCATTTGTTATGATAACATATAGATCTTTTCGAGTTTGTACGTAAGATCAAACTATGCAAATACTTTCATGACAAAGCAATGTGTAGATATACTTTTCCAGTCAACACTATACCATGTAACTTTACCGTGCAAGAAGTCTACACCCAACTATCAAACACTAAACTCCAAGACTCATCTATTAAGAAACTACTGAGTAACTTTGATATCAATTCAGCCCTCATAGTAGAAAGTGGCCTAAAATCAAAATCAACCTTTAACCTACCTTTACTACCAGGCAATAACATTGACCTTTTTCCCAAACTTATAACTATTAACCTATATATTCTTGGGAAGTGCCATTCCGAACACCACACAGATAATATTGATAATCTATCTCCCAAACCAGCAATACACTTTGAAATCATGAATGCACAATTCCAGCATCACCATTAGGCTGCAGAAAAGGGGGTCAACATTGTGAGAGATCCGACTATATGACTGAAATAAATAGGAAACTCAATGACCATTTAACATATGAAACTTTGGAATACAATCCAATTTAGTTGGTTACCAAGACAGTCACCAGTCATTTACAAAAACTGAAGGATTTCTGTTTAATTGCTGACCTAGAATACACATATTTGAATCAACCTTTCCACGTATTTACTTCCTCCCCAAAATACATACACTAGGTTCTTTTCTTCCTAGAGAGACCCATCATCTCAGACATTGGCTCCCCCACAGAGGAAATCTTGGAGTACATTGACCACTAATGGTTGTAAAAAGTGAGCAATCTCCCCTCCTACATACAGGATGCTGGGGATTACTTAACAAAATGTCTGATGATGTCTGGGAGGAAGACATGACCTTAGTGACATTAGATAGTAACCAAACACTTTCTTTCCTGTAGGAAAGCAACATTTCCAGAACACATTGATAAGATTCTCTAGATAATTAGCCTTTTACTGGATAATGACATCTTTATTAATGATAACAAAAGGTACAGTCACTTACAGGGCATGGCAATGGGGGCCCAAGGTTCACCATCATATGTGAACCTTTAGGTTGACCACTTTGAGGAATACCATCTGTGGAAAATTGTCTTCCTAATATCACTGAGAACATCTTTTTGGGGGAAGATATACCAACAACAGCATTCTGATTTATACAGGGAACAGTGAGATACTACAGAAAGTGTTCACACATTTAAATAGCAACAACTATCACTTAAAGTTCACCCATCACTAGAGTCTTACTTCATTTGAATTTCTGAACAGCTCACTGTACAGACCGGATCACCATTTAGCCTCAAAACTCTACAGGAAACCAACATTATGCAATGTTGTCTTACATGTCTCTACTGCACATCCCGAATATTTCAAATGTAATACATTTCAAATACAGAAATTACAAGACTGAGACATAATTGTATTGTGGGTGCCATCTTCCAGACCGAGCTTCCAATTATGGGATTCCAATTTCTAGACAGAGACTACTGAAAAGCGACTTTGAGTAGGTCTAGTCAAAAATATTATAGGTACAATATCTAAACTACTTATCAAACACAAACACCACACTGACAATCCAGCCACCCTGATGTTTCTTCGCAATTTACACCCTCTCAAGCAGTGGCATTTACAAAATCATGAACAGACATTGGTGCATTCTAAACTTGGAGATTATGCTACAAAGTATTATTTCTTGTAAAGTGAAAATAGCATATAAAAAGGGAAACATCTTTCAAGATAAACTATGTTACTTGCCCTCTACCAATTCCAAACATATTTCTTGGCTAAATCCCAAACCTGTGGGCTTCTACAAATGGTGCAACTGGAATATGTGCCAGTTTGTTATGGACAGGACACTAGGGGCCATACTATCAAGAACGGGCGTAACAGTATCGCCGCTTCAGCGGCAGGAAACTGCCGCTAAAGCGGTGATCAGGGGCTTGATAATATGCCCTAGAGAATTCCAATAGAAGCTCACGTTTGATGTCCTTCCCACAAGAACCTGGGCTTCTATTGGAATTCTATAGGGCATATTATCAAGCCCATTATATCCGCTTCAGCAGCTTTTTCCTGCCGCTAAAGCAGCGATAATGTTATCGCCTGTTCTTGATAATATGGCCCCATATTTCAAATACAATGGTAGCAAGAAACACAAAATATCTGATTTCATTAGTTGCAACACTAAGTTTGTAACCTACGTCATTATCTACTGTTGTTCATCAATCTATGTAAGGAGTAATGTTAGAAGTCTCAAAGAACGTATTCAGGATCATGATAGAAAAGAATAGAATAGAATAAAATAGAATAGAATTTTATTGATGTTCAATTATGTAAAATCATTACATCTCAAAACACATCCAAATAAAAAGAGAAACAATTAAAAGGGTTATAGCAAACAGCTTTGTACATGACTATAGGTGCATTCATATACCCATCTCACCTATAGCCTAAACATTCATTGCATTATCTGGTCATCCCATCGTAGAGTGTCCCATTCCCCACCCCTTAATATTCCTTTCCTCAAGGCAAGATCACAATATGATAAAACTATGTAGAATAAAAGAATTAATCCCATCGTTTTCTATGCCAACAACCACATCCACTGTCAGCCCTTCACAGTGAGCCATAATGCCCACATTATTGTTACACCACCTGTATCATTAACCACACTAATCCATCATGAACCCCCAAGAACCAAAGTGCTCCATTTGAAAAAAATGCTTTGTGCTCGATTGTTCCAACAACCCAAACTGGTATTATCACCATACCCCATGAGCTATCTTGTCATTACTATTGATCCATTTTAATCCTTCATAGCTAACCAACAGGGGTCAAAAGTGGGTGTGTGCAGTTAAAAGAAAAGAAAAGTGGTTCAAGCTCCATTATATGTACACATTTACTCATATTCCTTTTGATATCATTAATTAACTTTAGGGATTACGTATTCCTTCTTTAATACATGTTAAAACCTGACCTGATAAGTGGCTTGATTCACCTTTTAAATAATTTAAAACAGCTGCTATGGATATCCTCACATTTAAGATCCGAAACATGGGTTGAAACCATATATGCCTCAGGGGTTTTAAGGATTCACATATACAGATCATGTGTATTAGAGACTCCTCCACTTGGCCACACCATCTGCTTTGTTAGTTTAAATTTCAGTCTTATTTGAGTTTAGCTGGTGCAACCTGTATATGCGAATAAACGACGATAACAGATGCATTGTTGTTTGTCTAACCATTCATAGAGCTTGTCCTTAAGCTTCATTGCACCACACGATAATTTTGGCATCAGCTTACTTGCTACCACGGGGAACATCCATTACCATGCGGTTTTTACACCACACTACCATTACAATGCGGGCTTTACAATGCAAGTCGTTACCACAACTTGCGCTGGAGGGCACTCTAGGCTAAGGAATAGTAGATTTACTATTCCAACACCTTCCCTACTGTACGTAGGCTGGTGTTGGAATAGTAAATCTTACTATTCCTAAGTCATGCACCCTACAGCGCAAGTCGGGGTAACGACTTGCGTTGTAAAGCCTGCGTTGTAATGGCATGCGGGGTAAATGCCTGCGTTGTATTGACATACAACCGCTACCACCGTCAGTAGGCATTCGTATTTTGGCCTGCAAGATTCATCTTGCATTGGCCCATCCTGCAGATCATGTGCTTTGCTGTCATTTTCAGAGAACCTAACTGAGTTTTCCTCTTTCATCAAGCGTCATGCCAAGGTCATCTAAACTCTGAAATTTTTTCCTATATAACATAACGTGTATTTGTAAAGTGCACGTTCACCCTGAGGCATCTTGGCGCTGAATAACAGATGTTTATTTTTACCCAACTGAATGGTACTCATTTTATCCACCTTCAGATAGATGAAAGGCTGAGTGGACCCACCGGGAGTTGAACCTGTGACCATGAGGTCGAACACAGGCCCCTGCAGTAGACACATTAGTCCACTGACCCACAAGACCCGGCTATATGCTAATCTCCAATAAACCAGGAATCATTTTTATAAGATTTCTACTAAAGATCATTGTTTTCATCTATTGTTAGATTAATAATGATGTCATTTTCTACACAATATCGTACAAGCACATTAAGTGACCTCTGAAGTCAATTTGAGTGCAATCTTGTTCAACCACATCATCTGCATATTGCAAATTTTATACTTGCCCCTTTGCCAGGTGAGCTTGGCAGATCCTAGGGGCGACTAAATTACTTTCCATATGTGCCATGTATAGATTAAAAAGTAGAGGTTTAATAATACAGCCTGGTTCAAATCCTTTTTTTGTAAATTTGTTCAGAGGTCACCCAGTTGTCTGAAAATTTAACTTTTACCCACGTGCTACTGTACAGTGACTCAATGACCTTCACAAGATGCGGTGGGATACCCAAATTACTACGCTTTGCTGAAAGACAGCCTCTTAGAATGTTATCAAAAGTGTTTGTAAAATAAATTAAGCTGGATTAAGAGGTCGAGCCTTGGATAGCAAGGCTTCCCTCAATTAGGCAGGTCAGGAGATTATCCTTAATGTTACAGTACTTCTGAAAACCAGACTGAAACCATGGGATCAGTTATTTCTCTTTAACTGAAGTTTCCAAATCATCATTCATTTTTTAACAGAGTTTTATATAGCGCAAACATAACCCGAATCGAGTATCAGAGCGCTTTACATAGCACCAGTTGCGTAACATGAGAACACATTATTTTTTTAATTAGGCACAGGGAGATTAAGTGATTTGCACAGAATCACAGGATGTTCAGCGCCGTTGCCGAGACTCCAACCCAGTTCCCCAGATTTGAGGACGACCGCCCTAGCCCTTAGGCTAGGGCGGTTGTCATTAATCTTGCATACCATTTTCTCTCTGCTTGCAACAATGCAACACTATCATTCTATAATTTTTGGACAGCAATCTACTTCCCTTCCTGTATATAGGATCCAAAAGTAAGCAACTCTAGCTCTCTGGGACTATAACTGAGTAGTAGCATTCTGAGAAAAGGGAATTTAAAACGGGCGTCCAGAAGACTAAATCTGATTTTAAAAGAGCAACAGTAGTCCATTTGGGCCTGGTGCGCTTGCTACCCTCATCTTCCTTAGTGCCTTTCCCATCTGTATTTGCACAGCCATAAATTATCACTGTCTGTATTTTACTCACTTCCATCAATCCTGCTAATGGGTTTGTCATGTCTACCAGTAGGAGATTTAAATTTCATTTTGTTGTTCAGTACTAGTCTCAACGGATTGTTTGTAGTGTTCAGCTGCCAGTTCCCCATACTTATTAGACTTCTCAATTACTGGCACTGATGGAATTCACTCTAGTGCCGTGACGTAAAATGTCATGAGGCCTTCTGGGGTCTACTTTGGTTCTCCATTTTAGTTTTATATTTTACCAGTTTTAGCAAACATCATTTTAACAATGTTATTTTTACATGTTTTGCTTGTGCAATATATTCCGAGAAGATGATGTACATATAGTTTGTTTTTTGAAAGCCTTTCTTGCTATGTAAACATTACACTTTGTTCAAGGCTAGGAACAAAGAACAAGATAGACTAGTGCTTGCGTTGTCCAATCAGCAACAACGTCTGACATCTAGAAATATTATTGCTTCAGAGCTGCACTTCTGAAACACTGTTTTTTATTATATAAAGGGTACACTAGCCTTCAGGGGGAAGACGTGCACCCCGGTAATGACTGTCCTGGAACAAAAGCTGGGTTTGACTTACAGCTTTGCTGATCTTTGGAGAAGGATTGCCAATCACACTTCAGGCAGATTAGCCAACCAAGTTATAAAGGTATGGAGGCTCAGGCTAACCTAAGAGATAGGCTCGAGGGTGCACCTACTATACTTTCAGAGTAGGTATAGTGATGGATAGAAATATATAGAAATCAGACTGTTGTGGTTGGACTGTTTATTCTTTTCACCATATGCATTATGCAGGGTGCATTGCTTTGTTGTATCTGCCTGATAATTGCAGCTCATACTTTCTATGCAAGACTAAAATTATTTCAATAAATGTATCGAAAACTTTCTTTGCATCTTTCTTGTGTTTACCATGGGCATGCATAAGTAAACAACAAAAGGGGTCAGATCTGTTTCCAAGATTCTCTTGGGGATCAGATTGTCATGTTTGAGGATGCCAAATTCACTTGCAGCCCAGGAAGTGTAGGTGTTTGCAAGGCACTGAGAGCTAGCTAGAAATTGTGCCAACAGTCTCTGAAGGTGTAGATGGACTCAGTCCCTACATTCTGAAGTCCTGCCAACCTAATATGCAACCCTACCTTTTTTAGTGGGAACCTTATAACAACATTTGCTTGATATGGGTGGACCATTTGTTGAAGATTTATGCTATTGCTATTTCCCTGTTTTCTCTCTATGATTCTCTCCTCTCTCTATGCTCTTTTACTATTCTAGAATGTTATACTGTTTTGTAGGACTCTCGTTCTGCTTGATTAGTTGGTGACTGGTCAGCAGGTGTCGAGTCTACCTACTGCTGTGCTCCGCTTTATTTATTTATTTATTTAGAAATTTGTAAAGCGCTCAGCTACCCCCAACGGGGGTGTCCCGGCGCTGAAAACATGAGAATAAGAAGGTCAGAAAGGGAGAGCTGAAGAGGATCGATGAGGCTAGGTACGAGAGAAGAGCCAGGTCTTCAGTTTCCTTCGAAACAGAGGCTCTGATGTCAAGAATCTGAGTTCCACCGGTAGTAGATTCCACAATCTGGAGGTGGCCACGGCGAAAGCCCTGCCACCGTACGTGCTTTGTACCAGCAATAAATCTTCTATACCAAGACACCAGACTGGGAGATTTACTTACAACATTTTGGCGACTTGTTCCTGCTGTCCAGAACGTAAGATGTTGTGTCTCTCTTTCCTTGACACATTTTTGTGAGCAGCGTTATCTCAGCAGTGGCACTCAACAGACTTTCGAACCTGTGGATGTCTCACATGAAGGAGTATTAATGGTGATGACATCTGATTCCAAATCCGGATCAAAAGGTTGTTTCTGGAGTATTTTACGTCGTTCTGGAGGATTTTTAAATGGCCGAGAAGTAAGCTGACTTTGTTACTTAGCAACCCCTCTGTGTTCAAGATCATCTTCCACTTGACCGGGCAGCTTTGTCATTGGGCAGATGTGACGCGACATGCTGGAGTGCTGCGCTGCGTTTCAAGCCTCAGTTTCATCCCGACGGCCATCTTGATTTCAGAGGTGATCACGGAGGAAGCTCTTCTCAACATTTGATTCTCTGGAGCAGCGTTGACACGAAGAAGGTGTTTTTTTTGGTAGCGGTTCTCTTTTTAAAGGTATCGAGTGCATTATTTAATATATTTATTTAGAAAGTGACTTTCAGCCACACAAAAAAAAGAAATTGACTTTTATCTGGTGCCTATTACTTTAACTTCGAACTTTCATAATTTGTCTACCATATCATCATTGTATATTGAAAGCTTTTCTACTGTTACATAACTGGTCACAGTGCTAATTGTGTGGAAAGAAGAATTAGTATGGCACAGCAAGTTGTAGTGGCTCTTCCTCCTCCCTTCTTATCTGAACCTGGGAATCCCAGTATACAATGGGAGGACTGGTATATAATGTTTGACAATTATTTGGAGGCACTCGATGGGCAAGAGTTCTATGCAAAAAGAAAGAAGGCAATCTTACTGAGTACTTTGGGGAAGGAAGGTCAAAGGGTCTTCAGATTCTTGCCGATTGCTCTACAAGCCAATGGCCAGGCAATTCCTGATGAGTTTAAAGAAGCTGTGTCAAGGCTAGAGGTCAGGTTTGCAAGGTAGAGAACCTTGTAATGAACCGCTATAAATTCTATACCCAGAAACAGAGGCCGGAGGAGACCATAGATGATTTTGTCACTAGTTTAAGGGAACTCTCTATTAAATGTAAGTTTGGAGCCATGTGTGACAAGCTCATACGTGACCAGCTGATTGTTCAGTGTAACAATCGGAAGATTCAAGAAGACTTTGGGCGGCCAAGTACCCCACACTCAAGGTGGCGATAGATCCTGCTCAAGTTGTAGAGGAATCTGAAAAGTGCATAAAAGTCTTTGAGAACTCTAAGAAGAAGTGCATGGAGCAAGAAGTTTCTGAAGTGTCGGAAAAAAAGTCAGAACTTGAAGCGAACTGCTCAGCTGATGAGTCCGTTGCCGTGGTTAAAAACAAATTTAAAACCAACATTAAGAAGTATTCGCCTTCAAATAAACTTTGCTCGAGATGTGGCAGCACTTCTCATACTTCAGAGGCGAGGTTCTGTTTTGCAGCAAATAAGGAATGCCTAAAATGTGGTCGCTTTGGCCATTTCTCTAAGATGTGCAGGGCAAAGGGCAAACAAAAGATTGCTGTAGTTGAAGATTACAGTAGTGATGTGTCACCTGATAGGAACAGATTACTTGTTGTTAATGACACTGTTGTTGCAAGTATTGATGACAAAAGGCAAAACAGACCGAAGGCTGACTTTATAATTGATGGGCGTGAGGTATCACTGATGGTGGACACTGGTTCAAGTTATACAATTAATCCCAGTTCAACTTTCAACATGTTGTGGTGTGATAAACATCTTTTCAGACTGACATTTCTCCTAAAGGGTTTCAGGGAGAGACTATAGACATTGTGGGATATTTTGAGTCAGATATAGTGTTCAAAAATAGATTCACAAAAGGTAAAATGTATGTATCCCTTGATGGCCCACCTATCTTAGGTTGGGTACACCAATTTGATTTATACATCATCATTAATCCGAGGGCACCAGAGCAAGTTATGGTGATGGAGGATGACTCCATTGAGTCTACCTTGAATGAGTTTGGCTCTGTGTTTAATAGCGAACTTGGTGAACTCAAGGGGTACTCTCACCTAATAAAATTGAAAAATCACTCTGCTCCTATTCAGCATAAGTTGAGGAGGATTCCTTTAGCTATCAGGAGTGAGGTCAAGTCTTTATTGGAAGAAATGTTGCAAAGTGGCGTCATTGAGCCAGTCGAGGGGTCACAATGGGTTTCTCTGGTGGTCATTTCTAAAAAATCAGATGGCAAACTGAGATTTTGTGTCGATCTCAGGTCTTTAAATAAGTGTGTGGTTGGTGACACCTTCACACTTCCTAATATTGGGGAGTTAGTTTTCACCCTTGATGGTGCGAGATTTTTTCAAAACTGGATCTCAAGAGTGCCTACCATCAGGTAAAGTTGCATGAAAGTTGTAAACGCCTCACCGCTTTTATCACCTCTGAGGGTATTTTCCAGTTCACCAGGCTACCTTTCGGGCTTATTTCTGCCGCTAGTGTTTTTCAAAGAATGGTGGATGAAATATTCATGGGGCTGGAAAAAGTGGTTTACTTTCAAGACGACATTCTGGTGTTTGGAAGTTCTGTTCTAGAGCATAATCAGACACTCAGAAGAGTGCTGAAGAGAATTTCGGATGCAGGCCTTACTCTGCGTAGGGAGAAGTGTGTTTTTCTTGTGGAACAAATTGAGTACTTGGGTCATGAGATCTCAGTCTCTGGGATTAGACCAAAGAAGGATTTGTAAAATCAGCTCTGCATCCCATAGACAAAGACCAACTTCGGTCATTCATGGGACTCACAGAGAATTACTCTAAGTTTGTTAAGAATGTTTTGTAAAAAAACAATATGTCTAAGGTCTCTACTTAAAAAGGGGTGCACATTTCTGTGGGGACCTGAACAGGAGTCAGCTTTTTGTCAGATAAGGAGTGAAATTTGTTCTGCTGGCATTTTGGCACCATTTGATACAAGGCGTGTTAAAATACTCATGGTTGATGCCAGTGCACTTGGGTTAGGCGCTGTACTTCTTCAGAAGCATGAATGGTGTGAGCGTCCGATTGCTTTTGCTTCTAGGACCTTGTCAGAATCTGAACTCAATTATAGTGTGATTGAGAAAGAAGCTCTAGCGGCTGTATGGGGTGCGCACTATTTTCAAACTTATCTGTGGGGTATTTGTTTTGTCCTCAAGACAGACCACAAACCTTTGATTAGGATACTGTCTCCTGGAGGTGCTGTTTGAGGGTCACCTAGATTGGCAAGATTGGCAGCTAAGTTGCAAGATTTTCACTTTGAGGTTCAACATGTTCAGGGTTGGAGGAATCTTCAAGCCGATTGTTTTTCGAGGTTGTCCAGCAAAACTGATCATGGAAATTTGAGTGAAGATTTCTTGGATGAGAGTGTTGCATGGGTCCAAGATGTGGTTTCTATTTGTGAAGGGTCATTTTCTAGAGAGGAATGGTCTGCAGCCATGGAAAAGGATTCTGTTTTAAAGGATGTTATTTAAATGGTTAAAAAAGGTGCTAAGAGGGAGAGTTGTTTGCAAGTTCAAGCTCGTCCTTTTGTTAAGGTGTTGGATGAACTTTCAGTTTCTGGCAGGGATATTCTGATGCAAAATGATAAATGTGTTCCTCCTTTTGATATTAGGAGTAAGCTGATTGCCATTGTGCATCAGGGACACCTTGGACAAACCATGACTCAACAGAGACTCAAAGCAAACTTTTGGTGGCCTGGGTTGGATGCTCAGGTGTCAATGTGGGTTGAGCACTGTGTCACTTGTAAAGAAGGGGAAAAAGGTTGAAGGTTGCTGTGGGGTCAAGTGTAGGGCGTATTTCATCATCTAATGTACCTTGGCACATTGTGTGCTTAGATTTTTTAGGGCCAATGGTAGAACTTATTGAGAATCAACGTTTTGCTATTGTTTGTGTTGATGCCTACACCAAATGGGTTGTGGTCAAGTTTGTCAAGGATGTGACTACAGTCACCACTATTGAGTTTTTGAAGTCTCTTTTTCAAGTGGAAGGTTTTCCTAGCGTTATGGTCACAGATAATGGGACGCAGTTGACTTCTCACAACATGCGTACCTTTATGTCTCTTTGTGGTCTGCTCTTTACAACCCACAGGGCAATGGTCTCTGCGAGAGGATCAATAGGTTGGTTAAGGGCACTATCCAGCTTGCACTGTCTGAAAAAGGGAATGTTTTGGAACTTGTTCAAGAGATGATGTGTGCCTATCGGACCACAGTTCATGGTGGCATGACTAAGTCTCCCTTTGAGCTCATGCGGGGAGGGTTCCTGGAACAAAATTGGTTCCTTCTTGGATTAAAAATTTATTTGGAGAAACTCAGGAACTGCAAATGGCTAATGTGAGGAGCAATATTTCAAAAGGGGATCATGTGAAGGTCAAACCGGGATGGGTTTCTAGGGGTTTGACAAAATGTAGGGGTCCTTTCAGTGTTAAAGTTGCATTTCCACATTATGTTGTACTTGAAAATGGAGAAAAGTGGAACTTGAGGAGGGTTGCTTTGTATGAGAAAAATGTTCCTTCATCTCCTCGCTCTGTTGTAAATAATTCCAATGTTGATTTTCATGAAGAGAGGGGTAGTGGTTACATGTTAGCTTCTTCTCCGGTAGAACCCACTTAATTCTCTTCTCCTTCTGACAGGATTGGTGACGGTGGTGGTGATGTTTCGGATTCTGTTTTTTCTAGTCTTCGCAGCACCATCACTGATTCTTCTTCTTTTCAAGTACCTTTTTCTCCTCTCACTCCTAAACTTCAAAGGTATCGTAAACCTCCTGTTTATTTAAATGACTATCTTTGCAATTAACGTTTATTTCTTTGTTTTGTAAAGAAGGGAGATGTGTTGTAGATTTATGCTATTGCTATTTCCCTGTTTTGTCTCTATGATTCTCTCCTCTCTCTATGCTCTTTTACTATTCTAGAATGTTATACTGTTTTGTAGGACTCTCGTTCTGCTTGTTCAGTTGGTGACTGGTCAGCAGGCGTCGAGTCTACCTACTGCTGTGCTCTGCTTTGTACCAGCAATAAATCTTCTATACCAAGACACCAGACTAGGAGATTTACTTACAACACCATTGCTTCAGGGAGATGTTACAGCCCCTAGGATTTCTGGTTTGAGCAAACTTATTTACTACGCCCCAGAATTTTCTTGAGTTCTCTCGCTTGAGTGCTCATAAAGTTTAGCCTAATTCAGCTCTGCAGCGTTACATTTATCAGCCCATTTTGGTTTCGCGTTTGCTTGAATTTAACTTTTTCTTCATACTCTTCACATCTGAATTTTTGTTCCTGAGATAGTGGAGGGCTTTATTTAGTTCTTTTCTTAGGTCTCCCTGCTTTCTGTCCAGTAGACTACTCCAATCTGTAAAAGTATAACCCTTTTCTGGGGTCCTCTGCAAAATTATTTTGTAGTGATACCACCAACTTGATCCAATTTTTCATTGCTTCATTTCCTTCTTATATTCTTTGCATCATTTTATTATACCCAGTTCCTGTTTCGCTTTATTTATTTGAGTCTGTTCCAATCTCCAATGTATTCATTTTATCTTCTTGTTGGTCAGTGAGCTTTATTTTGTACCTTTTCTCAAACCTGATGATCTTATATAAGATTGCAGAATGTTTACTGAGGAGTTTCGGAATTACCTGAAAATCATTTATTTTGTGAAAATGCTCTATTGATGTCCATAGGTAGTCCATGGTAGCTAGCTTAAAAGAAAAAAATATGTACGTATAGGCCACTGGCCTATGGGTCTTAACTTTTTCCATATAGGACAACGCATCCCTAGAGCCTTTAGAGTGTTAGCAGTTGTTCACCAAATTTCTCCTGTTTCTAACCCTGGGGTAGCACTTGCGGAATGCTCCAGTATGCTTCCCCTATCTTTCCACTCTGCATGTTTGCTATTCTGAAGTGGGTTTGAATTAGAGTCTCCTCCAAACAGCTCTTGCTCCTTCGAATATTCTCACCTTAGGCAAGCTAAGAGATCTCCCAAAATTCATGCAGGCTCGTACTTCTGTATTGTTGAGGGATGCAAATAGATATTTCCCATAATTTTTGTTTGAGTCACTCTGTTGGTTTCTCATTTCCCAGTTCAATCATTACAATGATAGCATCCCCTTTTCTGGTCCGGATATTTTTAGGCATTGACTGCTGGTCACTTTTCACAAAAATTGAAACCCCACCACTTGGTCATCCTCCACACTGGCATTGGGAGGGCGGGTGCTGCAAATGCAATATAGTCAGGTAAATGCTAGGGATTGATACACCACACTTCCTGCAGACAAATTAATTTGTTCATAGTTAATTCATCCAACTCCCTTAATTTGTCCTCATGAACTGAGATTTCCCTCGCATTCCAAAAGCAGATTTTATTCTCCTGAGGCTTTAAACCTACTCCTTCTGTTTTGCTGCAAATTAGGACCATTGGTTTAAAAATCCCATCAACCATTCCCAACATGAAGGGTGAAGTGTTTCCACTTCCATTTGCATTGACTCAGCCCTTTGGAATTTATACCCTTCAACCCACATTGAGTGGACTGCTTCTAGGCTGTTATAATTTTACCATGATGGCTTGAAACCAATGTCATGTTCTCTTACATATTTGGGGCTGTGCATTCTTTAACACCTTGGGTGCTAGGGGTTTTCCCCTCCTGTGCTGAGATTGCTTGAATACTATAGTTTCATGACAAGGTCAACTCGTCAAACGCACAGCGCAGGTAATATCCATGACGAGCTGACCTTGTCATGAGCATGGAAGGGGTTAAGAGATGTCTTCCTGTGCCCTTAATGCATTTTTCAATACAGATCGAGTTTTGACACCTGAAACGTCACCCCTAAAGGTCTGTCATGTGACAGTTCTCAGGCAGAATATAGGTCAGATCCATTCCTCATGTAGATAGTTGCCTCTTCTTGTCTATGTAGTTTTGGGCAATGGTCTCCTCCTTTAAGCCAGTTCGGTATATGTGTTTATTTCCCCACGCCCGGTGCCTCAATGGCCACATAATGAATGTCCTTTGATGTCAGTTTTTCCAAGCCAGGGAATTCCGAGGTAATCTTATGGTGTTCTGTCTGTTCAATATGTCCCATCTTCCTCATGAGGCATACTCCAGGTGAACCATTATAGTTTTTAGGCCTTTTCATCAACCCTTTATTGCTTCAGAGTTGTACTCACCAATGACACTTTATTGATCTCATGTGTCCACACTTCTTTTTTAGATGGTATTTCCACACATGCAGATAAGCCTGACACTACTGTTGTACGTATCAGTTCCACTCTCCCATTTTGCCTAGAGGGGACTTCTATCATAATGGAGCATTGTTGATTGATCCTTGCCTGTTCCGATTTCAATTTTTATGGGAGATACGCTTTTGCGGGGCTAATGGCATTGATTGTACAAATGGCACTTTCCTAAAATATGAGTCGGGAATTATAAATGATTTTATTAGACCCTCAGAGTCAGTGCCCTGATCTTGTCCATCACGTATTACTAGTGGCTTTTCACTGTTAGTGTCTCCAAAGACATAATTCTCTTGCTCTGCCAAAGACAACTTTTCTTTTGGCAGGCCAATATCTTTTACTGTAATTTTTGTTTTCATTTTTGTTTTAACGACCTATTTAACCGGTGAGTCACTGATCTTGTCATGACGCAGTGCACACTGTGTGAAGATTGTGAAGGGTTTAAAATCCTGCTTGATTGAGGCTAAGCCGAGGATTCCTTTATTTTTACCTTTCTTATTTAGTTCTTAGGAGCTTTTTATCTTTCCTTGAGAGTGCACACCATTTGCTATCCGTAATTTGTTCTTATTTGTTTTTAGAATTCTTTCTGATTGGTTATCTCCTTCTCCTCCACATCTTGATAAGTTACCTCTACTATTGGATCACTATGCACTTCTAGATGACCTGATATTTCATGCAGGGATATATTTGGTGGACAATTGATCAATGTTTTCACCCCCCTGCTTGCCTATTGGTGTTGCTGGGTGCTTGCAATTTGCATTCTCTGTTGTCTGTACTTTAACATTTGAATCCTTTCTCCCATTACCCCTTGTGGTGTTTGTTCCGATTTTCGCCTTCATATCCTGTATGTTATGTTATGTTATGTTATGTTAAAATGCTGCTTGTATAGCGCACGGCTACTCCGAGGAGTGTCCCGGCGCTGACGGATCCTCCCAAGACAAGGAGGGAAGCAGATGGAAAAAAAAACAGGCCGTAAGAGTCAAGGGAAACAGAGCAGGGAAAGAAAAAGACTTATTGCTGAAACAACCAGGTTTTCAAGTCCTTCCTGAAAGTCAGGAGATTGGAACAGGACCTGAGCACGAGAGGCAGATCGTTCCACAGTTGGGGCGCCAGATGTTTGAAGGCGCGGCCACCGATGCGAGCACGATGTATCCTAGGATTGACTGCCCTAGCAAGTGATGATGAGCGAAGGGATCTGGATGGAAGGTAAAAAGTGATCCACTTTCGAAGGTAGCGGGCGCCAAGACCATGCAGGGCTTTGAAGGCGATGGTCAGGGCCTTGAAAGCGATCCGCTTCTTGATAGGCAGCCAATGGAGGGTTCTGAGGAGCTCCGATGCCCTGGCCCTTCTGTTAAGGCCAAAAATGGCTCGGGCTGCCGAGTTCTGAACTATCTGTAGACGTGAAGTAAGATAGTCCGGAAGGTCAAGGTACAGAATGTTGGCGTAGTCCAGGCGAGAGCCAATCAGGGCCTGCACTGTGGTCCTTCTGTGATCGATGGATAGGAGGGGCAGGAACTTTCTCAGCATTTTTAAAATCGCGAAGCATTTACCGACCAGGCCCGACACTTGTCCCCTGAGAGAGAGGCAATTGTCGACCTGGATTCCCAGATTTTTCCCCGATCCAGAGTCATGAGGACTGACATGTCATCCAGTAGGGTGGCTCACTTATCCACTATTGAGTCACACCTGCAACATGCTGATTTATCCTTGGCAAAATCTTGTGTCTGCCCAATTCGTTGGTTTAACCGCCACAATTTGACATCAATTGCCATTGTAAATGTGGCTAATGTTTGTAGATCATTAATTTGTGTCTCCAATTTGTCTGCATGTACCTTGCTGGCTTTAGGGATGGCTGATAATGTTTTTATCGGGGCATCATCCCCTATGACTCCTTTATCCAAATAGTATTTGGCAGGGGGGGTCACGGGAGTGCCAGGGTGACGATCAATTAGCTTGTTCTCTTTATTCCCCTCAAGTGGACAATTCTGCTGTCATATTCTGCCACAACTGTTGGGAAAAAAAGATCTTACTCCTCCTCCACCTCAACAATTGCTGCTCTCTGAAGGGATTCATCCCCTTGTTTGATATCCAAATTACCATTGCCTTTTCCCAGGGTATGCAGCTCTGTGGTGTAGCAGGGTGTGGACCTAATTATTATCTGTGGGAAAATATCTGGGGCTGCAGAGTTCCATATTTCTTTCTCCTCTATGGGTGCCCTATGACTCTGTCTTTCCTCACATTCTCCCTATGTTCACTTTCTTTATTCACAGCTATTCTTTTGTTTTTCCCCTCCCCCTGGGGGGACCTCTCCAGCAATATTAATGTTTGACTTTTTGAGCGAGGCAACAGGGTTGCTTGTTTGATATCACCATAATAAATACAATGTAGGTATCCTTTGCACATTTATCTAATTACGCCACTCTCTGCCTGCTTGATTTGTTGAACAGTATCAGTCAACATTGAAACATTCATCAGTAATGATGCATAAATTCCTTACTGGGGCGGTACAAAAGGGGGTGTTGATGGACGGAGCATCTGAATCAATAAAACACTCACACCCAGTCAAAAGATCTGGGTTTAATCCATCACCGTTCTTTAGCCCACTCTGCCACCCCAGTTCAGACATGGCTATATGCAAATCAGTCTGACCCTGTGCCTCATGGGAACAGTCCAGCCGGAACTGCCAAACCATGTCTTCCCTGTACCGGAAACAAGCTTCCGTGGACCGGTTTCTGGCATTCCAGCCGTCTTCAGCCTGGCTAGCTCGAATCCAGTGGTAAAGTGAGCAAGGGACTCACGTCTGAGCATACCCTGCCACACTTATGGCAGCCAAAAGTGGTACAAAAGGGGGTGGTGATGGACGGAGCATCTGAATCAATCAAACACTCACACCCAGTCAAAAGATCTGGGTTTAATCCATCACCGTTCTTTAGCCCACTCTGCCACCCCAGTTCAGACATGGCTATATGCAAATCAGTCTGACCCTGTGCCTCATGGGAACAGTCCAGCCTGAACTGCCAAGCCATGTCTTCCCTGGACCGGAAACAAGCTTCTGAGGACCGGTTTCTAGCATTCCAGCCGTCTTCAGCCCGGCTTGCTTGAATCCAGTGGCAAAGTGAGCAAGGGACTCACGTCTGAGCATACCCTGCCACACTTATGGAGGCCAAAAGCGGTACAAAAGGGGGTGGTGATGGACGGAGCATCTGAATCAATCAAACACTCACACCCTGTCAAAAGATCTGGTTTAAATCCATCACAGTTCTTTATCCCACTCTGCCACCCCAGTTCAGACATGGCTATATGCAAATCACTCTGACCCTGTGCCTAATGGGAACAGTCCAGCCCGAACTGCCAAGCCATGTCTTCCTTGGACCGGAAACAAGCTTCCGAGGACCGGTTTCTGGCATTCCAGCCGTCTTCAGCACGGCTTGCTTGAATCCAGTGGCAAAGTGAGCAAGGGACTCACGTCTGAGCATACCCTGCCACACTTATGGCGGCCAAAAGCGGTACAAAAGGGGGTGGTGATGGACGGAGCATCTGAATCAATCAAACACTTACACCCAGTCAAAAGATCTGGGTTTAATCCATCACCGTTCTTTAGCCCACTCTGCCACCCCAGTTCAGACATGGCTATATGCAAATCAGTCTGACCCTTGCCTCATGGGAACAGTCCAGCCCGAACTGCCAAGCCATGTCTTCCCTGGACCGGAAACAAGCTTCTGAGGATCGGTTTCTGGCATTCCAGCCGTCTTCAGCCCGGCTTGCTTGAATCCAGTGGCAAAGTGAGCAAGGGACTCACGTCTGAGCATACCCTGCCACACTTATGGAGGCCAAAAGCGGTACAAAAGGGGGTGGTGATATACAGAGCATCTGAATCAATCAAACACTCCCACCCAGTCAAAAGATCTGGGTTTAATGCATCACCGTTCTTTAGCCCACTCTGCCACCCCAGTTCAGACATGGCTTTATGCAAATCAGTCTGACCCTGTCCCTCATGGGAACAGTCCAGCCCGAACTGCCAAGCCATGTCTTCCCTGGACCGGAAACAAGCTTCCGAGGACCGGTTTCTGGCATTCCAGCCGTCTTCAGCCCGGCTTGCTTGAATCCAGTGGCAAAGTGAGCAAGGAACTCACGTCTGAGCATACCCTGCCACACTTATGGCGGCCAAAAGCGGTACAAAAGGGGGTGGTGATGGACGGAGCATCTGAATCAATCAAACACTCACACCCAGTCAAAAGATCTGGGTTTAATCCATCACCGTTCTTTAGCCCACTCTGCCACCCCACTTCAGACATGGCTATATGCAAATCAGCCTGACCCTGTGCCTCATGGGAACAGTCCAGCCCGAAGTGTAATCCAGGCTATGTGTTACACTCACTAAGGTGTTTCTCTAAGTGTGAGAGGGGATGCCTGCCTTGTACCTGTTGCACCGTCCTAGTACTACCGGAGTACGAGGACGGTGCAACAGGTACAAGGCAGGCTCTGACCAGAAAAGCTGGTCAACCCCTTACCGCTTCACTCCTGGAAGCATTGGCTGCAAATTCTAAGCGCATATATGAGAAGGGAATCCCCTCTCAACACTTAGAGAAACACCTTAGTGAGTGTAACACATAGCCTGGATTACACTCCTTTTTAACCTGCACTACACTCTATTTTAAAAAGGTCCTGAGGAAAGCCAGATTTAGTTTAAGGCACTGGCTGAAACATGTCGACCAACTGATGGATGTAGGAGGTAGTAACTCGCCTCCCTTAAACATCCCCAAGCCTTATTTTAGCCGCTAACGCGGGCCCAGTTATTAACATTTAATTTACCCTCTGGTACTGGGACCCTCGTCAAGCCGTTTTAACTCACACTTCACTTTTCACCTCTCACTGCACTCTCAGTAAAATACCAGCTCCTCTGTAATCAGGCATCGCAGCACACCCGGGACACATTGATGAAGCATGCCACCAACCAGGTTGGTGGGTGAGGGCTTCATGAACTCACCAACGAGGTGCCCATGACAAATCTAATCAGAGTCCCAACAATATTGGTCATATTTAAGCTAGTCTCTTTTGATAACACATATAAACTACAGGGACTCGGACTAGCTTTCTAGTCCTCTCTCTGTCTCTTGATATGCGCATAAATAAGAATACCACCATGTACTGGTCTAAGTACATAATAAGGGGAAAGGCCAGAGATGAGTCAGTCATATTTACTCAATACTCTGGTTTAGGATTATAGTCTCATTGATGATGATGATGATAAAAATTTATAATGCGCAAAACAATAACCCGCAGGTATCAAGGCGCCTAAAAATATGATCAAAAGTTGAAACAGACGTCCTTACATATAGGCTTGCCGAAAGAGGAAAGTTTTTAGGGCAGTGCGAAAGTTCTGTAAAGAAGGAAGGGATCTCAGGTCAAGGGGAAGATCATTCCACCATTTAGGGGCTAGAGTGGAGAAAGCCCTGCCACCCCATCTAGCTCTTCGAACACGGGGGCTGTCAAAAGCAGTTTCCCGGAGGAACGCAAGTTCCTTCCAGGGATGTAGTGGGAAATGATAGACCCAATGCCCGTGTCGCTATTTTTGGCGATGGCTCTGTAGGTCATGCATAAGATTTTGAACCGGATTCGGTGTTCTACCGGTAGCCAATGCAGCATTTTCCTGGCCGCAGTGGCCGAGGAGCATCTGGGAATATCCAGAACAAATCTGGCTATAGCGTTTTGGACTGCCTGTAAGCGCTGCAGGTGGCTCCTGTTTAGTCCGGCATACAGCGCATTACAGTAGTCCAACCGGGAACCAATGAGTGCGACGGCTATTTGTTTTCTAGCCTGTAAGGATAAATATTTCCTAATCCTTCGCCGGATGTGAATCAAGCCCCAACAGGTGGAAACGGTTCTGCTCACCTGGCAGCCCAGATCGAGGGCAGGGTCTATTATCACTCCGAGATTCTTAGCAGATGTTGTAGGGGAAGGGCATGTTCCTAGTGAGTCAGGCCACCAATTGGCTGACCAGATGTTTTCTTTCCCCCCAAACACCATCACCTCAGTCTTCTCCCCATTTAGTTTAAGAGAGTTCTGAATCATCCAATGACCAACCGCCTCCATACAAGATCTAAACTTGGAGGCGATTAGTACATCTGACTGGGGGAGAGAGACGAGTATTTGGGTGTCATCTGCGTAAGAGACTACCTCCATCCCGAAAGATCTTATTAGTCTGGCTAGTGGGGTCACATAGATGTTGAAAAGGGTCGGGCTAAGCGCCGACCCTTGGGGGACCCCACACAGCACTGGTCGGGATGGAGATAGGAATTCCCCCAGCTTGACTCTTTGTTCTCTCCCCGTAAGAAAAGAGGTCAAAAGATCCAAGGCTGCGTCCTTCACCCCCACCTCCCTCAGGCGAGATGAAAGTACTGAGGGGGAGAGGGTATCGAAAGCCGCAGTTAGATCTAGCAGGACCAGGAGGGAGGTCTGGCCCCCATCCACTGTCGCGCGGATCTTATCGAGCACGATGGTGAGGGCTGACTCGGTGCTGAATTCCCTCCTAAATCCATGCTGGGAGGAGTCCAGGCAACCAGATCTTTCCACAAAGCCAGCGAGATGCTTGTTAAGATGTGCCTCAAGCATCTTCGCTGGGGCAGGAAGCAGAGAGATAGGCCGGAAATTCTTTAGGACCTCCGGATCTAAGGAGGCCTTTTTTAACAGGGGTTTTACTACCGCCTTCTTCCATTCCATAGGGAAAATACCGTCTCTAATGGCTAGGTTCATTACCTCTAGCAACGGTGGCAGAAGGGTCTCCCTACACTGCTTGATGACTTTCAATGGGCAGGTATCCAGGGGAGAGCCAGACTTGATCTTATTTAACAGTAACTCGAGATCTTGCAAGGCGAGCGGAGGAAAAGAGTCCAGGGTGCACAGTGGGGAGATGTCAGTAGTAGTCATACTCATCTCAACCCCTGCAGTGGGCGCGCTGATACAAGCTCTTTGTTCCTCGAGGGCCAGATGAATTTCCTGAATTTTGGTGTGGAAGAAGGAGGCAATTTTATCACATAAGTCCTGCGAAGGAATAACAGGATCAGGGGCTTGCAGTTTGACTAGAGAGTCAACAGTCACAAACCGATATGTAAGAAGGCATTATTTAGTAAAACAATAGTGTTAAACACAGTGGTAAAACACAGTGGTATAACACAGGCAGGAACCAGAAAAAAGAACATCCATTAAAGCGGAGGTAGGTCATCTTTTCATTTTAGTTCTGCTTTAAGGAGTTCCATGGGATGTTGTCATTTAACTAATTTTTATGTGTTTGCAATCTATAAACGCAGCGTTGTTCTTTCTCAAATAGATTCTGTTTGGTGTGTTCTCTGGTTCTGACAAGTTCGATTATTGTCCATCTCATTTGTGGTGTGATTTTCGTGCAGAAAATGTTCAGTGCGTTTAGTTGTCACTTTTTTCACCTGATTCTTTGTTTTACTTTCCTACCAGTCATGCCTATTGTAGGCCACATGGACATGTTATGAGGTAGACGATGTTCATACTATTGCAATTAGTGTGTGCCCTTTGTGTCCAAACATTTCCCGGTTCCGGGTTTAAGGTTTTGGTAGCGTTTGTGAAATGGCACACACTACACTTGCCACAGGGAAAGTGGTCTGTGACATTTGGTAGGCCCCATGCGTTCAGTACAGTAGTAGTATTGTCTTGTTTCATTTTTCTGAGCGAGTAGTTACAAGAGTGTCTTTTGAGCTTCTCGCCCTCTTAAAGGAGGTAAATTTCCTGTCTGGAGATTGTCTGGAGAATGCCCCAGTGTTTGTTGATACAGCGTGTCATCTGATTGGAGATTGTTCTGCATGTGGTTACACATGTTAGCGATGTGTTCTTTTCTGTAGTTGCTTTTTCTTCTACAAGGGCATCCCAAGGTTGGTTCATTGTATGTTTTTGACAAGTGTTCAGTATTCGTTCTGGGTATCCCCTTTCAGAAAACTTCATGGAAAGGTTGGCTGCTTGGGCTCGATAGTCGGAGGTTTTACTAAAGTTACATCTCAGTCTGAGGTACTGTCCGTAGGGAAGATTATCCCTCTGTGCCCTTGGATGAAAACTCCCAAACCTAAGGAGATTGTTCTTGGCAGTAGGTTTATAATACGTTCTTCTGTCCAGGCATCCATGTTCCTTGGAGATTACAATGTCTAAGAAAACCATGGTTTTGGTGTCCATTGAGTGCATGAACTTCAGGTTTCTGTCAAATGAATTAATCCAGGTGATGAAATCCAATAAGATGTTACTGGGTCCTTGCCAGATGGCAAGGACTTTATCAATGTA
The DNA here is from genome assembly GCF_964263255.1 of Lissotriton vulgaris. Classification (NCBI taxonomy): domain Eukaryota; kingdom Metazoa; phylum Chordata; class Amphibia; order Caudata; family Salamandridae; genus Lissotriton; species Lissotriton vulgaris. Next base: position 957,894,896 of record NC_141694.1, read on the forward strand.
TCGCTTCCAAAACGCAATGTGTGAAGAGAAAGGGTTGGCATCACCTAGTATATACTTTTTCTCAGAGACATAAAGCCCTGCCAAACTAGGGGCTAAGGTGCTTCCCATGGAAGTCCCGCCAGTTTGGAGGTACAGTTCCCCCACAAACTCAAAGTAGTTCCTTTTTACAGCTAGAGTGGCGCACTCAAGAATGAAATGTTTAGGTGTTTTATACGTCCAATCTGTCTCATTAGGAGCGTTCCTAAGAACTTCCAGAGTGTCATCCTGCTGGAGACTGGTATAAGAGCTTTCGAGGTCAAAGCTAACCAGAATTGTTGTTTTATCCACAGTGATGTCCTTAAGGAGATTGAGTAAGCTCTTGGTGTCTTTCAAGTGAGTTTCAGTGGTCTGTACCATGGTTTTCTGGAAAAAAAATCACAAAATCGTAATAGGGTTTCAAGAAGAGACCCTATTCCAGACAGGATTGGTCTGCCACATGGAGGATTCTTGTGTTTGTGCATTTTGGGCAGTGTATAGAAATATGGTACTTTTTCTTCACAGTTCGTGAGAAAATTAGTTTCTTTTTTTGATATATGGCCATTGGCCTCAGCGCAGTCCACATGGGATTTTATTTCTTGCTTCAGCTCCTGTGTGGGATTGGTTGTCAAGGGGGCATAATTGTTCCTGTTAGTTTATAGACAAATGCGTTCTGTAGGCTACTTTGTCCTGCACTACCACACCTCCCCCTTTATCTGCCTGTTTTATGACAATGCTGTCACAGTTCCTCAAATTCTCCAGAGCCAAATTTTCATCCTTGCTCATATTGAAGAATGATTGTTTTGCCTCCATTTTTTCAATGTCATTGCAGACGGCTTGTTCAAATGTTAACACCTCCAGTTTAATCATTGGGACAAACCCTAGCCCTTTGTGTAAGACCTTTTCTTCTGTTGTAGTGAGGGCTCTGGATGACAGATTGGTGTCTTTAGACAGGGGCAGAAGGGTAAGAGGCAGAAGAAAGGGGCAGAACCAGGTACACTGGGACGAAGCGAACCCAGTGGGGAGTAACACATGGAGCAAAACACGGGACCCACAGGCAGGGACAAGCAACAGCAGGGCTTAGTCACAAATCTGTTGACCAGACCCCTCACTACAACAGAAGAAAAGGCCTTAAACAAAGGGATAGGGTTTGTCCCAAGGATTTAACTGGACAAATTCAATCTTCATTGTGAACTGGCTGGTTTCTTTTGGAACTAAAGCTCAAAGCTTTTTTTGAAAAACAAGGCGATAGGGTACACACCAAGGACCAATGTGAGACGGGCTTGCGTGTAAAATCTACGTTCATACCACCGCCCCACACAATCCCTGTGGAGTCAGGATTAAAGTAGATGGGAGAGTAGAGTGATTGAAAGGAAGTCAACCTCCTCACTTTCGTGACCTCATCCCAGACATTAAGCGTAGTGCAGGTGGGAGTGCTAATGTACTCATTGGCGGGTCGCTCTCTCTTCGGTCTCCACAGTATGTCACAAACTGATCTCCCTATTATTGTCCTGTCCATGTGTAGCCAATGTTAATGAGATTCTCTCATGGACCATTCCACTAACATTCGCAACTGAGCCGCCTTGTAATACACTGAGAAATCTGTAGTACTGTGGTAAATAATTTTACCTATGCATTTTTCCGTATAATTATCAATACAAGACAGCTCATTCAAATGAGAGGCAGAGTCCGTGGTATCTGAGTCATACGGGCTTTAATGGACAATGATCCTCGAGGATGGGATATCATGTTCCGTCACCACTAAGGTTCAGGAAGGGACATTCAACGTTTTATTAGCATTACACATTATATATAGTAAAGCAGCACAATTGAATCCAATACAGTAGGCGTAACAGGTGAAAAGAGAGAGATAAGAACACATGTGCGTAACAGGAGGCGTGTAAAAAGGCGTACACATGGGCGTGCACTGTACATGTCAGAGAAACGTAACAAGAAACGTCACATGTGGGTGGATGCATAGAGAAAGTTACAGAATCAGCAGAAACCTATGACCTGCATGCGCGCGCAACTAGCATGACGTGTAACTGGGGGCTTTGACTTTAGCACTAGTGGAGGAGACTGGTGTCTGGAGTGTCAGGGCAACCTGTACCTATAGCATATCTAGTATCTTATGTTTGGAGGATGTAGTGTCTGAAGTAAAAGGTCTCTCGGGCAGGGGCCATCCAATACTGAATGCTGGTGCGTGCATACGTGTCTTGGTGCAACGTGCGGAGCCATGGGCCTACCATGGTAACGGATTCAGTAAATCACTTGCAAGGAGGACAGGAAGACCGGGCCCTTTGCTCTGTAGCCGGGAATATGTTTACCGATTTCACTAGACTGGAATGTGTGTTCGAGGAGGCTGTGCAGATAACTGTAGGCAAAACATGAATTTGGCAGGCAAGCAGGCCGAGCCGGGCACCGCTGCGCTGGCAGGAAGTAAGGCAGGGGTCAGGGATGCGTACAGCTTTCGGAGACAGGAGAGATGAGGCTCAGGGGCCTCGTGTAAGGGCCTAGCTCGACTGGGCCAGGAAACATGGAGAAAACGTGTGCGAAATACAGAAGTGCACCATGTAAAGACGTTGGCACCGTATGCCTAGAAGTCTATTTAACAGGATTTCTTTGCATGACTGGATAGCCAACATGTTAAGGATGGACGCAAATGTATTTGCGTCTGTCTAGCATGTACAGAACAGAAGTTACACGACATACATGGAACATGGGTGCATGGATAGGGTGCGAGTGGGGGACACATTAGCTACCTGAAAATTTCTATTACCTCATTCCCTCCTTGGACCCTACTACACCCTTTAGGATATATCTATATTCATGAGACCATCTATCTGTTCACAAAGCATCATTTGTTCTTCTTTCTTTATTCGGGAACGGGAACGTGTACTTGGACGGGGAATACAAGCTGTGGCGCACAAGCCGCAAATCGCTGGCCCACATTGTAGACAGAGATAACAACTGAATACTATGACCAATATTATTCCTAGGAATGACAACAACTTCCATCCCCAGGCAGATATTACACTCCAGAACCAACCGGACCAAGTCCAGGAGCCTGGATTCTGGTGTATCAGGTGAGCTATTTCATGAAGCCGAGTTATGGCCTTATACACGGACGGCGCGTTATTTGGAATAAACACGCAACAACTGGATCCGATGACTCTACAAGCCCCGCCCCTATCTGCCAGGATGACGTCAAGGACAAGGCGATTTTGAAGAACAACAAGTCTCATAGCAGACTGTTCCTCGGTCAGGTTACCTAAAGCAAAAGTAGTCTCGTTCACTACTGCTTCCAAAGTTCTGGTTAATCTTCGAATTATCTTACTATTTTGGACAGGACCTACAAACCAAAAATATCCTTTAATGTAATCTTTGTACTGATCCAATGATGATTCAGAATAATCGATAACAGGAGGAAGGTCTCTCTTATGTCTCATGTGTACAAGGTTTGGATTTCTGTGATAATCAGGCGGGGCTAGAAAAACGGGTGGCAATAGGAAAGCAATATAGCACGTCCCATCCCAATCCAATGGCAGACGTACATAGGCTGTCTGACCACATATGAAATAAGAATGACGAGAAGCTCTGAAAGTAGACTTTCCTCTATCACTGAATTCGACAACAGTATTACAATCACTGTGTCCTAGATGTACTGAACCATTCTTTCTGATGCACAATTCACCTTTCACTGGTAAAACTGTAATAAACGGTAAGTCCGAATTAGTCTCAGACTGCACGTTCAGGATCATGAGGTTAAGCGTAAAATTACCTAATCCATACACTTCATTTTCTAGATCGGTCCCTGTCCTTTGGGGAAGACCTTCTTGGTCTGGGAAACATATTTTATTCATGACTGTATTCAGGTTCCCCCATATCCAATTGCCTGGGGAAACCATGGACTTACTATCTAGGGAAGACATTAAAATAAACCATGCACCACACGAACCATTATGTGTGAACGGATAAGGAAAGAGGGGCAGAGCTCCCTTGTATTTCTGATAGGGAGGAAGTCGGCCACATACCCAGCAATTAGTGGCATTGCTGGTCTGGTGTGAATGGTGTAACATACGGATGAATGTATTGTTGCGCATGGCTAAACGATAGGATAGTTCATGTGGGGGCAGATCACTAAAAGTGTGCTCCACAGTGTCATTAGAAGAAACATGTGCAAGTGAATCAAGAGGGAAAAAAACGTGTAACATTAGACTAATGCACATAATTGTAAGACTCAGAAGAAACATCGAGATCAAGGCAATTATGCATCTGCTGTACAAAACTTTACAGTACTTTTTTCTTTTCTCGATACGCCTATCTCTCTGACTACTTGGGTCTATTCTATACATGTCAGAAACCTGTCTAACCGCTTCACCCGAGGGGGACTTAAACAATTAAACGCTGTCTGACTTACTAGACCTTAGCTTAACACGGTACTCCTCTTGGGGAGTTTTCTCTAGCAGGGGGAGTTTAGAATCAGTCTCTGAAAGTGGGCAGTCCTTAATCGGAGAGTCTGGACACAGTCCGTGAACTTTTTTCACATGGCTCGAATGCAGCCATCCCTTCCTTCCTTCCAGTTTGACTGCAGTCCTTGTTGACAATAAAACCAATTTTGGCTGTTTCCATCTGGGTTCCAGCGGACTCTTCCTGTCGAAGTTCCTCACAAGGACCAGATCACCAGGGCGGACTTCGTGCGGTTTTACTTGGGTGTTGTCCGGAAAGGCAGCCGCGACCTGTGAACGACAAGATTGTAGTGCAGACATCAATGCAGCCAAGTAATCTGTCAACACAGTACTTTCAATATCGGTTATGCGTCTCGGCGTAGGCGTACCCCACATGTTCGGGGGACGACCAAAAGTGACTTCAAAAGGAGACAATCCTGTCCTAGAATGGGCTACCATTCGCATGTAAAAGAGTGCAACTGGCAAGGCAACTATCCAATCTACACCTTTATCGGCACATATTTTGGCTAGGCGTGTTTTCAGGGTCTGATTATGTCTCTCTACGAGACCTGCTGCTTCGGGATGTCGGACACAGTGGAATTTCCATTGGTAGCCTAACAGGAGTGATACCTGTTTCATAAGCTCGGACGAGAATGGCTGTCCATTATCAGAGTACACGACACGGGGCAAACCGTACCGTGGGAAAAACTCACGTACCAGCTGTTTGGCAGTGGTTACAGCAGTGTAATCGGGAACTGGATATGCTTCCGTCCATCGGGATAGAGCACATACAACTACGAGGACATACTTGAATCCTCGACATCGGTCCATCTGGATATAATCCATCTGGAGGACTTCAAAAGGATGGTCAGGAGGATGAAATCCACCCTGTTCCACGGGGACACCTTTTCCTGGATTAAACTGACAACAGATCATGCAAGTACGCACTTTCTGTTTTGCGGCTGCTCGTAAATGTTTGTTGTACCAGAGATTCTGTATACTGTCTAACATGGCTTTCTCTCCTAAGTGTGCTGGACTATGTGCTGTGTTAATTATGACTTGAACCATAGAGTCGGGGAGGAACCATGTGGCCCTTCCCTTCGTCATCCAACCCTGATCTGTTTGGATCCCTCCTTGTTCGGTCCATTTCTTGATTTCATCTGGTGTGGCATGTGTCTGTATGTCGAGTACATCTAGAGTGGGATCCTTAACTGTCAGGCAATGTGATAGTGTAGTTATATCAGTCTTTATCATGTCAGTCGGAATGTCTGTCTGAGCTGTAAATTTGGCTGTACGATCTGCCAGGTCGTTACCCTGGGAAATACTGTCAGTAACTTTAGTATGTGCTTTGCACTTCATAATGGCTATGGCTGTAGGCAAGTGTATTGCTTCTAACAGGGCCTGAATGAGGGGACCATGCTGGATCTTGGTACCGTGAGAAGTTAAAAAACCTCTCTCTTCCCAAAGGACTCCGAAGTCGTGAACGACTCCGAACGCATACTGTGAATCTGTGTATATGTTTACTTTCCTGTTCTTGGCTAGTATACAGGCTTGAGTCAGAGCAATAAGCTCTGCAGCTTGAGCAGATAGGGTGTCAATACGGTGTGTTTCTATGACTTCAGTTTCAGTGGTCACAGCATATGCGGCCACTAATTCTCCTGTACTTGTTCTCATACATGAACCGTCCACGTAAAGTGTCAGGTCTGGATCGGTCAATGCAATGTCTGTCAAGTCTTGTCGGGGTTTTGTTACTGTATTAATGACTTCAACACAGTCATGTGGTGTCGGATCTGTAGTACTCGCGGGTAACAATGTGGCAGGGTTAAGTATGTTGCAGCGTCTGATTTCTATGTGTGGCTGAAACAGTGTCAGTTCATAACCGGTCAATCGTGCTATGGTCAAGTGCTGAGTCTGGGTACGGTTCAGAAGAACTTCCACGGAATGTGGAACCTGTACTGTCAAGGGATGTCCTAACACTATTGAATCGCTTTGTCTGATAGCTAGAGCTGTTGCTGCAACTGATTTCAAGCACGCAGGCAAGGCCTGGGCTACTGGATCCAATGTACTAGAAAAATAAGCACAAGGCTTATGGTGTCCTGCTTGCTCTTGTGTAAGAACAGATAATGCTGTGCCATCGCGTTCTGTGACAAAAAGTGTAAAAGGTTTGCTGTAACATGGTGTCGCTAAAACTGGTGCTTGACATAAAGCTTTCTTCAAGTCATTAAAAGCTTGTGTATGTTTCTGAGTCCAAGGGAGGACAGTCGAAGTCGCTGCCTCCTGTGTTGTCAACTGTATGAGTGGCTTGGCTTGAAAAGCATACTGGGGAATCCATTGTCTGCAATATGAAGTGAGGCCAATGAAGGCCCGTATTTCCTTTTGTGTCTTGGGTTGTGGCAGATGTGCAATTAACTGGATACGATCTGGTGTCAACTGTCTACCCCTCTTGGACAGCAAGTGCCCAAGGTATACCACTTGCTGGACACAGAACTGGAGCTTCGAAGGGGATACCTTGTGCCCCTTTTCGGCCAGAAAATACAAGACTGTCAGTGACGCGCGCTCGCAGTCACGTTCGGTCCGTGCTGTGATCAGTAGATCATCAACATACTGTAGTAGAGCAGTGTCAATAGGCATGTGAATACTGTCTAGTTGTCTTTTCAGTGCTTGGCTGTAAATACTAGGACTTTCCGTGAACCCTTGAGGTGCACGTGCAAATTTGAAGCTTCGGCCATTTAAACAGAATCCGAATAGATATTGGCTATCGGGATGAATGGGGACACTAAAGAAGGCGTTCTTCAGATCAATTACAGTAAAGAACGCAGCTTCGGAATCAATGGCAGTCAATAGTGACGAAATATCTGGGACTACTGCATACTGTGGTACTATACATTTATTGAGTTCTCGAAGATCGATCACCAGTCGATAAACTGGAGGTGCATTTGGGTCAGTTCGTTTAAGAATCGGAATGATAGGAGAATTACATACATTGGAGTCAGTTTCTACAACTACTCCTTGGTCAATGAGTTCGTCAATAATTTTAAGTAAGGCTGCTACAGCCTCGGGGGGCAATTTGTATTGTCGGATTCGGGGCAGTACAACACCTTGCTTGAGTGTGACACGATAAGGAGTAATGTGCATACAACCTACATCAGTTGGACCTTGCGCCCATAAATGCTGTGGAACATTTTTCAATCTTACATCAAAATCTCTTAACACATAATGACCCTTAAAATCACGAAGGAATAATCTCACTCCTTCCGGGGAACAACATATAACGGCTCCTAGAGCTTTCAGTGTTTCAATACCAAGCAGGTTTTCTGGACATGATTTTGTAAGCAATAAATCTGTAGTACGGGACAATGGACCAACTGCAAGGGGAACTGGCTGTGATACTTCGTTAACAATAGGCTTTCCTGAAAATCCAAGGGAAACATTCTGTGAGCCTGAGAGGGGTGCCCCTGGGACCTCGTCATGACTAATGGTAGTTCTGCTCGCCCCCGTGTCAATCAGAAATTTTCTGTCTTTCCCTAATACCTGACTATGTACATAGGGACCATCTTGATCTACAGGAACCTCGATAAGGGGCAAGCCAACCTCCCTCTCTAGGCTGTTTCATGTGTACTGCTGATAATCGGGGTAATCGGACTGTGCATACTGGTACATTTGCTGTGTAACGTGTTGTGTTGCGGAAATGGGTTGGGGTTGGGGTACAGCTATTGTCTGTTGCTGTGCATTCTGTGGAGGTTGCGGATTCTGTGGAATATTCTGTTGAACGTGTTCTGGTCTAGGCGGACGTGGCCTTTCTTTCGTTTTGCCTGTAGCAATATTGTGTCTGAGAACGGCACATTCATTTATAAAGTGACCTGGCTGTTTACAGTAATTGCAATTCCCTTTAACAGGAGCTGCAGAATGGCTAGTCTGTGTGTTCTGCGTGTTACCCCTCTTCTGACCATCTGCTGGAACAGACTGGGCAACTAGTACCTTCATTTTCGTGTCTTTCATACGTCTCTGCTCATGATCGTGTTCCTCTCTAATTCTGTTCTGGTGGTACTGTAACATCTGTAACATTTGGGAAGGCGTATTAGCTTGCCATGTACTTTCAACTTTCAATACTCTATTCCTAACCTGGGGTAAGGAATTCTCGACTAATTTGGTCACATAAAGATGTGGATATGATTCGCTACTTGTTTTCAGGCCACTATTAATAATGAAACATTTCTCGAATCTGGAATAAAAATCACTAGTGTCTTCGTCTTGTTTCTGTTTGCAGGCTGAGATCGCATCCCAGTCTTCCTTTTTAACTGTCAATAATCTAGGCAAAACCTGTACTAATAATCCTGGTAATGCTTTAGTTTTGTCCCCAAGACCTACACCTGGGGTACGTCCTTTTTCCTCGTCTTCTAATTCAGTCCAAATAATCTTTTTATCTCCCACCTCCCATTCCTTTTCTTTCAGTTTTTCGTAAATCCCTGCTGGCAACAATACTTTTAACATTTTAAGAATGTCAGAATACGTGTAATCACCCGTAAGTAACATGTCTTTTAATTCACGGTGGAACCCTGCAGGATCTTTATCGTGACAAGGTACAATTTTCTTCATTTCCAGTAATTCCATTTTAGTCAAAGGAGTGTATACGAACACGCGTTCAAGCGTACCTCCTGTATTCAGGACGGGATGAACTTCTCGTAAGGGATTCTGTCTGTCTAGGTGATATGGCTGTCTTATTGGGGGTGGAACAGAAACTAAATGTGGAGTCAGGAAAGTTCTGTATTTATGACGTTGTTCTAGAATGGTATTAATTAAATCTGTACCTAGGCCTCTCCATCTTCTCAGGAGTAAGTCTTGCAATATATTATACAATGGACCTGGATCGGATTGCTGATTTTCATATAATGTAATGAGATGTTGGATCATGTACATACCAGCTAGTCGCTGTTCTTCTGGAGTAAGGCTCAAAAACGTTTGCGCTACTGAATCGTCTTTATATATACTGTCATCCCCGGCCCATTGGACTGCTGACCGGGCTAGTTCCTGATCACGTAAGGTATTAAGTTCATGATAACCTATTCTTTCTTTCAGTATCTTATCAGTGACTTGGAATACATGTTCAAGAGAACATTGCTCTGGTATCGGGGAAAGGAAACGTTTCTTGTTTTCTAGACGAATGGGTCTGTCAAAAGGTCTGTCAAAAGAATACTGTTTAGGGAGTTTCATTCTACCTACGTACGCTATTCTATCCTCTCTCTCTACTGGAGTCTCTATTTCTTCCTCCTCTTCCGAGGAGTCATTCTTGTCTGACTCGGCTTCTTTTTCAGCCTTCCGTCTGTTATGTATTGCTACTATTTCTTTACGGATCTTTCTAGACATGGCATCTATACAATTCTGTTTATCATGTTTACAATCTGCAATATTTTGACCCCATTTTATCAGTACATCCATCTCTTCTTGAACAACACCTGGCTGATCTTGTTCCCTTATCAGACAATTAATTAAGAATCGTAATAGTAAACCTTGTGCCTCCACTTTCTGATATGCCATGGCTTCACGAATACATTCTGGTTTCTCTCCAGTTCTAATAAAATGATATATCTTGTCTAGATAGTCTGTCATTCCTGGTAACAACACCAAATAATCTGTAACACGTCGTAGACGTAACGAGGCTAACATCATGTCTCCTCTCTTGCCAGGTACTGGCTCATATCTACAATCTGTAATATACTGTCTAAGCTTTTCATATGTCATTGCTTTCGGAGTACGCTGTGTTGCTAATTCTCTCATTGTCATTCGGTGTACTTGTGGCGGGGTGTGAGGGTGACCTCCTACGGCACCTCCTGAGGCAGAAGCGAGGGCATGACCTGACGTCATAGCGGGTAGAAGAGATACATGTAACGGGGATGAACTCTGGGTCATATCTGACGCAAAAGGATTGAGAGGACCAATAGTAGGGGGATCAGTGGCAATAGCAGTAGGGGAAGTGACAACAGGTGCGGGAAGCGAGTCTGGGAGACGTGGAGGGGTCGTGGCTTGAACAGCCGGAACAGGCTGCTGTACATTATTGGTGGGTGGTACGGGTACATTAGTATATGCTGGAGCTACGTCATCTAAATAGGAAGAAAGGAAAATGTCTGCTGCGGTCTGTTTGTGACGGAGTTTAGTCGGAACCAATGGTGGTGGCAAGTTACGGGGTACTTCCGGGGTCGCTTTGGGCAGGCCCTCGGCAAGAACTGGATACATGCCTGTAATGAGTGCATTTCTTTGGCGGTCTAATTGTTCTAATCTGACCTGTTCTCCTTCTTCTAGTAACCCTTTTTCTCTGGCTTTTTCGAATTCTTCTCTACTTTTCTCTGCTTTTCTGATTGCTTGTTCTGTTCTTCTATGCGATTCTTTACACCATAATTCTATGGCATCTTTCTGAGATTGTCTGGCTTTCTTTTTCCACAATGCTTCTTCTACTCTCATGATGCAATCTGCATTCCATGTCCCTGAGACAGGCCATCTATACTTCTCTTCCAGATTCTTGGTGTAATCCACCCATAAGTCTAAATACAACACAGCATCTAAGCCATGTTTGTGGTACATAAAATATCCTGGAGTGTCCCTGGGCGGGACAGGAACTGCTTCTTCAAGTATCCCTTTCCTAGTACCTATCTGACGTAATTTTGAAAACAGCGGCATGACTAGAGTGATTCGGACGTGAACACAATAAACACAGTAATAAACAATAAACAATCATTCACCCCACAACATTGAAATACATTAAAACATGTCGGACTGAAATTACCTGGAACACAGAAAACACATATTCTGAACAACTCTCGGGATAAAACTGAATAACTAGATGCACTGCTAAAACAGTACAGACCGGTCTCATAAAGAGACACGTCGGACCGTATCCACCTAAGTGAACACGTCAGGACCAGATCTGTGTACCCAAATCTGTCTTTACCGGGCACAAATTAATGAACCCGTCTAGATGCGTTCCCAACAACGGTACTCACCGGGAAGCAAGAAACTGAAGGCCTCGGAAACTGGACTGGACTGGACTGCTACGGCATCTGACTGGCACGCATCACGCTACCACGCATGCGCTTCGGAACAGGTGGGCCTCCGGACACCTCGGACCTTGCTCTCTCGACTAGGGCTCTGGTCGAGATCCTCCGCATTCCTCACCGCCTCGTCTGGACGCCGGACCGCAGTCTCCGTCTCCCTCGTGGGCCCGAGGGAAGAATAGCAGGAAAACCCGCAAACGTGCACGGTTTCCGTCGGGGCTGTAGAAGGGGTCAAAGGCCACGTGACTTCACCGGCGAGTGGGGAAGGGGGGGGTCCCTATTCGGGCACCAAATTATGTGGTAAATAATTTTACCTATGCATTTTTTACGTATAATTATCAATACAAGACAGCTCATTCAAATGAGAGGCAGAGTCCGTGGTATCTGAGTCATACGGGCTTTAATGGACAATGATCCTCGAGGATGGGATATCATGTTCCGTCACCACTAAGGTTCAGGAAGGGACATTCAACGTTTTATTAGCATTTCACATTATATATAGTAAAGCAGCACAATTGAATCCAATACAGTAGGCGTAACAGGTTAAAAGAGAGAGATAAGAACACATGTGCGTAACAGGAGGCGTGTAAAAAGGCGTACACATGGGCGTGCACTGTACATGTCAGAGAAACATAACAAGAAACGTCACATGTGGGTGGATGCATAGAGAAAGTTACAGAATCAGCAGAAACCTATGACCTGCATGCGCGCGCAACTAGCATGACGTGTAACTGGGGGCTTTGACTTTAGCACTAGTGGAGGAGACTGGTGTCTGGAGTGTCAGGGCAACCTGTACCTATAGCATATCTAGTATCTTATGTTTGGAGGATGTAGTGTCTGAAGTAAAAGGTCTCTCGGGCAGGGGCCATCCAATACTGAATGCTGGTGCGTGCATACGTGTCTTGGTGCAACGTGCGGAGCCATGGGCCTACCATGGTAACGGATTCAGTAAATCACTTGCAAGGAGGACAGGAAGACCGGGCCCTTTGCTCTGTAGCCGGGAATATGTTTACCGATTTCACTAGACTGGAATGTGTGTTCGAGGAGGCTGTGCAGATAACTGTAGGCAAAACATGAATTTGGCAGGCAAGCAGGCCGAGCCGGGCACCGCTGCGCTGGCAGGAAGTAAGGCAGGGGTCAGGGATGCGTACAGCTTTCGGAGACAGGAGAGATGAGGCTCGGGGGCCTCGTTTAAGGGCCTAGCTCGACTGGGCCAGGAAACATGGAGAAAACGTGTGCGAAATACAGAAGTGCACCATGTAAAGACGTTGGCACCGTATGCCTAGAAGTCTATTTAACAGGATTTCTTTGCATGACTGGATAGCCAACATGTTAAGGATGGACGCAAATGTATTTGCGTCTGTCTAGCATGTACAGAACAGAAGTTACACAACATACATGGAACATGGGTGCATGGATAGGGTGCGAGTGGGGGACACATTAGCTACCTGAAAATTTCTATTACCCATTCCTCCGTTTTTGGCGGCGTAACACATGAAAGGGGAGTTGAACCCTTCCACTGCCATGTGAATTTAGTGATCATCAAATGTAGTTTGGGCATTAACTCGAGATCCAGATCTACTGGAAGTGCCTGAAATAATTAGAGCAATTTTGGAAGTAGTGTCATCTTGACAGCATTGATCCGGCCCAGCCATGAGATGAAAAGTGGTTTCCAGCGTTTGAGGTCGTATTGCATTTGGGTCAACAGTGGGGGATAATCGCCTTATAGAGATTCTCCTCTCTCCAGTGAGTTGAATTTCTAGATACTGGATGGAATTTTTGGCCCACTGAAAGGCAGTCTGACCCGTAGTTGTAGCACCTCTCTCTCGGGGATGGTAAAATGTAATATTAAGGATTTTTGTGGTATTGACTTTAGAAACCTGTCTTCCCCTCGTACTCATCTACTTCTCGCTGGAGCGCCTGCAGCGAGGTGCTTGGCGTAGTCAGCATCATCAAAATGTCGTCTGCAAAGAGCGAGGCCTTGTGTTCTGTACCCCCAAAGGGTACACCCCGGATTTCAGGGTTAGCTCTAAACTGGACAGCAAGGGGTTCGATGTTCAGGGCGAAGAGGAGTGCGGATAAGGGACATCCTTGTCTCGTCCCTCTGCTCAAAGCGAATGGTGGTGACAGCGACCCATTGACCTGTACTCTTGATTGTGGGTGTGCGTAATTGGCCCGCACCATGTTTATTAAGCGATGCCCAAATCCAAATGTTTTCAAGGTGAGAAAAAGAAAAGGCCAATCCACCCTGACAAAGGCCTTTCCGGCATCCAATTTCACCAATGGACAGTCCTACGAATGTTATTGTGAGCCTGCCTCCCCTTTATGAAACCTGATTGATCAGGGTGGATTAGTAAGGGCATTAATGTATCAATTTGTGTGGCTAAAATGACAGAGAAGCGTTTAGCATCAAGATTTAGCAGTGAAATGGGCTGGTACAAGGCAGTTGAGTGGATTTTTTTCCGGTTTGGGAATAACCGCGATCTCCGCTTCCACCATAGACCCTGAGACAGCCGACTCCTCCGCTATTGCAATGAATAATAGGGTGAGGTGTGGTGTTAGCTCCGCCGCAAACAAAAAAAATCAAGATAATTTTGAGATTGCAAGCAAAAAGAAAAAGGACACTATTGAAGAGATTGTCGGGTATCAGTTAGAAAATAGTTCAGGTATCAACTGTTATGCGAATGTAGTGGTCAATGTTTTTTTTTTTTAGAAAGTCTGAAACAGCAAATTATGGACAATCGAGAAAAAAGATTTTGTTCATTGTTGCATTTTATTGATAAAAAATTGAGAACTGATAAAAGCAAAATGCAAAGTGTTTCTGATATTCGTCGTCTTTTGGATATATATGTTGTGGTTCTACACAATTTACACAGAATATTCAACAAGATGTTCAGGAATTTCTAACGTATATGCTTGCAGTATTGGAAAATGAAGGAATAGAAATAGAAAATCTTTTTGGCCTTCATTATAAAAGGGAACATGAATGTGAAAATCTTATGTTTACATCTAGCATTAACATAGACACTGAACAATTTATATATTTGACATTACCAGACTGTAAAACAGTGTCTTTCAACAAACTAGTTAAAGCAGCAAATCAGAACATGGACTGTAGCCAATGCATCTCAGAAATGTTATCAACATTATTTATACAAAGATTTGGACAGTATATCATATTAATGATACAACGTTGTACAGCTGATGGAAGAAAATTGGAAACTCTAATTAACCAGTACAGACTGCGGTAGCGAGTGAAAGAGAACTAGCTCAGGGGAAACGAATAATTGTTGTTACTCAAGTACCAACCATAGAGGCTGTTACAAAAGCAAGTGTTCCAAATGCAAAAGCACTGCATCCATGATGGATATAATGGGCTAATTCTCCCACTGCAACAGATGAAGACTACATGTTTGACTCTACATTAGAAACACAAGCATTCCTGCAGTACAAACAAGAATATCTCTCCCGAATAAATAATGCCTCTAGATCATTATGAATACATAATTTACACTGACGGTTCAGCTCAGCCAGCCACAGGAAGTAAACCGCAATACAGTGCAGCCTGTGCAATTGTAAAAGGACATATGCAGGACGGTAAGTTCCGTCTTAGTAAAACGCAGACACAGTCTCTAGGATACTGCAGAGCTCAACTGGAAGAACTAAAAGCCCTGATACTGGTAGTAAAAAATACTAACCGAGAATTCTCCACACTCATTGTGTGCGATTCCTTTTACTGTGTCCAGTCATACTATGAATATGTTCATTACTGGGGCCAGAATGGATTTAAATATTCAAACGGTTGCACAATAAAGCATAAATTGCTCTGAAGAACAAGTGGCAGAGCTGAACAAGCATTTGCAATGCAATAGGTCTCGCATGTATATATGTGTTTGATTTGTATTATAAGGTATGTTATTGAGGATGTTGTTTTTATGGAATGTGCAGAAAAAGTTGACTATATTGCAAATATTTTTGACATAGAATTGAGTGTTTTAAAACAATCTCATTGATTGGTTTTTTTTGCCCGCTTTTATGTGATGAGTATCATTGAAATCACTATCTGTAGTGAAATTGAATATATTCTGACAACAGTAAAAAAGGCAAATGAAATAATGTGCATAATATTAAAATTAAATTGTGGTGTAAAAAATATAATATTATATATTATAACTGCATTTTTTCTTCTCTTTCACAGATCCTAATTATAAAGTACAACATTTAAAAAAAATTAAATTGTAAAAAACAAGAAAAAAATGTTAAGCATTGTTTCATATGCACTACTGTCAAGGTAAGATTAAGTAATGCAAACACTATCAATGCACTACTACATTCAGCTGTGCACTATATATATAAACCTCTAACCAACTACTAAGTAAAGTAGTACCTATGTAATCTAGAAATCCTCCTGTCTGATCCATGCACTTCTCCATTGACCCATCCTGCACTATCTATGTATCCTATCACTCTGCAAATATCTAAGCACTCATAAATTGAACATGTACTCTCTTTGCAGCACTGAAATTATTCTAGTTACTAGTCATGTACCTATGGTATGGCCTAGCCAAGAAAACTAGTACAGCTGCAATATTCTGAGCACTATGCATGCAGACCTCTAATCAGGTACATAGCATTGATACATTCTTTTAAATACTCAGTTACTATCTATGCTGTCTAGGAATCCTCCAATCTGTCACTCCTTCATATTTACAAGGAGAGGAAAAGGCACCCTGCGTGGCTTTTCTTCGCCTTGTAAATATGGCTTCTTCATACACAGCACTTTGCATTGAAAGGGCGTTCCATAGATGTTGCTGTGGGTGTTCCCACGCAACACTCATAGAAAAGACACATCTCCAGATTTATCAGAAAAAATAAATCTGGAGATGTGTGTGAATGCTGCACCATCCTCCAGTTGGTGTAGCAAGGCACAACAAGGAGAATTGTTTTAATTTCTCCTCATTTTTTCCTCTTTCAATGTATGTTGCATTGCACAGCATATATTGAATGAGGAAGATGCTTTTACTGATTGTTTTTGTGCAGGTAGGTGTCCCTTCCTGCACAAAAACAATCTCCCCACAACACAAACATTCTTGCACCATTGTGCAAGGATGCCTGTGCCACTGTATGTCTGCAGTTTGTGCAGCAGTGCAGAGGGAAGCATAGAGTTGCAACAGATTTATGTACATATGTCACATCCCTGTGCTTTGGAAGTACCACAGCACAGTGCAGCTAAAGAGATTACAGTGTCATGCTGCAGCACTTCCTTATACTTCTGCACTTATACATTCAACATACAATACTAATGCATTCTTTCAGTCAATTATGCTCTACACATATATTCAAACAAACTTTCACACATTATCATACAAATATAGTTCTTTCTTTAACCAGAGAAGTTAGTTCTGAGAAGAACTTTTTTTTCTTCTTTTTGTAATATATATTTTTTTTTTCTGAACATTTTTTTTTTAGGTGTTTTTTCAACAAAAAAAAGAATGAAAAAAACAGGAAACTTCAGGAATTATTTTGAATTCCAAAAAATCAAAGTGAACAAAAAACTAGTAACGATCGTTACTTTGCGCAGCACAAACTGCTTCTACAGACTGCTCCCCAAAACATATAGGTTTCTTGCACTTGACGCAGTGCTTCTCAAGAAAAGCAAACTCAGGGCGTATGTCTGGTGCAGATGTAGAAGTTGATGTCCCAGAAGTACTTGGAACTGGAGGTGGAGGGTTTCTTTCCTCTCGTCTACACTCCTCCCGAGCCTGATTCACTAGATGAATGGTCTTTAGATGTTTATACATCGAAGCAGTACCACAAGAATACTTCTTTTCACTACTTCCCCTAGTTAACACTCGCTCAAAAAATCCGGCAGGTGACCTTCGTGCATTTACTTTTTTCTGTCCTGCTGCAAAGGTGAAGAATTTCCATACCACTGACTCTGGCCTTTGAGGACGTGTAGCTTCTTTCAAAAAATCTTCTTCTGAAGAATGTTCCTTCTACTGTAGCTGCTTTCCTGAAGCCATTTCTTCTTTTTTTTTTTAAAACACCAAAAAAATTGTGATAATATAGTCTTCAAAGCACAGAGATGACTCTCCAAAGATGCTCCAAGAAGAATGATTGAAATGGGTGGGGTCCTTCCATAGTTACAATGGAAAATGTTATGAACCAATCAAATAATTTTTTTTCAGGTCACATGGGATCCCGCACACGGAACACGCACCCTAGGCGACTTCGCGAAAGTGCATTTAAAAGTAATATAAGTTTTTTGCAATAAAAATATATTATTTTCATGTATACCTTAGATAATGTCTTGCCCTAATATATGTAATAAAGACATATATATCTCATTTTAGACATAACATATTTTTGTGGGGGTCCGCAACCATACCGGCCAACACGTATATGACATCACGCAGTACCAGTCACCGCGCAAGCTTCACGTACAGTAATGCGCATGTGTCGTGAATGCGCAGGAGCTGGAGTCGCGGACCGGTCGCAATCGCGCACATCTCTGGAAATATGCACCCCTCACACATCGTAAGCGGATCATTCACAACATTTCTAAAATGGCAGCTAGAATCCGCACACCGATCGTGATGGGTAAGCTTTGGGTTCGCTACTCAAAAAAAAATTGGAAAAAAAATTAAAATAAAGAAAATAATATAAATATATTCAAATAAAAAAATAAAACAAAAAAATAAATAATAAATCAGTTTTACTATTTTAAAAAACATTTTGTTTTCATTTATATTAAAAATATATAATGCTATTTAATAAATAAAATATTTAAAAATAAACAATAAAAAACTGTAGAAAATCAGTACCAAAATATACATATAACTATCATTACTTTTAAAAGTTATCATTTAAAAAACCTTTGACATTCACAGAAAAAAACCATAGGCTTTAGACATGTTATAGTTAAGAATTAGCATTTAAAAAAACCTTAGAAATACACTGAAAAAATCATAGGTTTCAGGACTGTTATAGTTAGCTGGACATTTCACTCGTACAAAACCATTGAAATATCTCCATTATAGTTAGTTCTGCTAACTATAACTTGTGTGCCCGCAATGCATTGCTGATGATGTCACACATTACATCATTCATGACATGTTCAGTGACGTCACTGAAACCTATGCTTTTTTTCATTGAATTTCTAAGGTTTTTTAAATGCTTATTCCTAACTATAACATGTCTGAAACCTTTGTTTTTTTCAGTGAATATATATATATATATATATATATATATATATATATATATATATATATATATATATATATATATATATATATATATATATATATCTTTTCCAATAACTGACAAGGCGATAAATGAGACCACACTCTCTCAGGATTCAGATTAGGAAGATTTATTCGTGCAAAAAGGCTGTTGCCATGCCCAACGCAATTATGTCTAATTACTCTAACCTTGATCATGGAATAATGATTCAACAATCACAGGGATCAATCATTTCCACTAAAACAATCATTTCCTGTTTCCTGTTGACAATGCATTATGGTATATGTAATTTGACATGTTTAAAATGCAAGGGGCTTTATGTGATTAAAAGATAATAAAGTGCAAAATAGTGCCACAAATTGTGCTTGGTTCCTTTAAAAATTTTAGAGAGGCATATTACATCATTTAAAACAGTTTTAAATTAATTTAAAATATTTTTAACACATTTAGGCTTTTCATTCAATTTGCGTTACTTCATAAATCTGGATTTCAACAATTAATTACTCTCCCTAGTAAGCTTCATTCGAAGTGAGACTCCGCGAAGATGTTTTTAATCATCCTCCACATGCTCCATCCTTAGTCTTACAAATTTATTATTTATTTATTATTACAATTTGTAAAGCGCAATGATTGCCCATGGGCGTCTTGGCGCTGTGACTTAAATTGGTGTCTCAGAAAAGACGGAAGGAATTCTATAAGTGATAATGGAGAATGGGGAGATTACTGGTCGAACAACCAGGTCTTCAGCAATTTCCTGAATTGAAGTAGAGAGGGTGTTGGTCTGATCACCAGCGGAAGGGAGTTCCAGAGTCTGGCAGCTGTAACAGTAAAACGTCTGTCTCCCCATGTGACAGTCCTGGTCCGCGGTACCACTAGTTGATACAGTGTCGTAGATCTTAATTGTCCGGTGGGGCAATAAGCAATAAGCTTCTCTTTAAGAAACTCCGGCTCTTGTTTGTGAAGCGCTTTGAAAGTTAGACATAAAGTTTTGAATTTTATCCGATTTTTAATCGTCAACCAGTGGTAGTTCCTGATTGTTTGCCTAATTGGTTTAAATTTGGGGTCCCAGAAAGCAGTCTTGCCGCCGCATTCTGAATCATTTGTAATTTGGCTACCACCCGGGATTGGGCATTGGCGAATAAGTCGTTACAATAATCCAGTGAGGAAAGTACCAATGAACTCACCACAGTTTTTCTGGCACTTTCAGGGAGAAACAGAATTAATTTTTCTTATAAGCCTCAGCTTATGAAATGCCGTGGACGCTGTCTGGTTTGCATGGATGACAAAATTCAACTTTTCATCAAAGATTACTCCCAGGTTCCTGACCTTTTGGATGGGAGTTGGTGAGGCTCCAAGTGATGGAGGTCACCAGACTGATGACCATAACGGGAAATTTTCCCGAAAATGTCCACCTCTGTCTTCTCGGAGTTAAGCCTAAGACAATTACAGGCCATCCAATCTTTAATCGCTAGCATGCCTTCTTGGAATTGTACAGCTACCTCTTCTCCATCATTGTTAATGGCGAGCACCAGCTGGGTGTCATCGGCATATGTGGTAAGGCTCATCCGGTAGGTTTTAATAACTCTTGCTAAGTCCGACACATAGATGTTAAAAAGTGTCGGACTTAGGGATGAGCCTTGAGGGACCCCACAGGGTAAAGCCAGTTCAGCCGACTTAAATGGTCCTAACGTTACAGCCTGTGTTCTACCAGACTGAAAGGCGGCCATCAGGTCCTTGGCTCTGGATTGAATGCCCAGATGTCCGACACGGTCAATCAAGATGGAATGATTGACCGTGTCGAATGCCGCAGACAGATCCAGCAGTACAAGCACTGCTGTCCCCCCCTGGTCTCTGATGACTCTAATGTCATCGGCAGCTTTGATAAGAGCACTCTCAGTGCTGTGCAGTTTGCGAAACCCAAACTGTGAGTCATCTAGCAGGTTATTTTGTTCGATATATTTGGACAGTTGATCGTTCATAGCTCTCTCAACCACCTTGGCTAGAAACGGCAAGCTGGCGATAGGTCTATAATTCTTCAGCACGTCCTTATCTAGACACGGTTTTATGAGAAGAGGTTTTATAAGAGTGTCCTTTAACATGTCCGGATAGATCCCTGACTTGAACATCCTGTTACAAACTTGCGTAATGATTTCGCTTATCAAATCCAATACTGAAGGAAACATTTTCGGAGGACAAGGGTCCAGGGCTGACACAGTTCTTATGAGTTTCATGATGTCCGTTATTTGATCCTCCTGTGTTCCTTTAAATTGAATTAGTGAGCAGTCATGATGTTTACTGTAGGAAATAGGAGTAGTGAGCTTGTCGATGGCTGAAAACTCGGAGTAAATATCATTTACTTTCGAAAAAAAGAAATTGGCCAAAGAATCACAAAAGGCCTGAGAGGGAGATGGGACCATATCTGGAGATTTCCCAGCCAGTTGTTTCACCACGTCATACAATTGTTTACTAGAATTTTTGGCATTATCAATTTGTTCCCCGAAGAACTTCTTTTTTGCTGCATTAATCATCTTTTTGTAGTTGACCAGTGTCTCCTTATATCGCAGTTTACTCTCCCGGTCGTAGGACCTACGCCAGTTTCTTTCATGGTTCCTACAGACTTGCTTTTGTTTTCTTAGATCTTCTGTGAACCATGGTGCAGAGGGCACCTTCCTATTTCTCGATATGGTCTTGAAAGGCACCAATGTGTCCATCGCATTGCCTAACCAAACGAAGAATTGTTTCGCAGCTATGTTAGCGTCTGCGGATATAGTAGGGCGAGAACTGATCCGCAGCGCTCTAAGAGCTGCGTTGTCAATGTCCTACCAGACTCTAAAAGGCTCTTGACCTAAGGGAACCTGTTTAGCTATGGGAGAGTAACCGGTGGAAATGGTACATAAAATGGCGTGATGATCGGACCAGGTGAGGGGAAGGATATCTTGTATTGTTATCTCTTTTATGTTGGAAAAAATACCATGAAACGTATGACCGGCCTCATGTGTGGGTACTTTTACCAGTTGAGCCAGCCCCAGGGTTTCCAAGTCAGCCGTTAGAGTTTGGGTTTCGAGATCATCAGTTTTTTCTAGATGGAAATTTAGATCACCCAAAACCAAAAAGGAATCTTCGATTGCCAGAGATTCGATCAGTGACATAAAATTGGACAGAAATTTGGAGCGGGGACCAGGCGGTCTGT
Organism: Lissotriton vulgaris; assembly: GCF_964263255.1. Lineage (NCBI taxonomy): Eukaryota > Metazoa > Chordata > Amphibia > Caudata > Salamandridae > Lissotriton > Lissotriton vulgaris. The sequence goes on from NC_141694.1 coordinate 957,916,837, forward strand.
ATATGAGTGCTCCTTTGAGATTATACGAGGGGGTCAGCTTAATGGTGAAATGGAAGGCTTTGCATGTTGTTGAGGGTATGGGAAATATTCTAACCGAGAAAATGTATGGCATTTGATAATTTCAATGATTCAGTTATTTTGTTATTATGAATCTTTCCATTGTATTGTACTTAGTTGTTTGTCCTCTTTTTATCACTTTTAACTTAGAATTCTTGATTTCTTTCTAAGGATGAACATTTGGAGGATGATTAAAAACATCTTTGCGGAGTCTCGAATAAAACTCACTAGCCAAAATATTTGTAGAGAAAACAACAACAGAAAGACAGGAAACTAGAACTGAACTTAAACGTGCCGTACTAGCGGAAGATTAATCCACCTTGGAAACACTACTGACAATGGAGGAGGAGGTAATGGAATCTGATGTAGAAATCCTTTGGTAACGGGAAACAAAGTAGATCTTTCCATGAAGCAATAATTCATGATCTATATCAAATAGGAAACACAAACCTAGGAAAAAATCTTTCTCAAAAAGAGCGACGAGTTCAACAAGATGATTCAATAGAAATTAAACCAGCGGATAAGGGAGGTAACATCATCATTCAAAATAAAAGTGGTTATGTTCGAGAAGCTAATAGCCAACTTAGGGACACAAGGTGCTATGAATGCATGAGTAATAATCCCACTAAGAAAATTAAAAATAAACTAAAAAATCTACTGCAGATTTGGCTGGAGAAAGGCCTAATAGATGAAGAAGAGCAAAAATATTTGTCAAAAAACCAACCCACCGTGGCCACAATATACTGCCTACCAAAGATACATAAGAGCAAAAAAACTCCAGGAAGGCCGATAGTCTCAGCTAAAGTTTCATTATTTGCACCAGTATCTAATAACATCAACTATTTTCTTGCTCCACTAGTAAAAGACCGGGGCTCATATCTACCTGACACCAAGGACTTCTTACAAAGGTTGGAGGGAATTTCATGGCAAAAAAATTACAAACTAATAACAATGGATGCTGTTTCCCCCTATATACTAATGTTGAACATTAGATTGGAATACAGGCTTGCAAGTTCTTCTTGGGAAAAAGGAATATCCAATCACATAATGAGATGTTAATAGAAATTATCACATTTTGCTTGAATAACAACATATTTCTATTTAACCAGCAAATCTTTGAACAAACTAAAGGCACTACAATGGGATTTTCCTTTTCTCCCAATTATACAAATGTGTTATTGGGATGGTTCAAACAAACAATAGCATGGATACCGGAAAACGTTTATTTTATGGGTAAGACGATTTTGTGGCTATGTTTATAGATGATCTCTTCATCATATGGGATGGTAAGGAGGAAGAATTTGCGGCATATTTTAAGAGGTTGAATAACAACACGGCAAAACTGAAATTCACTTATGACATTAGCTCCAAAGAAGTAGCATTTTAGATACCAGAATCTATGTGGAGGATAATTTGCTGCAAACAACAGTACACCGAAAGACAACAGCGACCAATGCAATCCTTCACACGGAAAGCTTCCACCAAGAGACACTAAAATCAAGCATTCTATATGGCGAGTTCTTAAGACTTCAAAGAAATTGCTCATCAGATGCAGAGTTGGACAAACATAGCCAAGCAGCCCAAACACACTATATAAAAAGGAAATATCCTTTTATTATTTTAAAAGTTTTTTGTTTTATTTTCCAATACAGTGTATACAGTGTTTAACATCTTTTCGTAGCCCCACCCCGCTCCCTCCACTCCTATATTTGAAAAATTACCACATTTTTCAAGGACACAAACATATACACAGATAAACACCTTAGGTTTCAACATAAACTAGGAAAGCTGCAAGGTTATGGAAAAAGAAGGAGAAGAAAAAGAAAGAAAAAAAAGAAGAAGAATAGCATGGGAAAAGAACTAATCAGGCTGTGCTAGCCAGGTATTGAGAGGTCCCCAGATGTCTAGACCCTTCTTTCTCTCTTTGCGGCTATTTTGCGTACACAGCTTTTTCAAGATGATAAGTTGCCATTAGCCTAGCCAGTGATTGGGAGAAAGGAGGCGGGTCGGCCCGATCCATGCTGAAGCTACACAGATCCTCCACACTGTCATAGCTACAAACACCAACGCCCCTCCTTTTTTCCTACTGAGCTATTCTTGTGTCCCAGCATGATTGTTGTAGGAGTCAATTCAAAAGCCTGAGAAATAACCTTCCCCAGAAACTCCTGTATTCTAAGAAGGACAGGGGAAAGTTTTTGGCAGTTGACAAACATGTGAATATTATCGGCGCCAAACTCGGAGCACCGAGGACACAATGTCCCTTTACCCGTTCCCCATTTGGCAATTTTACTAGGTGTAATATATAAAAGGAAGATGGTTTTAAAGTGTTGCACCTGTAGTTTTGCTGACAGCAGGTCACTTTTTGAGAGTTTAAGTGATTTAAAAAATAAACTATTCGGCACCTCTAGTTTTGTGAGCCACTTATCCACTATCCTGGGTAAATCGTCTGGGGTTTCGCTATTTAGAGCAGCGTACATAGGGCCTATACGTGGAGTCACTGGGGTCCGTAGAAAATTAACAAATGTAACCTCCAAGAACCCAGCGAGTCCCCCAACCTTTCGAGAAAGAATGTCCTGAATAGCAAGATATTTAAAGGTGTCTTGATTTTTTAAACCATATTTATTTTGTAGGTCAGCAAAGGTTTTGACTCTTTCGTTTGAGATTAAGGGCCATATGTAGGAGGCCCAATACCGGTCAGTAATGGCCAAAATTACCGAATTTCGGCCGTTACCGACCGGTATTAGGCATTTGGAATGTAGGTGGCATGATTGTAGGATTCGGTATTTTACCGAATCGGTAACTTAAGAAATTGGTAAATTACTGAATTCTTAATATACTGATTCGGTAAATTACTGAATCCTTAATGTAGGAAGCACTTAAGTGAGTGCTTTTCACATTTAAGGATTCGTTATTCACCACCAACTACAAGTTGGTGGTAAATAACAAAAACCGTTAAAAAAGCAATTTTTTGCTTTTTTAACAGTGCCATGTGGCAGACATACATGCCCTTAGGGCATGTATGTCAGACATAGGGCATGTATGTCTGCCACATGTGCACCCATGCACTATTCAGGGGTGCAACAGGGTGTCAATGTGACACCCTGCCACCCTTGTAAGTCTACTCCCTATTACCGATTCGATTCTCATTCATTGAGGCCCATAGGAATATATGCGGAATACAGAATTGGTAAATACTGAATCGGTATTTACTGAATGTTACCGATTCGGTAAAATTTACCGAATCATTAGCTACATACCATTTACCGATTCTAAAATACCGAATCGGTAAAATTCTGTATTTTAGAATCGGTAAATGATATTTTCCTACATCTGGCCCTATGTCTCCTAACTTTGAAATTGCCTACCTTGTACCAGTCTGCTAGGTAGTTTCGGCCAAAGATAGCGGGCAGGTTACAGTTCAGGCTGATAGGGGTATAGTAGTTAAACCTTCCCAGCCCGTAAATTCGATGTATGTTGCCAAACACTTTAAAAGAGTTCATCAATGTCTTGAACCTAACCCGCTTGTAGTATCCAAAGGATACCTGTCTGAACAGACAGCCACAGGACTCCTCTCCCAATAAAAAGCCAAAATGGAGAAGGCAGACCGGTTGCAGGAGTAAGAGAACGTTCTTTCATCAGGTCAGTGCTGTATTGCAGAGCTGACGCCCAGTAATAGAGTACTATGTTGGGCAGTGCCCAGCCCCCGCTCCCTAGGGAGAGACAGTTGCTTTAGGGCCCGTCTTTGTTGAGCATATGTCCAGGTAAATTGCGTAAAAATTTGCTACAATTTCAGTTGCTTGGCCTTGCTAAATTCCAGTGGGATAGAGCAAAAGTAATAGAGCAATTTCGGGAAGTATGTCATTTTAATTACATTACATCTTCCCCCAAGGGTCAGATGTAGGTTGTCAATTTGTTTGAGAGTTCTTTTTGTTTTGGAGCCAAGGAGGTGAAGTTCTCCGTTACGATTTCATCTAAGGTGGCTGGTATTGTCACCCCCAGGTATTTGACCTTCATAACTACCCGGCTGTTGTTCCAGTTAACTTCTTTCTTGATTATTATTTGTGTTTTGTTACTATTTAGTGCATACCCCGAGATTTTTCCTAATGCTTGTGCCTCCAGTTCCAGTGACAGAATAGCACTTTCAGGTTCAGGGGTGGTGATGGCCAGGTCATCAGCGTATGCCATGATCTTAGTATTGACTCCCTGCATGCTCACTACCAAAATTGCTGAGTTTTGATTAGGGGGTCTATATAGAGGGCAAAAAGCAAGGGAGAGCAGCGGCAACCTTGCCTCGTGCCCCGAAAGATGTTCAAATACTCAGATAACCCACAGTTGATCACCACACAGGCCGTCGTGCACTGATACAGAGCCTGTACTGCTTGCGTAAGTTTACACCGAAAGCCCATCCTCTTCTTGACACTCCACAGAAACCGCCAGGAGACCCGATCAAATGCTTTTTCAGCGTCTAGCAAGATCAAAGACAATGGGACTCCTGTCACTTGTGCTGCATCAAACAGAGTGATAGCCCTCCTAATATGCTCGGTAGTGCTCTTCTTTCGAATGAATCCATGCTGCCATTCTGACACCAAAGACTCTACTACCGAAGATATTCTTGTTGCAAGTATTTTAGAATAGACCTTGGGGTCACAATTTATTAGAGTAATAGGCCTGTATTAACCCATCTCTAAGGGTGATTTATCTTTTTTTGGAAATATAGAGATTTTGGCATTGGACCAGGAGGCAGGAGGGGAACCCCCATTGAATATAGTGGTTACTACGTCAAGAAACATGGATTTTATTTGGGGTGCGAATATCTTATAAAACTTCACAGGAATACCTTCTATTCCTGCAGCTTTACCATCAGGAAGGCCGGCTAAGGCTGGTGAAATATCATCCCATGTCGGAGTGACCTCCAGCTGCGCACACTCGCCCTGATTAAGCTGCCTAAGCTCCATGTCTTGTATGTAGCTGGCAATTTCAAGTTCTACTAGTTCAGCTGGCCTGTTGTTTTTTTCTGAGTATAACGCTGCATAACAGTCTTGAAAGCCCTCTTGAATCTTAATAGGATCACTGGTCTCTATCCCTGTTGGTAGTGGAATTGTAAGTATTTCGCTGCTTACGGCTTGCTGCCTAGTTTTGACAGCAAGATGGTGGCCAATACTATTGCTACACTCATAATGAACTTCATGCGTAGCCACCTACTTAGCTGCTGTTTTTTCTGCGAACCCTGCCCCAATTTCTGCCTTGGTGAGTGTAACCTCAATTTGGATGATCTCAATCTCCATTCCAGTTTGAACCAATTGATCTAATGTGGTTTCCACTCTTTTTAACTTTTCCTGTAGATCAGTCATTAATTGTTTGTCTTTTTTGTTTTTTCTAATTGAGAACCTTGGAGTCTTACCCCGAATACCCGCTTTTAGTGTGTCCCAAACTATCATGTTAGAGGCCGTTCCCAAGTTTACTTCCAGAAACTCTTGAACCCAGGCTTGCATGTGGGCCCGATAACCAGCATCTTGTAAGAGTATTTTATCGAAGCTCCACCTTGGTGTCTCCTTCCAGTTCCCCAACCCCCCAATATTCAGAATAAGTGGATTGTGGTCCGACATGAAACGCGGGGCCATGTCTATAGTGCATTTGCCTAATTAGGAAGATGAAACCAGGAAGTAATCTAGCCTAGCAAATGATCGGTGTGGGGCTGAAAAATAGGTGTATCCAGGTTGGGAGGGGTTGGGCTTAGACCAAACATCACTCAGCCCGTGGGTTTGTGCTAGATTAGTTAATGCTTGATACACCAAGGGTTTTCTGCCTTTGTATCCCCATTTGTTTCCTATTTCCCAGTCATGTGGCAGATTGATGTTGAGGTCACCGCACAGGATTATTGGAGTGGGCCAGTGAGCTAGCTCTCCAGAGATCATATTAATGATACCTGGGTCGTCAGTGTTCCTGCCATAGATTGAGCATAGAGTAAAAGGGGGGCTTGGGGAAAGGTGGCATTCAGAGATCACCCATCTACCCAATGAGTCGGATTTAACACAGATTTTTTTATGGGTAATCTCCTTTCAGCCATGATTCCTACCCCTTTCATTTTAGTGCCCTGTGTAGTAGCCCCAATGATTTTGTACCCTAGTGAGTTTAACAGGTGTTTCTGTGATCCCTCTATGTATGTCTCCTGGAGACATATGATATCGTCCCCCAAAGACCGTAAGCCTTGTGCTACTTTTTGTCTTTTTAACAGCATCATTCAGCCCACAGATATTGGCCAAGATGAACCTAAGAGCCCTTATTTTAGCCATTAGGATATTTTAAGAAAAATGGTCCGGAAGTCTCTTGAGCCATTGAGCTCGCCCCTTTCAATAGTTACCTTTACCTTGCCTATTGTGTAAGTGAGTGAGTAAGTAAGTGAATGTGCAAAGGAAAGTGTCCTTGATTTCTGCTGCATCCTCTCAAGTTCTCCCCCCCACCCAGCCCACCCCCCCGTTCTCAGAGCAATCAGGTACAACCTAAGTGATTTTGGTCATTAGTGAAACTCAGCCGCCAATCACTCCTACAGTAGGTTAGAAACAAGTACGGCTAGGTCATTTTAGTGAGTTACAATAGTACATTACTAGGTCACCAAATTTTGAGCTTTACAATAAACTGAATTGTTACGGGGGAGAGACCTGAAACATTACAGGAAGAAAGGCACACAGATAATAAGACAGAGAAAAAGAGGGATCCCCCCCACCTGCCCGGGTCATGTGTGTCTTTGGACTTTTTATCTAGGGCCCTTCTTAGACTTGATCTCCTCTAGGTACTCCCCAGGCTTCATTTCTGACAAGAATATCTTAGAGCCCCCCATTAAAGATGACTTTAAGTCTGGCAGGGTTCATGAGATAACCTTCTGCTACCAGCTGCTGAAGTGGGGAGATTAGCTGTCTTAAGCGCCATCTTTGCTCACCTGTCTGATGGCAAAAATTGGGTTTCGCAAAGAAGTTTATTCCATTAGCCCCCTTCTTGGAGTTTGGGTGGGCCTGGTCGTATGTCAGCTGCCTCAAAAGAAAGTTCCCGAAGTATACCAGGAACACCCTTGGATGCCCGCCATTGGTAGCCCTGTTGCCATCACGTTGCCGCCTAGTGTTAAAGGGGAAGAGGTGCGCCCTCTGTACCTCCCGGTCCCAATCCCAGCCAGGGTGCTCAGGGAAGGATTCTAGCAGGAGTTTTACAATAAACCTTCTGGGATCCTCTCCTTCCTTCCCCTCCGGGATTCCAAGCAAGCGGAGATTGTTCCCGCGTTGGCGATTTTCTTGTTCCTCCATTTTTGCCATGATGTCCTCAAGGCTGGCAGTGTTGGCCTCACTTTGCTTTTTCACTGCCGTGTTCTCCGTTTCTAGACATTCTGTGCACCCCTCATTCATAGAGACACGATAGCTTATATCAGTACATGTCTTGTTCAAACGTCTAAGGCCTCCTTGTAGTTTTTTAGCCTCCCGTTTTGCTGCACGATTGTCTGCCCGTACCTCTTCTTGAAACTCTTTAATTGAGGCTAGGATTGACTCCAGTGAGGGCTCCGAAGTGGCCGGCAAGCTTTTCGTCTTTTCCCAGTTTGTGGGATGCAAATCATCTTCATCGTCCAAGGGGTAAGACATCTGCGAGTCTGAATAGTCCCATTTAAGTTGGCTTCATCTTTTCCCCTTGCTTCTTGCCTTCTTGGATCGCTGCACCGTACCGTTGTCTTTGGTCGACTCCTCGCTATCGCCTTCGCTTGTATCGAGGCCCCCTTCGTCGGAGGATGTTCCAGTGCCATCGGATACAGAAAAAAAATTCTCGGCCCAGTTTCTGGGGTCCAGGGTGCTTGCATGCCAGTGGCCACTTCCAGGCCCTGAATGTAGTTAGTAGTACCAGACTCAGGGGTTATAGAGGGTTTTCCAGGAATATCAGGACTGTGCTTGCGGGGGCAACCTTCTAACTTTAAGTTCGATGTGATTGAGCCTAGCTGGTTTTCCTGATCAGTTGCAGGAAGAGAAGCCGATCATGTACACGGCTGGTGTGAGCGGCCGATTAGCGAGTGACCTTCACTCCGAATCCATCCTTGCTCCACCCCAAGTAGATGGTTTCCAGTGCTCCTAAAAAGGAAATATCCAATGAAAGACATTGACAAAAGTCTCCTGTAAGTGAAAAAACAAACACATTCTGAGAACTTACAGGACTCTAAAAAAACGAAGATAAAAGAGAAAGAGGACCCCAAGAAAATAAGATTAATAACAACATATAGTGCAGAAGCAAGCCTTCTAACAAAGATAATTAAATAACACTGGGGAATACTACAATTGGATCCGACATTATCAGCAGTAATTGGAGACCATCCCAATATAACCTACAGGAGAGCTGGAAACATAGGGAACAAGCTAACTCACAGTCATTTTAAAACAAAGCAATCAGGAACATGGACACAAGTAGAAGGTTTCTGGCCATGTAAACAAAGCAAGGCATGTCAAATTGCAGTACATAAAAAAGAGCTTGAATCATACAATGGAACAAAATGGAAAATCAAAATACATATAACTTGCAAAAGTAAATTTGTGATCTACATTGTGGAATGCCCAATTAGTTTTAAATATATTGGAAGCACACCTTGTGAGGTTAAAAAGAGATTCATTGAACATTTCAGAGCGACAAAAAATAATGATTGCTCTAATGCCATTGCAAAGCACATGGAGAATTCTCACATCAGTGAATGAGAAGATCTAAGATTCTATGCCATAGAACAGATACTCTCATCAGAAAGAGGTGGTAACTGTGAAAGACTTCTTCGGCAAAAGGGATCAAAACCTATTATGTTACTCAGAACACTAAACCCAAAGGGTCTCAACCAGGATGAAGAACGTTTTGTACACCTCTAAGTTTTTAAAGATCAAAAATGAATACAAAATAATGGTCAAACAAATGTTGCATTATTTTCAAATGGAATAAGAAAGGAAAATTTGAGCTCAATAGCGAGCTACAAAGAACTCCATGAAGAAATCAAGAATTCTAAATTAAAAATGATAAAAAGAGGACAAACATCCAAGTACAATAAACTGGAAAGATCCATATTGGCAAAATACCTGAATCATTAAAAATGATCAAATGCCTAAACATTTGTAAGACTAAGGATGGAAATTTAGAGGATGATTTAAAACATCTTCGTGGAGTCTTACTTGGAATAAAACTCACTAGGGAGAGTAATTAATTGTTGCAATCCAGATTTATGAACTAACGCAAATTTTATGAAAAACATAAACGTGTTTAAAATATTTAAAAATGTAAAAAAGAATTTAAACTGTTTAAAAATTATGCAATATGCCTCTCAAAAACTTTTAAAGGAATCTCAGCACAATCGACGGCACTATTTTGCACTGTATTATGTTTTAATCACATAAAGCACCTTGCACTTGAAACATGCCACACTCCATATACCATAATGCATTGCCAACAGGAAACAGGAAATGCTTGTTTTAGTGGAAATAAAGTATGCCTGGGATTGTTGAATCATTATCCCATAATCAAGGACCCAGTAACCAGACCGAAATGCGTTGGGCATGTCAATAGCCTTTTTGCACAAAGAATCCTGAGAGAGTGTGGACTCATTTATCGCTTTGCGGTTATTTGAAGAGCTGTTACCAGCGTGGCCCTGCCGGAACAATACGCACCTCCCTGACAAGCAGCGCTAATATATATATATATATATATATATATATATATTACCTACTGGCGGTCGCCAGTAGGTAGTTATAGTTAGGATCTACTTTCCATAGGAAATCCGCAACATTCTATTGGGAATGACTTTGGCGCCGGTGGACGAATCTTTGCAAATTTCTTAAAGTTTGTGGCCCGCTCCGCTCCTTCCCTGAAAATGTGGGGGGGATTCGGCAAGCGGGGGCCGAGATAAAAGGGGGGTCCCAAAACGTGTTTTCCCAATGTTAATTTCCATAGGGCGGTTGGCCTTACTTTTAGCCCGAACGGCTGAATGGATTTCCACCAAACTTGGCAAAATTGTAGGGACTGGTAGCCCGATGTTCCTTTGCTATGTCTCAAGATATGTGCTCCAGTGAATTTTGAGTAATTTAGGTTCAAAAAAATATATATATCTATGGCAGCGCCCCGGTACGCGCACCTGGGAGCGCTCTGGGCGCGCCACGCGAGGTGCGCACGGAAAGCTGATTGGCTCTCGGGTGTCTGTAAACATTCGAAACAGTCCAGACGGGCCGCCATCTTGTGTCTCGGTAGGATAGAGACACAAGAGGTGGAAAAAAAAAGGGGGGAAATGACCATAAGGGAGCAGGGATAGACCCCCCCTAACCCCCTAGGTTTGATGTGGGGGCCATAAAAGGGCCCGGCGGGGCAAAAAAAATATGTTTTTTTTTTATTTGCGCGGGGGGGGGGCGCCCGGTAAGCGCACCGGGGAGCGGACCGGGAAGCGGACCATGGGGAAAAAAGAATGACAGAGTTTTTAAAAAATGTAGCCTTTTTTTATAAATTGGAGGTAGTTCTAAAAAGAACTGTTTTTTTTCTTCTTTTTGTTGTTTTATATTTTTGTTATTGTTTTTTTGAACATTTTTAACTTTTTTGGGGTTTTCTGAACAGTTTTATATTTTTTTGTATTTTTCATGGGGAGAAACGAAAAAACAGGGAATTGAAAATGGCTCAACTGGAGCAAAAAAAAAAAAGAAAAGAAATAATTAGGGTTTATTGGGGCATTTGTGGTTGTCCCCAGCAAGGACGATGAGCTTTACGCTCTGTTCTCCGTAGGAGATGGTCTTCCCACAATGTTTACAGATTATTCGGAAATCCGCAAACCGTGGCTGAATGCAAGGCATCGTCTCTCTTGCCTCTTGTCCCAACGGAGTGCGTTGCTTTCTTTTGGAGGAGGTGCTTGTAGTTTGGGGAGGGTTTCTTGCCAGTTCCCTCATCTCTGCAGCAGAATAGTTGATTGGATGCCTGCGCTGCATGTGTCTAATCATTGTGTTGTTTCCGAATGAATATTTTTTATTAGGGTTCCCCCTAGAAAGTTCCATGCCACAGATTAGACAAGTCACCTTGGCTGCATTTACTTTTTTCTTCCCTTCTGGGATCGAAAAAAACTCCCATATAATGTGTGGTCTTGGCTGGTATGGGGTATTGTGTTCTTCAAGCCATCTTCTCCTCCCCTCCTCCTCCCCCTCCTCCTCTTCCTCCTCTTGTTGACCACCAATGTAATCTTGTGGTGGTCCTCTTGGTGGTTGTGGTGGTGGTGGTGGTGCAGCACCAGCTGCTGCTGCTACTGAAGCCATTATATAGATCAAAAAGGTACAGAGAGGTACAAACAGGTCTTCCTAAGTCAAAGGATGAAGTCAGAATAAGGAAAAAAGGTGGGGTCTTTCATCATTTGGAAAAAAACTGTCCTGAACCAATGAGAAGTGTTATTTTCAGGTCACAAGACCAGGGATTTCATCATTATGAAACCAAAACTGTTCTGCACCAATAAAAAGTGTTATTTTCGGGTCGCGCCGCGTAAGCGCGTCGGATGTTTACGTTGCTCGATCGTATTCGCTCGAGTGCTTCCGGGTGCGCTTACGCCGTGCGTATCACGCGGACGCGGCTACGCGATACGTCACAATCATGTTTTCGTTCGCGACATTGGCGCGAACGGGACGCTTCCCGGTTCACGCACCGGGGCGCTTCAAATGACTACGCTCTCCGGGGCGCTCACCGGGGCGCGCCCTGGGAGCGCTCCAGGGTCAACAAAAAAAAAATAATAATAATAATTGTTTAAAATAAAAATAAAATATAGGATTCATTCATTTACAAAAACAGTACATTTCATACCTATAGACATTTGCTATTAACCAAATTTTGAAATTCAAAGAAAAAAAACAGGTTTGGGGCCTTATATATAGTTAGGAATTAGCATTTAAAAATGTAAATGTAAATGTGTTTCGATTTATATAGCGCAACACTTTAACCCAGGGGTCTCAAGGCGCTTGCTTAGGGAACCCGTCCTGGTATTCCCCTGTGAAATACCCCGGCCGGGTATCCACAAGGTGAAAGCCAGGCATCCCGCCACGAGGGGCCGTAGTGGAGATTAAGCAAGCTATTGCCCAGAGTCGCAGAGTGTGACCCCGTCAGTCGAGTAGGCACCGGAGTGAGAATTATCAACTCCGTGGATTTTTGAGCCCGAGACCCGCCGAGGCGGGGAATCGAACCCTGGTCCACGGCCGATCTCAGCTTCCGGGTCTGCCGCCTCTAACCACTGAGCCACGCTTCTCCACTATGAAATTCACTGAAAAAACCATAGGTTTCACACCAGCTATAGTTAGGAATTAGCATTTAAAAAACCTATTAAATTCACTGAAAAAACCATAGGTTTCACACCAGTTATAGTTAGCTGGAAATTTTACTGACATAAAACCATTGAAATTCCACGTTATAGTTGTTGGACTCACTATAACTTGCGCGTGTAATGCACTGCTGATGACGTCACATATTACATCACTCATGACATGGTCAGTGACATCACTCATAACATCACTGATGACACCATCCAGTGAATGTGTGTCTTTCTGAAAAATAAACATGTTTTATATATGTATATGTAAAGGTCGATGGAAGAATAAATGTTTAAATAAGTGTCTTAATGGATGTTTTTTTAAAACAATTGATTGTTTAACTGGCTTATTAAGTGTATCATAGTGAATACATATATCAGCGAGTATTGTTTAAATATTTAAATGTTTGTAACAGTGTTTCACTTTATGTATAAGTGGCTGCATGGGTTGGTGAAAAGCTACATGTGTGTGTATATGGGTTATTAGATGTTTTTTTAGTATCTTTATAATAGTCTGTTTGATTTGGTGGGGGTGTTACTTAGCACACAGATGCACCAATGACTGACTCACTGTTTGTATGTGTTTTGAAGACAGCATATGTGCCGGACTGCATGGGTGAATGAGTGTGTATATGTATGTGTTAGTAAGTGAATGACTGTCTCACTAGTGTCTTTATCAGTAACTACATATGTTTTAATCTAGTATATGTGATTATTGATGTATATAAGTGAGTATATGTGAGAGTGAGAGATTGAAAGAGTTCTTGTTTTAATAAGTATGTTTCTATAAGTGATTGTTCAAGAGACTAAGTATGTGTAAGTTTCCTTAGAAGTAAGGTGGTAGTGTGTGTATAGCTGTATATGCAAAAAAATGGATGTTCAATAGTTTATTTGCATGTGTGAGTATGTGTGTGAGCAACTTTTGGAAGACTGTCGGTGTGTTAACGGATGTAAAGGTGTCTCACTACATATGATAAGTGAGTATATGTATGAATGACTATATAGAACTGTTGGTGAATGAGTGGATGTGTATATAAATGGTGGAATTACTGAATTGGTTGTTGTAACTGGCATGGGTATCTCCACTTTTTTGTAAATGTTAGTTTCTATTTTTGAATATGTGTTTCAAGGCTTACATTACAGTGAAAGGAGGTCAGTCACTCTGTTACAAGGATGGTGTCACCATGTCATGAGTGATGTAATGTGATGTCATCAGCAGTGCATTACACGCGCAAGTTATAGTGAGTCCAACTAACTATAACGTTGGAATTTCAATGGTTTTATGTCAGTAAAATTTCCAGGTAACTATAACTGGTGTGAAACCTATGGTTTTTTCAGTGAATATATATATATATATATATATATATATATATATATATATATATATATATATATATATATGGAAGAAAACTGCAAACTAATAAAATCACTTGAAATTCTTCAAATAGGATGGCTGCATCTTCTTGTGAAAGAGGAGTGTGTTTTATGAGTCGAAGCCGCACTGCCAGGGTCTGGGTCCCTATCAAACAAAGATTAATTGGCTGGATCATTTGAAAGGAACCTGATCCGCCCTCCTCCATAAAACAAAAAAAGACAGGATGTTTTCCTAAAAGAAATGGGGCTGAATTAGGAGCATTTGTTCCTGACTTGCAGATTTAAAGGTATTCAAGTACACAAAGGAGAAGTAAAACAAAGAGCAGGAGAACCAGTTATGTAGCTAAATGTTATGCACACTGGGACTGTAAAATAAAATGTCAATCATTGCTGCTTTTAATAATGCACTGAAATGCGAACAAGTATTCTGCTGTATTTAATGAATGGCTTTTAAATTTTGCAATGCGTATTCCATACCAAAAACTACAGAATAAAAAGGTGGTTTGATGAAGGAGAATCACATAGTCAGTCTAAAAAAGAGAAAGAGCACCTGTGATCAAGGCTCCCGAGAGAGCTGAAACGCGTAAAGTTTGGAAGTTAACTGCTGCATACTTCAAAGAGAAATAAAAGCACCTGAAATTCTACAAATAGGATGTGAGCGTCTTCTTGTGAAAGACAAGTGTGTTTTTATATATCACCAGTAGGTAGTTATAGTTAGAAGCATGCTTGGAAAAGCGCTTTTTGACTTGCCTATATCTTTGGCGAATCTTCAGGAAATGTTCTTTAAAAAGTGCTCTGGTGAATCTTGTTGTACACAGAAAGTGTAAGGTAGATTTGTGAAGCAGGAGCTGAGAAAAATGGGGTTGTAAAACGGGTGCTTTTGCAATGTTTATTTCCGTATGACCTGTCAACATGCCTACAGCCTGAACCACTAAACAGAATTAAACCAAATTTGGCAGAAAGCTAGCCTTTGGTTCACAGATTGTGTTTTTTTGTTACTTGGTGTATATTCGTTCAGTAGTTATTGATACATTTATAAATAAAAGTAAGTTATATCTGTGGTCACGATTATTTCAGAAAAAGACAGATCTCTGATTGGCTGCCAACATTTCAACCTGGAAGTGTTGGCAGGTGTCTTGGGACTCACCTTGAGCCAAGACCCACAAACAAATAGGCAGGGTAGGAATACCCTGACCCGTAAAGCATGTCCTGGGATCCCAGAGGGATCCTGAAAGGCCCAAAAGAGCATTTTAAAAATCAATCAAATACTGCAAAAGCACGATATTTGCTAATTCTTCAGAACATTTCTTAAAAATGAAGTACTGGCTCCCGCACTTCATTATTAATTGGCCCCGCGAGAGCTAGGTCTTGTGGGCATTTAAAAAAAAAAGGAGGGGGAGCATTGGCATCCCCTTGTCTGGCTTATTAATGCCCCAGGGACCACCACCTCCACAGGGGTTTTCTATATAAATTAATGTGGAAGAGTCCTCTAAGACCTCCCCCGCTGCCCCAATTATCCTCACCTCCCCAAGGCCACCTTTTAAAAACAAATCAGGGGGTCTTGGACCCCCTCTCCTCCCAGGGACCAGCACCGCCACGGGACCATGCTCAAAATGTATTGAAGGGGCCTCAGGGACACCTTCTTTTTTAAAAAACTTGGGAGAAGGCCCCCCCTCCAAGGCTGTTCTAAGCCTCGGGACTGCCCCTTTTCTGGGGCAGTCCCTAAAAATACAAAAAGAGGGGGCATAGATGTCCATGAGGACCTCCAACCCCCCCCCCCCCATCCCTGGACCAGCTCCTGCTATGTCCCGGGGTGCACATATCTGTTTGATGAGGCTTGGTGAGAGATTTAAGGCTTTCACCAAGCCACAGCAAATACTCTGCTTCCAGCAAGCTAGAGCATTAAAAATGATCTTGCTGGCTGGAAGTGGAGCAGAATTGCTTTTTGATAGAGAGAGCTGCATGTTTAGCACCTTCCTATGTCTAAAAGACATGCCGGTTCAAGCCCGCAGGAACCGCAAGTGCCTTCAGGCTCCTCCTGCGGTCCCAGTAGAGATATGGCTGGAGACATGTGGAGATATGGCTCTGCCCCAGGGGATCGGGGTTACTGGGGCTAAAATTGTCCCATGGACGGCATGGTGCACAGCACCTCTCTATCATTTCAGAAAGGCTGGGCCCCAGGGGATAGGGCCCATGGGCCAAAAATTGGCCCATGGATGGGGTGAACCGCCCCTCTTCCCTATTACAAGTATGCAAGGCCCAAGGGATTGAGTCTCTGGGGCTGAAACCAGACCAGGGAGGGGGACCCCACTGCCCCCTTGCACCAAATAAAAACTTAAATAATAAAAAAGGCCTGGCCCCAAGGAATGGGGTCTCCAGGGCTTAAATGAGCCTGGAGAAGGGAGCCACACGCCCCCCCTAATTAAACAAACAAAAAAAATCCAGTACAGCAGGTCCCTGGAGGCCATATACCCCTTTTCCCACCACTCTGCAATCATGCCTCCTGGTACACTACTGGTTGGGGAAAGAATTCCCCTTGGTTGCTGAGGGTCCTTGGGGGCCAAGAGCCACTCCTGTTACCTCCAGCAAGTTCAACAAAGCAGAATTGCTGTAGGCTGGTCGGAGGTCCCGCCCCCTTTCTCCACCACTCTGCAAACACTACTATTTGTTAAACAAATAGAAATTCACTTAAAAGACCAAAGGTTACAGGGACGTTATAGCTAGGAAATTGATTTTTAAAAAAACCTTAGTCATTCACTTGAAAAACCAAAGGTTACAGGGACATTATAGTTTGGATATATAATTTAAAAATACCTCAGAAATTCACTGAAAAAAAACCTAGGTTTACAAGGATGTTATAGTTAGGCTCATACTTCACTCCTAGACACCAGAGAAATTCAGCAGTTATACTTAGCTGAGCTAACTATAACTCATGCCCCTGCAATGCACTGCTTATGAGCTCACATATTTCCTCACTCAATGCATGGTCAGTGACATCATGATGACATCACTCAAGACATTTCAAAAGACATCACTGAGGACATCACTGATGATATCATCGACATAACCACTCACACACCCACCCTCACTACATACCTCTCGTACGCCCACTCAGACACCCAGCCAACCAGTAACATACCCGTTCGTAGACCCATACAAGTACTCATACATCTAGTTACTCATTCACATAGCCACTCACACACCCACTCACTTACTCACTCATACAGCCACTCACATAACCACTCTTTTACCCATACAGCTACTTATACAACCAACTAGTCACTCACCCATACAGCTATTTACAAGGCCACACACTCACACATACAGCTACTGCACACCCACTTATTCACCTATACAGCCTCTAAGACATCCATTCACTCACCCATACAGCTTCTCAAAACAGCCACTCACACACCCATGCAACCAATTACACACTCACTCACACAACCACTTGCATACCCATTCACCAATCCATATAAGTACTCACACATCTGCTCACTCACCCAAACAGCCATTCACACCAAATCACTTAATCAAACTCCCACTCAAAGAGCCACTCACTTACCCATACAGTACACTTACTTACCCAATCACTCACTCATAAAGCCATTCAGACACTCACTCACCCATACATTCAATCACATCCACTCATTCACTGAAATAGCCACTCAAACAGTCACTCACTCACCCGTACACCTACTCACATACCCACTTATACACCTATACACCTGCTCACACAGCCAATAACACACCCATATAGCCACTCAGATACCCACTCACATACAAATACACACAGCCACTCACATATTATCTGTTAAAAGTAGTATACCTAGTATACAAATTACACTTTTGTAGTAGCTTAGTATATATGTTTAACACTCATAAATTCTTAGAAAACAGTTACACTCACTGAATGATGTCATCAGTGATATCATCAGTAATGTCAAAGACATTGTCAAGAGTGATGTAATATGTGAGGTCATAAACATTGCATTCGGGGGGTAAGGTATAGTTAGCTCAATTAACTATAACTGCTGAATTTCTCTGGTTTTGTTCTTTTTGTATGAGGGAAATCTGAGGTTAACTTTTGCATTACAGTTAGCTGCAGTAAAATACAGTTTGTGGCATATTATGATTGGCGTTTTGAATTAAAAAAAAAAAAACAAGGCTTGTTTTTAGTTTTGTCAGACAAGGGAGGGAGATGGCGGCCGGCTGACGGCGGTCGTGAGAGCTCCATCCCGACTGGGGAACGTCTGGTCTCTCGGATGAGTGTATCAATGTCTTTTGAATTTCATGTGGTAAGCGAGCGGAATCTACACTCTCCCCTTTTCTTATAGTTACAAATTTATTGGGGGCTTATTTACTTTTGTTTTCTGAGTGGCCCCTCCGAGCAACACCGCGATGCGTTGAGCCGGAGGCATTAGGACCCGGCGGGGGATCTCCGAAGCTGATGGGCGTAGACGTGGAAGTGGAGACTGGAGGTGGAAGGGACGATTGGGCTCGGCGCGGACGAGACGAGAGAGGCGGTCTTTAAGCGGCAAGCAGGTTTGGTTTCTGGAGAAGAATATGGGGTGCTGCTGCTAGGGTTTACCCCAGAGGACACAGAAGATTAGCGGTGAGCGGGTATCGTGATTGGAGAGCAGAGGGGGAGCTGGTGGATGTTTGTGGCATTCCTACATTAGAGGCGCAGCAGAGTTTACTAGTGAATGATACTGGAGTACGGAGGGTGGAACTGGTTCTTTACAAACCCACAGGATTTAAGGGAATGGACTCTGTTACTGGCTCGAAGTCCAAGACCTCTTTGGATACAGTGGAAAGATCTTGTCTGCAGCAACAGGAGTGTAACAAAATAAGTACTAATCTAGATTCAAGGACAAGCAATTTATTGCAAGGTGTTGCCCCTCCGGTAGTAAGGAGTAGGTACCTCCTCCGTTCTTTGCCGGATAGAGAATTTCCATATCTCCCTCTAAAATGAGATTGTGGCCCGATTCCTGTAACCCCATTACAGAAAAAAGAGAAGAGAGAGAGATATAAGAACGTAGAGGGGAAAAAGCAAAAAAAAAGACATTTGCAGCCTCAAAACCAGCCCCTTCCTTAATGTCATACTTCAAAATCATGGAGAAAACAGTATCCAGTTTAGACTCTTCCTCCATTGAGCAGGATTCAACTCCTGTGGCTTCACAAACCTCACAAACCTCTGCTGTCAGCGTAGCTGGCAATGAAGTGACGTTGCAAAATAGGTATATACCTTTATTGATAGAGCCAGAAATAGAGCCAGAAATCGATGTTATAGATGACGTCCCAAGCAATGATTTATGTAGGGATGCAAGAGTAAGTGTATCTTGTGGTAACTCCATCGAGCCTCTAGTAGGGTCTACTTCACAAGCTGTGGTCTCTGTAACCGGCAATACATCTTTTGAGGCAGTTGGTCCTCTGGTAGGAAGTAGTTTAAGTGAGAATAAGCAACATAAAGCAGGAGGTGAAAATATGGAAAATATGGAGCACCTATTTAGATCCTTACAGGAAGATCTTTTGGCAAAACTGTTACCTAAATTCTAAATTTTTTAAGGTAACCAAAAGGAAATCGCTCAGAAATGTACTATTCTGGAAAGTAAAATAGATGATATCTGTACAAGAACTGTAGCATTAGAGGGCAAGGTAGCGGTGCTCTCAAGAGCCTCGCAAGCGCAGTTCAAAATAATATCTGACCTGAAAGCCAAGAATCAGACCCTCCAGCAGGATATGGAAAGGTTGGAGATCCACGCAAGACGCAATAATTTGAAATTTTTGAAAATACCGGAGGGGTCCGAAAATGGCGATGTTAAAACCATGATCTGCAAGCTTCTGAGAGAAGGAATCTTAAAAGTCAGACCGGATATTGACTTGGAGCGCGAAATACAGAGAGCCCATAGAGACCCCTTTCGTAGACATCCTGATAGAAATGCCCCCAGGAAAATTTTGGTAAATTTCCTATCCTATTCTGTTAAAGAATTAATATTAGGCAGGGCTCTCGTTGACTCTTCACTTCAGATTGGTTCCTCAAAGTATTTAATTCGTTCTGATGTGGGTAGAGTGACGGCTCAAAGACAGTGGGAGTTGGTGGACCAGGATACAGGAATTAAGAGGTCTGGGTGCTCAGGTGATGATGAAATTTCCTGCTTCTCTGCGGGTGGTATGGAATAACAAGACTTACAATTTCACATCCCCGCAGGAATTAGATAACTTTGTAATAAGTCTGAAAGAGGCTCAGAAAGTCTGAAATAACGGAATGTTTAAATTTGAGAGTTTAGTGGATCATATTAGAATTACCATTTTTGTAGAGATGCAGATATATATAGTCATATTAAAGCTGCAGTATTGGAATATGAGGGAGAGATGAAGGGGAAAATAAACTACATAAAAAATGTTATAAAAAAAAAAAAATATATATATATATATATAGATATATATACAAATAAGGACAAAAAACGTTATGTAAAAAAAAAAAAGAATTCCAATATTTCATGGATAGATGGGTGAAGAAACACATGATCTGTATAGTATACATGGATGGGACCAGAATCCCAGTTGGGGGGAAGGGCCTCAAATGGCGATGTCTTCGCCAAAGGTAATAAGGGAAGGTTCCTCACGGGGGAGGAGGGTGGGGGGAAGAGAGGGGGCACTAAAAAAAAAAAATCCTCATATATCTAGAAACTCTGAGAGCACGAAGAGTCAATATGTAATTAAGGACCACTTCCCTTTTTGTGACAATCAAGGAATATGGAGAAGAAATTAAAAATAATCAACTGGAATGTAAATGGGCTGAGGGAAAGTAGGAAACTCGGTAGAGTTTGTGAATTCTTAAATAAGTCTGGCGCCCATATTCTTCTTTTAGAAGAAACCCACCTTAACCCGCAGGAGTGTAGATTGGCTTTTAAAAATCAAAAATGGATACAGGACACTCTATGTTCTCAGCAGAGCGATAATACTAGAGGAATGATGATAATTATTAGGATTAATAGTGGAATAAGGGTTGAGAAGTATGAAACAGATCATACAGGTAGATGGCTGACTGCGTCGTTGGTAGTAAAAAACATAAAGGTAACATGTAC
Organism: Lissotriton vulgaris; assembly: GCF_964263255.1. Taxonomy (NCBI): domain Eukaryota; kingdom Metazoa; phylum Chordata; class Amphibia; order Caudata; family Salamandridae; genus Lissotriton; species Lissotriton vulgaris. The sequence goes on from NC_141694.1 coordinate 957,937,681, forward strand.
TGTGTACTATGGCCCAAATCAAGATGCGCCAGAGGCTTTGATTAGTCTAAAAAGTAGCCTTATCGAATTAAATGCTCCCATTATATTAGGTGGGGATTTTAATTTGGTGTTCGATCCTAGATTGGATCGAACTTCTAAGGCTTGGAAACATAATGAAAGATTTCAATTTGATAGATGTCTGGAGGACTAAAAATCGGAACAACAGAGACTATTCATTTGATAGTCATAGACATAGGCATCACTCACGAATTGATTTCTTTCTTATTGACCAAAGCCTTCTCTCTGAGACCCTTTCCACTGCATACATCCCGGCAATATTGTCAGACCACTCCTTAGTAGAGTTAGTGGTCAAGCTCCCACAGAATTTACAAATTAGGAGATGGACCTTAGATAGAGCCTTATTATTACAAGAGAATCTAAAGTTTGAACTATTGAAACATATGACTGAATATTTTCAACTTAATAAGGGCACCGTATCAGATCAAATATTATGGGATGCCTTTAAGCCTTTTTTAAGAGGTATACTTACATCCGAAATGATAAGAACAAATAAAATCTGGAAAAAGGAAGATGAAGACTCCTTATCTCTTATAAAGCAAAAAGAGCAGGATTTACAGAAAGCCTCCTTAGAACAACGAATGGATATGGTATCCATACAATAGGAGTTAGAGAACTTAAAAATTAAATACCGGGCCAACCTAGATAAAATTATTAATGAAAGGTGGGATACGAGCAGACTCCAGAATTTTTCTTACAGGGGAAATGTGGGCGAATACTAGCTTGGAAGGCCAGGGCAGATCGTGTTAGGAACCAGATATCCGGATTGAGGATACAGAGCTCTGGCGATATATCATCAGATAGCGGGGAGATTTTGAGCGAAGTTAAAACTTATATGCAGAATCTATATATGGGGAGCAACAATAAAATATCTTCCGAAGGTGTAGCTCAATGGCTGGAGGGGGTATGTACACCCTGCCTAACTGAGACGGATAGCTCATTTTTAAGTTCACCAATTAAGGAGGGAGAGGTACACGATCAACTTAAGAGGATGACCAGGGGTAAGGCTGCAGGCCCAGATGGGCTCCCAGTCGAAATTTACCAAATAGGGTCGGAAATTTTAGGTCCCATCTTAACGACCCTTTTTAATGGAATACATCTAGAAGGAGATCCTATACCCCCGACTTGGTCTGAGGCCACAGTAACCCTGGTTCTGAAACCTAATAAAGACCCCTCATTGGTTGAGTCGTATAGGCCAATCTCGCTGCTGAACGTGGATTATAAAATCTTTGCAGGGGTTTTGGCAGCGAGATTGGCCAAAGTCATTAAGACTATTGTTCATGAGGACCAGAGGGGCTTTATGCCAGGTAGACAAATAAATGAATTGACTTGTCTGGCCATTGCGGCAATTGACTTTGCTTCAGTGGGAGAGGTACCATTAAGCATAGTAGCTATAGACGCCGCTAAGGCCTTTGATCAAGTAAGTTGGCTGTACTTGAGGGAAGCCCTGTCAAAGTTTGGCATACCGATTAACTTTATAACATCGATAAAAGCGTTATATTGCCAGCCCAGAGCTAAATTCTTAGTAAATAATTTACTTACAGATTGGGTTAAAATTACACGTGGCACCGGACAGGGATGCCCCTATCCCCCCTATTATTTAATTTATATTTAGAGCCCTTTGTTATCAAACTAAGATCATATGATCTAATTGAACCTTTTCGCCTGAATGAGCTAAACTTAAAATTTTCCCTATATGCTGATGATCTCCTAATGTTCACATCTAATCCCGAAACGTCAATTCCTCAATTATTTCATCAAGCAGAAGCATTTGGAGAGGTTTCGGGGTACAAAGTTAACAAAGAAAAAACTGAGGTCATGCAATGGAATCAGGAGGTTAGGTTTCCTGGTACAAAGTCCCGTATGAGATATCTTGGCATCCATTTGGTACAAAATATTTCAGAAATACCGAAAGTTAATCTGGAGAAGGTACTTAAGGATATTAATATACTTCTACATCGTTGGTCGGGACTGTCGCTAAACATCTTTGGAAGAGTGAATTTGTTGAAGATGATCATCTTACCAAACATTACCTTCCTTTTTAATTCGATACCTCTTTCATTTAGCTCCAAAGATATTGCCAAAATACAGGGACGGATAGGGTCCTTTATTTGGAACTCCAAATCGCCCAGAATTTCTATGAAAAAAATTAAAAGAAAGATCAAGATAGGCGGGCTTGCTATGCTAGACATTCTCCACTACTGTCAAGCTTTTCATTTTAAAAACTTCCGGTCAATGGCCGATAAAGCCGACACATCTTGTTTGGGTCAGTTATTCCAAGCTTTGTTATATAATATTCCTCAAGGTAAAGAATCCTTTTTATTTAAGTTCGGAGACCCGAAGTTCTACAAGAAGGTCAGATTGAAGGTCCTGGGAACAGCTTTGAGAAATTGGGTGTTTGTTAGGAAAAAATTGGGCATTTCTTATTACACTCCCCTTGCTCCCATATGGGATTCGCCGGGAACACCCGAATGCCTTAGGGATCAATTATAGATTCCTCTTAGAATAGCGGGCATTGGGCAGTGGCAAGATCTCCTTGTAGACTCAAGATTATTGGAGTGGGACTCTTTATCCAGGTTAACAAATGGAACTCTTACTAGATTCAAATGTTATCAGTTATCTAGCTTGTGTAGCACTATAACTTGGGATCTTACAACTAATCCCAAATTTGATCTAGTAAAGAAAAAAGGGAGCTGGAAAAACAAAGTTTCCTTTTGGTACGAGGCACTAAATGAGAAAGATCAAGTCACAGAACTTGAACTTAATAAATTATGGGGAGAAGTAGCAGCTTTACAACATGGTGAATTACAAGGTCCGTGGGGAGATTCTTTCAAATTGTTACATACGGTTGTTAAATCCGCCCCCTTAAAACGAAATCACTTGTTTACATTATATAGAGCGTATTTTTCACCCAAGAAGTTGTCTAAGTTTACGAATTCTGAATATTGTTGTTTACGTTGTAAGCTCTCCAAGGCAGACGATATACATATGTTTGTTGAGTGCCCTAAACTATCTCTTTTTTGGTCCAAAATAGAAGAATTTATAACAGAAGTGTGGAATATACGGTTTAAAATCACTCAGATGACCATCTTTTTTGGATTAGAGTTTGGGTCTCAGCTTAATGAGATAAGGACTAAATTTATATTTTATGCAATGATTATAGCTAGATGAGAAATATGTAAACTTTTGAAGTCGGAGATTTCTCCCATCTTTGCAGATTTTTTAAGCTACATTATATATATCAGCGAAGCTGATATTGCATGTGATAACTCTAGCCTCGATAAAATTTGGGCGGCCTTGGTGGCTTGGCGGAACCGATGAGATATATTCCTGTGATTTCACCTGGGTCCTGTGGGTGCTTGATATCCTACCCAACCGAGGGCCGTACGGACTATAGGGTATGGAGTGGACCTAGCTCACAGTGGAGGCTGGAGGGGGATCTTACCTCCTCTCCCATTCTGGAGCGATTTTGGTAGATTTGGTCCAACTGGCCGGAACATCGTAATGTGGAGAGGAGGGGATACCCTTTCTAGAATACCCACTTCTGGTATATGAGGAATAAAAAAAAAACCAAGGCTTTTGCACTCACCTATACCAGCTGAACAATTATGTTAGCGTATCTTCTATGTTTATGATTTTGGTTTAAATGATGGTTAGGCACATTAATTTTCTACAAGGCTGTGATAAAGACCCTGTGTATTTAAAATGCATAGCTGAGTCGAATGAACTGGTGGAGCTAATGGAACGTTGAGTGCAAGATTTTTTTCTTTGTGTCAGGAATTTGTCAGTCCATTGTTCATTTTCAACGGGACCTATACCCATAATCCCACACCAGCCTGCATGGTGGATGTGGCCAGTTGGTTGCCGAACTTCCTTGAGTGCAAACTGATGGCTCCGGCACTCGCCACCATTCTTTTCCTTGTTGGTAAGCAGCAGCTGCCATGGATTCCGTCCCTGGAGTCTGGATTATCTGGTAGGAGATAGGGGTGAGTAGCATATTGCGTTCATGTTTGTGCCAGAGGTCATCCAAGATCTGTTTTATTCCTCCCTCCCTTTCTTTACCGATTTCCTGCACTCTGGGTGTTTCAGATAAAAAATGGTAGTTTGAATGGCAGGGGCACCATGTCATTACATATATGGCTGGTGGAACTGTTTCACGGTTCCAGAGTGAAATAATTTGTTTCACTCTTGAAATGAATTAAGGTCACGGGAGGAGTATGTCTCTCCCTGTGCAGAACAATATGCCCAGATCTCTGTACTGGGTTGAATGTATGATATTGTTCAGCATTCTGTCCATCAATTGTTCTTTTGCATTTGAAAAAATGAGTGAAGCATGAAGGAAGGAGATTGAGGTGAAAAGAAGCCTCTTTATTGAGCAGCATCATGTAACAACAGAGAATACTGGGATTGGGCGAGTAGTGGTCTGGAGACAGCGAAGACAGTGAAATAGTAATTATTTCTATATGAGAGACTTTTGAAAAAGGAGATCAATAGATGGTTGGAGGTGATGCCACTAGAGAATTATATCGAAGTGGGGAGGGATCCGCGAGGTTTGCCGATAATAATCACCCTATCTATCAGAATCCTAATCCTAAACTCCTGGAGGATTGGTCACTACCCATGGCAGATACCTGGAAGACCATGATGGGTCTTCTCGCTAAGTACATGAGCATTGAGTTAGAGCAAGTAACTGAAGAAATTGCCATTTTGAAGGAACTGCTAGACAAGCATCCAAACCAAGAGTAAAATCGCTGTTTACTCACCAGATGGAAATTAGATTTGAAAAATACAAAGAGGAAATGAAACTCAAGAAAAACCACAAATTGCTGCGAGACAAGCAGGATTATGCCCAAGGGAGAATGCTTGCCTTTTGCATAGGTTTTGATGGTGCAATAAGGCAATTTAAGCAGGTGGGGGCATAAAAATAACAACAGCTTGTCATCTCTGAGTCAGGGTTTCAGAAAATTATTCTCCAGACTACGAGAAGCAACCTATTACATCTGACAAAGGCACTCTCATTTATATCCTTGTGAGAGTATTGTTTTTTTTAAAATAAACAATCAGACTGCGAGGGAGGCCACCATGAGGAAGAGGAGGAAGTAACGCAAGAGGAAAAAGACCAGAAGAGGGGGTGGAAAATACAAAGACACAGTGTTGCATGGGAGATCACCAAGGCAGACAAAGAGAAGAAGATAGGTAAGGATTTTTGACTGTAATTAACCTTTCGTCCCTCAGCTTGACCAAGGAGGAACCATCTTTGTTAGAATTTAGTCTCACATTCTGCCCTGGAGAGAGCCTGGACAGTTGCAGAACACAAATTGACTTGTTTCTTTTTGCACAAAAATTGAAACTTAAAAATATGTTTTTGCAACAATGTAAGAAAAGTACTAGAAACGTGTTTCTGCTATTGCCCTGGCTCATGATACAACCTATGATGACTTATGCCTAGGAGATATTAAGGGGTGGTCCATCCTGGTGGATTTAGAAAGAGAGGAAATTATTAAGGCTCCGGAGAGGGATTTTGTTTGCTCTCTTAATATAGAATTGGATAGAACTAGCACCAAGAGTCTAGGGACAACTATGCTTCTAAACTGACGACAGGGCAGAGAGCTGCTTTAGGCACTCTATCTGGGGACCATGAGGTTATCAATAAACCTTCAGATAAAGGAGGTAATATGGTCCTGTGGGATGTCAATACATATTGCACGGAGGAAGATAGACAGCTTGATAATACTGACATTTATAAGAGAACCACCCTTAATTCATACCGTTTGCCCATTGGTAGGCATTATTCTTCCCTAGTGAAACGGAGAGAAAGAGGTTTACTTAGCATGGAGGAATGCCAATTCCTCTCTGTGAAGAAACCAGTGGCCCTAATTTCTACATGCTGCCTAAGGTCCATTAAGACAGGGATGAACCACCTGTAGCAACAGTACATATTTTATCACTAAAATAGATGGTATCCAATGGCAATTTCATTGCATACTGATAACGATGGATGTGGTTTCTTTTGTTTTTTAATCATTTACAAATGTATTTGAAAAACTATGTCTTAATTTGATTGCCACATTTACTGATTAATTGCAAGCCTACTCTGTAAATATTAGTCTGTTTGCGTTTCCATGCACTTGCATATGAGTTAATCTGTCCACCATTTCTATTAATAATGCAGAGAGGGCGTGCACTCTTTTGTATTGTCCCACTTTTATTTTTACTATAAATGTTCCTAAGTTTCAGAGCGCGTTATGTGAACAAGCTCCCAAGTGGAGTGAAACGCGTCGTCTTTTTACTGAATAAATCGTCATCCTGCAGCTCACTTGAGGAGTGATTCTTCTTTGTTCTATGCTCGCTACATTGAAAGAGACTTCTGGAGGTCCAGACCTGTTTGGTTCCGCCGATTATTGACGGAACAGGAGTGTTTCTTCATTCATCTGCCGGGATTTGCTGCTTCCGGCTTTTGGACCCTCCCGTTTACAAGAGGCACGGCGCTGGGGCAGCTGCTTGCGCTTTCTGCGCTTTCTGCGCTCATTGAATTTGATTCGAGGAATCTGCTCTTGCTGTGCCCCCGCTGGAGTGTTACCATCAACATCACAAGTTACACGCTAAGGAAGTGTGGAGTCCGGTCTGTCGGCGTGGTAGCTGTGGGGCTAGCCGGTCGGCTGACTGGCAGGCAGCCCGTCACCGATTCCGGTAAGACACTCCCCTTTCCTATTGGTCGTGCATCTTGTCATCTAAAACTCAGTCACAGCGGGTTACCGGATTTGCCTCTACAAATTTGCTTGTAGCGATATTAAACGTGTGAATGCAGAGTTCTTGGAACTAACTTAACCAAGCTTGACGTTTAAACTGCATTTATTCTTTTGACTATGATATCAAGCGACACGCTCAGAAACAGGGAAGCCACAGCTGATGCACGTTTTGACAGCCTTCCGACAAACACGTCTAGTTCTACTAATGTTGCACCTACTGCTGCTAATAATGATGTGAAAACACTCATAAAAACGTTAGAGAAATTATTACGCAGCGAAATATCTAAGTGGTGGGAGAAAAAATCCCTTGAGAAATACAGAGACGCCGGCAGAATACCACGAGGTCTGAGGGTGCTTATTGTTCCCACCTATGAGAACCCAGATCCCCAGATGCTCCAAGAATGGGCTGACAACAATTTAAAAAGTTCAATGAACATGATACACATACTAATCAAGTATGCAGAGTCAGACCGTGAAAAACTATTATTTGAGATCGATCGTGTTAACAGCCTTCTGGAAGCTTCAGGAGAAACCGACTTCATCACCAAGAGTAAAGCAGAAATTGACATTTGTATAAAAAAATTGGAAGAAACAATCAAAGAGAGGAAGATCTGAAATTTGCACGTGACAAAAATGACTATGCCACTGGCAGAATCTTTACTTTCTCTCGCAAATACGACAACCTTAAACGTAAAGCTTTGGCAGATAGCGATAATCCAATAGGTAATCAACCTACAACTTCCAATACTGCCTTACAAACTGATAACAGTGACAATCTGTCAATTAACTCTCTAACCTCGACCAGTGATTAAGAAGGTGGGCCAGTGAAACCCATTCCAGGCATCAGTGGTCGTGAAAACTTTTCTTTAATTGAGGAGCTGAATTTTGTCAGCGAGGAGCGGCGTTACTCCCTGCGCCCCCGGCATCCTCAAACAAAACAAGGCAATCAATCAGCCAGCGCAGGCACTCAAGGAGGCAGATCTTCAATCGCAAGTACTTCCCAAGGGAAAACAAAAAAGAATTGGAGAAAATTACAAGCACCGTTGAAAATACTGTCATCAATTTAACTGATCTCACAGTTGCTTTCACTGGGGCTCTCTTATTGTCCATCCAACAGGTTCTCCTATAACCAGACAAGAATAGATGTCTATAAATTTATCCGCAAAATTAAATTAATTAAATATTTCAAATTGGAATCCAAACGCTAAAAAACAACGACTTCGGAGATTTCTGAGGACTCAGGGCCATCCCTTTAGGTACAAGACGTCACGGGCTTGCAGAACCTGCTTGACTTGGCTTATGACAATGATTCTCAACCTACTCCAAATGTGAGCCAAAGCATTGATGTCAGACGTTCAGTTGCTACGCCTTTCCGCCCCAAGTCCACTTTTCTACCAATCATGCCACACGATGCAGTGGATGTTTTCAGCGATAGAGTGATTACCGAGTTGAAAGCACTGAACAGGGAAATTATGAATCAAAGGAAACAACAAAATTATAATGACTGTGTTATATCCTGCTCTTCCTCTCTCTTTGTCCCTTCTTAGTGTTAGTGTCTGCTTGTCTATGTCATGTCTCTGTGATGTCATCCAGGATTCTACCTGTTGCTGTTCAAGGGATTTATCAGTTACCTGGAGGCTGAGCAGGAAGTTATCTGCTCCCGGTGGGGTTTCTTACCATATTACATTCCTACTTGAATGCTGTACCTGACTATCTAATCCCAAGAATAAATATACTACATGAACATTACAACAAGGACCCATCATCTTTATTTTACTGAATTTAACACTGGCGACGAGGGTGGGATGTTGTGAGCAATTTTGCATATTTTCTAATTCATGCAATGTGTAGTTTGCGCTGTAATTTACCCTTGAGTGCATTTCTTCTAAGTACTGTGGTGTGCTAAATATCTATTTATATGCTCAATGCTTAGAACTCTGTTTCTAGGTTATGTATGTATGCTGTTACATGTTCTTTTCTGTGTGGATTTGCAAGTGATACATTTTGAAATAATTTATTCTATTATTGCCTACTTTACTGGAGCCACGTTTGTGCTCAACCTTTGTTGAGGTGCTCATTTGCTTTCATTTTGGTGATGATTTGTAGGCGTTATGCTTATTGGGGTCATTAATGTGCTCAACTATGTTGAGGTGCTCCAATTTGTTTTCATTCTTAGTGATGATGAGCTAGAGTGATGCTCAATTTTGATGTTTATTTCTGTTATGAACCACTTTATAGTGCTCTATTGTTAGAGGTGTTCATGTGCTTGCTATTAGAAGCCATAGGGGCTCAATTGTATTGTCATTTCAGATGAACCACTTATAGTGCTCTATGGTTAGAGGAGTTCATCTATTTACTGTCAGGAGCCGCAGGGCTCAGTTTTATTGGTGATTTTCTGTTACTTACGTGAGGAGCTGCATGGGCTCAGTTTTATTCTATTGATAGAGAAGTTGTGCATTTTCTGTGAAGAGCCGTTTTGTCATGAACCACTTTTACTGTGCTCTATGTTTAGAGGAGTTCATGTGTTTACTTTGAGGAGTTGGGCTCATTTTTATTGTGCTTTATTTTAGAGGAATAGAAAATATTCGAATTTGAGGAGTTGATATTTCATTTTCTATCCACGGTACTGAGCCATACTGTACCTTTGCTCATTTGTATTGAGATGTTCAGTTTTCATTTCATTTAAGCTTACATTCTTTTGTTAGCTTACTGTGCTTGTACAACCTTTGTACCTGCTCCCCTTTGATATTACCTCTTCTTTCCATCATGTTGAAGAGGGTGTTTATAGCTGGTGCATTTATGTTCTTTCTTTCTTCTGCTTTCTGCTTCTGCCTTCTTTAGTTTCATCTTATTCATTTTTTTCAATTAAAGGAGGGAGGTGTGTTATATCCTGCTCTTCCTCTCTCTTTGTCCCTTCTTAGTGTTAGTGTCTGCTTGTCTATGTCATGTCTCTGTGATGTCATCCAGGATTCTACCTGTTGCTGTTCAAGGGATTTATCAGTTACCTGGAGGCTGAGCAGGAAGTTATCTGCTCCCGGTGGGGTTTCTTACCATATTACATTCCTACTTGAATGCTGTACCTGACTATCTAATCCCAAGAATAAATATACTACATGAACATTACAACAAGGACCCATCATCTTTATTTTACTGAATTTAACAGACAGACAATATCACCAGCTTGTAAGTAAACTACAAAAGAACAACAATGTCATAATTAAAAATGCAGACAAGGGGGGCAATACGGTGTTATGGCAAACACAATACTACATCATTGAGGCAGGGAGACATTTATCTGATACCTCTTGCTATCTGTTGTCAACTCAATTTGCCATGACACAGAGTCATGAAAAAACTTGTAAAAAAATTCAAGCATGGAAGAGACTAGGACTATTAACAAAGGATGAATCCAGCTTCCTTAACAATGAGCATCCAGTCACGCCAGTTCTGTATTTCCTCCCTAAAATACACAAACAAATGACACCAACTCTGGGGTGCCCTATCATCGCTGCCATCGGAAGCATGAATGAAAATCTCTCCAAATATGTGGATTATTTTTTGCAACCACATATGACAAATCTCCCATCCTACCTAAAGGATACAACGGACTTCCTAAATAAGGTCATTAATGTGGAATGGTGTGATAACTATTTGTTCCTAGTGATGGATATTGAGTCACTGTACACCTCGATTCACCACCAGCAAGGGATAAATGCTTGTGAACATTATTTGAGCAGAAGGGACATTTGTTTTCGGGGATCATAACAACATGTTAATTGAAATGATTAAGATCTGCTTAACTACTAACTTTTTCCGTTTTCAGGGCCGCGTGTATCAGCAGTTGCGTGGTGTGGCAATGGGCTCGTGCTTCTCCCCCAGTTACTCATGTTTACATGTGGGCTGGTGGGAGGAGCGCGAGCTCAGAACCACGCACCAACGGTGGCTACCCAACATTGTCAATTACTGGCGTTTTATTGACGACGTCTGTATAATTTGGAAAGGTTCAGTTGATGAGGCCAATGCATTTGTGATGGATCTGAATACTAATGAATTAAATCTCAAATTCACATCCACTGTAACAACTGATGTAGCAGAGTTTCTTGATGTCCAGATCTTCATCAAAAACAACAAAATTGAAACCCGTCTTCACCGCAAATCTACAGCGGGCAATGCAATTTTGCATGCTCGGAGCGCTCATCCGGCCCACACCATCAGCAGTATCCCCTATGGGGAATTTGTACGCATCTGCAGGATTTGCAGTGACAAAGACTCATTAGATCTTTGTCTTAAAGAGTCTAAACAGCTCTTCCAAAATAGAGGCTATTCCAATCACACTCTGGAACAGGCCCTCCAGAAGCATGCTCAATATATCGCAAAACACTCCTTACACCTAAGGTTTCCAATACGCCAATTTCTGAATGCACTGTGAGTCTTATAACTACCTTTAGTACACAGGAGCGCAAGATTAGACGCATCATCTGTACAGAATGGCCCATAATCCTGACGGATGTTATCCTTGGACCATTATTGTCTAGCACACCCACAATAACATTTAGAAGAGCGCCTTCCATGCGTGATGCACTGGATAGGCCGATGCCTGAAGTTCCACCTAAAAAAACTTTTGTTAACAAAACAGGGTTCTTCAAATGCACCTCTTGTCGTGCTTGTACCTTTGCCAAAAACAGCACGCACTATGTCACAGCATTTAGTGAGATACCGATACCTATTCGCGAATATCTAACCTGCAGGTCTGAATTTGTTGTATATAAATTGAGATGCACTTGTAATCTCGAATATATTGGGAGCACCAAGCTCCCTGTACATCAACGTATTCTCCAGCATATTCGCGCAATCATCAACAGTGATAACAACTATCCTGTAGCTAGGCATTTTCGGGCGGTGCATGACAAAAAACTTAAAGATTTTGAGTACACTGTTTTGTGTTCGGTACCTCAGCCCGGCCGGGGTGGAGACCGCATGAAGCTACTCAGGCAGAAAGAATCTCACTTCATACTATCCTTAGACACTAAGGCCACTAATGGCCTTAATTTGACGTTAGACCTAAGTAATTTTTTATAAACTTGCTTCTCCAATTGTCTAAATTTGAGTCTCCGAATATCCTATGGGTGTTAGGCCTGCTGATATACTCTCCATTTTTCCCATCTTAGCCTGCAGCTTGGGTGCAATTTTTCAGATTTAGTCGCCGGCTGGAGACTATTGTAATTTTTCAGTAATGTAGAAAGAATACTATAATACATTGATTTGTCTTGCCATTTCTACATTGTATTTGTAAGCATCGAGTAAGGCTGTCATTAACGTGTCATCATACTTTGCTGTGCACTTTTTTTTATATATTTCTCATTTTTTATGTTTTGGGTCAGAGCCTTAATTTTTGTGTTCTTCTTTATGTATGATTCATCACTGCACTTTTTTCTAGGTTATTGTTTGTGTAGACAGCATATTTCTTTATTTAAACACAATCACTCATGAATTTCGTAATCATTGATCCATTTCGGGATTTTTTTCAACTTTATTCAGGGTTTTTATTGCAGAGGTAGTCTATTAATTATGCGGTACATATTTCATGAATTTGATTTCAAATATAATCTGAAATTTTAGCATATGATATGTGTTTTTCATTTATATACTATCTATTGATTATTTAGGCACTATGTCGCAAAATTTGAAATGTATTTTTCAATTAATTATTATGAAAACTCTTGATTCTTTCTATTATCTGGCACTATGTCGTTATTCTTTGAAAGTTTCTTTTGTTTTTTAATCATTTACAAATGTATTTGAAAAACTATGTCTTAATTTGATTGCCACATTTACTGATTAATTGCAAACCTACTCTGTAAATATTAGTCTGTTTGCGTTTCCATGCACTTGCATATGAGTTAGTCTGTCCACCATTTCTATTATTAATGCAGAGAGGGCGTGCACTCTTTTGTATTGTCCCAATTTTATTTTTACTATAAATGTTCCTAAGTTTCAGAGCGCATTATGTGAACAAGCTCCCAAGTGGAGTGAAACGCGTCGTCTTTTTACTGAATAAATCGTCATCCTGCAACTCACTTGAGGAGTGATTCTTCTTTGTTCTATGCTCGCTACATTGAAAGAGACTTCTGGAGGTCCAGACCTGTTTGGTTCCGCCGATTATTGACGGAACAGGAGTGTTTCTTCATTCATATATATATATATATATATATATATATATATATATATATATATATATATATTCACTGAAAAAACCATAGGTTATAGACCATATATAGTTAGGAATTCGCATTTACAAAACCTTATTTTACTCACACAAAACCATTGAAATTCCATAAATAGTTAGTTGCACTAACTATATATCGCGCACCCGCAATCCACTGCTGATGATGTCACATATTACATCATTCATGACATGGTCAGTGACATCACTGATGACATCAGTGATGACATCTCAAATGACATCACTGATGACATCACTGATGACATCTCAAATGACATCACAGATGACATCTCAAATGACATCACTGATGACATCACTGATGACATCTCATTTGACATTACTGATCACATCAATGATGACATCATTCATGTGATAATACGATGAACCTCTTCAGACTCTAATATAACCTTAGATACACTCAGTGTAAACAGACACTCACAGACTGTCACTCATCCATGGAGTTACTCACACACCTAGTCAGTCATGCAAAAAATCAATCACCCCTCCATTTCCTCAACTATACAGTTATACACACCTTACTTATTCAAACATATACTAACACATATTTACTCTCTTATACAATCCCTGATACAAGTTCACAATGATCCATACAGCCACTCACACATTCACTGGCTCTTATGCACAGTTATTTATATATGTCAACTCTCACATGTACTGTGTTTTACATATGTACTTACTTTGACATGTAGCACTGAGATATCCATTCACTCACCAATACACTCATGCACACAGTCAACCGCCAATACAGCTGTTTCCACATGCACTTTTGAACCCATACATCTAGTGAATCAACTGCTCACACATCTATGCAGAGAGTCATACACCTCCCAGCCACCCACACACACACTCAGTCTCCCATACAAATACTTGGGCAACCAATCAATAACCCATATAGTTACTCATATAGCTACTGATCAACACATGCAGCAGTTTACAGAACAACAGACATAATGATGCACAAATTAAGACAGTTTAGTCACTAACCCATGCACTCAGTGAGACACATTTAATCACTCACTCATACAGTCAGTCATGCACCTACTAAACCCTTCATCCAGACACTTATACATCCACTCATTCTTCAATATGTAAGACATATTTTAACTTTACAGAAACATACAGTCACTGGATGTTGTCATCAGTGATGTCATCAGTGATGTCATTTGAGATGTCATCAGTGATGTCATCAGTGATGTCACTGACCATGTCATGAATGATGTAATATGTGACATCATCAGCAGTGGATTGCGGGTGCGCGATATATAGTTAGTGCAACTAACTATATATGGAATTTCAATGGTTTTGTGTGAGTAAAATAAGGTTTTGTAAATGCGAATTCCTAACTATATATGGTCTATAACCTATGGTTTTTTCAGTGAATTTCAATGTTTTTTTAATAGCAAATTCCTAACTATATATGGTCTATAACCTATGTTTTTTTCATTGAATTTCAATGGTTTTTAAAAGCTAATATCTGTAGCTGTAAAATGTATTCTTCTTTAAATCTTAAAATATATTTTACATGTTTTTTAGACAATTTAAAAAAAAAATATGTTTTTGTTTCGCTCCCAGTCTGCGAACCGGTCAGCTTCCCGTTAGCTCAATTTAAAGCCGCGGCTCGGTCCGCGAACCGGTAAACGTTCCTTTAGCGTAACTGTTACGTTAGCATGACGTTTTGCGTTGTCACGTAATACGTCATTGGACGCGCCAAGTTAGCGGACCCGGAAGCGGACCGGAAAGCGGCGCAAAGCGCGAAACGTAAACACAGCAGGTCATGTGACTCGGTAATAACACTTTTCATTGGTTCATTTCACTTTTGGTTTCCTAATGATGTAATACTAGGTCATGTGATCTAAAATTAACACTTTTCATTGTTTTAGAACTTTTGCTTTTCCCAAATGATGAAAGCCCCTCCTTCTTTCCTCACTCTGACTTTCATCTTGGTGAGAGAAAGACCCTTTTTCATTGTTGAGCAATGGCTTCAATAGTTGCTTCAGCTAGTGTACCCCCACCACCACCTCCACCTCCTCATGGGAAGAGAGGACCACCTGCTCAAGCAATCATAGAAGAAGAGGAAGATCAAGAAGAGGAGGAAGAGGAGGAAGAGCCTGAGTTTTTGCCAGAGGAGCCCAGGAGGTACAATAGAAAAGAAAACTACATCTGGCAATTTTTTAAATTTCCAGCAGGGCATAAAAAAGTCAATGCCAGATATGTGTTTTGCCGTATTTGCGACGATCGACTTTCAAGGGGGACTGACAAGAAATACAGCTTCGGAAATTACACGATGCACAGGCATATGAGTAGGTGGCACCCAAACAATTATAGTGCTGCCCAGCTTCGTGATGAACAGCAAAATCCCCCAGCAATGGCGAGAAGATCTGTTGTCCAAGAAGTATCGGGACCAGAGGCGAGGGAGGTGGTCCCGAACATTCAAATGGACATGGGGGAAGTAAAGCAAGTGTGCGTGCGGTGCAACCAATTAATATGCTACCGAGAAAGTAGCATTACTCTTATAGTGAAAGCTATCAATAATCATGTTTGCCCGAAACGCCCCAAAAAATCAATTCTTCTTTTTTTCGTTGCTCCTGTTGAGCCCTTTTCAATGAATCATTTTTGTTTCCCCCCTCCCCCCCAAAAAACAAAAAAATTACAAAATGTTCAGAAAAAACAAAAAAAATATAAAAAATGTTCAGAAAAATAATAAAAAAAGTTTAAAACAACAAAAACCAAAAAAAAAGTTATTTTCAGAACTACCTCCCCATTATAAAAAAAATTGGTAGAATTTTTGAAACTCTGCCAACCTCTATTTCTTTTAGTTCGCTCCCAGTTCGCACTCCGGTACGCGAACCAGGAGCGAACCCAAAAATTTTTTTTAAAAAAAGAACAGTAAGTATAAGGGAAGGAAACAGACAGTTATGTTACAAGAAAGACAGCTATAGGGAGTAAAGAAAAGATACTGTTACGACATTTGGTGTAGAACTTGTCCTTGTTTCTGAATTTACGACGACAGTACTTTCCACAACGATGGCTTTGGAAACGTAGAACTTGTTCTCTTAGGCTTTTCTTCTCCGTTGCGTTTGGAACAGCACACGTAGAATACTGTTCTATGAAATTCATCACTAAGTCATCTGGATCTGTTCCAAATTTAGGTGCATCCTTGATCCACAACAACATATGTATATGAGGAGCACCTCTTGCTTGGTACTCCTTTCTCCAGAAGAAATCCAACACCTCTCCAAGAGGTGGATTCTTCTTATTTGTGATGAAAGACATCATAGCTTCAAATCTATGATTGAAGTACCTGCATACATTCACTGGATCCAAAGAACACAGTTCTCCAGGTGTCTTGAATTCAATGTTTTCAATATTTCCATTTGCCTCTCGTAGAAATTCAAGTAAGTCTTCCCAGCCATACTCGGCACAGCTCAGAGTAAGGAACCATGTTGGAGTTCCTAAGTTCCTCAGCATACATTTTAAATCACCATGACGACGGTACCAGTACTCATTAGTACCACGCTGACACGCCATGAGATTAATTAGGTGAGAATCCAAAATACTGTCTTGGACATTGACTTTATGCATAAAGTCACTTGCCGAGATGTTTCGCATCTGTATACCACTTTTTAAGATGTGGTTCACTGCATATGACAGTCCAGACAGATCGCTTTCAAACAGGAGATGAAACAAATAGGGAATGCATTGACGAAACCTAGGATCTTCTGCATACAATCGTAAAGTCCGGTATTCAGACGCAGGAATTTGATGAGGTCGCTCATCATATCTTCCTCCTTGACCTGTTGGAAATAGCTGTGGGAAACACCGAGCTTCCAAACTTTCCTCCCAAACACTAATGGGACTCCCTTTGGCTTGTTTCATTTGAAACAACTCAATTGCATTCCCCATGACTTCCTTGGAATGCAAAGGATGAACACTATAATGTTCATATATTTCTTCACTTTTAGAGGCCTCTACTTTCTCAATTTGGCCAGCACACAAATCTTATCTTATCTTATCTTAATGTTTTGGTAAAGCGCTACAGCTGCCCCGGCAATGAGGCGTCCCGGCGCTGGAACCCAGATCAAATCCTAAGCGTGGAGAGTCCATGGACAGAGGAAAGGATTACAGGCAAGGGAATAGAAAAGTTTTCACTGCTTTCCGGAAAGCTGATAAGTTGTCTATCGAACGAATATGATGTGGTAGGTCATTCCACATCTTGGCTCCTAGGAACCTAAAGGAGCGGCCGCCCATGCGGCAGAGTTTTATGCGTGGGACGCATAGAAGGTTTTGGTTGGAAGATCTTAGGTTCCGTGACGGCGTGTAGGGAGTGAGAAGGGGTTGAAGCAGAGGGGGGATGTTGAGTTTGAGGATTTTGAAGGTTGTAATGAGGGTCTTGAACTTGATTCTGGAGTCAACAGGTAGCCAGTGCAATTTTCGGATGGTCGCTCTGGCTGAGCATCTGCGGGGGAGGCCGACCAAAGTTCTAGCCGCAGAGTTCTGCACGCGTTGGAGTCGTGCTAACACACATTTGTTGGCACCAAGAAGGAGCACATTGGCATAGTCTAGACGCGAGAGGATGGTGGCTTGGATGATGAGTTGGCGGGTCTTTGCGTCGAAGAAGCCTAGTATGTGGCTGAGGCTTCTCAGTAAGCCAATGCAGGTGCCGGCAACTTTTTTGGTGTGGGCTCGAAAGTTGAGTGAGTCATCCATCCAGACACCCAAGTTTTTCACTAGGGTTTTGGGGGGAGGGATGGTACCAAGGGAGGACGGCCACCAGTGCTCATTCCAAAGGCTGGTGTTTTTGCCAAGGAGAAGCACCTCTGTTTTTCCGCCATTAAGTTGTAGACAGTTCGTTGTCATCCATTGGGCGACCGCAGAGAGTCCGTTTTTGAAATTAGAGGAAAAGTTGGAAGGACCATCTGAGAGAGCGATGGCCAGTTGTGTATCGTCAGCGTACGATACTAATGTCAAGCCCCACTCTTTGGCCACTGCCGCCAGAGGCTGAACATAGAGATTAAAAAGAGAGGGGCTTAACGCAGAGCCCTGCGGGACTCCCTGTTCAATAGGGAGGGGTTTAGATAGAAAGGGGGGGCAGAAACTCGAAAAGACCTGTTCTCGAGGAAAGATCTGAACCACTCCAAGGCATGACCAGTTACTCCAAAGGTCTCCAGACGCTTAAGAAGGATGACATGGGATACCGTGTCAAATGCTGCGCTGAGATCCAAAAGGATCAGCGCAGCACTTTGACCGGCATCTACGATCGTTCGGAGGTGCTCTGTGGTGGCTAAGAGAGCAGACTCAGTGCTATGGCCTGGTCTGAACCCATTTTGTGATGGGTCCAGAATGTTGTTTTTGACCATATGCTGGGATAGAGTGCTGTTGACATGCGCTTCAGCGAGTTTGGATAGCCATGGGAGCAGGGAGATTGGACGAAAATTCTCCGGTTTAGATGGATCTAGGGTGGGTTTCTTGATGTCTCCTCTTCATCACTTACTTCCTCTTCTGCAACATATACATTTATATAGTACTTATTATTTTTCTTCAAATACAATGTTGCCTTTTTGACTTTCCTAACATCCACTAAATCTTGCCATATTTTCTTATTCTTTGTCGGAACCCCATTAACCAAGATAACCAGAGGTTCCTCTTCCACTTTTTCTACTCCAATTGTGTTAATGTTTTGTTCAAATCTAGAGGCAAATAAACAACTCTTCCCTTTAATCCTCTCTGTAAATCTGATGGAGGCAACTTCCCTGTCTTTGGCTCCATTCTTACAATAGCCTGAAAGGGATGGATACTTTGAATCAAAATAGATTCATAAGTATTTAAATCCTTCAATTCAGAAGGAACCTCAACCAATTCCAGATTATTATGAACCGCCCTAGCAGGCATCTGGTTTTGGTTTAATTTGTTACAACAATAAGTACATACACGTTGATCCGATCCCAAATCAAAATAATTTTCTACCATCAAGTATGTGGCAAAATCCTTCCATTCACTATTATTTTCCCTTTCACTTTTTGCATATAAATCCACTAACTTAGTCTGATTCTTATAATAAGTGCGTCGACAACACACACAAGTGAAATTAGGCCTCTCACTTGATTTCATCTGAAACGTGGCAATTTCCTTCTGAAATTTATCTGTACTAGAAACCTGTACATTATCTTCAACATTACCCTCTACTTCTGGGTCAATTTGAACATTCTCATCTTTACTACCAAAGTAACAAAACTCAATTTCTTCACAAATATTCTTGACATCTATTTCAGAACCATGCAAAAGAGCAGCACATAATTGTTTAAGCATAATTGCTGGACTCTTAGCATAATACAACATTCTCACTAATTTTCTCACTTTATTATGATGCACTGCTAGCATCCTGAAATGATGAAAAACACTCTGGCATACTCTCCTGGAAAGACAAGCCAGTGAATGACCACGCAAACCTGTCATTTGTCTCACTCTGCAAGGATCTAAATCTTGCAACAACTTCATTTTCTGCTTCAAACTTTTCTTATTAAATGTCCGTATAAAATCACAAAGCAAATTGATGGAAACCTGTTGCACACTGCAAATAGAACTACACTTCCAAATGTACACAGGACCCTTAGGACGTCTTCCTAAAACCTCATTACCTAACACCTTGTCTGTCTCTGTTGTCACAAGTTTTTCTTTTTCAACTGGACAACCATCCTTCACTTCATAAGCTCGACCACTGGTGTCAACTGCAAACACCAAATCATTATCCTGAAAATAACTCTCCTCATTAAAAAATGCCTCACAACTTGAACTATGCATCCATTCTCCGGAAAAAACTTCACAAAAGTTACTACGATTTACTACTCTCTTCCATCTACTATTTGATTTGAAATCAGAAATTACCTTGCTTAGTTTCCTAATTCTATTGATTACCAAAATAAACAACTTTCGCTTAATTTCAAAAGCATGATCAATAATTTTCTCTACATTTTTCTTCTTCTTATAAAATGCCACTTTCTGTTGGCCTTTCTTAATATTTTTTAATAAATTAACTATTATCCTGTTGCGGGACATTCGTTTTTGAATGTCCCTAAACTGTTGTTTCCTTCTACTATCATGCACAGAGTTATCTCTTGCTCTACCAGTAACATTTTTGATTGGTCTTTCCTTTCCATTTAAATTGCTTTTCTTTTTCTGGACTGAAACATTTTTTGGAGAAATACTTTTTTTACTACAAATATTTCTTAAGAATGATTTCGTGCTCTTACCCGGAGCTTTCTTGGTGATTTCACAAGTATTTTGGGGAGAGGACTGCTGCAATAATAGATGATCTTGCTGTCTTTGACGTTTTCTAGCCTTTCTAATTCGATTCTTAGTTGGCATTTTTCAAATTTTGTAATGATCTGCAGTTGAATCTGTGGAAAAATATAATAAAAAATGTTATTAACCACTATTACCAAACAGTAAATGAATAACAGTCATCAAAAACTTAACACCCTACTTATTATTTAACATAGCAAATCTTTTGCACCAGCACTGCGTCACAAAAATGACACACAGTGGTACAAAACAGGCAGACAACAATCATAAATCTCTCCCTAACATTTTAAATGATTGATTCAGGTTGACGATAAGGTGTGGCCTATCTAAAGGTTTGTTTGGGCCCAGATCTTTGGACTGGGGTGAATGTGTGTCATTGATCCACATTCGGTCCATCACCTGTTTTGTTTGTTTGAGGTGAGGCCAACACATGGTTGCAGATGAGATTTTCACTTGTTGAAGAAAACAAAGGAGATAATACATGTGAAGGCCTAGCAATGAAGTAAGTCATGTCCACTTCACTCTTGAACAAAGGGCAGACCTCTTTTGAATCTGTGGTCACACCTAAACTTCATCTGCACAATGTCATTCATAAACTTAGGAAACACTAGTGATGTAATTGAAAAATGTGAAGTTTCTTTTCCTCATTTCAGAATTACATCACCTGTGTTTCCTCATTGACTTAAAATGTCCTTAATGCACATGAAAGCGTTTTTTTAGATTGCCCTTGCACCATTTTTGGGTCATTTTGAACATGGCTATGTTACTCCCATAATCAAAATCTAAATTTGCCAAGCACAGGTGGGAGCGTATTTACAAGAAACTTGCCCCATGAAGAACGCTTTCCATTTAAAAAGGGAAAAATAACATCATAGACACTCAAATGCCTTATAAATATGGCCCAAACAACCTATGAAGCTCTAGCAGTACATATCCAGAAATGTAATTGATTTCAAAAATCGTTTTTAAACACAACATATAAATCAATTGTATACCTACATTCAGTTGGAAATGACTGTAAATGTCCTTGAGACACATGAAAGCGTTTTTTTGAATGCCCTGGCACCATTTTTGGGACATTTTTAACATGACTATGTAACTCCCATAATCAAAATCTAAATTTGCCAAGCACAGGTGGGAGCGTATTTACAAGAAACTTGCCCCATGAAGAACGCTTTCCATTTAAAAAGGGAAAAATAACATCATAGACACTCAAATGCTTTATAAATATGACCCAAACAACCTATGAAGCTCTAGCAGTACATATCCAGAAATGTAATTGATTTCAAAAAATCGTTTTTAAACACAGCAAATAAATCAATTGTATACCTACATTCAAGAGGAAATGACTAAAAATGTCCTTGAAACACATGAATGCGTTTTTTTGAATGCCCTTGCACCATTTTTGGGACATTATTAACATGGCTATTTAACTCCCATAATCAAAATCTAAATTTGCCAACCACAGGTGGGAGCCTATTTACAAGAAACTTGCCCCATGAGGAACGCTTTCCATTTAAAAGGGAAAAATAAGATCATAGACACTCAAATGCCTTATAAATATGACCCAAAACAACCTATGAAGCTCTAGCAGTACATATCCAGAAATGTAATTGATTTCAAAAAATCGTTTTTAAACACAGCATATAAATCAATTGTATACCTACATTCAAGAGGAAATAACTGAAAATGTCCTTGAGACACATGAAAGCGTTTTTTTGAATGCCCTTGCACCATTTTTGGGACATTATTAACATGGCTATGTAACTCCCATAATCAAAATCTAAATTTGCCAAGCACAGGTGGGAGCGTATTTACAAGAAACTTGCCCCATGAAGAACGCTTTCCATTTAAAAAGGGAAAAATAACATCATAGACACTCAAATGCCTTATAAATATGACCCAAACAACCTATGAAGCTCTAGCAGTACATATCCAGAAATGTAATTGTTTTCAAAAATCGTTTTTAAAAACAACATATCTGTTTCAGCTTACATGAGAGACCATGGAATGGGCTCCATGTACAACAATAACTTGTGTTACTGCATGCCAGAATGCTACACCGAATATGCAATTACAATTTCTCCAAAAAAACAAAATCTATTTGTATATCACTTGAGACAAAGCCACATTTTAAAAACACAGCTTTCTTCATCATTTTCTCCTTAAATCATACTATTCTCTATCTAAATTAAATAAATCTTTTCTCACCTTAGCAAATACTTTTTGAGTTTCAAAACAGTCTCAGAAATACTCCAAATTGTCTTCAGCAGAACAAAGAGGATACACTCCAGAGGCTGCAGCTATTGAAAGCACAGAAATACAGATATTCATTACACATATCTCTCATATTAGCCAATCATAACTCTTCCCTCACTTTTTTCAAATCAAAACCCTTCCCCCCTCTGCCCTCTCTGCCTTTTTTGCTTAGCAACCACCTCCTGAAAGACCTCTCATGTTTGCAAATTCACACAACAATGTTTCAATTGAACTCTGAACTCTCAGTGCACCTGCGTATCCAGTGCAATCTTTCATTAAATGTTTCTTCCTTGACCATTCAAATTACATCTTTCAAAGAACACAACCATGCACCCTAACTTTCTGTTTTCAGAAATGAAAATACACCAATCACTGCTAATGAATCATTAGGACTGGAAATCCACAGTTTTTTTTCTTTACAAACTCCTACTGTTTCAACTGCCCTTTCATTACCACACTTCATCTGACTGCAGCCCAACCTTCTCTCACCATGTTTAATGTCTGGATTGTTGGACATAGTTACATCTACTGGGCTCAAAGGTATGCTGAGAACAGAAATTTACCTAACCTCAATTTACAAGATGTGGAAATTAAGTGGTTGGGCCAAAGAGGATTAAAATGTCACCAATTGATACCATTGGTGAAAACCTTTATGCATTTGCCAAAACCTGACCTGTTAATAGTGCACTGACTGTGGAGGTAATGATTTGGGCACTTTGACTGGGGTAGGTCTGGAAATGCTTTTAAAGGACACCTTTGAGCAATTAATGGCACTTTTTCCTCAAACTGCCTTGGTATATTCCAATATATGCCAAAGACAGAAATGGAGGTGGTCCAACCAATTTTGTCCACAAATTGAGAAAGCGAGGAAGCATGTAAACAAATCTGTTTCAGCTTACATGAGAGACCATGGAATGGGCTCCTTGTACAACAATAACTTGCGTTACTACATGCAAGATATCTACAGAGGAGATGGAGTTCACTTCTCAGATGAGGGCAACAGAATTTTCATTTTGAATTTAAGACTGTGCATTGGTACCTACTTATAAGTACCAAAATGTACCATAAACCCAAAAGCTCTTCTCAGAGCTACCCTACATCTGATCACTCACAATTATTATTTTTCTCTAACTTTTTTCTGTAATTTTCAACAAACTACGCTCAAAGAGCGCTACCCGGTACGCGAACTGGAAGCTAACCGCGCAAAATTTTAAAAAAAAATGTTTTTTCCCCGCACATATGGTCCTCCTCAGCCACCCTCAGAAAACCTAGGGGGTCAAAATACTTGTACCGTGCCCCCTTCTACCCATTCTGAACATTATTTGCCCTCCATTTTATATCTTAATTCGACCGAAACACAAAATGGTGGACTCCCGTTACGCTCCTAGTTCGCGGACCGGACCGCTTCCCGGGAAGCGGTCCAAAAAAAAAGGTGGGAAAGTAATTCACAGAAAAACGACTGGAGACACTCTCACCAAATATAGATTAGCTCATACTACATAACAATCCCTTTCATTTTCACAAATTTGATTGAAATTCCATTTAGCCATTAAGCCTGTAGACCTCTCTAAATACCGTGAGGTAAATTACTTCAAAAAACACATCTGAAGTGTTGGAATTGACAACCAAAGAAAATGTTACTTTCATTTTCTACTTATATTACCTGACATTTGATTGGTTATATACCTGAATATATATAAAGGAAGAGAAGAAAACACAGCCATTTTGACTGCTACTTCTTGTTGTACATCACATTTGAATAGCTACTAAACACTTCAACTTGTTTGTGAAGGTAAGTTGTTATTTTTAAAACTGAAGTATATTGTGCACTATAACTTAATATGGTAGACTTTTTCTGATAGATATATACTATCCCTCTGTAGTAGTTATGGATTTAGATAGACTTCTCTGTTATAGTTATGAATGGAGTTAGGCTTGTCTTGGTTAAATCACATACACTTTTTTATAGTCCTATTTCCACTCTGATACTATACACTGCCAAAAGATAAATTCACTGATAAAAACTGCCTATCTAAAATTAATCCCAACAGTGCCCTATCTCTACTAATATATATTTTTTTAATCCAAATTTCAGGCAAAATGGAAGGCGAGCAGCAAGTTCAATTTAAAATTGTACTGGAAGAGAGCAGCCAAGGAAACATTGATGAATTTATGGATCAAAGTAGAGACCAGGAACTACTACAATGTGTTGAAGCAGTGGATAACTGTTGTAACTTGTGTTTCCCTGCTGCTCAGCTTGTATGTATGATGTGTGGAATGTTAGATGATTGGAATGTTGGTGTGATGAGTTAAGCTGCAGCTGAGATGTCACGTGAACGGAAATGCGTGTTTGGAGATAGTTGTGAAAGAAGATGAGCGAAGTCACGCTTGGGAAATACGCTATTGGAAATGTGCTACAAGTACATTTACTTTCATTGCCATCTTTATTTTTAAACAACGCAGGCGAATTGCGCAATGCGTAACTGTCACTTTCAAAGGTGGAGGGCACGAGGAACACATGCAACCTACCTTTCTGAGTACGTGATTCCTCTTTGTTCTGCGCTTACTTATTCTGTTGTGTGCTGACGTCTTCACGTCTCTCTCAATTACGTGATTGCAGCCATTCGTCTTTTCACAGCAACAATGATGGTTGCCTAGTAACGCGAATGGAGCACGGAGAAGAGAGGCAGCATGATCTGTTTACTTTTCGTGAGTAAACACCGAAGCAGTTGTTGGTAAGGAGAGGCAGTCCATGAAGCCTTTTGATTTTATTTTGATTTGATTTTAGGAGCGCGTGGAGAGCCTGCATGGGTTGAGTCAGTCAGGGCTCAGGAAAATAATCATCCAACACTGCTCAGGGAAATCAATGTTAAACGGCCAGTTCCACTGATAAAAACTGTTTTGAGGAGCTAAATGGCTCAAGTTACAGGAATTGCATAGAGGTCCAAGACACTGCACTGGAAGTGACTATTTAAGGAAAGTGCCCTGTATTTGCGCATGAAGTGATTATTTAAAGGAAGATGTCCAAGAAACTGCACCAGAAGTGACTGTGCCACTGCAACTGTACCTGAAGTGACTATAAAATGGAATGTGTCCCAGACATTGCACCGGAAAAGTCTTTTACGTGTTTTTGTTGTGTATAGATTGCTATATAGTCTTATTTATGAGTTTGGTGGGTTTGGGCGTAGTTTTTTTGATTTACCAAGAGCTGTTCCACACTTGTGGTGTGTGTGTGAGTTGGCGTCAGGGTTGTTAGGCCACTCCTCATGTTTGTGGGGGCTATGTAGTATATGGTCACCCCTTGGTTGTGTAGTTTGGGTGTTGGTACTAACGTAACAAGAGTTGTTCCACAACTAGTGTTGTGTGTGGGTGTGTCTAGATGTTAGGCGACTCATTAGCTCATGTTTGTGGGGGCTATGCGGTATATGGCCACCCCTTGGTTGTGTGGCTATGTGGTATGTGGTCACTTGGTTATTTGGGGGCTATGCTGTATATAGTCACTCATTGGTTATTTTGTTTTGGCGTCGGTGATTGTTTCACCAAAAAGTTGTTACACAACTGGTGTTGTGTGTGAGTGTCTCTAGATGTTAGGCGACTCATTACTCATGTTTGTGGGGGCTATGTGGTATGTGGTCACCCCTTGGTTGTGTGGCTATGTGGTATGTGGTCACTGGGTTATTTGGGGGCTATGCTGTATATAGTCACTCATTGGTTATTTTGTTTTGGTGTCGGTGATTGTTTCACCAAAGAGTTGTTACACAACTGGTGTTGTGTGTGAGTGTCTCTAGATGTTAGGCGACTCATTACTCATGTTTGTGGGGGCTATGTGGTATGTGGTCACCCCTTGGTTGTGTTGTTTGCGTGTTGATGTTAATTTAGCAAGAGTTGTTACACAACTTACGTTGTGTGTGAGTGTGTCTGGATGTTTGGCGACTCATTACTCATGTTTGTGGGGGCTATGTGGTATATGGTCACCCTTTGGTTGTGTTTGTTCCCAATGGTTCTTGCGTGTGAGTTGGCGTCAGGTTGTTGAGTCACTCATTAGCACAAGTTGTTTGGCGCATATGTCCAGTTTGGGTTTGTTGTGTGCACGTGGTTTCCTGGCTACGTTGTACTTGTTGTGTGCATGCTGAGGTATGCTTGGGTGTGTGTGTGGTTTCCCGTAGTATGGATGAGTTGTTGCGTTAAGTTTGTTCCTTTGTGTCTTGCTTGTTATACTGGTCTGGCCAACTTGTATAATTAGTGGCATAAGGATGTAGGATGAAGATAGTTGTTCATTTCAGGAAGGAATGCGGATTGTGTTTAAATTATTTTGTTTGTGTTGTCCATTTGTACTTTGGTACATTGTTTTAATATCTTTGACTATGTGTGCTAGAGTGCATCTTATTGACAACCATTTTATTGCTTTATGCAATTGTACCCATAACGAAGGGAGATATGTTGTAACTTGTGTTTCCCTGCTGCTCAGCTTGTATGTATGATGTGTGGAATGTTAGATGATTGGAATGTTGGTGTGCTGTGAATGTCAGTTGAGTGAGGGCTGAGCAGCAGGACAGCTGCTCCTGATGGGGTTAACATTATAACTTAACATCTTATTTAATAAAGTAACCTAAGAACTTACAGTTCCAGCATCTTTCTGATTACAACATTAACCTGCTTAAAAATGAGGACATGTTACACCCTCATATAATACAAAAAATATATTCAATTTTGAAATTTCTGACAATGAAATGTTAGAAAGTTTAATGAATTATGAAACACAATCAAAATAAAAAAAATACTTTAAAAATAAAGAAAACAAAAAAAAATCAACAAAAACAACAAACAATTAACATACAGTATTAGAAAACTCTATCATTCTTTTATCCTTATAGTACGCTGCCCAGAACGCTTTCCGGTTCGCGTACTAGGCGCTCACCACGCAAAAAAAAAAAAAATTTTTTTTTTTGCCCTTCTGGGACCTTTTAAAACCTCCACATAAAACCTAGGGGGTCAACGAGGATCTACTATGCCCCCTTATGGTAATTTCCCCCTTTGTTTTGGCCTCCTCTTGTCTCTCGATCCTACCGAGAGACAAGATGGCGGCCGCTCCGGACTGTTTAGAATGTTGACAGACACCAGAAAGCCAATCAGCTTCGCATCGCAAAGTTCCGTTACGCGAAAAGTACGCGAACCGGATCGCTGTTACAGATATATATCTTACTTTGAACGTTAATTTCTCAAAATCCACTGGAGCACTCTATCTGGGGACCATGAGGTTATCAATAAACCTTCAGATAAAGGAGGTAATATGATCCTGTGGGATGTCAATACATATTGCACGGAGGAAGATAGACAGCTTGATAATACTGCCATTTATAAGAGAACCACCCTTAATTCATACCGTTTGCCCATTGGTAGGCATTATTCTTCCCTAGTGAAACGGAGAGAAAGAGGTTTACTTAGCATGGAGGAATGCCAATTCCTCTCTGTGAAGAAACCAGTGGCCCTAATTTCTACATGCTGCCTAAGGTCCATTAAGACAGGGATGAACCACCTGTAGCAACAGTACATATTTTATCACTAAAATAGATGGTATCCAATGGCAATTTCATTGCATACTGATAACGATGGATGTGGTTTCTTTTGTTTTTTAATCATTTACAAATGTATTTGAAAAACTATGTCTTAATTTGATTGCCACATTTACTGATTAATTGCAAGCCTACTCTGTAAATATTAGTCTGTTTGCGTTTCCATGCACTTGCATATGAGTTAATCTGTCCACCATTTCTATTAATGATGCAGAGAGGGCGTGCACTCTTTTGTATTGTCCCACTTTTATTTTTACTATAAATGTTCCTAAGTTTCAGAGCGCGTTATGTGAACAAGCTCCCAAGTGGAGTGAAACGCGTCGTCTTTTTACTGAATAAATCGTCATCCTGCAGCTCACTTGAGGAGTGATTCTTCTTTGTTCTATGCTCGCTACATTGAAAGAGACTTCTGGAGGTCCAGACCTGTTTGGTTCCGACGATTATTGACGGAACAGGAGTGTTTCTTCATTCATCTGCCGGGATTTGCTGCTTCCGGCTTTTGGACCCTCCCGTTTACAAGAGGCACGGCGCTGGGGCAGCTGCTTGCGCTTTCTGCGCTCATTGAATTTGATTCGAGGAATCTGCTCTTGCTGTGCCCCCGCTGGAGTGTTACCATCAACATCACAAGTTACACGTTAAGGAAGTGTGGAGTCCGGTCTGTCGGCGTGGTAGCTGTGGGGCTAGCCGGTCGGCTGACTGGCAGGCAGCCCGTCACCGATTCCGGTAAGACACTCCCCTTTCCTATTGGTCGTGCATCTTGTCATCTAAAACTCAGTCACAGCGGGTTACCGGATTTGCCTCTACAAATTTGCTTGTAGCGATATTAAACGTGTGAATGCAGAGTTCTTGGAACTAACTCAACCAAGCTTGACGTTTAAACTGCATTTATTCTTTTTACTATGATATCAAGCGACAGGCTCAGAAACAGGGAAGCCACAGCTGATGCACGTTTTGACAGCCTTCCGACAAACACGTCTAGTTCTACTAATGTTGCACCTACTGCTGCTAATAATGATGTGAAAACACTCATAAAAACGTTAGAGAAATTATTACGCAGCGAAATATCTAAGTGGTGGGAGAAAAAATCCCTTGAGAAATACAGAGACGCCGGCAGAATACCACGAGGTCTGAGGGTGCTTATTGTTCCCACCTATGAGAACCCAGATCCCCAGATGCTCCAAGAATGGGCTGACAACAATTTAAAAAGTTCAATGAACATGATACACATACTAATCAAGTATGCAGAGTCAGACCGTGAAAAACTATTATTTGAGATCGATCGTGTTAACAGCCTTCTGGAAGCTTCAGGAGAAACCGACTTCATCACCAAGAGTAAAGCAGAAATTGACATTTGTATAAAAAAATTGGAAGAAACAATCATTGAGAGGAAGATCTGAAATTTGCACGTGACAAAAATGACTATGCCACTGGCAGAATCTTTACTTTCTCTCGCAAATACGACAACCTTAAACGTAAAGCTTTGGCAGATAGCGGTAATCCAATAGGTAATCAACCTACAACTTCCAATACTGCCTTACAAACTGATAACAGTGACAATCTGTCAATTAACTCTCTAACCTCGACCAGTGATTAAGAAGGTGGGCCAGTGAGACCCATTCCAGGCATCAGTGGTCGTGAAAACTTTTCTTTAATTGAGAACCTGAATTTTGTCAGCGAGGAGCGGCGTTACTCCCTGCGCCCCCGGCATCCTCAAACAAAACAAGGCAATCAATCAGCCAGCGCAGGCACTCAAGGAGGCAGATCTTCAATCGCAAGTACTTCCCAAGGGAAAACAAAAAAGAATTGGAGAAAATTACAAGCACCGTTGAAAATACTGTCATCAATTTAACTGATCTCACAGTTGCTTTCACTGGGGCTCTCTTATTGTCCATCCAACAGGTTCTCCTATAACCAGACAAGAATAGATGTCTATAAATTTATCCGCAAAATTAAATTAATTAAATATTTCAAATTGGAATCCAAACGCAAAAAAACAACGACTTCGGAGATTTCTGAGGACTCAGGGCCATCCCTTTAGGTACAAGACATCACGGGCTTGCAGAACCTGCTTGACTTGGCTTATGACAATGATTCTCAACCTACTCCAAATGTGAGCCAAAGCATTGATGTCAGACGTTCAGTTGCTACGCCTTTCCGCCCCAAGTCCACTTTTCTACCAATCATGCCACACGATGCAGTGGATGTTTTCAGCGATAGAGTGATTACCGAGTTGAAAGCACTGAACAGGGAAATTATGAATCAAAGGAAACAACAAAATTATAATGACAGACAATATCACCAGCTTGTAAGTAAACTACAAAAGAACAACAATGTCATAATTAAAAATGCAGACAAGGGGGGCAATACGGTGTTATGGCAAACACAATACTACATCATTGAGGCAGGGAGACATTTATCTGATACCTCTTGCTATCTGTTGTCAACTCAATTTGCCATGACACAGAGTCATGAAAAAACTTGTAAAAAAATTCAAGCATGGAAGAGACTAGGACTATTAACAAAGAATGAATCCAGCTTCCTTAACAATGAGCATCCAGTCACGCCAGTTCTGTATTTCCTCCCTAAAATACACAAACAAATGACACCAACTCCGGGGTGCCCCATCATCGCTGCCATCGGAAGCATGAATGAAAATCTCTCCAAATATGTGGATTATTTTTTGCAACCACATATGACAAATCTCCCATCCTACCTAAAGGATACAACGGACTTCCTAAATAAGGTCATTAATGTGGAATGGTGTGATAACTATTTGTTCCTAGTGATGGATATTGAGTCACTGTACACCTCGATTCACCACCAGCAAGGGATAAATGCTTGTGAACATTATTTGAGCAGAAGGGACATTTGTTTTCGGGGATCATAACAACATGTTAATTGAAATGATTAAGATCTGCTTAACTACTAACTTTTTCCGTTTTCAGGGCCATGTGTATCAGCAGTTGCGTGGTGTGGCAATGGGCTCGTGCTTCTCCCCCAGTTACTCATGTTTACATGTGGGCTGGTGGGAGGAGCGCGAGCTCAGAACCACGCA
Organism: Lissotriton vulgaris; assembly: GCF_964263255.1. Lineage (NCBI taxonomy): Eukaryota > Metazoa > Chordata > Amphibia > Caudata > Salamandridae > Lissotriton > Lissotriton vulgaris. The sequence continues at coordinate 957,968,917 of NC_141694.1, forward strand.
CCAACGGTGGCTACCCAACATTGTCAATTACTGGCGTTTTATTGACGACGTCTGTATAATTTGGAAAGGTTCAGTTGATGAGGCCAATGCATTTGTGATGGATCTGAATACTAATGAATTAAATCTCAAATTCACATCCAGTGTAACAACTGATGTAGCAGAGTTTCTTGATGTCCAGATCTTCATCAAAAACAACAAAATTGAAACCCGTCTTCACCGCAAATCTACAGCGGGCAATGCAATTTTGCATGCTCGGAGCGCTCATCCGGCCCACACCATCAGCAGTATCCCCTATGGGGAATTTGTACGCATCTGCAGGATTTGCAGTGACAAAGACTCATTAGATCTTTGTCTTAAAGAGTCTAAACAGCTCTTCCAAAATAGAGGCTATTCCAATCACACTCTGGAACAGGCCCTCCAGAAGCATGCTCAATATATCGCAAAACACTCCTTACACCTAAGGTTTCCAATACGCCAATTTCTGAATGCACTGTGAGTCTTATAACTACCTTTAGTACACAGGAGCGCAAGATTAGACGCATCATCTGTACAGAATGGCCCATAATCCTGACGGATGTTATCCTTGGACCATTATTGTCTAGCACACCCACAATAACATTTAGAAGAGCGCCTTCCATGCGTGATGCACTGGATAGGCCGATGCCTGAAGTTCCACCTAAAAAAACTTTTGTTAACAAAACAGGGTTCTTCAAATGCACCTCTTGTCGTGCTTGTACCTTTGCCAAAAACAGCACGCACTATGTCACAGCATTTAGTGAGATACCGATACCTATTCGCGAATATCTAACCTGCAGGTCTGAATTTGTTGTATATAAATTGAGATGCACTTGTAATCTCGAATATATTGGGAGCACCAAGCTCCCTGTACATCAACGTATTCTCCAGCATATTCGCGCAATCATCAACAGTGATAACAACTATCCTGTAGCTAGGCATTTTCAGGCGGTGCATGACAAAAAACTTAAAGATTTTGAGTACACTGTTTTGTGTTCGGTACCTCAGCCCGGCCGGGGTGGGGACCGCATGAAGCTACTCAGGCAGAAAGAATCTCACTTCATACTATCCTTAGACACTAAGGCCCCTAATGGCCTTAATTTGACGTTAGACCTAAGTAATTTTTTATAAACTTGCTTCTCCAATTGTCTAAATTTGAGTCCCCGAATATCCTATGGGTGTTAGGCCTGCTGATATACTCTCCATTTTTCCCATCTTAGCCTGCAGCTTGGGTGCAATTTTTCAGATTTAGTCGCCGGCTGGAGACTATTGTAATTTTTCAGTAATGTAGAAAGAATACTATAATACATTGATTTGTCTTGCCATTTCTACATTGTATTTGTAAGCATCGAGTAAGGCTGTCATTAACGTGTCATCATACTTTGCTGTGCACTTTTTTTTATATATTTCTCATTTTTTATGTTTTGGGTCAGAGCCTTAATTTTTGTGTTCTTCTTTATGTATGATTCATCACTGCACTTTTTTCTAGGTTATTGTTTGTGTAGACAGCATATTTCTTTATTTAAACACAATCACTCATGAATTTCGTAATCATTGATCCATTTCGGGATTTTTTTCAACTTTATTCAGGGTTTTTATTGCAGAGGTAGTCTATTAATTATGCGGTACATATTTCATGAATTTGATTTCAAATATAATCTGAAATTTTAGCATATGATATGTGTTTTTCATTTATATACTATCTATTGATTATTTAGGCACTATGTCGCAAAATTTGAAATGTATTTTTCAATTAATTATTATGAAAACTCTTGGTTCTTTCTATTATCTGGCACTATGTCGTTATTCTTTGAAAGTTTCTTTTGTTTTTTAATCATTTACAAATGTATTTGAAAAACTATGTCTTAATTTGATTGCCACATTTACTGATTAATTGCAAGCCTACTCTGTAAATATTAGTCTGTTTGCGTTTCCATGCACTTGCATATGAGTTAGTCTGTCCACCATTTCTATTATTAATGCAGAGAGGGCGTGCACTCTTTTGCATTGTCCCAATTTTATTTTTACTATAAATGTTCCTAAGTTTCAGAGCGCATTATGTGAACAAGCTCCCAAGTGGAGTGAAACGCGTCGTCTTTTTACTGAATAAATCGTCATCCTGCAACTCACTTGAGGAGTGATTCTTCTTTGTTCTATGCTCGCTACATTGAAAGAGACTTCTGGAGGTCCAGACCTGTTTGGTTCCGCCGAATATTGACGGAACAGGAGTGTTTCTTCATATATATATATATATATTCACAGAAAAAACCATAGGTTATACTCCATATATAGTTAGGAATTTGCATTTACAAAACCTTGAATATTCAATGAAAAAACCATTGGTTTTAGGCCATATATAGTTAGGGATTTGCATTTAGAAAACCTTATTTTACTCGCATAAAACCATTGAAATTCCATATATAGTTAGAAGCGCTAACTATATATCGCGCACCCGCAATCCACTGCTGATGATGTCACATATTACATCATTCATGACATGGTTAGTGACATCACTGATGACATCACTGATGACATCTCAAATGACATCACTGATGACATCACTGATTACAACATCCAGTGACTGTATGTTTCTGTAAAGTTAAAATATGTTTTACATATTGATGAATGTGTGGATATATAAGTGTCTGGATGAAGGATTTACTAGGTGCATGACTGACTGATTGAGTGAGTGATTAAATGTGTCTCACTGAGTGCATGGGTTAGTGACTAAACTGTTTTAATTTGTGCATCATTATATCTGTTGTTCTACAAACTGCTGCATATGTTGATCAGTAGCTATATGAGTAACTGTATGGGTTGATTGGTTGTCCAAGTATTTGTATGGGAAACTGAGTGTGTGTGTATGGGTGGCTGGAAGGTGTGTGACTCTGTACATAGATGTGTGAGTAGTTGATTCACTATATGTATAGATTCAAAACTGCATGTGGAAACAGCTGTATGGGCGGTTGACTGTGCATGAGTGTATTAGTGAGTGAATGGATATCTCAGTGCTACATGTCAAATTAAGTACATATGTAAAACACAGTACATGTGAGAGTTGACATCTATAAATAACTGTGCAGAACAGCTAATGAATGTGTGAGTGGCTGTATGGATCATTGTGAACATGTATCAGAGATTGTATAAGAGAGTAAAGTAAATATGTGTTAGTATATGTTTGAATAAGTAAGGTGTGTATAACTGTATAGTTGAGAAAATGGAGGTGTGATTGATTTTTGGCATAACTGACTAGGTGTGTGAGTAACTCCATGGATGAGTGACTGTCTGTTTACACTGATTGTATCTAAGGTTATATTAGAGTCTGAAGAGGTTCATGGTATTATCACATGAATGATATCATCAGTGATGTGATCAGTCATGTCAAATGAGATGTTATCAGTGATGTCATCAGTGATGTCATTTGAGATGTCATCAGTGATGTCATCAGTGATGTCACTAACCATGTCATGAATGATGTAATATGTGACATCATCAGCAGTGGATTGCGGGTGCGCGATATATAGTTAGCGCTTCTAACTATATATGGAATTTCAATGGTTTTATGCGAGTAAAATAAGGTTTTCTAAATGCAAATCCCTAACTATATATGGCCTAAAACCAATGGTTTTTTCATTGAATATTCAAGGTTTTGTAAATGCAAATTCCTAACTATATATGGAGTATAACCTATGGTTTTTTCTGTGAATTTCAATGGTTTTTTAATAGCAAACATCAAAAGCTGTCAAATGTGAAGTACGTGATAGGTAAAAACGTTTTCGTGTTTATGCACGCTGATGTGCTTTGAACGCTGCCCCCCCCCCCCACTCCCCTCTTTTCTCTTAGTAGTACTCTCTCTTTGCAGATAGTGAACGGTAGTTAACGCAGACCTTTACCCCTGGTGTAATCCGTCGTACCTGCTTGTCTCTCCATTTGATTGATTATTATCCAAGCATTTACTGTTTTACAATTGGTTCTCTTTGGATCATTCTCTATTTACAAACAAGCACAAAGTCGCAATACTCTGTTTAGTCTTTGCAGATAGTGAAAAATCGTGTAAAAAAATAAAAGTAATCGAGCAAAATCAGTAGACCACTAATTCGATCTCTTTTTAACCTCGGTAAAATACAAACATTAGGAATAACCCTTCATGAGAAATACGAAAATAGTGAAATGAATTGAGCTCCACACCATGAGGGCTGCAAAACAGCTCGACTCCGCCACCCACACCGCCAAAAATAACGGCAAACCCTATGCAAATATTATAAATATACACAACACACCACCAAAGAAACAGAATAAAACATTTTATTAAATAACTATTTACATAACTATTTTATACTTTTTATTGCCCGATCCGGCTAGCTCAATCGATCGAGCATGAAAGTCATGCACTGATAACAAGCGTTGAGAGTTTGTAGAATGATGTCTTCAGATTTTCCACATACAGTGTAGTGGCGCGAACTGGCAGGGGGCGTTTGGATTCTACCCCTTCTCCAAATAAGATTTTCATACGTGAATGTTCGTTCATGCTTTTTGTCCCTGAGTTGCTTCCATGTCACTGCCTTACATAAATGGCATAAGTCCTGGTTATTGAGTGCCATACTTCAGAGTTCTAAGCAGTTCTTGTAACACTGTTTAAACCTTATTTGCACCTGCTGCAGCTTCACTATTCAAAGTAGTGGGGTCCATTTGTGGACCTGACTGCATTGGAAAACAATGTGATACGGTGCCTCCCTAAACCGCTTGACGGAGGCTCCCGAGGGGCGGTGAGATGGCGCGGACTGAGAGGGGGCGCTTGGCTCCTGCCCCCTCCCCAAGTCGTGTTGCCCTGGTGAGGCCTGAGATCGCCCCCGGCATAGGTGGCCGGCTCCCGGGGTCCGGCGGAATTTTTTCCCTTTTGAAGAATCTTTCATTCTGGACCTTGTCCCACAATCCGTTTCACCTGAAGACACGCTGTCGCAGGGCGCCCCTTTACCGTTTTAGTTGCCATTCCGCCCGCTTTTGGTACTCTGTGCCTCTTCCGCCATTCAGCTGTTTACCGCTCGCTCTTGCGACTACAACGTCTCGCTCACCATGTAGTTCAGTTGCTCCCGCTCTTAAGATTTGACCGAACTTTTTGGACTGCTGAAAGCGGTGGAATTCCGACCGCTGGTTGGTGGAGACATTTTGACTATATTCTGCACCTGCATTGTCGCGTAATGCATCATATGACGCGACGCGTTAGCGCACCCGGAAGTGCTCCGGTGCGCAAGGCGCAGCTTCCCGGAAACGATCCAGAGCACGCCGCGCAGCGCGTAACGTAAGCATAACAGGTCATGTGACTTGTTAATAAAACTTTTCATTGGTTCATTTTACTTTTTTTTTCCTAATTATGTAAGACTAGGTCATGTGACCTAAAAATAACACTTTTCATTGGATTAAAACATTTTTTTTCCCCAAACGATAAAAGCCCCACCTTGTTTCTGGATGTTTCAGACTGAAGCTGGCGTCACCATGAGAGCACCACCATCTCGTAGCTCCGTCGTGGCCATTCCGCAAGCAATCATGGCAGCCGCTCCCCACCGGAAGCCTGCGGGAGTCGAGGGCCCCCAAGACTTTTGTACAATCTTCAAGGCTGAGGGGACGCTTTCGAGAATGGAACCCAAGCCCTGGCAGACAAGCGTCCGAGTTCCAAGGTGTCCCAGGGCCATTTTACTGGACCAGGCCCAAATCCGAAGAGCCGGCCGCCATTTTAAGAGTCCTGTGGAAGCCGCCTACCGCTGCACCGCAAGAGTGGGAGCAACTCAACTACATGGTGAGCGAGACGCTGTAGCCGTAAGAGCGGGCGGTAAACAGCTGAATGGCGGATGAGGCACAGTGTAGCAAAAGCGGGCGGAATGGCGACTGAAACGATAAAGGGGCGCCCCACTACAGCAGACAAGCCTCCGCCATGTGCTTCAAAACTGCATATGTATCTCGTGATATCAAGGTTGGGCAACCAGTACAGAACAAGCAGTTACGAGTCCCATTTACACCGGCGCCATTTTGGGCGCGGCCGGGCAGGTCCAGGATCTACTGAAACATAAAAAATGAGGCTGACGTCTCTGAAGCAGTTCACGAACAGCAGGACATAGCAAATAAACATGAACTCTCTAAAGCTGTTAACTCACTGCAGAACAAAACAAGTGAACCTGAAACCTCTGGAATAATTGTCGCTCAAAAGAACAACACACAAAACTCTGTAGAGCCTGAAGAAAAAAAACCAGAAGGGCACTGTAGTTTCAGACACACTTAACACTAATGACGAAACAAAGATATCGTCTGTTTATAAAGCAGTTATCATCTTGACAGAATTGACAAAGAAGTGTACAGACACCAATGCATCAGCATTCTCGGAGATAACATCTTAAGGAACAAAGAAAGACCTGTTCACTCTTGACACCCCAGGTGCTGTGTATATTGCACTATAGTGCTGCATCGACAAAACGGGCAACCCTATTGATGTGGATTTTTCATTATTGATTATTGTAAAGAAATGGCGACTCCCCCCTTTAGCAGATTAGCTAAATGTTTGCGTAATTTAGACATAAAAGTTATATTATTGTTGTTGTTGTTGTTATCGTTATAGTTCTGGTTAATTTAAAAAAATGGTTAAATATATTTACAGTTTTTGTTGCGTTCGTTATATTTAAATATTAATAAAGTTTTAAAATGTAACTGTCTTGGAGTACTATATTTTTTTAAAAAATCGGGTGAATGGGGCCTTGAATCGGGTTATTGTCATGTGTGGGCTTTGCAAGTGTACTGCTACAAGATCGGACATTTCAAACTCAAATGCACGTTCATTTTCTTACCTTTCCGAAACATGGAGCGCAATAGCAGGCAGAGAAAGGGTGATGCACGTGTTGAACACTGCCTGGCCTGCAAATTGTGCCAGTGCCCCCCCCGCCCGAGTACTTCACAAATCTTTAAAAGACCATGCGCTTGTTCAATGGGAAGTGGATAACATGGCTAAGAGCATTTGCTGACTAATGCATGAATATCGCTGACTTCTCAGCGATATTCATGCATTGCGGCCGTTTTTTATCGCATTTGCGATAAACCTTGCTAATAGCAAGGTTTATGTGCGATAAAATTCGCCGAAGTGCGGCGATAATTATTGTCTCTAAACAAGTTAGAGACAAAAATTACCGCTAGTTGTTCGAAATATGCCCCCGGGTTTTTCCTTGCAGGAATCGAGAAGCGAAAGACTAGCACTGAAATCAGTAGTCTCACACCTGAATCGGGAGGGTTGGCATGTCTGGATACTCTACAGCTGGAGCCATACACTACATCCGCAGGGCTAGGTGATAGCCTAGGTCCGGCCTGGACAATCGGACACAGAGGAAGAGAAGTGTCAGAGGGTGCGGTAGTGAATAGGGTGAAAGGGAAGTGTCGAACGGGCACAGGGTGTGATTCTCAGAGAAGAGCAGCGCAGATGGGGGAAGTATATGGCCCATGCATGAGAGAGAGAGCGGGGGTGACCATTGCGTGGGGGAGATGCGTGCGAGGGTGGGGAGCCATGCTGAGAATCGACGGCGTGCAGAGAGTGGGTCTGGTCAAGGCATCTAAAATAGCTGCCGTGCACGACAAAATTGTGGCATTGGACAAAAACGCAAGATGGCGCAGACAATGTTTATCAATAAGGATTCATTTATAACAAAATATTTACTCGCAGTGACAAAATGGTGTTCAACACTTCCTGATTTCCATCGAATCGAACGTTAACAAACGTCACGCAGCAAAAAAAAAAAAAAAAAAAAAAAAAACCACGCACAGAGCGGTTTTTAGCCATGTTATCCAATGGAAGGTGGATAACATGGCTAAGAGCATTTGCTGGATAATGCATGAATATCGCTGACTTTTCAGCGATATTCATGCATTGTGGCCGATGTGCGGCGATAATTTTTGACTCTAAACAATTAAAACGAAGCACAAAATGGCGAATTCCCGTTTCGCTACCAGTTTGCGGCCCAGTTCGCGGCCCGTGAAGCGCTTCTACCGTGAAAAATAATTTTTTTTTTATTTTCCCCACGGGACCCTTTAATAACCCCAACAACATTCCTAGGGGGTCAAGAGGGGTATACCTTGCCCCCTTTCAATAAATTCCCCCTTCGTTTTTCACCTCTTCTTCTCTCTCGATCCTACCGACAGATAAGATGGCGGCCGCTCCGGACTATTTAGAATGTTGACAGACACCGGAGAGCCAATCAGCTTTCTGTTATCCAATGGAAGGTGGATAACATGGCTAAGAGCATTTGCTCGATAATGCATGAATATCGCTGACTTTTCAACGATATTCATGCATTGTGGCCGATGTGCGGCGATAATTTTTGTCTCTAAACAATTAAAACGAAGCACAAAATGGCGAATTCCCGTTTCGCTACCAGTTTGCGGCCCAGTTCGCGGCCCGGGAAACGCTTCTACCGTGAAAAATCGTTCTTTTTTATTTTCCCCACGGGACCCTTTAATAACCCCAACAACAATCCTAGGGGGTCAAGAGGGGTATACCTTGCACCCTTTCAATAAATTCCCCCTTCGTTTTTCACCTCTTCTCTCTCGATCCTACCGAGAGATAAGATGGCGGCCGCTCCGGACTGTTTAGAATGTTGACAGACACCGGAGAGCCAATCAGCTTTCTGCGCGCAAAGTTCCGTTTCGCGAAAAGTAAGCGGACCGGATCGCTGCCCAGAGCGCTGTTACAGATATATATCTTGGTTTGAACGTTAATTTCTCAAAAACTACTGGAGCACATATATTGAGACCTAGCAAAGGCACATCGGGCTAACAGTCCCTACAATTTTGCCAAGTTTCGTGCAAATCCATTCAGCCGTTCGAGCTAAAAGTGAGTCCAACCGCCCTATGGAAAAATGAATGGGAAAAACGTGTTTTGGGACCCCCCTTTTTTCTCGGCCCCCCCTTGACGAAACCCCACCAAATTTTCAGGGGCTGCTCAGAAACAAAATGTGCCATTTTCCTGAAAATTTCAGCCGATTCCGTCCACAAACGCCAAAGTTATTAGACATAGAATTTTCAAAAGTTCCATAGACAAATAATCCTAACTATATATACCTACTGGCTATCGCCAGTAGGTAATATATATATATATATATATATATATATATATATATATATATATATATATATATATATATATATATATATATATATATATATATATATATATATATTGCGATCCAAGGATTCCACAGGAAAGGAATTCAGGCGAGCCCACAGCAGTTGCAGCAAGTAAGTTTATTTTGGACAGAAAAGACGAAGCGTTTCGACCACGTCCGTGGTCTTGGTCCGATGACCAAAGTCTCCAAAGTGCAGATATATATATGTGCATTTACACATAGTCATGTTCATAGACATAGAAAACATAGACTTTCAAAACTGTTGATATCGCAAAATGAAAGAGTTGCTTTAAAAGATACAGTACACATATTGGTAAGCATTTGTGACTTGTTTGCGAATATGTTACATCACATATTAATTAAATGGCATGAACTTTAGTGTGCATTTAAAACAAAGAGGTACTGTTTTTACATTCATATGCTTGCATTGTTATCATATGTAAAGTACATTGATTGTAGGTAGCTCTGAATTCAGGTACATACAGGTGCAGTTCAGGTATAACATGTCAAGTACATTAGTTTTCCTGGTAACTTTTGGTCCCTGTGTGTCGTAGATAGTATGTCAACGGAGGAGTGCCATCACATCCTTGAGGTTAATCCTCCTAGTGCCGGTATAGTACCTGGGTGCGCTTAATTCTTGTAGGTGACTTAGAGTTTGGACGGGTGTCCATGACTCTGGTGCTCATATCCTTATCATAACAGTGACATAGCGCAGCCCTTTGTGTGGTGCTCTCCTGTGGGATAAAAACAGACCATTAGTGTCCAGAACAAATTGTATCAAATTAGCTTTTAGGTTTATGTGCTGACCTATTAACTGTTGACTGAATTTGTGTCGTTTACAAAGAAATAGTAGCCTAGGTTTAAAAGGTGGATTGTGTGGTGAAGGAGAGGTGAGGGGTGTGTGAGTTAAAAAAAAGGGGGGAAGGAGGAGTCAGCATGTTTCAGCGATGCATAAGCAATATTACTTTAGTGGGCATGGAGAAGTTTTATAGACGACTGTACATCTCCTCATCCTGGTTCATGCCATTGGGGAACTTGGTGCCTGCCTGTAGTATGAATGGTGACTAGCGTTTCCGGAGTGCAGCACCACGATTGCCTCCTCTCGGGTTCGCACTGACACTGTCCAGAGCAAAGAATTTTGCTTTGGTCCAAGAATTTTGCTTTGGCCTCGTGTTCTCTGGTAAAGTGTCTCGCCGTGCTGTACTGTTGTCACTGTTGGTGATGGCCCGCCAGTGTTTGAGTATGCGTTTTTTCACGGCAAAGGTAGGGAACCCAATATACCATAGGCCACAGGGACAGACAATCACGTACACAGCAAACTCGGTGTTGCAGTTAATTAAAAGAGGTATTTTCCATTTCTTTTTGGTTCTCTCTAGGGTAACCTCTGTGACATTTGAGCTGTGCTTGCACGCCTTGCAGTTGCCACATCTGCAAAACCCCTTAGTCTATTGTAGCCAGCTGGTTTTCTTACCCTGGAAGTGACTCTGTACTAGAATATCTCTAAGGGACTCATTTCTTTCATACGTCACTGATGGTCTGACCCCTATTTCATTTCTCAAGATGAGATCTTGTCTGAGAATGTCCCATCTGTTTTTGAGAATGTTGCGCATCTGATTGGAGTGACTGCCGAATTTGGTGATGAACCTGATCTGCTGTGTGTTCCTTTCTCGTGTGCTTTTCTTGGGGGAGATACTGTCTTCAATGGCCTGATCCCTGCCCTTTGCTTCTACTCTGGTTTCTGCCTGGAGTAATGCCTTTCTAGAGTACCCCCTCTCCTTGAACCTGAGTTTCATGTCATTTTTGGTTTGTTCATAGGACTCCTCTGAGCTGCAGTTGCGCTTAGCTCTTAAAAACTCGCTGTATGGGATGTCCCATCTGAAACTGGGGAGGTGTGCGTTGGTGGAGTGCAAAATTGAGTTTACTGCAGTTGCTTTTCGGAAGAGATTGGTGATTACTCTCCCTTTCTCTATCGTCAGTTTGAGGTCAAGGAAATCAATCTGTGTTTGGCTGTAGTGTCTGTTGAAGCGTAGGTTAACATGGTTGGCATTAATACAGTCAATGAACACTGGCACTTTCCGAGCCTTTCCACACAAAGAAAATGTCATCTATATATCTCAGCCATTTGTTGACATTCAGTGCCCATTTCTCTGTTTGGTCGTTCCAGAGCACCTGCTTCTCCCACCAGCCTACCATGAGATTGGCATAGCTTGGGGCAAAGCAGGTGCCCATGGAAGTCCCTTGTAGCTGTTTAAAGTGCGCATTTTCAGACATAAAAACATTTTCTTTTATACAAACAGAAATCATTTCAAGCAGCATTGTTGTGTGTTGGAGGCACTCCACTTTGCGATCCCTTAGGAAGTACTTACAGGCTTTAAGACCATCCTCATGTCTTGTGCTTGTATATAGTGCTTCCAAATCTAAACAAAGACGCGTTTTGGCACATTCACCCTTTTCAATTCCAGAAATAAAAAGAACAGTTTGAGTGTGTATCTCATTAAATAACAGAGTTCACCTGACAACCTGCAGACATGTCATTTAATTAGTGATGAGGAAATGTTGTTCGCTTTCGATGGCCATGAATTAATGTCCAATGGGCTGGTGAACTCTGTCATTTAATGAGATATAAACTCAAACCTGTTTTTTTAATTTCAAGATTGAAAAAGGCAAACGCGCCGAAATGCGTCTTCTGGTCATAATAAAATCACATGTGGAATCAGAGAACGCTCCTGGTCCTTTGTGGACTCTTGTTGGAAAATTAATTGACGTGAGGCCACGCTCACATAAGGAAGCACCCGCCCCCTCAGGAGTTCAATGGTAATCTGTGGCATTTGTTTGTAGATAGATAGATAGATAGACAGTTGTTTTTCATTGAATTCCCAGGGGTTTTCTTTAACATAAAGTAATGTTTTATTACCATACTTAAAGCCAATCAGCCACAGCACACAGCCGTTGTCAAGGCCCTGGAGCCAAACTCTTGTGGACGGCCAAAAACTGTGTATAGCAGAAGGCAAGCAGCCAACACCCTGTGTGTGGGGTGGGTTTGGCTGCAGAACCTTGTCTGTGAGCAGCCAACTCTACACCATGCTAAGCACAGCCTTCTGCAACACCAAAAACATAGAAAGTGAGTCTATTAGCTTTATTTAGGGCTAAGCATTATAAATATTTAAAAGCAGATCTATCATCTTTTTTCAAAAATCACAAATATTTTAAATTAAATGTATATTTTAATGGTTCACCCAATGCCATGTTTATTAATATTGTTTATTATAAAATACTTACTAAAGTTTTAATGAAAAAACATGTACGTGACTCTTTTTTACATAGTTTTAATTATTATATTTTGTGGGTGGAAAATTACAAAATAAATAGCCGGAGACATATTATTTAAAAAAAAAAAGAAAAATCATGTTTTTGAGTATTTTGGCTCAGAAAATGCAATCGTAAAAACAATGACTAGAAGGCCTTGCGCTCCAGCTGAAGAGCATAGAGCTCCAGCTAGGATTACTTGAACCTCAATCATTTCACTAGCAACACTTCACTTTTTAGCATGCATCGACTAGCAGTTGAGTGCAGCATTCTTTATTTGATTTTGTCATTCTAATTTTATCCTAATGATGTTCATCCCACATTTTTTGCACTAAATATCTCACATTATCATCTCTTCCAGATTTCTAGGACTGCTACTTATTACAACTCACTATTTACCTTTACCAAAGTTAACTAGATATTTTACCCTTTAACTATTTGTTACCCTAACTTCTTAGTGCACGTTTCGGTGTTTACAGTTGGTGGCATCAACTTTGTAATATATGTCTCCTTATCCTCAACAGATACTCAAATACTTACACTGATATATACTTCTGGACTTTCAGATCCTTTCACAAAACTCTAGTGCTTCTAGACACAGGCGGCACTTTACTATTTTTCGATATGTTTTTCAAGATAACAACCTTTTTCTCACCATTATGCACTATTTTTCATTTCTTCTTACTCCTTTCCTTCCCCTGATTTCTTTATTTTGTGTACCATAACCCCTGCATAAATATCATTACAGTGTGAGAAAGTAATATCAATGAAACATGATAGTTAATTCTATATCTGTCAAAAGACACACAATTGATGGACGGAATGGAGAACAGAAGAAAACATTCACCCCCACTCAGGAGATCTGCGTTAAATCCATCATTTGTTTGCTCACCATGCCAGCTCAGTGTAGACCTTGCCATATGCAGATCAGTCTTGACCTTGTGCCTCATGGGAACAGTCCAGCCCGAACTGCCAAGCCAGGTCCTCCCTAGACTGGAAAAAAACATCTTAGTACCGGTTTCGGAGTTTCACCCATCATCAGCCAGGATATCTTGAGCCCAGTGGCACAGTGAGCCTGGGACCCACATCTGGGCATACCCGGCGCACTTAGGGCGAGGAAGTAAAAGACACACAATTGATTGACGGAATGCAGAACAAATCAAAACATTTACCCGCAGTCAAGAGATCTGGGTTAAATCCATCGTTATTTTGCTCACTATGCTCCCCTTGTTTAGACCTGGCCATCTGCAAATCAGTTTTGCAAGGTTACTTTCCAGGTGTGACAATGTCATATTATTTACTGACCATTAGGTGTTGGTGGGACTATGTGTATAGCTTTGCTAGGTGCCCCAGGGGAAGTAGGGATTTGGGCGGTATCTGTGCTGCTGTACTCTAGTCATTCTTGACTGGCCCACCTCATAATGGAGGTTACAACGCCGATGCCTTCCTAAAGCAGTTACTGTTACCGGCTGCGACTGAAGTCACTCGACTCAGCAGGTGTGAGCCGAGTTGACTGGAGTTTTTAAGGGGATTGTATTCTTTTAAATTAGACAAATACAAAGAAAATACTCAGCATTTTTTACAATTTAATTTGAATTTGAAACTGTAGCTTCAACTATGCTCCTACCACAATTTGATCTTTAGTACAAGGAATATCTTTGCTGGGTGCACCACGGGAAGTGTGGGTATGGGCGCTGTCCATACTGCTGCACTCAAGCTGTTCTTGTCTTTCCTGCCTCAAAATGGAAGCTGCGTATGCCTAGTGGATGCTCGCAGCAGGCGTGTCGCTGGTGCCCCAAAGGTGTGCCTAAGTGCAGCTCATCTGCGCGTGTCTGCACCGATCCAGGGCCAGCGATGCTGCCCTTTTGTCCCAAGGTAAGATACAATACACCTCCAGCCGTTTACAAGCACTCCATATCTCACCAGCGACCATCTGCTCAGACTGCTTGGACCCCAGCCAGGGACCCTGGGTGTGAAGGAATTGCGGATGGTCCCTGCCATTGGTCCTCAATTCGGGCTACCTTGACAATTGTCCAACATTGTCAGAGGGTCAAGAAGGCCTGATTAACTGCTGATTGCCTACCCCCACAAACATGAGATATGTGATCTGCTCACCGACCATTGTCTAGATATTTATTCCTTACTGAAACCTGGCCATCAGAGGACTCTGGACCTGATGCTATCCAGGCACTACCCATGACTTCCATATGGAAAGGCTAGAGAGGTAGGATGAAAACGGCGGGGGTGAGCAATCATGTATAGGGAGTCGATGAACTATCGCATCAGGCCACTTAAGATCGCTAACTGTGAGAGCATGTTCTTCTCTTTAACAATTTTATCCACCTCTGGATTTCTTGTTTACAGACCCCCAGGACCCTACTCACCGTTCGTTTAAGCTTTTCTAGAAGAAGTGACAGAACTAGCTCTAGATAAACCCAATTTCACTATATTAGGTGATTTCAACTTGCACATAAATGACATAAACGACAGCGCCTCCAAAACCCTTCCACCAGATATGGCCTCACTACAGCTTACATAGCAGGTGGGTGTCCCCCACACATGAGAAGGGCTATAACAATGATCTGGTGTTCAGTAACATTAACGCACTTCCGCTTCAGACCCCATTCCCCGTAATTTGGTAAGATCGCTTTCTGGTTCCCCTTGGGGTCCCATTACCCCCCGCAACTCCCTCTCTCCCGCTGGCACAACTGTCACGTGATTCAATCAATCAATCAATCAATCAAGGCATTTATAAAGCGCACTACTCACCCGGAGGGTCCCAAGGCGCGATTAGATTGCACCTTGTATAATCTAAATGAAGAATGGTAGCAACATGCCCTGGAAGCCCCATCACCAGACCTCCCACTGGATGTCACAAGAGCAGCCATGCGGATCAATCAATGTATCAATGACTCACTTGATAAAATTCTCTCAAGTCGTCTGAGGAAAGCGGCAAAACAGGCACATACATTTCCTATGTTCAATGCCCATTTACTGTCCCTAAAAAAAGGAATGCAAATGGATGAGAGGAAGTGTAGAAAGTCTGTTGATGATTTAAGTAGGGAAAACTATTGGAAAGCAATTAGGTTATACCGCTCCAAAATCAAAACAACTCAAGCAATCATCTTTGACACCAAAATCACCAACTCTGCTAACTCCCCAAGGAAATCTTCAAGATCCTCAAGGACATTATGGTACCCCTCACAGCCTACACCAAGGAGAATGCCTTTGTTAAGCATAGTAACGATCTGGTACACTTTTTTCAGGGAAAAATAGCGGACATATACTCTTTCCTGGAGAATATCGGCTCCACTCACTTTAGTAAGACTGATCTGAGGGACCACTCTCTCAATATATCCCCATCTCTACCCACAATGGTTCACCTATCATCATTTCCTCAACTTACAAGGGACCTGGTCAGGGAGCTCTTGGTATGGTAAAATAAGGTTCACATTTGGACTCAGCTCCTTACCGTATACTTCAAAAAGGAGCAGACTGAATTGTGCCCATGCTGACAAGGCTGTAAAACTTAACTCTCTTAGGTGGGGAGGTCCCACAGCCTTGGAAGTATGCCATAATCAGACCCCTCTTGAAGAAGCCCTCCCTTGGCTCCCTTTTTTTTCTGAGCAATTCCAGGCCTATTTCTCTGCTACGAGGGGTCACCAAGGTCCTGGAAAAACATGTTACAAGAAATCTCACCACATTTATGGAATCACAGGTAGGGCTACACGAACAAAGAGGGAGTTTCGACCACAACACAGCACGGAATGTGCCTTATTAATGGTGGTCGAAGAACTAAGAAAACTTCTAGATCAGGACGGTTATGCAGTCATTATATTCCTTGATGTAAGTGCTGCTTTTACACTGTTGGCCATGAAATCCTAATTGAGACACTCCCCAGCATAGGTGTCAAGGGCAGAGCCTTGGAATGGCTTTCCTCTTTTCTGAAGGATCGGACCTTTCAGTTCCAAGATCAATAATGCTACTCGAACAGTCTCCCCTTCAGCTATGGAGTGCCTCAGGGTTCCCCTTGAGTCCCACTCTCTTTAACTTGTATGTGATCCCCCTTTCCAATCTTGTGCAATTGTTTGGACTGTCACTGGTGTCCTATGCTGATGACACACAGCTGTTCATGTCTATTCCACCCGACCAGATGGCGAATCACCCATCCCTTACCTTGTGCTTACAAGCAGTAGCGAGATGGATGGCAGCTGTAAACTAAGACTCAATGAAGACAAAACAAAATTCATGGTGATGTACAATAATGATGTTGAACAATATCCTCTGGACAGTCTCCTGAGGTCCATCACAGACTGCCTGCGTAAGCTACTGATGCCCACAGGCCCAATAAAGAGCCTGGAAGTACGGCTAGAACCCAAACTTACCATGGAACACCAGGCCAGCAAAACCTCAGATAGCTGTTATGGCACCTTGAGGTTACTGAGGAAAGTTCTTAAGCTCCTCCTTTTCTCAGGAGAATTATTGTCCAGACCCTGGTACTAGGACGTTTAGACAATGGTAATGCCTTATAACGCTGCTCACCATCTTAGGTGGTCAAGAGGCTTCAGATTGTGCAGAACGCTGAGGTTCGACTTCACAAACGCACTACCACCCAGAGATCAGCAGGCCAGGAAAGCTCTCAGGGTCCTCCACTGGCTTTCGGTGGAGCTCAGAGTGCAATTTTCAGTCCCTATGCATTATTCACAGGGCGATAAACAGCAGAGTTCCACCACTACCATGATCACTGGCCTTCTCCTATCTACCCACTAGGCATCTTTGATCAGCTTCTACCCATCAACTAAGGATCTCCTGGATTCGGAGATCACACTGGGGTGGACATCCTTTCTGGCACACAAGCTCAGGAACTCCCTCTCTCCGCAGCTACGTCAGCTGGAGTAGTAACTCCCATTCATAGAGCTTTGAAGGCCTGGCTATTCAAGGAATAGTGTCACATCCGTGCCAGTAATCGGTAGCTGTGAAAAGTGCTGGGAAGCCTATAGGTAGCCATATGCTATATAAAAACTACAGAATAGAACAGAATGGCAGTAATTCTGGTTTGGGTATATTATTTTTGTTAGCTACGTGTCATGGAGTGACAGCTGTGTGTGTTGTGGAAATGCTGTTCTTGAGGGGGTGGGTGAGGGATGGCTGAAGACCCACATGTGCAATCAATGACATCTTATATCCAGGGAAAGTGGGCAATGCAATATGAATTCCTTGCCACCTATTACCTTATCTGGTGATGAATCTCAGTACTAGGTGTAATCAACATAATGGGATTGCCTGTGAGATGTCCACTGAGTAATTAGCAACTTTCTGTAAGAATCAAATGGTCTACCTATGTTTGCCATTACCAAAATGTTCATTTAACCTGCTGTTTTAAACATAAAACATACTTTAATACATTATTTTAATTCATATTTTTCCTTTGTATCCTAATTTTCCCCATGTACATGCAAAATTCTGCCCTGGTTCAAATTGTTTGCTTTGTTACCGCCTTCCATTACCACTAATGTTTCCATGTGGGACTTGATCTGGTATAGAGCTGGTATATGCTGCAGTAAATTTTTTGTAGGTACATGATGTAGTAAAATTGGAGTAGATTTGGATGTACCTTTGGTGAATAGTATCCGGCTGACTATTGTAAGTTTTTCTTTTGTATTTTAATGCAGCCCCTTGCTCCCCTCATTTTTTTGTCTACTTCTACCATTTTGTAGCAGATTTCTCCAATCCAATTTAAACCACCAGTCTACCTGTCCCTCTGACATTGGCGCCTAAATTATAGATTTCTACATGAGTAGTTCTCCGCGCTAATGGCAGAAAACTCTGCACATTAGAGGTAGGGAGGGCTTAGGAAGAGATTTCCACTAGTATATTTTTTTAAGTGCATTTTTATGTATTAAAGTGTTACTGAAGTATTATTTGACATACTCAAAATGCTTTTGTTACTGGACCCCATTGCCTGGCCAGGGATGTAGAATGTTGATTAGGGGGCAGGGTTCCATGGCATTTTGTTCAGAGTAACCTCTCAGAAAGTACATTATTTTAATTTAAGTTCACTGAATGTAAAACAATTTATATGGATGTCTGGAAAATCTGGCATGGACTGTAACCTTCTTTGAACACCTTTGCAATCTACTGTTGAATTCCACCCACCATAGACATATAAATGTACGGACAACAGGTACAGTAAGCTGATCCTATTATGAGCAAACTACTGATTGAATATGATATTGTCTGCCTTTTATAAAATAACAATGTTCATTGTCACCACCTTCTCGAAGCAGGCTTCGCATTGTAATTTAGTAGAAGGAATTGGGGATAGAGTCTTGATCATCACACGAAGATTTGAGCAGCATTCACTTCAATTCATTCTCAAACCACCTAAAGATGCATAAAACATTACTGAGATGATAAGCCCAGTTTGGCTCAGTACAAGAGAAAACGCCCCTCAGATGGTTAGAGGTGAGTAGCAGTACATAGATCCGCATGAAGAATATGTACCTTCTTACCTTGGTTAAAAGCTTGCATCTTTTTTTCTGTGTATGTATGTATGTATATAGGTATGTATGCAATGGTATTTCTATCATACGAACCTAGCAAGAGAGCAATGGAGCACTACACACGGCCTTAACACGGTTGTGCAGTTTATGCTGCTTGCAAGGAGGAAGGATAGTTTAAGTTTCTATTATGTCCAGAGGCTGTGTTTTCTGAAGAGTCAAGTTTTTATTACCTTTTAGAACTTCAGGAGGGTAGAAGCCATGCTGATGTTCGTGGGGATGCTGTTTCAGATCCTGTGAAGAGTCGTTAAAAAGATTGTTTAATCCTTTCCTTCTTGTAGTTCTTCCACTTCAGATGTCCTTCTCCTGGTTTGTCACTGACTGCCAAATGAGTTTTTTTTTTCTTCTTGCAAGTGGGGTCCCGTTGGACGCCCTGCCCAGATTTATGACAGTGTTGTATTGCTCTTGTCTATCACAAGGTAGCGCATCACTAAAGTCAGATTTACCAGGCAAAGCAAGGCCACCTTGCATGGCCCTGTGGTGCTTGGTAAATCTGGAGTAACGCGATGCAGCACAAGTCATTGCCTACCGTAACTCTGCTCCAGAAAGGCTTCCCAATGGTGGAGCGTGGTTATTACCCCAAATCCACCCACGGGTGTTGGTGCAGTCCCAGATTTACCATGAGCGGTACATATAGCAAAACTTAAAAATGTTACGCCTTTCCAGGAGAGGCATAATGAGGAAGAAAATGTTTTTTTTTCCTCTTACTACGAGGGCCGAATTCTGCAGCACACATAAAAAGAGGAAAACGCCTCATGTGATTGTTTTTGTGCAGGATGGTGTCCCTTTCTGCACAAAAACAATCCTGCCTACAACACATGCACCCTTGCACTACAGCGCAAGGGTGTTGCTGTCGATGCAAGGAAGCGCATTGTGCACCAGCGTAAGGAGAGGACAGAAATGCGCCGCATATTGTTAAATTGTCTCATTCTTACCCTCTTCAGTCCACCCAGCACAGCAAGGTGTCTCGCTACATTGCATTGCATGAAAGTTTAATAAATATGGGCCCTTGTGTCTAGGACCTTTTATGGTAAACTATGTGTCATTGAAGCAGTAGTGAACTTTGCCTCATTTTCATTAGTGGCCTATATTTAGCGAAGAGAGAGGAAAAATAAAGAGTGTTAATGTAATTGATAGCAGTTTGTTTATTATTATTTGTCTTTCTTGTGCTGTAAAGATTATAGTATTCCTCTTGTACTGGTATATTTTAGGGACTGTACATTTGAAATGAACCACTGCACTTCATTTATTTATTGATAATATCAGGTATTTTATTTAGAGTTCAAACCTGCTAAAATGAAGGTGATATTTTGCCAGCGTTTGTCTTGTTTTATATAGTGATAGCTGATCGAAAACCGTACAAGGATTATTCACACTTTAATCAGTTTTGGGAGGAAGACATAGTTCTGTGTTGGTAATTGGCTAAAAAAGTGTGCTTGTTGTTCTGCTTTGTTTCCTGTTCGGAAAGAAGTTTGAAAGGTAAGGGCAGCATCAGAAGGAACCTGAACCTCTCTATTTAATCCCATGCCAGGTGTGGTGAAGACAGACACACTCTTCACATTTCCTCACATTGTCCTCTAGGTGACCTTAGCTATGGCTCAGGGAAAGACTTCTTGTGCTGCTCACAGGGTCTCCCTTCCCTTCTCTCTAATCTTTATGACTAGTGTCTCTGCTGGCATAAAGGCGAAGAATCACAAAATACTTTATGAGTATGGGAATGAATACTACAGGAGTACTCTGTAATGCCTTGTTGTGAATCGGCTCCAAAACGCCATAGGACCCAGGTTTTTGTAGTAGTACTATTTGTATATGAATATTCCCTGAACAGACAATTTTATTCCAATTTTAAATAATTTGGGGCAAATTCCCGAAGGTATGTAAGAGTATTTATAAAAGTGAACTACAGGAGTACTAAATTGCTTACTCTATAATGTCTTTATGAAAAGGCACCAAAATCTAGCTTTTGACTGAGATTTATTAGAATCAAAAAGCTGTTCTAGAGGTTAGCAACTCATAACTAACCTGGACCCCGTTTAACAAGCAGCATTTCACAATTTATTGTTGGTATTCTGTATACGAACTAAGGGATATGGGATTCACATATAGTTATCAATGTAAGATATGTGAAAATTAACAAACCTGTGTTGTTTTTTTCTCAATATCCTATAATTGTATGCTCTTTACTGAATACGTCCTTAGTGACTATGACTATATTGTAATAAGCGTTGGTTGACTTTCGCTTTCATGCTTTTTAGATTAACAACAGCATCTTATTGCCTAGATACGTTATTTCTGCAATCTGCGGCAATGTTAGACTGCAAGAATTGTTGTTGATGACACATGAAAACAGAAATTGTTACCTCTGATAAATATTTGTAAATACATTGTGTTTCTTCTTAGTGGTAATAAATACACCATTGAGGGGGCTTTAAAGTAACACAGGGGGAAATGTGCATAAACTGACAAAAGTTCCTGCGATGCATTGTATCAAAAGAGGATAGTAAAAGCAAGCCATATCTAATAATATATGTTGCTGTTTTTCTCTCTTGCTGCACCATATTGCAATCAATCAGTTGGGATTTATAGAGCGCACCTAATCAACTGAGAGGGTATCTAGGTGCTATATTCTCACTAGGTTCAGTCAAAGAGCCAGGTCTTGAGTCCCTTTCTGAATTCCAGGAAAGAGGGAGAAGTTCTGAGGTGCAGGGGTAGGTCGTTCCAGGACTTGGTGGCAAGGTAGGAGAAGGCCTGTCCTTCTCTGAAGCTTCAGCGAATGCATGAAGAATGTGCAAAGGTTTGAGAGGTTGACACAGATGTCTGGAGGGTTGGTGGAAGTTCATTTGGAGGTTGATGTATGCTGGTCTCTGGTCATGGCTTTGGGCTTTGTAGGGGTGTCACAGTATCTTGAATTTGCATCTTTTCTGGACAGGGAACCAGTGGAGGTTCCTGAGATGGGGGTGATGTGTGTCTTTTTGGGGAGTCTCAGGATTCTGTATTGTCTGGTGTCTCTTCAGGAGCTGGGGCGTGATTCCAGCATAGAGTGCATTGCTGTAGTCCAGTCGACTGGTGACTACAGCTTGAGTGATGGTCTTTGTGGTGCTGATAGAGAAACTGAAGATTTTGAGGAGCATGCAGAGAGTGTGGAAGCAAGCTGAGAGACTGTGTTGATCTGGTGTTTCATGGTGAGTTTGGTGTCCAGTATGATTCAGAGGTTACTTGTGTGGTCTATCAGAGTGGGTCTGAGTTTGAGGGTCGTCAAGTGCCTTTCCACGGAGAGGTGTTGTTCCCAAATATCAGCACTTCCGTCCTGTCAGTGTTGAGCTTCAGGCAATTGGTCCTCATCTAATCAGACACCCTTGTCATGCAGGTGAGGAAGTTGGTATTGGTGGTGGAGGGGTCTTTTGAGAGCGGGAGAATGAGCTGGGTGTTGTCAGCTTAGGATATGATGTTGAGGCCATGGTTTCTGATGATTTCGGCCAGGGGTTCCATGTGGGAATTGAACAGGGTGCGTATGAGGGATGCAGATTCTGATATCTTCAGTAGTGGCGATCAGGGTGGTCTCGGTGCTGTGGTTGGTGCGAAACCCAGATTAAGAGGCATCCAGCAGGTTTCCTTCCCAGGTGTTCAGTGAGCTGGCAGCTGATGGCCTTCTCAAGGAGTTTGGCAGGGAATGAGAGCAGCGAGATGGGCCAGTAGTTCTTGAGTTCTCTGTTAACAGCTGTGGGTATCTTGAGGAGGGATTTGACCTCTGCATATTTCCATCTGTTGGGTAAGGCAGCTGTGGTGATGGAGGTGATTTTGTTGCTGATTTGTGAAGAGGTGGCGGAGGCAGCAGTACGTGGGCGCTCATAAGTAGATGGAGTTCAAGATGACTGTAGTGTTCTGTGTGGTGAGCTGGTCTGATGCAGTTAGCTTCTAGTTGTAGGTGGTGTTTGTAGGTGTGAGGAGGTTGTAGAGGTCAATGGGTTAGGGTTTGAAGTTTATGTAGATGGCAGATATCTTGTTGTGTAAATAGTTCACCAGGTTGTCCCAGAGTTCCTGGGACGGAGAGATCATGTTCGCAGTGCCTGATGGACAGAAGAACTCTCCGATGGTGCTGAAGAGATCCTGATTATGGTTGTCATTTGCATTCATGGTGGCTGCTGGGGCATCTTTTTTCACGTCCTTGAGGCATTGGTGGTATGTGTTGAGGGCTGACTTGAAGGTGGCTCAGTCTGTAGGATCTTTTCTGTCATGCCATCTTCTTTCCAATTGTTTACATTTGCATTTTGTGGTCCCAAGTTCTGTTGAGTCCCAGCTGACTTGTTGGGTGTACTCTCTGATGGTGCTGAAGGGTTTCTGTCAATGGTTGGCACCTGCTTTGTCCAGTCTGCTAGGGCATCTTTTTTCATGCCCTTGAGGAATTGGCGGTATGTCTTGAGGGATGAAGTGAAGGTGGCTCAGTCTGTAGGATATCTTCTGGAGCACCATCTTCTTTCCAGTTGTTTGCATTTGCTTTTTGTGTTCCTAAGTTCAGGTGTATACCAGCTGATGTGTTGGGTGTATATCTATGTGTTTGCTGGTGTGATGATCTCTGTGCAGTTGGTTATCCAGGTAGGGAAGTTCTAGGTTGGTTGAGGATTCTGGCTGGGTGGTGCTTAGGGCGTTCGTCCTGGCTTTGTGCACGGTTCAGGGGCAGATGGGCGCAAATGGGCTTGCATTTGGCACACCTGCGGCACGCCGAAAGCAAACCCACTGTGCACATTTGCTGTGCAGCTGCTGCACGGCTGCGCTGTGACCTCCAATAGGTAGGTCCTGGGGAGGAAGGAGCGCTTGGCGGTGAGAGGTGGGAAAGGAAAAAAATGGCAGGAAGTGAGTAGAAACGGCGGCGGGCTCACTGCACAGGAGGGTAAAAAAGTAACAAAAGTTCAAGTTACAGAGGCAAGCGTGAAATTTGGGTCAGGGCTAACCTAACAGTCAACAAAATACAGTATGGTCTAATAGGAAACCAAAAGTTAGATTTGCACAGAAGACTAAGCAAAACAAATAAACACACTAAGGGGGGTTCTAACAGCAAGGCGGCTAACTGGCACAGATAGACAAATAGTGTAGTGGGAGCAGCAAGCAGTGGCACGCAGGGAAGCGAGTGGCAGCGACTGCTGTAACAACATGCATCAAGGGAGACCTGCTAGAGGGTAGCGAGGGGGAGCAGGCGCAAGGCCCTTTAATGGTGTGTGTGATGTCAAGCATAGGTTTTGTATTAGAATGGTGACCTTTAAGTAGAAAATACTTTATGTAGAGAATAGTTAAAATGTTTTCTAACTTTGTGTGTGCGCTGTACTTTACAGCACACATGCAAACTTAACAAGCATTTACAATGCAATAGGTCTCGCAATTACATTATTTTGACCTATTAACATTGTAAATTACATTGTTTTTTATATTGTTTTTCTTTTGTAAAACATATAAGAGGCATTGAAATTTAAAATGCAAATAGTCAAAAGTTTTATAAATGCAAAACCTATTGCACTGCATTTACTTGAGTGTGAGATTGTTCTTAAAATTGGCAGGTATGTGTTTATTAATTTAGATAGCATGTTGTTTATAGAGCGGTGGTGACTTAGCACTTTTCCCTGAGCATGTTCTGTTTCCACCTTACAAGAGTGGACAATGTATATGCACCAGTGAGTGCATGTCCAGTGAGACTTGTAATCCAGCGGAGGCGGGAAGCGGCATCCATGTTTATTGTGTACGTAAGGGTCTGTAAATTGTATGCCGTGCCTGCAGGAAGTGAAACACTTTCACTTTCAAGAAAAACAAGGCTTGGCTCTCTTACTCACATTTCTTACACAGCTTTAAACGTGTCATAATTGAGCCTTCTATCTTGTAATAGAATGGAAATCTCCCCCACTAAATTGACAGGAAATTTGGATTCTATTAAAGACACAGAGGCAAGGGTTATCCCTTCCACCTCTCACCTTTATTACAATTATTGTTTCTCTTCCAGTTTAACTTCAATACACTTTCTTACCAAAGTGAAGGCTCTAACAATGACCATTCCATTGGTGTCTACTTTTAAAGTTGAATTTTCAGCTTCATTGTTCCCTCAAACTTTGAGACACTCTGCTTTACTTTTGTTTCTAGCAACTTTATTAGGATCAACAATTAGTCACAGAAAAGAGGAGTATTATTGCTCTCCACAGATGGTTATACTTAAAGACAGCAAATGATTGGTGGCTTGGCTGTGAGTTCACCAGGACAAATAGACAGCTGACCTAAGTTTCAATATATAGTAACAAGTCTGTCTTTCATCCATGTTAGTGATGGAGCAAGGATGGAAAAAAAAATGTTTGTATACCCCTCGTGAAATAAGTTTTCCTCATAACAGTAATATGAACTAATCGTGTGGTTTTTAAAATAACCAACATAGAATAAAATGCACACACAAATACACGTGGGATACTAATTTGCTTATGTTGCGAATCATAATTTACTAATTAAGTGAAGTTGCTATATTAATCCTGTGCGCAGAGGTCATAATCTAACCAAAATCTGTGCGTATATGCTTTTTGTATAATAGTTCCCATTATGGCCCATGCGGCCTACAAAAAGATGGAGGGTTTTGAGATTCCGAGATTGTGATGATGTACGAATCCGCCACTGGCCTCGAGAGAAGCCCAAGCAGCCTGTGCCTGTACAGCGTGGGCCAAGGTCAACGTGGCCTGGACGTTCAAGCTGGTGCCACCAATTTATATGTCCGTATCGTGAGCATGGGAAAATTATCTGAAATAACTATTTAAAGGACACAAGCGGAAAGAACTGCTAAAGGACAATTGCGACTTTATTTTTTTAAGTTTAACAATGACTTCGCCGAAATCTGGGCAATGAGGAGATGAGGTTATGCTCATCCACCCCTTGCTTCAACCAATAAGAATGAATGAGGGCCCTAATCGTTTCGAATTTTAGATAGATAAGTTAGGGAAAAAGGGTATAAAAGAGGATGTTTGGAAGTAAGAAAAAAGCTTGCTTTTCGATTTTATTACACACCACAACATTTTATTGCACACTACGACATGCTGTTTGATAAATTTTTGCTATGGTGCAAAGACTTTGACATTTTTCTGGACTTTAACTTTTGAATGGGTGCGGAGTCCTGATAGGAGCTGAACATCAAGAAAGAATGGAGAGGTGGTTTTTGGGAGCTGTTCTGTCCTTGTTCTGATGTCCGTGTCCTGAGATCTTGGTAATATATTTTCAATGTATTTTTTGAACTGTTATGCTAATAAATATAAATGTTTGAATTTAACTTCTCTTTCTCTCTAGGTTATTAAATGTTTACATGATTATTAAAACATAGTGAATAAAAGTAAGGTCATGCTAGGAGATTAAGGGCTAGATGTAGGTAATCGTGAAATACCGATTCCTTAATACCGAATTTTACCGATTTGGTATCAAGGAATCGTATCTCTGATGTATGTAAAGATTCGCTAAAAATTACGGAATGGGTATTAATCGGTAAAAAAAAGCGATTCGGAATGGATCGGTATAAAAAAAATTCTGAAATCCCAATACCGAATCGTTAATACAGAATCCCAATACCGAATCAGTAAATACCAATTCGGTAATTTAAACATCCGTAAAATCTGAAATCAGCCAATCCTGTGCATCCCAATTACCTCCTAATCAGGAAGTGGCCACACCAGGCAGCTGCACTGAACCTGGAACTGACTGTGAGGCAGGGAGCTGTGCAGAGAAGCCAGGAGCAACACAGCCTTTTCTTGCAAACAAACCCAAGCAAAATGGCAAACCAGGAGAGGGAGAAGGAGGGAGCAGAAAGGAAGAGAAAGCAGAAATTTAGCGAGAGGGAGCTGGAGGTCCTAATCGAAGATGCCACCAAGGACCATGACAAGTTGTTTGGCAAGCAGTCCCTGCATGTGCCAGAATTGCAAAAAAGACAGATCTGGCTTGCCATCCAGAACAAGATCAATGCCATCAGAGTCACCCAGCGCTCCATTGAGGATATTAAAAAAAAAACATGGTATGACCTCAGGAAGACTGCTAAGGCGAAGATGGCAGAGAGGCAGAAGCAGGCCAGCAAAACTGGTGGAGGGAGGAGCAGAGCACCTGCACAAACAGCCCTGGAGCTCACGGTTGAGTCCACCCTCCAGCTGGAGATTGTGAGTGGTGTTGGCGACGCAGACAGCTTGGCCAGAGCTGTCAACAAACAAGGTAAGCTTCATGCACAGCATGCTGTGCACCCCCCTCCCCACCCTCAATCCCCAGAGAGGCATAGGGACTCTCACTCCAGTCCATGTTTTACTCATAACCTGCAAAGCATTATGGGGGATTTAGTCAGTAGTAACACATGTTCAGAACAGTCAGTCTACCAAACCCAAAGGCATGTGACAGCAATGAGCAAGCAGAAGACAGTCAGTTTGATTGGCAGGCATAATGTTTATTAAAATGCAAATGCTGTCAGATAAGTGAGCATATCTACATTCTGTCGTCACAGGCGAGACATCTCGCAGTGAGGCAGAGGGGAGCAGAGGGAAGGCACACAGGCCAGATGGGAGACAAGAGGAGGAGGACCAGTCGCCTGCAGGGCACACAACCCCACCACCACCACCATCAACGCCACCACCATCAACACCGCTCCAAACAACGCCACCATCACCACCACCATAATCTAAGCCACCACCACCGTCAGGCAGGAGGCATGCAGTGGCCACCCTCCAGCAGATGGAGGTGTCTGAGGAGGACAGCACAGGGGGCCAACAGTCGACAGTGGCTGAGGACGGCAACAGGGCAAGATCACAGCCCCCAACAGAGCACGCCCACACATCTTCCCGACGCCGCAGGGCAAGGCAGCCAGTCCTCACATCCAGGGTGAGGATGACAGTGTGTTTCCTGGGCTGGAAGGCAACATGCTGAATGTCCAGCGCCTGCAAGGGAGAGCGATCAGGTCAGTGCAGCGGGAGATGGCACACATGAATGCTCACATGCATCGCATCGAAAAGGGCATCAGTGCCTTTAACACCACCATGGCTGAGGGAATGAGTGATGTTGCGTCAGCTGTGAGGCAGCTCTGCAGCAAGTAGGAGGAGGACCGCCTGTCTAGGTGCAGGGAGAGACAGAAGCTAGACAATTTCACCAAGGCGGTGAACCGCCTGTCCACTGCAACCTCTCTCATGTGCAGAGGCTCAATAGCCATGCAGGAGGAGATGACACACTGCAGTCGGTATGTGGCTAGGGGGATGGTCACAATGACCAATGCTCTTGGACTGTTGCAAACAGACAAGGTGCCCACTACAGCTGATGGGGGTGAAATTGAGGAGGCTGCTAGCCGTAGTAGTATTACGCCCTCTCCCACGAGACCAGGAGGCGCAGCGAATGCCACAGCGCTGGCCCTGGACAAACTGGCAGTGCAGACAGTGGGGCAAAGGAATGTGGCAGTGAAGCGCGTGGGCACAAGAAATAGAACCAGCCAGTCTATGATTGTACTGAAATGGGTGATGTAACCCATGGGCGTATGGACACTGCTTCTGATCTTGGTGGTGTGCACTGTTCATTAAACACCATCACTCAAATACAGTAACAGGCTATGTCTCCTTACTCAGAAATAGTTGTGTGTTATCTTAGCTCGTCTGTGTCTCCCATCCGGTGCTGCTGCCACACCAGCTGCGCCGTGCTCCGGCTGTGGATAGTCCTCACCCTTGTCCTCAGAGTCAGTTAGTTCCACTGCTGTTCCTTTCTTTGTGGAAAGGTTATGCAGCATTGCACATGTTGCTATTATTTTGCAGCAAATGATGGGGTGGGACTGACGTGCACCTCCACTTTTGTGGATGCAACGAAACCTGCTTTTTAGTAGCCCAAAGGTGCGCTCAACAACGTTGCGCATGCTTTTATGTGGGGTGGATGGGTTGAGGTATGGAGTTAGTATAAATGACCGGACGGCATATGCGCTGTCACCTGAATGGGAAAGAAAGTGCCATTAATTTGGGTCACCAATACGTTCATCCAAGGTATACATCAGGGTGTGTCGCATTGATTTACGTAGTAGGTATCCTTCTCCGAATTCACCAGCAGCCAGACGTGTATAGGTCTCACTATTCCTGAATATGTAGGTGTCATGGGTACTCCCTGGGAATTTGGCCACAATGTCAGTAATGGTGAAGTCTGCATCACATATCACCTGCACGTTGATGGAGTGAGTGGATTTGCAGTTGCGGTATATGTATTCTGTAGCTGCAGGTGGGCAGATTGGTATGTGGGTCCTATCGATGCAGGCTATTACATGTGGGAACTGTGCCTTTTGATAGAAATCCAGCTTTGTCTTCTGCAGCTCCGCCTGTGTGCTGGGGAAGCGTATGTAGTGATGCATTCTCTGCATCATGGCGTCCAGAAAGGAGGTGAAGAAATGGGACAGACAGCTCTGTGACACACCACCTGCTGCGGCTATCACACCCTGGTAACTTCCTGATGCCAGGAGGTGCAGGCAACAGAGTACATGAGTGGGTATTGCATGCGCCCTTGGTGTCTGATGCTCCAGGTGTGGTTGCAGGTCCCGTATCAGGTCTAGGATGGCATGTGGGTGTAGCCGGCACCTGTCATGTATTTCTGGCTCAGTCATTTGCAACAGTGTCACACGCAGTATGTACAAACCCTCTGTCCTGCTGCTCGCTAAAGTAGCCGCTTTGCTATGTTATGTTATGTTATGTTATGTTATGTTATGTTATTTTTACTCATACCGCGCACAGCTGCCCCAGCGAAGGGGCATCCTGGCGCTTTAACAAGGCAAACCCAACACAACACCGAAAGAAAAATAGAAGGGCCACAGGAACAGCATGAGAACTAAACAAATAAGAAGGTCTTGATGGCACGTCTAAACTGAAGAAGGTCATCAATAGCCCGGATATGAAGAGGAAGAGAGTACCACCAATTCGCCGCTAGCACTCGAAAAGAGCGGCCACCTGCTCTACTCAGCCTGAAGCGCGGAACCACAACCAGATTCTGACCCAAAGATCTGAGGGTTCGCGAGAGTACATACGGTGTCAGCAGATTCTCCAGAATTTGGGGAGACATACCCTTGAGGATTTTAAACGCAAGGCAGAGAACCTTGAATTTAATCCTCTGATTTACAGGGAGCCAGTGGAGAGAGTGCAAAGTTTTGGAGACCGAGCACCGCCTAGGCAGACCTATCACCACTCTGGCTGCAGCATTTTGAACTCGCTGCAGCCGGGTAAGTTCTGACTGATTAATCCCAGCTAAAAGCGAGCTGGCATAGTCTAGCCGGGACAACACTGATGCTTGAACCACCAATTGTCTGGTGGGGGCATCGAAAAATTTAAGGATAGGTCTAAGTCCTCTAATAATGCCATAGCAAGAGGCCGCCACTTTCTTGGTGTGACAGATGAAACTGAGGGTTGGGTCAAGCCAGACCCCAAGATTTTTTATCTCCGATGCTGGAGAGGGGGTCACACCTCGTTCAGGAGGCCACCACTCATCACCCCACAACCCCGCCTGCTTGCCGACCACCAAAACCTCAGTCTTCTTGGTGTTTAACTGGGGACAGTTGGAGTTCATCCAGTTGGCCACTGCCCGTACACCGTTATGGAACCTGGGAGCCTCCATGTCTGAGTCCCCACTCAACGTGACCGCCAGCTGCGTGTCATCTGCATATGAAACCATCGTCAGGCCCCATTGCTTGACGACCGCAGCCAGCGGCCTCACGTAAAGATTGAAAAGAATGGTACTCAACGATGAGCCCTGTGGGACCCCCAGGTCCAACGGATAGGATTTGGACTTACCGGGTGGAATCGCAACCTGGAATGACCTTTCCGCAAGGAAAGATTGAAACCAGCATAGGGCAGAACCTGTGACACCTACTTCCTCAAGTCGCTGAAGCAAAATCCTGTGTGAGACCGTGTCAAACGCAGCACTGAGATCTAATAGCAATAGTGCCGCCGTCCGACCAGCATCAAGCACAGAACGCAGATGTTTGGCCATAGAAAGTAGGGCCGTCTCCGTGCTGTGGCCCGCACGGAACCCATTCTGGGTAGGGTCAAGGATGTTAGCCCTGGTAAGATGGTCTGCGAGAATGCCATTCAGATGGGCCTCAGTAACTTTCGTAGCCCACGGAAGCAAGGAAATAGGGCGGTAGTTCTTAGGTTTAAGGGGGTCAAGGGTGGCCTTCTTCAAAATAGGTGTAACTACAGCCTGCTTCCACCTAATGGGAACTACACCTGAGGAAAGTGACAGATTGATCAGAGAGAGCACCGGCGTACGGCATAACGGCGACATGTTCTTAAGCTGAGCCGGTTTCAACGGATCTACAGGAGATCCTGACTTAATTTTAAGGCTCAGAGAGTCGAAGGCCTCCATAGATAGGGAGGGCAGGGTAGTAAGAGATTCACTGCCTCGCGAAGTGCAGCTAACCCGCTCTGAATTTAAAATTGGGGAGCCCATCGAGAAGGATCGATAGATGGCTTGAACTTTCTCGAGGAAGAAGGAGGCCAGACCCTCACAATGGGAGTCCGAACATATTTCTGCTGCCGTTGTCCTCTTAGCCATGAGATCCTTTACCACCTTAAAAATGAGTTTCGAAGGATTCGAACTGTTCTGAAACTCTTGGGCATAAAAGGCTGCCCGTGTTCTACACACCGCCCTATGGTAAGTTTTAATTTTAGCAAGATAGCAGACCTTCAGTTCGGGATCAAACGATTTCCTCCATGACGTAGATGGCCGCTATTGTGTTCATACTATTGCATTTTGGGCCTGTTTTTATGCACTGCACCTGATTACCACTTGCTCTGGGTGAGTGGTAATTACTGATTCTTAAATACCAAATTTGTACAAATTTGGTATTACCGTATTTTGGTACATCGCATTACCGAATTTTTACCGATTCCTTATTTACCGATTCGGTATTTTGGGGTTTCGGTGTTGGCCGATCGGTAAATAAGGAATCAGTAACTGATTTCCCTTGAATTTAACGAATCGTTATTACCAATGGCATTCGGTATTACCTACATCGCACAGGGCCAAATATCGGTCGATAACGCTGAAATTTACAGAATTTCGGCTTTACCGACCGGTATTTAGCCACCTACATCTAGCCCTAAATCTCAAAATAATAATTAAATACATGGAGAATTAAGCTGGTCTTGTTGTCCATTAGTTAACTTTTACTAGCAGATCCATTGACAATAATGGTGGGGTGTTTTAATGTTTTTCTAGAAAATAAAACCATGGTAATATCGATTAACTGCAGATGTATATAGTGTATAAAGTTTAGTACGAAATAAGACACTCCGCTAAAATCCAGCAGTTCTCCTCTAGATCTTCACCAATCCTCGGAGCAGGGTGAATGTGTGTGTTGATGATTTGCAGTGTTATGGGCCCCACTGATGAGTAATGTGTAAATAGCTAATAGGGAATATGGTGATGGTTTGGTAATTTTCATTTGGAGCAGCGCTGGATCAGTATTACTTGGTAGCAGAGCATTGGTTGCTATAGGTTAACTAAGATAAGTAATGTATAGAATGGATAGAGCAATGTATACAGAGTTTTGATGTACAGAATGTATAACTAACACTATATGTTGAGTCTGGTATATGTAGTCCCGAATTTAGGCTTCTGGGAAGTAGGAAGCTGGTTACTCTGCCTAGGAAGAGGAACGTGTGGCATGTAAGTCGCACAAGTGTGGCATGTAAGTCACACATCACATAGTCTGTTATAAAGTGGTGACATCGTCGTATGTTACAAGTTTAAGGACCTTTATGTGTAAAAATGGTGAATGTATAGTGAAGGCAACCTATAAAGTTTTGGGCTTAAGCAAAGGAATCATTGCATATTCTGTCTTAAAACTTATCCCTGAGAGAGTAATAGAGTTTTCACCTAAGCTTGAGAGAAGGGTAAAGTAGAGGGATGTGCTACTTTATCAGCGAAACTAAAATTCTGTGGTAGAGAAGAGGTAAGCGCTGTCTACTGGAAATACAGAATACTTGTGAGATTGAGGAAACTATCACTTTGGTTTAGCGAAACAGACGAATGGAGATGTTTTATGTCGTTACTAACTGATTTTAGTTGTATAAAGGTGTAAATACTATGGGCCTTATTTATGAAGGCCTTGCGCCACCAGTACGTCACTTTTAACATGAGAAAAAGTGACTCACCGGTGGCGCAAGGCTTTCATAAATGAGGCCCCATGTGCCAAGATATTTTGGAAAGGAGGTGTAAGTCGAAGCTGCAGAAACCGGAGCAGGGCTGACGTCAAAAGTGTTGTGCTGGGATTGGTCTGCGTGACTAGAATGGAGTAAGCGCTGATTGGTGTGTTAGCCAAGGCTGTGCGATCATTGGTTGTGAGTAAGTGAAACGTATCTCGATTTGATTGGTGCGTTAGTGTGAACTGCGCTGTGATAGGTTGGTATAGCGAAGCAGTTTGTGGAAGAGTGCACGATTGTTTTGAAAGTCAGGAAATCATTAGAAAATTGAGTTTTATTACTGAGGGGAAAAAGAAAAACCTACATGGTTCAAAAAATGTAAGAATGTGTTTACAAAGGATAAGGCAATAGTGACAAGAGAGGGAAAATTGCTTCCTCCGCCTAAAACGCCTACATCATATATGATGACAAGATACGGCTACCATAAATGTATATGGTTAGAAAATTGGGCTAGATATACCAAGAATGGTGGTGCATTAGCATTTCCAGAAGTAGGTTCCTTTAGTCTTGCTGTATTGCGAAATTTGAGATAAAAAATGACAAAGTTAGAACCAAGACCCAGACCAACTCAATTTGAAGCATTAGTTGAGTGGGAAGTTGAGATGCATGAATTGGAGCGGGAATGGTTTGAAGAGTTCAGAGGACCGAGAGGTAAATTGCGAGGATTGTGGGGAACGACTCATGAAAGTACAATGCGGAGATGGAGAAATGCGGATATCTGTGATGGAATGTATCCGGTAAGGACAGTTGATGAAATGGTAGGACGGAAATGTACAGAAAAATGAAATAATGTGGAGTCAGAAAGGAAGGGTTATGAGGATTGTGAAACAGAGGATGTAGTACTGGAGGAGATATTAAATAGAAGACCACCTCCATATCAACCAAGTTCTGTAGATGTGACT
Organism: Lissotriton vulgaris; assembly: GCF_964263255.1. NCBI lineage: Eukaryota > Metazoa > Chordata > Amphibia > Caudata > Salamandridae > Lissotriton > Lissotriton vulgaris. The sequence goes on from NC_141694.1 coordinate 958,003,056, forward strand.
CCAAATGCTCCATCATGGAGGATAGATTTACTGATACCCCAAGATGATTTTCTAATTTCAGAGATCTCCCGGAAAGGGTAGAAATGAGATATGATTCAAATGCCCCATTAATGGAAACCAGACTTACTGGTACACCTAGACAAAATGATGAGAACAGAGGAAGTGTAGCTACAGTAAAGAGAATTGAAGAACAACCCAGCACTTCTGAATATATACGTTCCACTAATGAATTGACTGAAAAGATACAGGAACTCACTAAAAATATAGAAGCTGTAACTGTCCCAGTAACAATAGGTCCTGTAATTCCAGTGTTCGAAAAACAAAAAATAAAAGAACCGTCCTTAACAATTCCTTTGAATCAAAGTTTACAAAAAGTAAGAGAAAAAGTTTATCCAGATTTGTCCGAGGTTAGACGTACTAGCCATATGACACCGCCTGACTTGACTTTTAATCAAAGTCTCCCATGTAAGTTTCCAATGGGTGCGGAATCAGATTCTGCAACACCCGAGAAAAGTATGGAGAAAATCGATTTGTCACAAACTCCAGTAGGACCGACAGAGCAGGAACTAAGTGATTAGCTTAAAACTTTAGAAGTAAGAGATCAAGAACCTAAAGTATTAGATGTGGTTAGGCTGAAAATCGATATGGAAGAATTGTTAATTGGAACAATTGGAACAGATAGGTTAAAAACATACCAAGATGATGAATTAATGTTTATGAGTAAAAGCATTACTTGGAGAGCGAGAAACCTGCTTGATCGATTAGAAGAATTCACAAGTGAACTAAATGTAGATTTTTCAAAGCATAAAGTTTTCAAAAACCTTACAGAGTAGATTTTACTAAAAAAGATATTGACAACATGAATACTGCTGGAAGATTACCCAGATAAAAGAGCTAATTGTGTTGCTGAGAAAATTGGGAGATGTGGATAAATGGAAAGCTAAATCGCAAAGAAAAAAGAAGAGAGCAATGATAAAAACAACATTAGCTTTTCACAGTGAGAGAAAAAGAGCCTGTAGTAAAGGAATTCCCTATGAGAAAAATACCGGGAGGAGGGTATGTACATGTTCCCTGGACTAGACAGGATATATTGTCGTTCACAAATGATTTCCCCAGGTTGAGAGAAAAACCAGTGGAATGGTATCAACAGGTGGATCGATTTATAAAGGTTTCAAAGGTATTATGGGAAGATTTAGATGGATTGCTTGACATAGTAGTACCAGCAGACCAATGGTCTGAGTGCAAAATTACTGTGTACTGGCCAAAAACTGAATATCTACGAGATCCCGTAACAGGTGCTCCTGGACCTGAGGTAATGCAAAAGTATGAATAAGTAATAGTTTTTCTGAAAAATAAAATCCCACCAAAAGAAACAGATTGGGTAAAGATTGACAGGACATTTCAAGAAGCAAAAGAATCAGTACATTCATTTTATGAGACGTTTCTATTAGTGTTTAAACAGTACAGTGGATATGAGGAGTTGAATGAAAAGGACATGAGTCATTTTGTGTGTCGCTTAGCGTTTGGATTAAGACCAGAAATAGGAGACATGATTAAGCATAATTTGAAGGGATGGCAATCATGTTCGGTAGATGAGGTTTTGAGACATGCAAAATACTGTAGTGATGAGATTGAAGTTAAGCAAAGGAAGCTTAAAGAGAAAGCCATGTGGGCACAGGTAAAAGTGGCAGAACATCAAGTAGCTCAATTAGAGAATAAAACCTCAGAAGGAGGTCAAGTAAGAATGAAAGGAGATTTTAATAAAACAAAAGTAATGGGAAATCTGGAGGAAGCTAAGAAAAAGTTTCCTTTTCACAATTGCGGCAGGTTAGGGCATTGGAAGAAAGAGTGTAAGTATCCACCAAGAGTTAATCCTGAAAATACATCATTGAATCCACAGGTGCAGAACAAGCTAATTCAACAGCTATCACCACAGCAGCAGGTAGTTACCCAACAGAGTCAGGTGCCACAACCACCACTTCCACACAGTGTACATCTTCAGAAATACAGTGCAGAGACAGGATTCTGCGGAGGTGAACAGGTAATAAGATCACCTAGAGTGAATGTGAGTTTGCAGAATTGGTAGAAGGAAGATGGTAGTGAGTCGGATGACAGCTTCTGATGATGCCTGAGAGAGGGAGAAGAGTGCGTACGTGGCGCAACTCTAGAGGTAGATCAATCTGGTCCTTTTGTGAATGTAAATGTGAATGATGTAAATGTGACCTTCCTAGTGGACACAGGTGCTACCCGTTCTACCATTAGATCAGTAGAAGTCCAAAATATTCCTCTCCCTGGTGATAGCATCCAAATTGTAGGTGTAGCAAATAGGCAGATCAAAAAATCCCTAACAAAGCCAGTTGAAGTAGAAATTGGAAGTTTCAAAGACATGCATCAATTTGTAGTGTGTGACAGTAGTCCTGTTAACCTTCTTGGTAGGGACATTCTGTGTAAGATGAAGTGTGCCATTTACTGTTCACCAGATGGCATTGAGCTTCAAAACCCAGATGAAGATAGCCTGTATAAAATGACTATGTCACTGATAGAATCTGAAAAGAGTAGTAGGTTTCCATGGCAGTCCATGTAATTCACCTATAATGGGATTGAAAAATCCTAATGGAACGTTCAGGATAGTACAGGATTTGAGAAAAAATCAATAAAATTGTCATCCCATGTTGTCCAATTGTGCCAAACCCAGCAGTAATCCTGTACCAAATTCCACATAATGCAGAATGGTATACCATCATTGATCTATATAATGCGTTCCTTACTGTTCCATTACATCCTGATAGCCAGCAAATATTTGCTTTCCAGTTTGGAGACCTTATTTTGTCATGGTGCGAATTCCTCAGGGGTACACTGAGAGTCCATCTATTTTTAATCAATTGTTAAAAAAATCATTAAAGAGACTAAACACGCCTGGAGAATCAGTACTGGTTCAATATATTGATGACCTGTTGGTGGCATCAAAAACAAAAGATGCATGTGTTTCAGACACCATTGCATTACTGAACCATTTGGCAGTCGGAGGACATAAGGTGTCCCCATCGAAGCTACAGTTTTGTCTGAAAGAAGTACAATATTTAGATCACAAAATTGCTATAGGAATAAGACAAGTCACCATAGAGAGAATCAAGATGATACAGGGAATGCAACCTCTAAAAACACAGAGACCAGTGAGGATGTTTCTAGGAATGGTAGGTTACTGTCAACATTGGATTAGTGGATTCTCACTAAGAGCCAAACCATTACAGAGATTGACAAGAGCAGATGTAAAATATCCCATAGTGTTGAATAAAACTGAAATGGAAGCTTTTGAGCAGCTAAAAACCAGTCTATGTGAAGCACCAGCATTAGGAATACCTGTTAACGAAAAAGAGTTTGAATTATACTGCAGTGAACAAGAAAGGTGTGCATTGTCAGTTCTAATTCAGAGACATGGAAAACTGAGAAAGCCAATTGCATATTTCTCAGCTGTTTTGGATCCAGTTGCAAAAGCATTGCCATGATGCTTAAAAGCAGTAACTGCTACAAGTGTGAGTTTGGAACAAAGTGAAGGTATAGTGATGAGAGTATACATACCTCATTCAGTGGAGATTCTCCTTACTAGGACAAAGACGCAGTTACTTACTAGTAACAGGATGACAAAATATGAGAAGACAATTCTAGGAGACAATTCTAGTGACCATGACACAGTAGCTCTCAGTTAATATACGCTCATTTATACCTAGGGGCCAAATCACGCAGTCGACCCACTGACACAGAAGGGACTGCACCAGAGAGGGAGGAGAGTGAGGAAGCAGGTCCAAGCCGAGTGCAAGTCTCGCAGGACGAAGGTGACAAAACTGGCATGTCCCTGGAAGATGACACTGTACTGACCTCAGAGTTGCTGCACTCCCCACAGCTTTCCCAATCCCCTCACTTACAATTATCACCAGAAATTTCACCATCTCTGCTCCAGTCCACTCCTGTAACCCCACCAGCCAGGAGGCGTGTCGTGGCCCCACTATCATCAATGGAGGCAGCAGAGGGTGAGGGGGAGGCTGAAGACACCGTGGATGATAGTTCAGCAGCACTGCAGTCCACAAATGAGATGGGCCCTTCTCGCAGAACACAACGCAGAGTCAGCAGTGCAGGTGGACGTGGTGAGAGCACTGTGTTCCGTGGGCTGGAGGGGAGCATGGTGCGCATTCAAAGGATGCAGGGCAAATCAATGCAAGCCTGCCAACGCCAAATCAGAGCCCTGAATAAATCAGAGCCCTGAATGTGCACATAGGAGACATAGGGAAGGGCATGAGAGACATAGTGGAGGCGAATAAAGGAGTTGCACAAACAAATAGGGACATTGCAGCAGGGATGCAGCAGATGAGCCACTCAGTAACGCAGCTATGCTCTAAACTTGACAGTGTGTCACACACATGGTGCAGGGATGCCCGTGCCCAGAATACGGCCATCAATCGCTTGGCCACTCCCACATCCCTGCTATGCAGGAGAGGCATAAATATGCAGGAGGCATTGACGCAGAATACAACTGAGGTCCCCAGGAGCATTGCCAGAATGACTAGTGCTCTAGAGGCAATGTTGATATCCCACACCGCACAGAATCCTGCTCTGGACGTGGCAGAGGGTGAAGACACAAGTAGCCGGAGCAGCATAGCAAGCTCTAATGTGGAGACACGGAGGAGTACCAGGCGCCAAGCTGAGGCTGCAGGGCACGCTGAACAAAGCGAACAACATCAAAGTGGCTCAGGGAAGCGCCTGCGCAAGTGACATTACCGTTCATGGGTGAAGTAACCCGGGACATACAGTCCCCACGTGTATATTATATTTTGTTGCACTTACATGCTTAAACGTTGTGGCACCATTAAAGTACGTTGGTCCCATACACAGCCTATCTGTGTCTCATTACTTACTCAGAAATAGTAGCGTGTAATCTCCTCACGTCTGTATTTGCCATCACTTGGTGTTGGCACTCCAGCAGGTTGTGGTTCAGGCACAGCAACCTCGTCGTCATGGTCCTCAAAGTCTGACAACTCCACCTCTGTGCCCTTCTTCACGGCAAGGTTGTGCAACATGGCACAGACAGTAATGATTTTACAGCAGGTGATGGGGGTATACTGCCGGGCACCTCCACTCTTATGCAGGCACCTGAACCTGCTCTTCCATATACCAAAGGTACGCTCCACAATATTTCTTGTGCTCTTGTGGGCCCTGTTATATCTCCTTTGGCTGGGTGTTGAGGGGTTGAGGTAGGGAGTGAGGAGGAAGGAGCGGAGGGCATATGCACTGTCCCCTAAAAGGAAATGGGAGTACATCACTCACATGCATACATGTACTTCTTTCTGCAATAGGTGTTAATGGGGTCGCACACTGTGTCTTACCTAGCAGGTATCCTTCACCAAATTCCCCTGCTGTCAGCCATGCATAGATACCGCTGTTTTGAAATATGTAGGAGTCGTGGGTACTCCCAGGAAATTTTGCCACATGGTCAGTGATGGCGCACTTAGCATTGCAGATCACCTGCACATTGATGGTGTGGGTGGACTTTCTATTCCTATATATGTATTCGGTGGCAGCAGGGGGACAAATGGGAATGTGGGTGCCATTAATGCAGCCAATGATATTGGGGAAATGCGCCATCAGATAAAAGTCAGTTTTTGTTTGGAGCAGTTCAGCATGGGTTTCAGGGAAAGTTATATACTGGTCCATCCTCTGTACCATGGCGTCAAGGAATTTGTGGAAAAAGCATGACAGGCTGCTCTGGGTGACCCCACCTACAGCAGCAACCACACTCTGGAAACTCCCTGACGCAAGCAGGTGTAGGCTGCACAGCACCTGCACGTGGGGTGGAATGGGGTGCGCCCTTGGGGTAGTGTGCTCCAACAGTGGGTGGAGGTCCCTGATGAGGTCCAAGATGGTGTCTGAGTCCAACCTGTACCTCTGGAGAATCTCTGGCTCTGTGAGCATGAACAAGGTGATCCTCGGTCTGTAGACCTGCTCCTGTCTCTGCCATTCCCTCTCTCCTGCCTCCTGTAGCCGTAGCTGCCTCGCAATGACATAGAATGCCACCATTGTGAAAAAAGTATTGCATTTTGGGTCCTTTTTTATAGGCTGCACCTGGTTTCCACCTGATTTCAATCCATGGTAAATACAGACTCTTAAATACCGAATTTCAAGCAAATTCGGTATTTAAGAGCTTACCTACATCTCAATGTTCAATTTTACCACTTCTTATTTACCGAATTGGTATATTTACTGATTCGGTAAATTCACTGAATCTGTAAAATTACCGATTCGGTAAATTTACCGATTCGCAAACTGATGCGATTTGGTAAAATTACAGAATCGGTAAATTTACCGATTCGGAATGTTTACCGATTCGGTAACTTTACCCATTCGGTGAATTTACTGATTCGGACGATTTTCAGTCCCCTACATCCCAAAAGCACAATACCGGTCGGAAACGACCGTAAATCGGTATTTTCGGCCGTTTCCGACCGGTATTGGGCTACCTACATCTGGCCCTTGGTATTTTAGAATCGGTAAATGGTATGTAGCTCCGAATCGGTAAAATTCGGTTAAAACCAATTCGGTATTTACCGTTTCGGTATTCCCCATTCATTCCTATGAACCTGGAGGCACATAGGAATGAATGAGAATTACTGATTCAGTAAATACCGAAACGGTAATAGGGGGTAGACTTACAAGGGTGGCAGGGTGTCACATTGACACCCTGTTGCACCCCTGAATAGTGCATGGGTGCACATGTGGCACACATACATGCCCTAAGGGCATGTATGTCTGCCATACTAGTCTAGGAGGGTAATAGTTTCTGAGGCTTTTCCCCCAGGCTTGCCCCTGGCATAGATATTAAAAATTTAAAGATCCCTAGATTTAGGGCATTGAATTTTGATTATTAAAATATTGCTGCTCTTAGAGTCCAGCTTGCTGATGTGATATCTATCATCCTGTTTGACCCAAGTGGTTAGGCCCCCCCATCGGTCTACCCCTAACACTGGGAGTAGCTAAATTATAAAAATGTGAGTAGACTGGTCTATACATTGGCTTCACTTGCCAGGTTTCCTGGAGCAGAATAACATCATGTTTATCTATGAATATCAACCAGTCATGAGATGTCAACTTATTCTTCAACCCTGCGATGTTCCATGATACTAGGGTTTGTTCAATAGTGTCGGGGCTAGGTTTGTCTTGTTTCCAGCACCGACTAGGGCCAGAAATAATATTAGAATTAGTTGGACCAGATACTGGTCCAGCGAATGGCATTAAAGTTGAGTCCGGGCTATTTATCCCTAGGAGATCATCCCTATCAGTGTAGGTCCGACTAATATTGATACTGTGCTCAGTTGAGCCAATAGGCGGTAGATCATTGACTTCACATCTCTGCTCCTGACCTATGAGCTCAGCATTATCATCCCCTTGTGGCGAGCCTTCCCCAGAGATTTTGGGGTCTATCAATGGAGACAGTCAGTCATTGGCGTCCAATGAGCTAAGTGCCTCATATCTGTTGGATACCATGAGTGCACTGTCAACAATACTTGGCAGATTGCATATTAACCTATCACTGATTGGCCCTTGATGTGAATCTGGTCGATAGAAAAAGCCCAATGGGAGGATGTTCATACCCTCATTACTCATACTGGAGTGGACTGCCTGATCTAAAATTGACCGGACAAAGATCGGTGACCTGAAGCTGAGCACAACACAATCGCCCTACATACTTTTTTGGGAACGACCAACCCAGGCCACCCTTCTTACCATCTTAAATTCCCTGAAGAGGTGATTTCCTAACTCTGTTTTTGGTGTTCAAAAAATGGAGCGCCTTATTCCTAAGTGAGGTCCAGTGCTCCTCCTCATAGTATAGGGATTTAGGTACAGTAGCTAAGATAATTGTGTACGGGGTTGCCTCGGGTGGAAGATGTAGTACATCTCCCACTGGCAGGGCATCACCCCGACTCTGTGGCCCCCGACCCTGTAGTCCCCCAAAAGGACCCTGTGGCCCGACTCTACCCCTATTTGCAAGGGATGTAGGATGATTCTGGGGAATTACCTCTGGGGTTGGTGTGGGGCCATCAACCCATTATGCACAGGACTATGGGAAGATCCTGACTCTCTGTTGGTTTGCCCTATGTCATGTTTGTTTCCCATAGCAGTAGGTAAGTTTTTTAATATGTGCTGCTCTAATGAGCTTAGCCTTTGTTCAATTGCCCCTAGTTTTGCCATGACAGGATTAATTAACACAAGTAATCTTTCTTCAAGCTGTTTTAGGCAGTCAAGTGGAACCTGTAAAGAACTACAACCAGGTCCTGAAGTGGATGGGTTACTACTATTCTCACCCCCGCAGAACTATCTAGGCCTTTTGGCAACTCCATAGGCCCGCCCCGTTCGTGAACAGCAGACCCATTCTTTGCCTGCTTAGAAATCTGATGGCTCGTTTGTGGGGCACTACGCACTTTTCTTTTCTTGGACTGCTCTTTACCTTTAGGTATTTGGGTGGGCCTATGTTGCCTAGTGCGTGTGTGTGGTGGAGAAAAGGGCAGGGAAGAAGAAGGAGAGTTAGCCAATTGTGAAACTTCGGAACCGGCCTGCTGTGGATTAGATGTAATAGCGTTAGGCTCTGAGTTAGAATCGGGTGGTGCAGATGGATTTAAAGGTTCCAAAGAGAGCCTCCGCTCAGTGAGCTGAATCTCGTGTATTAACACGGACTCAGCCCTAGCAAGAAATGCGTCTAATGTCCCTACTACTCCTACCCCATTACCGCCCTTACAAAGGTTCTTACTCATAATGTTGAAATAGGAATTTGCAACCAGTAAACCACTGGGAATACACTTAAGTTAGAGGAGTTACCCTCCTGCCCACATTATAAAAAAAAGTCAATAGTGTTCCCTTAAGTCCATAGTCAATAGCTTACTTCAGGTCCAAATGAGATGTTGATGGGGTGGCCCAGCCCAGCCTCTGCCTGCCGCTGACGGGCGCAGACGGGCCCGCCCTTGGCCCGGGCACGGCCGCACGCATCCCGAGTTGCGTGGGGCCTTGGAGAGTTTTATGCACCACCTGGCGCAGGTCCGTAACACGTCGAGCTGCCAGGGATTCTGGGTAACATGGTTCCTCTGGCGCGGCAATGTGGACACTGGCAATGGCAATAGAGGTCCTCGGTCGCCTGAAGGGAGCGGCGGGCCCTGCAGGACGAGAAGAGCAACAGTCCCCGCAGCAAAATAACGGGCGAATGCCACCAACAGGAACAAGGCAGGTAACAACAAGCTGCTGACAGAAAGCGCGTCCCGCGCTGCATGGGCCTTGTAGAGTTTTATGCCCCACCTGGCGCAGGTACGTGACACGTCGGGCTGCCAGGGATTCTGGAATATCTAACCTTTTCTTAAAAAACGCACTCAATGCACTCCACCATATCTACACCTTCATGGGTCACACAACCCCACTTCATGAAACGGCTAAGGGACAAAAGATCTCTGATAAAGAGCCCCTTCCCGTTGGGCATTGCACCGCCGGACCAACGAGGAGCAGGTCTAGATGATGAAGCATGACACCTAGCTTGCTGGGTGTGTGAGGACCCTAGTTCCGCAAAAGCGGTATCCCCCATCCCTCTTCCTCCTAGTGCAAGTCCGACACTCCCTCCACCACCACTGACTTGCTAGTGGCTGGCTTCCCCCTCTAGATTCCCTAGCCTCTAACTCTAGATGAACAGTTTCCATCTCTTTGTTCAGCAATACTCACTTGCCAACCATGGTAAACTCCCTTGCTGCAAAATATGCTATAGCACTACTTTGTATGATTTCAGGGCTACTTTTATGGGCAAATCAAGTTTTGGGCTGGGAAGGAATAGCCAAAACACCACTTTCCTCTGGTTTGTGTCATATTTGTGATGAAATCTCAGTGTAAAATGTGAGCAAATCTGGACTACAATGTTAGCGTTGATTTGTGCTGTGAATGCCCGTATTGGTCACTTGTATATACTAGTGCGCTGAGTGGAACTAATCATTTTTTCTTTGTCACGGTGTGTTGTTATGTTGTTTTGGACTATTTTCACACTATTTTACAACTCATGCAGAGTTTGCTTGTGGGCACCTTCTTTAAGAGTGTTTTTTTGGTCAACGTACAGCTTTCTATTATATCGTTCATAAAACCTGTTGCAGCTCGTACACAGTGGGCCCTATTCACGAAAAATCTTAAAAGTGGAGAAAGTCCGAACTCTACATCCCCCACAAATATGGGGATGATCACTTCCCCGTAACATTGTGGTAGTGGTCAGGAACTTGGCTCGAGAAATTCTTCAACTACTTTTAGGATGAGAAAGGGTTGGATTGCTATTTAGGAATGCCCACAAACATGGATATAAGACCACAAACATGCATGTAATCTGGAAATTATCTTTTAGTAAAAATTGGGTGCGGCAAAAGAATAAAACTATATCTTCGCAGGCAGAAATACTTCCTTTAGATTAGCTTTACCAGTGCATTTTGGATTTTGTAGTTCTTCAATTAGATTCCGAACAAGCAAAATTACAAGTGCGAGAATGGAAACATAAAAAATAATAATAACAGAAGTATATAAACGAGGTATGCCTCAAGTCTTTCAAGTCTTTGCCCCGCTGGCCTCTTTACAAATAACCAACCATTAAATGACTATACTAGCGTCACTGAATTCAGAACTTTCACCAAATTATTTAAACGTACTTCTTTTCACGGTGGTCTGAATGTATTTCTCAATGCCAAGAACAATAAAGTAAATCGAACAGAAGTGTGTACAAATATACACCCTCAATATCATGTATAAATGAGGTCTCCTTATGATTGGGACGCACAAATAAAACACTATCAGAGAGCTCACTAAGGTCTCAACTTGTGTTCTTTTTAAAAAAGAGACATGAAGCGATCTGTGCTAATTCCACTTATGCTACAAGGGCGCTCTACTAGGAGACTCAATCGTTTCCAGAATAGGAAATGGCGGCCGCTGTTTATTTGCAGCACACTCTGCTTTACCCACAACCGCAGCATGATATGTATACAGAACAAAAACTGTTTTCGACGCCGCATCCGCACCATTTGATCAGTACCGCAATTATTTTAGAAACATGTTGTTTACTTTGTTTAGACTGCTATGCTTGCAGCCCAATGATGTTCATTGTTATGTTTGGTTTTCTTGGCTGTTAGGGCTGTTTGTGTTGGGGGTGGGTGGGGGGTGGCGAGGGGAGGTATGTTTTGTGGCTTTGATTGTTTACATTCATGGGAGGAGATACACTCTGCGGGTATGAAATATTTGAGGAAATTCGTTTTAATTTTCCCGAATGGTTGACGTGACTGACGACTATGAATCTACAATTTTTTTTTCGAAATGAGTTCAATAACATGATTTCAAAAATGTATAGCAATATTTCGTTATGCCTTTTAGGGGTTGCCAATTCAATAAACAATGAATATATCATGTACGTAATTGATGGAGATGGTGCTATCAAGTTACTCTTTCAGTCAGGGAAGGCAGTTATTTTTCGAAGGAATGTTTTTGATCCTTTATTGCGATGGCGTGGTAATGCAAACATGCACGAGACCTTGTAATGAATCACATTTGTTTTGGTTCCATATATTTATGTATCGTAAAACGCTTAGAAGTTTCTCTGCACATTTTAAAGACCATCAGCTATTATTACATTTTTCACCAAACTACAAAAAGCTGAATGGTACTTTAGACATTCCTACCTCTGGCCTGCTAATGCAGTGTTCACTGTGCAGTGAATGCGCCCCGATACCATGTAATTTAAAGGTAAAGCCCATGGAATGTGAAATTACTAGGCCTAGAAGTTACTGTGCGGGACCGATTTTATTTCAGTGGTAAAACCACATGTAATTTCCTTTTCCACGGGGTTTAATGCATACATTCACCACCTACTCAAAGAACGAAGTAACTATGGGCCAGATGTAGGTAGCCCTTTACCGATCGGAAACGGCCGAAAATACCGATTTTCGGCCGTTTCCGATCGGTAAAGGGCTATTGAGATGTAGGGGCACATTTTCGGTAATTTTACCGAATCGGTATCATTACCGAATCGGTAAATTTACCGATTCGGTAATATGTACCGAATCGGTAAAATAATTACCGATTCGGTAATATTTACCGATTCGGTAAAATTACCGAAAATGCAATGTAGGTGGCCAATTTACCATTGGCACATGGCTTACAGAATCGGTATTTTACCATGGAATACAAATCCATGGTAAAATACCGATTCCTGTGTACATGCACATCTGTGCATGTACACATGTGCCATGTGACAGACAGACGTGCCCTTAGGGCATGTCTGTGTGCCACATTGCACACATGCCCGTTTTGGGGGTGCTAGAGGGTGTCAAAGTGACACCCCCTGCACCCTTGCCAAAGTCGGTATTTACCGATTCGGTAAATACCGATTCGGTATTTGACTTGAATCCTATGGGCTTCAAAGGCCCATAGGATTCAATAGCAAATACCGATTCGGTATTTACCGAATCGGTAAATACCGAATTTGTAAGGAATCGGTAACGATTCCAGATGTTGGGACCTACATCCCATTTACCGATTTTGAAATACCGAATCGGTAGCATTCGGTATTTCAAAATCGGTAAATGGGATTTACCTACATCGGGCCCTATATGCGGGGACCTCTGGATCGGGAGGGTGTGAGGAAATAGGGAAGGAAGGTGAAGTTAAAGTCGTCAAGGCGACCCAATCAGAAAAAATATACGAAAGAGGCTTGTTGGCTGCTACTACCTTCGCCTCATGGAATGTTATAGTGGAGAATTACTACAAGGTAAAATCAGGTCTGTTTTCTTCCACCTGGGAAGAAAGGGTATGGTGGTTGGGTTTTTACTGCTTTGTGTAGGTGCAGACAAGAGCAGAGACAAAGAGAGCTCGATGTGGGCCATCTGGGCTTATAAACCTGCCCCTCCCTGCAAAAGACCACCACCACTGGTTGGCCCAGGAGTCCCAGAACACCCCCCCTGCCTTTCGGAGTCTTAATATCTCCAACAATCAGCAGTCGATCTGATGCCAAAATTAGCAGCAGGGTAGGGCCAAGGAACCCACTAGTCAAAACTTCACAACACCAGTGTGTTCAAAACCTCTGTGAGACTAAGGCCGTCACCTTGCTAATTGCGGGTACACGCTACATAGTATACCACTCAGGTACTTTTCTCACACATAAAAAGACATGACCACCGTTTGGTGTTAGGCAGATGTAGGGGCATATTATCAAGAACGGCGATGAAGTTATTGCCGCTTTAGCGGCAGGAAACTGCTGCTAAAGTGGCGATAAAGGGCTTGATAATATGCCCTTGTGAATTCCCAGAGAAGCCCAGGTTAACATCAGAACCTGGGCTGCTATGGGAATTCACAAGGACATATTATCAAGCCCATTATCGCCGCATTAGCTGCAATTTCCTGCCGCTAAAGCGGCGATAATTTTATCCCCGTTCTTGATAATATGCCCGTAGTTTATTTTATTACACCAACTTTAAACCTCAGAAATAACAAGTGGAACAATTGACAATTTAACTTGCTCCCAATACCTTGGGTACACATTCTGAAACATGATGAATAAGACACAGTAGACGTTAGGACCATATACAAGTGATAACACATCTTACAGACTTTGCAGCCATTACAGCATTGCAAGTCGTAGATCTTGAAGAGCTTGGCCTAACCTCCTTTATCTAACCTTGCAGTCAAAAAAAATTCTCACCATGTGCGTTATCTTACTTCTTCACTATGTGGCATATCAAGAATTTATCAGACTGATGCCAAATAGCCAGGGAGAGGAACCCATAATAAATACATATCACATGTCTCCCATCAAAAGAAGATACCATGATGTGAGCAACCCCAGGTACAGCTGGAAGACAAAGGCTATCATCAGGCACCCCTTCACCTTAAGCAGCCCATAACCTACATCAGAGACAGGTTAGACCAATTTTAATTTGACAGCAGGTGTCATAAACTTGTACATAATCTTTGTTTTTACCACATTTGTGGCCACAGTGCATGTAGGATACTGGCGTACATGCACTCCCCCAACCTAAATGCGGCTAAGTTGTCCAGAGTGCACCTTAATTGCAAATAAACATGTACTTTCAGCAGAATCCAGACAACTGGACTTTGTCCAATGTGAGGTCACCACTGTGTCCATTGCACCCCCTAAACTGGTTCCCAATGGACACCACTGCTGAATAATTCCAGAAAATTCTCCCTATTCTGGATATATACTTTGTCACACCTTTGGCCATCGCAACAACTCCAGGCAGCACCAGAACATTTGTTGAACCAACACTATCCTGGCATTAGCCCAGCCTCGCTGCTCACAGGGAAAACAAACCTTTGTGCACACAGCGGACGCAACTCTATCCCTTGTTCAGTGACGTGAAACTCATTTGACACCCAGCTGCTTTTCTCCTTTAAAGAGCAGACGGTGGATGGTTTTAAAAATGTAATGGGGTGCTTACCCGATATAGCTATTTGGATGAATTCTAATAAACTAAAGCTAAACGCAGAAAAAATAGAGGTTCTGTTTTTTGGGCAAGGTAATGTACCCGAGTCAGAACTTTGGGGGCCAGCTGAAATGGGCACTCCACCAGTCCCGGCCACATCTATTCGAAACCTAGGCGTGAAATGGGAAGCAAATCTTACTTTTTCAGCCCAAATATAACAAGTCTCTGCAACCTGTTTCAGCAAGTTAAAAAATCGCCGAAAAATTCTGCACCTACTACGGGAAGATTGCCATAAAACAGTTGTGCACGCTACAGTCACATCAAGGTTAGACTATGCCAATGCGATGTACCTTGGCCTCCCTAAATATGCTATCCATTGCCTTCAAATGATTCAAAATGCGGCTGCGAGACTGGTTTGCCAGATTCCATTCCGACAACATGTCTCTCCGCATTTACACAAACTCCACTGGTTACCAGTGGCGAAAAGAATCATATTTAAGTCCATGACAATGGCCTATTGGACCCTAAACGGAAATTGCCCGAAGTATTTGAAAGAAAGACTTTGCCCCTACAAACAAAACAGGGTGTTGCACTCTAACTCCTTTAACTGGCTACACACTCCGCGCTTTCAGAAAGCACGACTAGGGGGAAGAGCATTTACAGTCAAAACAGCAGTACTGTGGAACACCCTCCCAGCCACTCTCCGAAGCACCAAGTCAGAATTCTGTTTTAAAAAAGCCCTGAAGACATGGCTCTTCAAGACAGCAGCATTGTAGACCTCAAATAAGTACTTTGCCTCTGACGCCTATTTACCTATTGGTTCCAGCGCCGGGACACCCCTGTGTTGGGGGTAGCCGTCGCGCTTAATAAATCACAGTATTGGCATACACAGAATGCCTGTTCAGAATACCCTTAGGCCTACCGACTGTCTGGGAATCACCACATCATACAATGGATCAATGGCCTCCAGGCTGTCATAAGCATCAGCCTCATCATGATACCCAGGGAAATCAGCTAATATCATGTAAGGTATGCTATGTTCTTTGTAATATTGCCCTTTTCCAACTATCTGAATGGAGTAAAAGATCCCAACTGCCTCCCTGCTAGCCACAGTGGGAACACTCTTACATTTCTCCTCAATTCTACCTAGTTCATCATTGGCCCCACAGGCCAATGGACATATTTAGCCATGGGACACTATGGTGTGATCCACATGCGCTTGTGCAGCTTGACCCTATCACCAGCGGTCAAAGATGAGCTATAACGGTCTGCCAATATAAGCATGGGGCCTTCCCTGAAATGCAATTGTGTTTTACTGTACTCAGTATGAGACTTAGGTTTCGAAAAGAAAGAACCAAACAAGAAACCTCCCGGGAACGCCCAGCCTACTGCCCCCTTGCAGAGGGTATACCACTCAACACCAGGACTGTGTAAAAGTCAGCTCCAGATGTTGCATTTGTTGCACATTTGCACAAAGCTCGGCTGATAAATACACCTGCATACTCAAGAGGTCAACATTTGACTTTGGCTATATAGAAATGAATCAAAGAGTGTGAAATACGTCATAGATATTATTCTGCTGAGACTTCCCCATGTAATCTTCTGAGAGGTAAGAACCAGGCTTGCCTTCTACTCAACTTCCTAACATATTATGGTCCATTACATTACTTGACATTAGGTATGACCTGTAATATAGCGACTCCCCAATGTGTATGTACAATATGACTAAACCAGATCCACTCTCTCTATGGCTTCCACTTACAGGATAACTCTACTAACCACCCTTCACACAATTGGTGCTTTAGCCTGCGATGCTAGGTGTGTCATAGATTTGAAGACTCAAGACCATCTGAAGGACATTTCTTCCCACTGATATAAAATTGATCCTCTTTCTGCGTGCAAAGTTTAGTTCAACTTTCATAAGGATCAGGATCTCAACATGAGGGGCCACTTTTACAATCTCCGGTCTTTTGAGATAAAGTAAATCTCCAAATTGCGATGCACTCAGTAACTCTTTGCCAGCATGAGTCTCTCATGGGAAAGTGGTGAGACATGTTATAGTCTAACTACAAAAATGCTCTTTCTTCCTATAGCTCCCAAGACACATGATTTATAGTGTGTGCTAAAAAATATTCTTTGTGCTTGGTGGGCAACACGGTAATTGGGTTAGCCTTTAGGCTATCACAACAGACATAGACAAAAATACTTTATGAATACATCACCCTGTTGTTAATATTATAGGAAAAGTTGACCTAGCTCTTTCGGGAGCATTCATACAGCATCCTCACATACGCTTTCAGAATAACTCATGCCTTGAGAGGCATACCTTGGTGAGCCCTAGTATAACGTCAGCCCTATACGTGTGTTTTTCTGTATTGTACTCACTGACTCAATGAGACGTTTTCCAGTCCTACATTAATTCTTAAGCTTTTTACAATGATTATCTTGTAATTTGAGAGTGACATACCACTCTTATACATACCCTTCAGTATACTGGTTTGAATGAAACGTTTTGTACCTTTCATAAGAGTTAAAAACATGCCCTTCTAACATTTGGGTTTGAGTGGCCCTTCTAATTCTAAGTCTAGAATTAAAAACCACAGATGGCCACAAGCTAGTGAAATACATAATAGGTCTTTCTGGTGCAAAATTCTAGGTACGTTTGATAATACAGCATAAAAGGAACAAGAACACCTAGATGCTGGTCCCAGAGAATAGATGATACATTGATCTAGGGAAAATACCTCAAATGCATATGGTGTGTATGCTCAGGTTACTCCCTGAATATTAAAATGTTTGCTTAAAGAGCTACCTACCTCAAAGTTGCATTTAAAGCACTGCCTATAACAGATGTCAATACTAACTGATTCATAATAATCCAAATCTTCCCCACAGAAAGATCCATTGAAACTCAAAGTCATGAGCAGCAGCACAACATAACTGTTCATTATCAAGTGATAGGCC
The DNA here is from genome assembly GCF_964263255.1 of Lissotriton vulgaris. Taxonomy (NCBI): domain Eukaryota; kingdom Metazoa; phylum Chordata; class Amphibia; order Caudata; family Salamandridae; genus Lissotriton; species Lissotriton vulgaris. The sequence goes on from NC_141694.1 coordinate 958,020,506, forward strand.
CCTTAAACAATGACAAGGGGGGAACGAGGGGTTTAACTTGTCTCCGGCTGCATTGCTTGCAGCTATTGCTTCTTTTTCCCTTGCAGTGGTACACCACCCTCATACATGACCTTGGTTTGATACTGAGATTACAACGCGTACACTCGGGCTTTGCGATGGCTAAGCCCATCCTTATCATTAGCCAGCAAATGTCATCCTCATCTGGCAAAACACTCCAAAGTGAGCCACTGAATGACTGCACATAGGCACAGATGAAAGCAGGGACAAAGAACGCTCGACGGGGGCATTTGGGCTTACAAACTTGTCCTGCTTGCGAAAGTTCCCCACCCTGGGTGTGCCCAAGAGGTCTAGAACACTCCACCCACCTTCCGGAGTCTCTTTACCTCTGACAATCAGCAGTGCATCCGACCATGAAAATTGACAAGGAGGGGAGGCCAAAGGACCTTGGAGGGGAAATATCTCAATACCAGTGTGTACAAGCCCTTGGTGAAACCAAGGCCTTCACCTCACTAATCGCTGGTACAGGCTACAGAGTTGTTTGCTGCCCTGATGCAGCCCAACGCAAATGTGGTGGGAAGCCATCATAAAAAGCATGTGAGTGCAGCACATGCACTCGCACCCTCACCAGCCATTGCAAAAAAAACCCAGAAAAATCAACAACAAACATACGTCTAAGAGGTAGCATAGCGAGAATTTAAAAATGCAAAACATTAAGGGTGGTCATTTGGACGCTTTCCTTTATGAGCTGTCATTTACCAATTGTTTTAAAATCCTCACTTAATTTCAAGTACACCTCGAAATTTCATTTTTAGAGAACATTTAGCATCTCCCAACCAACCACACGTGCCATAATATGATTTACAGAGGCATACTTCAGGTAAGATGGTACACCTAAATCATCAATGTTGACAGATATTCACTGTTACATGCAGCTCATGAATTGAGTTCTGAGGCAACTGAACCTTTCATTCTTCCAAGGCTGATAAATACAGTACAATTGCAATAAACAATACTAATGCCCATTCTTTACAGCACCTTAAACTGTAAGATCTCAGCATTATATTAAAAAATATATAATTTTATTTGTAAGGCCATGCTAAATAAATCTGCATTTTTTTTTCTTAGAGTTTTGTATGGCGCCAACTAGACCCGAAGACATTAGGTATCAGAGCACTTTACATGAGCACCAGTTTCGTTTTAGATGGACACATTCACTTTTCATAACTTTCCTGCAACATATATTTTTACAATTTAACTGTCTTTATTCATTCATTCATTATATCTTTATTTCGACAAATGTTGTCATAAAAGAATTCACAAAATTGAGCATATAAAAAAGTAGTACAATATAGACAAATAATGAATATAGTAAAAGTGAGGAAAATACAACTACCCATTAGACCTGGTAATACTTTAGCAAACACAGTTAATAAAAAGTGTCCATAAGTTCATCCATAACATACCTACAAATTCAATACATCCATCTATACAACTTACAACTATGACCGACGGATATATAACAAGCTAACAAAGACAGTATCTACATTCAGGCTATGTTTGTTAGCATCCTTCTCTTATTCCACATGGCTGCCAAGAATTTTGCTACAGCAAAAACAGTCACAGTGGTTAAATCTGATTTGAACATTCTGTAGGCTTGCATGCAATGTGTAAAACCCAGGTTTTTACCTTTGGGAATAATCCAATACCTTCTAGACTTTTGGTAGGCTGGACAAAAAAACAATATATGAAATTCATTTTCCTGCTCGCAATTACAACCGGGACAGTTTATTGGAGAAGACGAGCAAGATTTGCTCGTATAGGCTCTAATTGGCAGGGTGCCGTATCTCCACTGTAAGGACAGTTTTCTGGTTAAAATAGGATAAATATCATCTAAAACATGCTCAAAGTAATAACAATCTTTAGTCGTTAAAATGTTCCAGTTAGGGTGCCAATTTGTGCATTCTGTGTAGAGGCAATTAGTTTGCTTTCATAGTACAACTTTGCCAAACGCTTATGTGGGACCCTAATGCAGGCTGTCTCCGGGTCAGTCCACAGTTGGGGAAGTCCTATCCTCCCAAATTCATCTCTCAATTACTTGAACCATGGGAGTTTCCCGACATTCGGGAGGCTTAGGATTTCCAGAAGCTCCTGCCTGTAGGTCTGGGGCTCTGGGGTAGTCCAAAGCCTCCGCCAAAATGCTAGCAGTTTGAGACCCAATTCCTCGTCTATGGGTCTGAGGCCCAGATCAAGCCTCAGCGGCAGGAGAGGTGTGCTGGCGGGCAAAGTCAGAAGCTGTCTTAAGAATTCGCCACCATACATTACTGCCCCCCTTGCCTGCAATTTATATATTTCTAGGGGTGGGCCAACCGGTTTGACAGAAGATTTGTTTGATAGCTTAATGATGCCCCCCGCTACTTGGGCCAATTTAAGTTGAGATTTAATTTGGTGTGGGACCCAGGTCATGGATTCATTTAAGGTCACCCCCTAGTACTCAAAGGTCTGGACCCTTTCCAACCTAGCTGTGCCTATCTTCGGATTTGAACGTGTTGTTGCTGGTGGATTAAAAATCATATATTTAGTCATGAGGGTATTTATCTCTAGTCCCCGTTCGAGACAAAATTCCTCAAAACCATCCAGCACGCGGTGAATGCCCATAGAGGATTTAGACAATAACATGGTATCGTCTGCGAACATAATCGCAGGCACGCGGAAACCAGCGAGCTTGGGAGCATCGCTGTTTGGGACCGCGTTCAGGTGGGCGATTATCCCATTGACGTAGAGGCAAAACAGGGTCGGTGCCAGGACACAAACCTGTCTTACCTCCCTGCCAACTGGGAATTTAGGTGACAGCTCGCCATTTTTTCCACTCATGACCTGTGCAAAATTCTCCCTATGGAGCCGCATTATCATGTTCAAAAGTTGGCGAGGGATGCCCAGCTCTAGGAGCACAGACCATAGTTTTCCCCGTGGGACCAGATCGAAGGACGCACGCAGGTCCAGAAAAATGGTGTATAGTGTACCACCCTCAATCTTGACAGTTTTCCAGAATAATAGGGTCAGACGAAAAATTTGGTCTGTAGTGGATGTACTTTTCCTGAACCCTGCCTGGTAGGGACTCAAGATTGAACACTCCTCCATCCAGTCTAGGAGGCGGTCTAAAATCAGCCTCGCGAAGATTTTTTGCGGCACATCTATGAGGTTGATAGGCCTATAGTTGGCTGGGAGAAGAGGAGAGCCCTTCTTGAAGATAGGGACAATCTCTGCTCCCAGCCAAGTACTAGGGACCGCCATTTCCCTCTGGACTGCATTAAATATAGCCTTTAAGTAGGGGGCCCAAACCATGGGTTTATGCTTGAACAAGTCGCCTGGGAGTTTATCCAACCCTGGCGCTTTACCGGCTGCAAGTTTGGATATTGCAGCACAGACCTCTCCCTCAGTAAAATCAACCCCCTCAGTTTGGGTGATAAGATTAAGCAGCTTCCCCCCTTGGTCCCCATCACATTCGGTATTGCCCCCTCCATACAGGGTACGGAAATGAACCTCCCACACATTCGCGGCAATATTTGGTGCAACTGCCGGTAGTGGGTCACCCGACCCCGTATTCACAATTAACCAGAATTTCCGGGCGTCTCTTATTTGAAGAGCAGACTTTAAGCTAGTCCAATTCTCATTGTCCCATTCAAGCTTGGCATAGTGGATTAGCCACTTGTATTCTAGTCTCCTAGCGTTTATTAGTACCTTATTGGTATTTTGCATTTCTACAGGCAGTGTTATACCATGTGGCTCTATGGCCTCTGATTGGCCGTTTTGGTACCAGGGGATTAAAAACCTCTGCTAAAGTGCTGGTTAGCTCCTGATGGAGGACCCCAAGTTTGTAATAAATGTCAATAGTAGAATGCGTGCGAAATTAGGGCACCAACAGCTTCCAATATCAGAACAGTCCAATACCGGAATAGCATAAAGCTCAGCCACTTGCTCAGGATGTGTTACCAGTTTGTCTTGTCTAACTCTGTGCCTATTGTTAGATAAAATCGCCCTCGAATCGAGAGTGTTGTTGGTCATACAGATGGCTTTAGGGGTACCCGGGGAGGAAAACTCTAGGATCGGTGCATTATGATCGCTCTCACCTCTAGTAGTAACCCTAAAGTCGATAACCTTTGCCCAGGAACGACTTTCAACAAATATATAATCCAAGCGTGACTCCTGGCCAGGCTTGTTAAAGGTACATTTTGGGGGGATATCAGATTTAACGCGTCCATTACAGGCCCTAATTGAATGGTTAAGTGTTAGAGCCATGATTTGGACAGCTAACGGCATCCATGACCTGGATGGGGGGCCCACTATTGGCGGTATTTTCCAGTGCTCGTCCTCCACCGGGTTTGCGACATCCATCAAACCCAGAAGGGGCTCAAAGTGACAGTTCGGGTCACCCCCTACCACAATCGAGGTACCGTGAGGAATGGTGTTCAGAAATAAAGAAAGCTCCTCGATGGTTCTGGACTCGCTTGTAATATTCACAGGTCTGGAATAGACATTAACCAATGCGAGCCTTGAGGCATTCGGCCACTCTAATACCACGCATTGAACATCCTCAGATGAAGTGTTCATGACCCTGGCTTTACAGCCCAGGTGGGAGCCCACCCAAATAGTTAGGCCCCCAGACGGGCGGCCCCTCCCTCCTCACCTAGCCGGAACTGAGAACAAAGCAAAACCACTCCGTAGTTGATCTTCCCTGGCCAAGGTTTCCTGGAAAAGGCACACGTCATTCATGTCTTTGAAAGAGCCCCACTCAGGACAGGCCATTTTGTTACACAGACCAGCCAAATTCCAGGACAATATTGATAGTGAATCGGCCTTAATTTTCGTTCCCCGAAATGGGAACAAGATCCTATCTTGACTGTGTTGGCTAATAGGATATGTGAATTTGATGAGCCTATTATCTGATTGTCACAAATAACCAGAGCTCATCAGAGGTTTAGCAGGGTAAACCATGTGACAGGAAAGTCTGAGCTTGAATAAAACACAGAGACAGCGCAACAAATTATCGATCTTCAAGGCTTGTTAAAGAAGTGTGGTGTAGTGTAGTGTTATCCTTGTCCCAGTGATCACACAGGGCACAGGTAAGGGTTACTTTACTTCTTTATTATCTCGATTGCTTCCATGCCCACATGCACGTCTGTCCTCGTGCCCTCCTTGCTCTTCCTGCCTCGTCCAGTCCCTGACCGGAAGTGGTGTCCGGTGCAGGGTCCTAGTGCCCTTCACCCCAGACCACTACATCTCCCCCTTTTGTCATGCAGAAATGATGGGAGAAGAGAGAGAGAGAGAAGAAATTGTAGAGATAGAGAGAAAGGAAAAAGATAGCTCAGAATAAAGAACTGATGAATCTATATCCCCATCACTGCATCTCTTCAATAAATCTTTTCCGCCTTCTGCTCGCTCTTCTTGGACAAGTCTCTTCCTGTAATCCTTCCGCTGGCCCTTCACCCTTGTTCGTTTCCATTCCATTGTAATCCATCACTTCATTATCTCCTGTTGCAGTATCTTGGCCGTCTTCATTCATGGTCTTCAGTCCTTTGAAGTGAGAACTGTTCTGTGTTATGCGGAGATGTTCTGACGCAGCTGTGATCATTGGCCCTTCACGTTTATGATCGTTAGCGGGTCCTTTGAGAACAGGCTGTCAGACTTTCTTTGCTGTCGCTGACACACTACCACCTCGTCTCCTTCTTTGAGGTGTGCCAGGGTGGCATGATGTCTGCATCTGCATATGCTTTCATCTTTTCTTTGTTAAATACTGTTTTGATGTTACTGACTGAATTGATCTTTTCAATGAGTGAAACTGGAGATCTATGTGACTCCTTAACATGCATAATAGTTTCATTTTACGGCTGAGGGAGAATGAATAATGGCGACTGCTACTTCAATAAGATTTGGTGTAATGCATGTTGGGACATGGAGTTTTTGTAGTGTATACGGAGGAAAAGGATGACGCTGGGGTTTTAGTCCATTGTTTAGCTTAAGGCAAATGCTAGGTAGTCACCTGATGGTGATTAAGCAGGGCAGGATAAATGAGAAAACATGCAGTGAATGTCAGATGCAGCTTATATATAAATGTATTACTCACGCTGCGGCACGCTTTTGAAAACCGAATAATGTTACAGCTTTGTAATCCTGTTGTAATGGAACTGGCAGAGTAGAAATGGTTTTTGGGCCCACCAGGAGGACGGGGGGGGCAAATACCGACCACAGACTCAGTGTTAAGGTGTGAAAAAGGCGTTTTATTGGAAACAGGTGCATCCTAAATAACCAAACCTTGGCCTGTGCCATACAAAACTAAACCTTGCTAAATAAGAAGTACCTAACCGACCCCCCCCAACTGATTTCCCGCCATCCTCAGCATAATCACCACATAACCAGAACATCCCAACTGCAACATACCTCCTTACCGACCAACACATCCCTTGACCTCTGCAATCCTAACTCCATGTGAAACAAACCCAGGCCCCCTACCCTTAGCACCCTTTTCTCTAGGAAAAGCGCTGCCTGCTGTATTGCACACCTGCACCTGTTCCAGCGACACGAATAACCACCAACCTCCGATCCCTTATGCACCGGCCTCCAAGAAAACCCCTCTGGGAAACAATCCCCCCCACCTCGCCTGACCCAGAGCAGGCCCAGTACCTCCCCCAGGCAACAGGACAATAGAAAACCCCCCTGGGAAGTGCCCCCCCTATCAGCCAATGGGGCGGGAGGGTGGGAAAAACCAAGAGACCAGGATCCCCTCCGGCTGCTGTGTCACTGCCACCGAAATGGTGGACAGTGACACAAAATAGCCGTTAAAGTACCCCCCAGCCCAACTAGCCCAAGACCTAGCCCAAAAGGAGCCCAATGCACCCACCGCCAGCCCAAGGAGCCCAACTACCCATGTCTCCATGGTCGCCCTCCCTCAAGGCCCCAAATAACCCCGGGGGTGGCAGGCCTCCCGTTGGTCGGCCGCCCCCCAAAACCCCATCGGGGCCCACAAGGAGGGCGGGGGGGGAAAGACCGACCACAGACACAGTGTTAAGGTGTGACAAAGGCCGCTTTATTGGAAATAGGTGCATCCTAAATAACCAAACCTTGGCCTGTGCCGAACAAAACTAAACCTTGCTAAATAAGAAGTACCCAACCGACCCTCCTCCCCTAACTGATTTCCCGCCATTCTCAGCATAATCACAACATAACCAGAACATCCCAACTGCAACATACCTCCTTACCGACCAACACATCCCTTGACCTCTGCAATCCCAACTCCATGTGAAACAAACCCAGGCCTCCTACCCTTAGCCCCTTTTTCTCTAGGAAAAGCGCCACTCGAAAGCCACCTAGTGACTTTCGACTCCCTCATAGGAACCTCCCCCCCCTGGATATCTGCGCACCCCCAAAGCTACATCCAGGGCCTCCTTCAACTGCACAATGTATAGCTCCATCCCATACCGAGACAAGTGTACCCCGTCCTCTCTGAAAAAATAGACAGCCCTGTATCTCAGTTCAGGATGCTCCATGCACCCTACCCCTTCCTTTGCACAAAATTCCCTCATTTCCCTATTGATTTTCCTCCTTGCCCTGTCAATAGCCCCTGGGCGCTCCGCCCCCCACTAGACCCTCCGGGGAATGAATTCGGACCAAATCACATGACATCCCGCTCACTGTTTCCTGATCTCCAACAAGTCCTGCTTCATTTGCTTCACCAGAGGCAGTCCCTTGCACAGCACCAGGTCGTTTTCCCCCAAGTGAATGATCACCACATCAGGATAAACCCCCCGGGATCACATTATTCAACAACGGCATCAACTCGTGCCAACGCATTCCCCCTTTTCCCCTCCAATGACATCTAAACAATCTGTCATCCAGTTCAAAATTAAGATTCCGATGTTTGTCCTATTGGGCCCTCTCTGCTCTTTTGACAAAGGAATGTCCCACAATGTAAATTTCCAACACCGCCGCAGCTGGCCCTGCCACAGCACCTGCAAAGATACACATGTAAGAGGGCGGAAAAACAGCCATGTCATTGCACCTCGCCTACCGACCCGCAACCGTACATAAGTCTTGTAACAATCCGACTTCCACCTACCCAACCGCTTGATGTCCTCCTTCCCCCAGCCGTGTCGTGCTGCGTCCGTTGCTTCCCCTATTCTAAATGAATGTGTCCCGAACGCCTTTGGATCCTCACCCATTAACCCCTTGCATGCTTGTGACGGAACCGTTCCCTCACAAGCCTTGGGTGAGCTGTGCTTGTGACGGAACGGTTCCGTCACGGCCCGCTCGCCGTGCCTGCGCGGCGCGAATTCCGCACCTGCGCTGACGATTTAATGGGCGTGCGGGTTCGTGACGGACCCGTTCCGTCACAAGCACAGCTCACCCGCGAGCCGTGACGGAGCGGTTCCGTCACAAGCACGGAACCGCCGTGCGGCCGCCCCACCCCCTTAACGCTGCGGCGGAATAGCCGCCGCAGCGAAGGGGTTAACGGCAGGGTGTTCCGCAGGACCCACAACACCTGCCCCGCCGTCACCCTGCCGTCCCCACCTGCCAAACACCTCCCCTCCTGAGGTCCCCTGCCCGGCGCCAAACGCCGGCCCCACGCCGCGGGACAAACCCCGTCCAACCCCCCCGGCCCCGTCACCACCTAGGTCCCCACTCCACGCTGGTCCGTTTTAGAGCGTCACAAGTGTACCGCCACCTCCTGCGCCTGCACCTTCACTTCCTCCCACAATACCCCCGACCCCCCTTTCAAACCTACCAACTCAGAGACCCGAAATGCCCCAAAAAACAACCAGGACATGAACGTGGAAAACAACACCAACTCCCTCCCGTCACGGCAAACCGACGGCAACGTTGACAACAAGCGCCCCAACTTGTCCTCCGTTATAGGCCTCTGCCGCACCACCCTCGCGCCTCTCTCCCGTGCCCATCCTTCCATTAGCCTCGTCCCCAACTCCCCAGCGGATGGAGGGTACCCCACCACAGCTTCCCCATGAACGCCACCGCCGAAAACTTCCCCGAAATCGTCACCCTCGACAAACCTTTATCCATCAGGGCCAACATGAACCGCAACACCTGCTCCTCCTGCCGCCACTTGTCCCCCTGCCTTACCACACCAGACTGTTGAAACTCCTCCCAAGCCTGCTCGTACGCCTTCCAAGTGGAAGCCGCCACCAACGCCCTCACCAGTTGAACGACCCCGAGTCTCCCACCGACCACAGCTCCCTCGGCACCGGCGTCTTGGTCTCCTCCGCCTCCGTGGCTAACCCATGGAACCTCTGCCACTGTGAACGAGACAAAGCATCCGCAATGTCATTGTCCACCCCAGGTACATGCCGGGCCTGAAAAAGGATGTCATGCTCAAGACAGCGAAGCCCGAAATCCCTCATCAATTTCAACGCCTGCGGGTCCCGAGCAGACTGCCTGTTCACCACCTGCACCACGGACATATTGTCCACTCGGAACAGGACCCTCTTGTGCGCCAACTCCCGAGCCCACACCGAGACCGCCACCACGAGCGGAAACAATTCCAGAAACGCAATGCTGCGGCCCCCTGCCTGCCAATGCGGCGGCCACTGCTCTGCGCACCACCGACCCACCCAGTACAAACCGAAGCCACCAACACCTGCCGCATCGGAATACAGCGAGACATCCCACTCCCAGTCTTCCGGCGGCGCCATGGGCACCCCATTGAATCGTCCGAGGAACGTTAGCCACATCCGCAAATCCTCTTTCGTCCCCGCCGACAACCGCAAGTGATGATGTGGCAACGTCAGCCCCGACAGCGCCAAATCTAGGCGAATTCAGGTGCCCCAACAACACTTGCACATCCCGCACCGTCACCTTCCGCTTGTCCAACATGCCTGCCACCAATGACAACATCGCCACCTTCTTGTCTTCCGGTAGGCCTGCTTCCATGGCAGCCGAGTCGAGCTCTATACCGAGAAAGGACATCAACATACTGAGACCGTGCATCTTCTCTGGTGCCAGGGAAATCCCCAAGTAACCCATTAAGTCCTGAAAATCATCCAGCTGCTGCTGACAATCCGTGGAACCGGGCCATCCCACCAGAAAGAAGTCATCCAGATAGTGTGTCACCGTCTCAGAGCCTGTGCGCCAGGAAAAATCCCACTGCAGGAAGGAGCTGAAACGCTCAAACAAAGTGCAAGAGATCGAGCACCCCATCGGCAGCACCTTGTCCACAAAAATGCCCCCATCGAATTGGATTCCCAACAACTGGTGATTCTCCGGGTGCACCGGGAGCAACCTGAAAGCCGACTTAATGTCGAACTTCGCTATCAGTGCCCCCCGCCGCCACGATCCTCTGCACCACGTCCACCGATGAGTATGACACCGATGCGAGGTCCGCCGATATGAAAGCATTCACCGACGGACCCTCCTGCCACGACAAGTGCTGTATCAACCTGAACTGCCCCGGATCCTTCTTGGACACCACCACAAACGGGGAGATAATCAGGTTTGACAAAGGAGGCTCCGCGAAGGGGCCCACCATGCGGCCCTCCCTCACTTCCTTGAACAATTTCTCTCTCACCACCCCCTTCCTCGGATGCACTGACTTCAAGTTATCCGCCCAGCGCGGAATCCGTGCCCCCTCGCACCCCAACCGAAAACCCTCCCGGAAGCCCCGTCGCAAGACGGCTGCATCGTCCGCCCGCGGATAGGCCGCCAGCAACGGCTCCAGCCGGTCCAGCCTAACTGGTGTATGAGCCCTTTCCAAGAGCCCCTGCTCCCCCTCTGCCTCCCCCCAGCCTGGTTTCCCGACACTGCGGGCTGTTGTCCCGACGGACCTCCGACTCCCCAGCAGCGCACCACTGGGTGTCTTGTCCCGCACTTCGAGCATGCATGACAAAAACAGCACACTTGCCGGCCACACGCGCCCCTGTTGAAGTCCCAACAAGCCCCAACTGTGCTCTGCCCAGCACTCTCCCCCCCCCCCCCCCCCCACCGGTGGGGCAAGCTGAAAAGGGGCTAAGCGCGAGCGGAAGGCCGCTGGCCGTATAGACGGTGCGCCCGCCCATCGTCTGTTGGTACAGGTCAGAGTCCAATTCCCCCCACTTTGCGTCTGGTTCGATGCTATCCGCGCCTGGAACTCCTTATCATAATGTGACCAGGCGTAACCACCATACGTCACCTGCGCCCTCCGCACCACATCCATGTATTTGAACAAGGCAATGGCCCTGTCTGGATACTTCTCGCAGTATACGCTAGCGTATATGAGGAATGCCGCCGACCAATTGCCAATCGTCAGTGGGACTTTGGGGTGCCTGGCCAACTCCTGCTCCTCCTCTTTGGACCCCTCGTTAGACGTTAGCTCCCTGTGAAGGAGCTCCAACATCTCCACATACTCCCCGTTCCATATTTTCTCCTTTGTCGCCAGCGAGAGGTGCGCCCCTAGCGGCTTAGTCATCCCCATATATGGGAGCTTACGCACCGGAACCACGCAACTCTCTTTCCCCCTGGAGACCCCTCAGGCCAACGTCGCACTTCCCGCCGCTGCATCGCCTCCGCCATCTGCCCCGGCGCTCACTGACGCTACCTCCTCCGCTGGCACTGCCCCATCCGTGTCTCCCCCCGCATCTGTCACATATCGTCCTTTCACCAGCCTCACCAAGTCCTCCCCCCCTTGCATCCGTCCCCACCGACACCTGCGCGCTGCGCTTCCTGCCCAAACCACTCCCCGCTCTGTCCCCAACCTAACCTGGTGTCAATGTCAGCGTCTGCACTGGATCCTGCCGCCTAAGCAGTGGAGCTGAGGGGGCCGTCACTGTGGGCGCATCCAGCAGCGGTCGTACCTGCAATACATCTCCAATAGCATTACTGTCCCCCACCTCTCGAATCTCCCCCTCCTCCTCAGACTCTCCATCCCCATCCACGCGCACCTGTTCGCCCCGTGACTTCCACTCGACTCAACCCCGCTGTCTCCCTACACACCCTCATCAAAGCACCCAAATCCACACTCACTCTATGTCCATCCGCCACACATGACCCGCAAGCTGCAGTTTCCACCTCGCCACGCACTCCACTATCCCCGGCGGCCATCTCCACCCTTCAGGGTGGGGCAGGTGGGGGCCCATCGCCCGTTGTCTCTCGTACACTCCTGCTGGGTCCCTCTGTGGTCGTCTCCCACTGCTCCTGCCAAGGAAAAAATGTGGAGTCCAGCATGCTGGGAAAAAACCGTCCCCTAGGCCCCCTAAGTCCCCCCTCAACCCATCCCCTCCGTGGCCCTGACCCCAACCCGCTGAGTGCCCCCCCTTGTCGCTGCCCACTCCTGCCAATCCCCCAATCCTGCCAACCCCACCCCACCCCAACCCCCCCATGCCACCTGCCGTGGCTCTCCCCCCAACCCATACCCCCAACTTTGACCCCTCCCACATGCCCCCCGGCCCCACCCCGCATCACCCTGGCCCCCCAACTCCCCCCAACTCCCACCCCCCCGACCCCACCCCCAGCAGCCCCACCCCCCTCCCCCCTCTGCGCCTCCTCCCATTGCCCCACCCCCCTACTCACCCACCTCCCCTCCCCCCATTCCCCCCCTCCTCTCCCCCTGCACCCCCGTCGGGGACAGCGACCTGCTGGGGCACATCATATCCCCCTCCCCCAGAAGAGGACCCCCAGTCCAAGTCAGCCTCAGGGCGCAACACGTCGAACCAGCAGCCTGAAAGCCTCCACAATCCGCGGATCCATGAGCCTCACCATGCCTGTCCCACGACGCCGCAACCACTGATCTCCACTGCTGCAGGTACCGCTCGCCAGACCTCTGTGCACGCACACCAGTGACCCCGCCAAACGCTATCCCCGTCTCCACTAGGCCTCAGACCTGCCACAACCATGCGACCTGGACCAAGAAGAAAAAACCAAGAGACCAGGACCCCCTCCGGCTGCTGTGTCACTGCCACCTAAATGGTGGACAGTGACACAAAATGGCTGTTAAAGTACCCCCCAGCCCAACCAGCCCAAGACCTAGCCCAAAAGGAGGCCAATGCACCCACCGCCAGCCAAAGAAGCCCAACTATCTATGCCTCCATGGTCGCCCTCCCCGCCTCCCTTCAGGCCCCAAATAACCCCGGGGATGGCAAGCCTCCCGTTGGTCAGCCGCCCCCCCCAAAACCCCATTCCTGATGAATAAACACATGTCAGGTAAGCGTGAATGTAACACATGGCACAGTTGAAATAAGAAATAAGAAAGATTGCTTTAAAAAATAGAGAGGGAAGATATATATAGGCAACATAGGTTACATAGGACATTTAACAACAATCTTAATGCGGAAATGGACATGGTGAGCCAAATTGAGTATTCTCCAGTGTAAAAGACTTTTGAAACCCCTAAATCTGTTTATAATAAGATATTGAGATATACATAATTGCATGCATTATTTATTATATATTTTTTATGCATTTGGGAGTAACAAAAAAAGTATGGTGATCGGTAAAAACATATTATAATTACAATATGATATATGATGGATTTAATATCGTTCTGTTTATGTTATACTTTAGAAGCCCCTGACGAAGGGAACATGGCTTCCCGAAATGCATTGGATTTTTTATAAATATTATGGCATGTGGAGCCAACCTGTGCCTTGGAGTTTGTTTTAATCACATGAAAGTAATTGGCATGGATATAATGAATTGAAGGAATAATCGAAAAAATTGCGAAGAGAAATAGTTGCATAAAAAAGTAGAAAAAAGAAGAGTTGAAATATTGGTGGAATTTAATTCATTGGATTCATACTGGGAAAAGGCAGTGCAGCTTGGTGGAACCAGCAATGGTTTCCCCTTAGAATTGTTTTGAATGCAGCGCAAGAGGTGAAGCGCAGAACAAGTTTGCACGCCATGAAAGTGGAACAGGTTTAAACGTGAATAAAAACATGAAAGAACGAAATGGAAGAAAAAAATAAGGTGTGCATCTCACCACCCCCAATTTCATATGAACTTTCTTCTTCTAAAACTGTTGAGATTGCACCCACGTTCAACAAACATGACAAATTGGCATAGAAACATGAAATAACGTAAAGAAATGGAGAAAACAGAGAGTGATGGTGATTGGCACAGGAAATGTGTTCCCTGTTGTGACAATATTACGGACACAGAGTTCACAGGCAGTGAAAGCGAACGATAAAAAGAAGAAAAGAATAAACAAGGAAATATGTATAAAAAACTGGACTGCTTAAATACTGTTTAGATGTTACTGACTCAATTGATCTTTTCGATGAGTGAAACTGGAGATCTATGTGACTCCTTAACATGCATAATAGTTAAGGCTGAGGGAGAATGAATAATGGTGACTACTACTTCATTAAGATTTGGTGTAATGCATGTTGGGACATGGAGTTTTTGTAGTATATACGGAGGAGAAGGATGACGCTAGGGGGTATACAACCTGATTCATCAAGCGAAAATGCGCTCGCAAAGGGCCAGATTCTGAGAATCTGGCCCTTTGCCAGTGCAATTTTTGCATTTGAGATTCATCATCCCAAATGCAAAAATCGCTATTAGCGAAATCGCATATTTGCGAGGAATTGGATTTAAGGAATCTCTAATAGAGATTCCTTAAATGCAATTCATCAACCAATTTGAAATTGCGAATTCGCAATATTTGGTCGCAATTTACCACGAAGTCTGACTTCGTCGTAAATTGCGAAAAAAGAGAAAAAAGCATTTTAGTGCATTTTTTTTCTTTTGCATGTTACACACACACATGTCCTTTGGACATGTGTGTGCGCAACACCTGTTTAAATTTGCATTTAAGGGGTTCCACAGGGTGTCCTTTGGACACCCCTGGCACCCTTGAAATCGCTATCTTATTTGCGATTAGCAAATTGCTAATCGTAAATAAGGAATGTTCCCCATTCCAGAGGGGGGTGGGGGGCACCAGATTTTCGTTTATATTATATGGCTTGTGTGCTGCAGTATATCCAAGGTCTTATTGGCGGAAGCCCTGACGATGTTAGAATCCAGAAAATGTCTACAGATGTGTATGCTGTAACCCTTGGGGTAAATGCAGAGAATTGTTTTTTAAAGTGTATTGATTACAGTTATTTCAAGAGGACTAAGTTTAAAACTGTTAAGGCAGCCGTTACGACATGGAATGCATTTTTGAAGAGGGTAAAACTTGGGAGATACAACAGATATGTTTTATTAACTAACAACAGGTCACTACCAAAGGATATTTTCGGAGACCATATTATGGCAGAGTGGGCACTGAAGGGGGTTACACAAATTGGAGACCTGTATGCACAAGATGGCTTTATGCAATTTTCAGAGCTGAGAGGAAAATATGGGTTAGATAACAGGGGATTTTTTAAATACCTACAGATTAGAAGTTTCCTCAATAACAAAGTCGGGGGTCCTGCAGGCTTTAATAAAGTTGGTATATTGGAGAAAATAAAACTGTCAGGAGATTGCACTATTAAAACGCTCTATGCAGCATTGGTGGAAGGTAAGCAGGATGATTTAGATAAATTTAGTAAAAAATGGGAAGACAAATTGGGTATTGATCCAAGATGCTTTTATGACTCACTGAAATTTGGAGCAACGATATTATGCGCTGCCCCGCTGCAGTCGCAGCATTATAAAACATTGTACTCTCTGTACTTTACACCGGCAAAGATTGCTAAGTGGGGTGGGAATCAAGGAATCAATTGTCCCAGATGTAATGAAGTGGAAGCAGATAGTGTACACATCTTTGCTTCATGCCCACAGTTAAGAACTTTGATTAGGGGAATTGAGGGGTTTTTGGCGAACTCATTGGATATTGCGATAACACTTACGCCAGCTTTGGTTATGTTAGGGGTGAGCGACGATGTGCAGACACATTATCCCGAATATGCTGAATTCCTTTTTGTGGTAATGGCTGTCTATAGACTAACATTAGCCAGGGCATGGCTCGATAAAAACCCTCCGAATATGCAATGCTGGCTGGCAAACACTCTATATGCGTATAATATAGAGGAAAAAATTTTTGCCCGGAAGGGTAGGAGTGGAAGACGGTTGGGGAGAAGAATCTGGGACCCATTATGTAAATGGAAAGAGGGTCAAAGAAGGAATAGCTAGGGGTAGAGGGAAGTAGTAGTCTTTAGTCTGGATGTTAAATGTTTGTTTTGGGCTTCTTCATCGCTGATTACAGATTATGTTTTTTTTACCCTTAGAAGATTGATATCACGGTGTACTTTGTGTTTGGCCAAAAAGTCTATTGTATTTTGATATTCAAACCTTGTTGTATCGGAAATGCTCATAATTATTTGTTGTAATAAAGAAAATTATAAAATAAAAAAAAAAAGAAAATAAAAAAAACAGGAATGTTCCCCATTAATTCCTATGGGCCTTTTGGCCCATAGGAATGAATGGGGAGTTATTCCTTATTTGTGATTAGCAATTTGCTAATCGCAAATAAGGATTGTGTAGGAATCGCATCTTATTTTGCGATTCCTACATGAATCCCATTTTGCGAGTCTGTATAGTGATTCCTTATGAATCGCTATTAAAGACTCGCAAAACGGGTCTTTGATGAATCTGGCTGTTAGTCTGTTGTTTAGCTTAAGGGAAATGCTAGGTAGTCACCTAGTGGTGATTAAGCAGAGCGGGATAAACGAGAAAACAGGCAGTGAATGTCAGATGCAGCTTATATTTGAATGTATTACTCGCGCTGCGGCACGCTTTTGAAAACAGAATAATGCTACAGCTTTGGAATCCTGTTGTAATGCAACTGGCAGACTAGAAATGGTTTTTCTGATGAATAAACACATGTCAGGTAAGCGTGAATGTAACGCGTGGCACAGTTGAAATAAGAAATAAGAAATATTGCTTTAAAAAATAGAGAGGCAAGATATATAAAGGTAAAATAGGCTACATAGGACATTTAACAACAGCCTTGATGCGGAAATGGACATGGTGAGCCAAATTGAGTATTCTCCAGTGTAAAAGACTTTTGAAACCATGGAATCTGGTTATAATCAGATATTGAGATATACATAATTGCATGCATTATTTATTATATATTTTTTATGTATTTGAGAGTAACAAAAAAACGTATGGTGATCTGTAAAAACATATTATAATTACAATATGATATATGATGGATTTAATATTGTTCTGTTTATGTTATATTTTTGATATCCCTGACGAAGGGAACGTGGCTTCCCGAAATGCATTTGGTTTTTAATAAATATTATGACATGTGGAGCCTACCTGTGAATTTGGAGTTTGTTTTAACCACGTGAAAGTAATTGGCATGGATATAATGAATTGAAGGAATAATTGAAAAAAAGAGAAGAGAAATAGTTGCATAATAAAGTAGAAAAAAGAAGAGTTAAAATATTGGTAGAATGTAATTCATTGGATTCATACTGGGAAAAGGCAGTGCAGCTTGGTGGAACCAGGGATGGTTTCCCCTTAGAATTGTTCCTCTTTTGTTTAGCTTTTTTATCTTTGGCTGCAATGCTGCTGTGCTCCAGTGACGCTGCTGATTCTATCTGTGGTAGCCTCATCCTGCTTGTCCTCCCCAATACTAACTCAGCGGGGCATCTCCACGTGGAGCTGTGTGGTGTGTTTCTATAGTCTCGTAGGACCTGACATACAACTTGTTCGATGGAGATCTGCACCAGTTTAGCTCGTTGGGCAGCTTTCTTTATGTTCCCCATGAATCGTTTTACCATGCCGTTCGATTGTGGCCACAGCGGTGTTATCTTCCTGTGATGAATACCTAGGTAGGTCATGAACTTTCGGAACTCTTCTCCTGAGAATGGAGGGCCATTGTCTCTCTTTAGAATTTCTGGGGAGCCCCAGGCCACAAATATGTCATCCAAGATTGGTAGGGTCGCTGCTGCCGACGTTGATGATATGTGTTGCACTATGGGGAATCATGAGTACTCGTCAATGATCACAAGCAGGTAGTTGCCCGTGTCTGGTGGCCCAAAGAAATCAGCTGTCAATGTTGTCCACACCGCCCTTGGGAGTTCTGGCATTTGTAGCGGTTCGGGTTTGGTTGGCTGTCCTGTCGTTTGATAGATGTGACACTTCACAATGGTGTCTTCCATATCCAGGCCAGGGAACCAGACTTTCTCCCTTAGCAGTTTTTCTTCTGCGGTGTGACCCTTGTGCCACATTGACAGCCTGTCGTCTCAGTGACCTCGGTATCACTATCCTTGTTCCTCGCAACATTATTCCTGTTTCTGTCTCCGATAGTTCTTCATGTATCTTCTTTAGTGCTAGCATTTCCTCATTGTTCACTTTTTCCCCCCCAGGTGCAGTTGTTGTTGACGTGTCACTATCTCTGCATCCTTGTCGCTTCTTTGGCCAGCTGCAGGGTGGCATCTTTTGCTGTCTCCTACTCTAGCTCCCTTAATGTTATTGGTGCCGGAGTGTTTTGCTTAGCTGGAGAATCAGTATGGAGTTGTTTTTTTTAGAATGGATTATTTCTACCATGACTGCTAGGAGTTTGTGCAAATTGCTTTCCATCAAAATAGGTCAAAAGCCCACCACCCCCTCTCTGGCCCCTTCTGCACCCTTATCTCTGGCAAATCGTGAAATAAAATGACCCTGACATCATTCCCTCAGGCTACAAGATGCAAACATCCTTTTCAGAATGAGGGGGATTCTGTGTTGCTCTTCCCAGGCTAATCAGTTGTAGTCCAGCCGGAGAGATATTTATTGATGGCACACAACTCTGGGCTTTATAGCTATGAGCTCTGTTCCTCTTCCCAGTGAAATTATGTGTAACTGTTGGCGGTAAATCACACTACTTCTTCACTTACACCTCAGCTTCATTAAATTGGGTGGAGTATTGCGCAGAATCTATGAGGCCTCCGGCCTTTCACATGGACAAAGGAGAAGCCTAGTAGCAGAAGAAAGAGATGGATTGCCCAGGATCATTGGCCACTGATGAGATGGTTGTATTTGAAAAGGCTCTATGAACAAATCACCTGTAGCCTTATAGTGGAAGTGCTTTGAGTCCTAACATCTGAGATGAAGTTGATAAATACACCACTAAGTGAAAAGACGCCAATGAAGATTTGAGTACTAATGATGAGAAGCAGCACCTATTGCTAACGCCTTTGAACCCAGGTGATATTCTCTGATTTACTTTGTCCCTGTGTTCATACAGAATTTCTGAGTTCCATTGGGTGGGATGATCCAACTTAATTGACCTTTTAAAGAGAAATACTTTTGTGTGTATCCTGTGTTTAGCCTCAGGTATGGTATCAGGAGTGCTGGGTTTGACGTGGATGACTGGCGTGTGAACCTATCTCTGCATGATGACCTGTTGGCAACACAGCTTCATAATAACTTCTTCAAAAGAACTGATTTTCTTTTGTTAATATCATATTTTATTCTGAAGGGATTGTAAAATCCCTAATCTTTCCTTCCATTTGAGGAATATTTATTCAGCCTACTGGTACAGGGGAGTGAATGATTGTTCTTTGGTACCAGGAGTCAAAAGGATTTCACAAAATGGTGAGGATTTGAATTGTTATTGTTTTGGTCGGCGAGAGGGTATTTGAATTGTAAAAGAACCTGTTGACCTTGACCTGGAGGTTTACCTCTGTGGTTGTCCATAGTTGAGTCAGATGCACTAAATGTAGTCAGCAGTATGGTACTATTCATCTGCCTCCTGTTTCAGAATATGGGTGCCTGGATCCTCGGTCCCCAAGTGGGTTGAAGTCTGTGGGAGATTGAAGATGTCTGTTATTATTGAGCAAGGTTGATGCGGTGTGCCTGAATGTTTGCAAATGTACATTGATCCTGTTGCTGTTAGTTTAGTTCCATGAATGGATACCCCTATTGTCACTGGTTATATTTACATTTGAATAGTGTTTCTCTGTATGCCGCAAACTTCATCCTCTACTTTCCTATTCTATCCGTCGAGGCAATCATTAACCTTTATTCAAAAACATGGATCCAAATTAAAGTTGGAGATAGCCGAAGTGTCACAAACAAAATTCCATCTATCAACGGCTTAAAACCAGGGGGGCGTCCTGGTCCCCTATCTGTTCAACATTTAGACAGCTGACCTAGAAAACCATCTATGCCAAGCACAAGGAGACACCTGAAACTGGGAAATGAATCAATAGCAAGCCTGCAATATGCTGATGACATCGTCCTGCTTAGCAAAATACATCAAGGATGAGAGCAAATGATAACTCAGTTAGTGGATTATACAGCAACAGCTCAATTGGACCTCAATTATCAAAAAACGAAGTTTTGTGCTTTTCAAGCTCTCACAATAGACATCCCAGCTTTACCCGGACTGCAAACAGTAACATCCTGGATCAGGTTGCAACCTACAAATATCTGGGGGCATTACTCGTTCGGCACCTTAACTAAAAGCAATATTTGGAATCAAGGTAAGTAAAAGCAAACCAGCTGCTATTTGCATTCAAACTCTTGCAAAAAAAACTCAGAGACTGTTCAACAAATCATCTGCTGAAGGTCGTAGCAGCTAAATTCTTGCCCTCAATCTCATATGGATTGGAATTGCTATCAACCCATGATGTACCAGGTTTGAACACCACTGCACAATCTAGTCTTTTCAAGAAATTATTCTCAGTTCCACAATATGCATCACAAACTCACATCAGGCTGGATTTTGGATTAAAAAACCAAATCCCGGCAAGACATGGAGCCCTTATAAAATTTAACTGGAGAATTACGGCAGCAGAGACAAACTCCCTCGCCAATCATTGTTGGCTGGAAATCGAAAAACAATCCAGACTAAAGAACTCAGTTCACTCTGTTCTACCTCAATCACTTACATCTCTAAAATTAGAGGAGGCTTGGCACACAATACCTGCCTACTTGAATTGAATTTGAATTTGAAGGGATTTGTATAGCGCTCGTACACCTGGCGGTTTCTTGGCGCTCACTGGCAACAGCTACTCGTCGGGTCGGAAAGGGGGAAAGGTGGAGATTCAGGATGAGAAGGCTTGAGTAAAAAGAAAGGTCTTGAGGTCTCTGCGGAAGAGGGGGTATTGGGTGCAGGTTCTGAGGGGCAATGGGAGAGAGTTCCAAAAAGCTGGGCCCGTGGTTGCAAATTTGGAACCACCCCACTTCTTCCGTTTGAAGCGGGGAACCACGAGAAGGTGGTGGGAGGAGGATCGGAGGTCTCGTGAGGGAGTGTAGGTTTGAATAGCCGAGTTGATGAAGGAAGGGGCAGAACCTGTCCTGGCTTTAAAAATGGTGCAGCCGAGCTTGAATAAGACGCGCTGCCGGACAGGGAGCCAGTGGAGGGAAAGGAGGAGAGGAGTTACATGGTGTGATTTAGAAAGGTTAAAAACCAGCCGAGCGGCCTGATTTTGAACCAGTTGGAGACGCCTCATAAGGTAGTCAGGCATGCCATGGTAGAGGACATTACCATAATCTAGGCGAGATGTCACCATGGCCAGAAGAATTAGTTTGAGCGCGTCTGGGGCGAAAAATCGTGAGACTCTGCGGATAGTCCTGAGTGAGAGAAAGGCTGAGGAAACCACAGCAGAGACTTGGGAGTGTAGGGAAAGTTGGTTATTGATATTGAAACCAAGTGTTTTGACAGAGGATACAGGAGTGGGTGGGGGACCTAATGAGGGGGGCCAGAGGGAGGAGGACCAGGGACTGGAGCAACCACCAGTCAACACAAACTCCGTTTTATCAGGGTTGAGTTTCAGGTGGTTGAAATTCATCCAGTCCTGGATGAAGGTCATGATGGATTGAACCTTAACCATAGACTCAGGGGCAGAGGAAAGGTGGAAAATAAGCTGGAGATCATCTGCATAGTTGTACACAGAGACCTCCAGTTTCTGTAAAGCAAAAATAAGGGGGGCGATGTAAAGATTAAATAAAAGAGGGGATAAAGAGGAACCCTGGGGGACACCGCACTGAATGGATAAAGATTCCGCAGAGAACTCTCCCAGACGAACCGCCTGAGTCCGGCCGCTCAAGAAGGAGGATAGCCATAGTAGGGCTGTTCCTCGGATTCCCGCCGCCTCGACACGTGAGAGTAAGATGGTATGGTCCACAGTGTCGAATGCGGCGGAAAGATCTAAGAGGATCAGGGCCTGATGTTGATTGGTGTCCATTCCTTGTCGGAGGTTATCCAGAACCGATGTTATAACGGACTCAGTTGAGTGGGCTGGGCGGAAGCCGGCCTGTCTTGAGGCCAAAACACCATGACTTTCCACGAACTCGCTCAGTGTTTTTACCACATGTCGTTCCAATACCTTTGCCAGGAAAGGCAAGAGGGAGATTGGGCGGAAGTTGGCAGGGTCGGAAGGATCCACTCCAGGTTTTTTTAGGATCGGTACGATCACTGCCGATTTGAGTGCAGGGGTAACGATGCCCTGAGCCAGTGAGCTATTGAGGAGCACTAGAGGTGGAGAGGGGCAGAAGGTGTAGATCTGCTTTAGAATGTAGGCAGGGCAGGGGTCCTGCGGGGAGCCGGACTTGACCAACGGAAGAATGGAGAGAAATGAGTCAGTCGATAAGGGGGGAATTAAGTGCAGATGTGCAGTGGCTGGAGGGCGTCGGTGGTCGGTGAAGGTCGGGGTTGGAGGAGGAATTTTAATTTTAATTTTGCTGATTTTATCTAGGAAAAAGTGATTAAGGGAGTCGCATAGTGTTTGAGAAGGCGATGGTTTGAGTGAAGCTCTATCGGAGAAGGCGAGGTCCTGGACGATAGAAAAGATTTCTCTTGGTCGGTTCTCCGCGAGTTGGATTTTAGAGGAGAAATAGTTTTTCTTTGTGTCTAATATGGCTTTCTTATACTGAGTGAGAAGTTCAGTATACCGGGTTTTTGCGATGGGGCAGTAGTTTCGTCTCCATTGTCGTTCAGCTTGGCGGAGAACGAGTTTTTGGATCTTTAGATCGTCTGAGAACCAGCGGTTTGCATCTTTAGGGCGTTTGGTTGCGATGCATTTAAGAGGGGCGACGGTATCGCACCCGGCTCGTAGCCAATTGGTGATAGCGTCTACCTGACCAGAGGAGGGTAGCGCGGCCAGATCGGGGCTGGTAGAAGAGAGGAGGGTCGATAGGGCTTCGATGTCGACACGATTCCATGAGCGCGCCCAGACATTCCTCGCAGGAGTGGGCTTGGATGGTGGAACGGAGGATAGGGATAGGGTGATCAGTGAGTGATCCGACCATGGACATGGAGAGATGGAGAGAGAACTGACCGGGCAATCGCGTTGCCAGATTTGGTCCAGGATATGTCCCAACCTGTGTGTTGGAGCATTGACGACTGATGTAAAGTTGAGCGACTGAAGAGAGTCTGAGAATTCCTTGGACGTGGCGCATTCCGCAGGGTCGGAGGGCCAGAAGTTAAAATCTCCCAGAACAATGATGGAAGAGTGGTTAACAGCCAAAGTCGCCATTAAGTCTTGAAAACAGGGGAGGAACGTTTGAGGGGAAGACGGGGGTCGGTACACGAGAACACAAGTCAGAGGGGGAGTAAAGGAGAGGGATCGAACCACTAAACAGTCAGAGATTCCCATGGAGGGGGAGACTAGGGGGTGGAAAGTGAGCTCCTTACGGGCGATCAGGGCTACCCCTCCGCCAGGCCTACCCGAGGGGCGGTCGGCTCGAATGGCATAATAGGTCGGGGAGAGTATCGCCAGCAGGGAGGGAAGAGAACTGTCCGAGAACCAGGTCTCGGTGAGAAATAATAAGTCAGGTTTATGGGATTCCAGTAGGGTGAATAGATCAAGCTGGTGTTTTACTGCTGATCTTGTATTTAAGTACATAGCAGTTATTGCTGTGGGGGGGAGGACGTCTTGGAGCGGATTAGAGGAACTGGTTTTTAGGGGCGAGGACAAGATGTTGATGTGGACTGAATCATGTAAAGTTAATAGTCCAAGATCAGAAATACGAGCTAAGGTAGCGGCAGGTAGAGTCCACTTGCCTTGCTGAGCAGTGAGTTGCGAGTGGGAGTATTGAATGCGAGGAGCAGAGTGTATGGCCTCGGGCCTTGGTCGGTCGCGGACGGGCGCAGACGGGCTTTCCTTAGGCGCGCCTTCGGCGTGCAAACGGCGCGCCCGCTGCGCTCGTCCGCTGCGCTTCCTGGGGAGGCACATACTTATGGGAAAGTACGTAGATGGGCGGTGGGCGTGGCCTCGAAAGGGGGCGTGGCCTATCACTCTGCTGTGGTGCTGGCAAGCGCTTTGCGCGCCGGTTCCTGGTCAGCGGAGGGTCCGCTTCTGACTAGCAGAGGCTTGGGGTGAGAATACTTTGTTTTAAAATCACAATATCACACAATTAAACAATTTTAAAAAACGAGCGCTCTCCCGGCTTTCCGCCTCAGGAGCAGCGTGTCATCAGCTGGAGACGCTAGTGTTCACCGTCGCTTTTATGCTGTGGGCGGTGGGCGTGGCCTCGAAAGGGGGCGTGGCCTATCACTCGGCCGTGGCGCTGGCAAGCGCTTTGCGCGCCGGTTCCTGGTCAGCCGAGGGTCCGCTTCTGACTAGCAGAGGCTTGGGGTGAGAATACTTTGTTTTAAAATCACAATATCACACAATTAAACAATTTTAAAAAACGAGCGCTCTCCCGGCTTTCCCCCTCAGGAGCAGCGTGTCATCAGCTGGAGACGCTAGTGTTCAGCGTCGCTTTTATGCTGTGGGCGGTGGGCGTGGCCTCGAAAGGGGGCGTGGCCTATCACTCGGCCGTGGCGCTGGCAAGCGCTTTGCGCGCCGGTTCCTGGTCAGCGGAGGGTCCGCTTCTGACTAGCAGAGGCTTGGGGTGAGAATACTTTGTTTTAAAATCACAATATCACACAATTAAACAATTTTAAAAAACGAGCGCTCTCCCGGCTTTCCGCCTCAGGAGCAGCGAGTCATCAGCTGGAGACGCTAGTGTTCAGCGTCGCTTTTATGCTGTGGGCGGTGGGCGTGGCCTCAAAAGGGGGCGTGGCCTATCACTCGGCCGTGGCGCTGGCAAGCGCTTTGCGCGCCGGTTCCTGGTCAGCGGAGGGTCCGCTTCTGACTAGCAGAGGCTTGGGGTGAGAATACTTTGTTTTAAAATCACAATATCACACAATTAAACAATTTTAAAAAACGAGCGCTCTCCCGGCTTTCCGCCTCAGGAGCAGCGTGTCATCAGCTGGAGACGCTAGTGTTCAGCGTCGCTTTTATGCTGTGGGCGGTGGGCGTGGCCTCGAAAGGGGGCGTGGCCTATCACTCGGCCGTGGCGCTGGCAAGCGCTTTGCGCGCCGGTTCCTGGTCAGCTGAGGGTCCGCTTCTGGCTAGCAGAGGCTTGGGGTGAGAATACTTTGTTTTAAAATCACAATATCACACAATTAAACAATTTTAAAAAACGAGCGCTCTCCCGGCTTTCCGCCTCAGGAGCAGCGTGTCATCAGCTGGAGACGCTAGTGTTCAGCGTCGCTTTTATGCTGTGGGCGGTGGGCGTGGCCTCGAAAGGGGGCGTGGCCTATCACTCGGCCGTGGCGCTGGCAAGCGCTTTGCGCGCCGGTTCCTGGTCAGCGGAGGGTCCGCTTCTGACTAGCAGAGGCTTGGGGTGAGAATACTTTGTTTTAAAATCACAATATCACACAATTAAACAATTTTAAAAAACGAGCGCTCTCCCGGCTTTCCGCCTCAGGAGCAGCGTGTCATCAGCTGGAGACGCTAGTGTTCAGCGTCGCTTTTATGCTGTGGGCGGTGGGCGTGGCCTCGAAAGGGGGCGTGGCCTATCACTCGGCCGTGGCGCTGGCAAGCGCTTTGCGCGCCGGTTCCTGGTCAGCGGAGGAGTTCAAACAAACTACTAACAAAGCTATCAGGCTGCAATCACTGCTAATTGACAAACTAATCTTGATGAACAAAAGCCACCCTTGGGTGGTGATTCCAACATATAAAACTCTAAAACCTGAACGGTACCTCCTGGAACACTTCTCAAGATCAAAAAAGTTCAGCCTGATTGCATTGAGGCTCGGAGTGTATCCCTCCAAAGATTTATCTAAAAAATGTAAACTTTCTTTGCCAACCTTGAAATGTCGCCATTGCGGTTATGGTAACACATCATTGTTCAATCTATTATGCACTTGCCCGGCATTACTACGCTTTTGAAAACTCTATTACGAGCAACATTGAAGCAACAACAAATAAGAACTTGCAGATCAGCCATTATAAAATAATTAGGTGGATCAACAGTCAAATTGGCATGCAAGGTTGTGATGTTTTTGAGCTCAGCAGTAGACGAACTAGAAAATAGAGACAGATGAATCAAGTCCACCCATTAGAGAACTTCGATTCTTCAGTGAACGGGCAGAACTAGGCACGTTGAACTGTTTGCACTGTGATTTAGCACGAGGAGCTCATTCTGTGCTGAAGAATCAGTGCCAGCTGCACCACATGGAGCACCAGAGGACACAGCTTCTCAAGTGGATTTTGCTGAAACTCAAGTTGATTTTTTACTTGAGCTGCATCTTTTGACCGCAAATGGTTGCGACCGCCCGAGTCAGAGAAATCGTGCCTGGTGGCCTCCTACCAACTGAAAATCTTGCTAAGAGATGGTAAATATTGCTTTTGCTCGTCAACTTACTGATAGCTATCTACAGGCAAGAAAAAACTCCACCACTTGGTGGTTGGCGGAATTTGGCTGGGATTCCTCCAACTCCATCTGCGGAGCGAAATATATCAGCCACCTCTAATAATTGTGTAACTTTAGTGGAAGAGGTGAACCATATTCTGAATGTAGAATACCTCAGAAAAATATTTCTGATCGTTGCTGATATTGCAGTTCTGGGTACCCCGCTGGATAGTGGTACTGACATATCATCTGCTAGTTCATTCCCTAAAGAAACTGCAAAACCAGTGGGTTAGGTCAATTCAAGCATTCCATCCATCACATTTGTGTATACTGTTCTGTGTCGGCCTACATGGAACTGATATGGCACAACTTGGTACCCCTGTACAGTATATCACTGCAACCAAGCCATACCTGGCTGATGAGCCGTAAGAATGGTAAATCATGAGGGGCGGAGCTTGTCGGCAACGATGGCGGACGTGTGATCCCCAAGCTCCGCTTTGCTGCCCTAACTATCCTTAAATATCCTACTCAGTGCGCTTATCTTTAAGCGTCCAGCAGTCAGCCTGACAACCCTATGATGTGGACAGCCTGAGGGACCCTGATCCGCGCACAATGGAGCTGAAATGGCCGGCGGCGGGAGAAGCGCGTCCAGCGGCGAGTGAGGCCGTGAAGCCGCAAGCTTGCGTTCCTGCAGACCTGGCTTACCTACTAGTGCGTGCGGATCGCAGAGGCGGGAGAACCCTGAGAGCGCTTGGTTTTGTATGCTCCGAGCTGCGAGGCCCCCGATCGTGGGGGGGGGATATCTGCCATCCTGTCCCCCCCTGTATTACCGTGCCCTGGAGAACTACAACACAACGGGAGTACAATCTCTGCCACCACCGTGGCTCCCACGTGGTGACGGCTCTGGGACTTGGCATATAACCTGATAAAGTGTGGTACAGCCTGGGGGTGATCGGTGTAAGTAGCGCTGGGCACTGAGAAACGCACACCTACAGCACTGCCAGCAAGTTGATTTGGGGACCCTGCATTACCGTGCCTGGGCGTTTCGCCTCACAACGGGAGTGTGATCTCCACCACCATCGCGTTTCCCACGTGGTGACGGCTCTGGGAATTAGCACATACCCTGACAAGGTGAGGAACAGTCTGGGAGTGATCGGCGCAAGCGGCACTGCACACAGAGAAACGCACGCCTACAGCCCTGCTAGCAAGTCGAACTGGGGTCTAAATCACACCGTGGAGCCCAGTGCATGCCCAGGGAGATAGTGAGCTGATGGACAGAGTGCGACGGAGACGGCGCCGCTGCCGCCCATAAACTTGGGGTGCGTCATGCTAACGCAGACCAGTGCTAAGGGACATAGTCCGTCTGGTGTGCTTTGGAGTTGCCCTGCTGTGCGTGGCGACCTGGCCTCTGGGTAACCCTCAGCGACAGCGCCGATTAAGGAAGGCCTGGCTCTGTACATGAGATCATGTAAATCAGAGATCCCAGGGGGACTACATGACTCAACCTTGCGGTACCTAGACGGGGTGAGGTTGGAACACGCCCTGATAGGCACCAAGATAGATGCCCTCACCTACCGGATGGACCGTATGGCAGGGCGCGTCGACAAACACGCTGAACGCTTAGATAGGTCCGAAAGACGTATCACGGAGGTTGAGGAGGCACAAATGGAGTTAGACACGGATCCTAGGAAAATTGAGAAACGTATGCAATCGCTCCAGGAGAAGACCGAGGACTTGGAGGCCCGTTCTCGGCGCTCTAACCTTCGCATCACGGGCATACCGGAAACAACACAGACTGGCAATATGGAGAAGTTTGTTGAGAAGCTCCTGATTACTCTACTGTGTGAAGACGTGTTCTCACCAATGTTTGTGGTTGAGCATGCACACCGTTCGCTGGGCCCTCGAACGCGACCGGGAGCCCCACCGCGTCCCTTTATCGCCAAGCTCCTCAATTACAGGGACAGGGACATAGCACTCCGGTCAGCCAGGGACAAGAAATCATTGCAGTATGAAGGCTAGGAAATCTCCCTATATCCTGACTTCACAGCTAGGGTGCAGGAGGCCCGCAGACCCCGTTTAAGCGACAGCTTCGGGAACTCGGACTGGACTATGCCATGTTGTATCCTGCAAAACTACGTGTCAATCGACAAGGACATTTCCACCTCTTCACGGACCCTAAAGCCCTACAGCAAGCCTTAAAGGGATGGTCCAGGGACAACCACAGGGAGACCAACAGTCAGGCAGATGGCGACTACCAGCGAAGTCAGCTGGACGAGCAGGAGTAACCCTTACCTCTTGCCTACCTGGGGAGACAATGGTTTTAATTGTTATTGTTATTGTTGTTATTGTTATTGTTATTTTAATTTTATACCGCGCCTAATCACCTGCAGGCCTCTAAGCGCCAGGAAAAGATGGTACAGGACAACAACATAACGAAGTCAGAGCAAAGAGCAGCATTCCGGTTATGCTATGCTCAGGCTTCTCCTAAACAATAGTGTTTTTAAGCTCTTTTGTAATGACCTACAATGAACACAGAGGCCAGGCTCCCCCCAGAGAAGACCACGGAGGTTGCGTCCTAGAGGCTCCAGCACCTGCGGATTTGCGAGGACTTGTTGACTGAGATCTGCTGGCCCTGCGGAACTGCCTGTGGGTGAGATAACTCTGGCGCTCGAGTCATGATTCTGGGTTGCCTTGTGGGGGCAATAATTGATAGCCTGCCCATGATGGGTCTAGATGGGTTGGGAAGGGGAGAGACGATGTTAATGTTATGACCCTGCGGCTAGTGCAACCTTCGTTATAATTAATGTCAGACTTTACATTTTAGCTGATGTATGTTATACGGTGCAGCGAGTAACTGGAGTGGGGTATCTTTCAAGCTGTGTGACATAATCACTTGCTTGTTGTCCTACAACCTTGGCCCCCTCGCGCAATGCACCTTGACCGTCTGACGGGAGGTCAAACAGTTGGGGTATAGAGTTGGGGGAGGGGGAGGGGGATATTCATGCGAGGCCTTGTTGGGGGCGGTCTGCTGTGGGAGGGGGGTAGCGGGGACTTTGGGTTGGGACTGTTTAGTGGATAAGGAGGTACTGTATATGAATTTCAGCGTGCTACAGTACTTGGACACATACAGGACATTCACTCTTAGGAAACTCAAAGTTTACCTCAATGACTGACACGGCTGGCAAAAATAACAACACCTACACACTCAAACTCAGGGCACTCACATGGAATGTGCGTGGTCTGAACGACCACTGGAAAGTCAGGAAGGTCATTAGTTACCTACAGCGTCAACATGTTGACCTGGCACTATTGCAGGAAACTCATCTTCCCCCGACTAGTAGGATGCTACACAGCAAGGGCCTAGAGGGCAATATAACAGTGGCAGGATTCACGTTGCACGCCAGGGGTGTGATCACCTGGGTGAACCCAAAATCAAAATTATCCTTACAGACTCTAAGGGCAGACAAGGCAGGTTGATTCGTCATCTCCAAATGCACGGGACCAGGGATAGATTTTGTGATAATCAATGCCTATGGCCCGAACTATGACTCCCCAGATTTGTTTCAGGACCTAGCTACCATTGCTAGAAATTATGACATTGATCGCATACTGTGGGGAGGGGACTTTTATCTGGTACTTGACCCTACCCTGGACAGATCTGCTGGCCCACCTCGTAGACCCTCGGCGGCAGCCCTGGCCCTAAGGAGTGTGATCACCAGTCTGAGCCTGGAGGATGTATGGCGAGGCCAGACACACAGAGTAGGGTGGTTACACTAAATACTCGGCCAATATGATATTCATACCAGATTAGACTATTGTCTGGCATCCACCTCCAGGTTAGTGCAGATAGGAGACTGTAAGGTGCTACCTAGGACCTTGTCTGGCCACTCGCCGGTGCTGCTGGTGCTGGACATTCCGGGGAAGGCCATCCTACCTTTCAGGTGGAGATTCCTCCATATTCCCTCCTAGACCCGACATTAGAGGAGAGCTAGCGGAGGCCACTGACATTTTCTTTGAGACCAACGTAGGCTTCCAGGTGGTATGGGAGACATTCAAAGTATATATAAGGGGCATAGCAATGTTGAAGCACTCACGAGTACTCAAGTCCATTAGACAAAGACTTGCTGACCTGGAGCGACAATTAGCTACCCTAGAGGAGAGACAGCGCAGACACTCTGACAGCGCAATAGGGGATGAGATCAAGTCACTCCTGACTGAATACCACGAGGAAGCGGACCGGGAAGTGAAACACCTGGGAAAATATGCAATGGCTCGGACGTATGGGGAGGGAGAGAGACCTAGTTCAGTCCTGGCCAGAATCTTGAGTGGGAAAAGGGGACGAAACAAGTCATGGAAATAAAGACGGGGACAGTGCAGTATTAACGGAAGAAACAGATATTGCACAAGCCTTCAAGGCCTTCTACACTGAGGTGTACTCGTCCAAAAGTGGAGACCTTGAGGAAGATATTGCCAACTACCTAGACCACATTAATATACCTTCATTGACTAACACACACAGAGAATTTCTGATGCTCCCGATAGAGAAGGATGAAATAGCTGGAGCTGTGGCGGGCATGCGAGCCGGCAGCGCCCCGGGTGCAGATGGCCTCACGGTGGGGTTCTACAAGGCGTTTCAGGATAAACTACTCCCACACCTCTCGATGCTCTTTGATGACATCCGCGTAGAAGGCAGTATGCCGCAATCAATGAGGGAGGCACTACTGGTCACGATACTGAAGCCAGGCAAGGCACGAGACGAGTGTGGTTCGTATAGACCCCTTTCACTACTAAACGTGGACACCAAATTATTTGCTAAAGTTCTGGCGAACCGCCTGGCGCTTTTGGCGCCCTGGTTAGTTGCGCCTGAGCAGGCTGCTTTCATCCCCAGCAGGAACCTGATACACAACATCTGCACAGTCTTAGGCACGATACAAAATGTCAGGCAGGATCGGAAGGCGCTAGCGGTGTTCCTCGGCATGGAAAAGGCCTTTGACTCAATTGAGTGGCCGTTCATGTGAATGACGCTACAGAGGATGGGCCTGGGGCTGCCATTCCTCCAAATGATAGGGGCCCTATAACACTGTCCGCGGGCTAGGCTCCGACTTGGTAATCTGGTCACCGACTCCTTCCCCATCAGCAGAGGTAGCAGACAAGGGTGCCCGCTGTCACCCCTTCTGTGTGCCCTAGTGGCGGAACCATTAGCCTGTACGCTACGAGAATACCATGGCAATGAAGGCATAGGTTTCCCCACATACAAGATACTGCTTTCCATGTACGCGGACGACATGCTGCTATACCTTCGCGACCCAGATAACAACTTAGCCTCGGTATTGAGAGAGGTGATCCGCTTCAGTGCCCTATCGGACCTGAAGGTTAACTGGACGAAGTCCCTGGCCTTCCCCTTAACCCCTATAACACAGAATATCAATATGGAATACCCACTGCAGTGGACCACAGACACAGTTAGATACCTGGATATACAGTTACATACTGATGCTGAGATCGTGTTCAGAGCAAACTATGGCACTGCCTTCAGGAAGCTGGAAGATGATGTTGAGGCCTGGTGCAGACTCCCACTTACTCTTCCAGGACGGATATCCATAATGAAAATGGTTGTGTTGCCTAGACTACTGTTCTTATTTACGACAATCCCAATAGTACTTCCCAAGTCCTTTTTTCAACGACTAACGCAACTCATGATTAAACTGTTATGGGCAGGGAAACAACCTTGAGCCAAGTGGACGCTACTCACATTGCCTTACAGCATGGGTGGGCTCGGTACCCCAGACTTGGAGCTTTATTACAGAGTAGCTCAAACCGCTCATGTGCACACCTGGTTCCACGGGAATGGCGGTATTCCGCATGTCCGCATGGGTACACTCTTTGCTAGCCCTCTCTCGCTCCCGACCACAATGTTCCAACCAGTAGATCGTAGGACTGGCATTCTGGACTCGATCGCATCAACAAATCATGCTTGGCACAGTATTCTGCAGCAGCAGGGAGGAGCATTACTATACTCTCCCATAATGCCTGTCGATTGGGCAAAGTGGTTGCCTCCCATCAAAGAGAGGGGTGTGGTACATGCGCTACAAAAGCTAAACATTAAAGTTGCTGGAGACCTGTTTCAGGATGGAGTGGCCAAAATGTGGGAGCAGGCGACAACAAACAGTGAGGATACTCCCCTATTGACTCGCTTCCAATTCCACAGGGTGCTTAGCGCTCTCGTGGAACTGTCTGGGGGAAGATATGGCTGAACCACCTGAAGTCCTGGAACTCACATATGTAATAAAGGCCGAGGCCCCCCAGAAACTACTGTATAACTTATATAAGCTGTCTCAGGCGCATAGGGAGCACAAATACTCGAAAGCGCGACTGGCATGGCAAAACGACCTACAGATAGTAATAGATGATGACATGTGGAGATACTGCTGTATTAATCCTAGGAAGCTATCACTGAACGGCAGACACAGACTAGTGCACTTCAAGTTTCTAAACAGGGTGTATTACACACCGGCACGGCTGCACAGGTATGGCCTTCGTGACACTGCAGAGTGTGAGAGATATCAAGCGCGAAACACAGATTTCCTACACCTGGCATGGCAATGCCCAAGTGTATGGGATTATTTGGGAGAAGATCTTCACGGACATAAGTTACACAGTAGAAATAGATCTCATACCAGATCCCATTCTGGCACTTCTAGGGTTCTCTAAGAAGCTACCTAGAGCTACTCGGCAATTGGTGGCTCATAGCCCGAAGGGTAGTAGCCTGTTGTTGGATGAGAGGCCCTGCACCTACACCTAAACGCTGGGCACACAATATGTTATATAGCTGTACACAGTCGGAGAACTACAGCAAGTTACAGCCTCCCATTAGTCGTCCTAAAAACTTTTGGGGATTATACCAGTCATACCTGAATAGTAAGAAAGATGCTCACGCTACAGTAGAGGACTAGGGACACAAGATTGCCATCGGGAGGAAGGGGACGGTGTGTCATCATGTATGGTAGGGATTGAATATCACACTATGAGATACAGAGGGGGATTGTGCGAGGGGGGAGGTGCAACTAATTTGCGATCAGATCAGTAGATATTTCCAAGATCGCCGCCTGCCCTGCTATGGGTTGTTGGTTAAATGGCTGTGTACAAATCTGAAAGGGGAATGTCTCATTGCTGTCCTGACTGGCTTCGTGACAAAAGACAGATTAGCGGGAGTGGGGTTTGTTTGACTGTAATGTTTTATGTATTACAAACTCAATAAAAATATTCAAAACAAAAAAGAATGGTAAATCATTTCCTAGGGTGCTTGTGTTCCAATTCAGGGAGGAGCTGGCCTGGCAGTTTGAGCTGGACTGTTCCCATTGGAGCAGAGTCAAAACTGATTTGCTATGATTAGTTCCAAAGTGAAGTGGCCCAGGGTGCAAAATGACGGTGGAGTGAGATGCAGCCCTGAGTAAATACTAGTGGATGAGATTAATTTAGGAATTCCATTCATCACTTTTAGATACTTTACTGAACTTCCCTTAGAAATGCTAGTTTTCACTAATGAAGATCTGGCACAAACACTTTTAGATTTTTACCGAAATAGCTAAACTGGTAGACAGAGTGTTCCTCCTAGATTAATGACAATATAACACCCAATAACATAGAGAAAGTGACAGGGTAGGCAAGACACTTGTTTGGCTAACTAAAATGACACAGATAGGCAAGAGATCACTCTAATTAGGTATAGCAGAAGTGTCATTCTTCTTACAAACATCATGGTCGACAAAGTAAACCTCTTTTACTATAAAAATTGTTTGCAAATCATTCTGTCCCAGACTCACATGACATTGAGGTGTTTCTAAATGGAACAGATGAAGGTAAGATGTCCCTGAAATGGAAGTGGGTTATGGAAGGTTCACTGTCTTTTAATGAAATACATTTACATCACCTTTATCACTCAATGTCCGTTGTAGGGAATGACCGATCTTCCATCTGTGGTGATAATAGATTGCGCAAAAACTTTCAACATATTGAACTGATTGTGCCTTCAGGTGGTCCTTTGTAGGGAGAACTTTGGCCTGAAAATGCAGGCATGGACCAAATTCCTGTACACACCCTCTAGGGCCTTAGTAGTGTTCTTTCTATGCAAATCAGGATGAACAGTGACTCATGTCATAGATGACTGTTTTCCCCCACTGTTAGCTATAGCCACTGCACTGCTGGCCCTTAGGATCTGTAGGCTTATGGATCCTAGCTCTCATCCATACTCCTCCATAGCACACTCCCTTTCCTCACTTGTTTCCTAATGGTTTGCTGTTATATTTTTGAACTCTGGAAATAGATATGGCTCCTGTTAAGACAATAATAGACAGACTTGATACACGTTAATTGAGAGAAATCATGTTTCTTTCAATTGCAGCAGTGCAAATGCTTGAGAAGGAGGCAGTGGAGTATTTACAGTGGCCACTTCTGTGATTCGATACCTAGGTCTCAGAGGACATCGCTATGAGGATGATTTGGTCTCTTGTAATCTGGATAAGGTATTATGTGCAATGTGAAGTTGTAATAAGCACAACCCTTGTTAGAGTGAACCACAAAAGTAATTAAACAAACCTGTGCTTAACATTCTTGCAGCTTGGCGTAAAAGGAGCTAGGCTTTACCTAGAGGCAATACTCAAGCAATAATAAAGTGGAAATTCAGGAAAAATCTCAAACAAATTTTGAAAACTAAATTCAATTTGAATGAATAAAATGACCCCAAATTGATAAAAATTCATTCAGTAGAACCAGAGTTATACGTTTTTAAGGTTTTAGGAGTAAATAGCACCAAAAAGCACAAAGTTTCACTTGGGGTTATCTGGTCACACTGGGCTGGGGTAAATTCACAACTTTAGGGGAATTGTGATGGAGTTGGGAGTCGCATGAAAGGACAAGGTTCATGTCGCTGAACAGTCTCGACTCCAAGTGCACGTGAAGAGCTGCAGGTAGAGTTTTTTGTTGACGGGGCTATGAGGAGACCATTGTTAGCGTGAGTAGAAGGTTGGGCATCACTGATGGTCCTTGTAGTTGCACAAAGTGGCAGTTGTCACTGGAGCTTCACATTAGTTGTCAGCAAGGTGTCTAGAATGTGGGGTGCACTGTTTAGAAATCACGACTCACTTCAGCAGGGGCCTGCAGCAAAGCTCAGGCAAATTCAATTTGTTTGTGTCAGGTAGGCAATTGCAAGGAGGCTTCTGAAAGCTTGTTGTGTCTCTGTAGCTCATACAGGATGCCAGCCAACTGTTTCTTGGAGACAGTTATGGGGAGCCTGAAGTTAAGGCAAGCAGGACCAATCTTCCTTCTTCAGACAGCAGGGCAGCCCTTGTTCTGAATATTCCACCAGTCTAAGAGTCCTCTGATGAAAGGTTCAGTTTTGTCCCATGTGCTAGCCTGTGGGTAGCCACTGGAGAAAGGTAGCAGGATGCCACCTTTCTCTAACCTTCCGTTCCCTTCCTGAAGCCAAACCCTTTCCTGGGTTTGGTTCTAAACTATCTAGGGTAACAAAGGGCAAGCAGGTCTGGTCTGCATTTGTCAGAGATGGGGAAAGCAGCCCCTAGACATCTAGAAGGGAGTGGGCAAGCCCTGAGGCTAGCCTCTGAAGCTCAGGAAGGGTTGAGTAGAACCTCCCAGGGCACGCTGTTCAGGAGAGCACCATGCTGCCCCTCACCCTGCCGTCTGTCCTTTTGTACCTATGTTTGGAAAGAATACACAAAACACCACAAGCAAGCTATTCTAGCAATGTGACCCTGGACACTGGCAGAAAGGCACATTTGATTGAGGCAGAAAAGTACAACTTTGTAAAAGTGGCATTTTCAGAATAGTAACTTACAAATCAGTCTAAACCACTAAAGACGGTTTTACATTGCAAATCAAATGAGTGAAAGAAGCATTTCACTATCAGTTCCGGAACCTACGTTTTCACCTATTAAGTGTTATAAGGTAGCATAGTGCAGAGCGGGCCGTGACGGAACCGCTCCGTCATCAGCACAGCGCGACCGCGGCTGATGACGGAGTGGTTCCGTCACCAGCAGGGGAGGGGTTAAAGGTATCAATCAGGTGTAAGCCAAGTTTACCATGTTTAGAAGATGCGGAAGGGCTTTCTCATTTTGTAATTGATGCTGATCCTCTGAACATGAGGGGAGGTGATTGAGAAAAGAGATTATGATGACTTGAATCCAGTTACATCATTAAGCTCAACACCAAGAACCCTGAAGGTCTTAATATGGAAGAATATCTGAACACACATTCATGAACATTTCCGGGACTGCAGTATCCAGGATGCCCCCAGTTTCTCAATTGAGCAGCCCATTGGGGGGCGTGGAATTGGGCGTATTTAACTGGGACTGACCCGGGAATGGCACAAACTGTATATTGACTCTTCTCTCTGACACCGTGAAACAAGCAGAGCAAAGGACTTTCTGCCTTCCACTGACCTGCTCTGCCCCACTTCCTAAGGCACCAGAAACTGTTTGCCGGACCCGCTTCGCGGATCCCGCTGCACAAGGGCAGCTAGTAGGGGCTGCGGTGGCTCAACAGGGCTGCGAGCGTGACGGCAGGGACTCCATTGACCAGGAGTCCCTGCGTGGCCAATTGCTGACACCTGGCCCGCTCTCTTCTGAAAGCCACGCCCACAGCGTACCGGCATTGAGAAACCAGCCCTTCTCTCTTCAACTGGTGGGACTCTTCTCTCTGACACCGTGAAACAAGCGGAGCAAAGGACTTTCTGCCTTCCACTGACCTGCTCTGCCCCGCTTCCTGAGCACCAGAAACTGTTTGCCGGACCCGCTTCACGGGTCCCGCTTCACAAGGGCAGCTAGTAGGGGCTGCGGCGGCTCAACAGGGCTGCGAGCGTGACGGCAGGGACTCCATTGACCAGGAGTCCCTGCATGGCCAATTGCTGACACCTGGCCCGCTCTCCCTGTAAGCCACGCCCACATGGGAACATGAACATAGCCAGACCCATACCCGCGCACGCGGGACGCACGCGGAACGAAGCGCGGAGCGAAGCCCGGGCAAAGGGCGGGCCGTTTGAGGCCGTTCGAGGACGGGAGAGACCGGGACCGGGCCATTCCCCCTGGTCGGACAACTCTATCTTCCCATTCCATACAAGGAACGGATTACTCAGACGCCGGAATGTGTACCAGGGAAACAAGGAGCAAATCTTCACTGGCAGCGGCAGGAGCTTCTAAAAATACCATTGATAACTATTTTGTCAAAGCAGGATCACTTTTGATAGAGGACATTGCTGTACTCGAGAGACGCATCTCTCAGGAAATTGACTGGGTAAGGAGATCATCAATGGGCCCAATGGCTCTAGCCAAGACTCCTGATGGAAGGCTAGAGGCCAACAATTCTAGATATGGGGCTTCGGGGGTTAATCAATCACCCACCAATCCAGACTTCACAATGGAGGCCTCAAGTGATCTTGAGGACATGAGCCTACTAACCCTACCGACAGGCCAAATACCACAAACCCCACTCCAAACCCCCCTTCCAACCCCTGATCTTGATTCAGCCATAGCCACCACCAGTGAGAATGCTTCTGATCTCACAAGGGGAGCCAGGGAAGGAGCTATCCAAAAAAGGAAGAAAGTGGGGCAAAACAAGGGAGGGAGTAAGCCAAAAACCCCTAAGCCCAATCCCGTAAGGGACGATGTTAGTGCTGGCGACACCAGCTCTGCCCACTCACCCAAGGATAGCGTAGTGGCCCCACCTATAGTCATTGCAGCTACAAAAACACCATCTCGCTCTAACAATATTTCAATGGAATTCCCCAGTGACGATATCACACTGGCAGACATAGGCACACTCCTTAGGTCTCTCTTAAGCCCCCTCGAAGCCCGCCTGATAAAGATCGAAGCTAGGCTGGTTAACATTGAAAAATCCACAGTTCAGCTAGCTGATACCCTGAAACTAGAGCCAAAGGGGGGCCGGATGCAAAGACTAAAAAGGGTATTGAGCAAATAACCCTGACGAAGAAAAATGGCCCAGCCACTTCTCAACACACACAACCCAAACCCAACCAAAATAAGATCCCTCAACCCTTGGCCAACGCAAATACAAACATCCCTCCCACAAAAACCCAGGCACCCCTGCTTCCAACCCCAAACACAACTACACATCACAAAGACATTGCCATACTTTCTGACAAACCACAGAGCGAAATAAAACCCTCAGATAACATGCAAAATATTGCCCGGAAAACCAAACCTGTGAACTTACCACCTGAGGCGTCCCCCTATACAGTAATTTTAGCGGGCGTGCCCGAGTTAAAACCCACGGCTATAGAATCCACCGTCTCCCTTAAAAAACAAAGTCATCAGCTGGATGTCTATATACAGACCTCTCCCACAAGGCACAACTAGCGATGTCCTTATGGTAAGACGGGCTACCTGGGTGGGAAATATGAGAAAAACAATCAGTGGCGACTGTGTCTTTGTTACCTTTAGAGAACCGAGTACAGCCTCCTACATCTGCAGTTGGGCCCCTGACGATCAAGGGAGCCACATTCAGTCTCTCCCTCTCTCATTTTTCTACCCATCGAGTATGTACACATCAGAAGATCAGAGATGGGGGTACCATCAGGAAATGTTGGGAGAATGGGAGAGCAATCGCAGAGGCAGGAAGGAACCCTACCATCACAGGAGTATGGTGCCCAAGTATTTACCTCCATACGGCGATGAGGAAGGATGGGAGACTAGCACTAGGAGGAGGGGCGGATGGGGAGGAAGAATGAGAGGAGTTCCTGGGCCCCATAGAATCCACCAGCCAGCCTACCTTCCTACCTTTAATAGGTACAGCAGCCTTGAAATGGTTGATTGACAGCTCGAGTCTAAAGGGAGGGATCAGCACCACTCCCATTCAATAGATGATAACGAGGATAGAACCACCTTCCCCGAACAAGCCCCGGTTTCATGGGAACAGATAGCTCCTCCCACTGAACCTGCACATTGTCGAGATCCCAGCTATTCTAGAGCGGATATATCTGGCAATGACAGTAATCTATGGGTTGGTCAGGGGGAATTGTCACAACATCCAATGGTAAATCTTGGCACAAACGAAAACAACTACTCCGACATAGGGCCACCGTCTACAAGACCCCAAACACTGATCCTGATCTCATGGAACGTAGCTGGGCTGGGTAATAAAATGGATTGCCAGGAGTGGGTTTCTTTCATCAACTCAAAAAGTATCTGCCTCTTCCAGGAAACCTAGGCGCGAGAGGAGTATACATGCCAGGGGTTTGCAGTATTCTCAAAACCAGCTAAATGGGGGGGCCGGGGACGACCGTCTGGAGGGCTGGCAATTTGGGTAGCCTCCCATTTGAGTTGTCAGGCCAGTTGCCTAACCGTAGATTCAGATGACATATTAGCTGTCCTTTTAGAATGGCCAAATTCCTCCAAATTGGCGATAATAAACGTCTATTCAAGACCTGTAGCCACACCACGAGAATCGAATACCATCGAGGAACTCTCCGCTTTCCTGAGCGAAATTCCAAGGGAGCTCCACTACGCGGTTGGAGGGGACTTGAACTCACATTATGGGCCACTGTCCGGCCTTCTTGATGGACCCTCCCTAGAGGAGGATTCAAGATGGCTGATACCCGCCACGGTGGCACCACCACCAAGAGCTTGGACTTCCCTCGCACTGCAGATAACCGCCCTTACTCTAAATCATGGCCTAAGGGCCTGCAATGGGCGCACTAAATCAGACATGCCAAGCAAATGCACCTTTAACAAAGCTGGAAGCGAATCTAGATTAGGTTATATCCTAGTCCAATTGTCATCCTGGTCACGAATCATCGACTTCAAGGTAATTGATAGACGGGACAGTGACCACAATGCCTTGGAACTCGAATATGCCTTACCAGGTATCGAGGACATGGGACAGAGTAAACAAAGTCTAAAGACAGGGCTACTCCTGGAGAACAACAGAAGGAGAGTAAGGTGGGGAAAACTGGCCACAAGTGGCGTTAAGTTAGCTAAGCTCTATGCCAGAATCACCCCAGTGCTGGAAAAGGCATTCGCTATTGGCGAGGAACTTTGCGATGGGAAAAATAGAGAGCAGTTATGGCGAACCCACGAAGATCTAATAAACACCATGGAGTTAGATCTCTTTGTAAAGGGGGCTGGTAGAACTAGCGAAACACATAAGAAGACCTGGTATAACGCCACATGCCGGGACTCCAAATGTGAGCTTCTACTCGCAATAAAGGCGTGCAGAAGCAGGGAGGAGATACAAACTAGGAGACAGGCATGGAAGAAATTGCTGGCAAACGCCAAGGTCGAATGGGACCAACAACACTGGGAGGTACTCTCTAGCGCATTAGCCACCAGAGACTCTCGCAAATTTTGGCGGGTAGTCAACAATGGATCAGAAGATCTCCCCTCGACAATTGAACCCAACATTGTCCCGAGTATATGGCAAAACCATTTCCAGTCACTATATGCAATAGATGATGAGGCCCCGAGTACCCCCCACTGCATGTTAGTGAACGACCCGGAGGGTGAACCCTTCACAGAAAAAGAAGTTCGGGCAGCTATTGCGGGGTTGTCAACAGGTAAAGCCCCGGGGCTCGATGGGGAGCCGGGCGACTTATTCAAGCAGGAACCAGGGGTATGGGCCCCCTATCTCCTGCTGATATTTAATGCGGTCCTCAAGGGAATGGGGGTCCCAGGTACTTGGCTGGGTGCAGAGGTGGTTCCAATATTCAAAAATGGATCCCCTCTGCTTCCAGCCAACTATCGCCCAATAAGCCTTATCAATGTATCACAGAAGCTTTTCGGTAGGCTAATATTGGACCGGCTGCAGAACTGGCTGGAGGAGACAGATACCCTGACCCCATACCAGGCAGGATTCAGGAGGGGGGTGTCCACAATTGATCAAATATTTAGGTTAAATCTCATTTATTGGAGGACAGCACTGATCGAGGGCGGCACTCTGTACACGGTTTTTGTGTATTTACGTGCCGCCTTCGATTTAGTGACAAGATCAAAATTGTGGAAGGTAATGGAGGAGTTAGGTGTCCCGAAAGACATCCTCGCAATCCTGATGAGATTGCATCATAATAACTTCACACGTGTCAGGTGCGGGAGAAGCGGCAACCTAACTGAAAGATTCCCCGTTCGCAGAGGGGTGAGACAGGGTTGTGTGCTCGCACCGACCCTGTTCTGCCTCTTTGTGAACGGGGTCATCGTGCACCTGACAAGGATTGCCAACACCGACGCCCCAAAATTGACCGGCAGCAGGGTGCCCGCAATCATGTTTGCGGACGACACCCTGCTGCTGTCCAAATCCCCGATGGGCATACAGCGGGTGTTGGATGGTTTTCTGGAGTTCTGCACAGAAAGGGGACTTGAAATCAACCCGCAGAAAACCAAATTTATGATTCTGAACCCTATGTCCTTCAACCGCCCCAACCCCTTGCTTGGTACAGTGCGTTTGGAAAGGGTTCACACAATAGAGTACCTGGGGATAACCCTAAATCAAAATGTAACGTGGTCGGCACATCAGACAAAAGCAAACATGAAATTGGCCCAGACGGCGGGTGGTATTATGAGAATTGTGAGTAAGTCATCATATCACCTGCAATCCAAATTTATAAAACCCAGGCGCGGGGAGGAGTCACCTATGGGGGAGAGTTGTGGGGCCATTTTCCATCGCCTAATTTGCTGACCACAGAAAATAAATTCCTCAGGCAGCTGACAGCTCTTCCCCCAAGTACTCCACTCTTGCGCCTGAGACTGGACCTGGGTCTGAGGCCCATCACGGAGGAATTAGGGCTTAAACCATTAACCTTTTGGCGCCGCCTCTGGAGCAGTCAGGACCTCATTACCTACAGAACTGAGTTACAGGAATTTTTATCTCTGCCCAATGCCACTAAGACGCCTTGGTTAAATTACATCAAGAGAACCTGCGGGACTCTTGGATTACCAGAACTATGGTCAGATCCGGAAAACACAAGTAACAGGATACCGAGGAAAGCACTGTCCAGAGCGTACTATGATAAAACGCTTCTCCGAGCCCTGGATAGCACTCGTGAAGGATCTCTGACTTATCACTTCATAAAAATTAAAGATTCGTATAATCTTGAAAGTGTTTTAGATGGCATGGCTCCGGCTTTAA
The DNA here is from genome assembly GCF_964263255.1 of Lissotriton vulgaris. Classification (NCBI taxonomy): domain Eukaryota; kingdom Metazoa; phylum Chordata; class Amphibia; order Caudata; family Salamandridae; genus Lissotriton; species Lissotriton vulgaris. The sequence continues at coordinate 958,063,178 of NC_141694.1, forward strand.
CTAGAAAACTATTCCTGCAATGGAGGTACGGGACCCTTCCCTTAGGGTCTTTTACCACAGCATGGTCCTGTTGGCCTCCCACAGAGATGTGCCCTGCATGTGCCCACACAAAGGAGAACAATGTGCACGTGGTTTTCTTCTGTCGAGCCTACCAGAAAAGCAGGAAATACTGGCTTGTCCCCCTCCTTAAAAACATGGGATTCAGAACATTCTTACCCGCATACAGAGTTTTAAAGACAGATTTATCCCCGCCAATTGTGTTTGCTTTGGCAAAATTCCTAACTGCAATGTGGTATGCCCAAACCCAATTGATAAAGAGGGTACTCTTGACAGACTTTCACCCCTTGATTCATTGGCACCCATTTGTCATTATTATTCTTCTTTTAATCTTCAAATGTATTTTATATTAATGATATAATGATATTCCGGATTTTTAACTGATGTGATAATTTTGTACATCTTTTATGATCATGTGATCGAAATAAAGATTTGGAATTGGAATTGGTATATTGAGAGCCTCTGAGGAAAAAAGGGAACACTTTTGAAACGTGTCAGGCTGAATCTCAAATGTAACAGCTGCTTAAGGAATCTGCAGGCAATTTTGATGTCCATACCTAATAAAGCAGTGTTTCATCACGGAGTTTGTGTGTGGCTCTTTGCTAAGGGCAAACTTGGAGCTTGGATATTTTGGCGACGTGCCCCGCTGCCGAGCCTGCACCACCCTTGAGAAGAGGGGGCCCTGTGGCAGGCATCTGCCGAGTCCTGTTTGGGCAACACTGCCAAGGATTGAGGACGTCATTTGTCTGTGGAGGCCCATTTGTGGGCTTTTAATTCAGTTACCGGCAGTATATTGGTGCACTGAACATTTCCGGGACTGCAGTATCCAGGATGCGCCGCAGTTTCTCAATTAAGCAGCCCATTGGGGGGCGTGGAATTGGGCGTATTTAACTGGGACTGAACCGGGAATGGCACAAACTGTTTATTGAGAGCTTCTGAGGAAGAAAGGGAACACTTTTGAAACGTGTCAGGCTGAATCTCAAATGTAACAGCTGCTTAAGGAATCTGCAGGTAATTTTGATGTCCATACCTAATAAAGCAGTGCTTCATGATGGAGTTTGTGTGCGGATCTTTGCTTAGGGCAAACTTGGAGCTTGGATATATATATATATACGAAGGCAAGTGCTGAAACGCGTCTGTTTTTTATTTCTGTGCAATAAACCTTAGCAGGTTTTACCTACTACGAGTGCTGTTACTGTCTTTTGACTGCGGAGCTTCAATATATATATATATATATATATATATATATATATATATATATATATATATATATATATATATATATATATATATATTACCTACTGGCGGTCACCAGTAGGTAATTATAGTTAGGACCTATTTTCTATAGGAAATCCACTACATTCTATTCCCAATAACGTTGGCACCGATTGACAAATCTTTGCGAAATTTTCAAAACCTATGGCCCGCTCTGGTCCACTCCTATCCTAAAAGTTTCACGATGATTCATGAAGCTGGGGCGGAGAAAAAGGGGGGTCCCAAAACATGTTTTCCCCATGCAATTTCCCATAGGAACATTTAGCCGCAGCTACAGCCCGAACTGCTGAACGGAATTACAATAAATTTGTCAAAAATGTGGCCCTTGGTTAAGAGTAGTGCCTTTTTGTTAAATGGTGTAAATCTGTTCAGTAGTTACTGAGAAAATCCAAAGTAAAATCACATATATATCTATGGCTGCGCAGGATCCGCTCACCCTCCCGATGACAAGCTTTATGCTAATTGACTGTCAACACTCCAAACCAGGAAGTGTTGGCAGCCATCTTGTGCCTCGGTAGAACCGAGGCACAAAAAAGCAGAAACAAATCACAAAAACCACTAAAAGGGGGCAGGGTAGAAACATCCTGACCTCCTAGGCCTGCTTTTGGGGTCCCAAAACATTTTTTTAAATCTGTGCGCAGATCCTGTGCATCGTTGCTAATTAGCCCCCGGTGGTCCAAATCCCAGGGGCAATGATGGCCCTGGGGACTGCCACCCCCCAGGGCTTTAATACTATATGTGCGGGGGACTCACAGCCCCCCCAGCCCCAGGGACCACCACCCCCTGGGGCTTTAAAGAGAAATGGTTGAGGGTGCTCACAGGCGCCCCCAGCCCCAGGGACCGTCACCCCCCGGGGCTTTGAAATTGCATGGGTGGGGTGCTCAAAGGCCACCCAATCCCCAGGGACTGCAACCCCCAGGGCTTTAAGACAATGTATGGGGGGCTCATTGGCCCCCCGCAGCTCCGGGGACAGCCACCCCCTCGGGCTTGTGGTGTTGGTACTTTTTAAAAAAAAACCTGTGGGGGCTCGAGCCCCCCCACATGCCCTGGGGACTGCCAACTGCTGAGGCTCTAAAAATGATAATTGGGGGTCCATGATGGACCCTCCAGCCCCGGGGACCACCACCTCCCGGGGCATTAGAAATGTTGGGAGGGGGGCTGCACGTCCCCCCTCCTGGAGCCCTCAATGGCCCTGGGGACCGCCACCCCCCAGGGCCGACTCCTGCAGTGTCCCAGGGTGTCCACCCCAGGACAATGTAGTTTGCTTTGGCAGGGCGGGAGCCTCGCAGCTTCTGCCCTGCCATAGAAAACTTGGTTTGGATTTTGAAAAATTCATACAAAATTGCTTTTGCACACGGGGAGCAGCATGTCAGCAGCTCCCCATGTGGAAAAGCAATGCAGGCTCCTGAGGGACGCTGGGAGCCGGCTGGACCGTGGGAGGATTGGGCCTCCCCCACAGTCCCCAATGGAGAGGGCCAGCCCCGGGGGGTCCTGAGGTTCCCTGGGGGCCACGCCCCTTTTTACACCTCTCTGCAACGCAGCTCTGTGGTGCTTTCTGGAGGTACCTAATGGGCTAGTTTGACCCTAGGGACCCTTAGGATTCAAGGGGACTTAATCTCTCAACTTAGAAAGGCCACAGGGTGCGTTTACACAGTGGTGAAGGGAGGGAACGGAGCCTGAGGTGACCTGTGGCGCTTTTTAAATTGGGGGAAATAATTCCCCTTCATTTATGAGGGACCCTGGGGCCCAACTAGCCCACAAGGTGCTTCCATTAAGCGCCACTGCACTGTGTTGCAGAGAGGTGGTGAAGGCCGTGCCTCTTTTTAGAACTCTCTGCAATTGCGCTTACTGGGCGTACCTAGTGGGCCAATTTGCCCCTAGTGACCCACAGCATTCAAGGGGAGTTAATCTCACAACTTAAAATGGCCACAGGGTGTGTTTTGACAATGGGGAAGGGAGGGAACAAGGCCTGAGGTGACGTGTGCAAACAAGCCGTATGGTGCGTTTTAAGTTGGGGAAATAATTCCCCTTCAATCGTGAGGGACCCTGTGGGCTAACTAGCCCACCAGGTACTTCCAGTGAGCACCACTGCGCTGCATTGCAGAGAGGTGGTCCAGGCCATTCCACTTTTTACACCTCTCTGCAACACAGCTCTGTGGCACTTACTGTAGGTGCCTAGTGGGCTAGTAGGACCCTAGGGACCCTCAGGATTCAAATGAACTTAATTTCCCAATTTAAAATGGCCTCAGCACATGTTTACACAGTGTTGAAGGGAGGGGATGGAGCATGAGGTGACGTGTGCAAACACGCCCTATGATGTGTTTGAAGTTGGGGAAATAATTCGCCTTCAACCCTGAGGTACCCTGGGAGCCAACTAGTCCACCAGGTGCTTCCAGTAAGCGGCACTGCGCTGTGCTGCTTTGCAAAGAGGTGGTCCAGTCCGTGCTCCTTTTTACACATCTCTGCAACGCAGCTCTGTGGCACTTACTGGAGGTACCTAGTGGGCTCATTGGACCCTAGGGACCCTCAGGATTCAAGGAGATTTAATCTTCCAACTTAAAACGGCCACAGGTTGTATTTACACAGTGGGTAAGGGAGGGGACAGGGTCTGAGGTGAAGTGTGCAAACACGCCCTGTGACGCATTTTAAGTTAGGGAAATAATTCCCCTTCAATCCTGAGGGCCCCTGGGGGCCAACTAGCTCACCAGGTGCTTCCAGTAAGCGCCACTGCGCTGCATTGCAGAGAGGTAGACTAGGCCATGCCCCTTTTAAATCTCTCTGCAACACAGCTCTGTGGTGCTTACTGGAGGTACCTAGGGGGCTAGTTGGACCCTAGGGACCCTAAGGATTCAAGGGGACTTAATCTCCCAACTTAAAACGGCCACAGAGCGTGTTTGCACAGTGGTGAAGGGAGGGGACAGGGCCTGAGGTGACGTGTGCAAACACGCCCTGTGGCGCATTTTAAGAGGTGGTTTTGGTCCCCCTGCCCTTTTATATACTAGGAGCTTACAGAGGAGGTCATGCTAATCACAGGGAAACCCCAACGCATAGTGTTCCCTAGTATATGTAGGTGTTTTCACTGTATTCTAAGTGTCTTTTAACATAGCACTGGCTCTAGGACTGGTTACTCTGAGGCAGTTACCACCAGTATCCGCCTGAAAAAGTTGAGGGTACAGGATGATTTTGCAACAAGGCTTCTTTCTGCTCTTCTGTTTGTTCTTTCTGCACGTTTTCCTTTTCCCTGCACTTTTCTTCGTCTTTGAGGACTTCTTTCTGCATTTCTTTATCTTCTTTCAGTGCGTTTTTTCTGCTTTCTTCACATGTCCTACCTCTGTAGGCATAGTTAGAAATTAGCATTTAAAAAACCTTAGAAATTCACTGAAAAAAACATAGGTTTCAGGGGCGTTATAGTTAGCTGAACATTTCACTTGTACAAAACCATTGAAATTCTACTGTTATCGTTAGTTCAGCTAACTATAACTCGTGTGCCTGCAATGCACTGCTGATCAAGTCACATATTACATCACTCATGACATGGTCAGCGACATCACTCATGTCAGTGACAGACCTCCTCTCACTCTAATATAATGTTTGATACACACATACAAACATAGAAACTAAATTTTTCAAAACAATGGACATACCAATACTAGTTACAACAACCTATTCAGTAACTCTATGATTTACATACACATCCACTCATTCACCAACAGTCCTATATAGTCACTCATACATGTACTCACTCATCATATGTACTCATACACTTATACATCCTGTTACACACAGCCACTCATCCATAGAGTTACTCACACATATAGTCACTCATGCTAATAAAGAATAATACATCCATTTACTTGCATATACAGTTTTACACACAACACCACAGTTACTTTGACAGAAACGTACACATACTTACTCTTTTGAACAATCACTATTAGAAACAAATACTTATTCATAAAGGTATTCTTCCAATCTCTCACTTTCACATATAATTATTTATATACACCAATAGTCACATATACTAGTTTAAAACATATGTAGTTATTTATAAAGACACTATTGAGACAGTCATTCAATCACTAACACACCCATACATACACTCATCCACCCATACAGTCCTGCACACATACTGTCTATATAGACACTCATGTAGCTACTCACCAACCTATGCAGTCACTTATACACAAAGTGAGTGTGATACAGACATTTACATATTTAAACATTACTCACTAACCCATGTATTCACTAAGATACACTTAATCAGTCCGTTATACAATACATTTTACAAAAAAAATCATCCATTTAGACACTTATATACCCACTTATTCTTCCATCGACCTTGAGATATACATATATAAAACATATTTAATTTTCACCTGGACTTTTCCTTGTGGTGGTTGTTTAAACTGTGAGAACATCCTCAAAGGCCCAAGCATTGAGCATAATGGTGTATCGCAGAACATTAAGACTTTCATTAATTGTCGGGCTAGAAATTTGGTCTATTTCATTAAATGCCCCTGCAATTTAGCTTACATTGGTGAAACGTCGAGAGAAATCCGCCTCAGAATCAATGAACATAAATCAGCCATTAGAATAAATAAAAAAGTAGCACCCTTAACAGATCATTGGGCTGAAGCGCACCATAAAATTAAGGATCTGAAATGGTGTGGCCTGGAGGTCATGCAGATGAATAATAGAGGCAGTGATATCAATACAAAAAGGAAGAAACGTGAACAATACTACATGTCCCCTTTTAATACTGTAAGGAATGGGCTTAATAGCAAGGAAGATTGGGAACGTGTTTTGTAATTGTATTCTGCTCCCATTCCTAATCCGAGGTACAATGAGCAACGTTGTTATCTTTGTTATTGAAGACCACTGGCATGCGTCTGTTCATCTTCAATCTGCCACATCCTTTCGTTGTAACTTTAAACTCTACGATATGTAATACTGAACAACTCCCCTGCAGTTGCGTTATCTATACTACTATTATAAAGAGAGAACTTGCACCTTTGAGCCAGGTAAACTCGAAAACTACACCCCCAATCTGAACACCCAAGACATCTTAGAAAACCTCAGGGCAAGCAGAAGAACATAGGCTACATAAAAATAAAAATAAAACGTTGTTTAAAATATTTAGAAATAAAAATAAAGTAGTCCCTTGCAAGTGGCGCCAGCCGCGACGTATGTGTGAGGGGAGTAGCGTCGTTCACGTGCAACAGGAAGAGCGAGGACATGAGCGCCGGGAGGAGCGTCTGCGTGAGGGGAGGAGCGGAGTTCACCAGCAACAGGAAGAGGGGAGAACATGAGCGCCGGGAGGAGCTGGGGAGCGGCAAGAAGCAGAGGAGCAGTAGCAGCGCGGGGAGGAGCAGCGGATGAGGTAGCTGACAAGCGGTCAAGCAGTGGAGAGGTAAACACTCCAGCGTAGGGAGGAGCGGCGGATGAGGTAAGTCGGGACCTGGGGGGGTTACAAAGCCGGGGCGGGAGGCGGGAGGCGGGCGGAAGGCTCAAGGCGCAAGGCGCGAGGCGGGCGGCGGGAGGTGGTAGGCGCTATGCCCAATGTCGGGGCGGGGGGCGGAGGGCGGGAGGCTCAAGGCACAAGGCTCAAGGCGGGAGGCGGTATGGCCAATGTCGGGCGGGAGGCGGGAGGGATGCGGACTGGGCAATGTCGGGGGGGGTGCACAGAGGCTTAAAATGCTGCCCCCAGCCCCCTCCAGCCCCGGGCAAAGCCGGGGCGGGCTGCTAGTGATGTATAAAAACCTGTGCTTATGAACATGTGTACTAATAAATCTATTAAATAGCCGCAATGTCTAGGTTGTCTGGCATAAGTCAATTGATCATGTTTAGGTTATGACAATAATGTTAGTTGAAAATAGACGTTTAACTCGATTGGCGTGGAAATACTCGTCCTGCCCTTAGCGAAATAGATGAGAAAGAATTAGTTGTTAATAGATAGGAATCGACTATTGATTTCCAGCGGGCATGTAACAGTAACATGTTCCGGTAAGTAGATAATGAATAAATAATGCCCACTATATCTTAACGGGTAGGGTGTTTTGTAATGAGCATTTGGCATACTAAGCGCTGCCTTTGTTATGTATTTGAAGACGGGGTATAATAAAGGCTGCATATTGTGAATAGAATTTATTTTAAAAAAGTCTCAAACAAACATTGTCACATACGTAGGCTATCATGTGACCGCGATCTGAATCCATGCGACCACGTGGTTAAACTTTCGCGAGACTTGGAACATAGCGGAAGGACTTAAATAGTGCTGCAATTTAGCGGTATGCCTCGACCACTCGGAGCAGGGAGGTCACACTCTTGTTATTAGGTAAGGTAATACCACACTAGGATTTTGGCTCTATACCCCTTGTCATGCGCCGAATTTAAGCATAGTATGGCGACCCCATGGGTGGTTTTTGGGCAACACACTGATATCAGGTGGGACGTTCCCTGATATATCTCATATGCAAAATCAGTTAACGTACTATTTTAATAAGACTTGATGGCGTCGAAGCTGCTTTCAAAATATCGGCTCGCAATCAAGCAGTTATATGGTAAAATGTAACTGATGACTAATGCCACACTAAATAAGGCCAATCATTGTTTAATCCCGATACGATCCATCTATGAATGATGGCTTTTAACATTCTATATATCAGGTCGAATATTCCCTGATATACCTCATATGAAAAATCAGTTAACGTACGGTATCGTATTATTTTACTAAGACTAGATGACGGCTAAGCTACATTTAAAATATCGGCTCGCAATCATGCGGTTATATGATAAAATGTAACTGATGACTAACGCCACACTAAATAAAGCTAATCATTGTTTAATCCCTATATGATCCATCTATGAATGGTGGCTTTTAACATTCTATATAAATAGAGGTTAAACTTACCAACATTGGTCAAACATGTGGGGACATTTTAATGAAAACGTTGAAATATGCCATCCCGCAGCTTTAGTAAGTCCAGGATTATAACGAGTAGCTTTCCAATCTGCCCGTGAATTCAGCAGTAGTTTTTAAGTGAGACCAAATAATAATAAGCGATTAACGCAACACCTCAATGATGCAGTGGAAACCATTTGACTAAGTGCAAGAATGTTGGCAACAAGAGCAAGGTGTACTGCAGTATAGATACAGCAATAGAGCACTTTTTATAATAGAATACTTAAGTATCCTAAATAATATAGTTAGTAAGAGGTCCTCATCTTACTTTGCAGATGGTAAATTGAATCACCACTAAAGGAGGGCATCCCCTGATATGTGTGCCGCGAAGAGACATGCCCGAATCCAATCACGCATGTAACTCCAGCCTTCACAATTTATTTTGGTGAGTCATTTGAAGTAATCTTTGGGTATAATACATTTTACAAAATGAGGCCTGTTTGAACTTATTGTGATTACTTCACATTTGTTTCTGCAGTACCTTTTACTAAACACAGACAACGGTGGCTCCAGTGTACATATATACACTGTTCGAATTCGAAAACCATAAGGTAAATAATCTGCATAAGGAAGCATGATATACCATAAATGTTGAAACTAGCACATTAAGTTAAGTTTGGTTTCTTCCTTCTGTTTCTAAGGTATTTTTAACTCGAAGGAAATTGGTCTTCTATAATTGATGACGTAGACTCCATGACCCCAGAACTGGAAGTGTGAGCTCCAATGCACTGCAGTGTCTTGTGTAATAAATAAATTACTGGAGGTATGCAAACAGATCAATATTGGATAAATATGAAATTTAGGTGACCATTTTTTCTAAATTGTAATGTAGTATTGATGTATACCGCATAGACGTGCTGATTCAAGATGTGAGTCTATAGGAACTCTTAAGATAAAAATGCTGTTCCGTAGCACCGTTTGAACCCTAATAAATAACAGTGCCGTGAAAAATGTATTTTTTAGATCGTTTTCTGTTTTAGATATGTTTCTTACAGAAAGTTTTCATTGTGTAAACTGATCATTGTACAAAGAGCAAAAATGAGGTTAACTAATTCCATGTTTTTTATTCTATAGAGAAACTGTCCTGAAGAAGGGGTAAAATCTAAAAACCGAAACGCTGCGTCAACAACCTGTTTTTCCTTTTTTATGAGATTATGAAAATGATATGTTTTTAATCTGTTTTTATAGTACTTCTGTACAAAACAATGTATTGCATTGAACAAATCAGGTATTTTTAAGATCATACTTTGCTCTTTTGATAATATTTGTGTGATTCTGTACTGATAACTGTGGCACTAGTGGTTTTCTTTTTTGAGATCTAAACAGATGCAAGTACTTTTTGTTGATTATTGAAGCAATAATTGTTGGCCAGACTTTAGGGACCTGTTTGTTTCAAGCATTTTCCTCATTGTCCCTTATTGGATTTCTAAGGAGACCTCCTTTTATTTTCTGAATTTTATATACAGCTTTTTAGCTGGGGAGGTGTTGTGTTTACCTCTATTGAGATTTATCTAGGGCAATCATGGAAGGCCTAAAAACCTATAGCTTTACTGAAGATCAATTCAATAAAATCATAAATGGTACCACTAAAAATATTTCGACAGTGCGAATAGATAACACAGACGAAGAACAATGGCGTAATCTATGGAATCTTAAAAAGAAAGTAATCAGAACGGAGCTACATTCAGACTTCTTAATAGATTACTGTAGAAAAGGAATTATACCTAAGGGTCTACAAGTCAATAATGAACCCAGTATTTTCATAAATAACCAAAAATGTATTGAGAATTGGACATTTGTGGCTAACCGTTGCAGCCGTGATTGGGTGCTCTTAATCATAGAAACAGTATCTGAGGTTCTGATCATAGAGCGAAAAGAGATAGAGGAATTAGAACAAAGGCTCAGTGAGAACACAGCCATAGAAGACGCAAAAAGAAAATTAGATGAGATCCAAGCAGACATTACAGGCTATAAAGACTATCTGGTCAATACATTGAGAAAGGATATTACAAAATATAATCCTGAACATGTATATTTATACACACAGAAAGATTATTATGAAAGACCTAGGGAAATCTTCCAGAATTGAAGACAGAGGCAAGAACAACCTGCCAAAAATGTCCCCAAAAAGAATGTCATATTTATTGACACATCGTATACTAGCTCTGACTCAGATAATGATATGCAGGTTGAAAATCGCAATAACAAAGAGAAAGAAAGTAACACCTGGCCCCCCGAGTCGGGACACACCGTCTTTTTTGGAGCAGAGTCATCAAAGCTTTGGGCAACAGAGGGGCAGAGGAAGAGGGAGAAGCAATTATGCCCCCAACCCCAATTCTTTCAACGACCACATACACAGAGTCAGAAAAACTGGAAACAATAGGCAAGGCCCCAGTGATAAATCTTTCCGATAGAGAACTATCGGAAATTGAGGTCAAAGTTTTAGAAAAAGGATTAAGCTTTGCGATTGCTTCCCCAGTAGATAGATATAGCCTTGAGATAGACTTACAAAGTTTTTTTCGCAAAATCAGAATAAATGCCTTTTTTGAGGGCAAGGATAGGATCCCTAACCATAATAAATCAGGACTTAAACCTAAATCAACTTGGACACCACAGATTGGATTAGTGAATAAAGACATAGAGGCCTTTGAGAGGATTGTTGACAAAAGTATCAACGATCTTCTCAATCAGAAAAATTGGGTTCCTCATAACCTTAAAGTAGAAGAAAAACTTGCTTTTAAGAAATTAGAAGACTGTCATGATCTAACAATCAAACCCACCGATAAAGGCGGTAGTATAGTGGTAATGAAGACCGATTACTATAATAAGAGAATGTATTCACTCTTAGAGAATGAAGATCACTATCATAAATCAAGTAGAAATGAATGGACAGAGCTGATGAGCACGATCAAAAGAATGTTAGATTTAGCTAAAGAAGATGAGGTGATTTGCAATGAAGAATATAATTTCCTCTACAATGTGAACCCTACCATCCCAGCACTGTATGGCCTCCCCAAGATGCATACAAATTTACAGGACCCACCCATGAGGCCTATCGTATCCAGTATCAGCTCTTTAACTGAGCCCTTAGTAAATACGCTGACGTATTTTTACAACCACTGTTGATTACACAAAAGGCATATATTAAAGATACCATAGCCATTATCCAGAAAGTAGAGTGCCTATATTTTAACCATGAGACTCAATTCTTGGTTACGCTTGATATATAGGCGCTTTACACCGCCATCCCTCAGGACAATACAATTAGGATGATAGAATCCCTGTTTAGCCATGATGACATTAATCTTAGCCCACATGAAACTTTTATTGTGGATTGTGTCACTATAGTGCTCAAGAATAATATCTTTCTTTTCAATAAAGACTTCTATAGACAGGTCAAGGGCACCAGCATGGGAGCCACCTGTGCTCCGAGCCTGGCCTGTCTATATGTGGCACAATTTGAAGACACCCACATTTTTAACCCGATGGCTCCATTTTATGAAAACATTTCCGTGTGGTTAAGGTATATTGATGACGTGTTCTTTATCTGGACCAGAACCTTGGAAACCCTAAATGAATTCATACAATGGCTAAATCTAGGAGATGCCAATCTTAATTTTACATCCCACTACGACAGAGAAAAATGTGAATTTCTTGATGTTATAATAAAACATGTTAATGGAGCACTCAATGTAGAACTTTTTACAAAATTAACAGACAGAAATACAATGCTTCATTACACGAGTTATCATCCCCCGTGCCAGAAGGATAACATCCCGTTTGGCCAGTTTTAAGAGTGAAAAGAAATTGTACGAATATCAGGGAATTTGATAAACACGCTAACATTTTAACTAAAAAAAATGTAAATAGAGGATATCCAAAACGCATGGTTAAACATGCATACAAAAGAGCCAAATACTATAATAGGGAAAATTTACTTTTCAAAAAACAGAATCAGGATACTGCCACTGTACAACCCTTGATGTTTGTCACCAATAATAGTACAGTCAGAAATAAAATTAAGAATATCATTAATAGAAACGGGCACCTGATTACTAATAAAAACAAGGAGAAAATCCCAAAACCCATGTTTTCATTCAGACAAAACCAGACTATAAGAAATATTTTGGTTCATACCTACAGAGACACATGGGACAAAACTCAAATAAGTATTGATAGTGCTCCTCTGCCCACCGGGACTTTTCCTTGTGGTGGTTGTTTAAACTGTGAGAACATCCTCAAAGTCCCATGCATTGAGCATAATGGTTTCTCGCAGAATTGTAAGACTTTTATTAATTGTCAGACTAGAAATTTGGTCTATTTCATTAAATGCCCCTGCAATTTAGCTTACATTGGTGAAACATCGAGAGTAATCCACCTCAGAATCAATGAACATAAATCAGCCATTAGAATAAATAAAAAAGGAGCACCCTTAACAGATCATTGGGCTGAAGCGCACCATAAAATTAAGGATCTGAAATGGTGTGGCCTGGAGGTCATGCAGATGATTAATAGAGGCGGTGATATCAAAATCAAAAAGGAAGAAACGTGAACAATACTACATGTAAGGAATGCGTTTAATACTACTGTAAGGAATGGGCTTTATACTACTGTAAGGAATGGGATTAATAGCAAGGAAGATTGGGAGCATGTTTTGTAATTGTATTCTGCTCCCATTCCTAATCGGAGGTACAATGAGCAACGTTGTAATCTATGTTATTAAAGACCACAGGCATGCGTCTGTTCATCTTCAATCTGCCACAACCTTTCGTTGTAGCTTCAAACTCTACGATATGTAATACTGAACAACTCCCCTGCAGTTGTGTTATGATGTATAAAAACCTGTGCTTATGAACATGTGCCCTAATAAATCTATTAACTAGCCGGAATGTCTACGTTGTCCGGCATAAGTCAATTGATCATGTTTGGGTTATGACAATAATGTTATTTGAAAATAGACGTTTAACTCTATTGGCGTGGAAATACTCGTCCTGCCCTTAGCGAAATAGATGAGAAAGAATTAGTTGTTAATAGATAGGAATCGACTATTGATTTCCAGCGGACTTGTAACAGTAACATGTTTCGGTAAGTAGACAGTGAATAAATAATGCCCGCTATATCTTAACGGGTAGGGTGTTTTGTAATGAGCATGTGGCATACTAACCGCTGCCTTTGTTATGTATTTGAAGACGGGGTATAATAAAGTCTGCGTATAGTGAATAGAATTTAAAAAAAAGTCTGAAACAAACATTGTCACATACGTAGGCTATCATGTGACCGCAATCTGAATCCATGCGATCACGTGGTTAAACTTCCGCGAGACTTGGAACATAGCGGAAGGAATTAAATAGTGCCGCAATTTAGCGGTATGCCTCAACCATTATCACTGGAGCCTGTACACTCGGAGCAGGGAGGCCGCACTCTCGTTATTAGGTAAGGTAATACCACACTAGGATTTTGGCTCTATACCCCTCGTCATGCGCCTAATTTAAGCAGAATATGGCGACCCCTTGGGTGTTTTTTGGCGACACACTGATATCAGGTGGGACGTTCCCTGATATATCTCATATGCAAAATCAGTTAACGTACGGTATCGTATGTTTTTACTGAGACTCGATGACGGAGAAGCTGCATTTAAAATATCGGCTCGCAATCATGCGGTTATATGATAAAATGTAACTGAAGACTAACGCCACACTAAATAAAGCCACTCATTGTTTAATCCCTTTTTACGATCGATCTATCAATGGTGGCTTTTAACATTCTATATATCAGGTGGGATATTCCCTGATATACCTCATATGCAAAATCAGTTAATGTACGGTATCGTATTATTTTACTAAGACTCGATGATGGCGAAGCTGCATTTAAAATATCAGCTCGCAATCATGCGGTTATATAATAAAATGTAACTGATGACTAACGCCACACTAAATAAAGCTAATCATTGTTTAATCCCTATACGATCCATCTATGAAGGGTGGCTTTTAACATTCTATATAAATAGAAGTTACACTTAACAACATTGGTCTAACATGTGGGGAAATTTTAATGAAAACGTTGAAATATGCCACCCCGCAGCGTTAGCAAGTCCAGGATTATAACAAGTAGCTTTCCAACCTGCCCGTGAATTCAGCAGTAGTTTTTAAGTGAGACCAAATAATAATAAGCGATTAAAGCAACAACTCAATGATGCAGTGGAAACCATTTGACTAAGTGCATGAATGTTGGCAAAAAGAGCAAGGTGTACTGCAGTATAGACACAGCAAAAAAGCACTTTTTATAATAGAATACTTAAGTATCCTAAATATTATAGTTAGTAAGAGGGCCTCATCTTACTTGCAGATGGTAAATTGAATCACCACTACAGGAGGGCATCCCCTGATATGTGTGTCACGAAAAGACATGCCCGCATCCAATCATGCATGTAACTCTAGCCTTCACAATTTTTTTCGGTGAGTCATTTGAAGTGATCTTTGGGTATAATAAATTTTAGAAAATGAGGCCTGTTTGAACTTATTGTGATTACTTCACATTTGTTTCTGCAGTACCATTTACTAAACACAGACAACGGTGGCTCCAGTGTACATATATACACTGTTCAAATTCGAAAACCATGAGGTAAATAATCTGCATAAGGAAGCATGATATACCATAAGTGTTGAAACCTGCACATTAAGTTAAGTTTGGTTTCTTCCTTCTGTTTCTAAGGTATTTTTAACTCGAAGGAAATTGGTCTTCTATAATTGATGAAGTAGACTCCATGACCCCAGAACTGGAAGTGTGAGCTCCAATGCACTGCAGTGTCTTGTGTAATAAATAAATTACTGGAGGTATGCAAACAGATCAATATTGGATAAATATGAAATTTAGGTGACCATTTTTTCTAATTTGTAATGTAGTATTGATGTATACCGCATAGACGTGCTGATTCAAGATGTGAGACTATAGGAACTCTTAAGATAAAAATGCTGCTCCGTAGCTCCTTTTGAACTTTGATAAATAACAGTGCCGTGAAAAATGTCTTTTTTAGATTATTTTCTGTTTTAGATATGTTTCTTACAGAAAGTTTTCATTGTGTAAACTGAACATTGTACAAAGAGCAAAAATTACGTTAACTAATTGTGTGTTTTTTATTATATAGAGAAACTGTCCTGAAGAAGGTGTAAAGTCTAAAAACCGAAACGCTGCGTCGACAACCTGTTTTTCCTTTTTTATGTGATTATGAAAATTATATGTTTTTAATCAGTTTTTATAGTACTTCTGTACAAAACAATGTATTGCATTGAATAAATCAGGTGTTTTTAAGATCATACTTTTGCTCTTTTGATAATAATTTTGTGATTCTGTACTGATAACTGTGGCACTAGTGGTTTTCTTTTTTGAGCTCTAAACGGATGCAAGTACTTTTTGTGGATTATTGAAGCCATAATTGTTGGCCACACTTTAGGGACCTGTTTGTTTCAAGTACTCACACACATAGTCACTCATGCTAATAAAGAATAAAACATCCATATACTTGCATATACAGTTATACACACACCACCACACTTACTTCGACAGAAACGTACACATACTTACTCTTTTGAACAATCACTTATAGAAACACATACTTATTCATACAGGTATTCTTCCAATCTCTCACTCTCACATATACTTACTTATATACACCAATACTCACATATACTAGTTTAAAACATATGTAGTTATTTATAAAGACACTATTGAGACAGTCATTCACTCACTAACACACCCATACACACACTCATCCACCCATACAGTCCTGCACACATACTGTCTTCAACACATACAAAAAGTGACTCACTCATTCATACTCATACGATACAGACATTCAGACACTCATACTGATACTCAAAAAACAAGTAATAACTCATATAGACACTCATGTAGCTACTCACCAACCCATGCAGTCACTTATACACAAATTGAGTGTGATACAGATATTTACATATTTAAACATTACTCACTAACCCATGTATTCACGAAGATACACTTAATCAGTCTGTTATACAATACATTTTACAAAACAAATCATTCATTTAGACACTTATATACCCCCTCATTCTTCCATGGACCTTGAGATATACATATATAAAACATATTTATTTTCAGAAAAACACACATTCACTGGATGACGTCATCAGTGATGTCATTTGAGATGTCATCAGTGATGTCATGAGTGATGTCACTGACCATGTCATGAGTGATGTAATATGTGACGTCATCAGCAGTGCATTGCGGGCGCGCAAGTTATAAGTTAGCTGAACTAAATATAACGGTGGAATTTCAATGATTTTGTATGAGTGAAATGTCCAGCTAACTATAACGCCCCTGAAACCTATGTTTTTTTCAATAAATATATATATATATATATCCGCTCCAAACCCCGCTTCACTCCAAAACAGGCACCAACACTCTAGGAGAAATTATTAAGGGTTTATTGAACAGAAAGGCTCCTGACGTATTTCGGTGGTCCTGAGTGGGGAGCCTCAAGACCCTCATGGTATCTCAGGCTCCTCGCAACCTGCGGGAGCCGGCATTGATTTCTCAGACAGGGAGCTACTGGAAAGGCAGCTCTATGTTTGTGCGAAGCAGGGTTGGCTCTGACTTGACAGGAGTGGTAAAACTCCCCCAAGCCACAGCAAACAAGCTATGTCCCTGGGATGGGCACCCTGGGACATAGCGGAGCCAGCCCTGGGGAGGTGGCAGCCCCCGGGTCATTTATTGCTCTTGGAGGGGTGCCCGTGGCCCCGCTCCACCATTGAATGTGGCCCCGGGGACATGGTCCCTGGAAACAAAGGTCCGCAATGGATCCCTTTCAATGTTTGTATTTTGCCCTAGGGAGGTGGCAGTCCCCAGGGATATGGTGGAGGCCGTAGGGCCCCCCACATTATTTTTGCGGGAGACTCTGCATTATCTTTCATTTAAATCTGTGCCACAGAAAGTGGCGGTCCTCAGGGCAGGGGGAGATCCATGACGCCCCCTGCATATAATTATGTTACTGCCCCTGGGAGGTGACAGGGCGGCGGGAGAGGCCATAGGTCCTCCCCTGCTGCATTATGTTTTATTTAAATCTGTGCCTCTGAGATGTGACCGTTTTTGAATTTCTAGTCTCTAGCATTAGTTTTGAATTGTTCTCATTCTCTTTACAGCATCATTCTTTGATTTTATTCTAATTAATTTCTACCCTCTTCTTTCATTCTTTTTCGTTTTGTATTCCCAGTCCAAACACTCCTATTTCAATTATTTTACTCTCTCTGCAGGTAGATATGCAGTACAATGTGAACAGGTGGTGTTGCAAGGACACAATGTACACAGGGCATCCTGAACACGGGCAGACAATGTGCAATTCTGTGTGCAAAGGCCATCATATTAACAACAAACCCTCCGTACAAGTATGCAATGCGAACAGACAATTCTGGTAATAACTAATGTAAGCAGATGCCATGTGGGCAGTCTTTAACTTAGGCAGAATTGTGGGCACTGACACACAAGGACCATCGTGTGTGGCTGAAAGTACAAGCAGTCAAACCACGCAGCCTTGTATGAAGGTTGCCTTGTGGAATATATTTGTATCAGTACATCTTTCATTTTCCCTTTTTTCTAACGATTTTTATAGTGAAAGTTTAAATATAAATGCAAACTGTTTTCCTATAATGATTCTCCTACCCAAATGTCTACCCTTTTATTCATTCCAGAAAACCTCTGTCCCTCTCAAAGCACAAATATTTAAAGGAGACCATGTTTGCCTCATGCTGCAGACTGGTATTGCCATTTGTTAGGAGAGCTCTTGTCATTAGTACACCATAAATATGTTTAGACAGAAGATGGGATTTGGGTTAGCCCTCTCGAGCCATTGTCTTTTATGTGTTTTTCTTTGTTTGCCACTGTTTGGATCAACTGAATGTCAAGCCCATGTCATTTTGAGGATCGTTACACCAAGTAGTCCTTTTTTTTATTAAAATACACATGCAACACGACCTGTACATTGAAACTGATTCCAAGTATTAGTTATATGATGGTAGTAAGTTTGCTGGCACAATGACAGTTTAGTTGCTGATTTATTACTTTACTACCTACTGTTTGGATGTGCCGAAGCCTATCATAATGTAAAGACACAGTGCTATACACTAGTCTTCCTTGAATTTACATTCGTTTTCATTGCTATCATGATTACATGGTGCTTAATATACTGATTGTGCTTAGCTAAATACAAATGTGTTAACATTTAGCCTTTCTTGAACATATAACAACAATACAGCCTCTTGTCAAAAGGAAACTAGTGAATGTTTGACTTTTCCAATGACAATGTTCCAATTCACAAGAAAGAAAACTTGAAAGGACTTTAATAGTGCAAACATATTATAACTGGACAAAACTGAATTCTAAATCATATTGTAGATGCCATGGTTGTCAGCAAGCAAAAACAGAAGAAAGGCAAAATCATTAGAAATCCTTCATATTAGACTAATGGATCCCTCTAGCCACACTCTAAACGTTCCTGGATTTTGCTGTCTCCTTGCCATCATCAACAGCAGCTCTATGCCATCGTCAATACCTTTGCCCTTCTCCAGTCTAGGTCTTTACTGACCTACAACATTTCCTCTCCCTGGACCCTCTCCTTACTCTCTCCACTATGTTAAATGGTTTCTCTTGGTACTCATAACAATACCAGTATTTGTAAATCGCATACAATTACCCGAGGGAGTCAAGGCGCTAGGGGCCATCAGGAAGAATAAGTGAGCTATTGCCCACAGTCACATGGTGCTGAGCTAACCTGCCGCCAGCGCCGGGGATGAAACCATGAGCCCCTGTGTTCCGGAGTCAGCCGCCCTGGCCACTGTGGCACACCTCTTCCCTACTAGGCCTGGGTAAATGCGCACAAACTGAAATATATCTGAAATTGTCCAATGCACTAAAGTAACTGTACCCTTTGTCAGCTGGAGGGGTGGAGCTGATTGCATTGCACGTAAACCGCAATGTATTAAGTAGGCTAAAATAAGGCATCATTTTTCTTAATAAACGTTGCTTTGTAAGCTATTCTAGCCCAAGGAGGAGAACATATTAAACAAAGGCTCTGTTGAATTTCAAATTTCCTCTATTTGTAGAATATCCAGGCGGGGCGAGCACAGTGCAAAAATCCCAACTTCCTCATGAATTCAATGCTACCCCAAGGTGCTACCAACACTGAGCATGGTTTCCATTTCTTCACTCTTTAATTGCACCCATTCCTTGGAACCACATTTAATTGGTGTCCTGCTACTGCACCAGGGATCAGCCTTTTAACTATAGCTGCTTAAATAAACACTGCCTGTGGATTACTGGTGCACATAAGGTCGGCAAGGCGTTTACCAATTACACTGTCCAAAAAACCCAAGTATGGCTTAAGCAGTCTATAAAGACCACAGCAAAGCAGTGAGAAAAATGTGAGAAGCTTTCCATATTGGTTAATAACTTGTGGTTGTACTTGCACTTTGTACCACAATATTTTTTTTTATTAAATAATACAATATATATGTTTTATTTGCCTAACTGTTATAGTAAAAACCCAGGCGGGCAATAAACTGCTAATGAAAGGAAATAAAAGCATGTGCTTCTTGTTACCATTTAAATGTTGAAGATAAGAACAGGCACACACACACACACACACACACACAAACACACTGCATTGTCCAATCTCCGCAGGGTAAAGCGCAACTGTAAAATACATTAAGGGAAAACCTTGAAAAAAATAAAAGAATACAAGATGTAACATTTGTTTACAGTATAATAAGTTTCCTTTTTTGCCGTTAGCGAAATACACCTACCTCTTTTCAGTGTTAGAAAATTTGAGAATTAGACTCCTCAGCTTATACTTACTATATAAGTGTAGTATTGTCAGGCTCATTAGGTGCTGAATATTGTGCTTCTTGCTGCTAGCTTTATACTCCAGTTATAAGTTGTGAGTGGCTGACAGTTTAAAAAATATTCTATTCGTAAGAAAATAATTTGTTATGCTTGATTAATTTAAATCATTACATTTAAAATGGCATTTTCTCAATCCAGACTCCTTTAAAACAAGCATATAAAAACCTTCTGTACACGTATCACCCTATGTTGAAAAGGAGCATTGGAGTTCTTGCCGTGACAAGTAGTATTGTTGTGAAAATTGTAATAGTTTTTTTATATCAGTGTACGAAATAATAGGTTTAGGTTTTTACCAGTCTCATGCAGATACTGGCCTATTCTTCTGTCAAACCATAGTCTCACACAAGCATGCTGCATGGGTATGCAAGGCAATAGACAGAGTGAAGTTACTAATACCTTAATATATCCATACTGTTGGTGCCCAGCGTTAAAACGTCTACTAAGATGTGCAACACTCTAAAAATCGGGAAAACGTAGTTTACTTAATATTTTGTCTATTTTTACTTGTCCTGGATCTCCTTGACAACCACAAAAAATCATAAGAGTAGAGAAGGCAGGGAGTGCTGACAATTTGAATTTAATTTAAAAACTTTTCTATAGCGCACTTTTACCATGCGGTTTCATGGCGCTGTTGGATTGTGAGAAGCGGGCAGGAGCAGAGGGGGATTAAGCATTGTAGGCTCGAGAGAAAAGAAAAGTTTTGAGACCCTTCCGGAACTCCATATAGGAAGATGACATGCGGAGTTCCGAGGGAAGGGAGTTCCAAAACGAAGGAGCAAGCACTGCAAATTTCGTACCACCAGTCTTTTTCTTACTGAAGCGGGGGATAGTTAGCAGAGCCTGATGAGTGGACCTAAGCTCTCGTCCAGGAATGTAGGGGGTGATGGCAGAACAAATGAATTCCGGGGCGGTGCCTGTTTTAGCCTGGAAGGTGGTGCAACCAAGTTTAAACAAGGCACGCTCTTTCACCGGCAGCCAGTGCAATGCCTGCAGTAAGGGAGTGGCTCGGTGGTATTTAGGCAGGCCATGAATCAGGCGGGCAGCCTGGTTCTGCACTAGCTGCAGACGGCGAATGGCGTAAGCTGGAGCGCCGTTGTAAATGATGTTCCCGTAATCGAGGCGCGAGAGCACCATGGCCATCACTATAATCTTTAGGGCGGGTAAAGAAAAAAAACGAGAAATCTTTCTGATGATTCGAAGGGAAAAGAAACAGGAGGAAACAACTGAGCTGACCTGGGAGTGGACGGAAAGTGAAGGATCCAGGAGGATGCCGAGGGTCTTGACCTTGGGGACTGGGAGTGGGGGAACACCAAGTGAAGGGGGCCAGTGGAAGGGGGACCAGGGGCTGCAACCACCTCTAGTCAAGACTAACTCCGTCTTGTCTGGGTTGAGTTTGAGGTGGTTGCAGTTCATCCAATCCTGGATGAATAACATGACGGATTGGACATTTGAAGCAGAGGAGGAGGGGTGGGAAAGGTTGAAAATTAGCTGGAGGTCATCGGCGTAGTTGAACACCGTGACCTCGAGCTGCTGTAACATAAAAATGAGGGGGTAGATGTATAAATTAAACAAAAGAGGGGAAAGGGAAGAGCCTTGGGGAACTCCACATGCGACCTTACGAGAGGCAGCGGTGAAACCAGCAAGATGGACTGCCTGAGCCCTGTCACTCAGGAAGGACTTGAGCCAGGCGAGGGCCAGGCCCTCTATACCCGCCGCCTTGACACGGGTGAGAAGGATGGAGTGGTCCACCGTGTCAAATGCGGCGGATAGGTCTAAAAGAATGAGGGCCTGGGGGACGTTGGTATCAATGCCCTCGCGTAGGCTGTCCATCACTGAGATCACTACCTTCTCCGTCGAGTGGAGGGGGCGAAAGCCCGCCTGCCGGGGGGAGAGGCAGTGGTTGGCTTCCACGTAGGTGCTCAGTTGCCCCAATGCCATGTTGGCAATGACAAGCATGTGCAATTGGGCAGAGGTCTGCTGCTTAGCTATCGCCAACATCATACACTACCTAATTTATGGTTTGTTCATAAACCCTCTGCTTTATTCATGTATGGGTGTCCTCCTACTCTTTAGGCCTTCTACTATCTAGTAGTTTCACTATCTGGTTTAATTACTGAACAAGAGTGCAAAATACTAAGTAGTGGCCTTGCCCTACAATCGATTGGCCTCCACCTAGCACATCTACATGCACACATATTCCAACGCTCTCAAGTATCCGTTGCATCATAGAAAACTCCTAAATCAATGTATTGATGAATAAATTAAGTTAGATTGCAATGCAAAATCACTTGGTGTTGCTATCGCGAAAACAATAAGGGGCCTATTACAATGCACCCCGTAAAGGCTCTGCCCGACGGGCGGAGCCCTCTGGGCCGCATCGTAACCGGTCCTTCGGTTTAGTTTCTGATCGCCACTTTACAATGCTGGCAGTTGGAAAGTAAACCGGCCAGTCAATACGGTTTGCTTCTGAGGGGCTCAAGGAGCCTGTCGGCCAGTCGGCAACAAGCCCATGATCCCAAAGGGCGGTCCTTTCCGCCCTTGGGTTTATGATGTACGATTTACGGCATGGTTTCCATGTCGGCCTGTCTGACATGGCAACCATGTCGGAACGCATATTTGGGGGCCCCCAGCAGGGCACCCTTGAGTGCGCAGCCTCCGTTTGGATGCCAAAAGAGCACATATGGTGTTCCCTGGTGAGCCCTGCACCCCGTGGCAGGCACCTTGAGGGTGCAGGGATGATCAGCACCTCCCATTTCCCTATGTGAGCATGTATTACGATCGGTTTACAGCTGTAATGCATGCTCCCATAGCGAAAGGTAGGAATGAGATCGTACAGTGTTTGGTCACATCCTAACAAGGTGGGCTGGACCGCCGACCAGAGGTCAGTCATGACCGCCGACCAGAGGTCGGTCGGTCCCGAGACCGAGACGATGTCAACATCATTATTAGCCCCTTAGAATTTAAAAAGCAGAAAAGGGCAGATAGGCAAATCCAGTATTCTCATTCTCCACACTATTGATACATGATCCCTATTATTTCTCAGGTTCATTTTTCTCTCTCGTCAACATGACTACTAATTCAGAATCCTTAAATTCAAAGGAATGCTTTGGTAATCACTTCTACAGGCTTGTTGCACTTTGGAGAAGGATATGATGATTTTTTGTTTGTACACCTCACTTCACACATCTCAAGTTTTTGTCTCTGGTCAAAGAAAATGCTCATTGATCAAAACATGGGAATTCCTTTCATTATGTTTATTCTGTTTATAAATACAAATTGTTACTATGATTTCTTATTTTACTTTTTATATTGTATGTTCACATTCTCCATTGTGTGCTTTTAGGGAGTGTGGTATACACCATGCTTTTCACTTAGAAGCTACAGATACAAAGGATACGCTAGCACTTGTAGATGGCCTAGCTGCATGTGGGCTAGACCAATTGGTCAACAGCCCCACACATCTGGCCTCCCACACGCTGGATGGCATTTTTTCTAATGATGCTAGACTTACGACTGGCACCCCTATTCCCCTCTCTTGGTCTGACCATCTGGCAGTTCCCTTTCATTTTAAAGTAAATTCCAACCTAGTTAATAAACCGAAGAGTAGCGTTTGGTCCACCAGAAGGAATTACAAAGCAATATATGATAACACCCTGTCACCTTTTATGAATGACCTTAGATGCCCTTCCTCGGGGAATCCAAATAGGGCGGCCTCTGACCTCTCAAATGCCCTAGCCAGTGCTATAGATTCTCTTGCTCCGGTTAAACGATATTACTCAGCCCGAAAGAGCACTTCTCAACCCTGGTTTTCAGACCGCCTAAAAACTATGGGTCAGAAATGTCGGAAACAAGAAAGGTCCTGGACTGCTCATCCTGACTCACGGGGGAAAGCCCTGCATAAATCTCTTCTTAGAGACTATAAGAGGGTTATAATAGAAGAAAAAAGGCACTATTTTACTAATCTGACGACCTCTTTAAAATCTCCTAGAGACCTTTTTAACATTATCGACTCTCTTTCGGCACCTAGACCGACCGACCCTACCATCGAAAGCCAGGAACTCTGTAACAACATAGCGAGCTTCTTCCACGATAAGGTTGCTGATATCTACAGTGCTCTTGAAATCAGAAATCAAGAGCTAAATGCTAAGTCAGTAGGACTCTCCTTTTCAACCCCTGTTATTAATGAAAAGATCTATGCTGTGTTCAAACCTTCACTCACATGCTTCCCCCTGCTGTCTCTAGAAGATCTCAATCTTTTACTTGATGCTACCAAGTCCTGCTCGCCTCTGGAACCATGCCCACTAAAAATCTTAAAAACTTGCAGAGGGTCTGTGCTTCCCCCTCTATTGGAGGTTATGAACCTGGCGATTCGAGAGGGTATCTTTCCCTCCCCCTGGAAGACCGCCATTGATAGGCCTTTGCTTAAAAAACCCTCCCTATATCCAGGAATCCTAAGGAATTACCGTCCCATCTCCTTGCTCCCGGCCCCAGCCAAGATTCTGGAATCTTATATAAACCAAAATCTGTCTGCTTTTATTGAAAACTCCAACATGCTTGATAGCTCCCAGCACGGCTTTCGATCAGCTCAGAGCACTGAGTCTGCTCTCACTGTTGTGACTAACAAAATCTGATCTAAGGTTGACAGGGGACACCCCTCGCTGCTTGTGTTATTAGATCTCACAGCAGCATTTGACACCCTGTCCACGTCAATATTGATCTCCAGGCTTAAGGACATCGGATTAGGAGGCTCTGCCCTTAGTTTACTCTCCTCCTTTCTCCATCACAGGGAGCAGAGAGTTAAAATGGGCAACTTCCTCTCTGACCCCCAAAAGGTGCAATGTGGGGTTCCTCAGGGCTCCTCGATGAACCCTCTATTATTTAACATCTATGTTACCCCACTTGCAAAGGTGGTAAGATCCTTTGACCTGGATGTGCTATCGTATGCCGATGACACTCAGATCTTGGTATCCATCACCCAGCCAGCCTGTGAGACTGCATCCAATTTTAGAGCCTGTATGGAAGCAGTCTCCCAATGGATGGCGGGTAATTTTTTAAAACTAAACGGTGAAAAGACCGAAGTTATGGTCTTCGTAGGGAGCCAAGATCTTTGGTCGAAGGACTGGTGGCCACCGTCCCTGGGAGACTGTCCGACCCCTACCCCTATTGCTAAGAACCTTGGCGTACAAATTGATCCTGCCCTATCCTTTGATTCTCAGGTAAATAGGACAGTGTCAACTTGCTGTGGCATTATTAGAATCTTAAAGAAAATTGCCCCCTACCTGTCCTTGGCAGCCCGGAAACAAGCAACAGCTGGCCTAGTACTATCGAGGCTAGATTATTGTAATGCCCTTTATGGCGGCATCAATAAAGGCTCTATCTACCGCCTCCAAATGGTACAGAATGCGGAAGCCATGTTGGTTTTAAGCCTTCCTAGGAGAGCTTCTGCAACAATGGCCAGAAGGGACCTTCACTGGCTTCCGATTCCATCTAGGATCTCCTTCAAAATTCTTTGTCTGGCCCATGGTGCTATCCATGGCTCAGGATCAGAAGGTATTAGATCTCTTTTGTGTGCATACACTCCCACTAGAACTCTTCGTTCATCATCGAAGAATAGGCTTGTGGTTCCTAGGTTTGCAAAGGTAAGATGGAGAAGTGTGGCTCAATGGTTAGAGTGGCAGACCCTGATGCAGAGGTCTAGCCCGGGACCAGGGTTCAATTCCCTGCCTCGGTGGGTCTTGGGCTCAAAATTCCACGGACCTGATAATTCTCGCCTCGGTGCCTATTCCAATCATGGAGTCCCACTCTGCAACTCTGGGCAATAGCTTCCTTAATCTCCACAACGGCCCCCACAACACTAAGCCTAGCCTCCACCTTGGAGGTGCCCAGGAGTGGACCCCTCACAGAGAAAGCCAGGATGGGTTCCACAGCGGTATTCGTACAAGCGCCTTGAGACCCTTGCGGGTGAGTAGTGCGCTATACAAGTATCAATTTTTACAATTTACATGGGGAGGTAGAGCCTTCTCCACCTTGGCTCCCAAACTCCCTCCC
Organism: Lissotriton vulgaris; assembly: GCF_964263255.1. Classification (NCBI taxonomy): domain Eukaryota; kingdom Metazoa; phylum Chordata; class Amphibia; order Caudata; family Salamandridae; genus Lissotriton; species Lissotriton vulgaris. The sequence continues at coordinate 958,089,447 of NC_141694.1, forward strand.
CCTGGAGCTCACCAGTCAATCTTCCTTAGTAATCTTTAAAAAAAACTTCTGAAAACCTGGCTTTTCTCTCAAGTATATTAGGGTTTTGCTCTCCCAGTGGCCTCTTGGTCTAGTTATCTGGTAGTTTGGACTTTTATGTTTGTTTGTATTGCGCCTTGACGCCCCTTCGGGCTAAGTTTGCGCGGTATAAAAATGCCATTCATTCATTCATTCATGCTTCATTTCTTCTATTCTCTCTCCAACCAGCCATCATCCACTTGGAGCTTTGGCCTCAATAACAGGACATAATACTCCATAAGTGTGCTCAGAAATGATGACGAAAATGTACGACAAACGTAATTTGTAACTGTTTTTCATCTCTACCTGTACATCCAATTGTCTCCTTTGTATTTCCAGATGACAGTGTTAAAATATATTAATAATTTAAGACCATCAAATCTGTTGTCATCAAGGTTTTTCTTCGTTCAAGTGAAATCAGAATCCTTATTGCCCTTTCTGCAATGAGTACATTATTTTGACATCCACTCATCACCCAGGATTTGTTGTAGCATCCTTGTACTCACGAGGACCACTCCAACAATGCTCCAGTTCAGGATTGTGTTGAAGACACTCCTCTTTAATAAAGACCACTCCGTCATGGTGAAGTAGCAGTCCAACTGCATCCTCAGAATCCAGCTTCTCCTCCTATCACTTTTTGACTGTATCTTTACTTTTAATCCTGTACTGAACTTGCCTGCCTTTTAATTAGGTTTGCAATATACACATACCTACATACAAACCTAACATATAACTACAGACTTCCTGTCCTTCAATTGCCTGTGTTAGATCTTGCCAGCTTTGATACAATTTTTCTGAGCCCTCCTTTACACTTCTAAATGTCAGCTTATTTCTACCACCTATCAGCCCTCTAGCTGAACTTTCCAGCAACTGCAAATGGGAATAACTCATCTTGCAATGCTTACTATGAATACATTGTTGAACAATGGATCCAAGAGAGGCCCGTTTGGTGCCCGACTTATTGTGCAGTGTTTCTCAGAGTAGACTCCAGTTACTGGCACTCAGTGCTGAGCATTGTGGTCTATTAGACCCTAAAGATAATGGCAACCTGGTGCTCAGGTGACTGGTGTTTAATTTGAAAATGAATCTTCTGGATAAAGCAGTATGAAACATTACATTGGAGTTCAGAAATTCATGTTCATTATCCTCTCCCGTCCCAAAACCCCAGTTAAAAAAAATATTTATGGTGTTATGTGGCCTGATCTGCCGACGTTGGAAGTGTTGAACCAGGTTATAGTCTTGGCGCAGACTCATTAGCCTGTGATTCTGAGCAAATCATTTAGCCTCGCCATGCCTAAAAAATAAATCTGATCTTGTATAATGTAATCTGGTGATCATGGAAAGTGCTCAAATGCCATTGGGTCGAGTTTGCAATATATTAAATTGCAAGGAAATACTAATATCTGACTAATTGAAATTAATTTGACAAGATGATAGAACGTTTTCATGTTATACTATCTTGCAGTTCAGTTTCACTTTGTAGGGGAGATGTTTTAAAACTCGATGGTGACCTCTTGTGGCCCCTAGACTTCTTTTGCTCTTTTTCTCTGGCAACTTGGTTAAAATACCTTCTAGGACACATTTATTCCCAATCTAAAGCCTCTTGTTCATATTCAATGGCGCATGGCAAACCTCTTATACTTCAGAAGTCTTTTAAGTAAGAATCATTTGATTAGATAATAGTAATTTATTAATATACACAGAGGGGCTCATTACGATGACCACGTCGAAGCCCCTCCAATTCCCTCGGTCGGTTTATAGTGCGATCGCTGAATTACGATTAGGGCTCCCGGTTTTATGATATTTAATTTTTTGACATTTTGTCTGTATTTATCCGTATTTATTTTTTGTCAACTTCATCTGTATTTATCCATATTTATTATGGGTTTTGTGAAAAAATAAAGCTGAAACTGGTATATTTCTGCATTTATTCAACCAATAAATATGTAGTCACACTTAAATGCCTGCCAGGTTTCAGTGACGTGAACACCTGCAGAAGATAAAACAATGCACTTATATGAAAATATGCACATATCCGTATCAGCCTTGTGCATATCTACTGCTGTTTAAGCCTCTTTACTAACATTCCTTTTTTTAACCCTCTTACCTATCAATCCACACAGTTATTGGCCTGACAGTCATGCCAAAGTGTATTTAGAATCACTCAACAAGCACCCAATTTCCGTTTTTATCCACATTTAAAAATAAATACAGACAAGAAAATAAACGGTTTTCTGTCTGTATTTATCTGTAAAAATCAGTAAAAAAGGAAAACAGGGCGCCTTAATTACGATGTTCGGGGTGGAAACATAAACTGGCCGACCATTCCAACTTGGGGGCTCATTACGATGGCGGGCGGACTTGGACTGCCTGCCACCGTAGTTGTGATTGGGTCCGACCGGCATGTGTGCAGCGGTCCACCATATACAATTAGGATTCTGCACCTTTAAAATTGCGGCGGTGACTGCTGACAACAGCACTGCTGCGATGTTAAAAAGAGCATGCTGTGCATTTCACTGCACTAAGTGGCAGGCACTACACTGTGCCTGCCACTTGGTGCATTGAAATGTAGGGGGGGTACCATGGGTATTCCCCAGTGCACCCAAACCTCCCAGGAACACAAGGAGGGCCACAACGGGCCCCTGATGGCATTCTCTGCTAGCCTTTTAATGGCGGTTCAACTGCCACGGAAAGGCTGGCTTTCGCTGGCATCATAATTGTGCTGCCACCATTGTGAGCATGCTTACCCCTCCGCCAGGCAATAGTGACGATTGCTACCAGCGGAAAAGCGGCGGACGGACTTTCTGTCCACCGCAATACCCACCGCCATCATAATGTGGCGGGAGTAAACCTCATGACAAACCGGAACGATCACCACCGCCGGCCCGGTGGTGGCTATTTATCTGCCATCGTAATGAGCCCCTTGATTCTGACCAACTCGTGGAGTATCCCTCTCAGTCTGAACCGCACCGTAACCCCCTATTGATGGCGTTTCTGCCATCAGCATTACGATATTGGTTTTTAACAACCTTTCCACAATGGCTTTCCGACAAGGAAAGGCTGTCGGAAAGTGACTTTGGGCACCTCCTGCAGGGCCGCCTAGCCTCCGCAGCCTATGGTTGGTGGCTGAAGGGGTTACCTAAGGCACCCTTCTGTAAAACCCTGCACTTTGTGGCATGCACCATGGGGTGCCTGCAACAGGGTGCAGGGTTTTACACACACATTCCCCTTTTCCCCATTGGCGCCTGTATTACGGCTTGTTCTCGGGCGTAACACAAGCTCCCATAGGAAACAATAGGAATCCAACTTGAACAGTGTTCGATCGCATCGTAATCAAGCAGTCGGAACCGCCGACCACAAGTCAGTCGGTCCCGAATCCGAGATGATGTCGAGCGGAGGATTTCCGCCCAAAATCATAACGTGCCCCAGAGTGTAATGTTGGGTGCTGGCCATTCAAACACAATGCTTCCCTTTTAAGTAATATACATCATCACATCCACTCTCAGGAATCTTTTGAGGCTGGTAACTTCTTTCACTTTTAATATGTGCTGTCCTGGTGATTTTGGTTGCACCATCAATGCACTAGCCTTAACCCGTATTTCTTACTTTTGCCTCATCAGCAGGGCACACGTGATGCCGGAAAAAAAAACGTTTTCCCCACAGTAGTGCTGCTCTTTCTAGTGACAGAAGTTGCTCCACTGTTATAATGCCCCAGCTATACATACTCCTTGCTTTCAGAGTGGAGCATAAGCCCAAACAATAATGGAAACGCACAAACAATGCACAACAGCTATCTTTATATATGTTTTTCACTGCTCCATAGCATTCTGGTTTCCATTGCCTTACAGTGGTGGAATGATTGCAGCTTGTACAGTAAGTGCGCGAGAGCAACTTCTGCTGAACAAGAGACAGAACTGTGGTAATCCTGGATAGCTTTGGAGTTATATCTGATCATAATAATATATGTGCATATTAGAATTAATCTATTACAATTGAAACGAAAATACTGAGATGCTTAACTCAATTAGGCCTCGACTTCATGCTAGAAAAAGTGGTGGGTGCGGTTGCCATACAGTATTCATCTTCAGTGGCAGGTTTATCCATGATAGCGCTATTCATACCAGCATAGGGTGACAGAGCACAGTACATCCCAAAATGTATTATAAAGAGACCATTAATCATATTTGTAAATTATTCTATAGGAAATATTACATAAGACAGTGAGAATTAAAAGGTGTAGGAATCACATATCATCCGTACTAGTAGACAGTCTATCTTAAGAGTGTTTGGTCAGGATTTAAAGAGACCACAGTGCTTGTGGTTGTCTCTACTAATAAAAATGAATGTCAACCCAAACTAGCTCTTTTAGCAACAGGCTGGAGAAAAAGATAAAGTTCCTACTGTATGCCTTGCCGTTTGCTTGCAGTTCTTTGATCACAGTTTACAGGCCACTGTGCTACATTAGTACTGTAGCTTATGAATCACAAGTAATAAAAGGATCTCATAGACATAAGCAATAACCATCTGAGCTGTCCACATAAAATACATTTGCCATCTGCATTCCACACCATCTTTGCAGTAGGCATATTTACTTTCTGCACTACTTTATGATGAGTCAGAACTGCCACTAGGCAAAACTCAATCTCTCTCTAGCAGGAATATTAATCACCTGAGTTATTGTGACATTTTTATTGGTGCCTGCTAAGAGAGGAGACCCCACCACTTCCTACCGGGTGCTCATTTGCTGATTGTTGTCCCCACGCCTCGCGGCCCCCGCTTCGCGGGGGCCGCTTGAGGCTTTTTCTCTTTTGCTGGACTGACTGCCTGTCTGCCTGCTCTAATAGAGGCATCGCCGAGGGATTTATTCACCGTCCGGGACTGCGAGGAGCAGCGGGCGCTGCGGTGCAAACTCGCCACAGCTGGTCCTCTTCCCGCCCCCTCCTCCACGACTAGAAGAACGGAGGGCCGAATCACCACTGTGTGCCTGCCAAGAGAGGAGACCCCACCGCTTCCTACCGGGTGCTCATTTGCTGATTGTTGTCCCAACGCCTCGCGGCCCCCGCTTCGCGGGAGCCGCTCGAGGCTTTTTCACTGTTGCTGGACTGACTGCCTGTCTGCCTGCTCTAATAGAGGCATCGCCGAGGGATTTATTCACCGTCCGGGACTGCGAGGACCAGCGGGCGTTGCGGTGCAAACTCGCCACAGCTGGTCCTCTTCCCGCCTCCTCCCCCTTTATAAGGTCAACCAACGACGCGCTAGCGGGACGCGCGCGGGGCAAAGCGCGGAGCGAAGCCCGGGCAAAGGGCGGGCCCTCTGTGGCCCTCAGAGAACCGAAGAGACCGGACTGGACATTAACCCCTGGTATTTCTACTTTTAGTTATCGGTAACATATTGTTGTGCTTTTATAATCCTTGTTTTGTGCATCCAGTTTAGTGTTTTTATCATGTCTGACAAGCAGGGAGGGTTGTTAAATAAAACTCTTGATAACTACTTCACTAAGGCTTCCCCAGACATTCCCTTGGAAATCGCTTTGGCAGAGCGCCGCGCTGAACGCCGCCGCTCTGTGGAAAGCTTAAAAGATCAGCCTCTGTCACCATTGTCCTTAGTTCCCCCTAGTACTAGTGAAAATTCCCAGTTAGCTGACGTTATTGTACAAATATCGGACAGTCAGCCAATAGAAGTAATTACCACTACACCATCCTTAATCACTTCCCCTCAATTGGATATGAATGGTACCCCTTTAATTACGCACATGAGTACCCCTAATGTCTCAAAGCCCCCTGCCCTTATACCATCCAAAACAGTGCGCAGTAGGGCTAAGAAACCTATGCCAGCTCCTAGGATACATGGACCACCTCCATGCAAGAAGAGGCGAAAAGGGGGGAACCTACAACAACCAAAGCTAAGTCACTCTGACTTTGGGGAAAAGGCAAAGACTTCTGTAGACAGCACTGATAACCCTTTAGTGGCTACAGTAGGGTCTATTATAACATCAACGTCACCCCCCAATATGCCTATAGATATAGAGGGTGACATGGAAGCCTCCATGATGGTTAAAGCGCCCCAAGCAGATCGTGACTCCGTTACCCTTGATACCTTAGAAAGTTTAATTAAGACCTATTCTGCTTCGATTTTGGAGAGGTTGATCGAAGTGGAACTCAGATTAAGTTCAATCGAGCGTGCACTGGGAAACAAGGGAGCAGATAACACCATAATCCCCAACATAGTAATGCACAAAACTGCTATTCAGGCTGAACATATTCCAGTTGCCTCAGCCCCAATAGCTAAATCTACCTTGATGGCGAACCCCTCCACTTCTATGCCCAAAGGGAACAAAACAACAACCGCTCAAACAATTCCACCGCCCAAAAATCTACATAAGCAACCAGATCCCATGCCAGTTACCATAACACACAAACCGCCCAACGGTGCGGCTAATACTCCCCAGGAAAGTTCAATGACCGAGGCGAGGGCACAGAAGCCCAGTTGGGGGAGACCCAAACGGGCTCCCATTCCAGAATTACCACCAGAGGCAGTGCCCTTTGTGGTAGTTCTAACAGGGGTCCCCGTGTTACAAACCAACAAGCGGGAGGGTTTTGCACAATTAAAAAATAAGATCATGCATTGGCTAAGTCTATATAGGCCAATAGCAAACCATGTAAATGGTGAAATTGTGCATGTTCGTCGCCTCCAATGGCTGGGAAGTAGACCCAAAAACATTGAGGGCGATGTGGTGGTTGTGAATTTCAGGGACCCCAACGCAGTACAATTTATATTAAACTGGCCGCCAGGCACCACCAGTAATTGCATAATCCCTAGACCATTGACATATTTCTATCCCAGGTCAGTGGTATTTCCCTCCCAGCACCAACCACCCTCGCACATAACACCCCAAACCCTTCCCAGTTCTTATCCACCATTTATACAGAGGGCTGGCAACATTCAACACACACTGCAACCGCCTATCGCACAAAAATCTATGGACCTCTACTACCCGCCAAACCCCGTGCCCGTACCTGATCCCTTTGGTTGGAATTGTGTTCCTTATAGACACTCCAAATCCAACAACAGAAGAATGGACCATCTAAAGCCTTTCACTCCTCTGGAAACCACCAATAGATTCGATATATTTAGTGGTCTAGATGATTGTGATTGATGCCATATGTCTGTGGGGATCGAGGGAAATGGTTCAGAAAATGTCAACTCGTTGGGGGGGGGGGGTTTGGGAAGTGAATTAAGTTCATTGAGAGCTGGTGGTATTACTAATGAAATTGAATCCATGGGGAACATAGGCTCTTTACCTGTGGCTGTACCAATAATTGGGGATAATTCTATACCAAATGGAAGTGTTAGAAACCATAATGATCTGCTGTCCCTGCAGGGTGATTTAATTAGATCAGAATGGTCTTTAGTTGAGTTCGGGGAGGTGGAAAAGGTCTCGTTGGAAAAGGCCCCGGAAATAAGACAACCATTAAAACTGGTCTCTTGGAACATAGCAGGGGTGTCAAAAAACCTAAGGGACCCAGAATGGGCAAGTTATATTGATTCCTTTGACTTTTGTATGTTACAAGAGACCTGGTCAGTCGAAACTATACACAGACTGGGGTACAAATCGTATGGCACTGTTGCCATTCCATCTAGATGTGGAAGACCTTCGGGTGGTTTGATAATATGGGTGAAAGTCAACCTAAGGGTGAACATTGAAGTGGTGGATGCTAATTCCCCAGATATACTGGTCTTGAAAATCACTGCACGAGAAGGGAAAAAACTTTTTCTTGTAAATGTATACAACAGGCCGACACCCATAACAAGAGAATCTCCAACACTATCTCATCTAGATCTCTTTTTGGGTAATCTGGACACCAGGGAGGACTTCATTATTGTGGCAGGTGATTTTAATTGTAATTACGAGCCGATTGTGGGACTTAGTGACATCTTCTTAGAAGAAGATGAGGCGAACAAAATCCCTGCTTTAAACACTGCCAAACCAGTTAAATGTTCGACCATGGCCCTCCAAATGACGAAATTATGTGCAGAACACTGCATTAGGGCCTGCAATGGACGGCTAACGTCGGATAGTCTGAAGAAGCCTACCTTCTTTAGGGGGAACTATAAAAGCAACATAGATTTTATCCTTGCCTCCATGTCGACATGGGGGTATCTCCTTGACATGGAGGTAATAGAAAGATTAGAAAGTGATCACTTCCCTATAGATCTCAAAACCGAGGCTTCCCTATTTGAAGACATAGCTTCCTCCATGACCCAAGAAGTAACTAATGGTGTCAACAATGAGATCCACATTAGTAATAATAGACGTTCTCTTAAATGGCCATTTATACTGGATAATGGCGAAATTGTCGCAGAAATATACACACTTTTCGCACGCACCTTTGCCCCATATTTAAATCACATATTAGATGAGGGAAATAATAGCCACTTTAAGATGTTACACCAAAAATTCTTTGATGCTCTAAAGTTGCTAGTCACCAAGATGCCTAAGAAAAGTCAGCAGAAGACACACAACTTGTCTCATAGTAAACCTTGGTACAACAAAGCTTGTAGGGAGTCCAAAAGGGCACTTTTAATTGCGATTAAATCCAAGGCACTTTTTGATATTAAGTTAGCTAGGAACAATTATAAATTGGTGCAAAAGGCATCTAAATTAGCTTGGGAGGAAGAGAAATGGGCGGATTTGCTGCGTGCAGCAAAATCACGTGATAACGTAGCTTTTTGGAGGTTAGTAGCGAATGGGAACCACCAAGGGAGAGTGGTCAAGGACGTCTATCTGGACGAACAGACCTGGGTAAACCACTTTACCAGCCTCTATAAAAAATACGAGGAACCCCCCACAGATATTGGTTATCCCAAGCGATGCTCTCCCAACAGACAATCTGGACTTTACGTTAGGAGAGACAGAATTGGCAATAAGTCAAATCAAACCTGGTAAAGCCCCTGGGTTAGACAAGATTCCGGGAGACTTGTATAAACACAACCTAAAAATATGGGCACCGTACATTAATCACTTGTGTAATGAGTTATCCCGAAATCTAGACTTCCCAGAGAGTTGGAAGGGAGCAGAAATTGTTTTAATTTTTAAAAAAGGAGACAGGATGGACCCCTCAAATTACCGGCCGATAAGTTTAATGGATATAATCCAAAAAATCTATGCACGACATATCCTATTTCGTGTTAACGATTGGCTGGATGAAAAGGCAATTTTGAGTAAATACCAAGCGGGATTCAGATCCAAAGTTAGCACAATCGATCAAATTTTCCGTTTCTGTTGCCTTTACTGGAAATATGTTAAGATCAAAAAGGGCCAATTATATGTTGCGTTCGTTGATTTAAGGGCAGCATTCGACCTAGTGCCACGCAAATTATTATGGGAAGCATTGAGTTTAGCAGGGATGCCAACCACCTTGATAGTGCAAATTAAAGAGCTCCATAAAGGCAACTTCGCAAGAGTCCGATGGGGCCCAAATGGAGAACTAACCCCCAAAATTCCTATTGAGCGTGGTGTACGCCAGGGGTGCGTATTGGCTCCTACACTTTTTTCACTTTTCGTGAATGACATTCCTTCATATTTAGAGGGATGTAAAAACGATTCCCCCAAGCTAAACAGGGAAAAAGTAACTTCCCTATTATTCGCGGACGACACCATTTTGATTTCCCAGACAAAAAAAGGTCTCCAAGCTCTCCTAAATTCCTTTAGTGAGTATTGTATCAAGAAAGGATTGGAGATAAATGGGAAAAAGACCAAGTGTATGGCCCTAAATCCAACCAAATTTGATAAAGGCTGCTTAACTCTAAACGGTTTAAAATTAGATGTGGTTCCTTACTTTGCATACCTAGGGGTGACACTGGATTCCAATTTTTCATGGAAAGCCCAACTGGAAAAAAGCAAGATGACATTTTGTCAGAATACAAAACCCATTCTCAGGGAGCAAGGTCAGAGCACCAGCAAAGCCGTATCTCCTGCAGTTGAACTTTTCAAATTTAAAGTACAGTCTGCAGTGCTTTACGGCTCAGAAATCTGGGGCCCTGGGTCGAAAGACACTTTTACTGTCCTAGATAATAACTTCTTGAGAAGTCTGGTCAGAGTCCCCAGAAGTACTCCTCTGGTGCCCCTTCAATTGGACTTAAACTTTCGTAGAACGGACCATCATATTATTTTACGCCCTCTACTGCTATGGATTAGGCTATGGCAGGTACCTGAGTTGCAAGATTACAGAGATGGGCTTAAAGAAATTATGGAGCTTGATAGTTTCAAAGTAATATCTTGGTTCAAACATGTTAAATTCTGGCTTAACAATCTAGGTCTGACACACTATTGGGAAAACCCCGACCTATTACCACCTAACTCAAAAACAATGGTAAAAAGGGCCTTTTGGACCTATATCACAGACATGACTAAAAGTGCTTCATCCAGTGGGACATTAGTAACAAGGTTCCTCACCTTCAAAGATGAACCAACCTTTGAGACCTTTTTGGACGAAATAGAACCACCTTTAGCAAAGACTCTATTTTTGAAATTCAGATATGGTAACCTCCAAACAGGCTCCACATTGGCTCGCTGGACTGGCGGTGCATATATTTCAAATCATGTGGAAGACGAACCTTGCCCCATGTGTGGAAGTAACCAAAAAGAAAACGAGCAACATATCCTCTTTTTCTGCCCAGTATATGCCCAGGCTAGGAAAAGATGGATCAAACCAATATGTCTAGCATTAGGTGTGAGATCCTGCTCTCAGGCTCTGAGAATTCTTTCGACCAACACAAGCCAACCTATTGTATTTAGTGTAAGCAGATTTTTGTATTGTATTTTTCACCAAAGAAGAAAATTGGGCTATAGATTGTAAATAGGTAGAAATGTCAAAATTGCAGGTCCAATCAATCAATAGGGGGGCCAACCGATGAACACTAATGCTGTTGTTTACAACTGTCTCCAAGATGAATGAATTGATCTTAATGAATGGTTTTATGTTCCACGCTTTTTAATACAAATGAATGTTCTTAAAGAATGGATTTATGTACCAAGCTGTCTATTTTTAATATGTTTTTATTGTATGTATATAAACTGTTCTTTTATGGCATTTATGCCGAAATAAAGATTGAATTAAATTGACATTTTTATTGTTGCTTCAAAACTGTCCACACACAAGGAACTCTTCAGTGGGTGCTTTTAAACCCACAAGTTATTTCTAAATACAGTGCCCCACCCCCAGAGGTCAGCGCCAGGTGGTGCAGCATTGGTCACACCAGCCTAGAGCTGGCCCTGATCATCATGTGTTTTTGACACCACACACAAATAGGCACAGTTTGTTTTGTAATGAAATCCTGGAATTGCCAAACTCTGGAAAAGTCTTTGCAATATTCAAGGCTCTTCTTGGTTGCACGCTGCAGACATAGCATCTAAGAGACTTTCCATTGTTTTCCATGACATTACGTTAAAAGTGTCGAATCGATATTCATGCGGTGGGCGAGTTTTAATATAGTGGGTTTATTTATGGATATTCAATGCTTTACTGAATAGATATATTTGCTCATCCGATGCTGACTGTGCAGCTCCTCATTGCTTTCTGGGGTGAAATTCATCATAAAAGACCCCTGAATTTTGGGCGGAGACAGATCCGTTTGGTCTCTACTAGAGATGCTGCCCTAATCTCTGTTGTTTTGCTGCACATTTCAGACAAAGGCTGTTTTCCTCATTTGCTCATTGCTGCATTTATTTCTATTCCTGAGAGCCCTTATGGAAATTGATTTTCCATGTCCTATGATTGATTTATTGAACTGAACTATACTTTTACACTCTCTATTCTAGTTCATTATTTTAATAAACCTTCATGTGTACTTCCAAATTACTGATCTCAAACTCCCTTTTGAGTCAGTCCTTTCTTATTGACTATTTTATTTGCCTTATGGTTTGAATATTACCTTTAGGAACACATTGTCTCATCAATTCTTGAGGTCAATACCGTCTCTGACTCTGGATCTGGTGCACTATCATGTAGCATATCTAAGTGATGATGTCACACCAACCACAGTTCTGGGGGAGAATGCGGGCCAGATAAGAGATAAGATAATATTTCTTTTATGATATCATTTTGCATTATTTCTGCCCTCCCCATTATTTGGATTATTTGCAGTATTCCAGTGATCCAGAGCTGGTTCCGAACAAAGGATGTTGAGTATTAGTAGGACAAAATGAATTCTGAATGGTTGTGGCATTTCTATGGTGCATTGTGGAATTATAGTTTCAGAGTGCCTAGTTATATGGAATCTTGAATAACACTTCAGATGAAATGTTTGGTTATGTGCTCCTGATTTGTGGTTCCTTAGGTGGTGTAATCACTGTACATTGTAGAATTATAGTTTTAGATTGTGTATTTGGTGGAATCATGAATTACATTGCAGGTGAAAGTTTTGTGATTCTGATGGTGTTGTTGTATCTCTGACATAGAAAGTTAATGATTGTTATTCTAATTGGTTAGTTCGAAAAAGGCTGAATTTGTGTTTGAATCAAAGAAGCTGTTGGATTTTCTTTGTTTATTGTTGGTTAATGCCAAGATCTTGAAAGATATTATTGAAGTTGTCTGCAGGGTAGTGTGTTTTTTTATGCTTCACATACTCATGGAGATATGGATTTTATTGAATTAAATAAAACTTTTATGTTGAATGTGTTCTAAACTAGATTTGTGTTTCGCAGTGAAGGATTCTCAGAGGGGGAGCGCTGCTCATCTTCAAGCCCTGCTTGCTGGACTACAAGGACTTTCATCTCGGGGTACAGATGAGGGAGACCGCCACCTTACTCCCTGCCCCCCACCTGCCACGAGGACTACATGTCCCATCAGCCCTGCGCCTGGACCACCTGAGGCTCATCAGCCCCGCAGGCACTTAACCTCTCACAGCACCCGCTGCTGCGGGTGCCGCTTTGCAGTGAAGGATTCTCAGAGGGAGAGTGCTGCTCTTCTTCAAGCCCTGCTTGCTGGACTACAAGGACTTACTTGTCGGGGTACAGACAAGAGAGACCGCCACCTTACTCCCTGCCCCTCCTGCCTGCCGCGGGGACTACGTGTCCCATCAGCCCTGCACCTTGACCACCTGAGGCTCATCAGTGCCCCAGCAGGCACTTAACCTCTCGCAGCACCCGCTGCCACGGGTGCCGCTTCACAGTGAAGGATTTTCAGAGGGGGAGCGCTGCTCTTCTTCAAGTCCTGCTTGCTGGACTACAAGGACGTACTTGTCGGTGTACAGACGAGGGAGACCGCCACCTTACTCCCTGCTGCCCCGCCTGCCGCGAGAGCTACGTGTCCCATCAGCCCTGCACCTGGAACACCTGAGGCTCATCAGCCCCGCAGGCATTTAACCTCTCGCAGTGAAGGATTCTCAGAGGGGGAGCGCTGCTCTTCTTCAAGCCCTGCTTGCTGGACTACAAGGACTTACTTGTCGGGGTACAGACGAGGGAGACCGCCACTTTACTACCTGCCCCCCCGCCTGCCGCGAGGACTACGTGTTCCATCAACCCTGCACCTGGACCACCTGAGGCTGATCAAGCTCCTCCTCCTGCTTGTATTTAACCGTCCTCGTCACCCGCTACGCGGAACGCACGCGGGTGCGCGCTGGGCGAAGCCCAGGCCAAGGGCGGGCCCGTCTGAGCCCGTCCAAGACTGTGCGAGGCTGGGCTGGGCTATCCCCCTTGGTTTTGTAATCACAGACTGATAAGGAACTCGTGAGTAACCGGCTATGCTCTGATTTGCTAAGTGTATGCAACCGGTTCTTTTGGACATGTTATTTAAGTGTTCCTGTAGTTTTAATATTATTAAATATTTTCTTTTAAATTTAGGTGTTCAATAAGCTTTTAATTATTTATATATTTTTTTAAGGTTGTTTAAGCGATTAGGATACTCAACCGGGCATTTATTTTCTTAGGTGTTTTTCTTTTATCCTAGCATTAGGTCCTGGCTATTGTAACAACCATAGCAATTATATTATTCAGTGCATAGGGGTATTTGTGTATCCTTTTTGTAAAAATATTACCACACATAGTATAATGCAACTGAGGGCTCTCTAGTTCATGTAATTCTTGTTTTTAACAAAACATGACATCATCAATATGTCGAAACGTAAAATACAAAAAGGAATTAACAATGTAGTTGAGACTCCAGGTTCCACTATCGATTGCTATCTCGTGAAGGTGGTTAGCGCCATTAGCGTTGAGATAATTGGTTAAAACGCAATTGTGGCTACCCTGTCAATCCCGCAGACCAGATCCTTACGACAAGAAGAGTAAATTGGATCAGCCCTTTGAGGAAATCAACGAAGGGGGACTGTGTTATTGTTTTTTTTTTTTTTTTTTTTTTTTTTTTTAAAACCTTTATTTGTTAAATGCACAATACACAGCGTCTGCCTACAACCCCTCGGGGCCGGCCGCTATGACATATTGGAAAAGGATAAAAGAAAAAACCAATAGGGCAGAACGCCGTTAAAGCAGTCTCTGTGCGAAAAGTATCGTATAGAACATAGAACCATAATGTCAGGATAGGAAAAGGTTTAATTTTATAATTTTGTCGAGCACAATATAGAAAACTACGAAGAGAGTAGAAGCCAATCACTGACCAGGAGAGCCATCATCGTTCAAGGAGCACCCAGAAGGAGGCGTGATAGAGGAAGGCATTTGTAAGAAAACAGGTGGCCACCATCAAGGAACTAAGACCAAACGCTATCACAGAATGATACAAACCAATAAACTCCCTGCTAATACTGAACCCCGACCCCAAAGAAACAGAGAAATATAGAAGAGAAAGAGACAGAAGAAGAGGAGAAAAAGAAAGAAAAAGAGGGCCATAGAGACAAAGAAAAGACATAAAACACATCCCATTCCCCCACCCTGCATACCAGCGGAAGGCCACGGCCCACCCCCCCCCAATAGGCATGCCTGTCGCCCCAAAAGAACCCCAAGTGGGAAGGAGAGTATAGAGAGTGAGAAAGACCATCCCAATCTCCCAACTCTCAGAACAGAAACAAGAGAAGAAGGATAATAAGACACATAAGACCGGAGGAGGGCCAAATAAACGTTCCAAAACAATCAGCGTTGTTACCCTCGGCCACCCGTCCCCGGACCCCGACCCAGTACCTGACCAACATTTAACTCCCAAAATGTCCGTTACAGTCCCTGCAAAGCACATAACCGGATACAGCCAAACGAGAGAAGCGTCCTTATCCTTGTCCCCTGCGATCCAGCAAGTTGACGGAGTCCAGATCTAAAACAGCCACCGTTGACGAAGAAAGCAAAGGTGAGGTCCACTGCAGCACACGATGCCAGCCACCAAAGTCGCACCGCCACAGAACCAGACGAGGAATGTTCATCCAGAAGGTGTCAACGCACAATCGCAGCGCGTGAAGGGCAGCCAGCAAGAACGGTAGTTGCAACTCCAGGATGGACCAGTGGGACCTGTAAGGAAGCCCCGAAGCAGTCGTGAGGCCAGGCGCCCAGACACAAGTCCCCAGTGTCCGCCAAGGACCGAGATCTCCATACACCCCTGCAACAATACTGAGTAGCTCGGCAGCAGCGACATCACTTTCATCCAGCACCATCAGGTCCGTCTGAGCAGGTTGGCAGTCACAGACAAGCACCGGGTGTGGCGAGGTGCACAGCACAGAGGGCGCGATATGACCATCCAAGGGATCTGCATTAACGGAGATATCCGGTTGGCATTTCAGGTTCAGGACCATGGCACACATAGTTCCACGGAGGTCCGTCAGAGCAAGCATTATATCCGCGAGGCTGAGAGATACCGCAGGAGGAGAGGGAGCTGTCGTCCCACGCAACCCGGGCTCGGGATCGCGCCGCAACCTTCGAGACTGGATACCTTCGGCCATCACTTCAGCCACCCACCAGTAGCCGGTCCCCAAATGGTGTCGCTCCGGGAGCACAGCAGCAAGACGGTGCCCCTTGCTCAGTCTCCGGCGTCAATGCAGCACTGTCCACTAGGTGCACGCCAAATGGCCGCCGAGCACCTTGAACAAAATGGCTCCCGGCGCAGTCCTGAAAGACAAGAAGATGTCCGGAGCCGTCCACTGGCTGTGGGGAGGGTGAAGTCTGTCGATCACTATGTGAAACCGAGTCCGGTGCCAGGGAATGCAGGACAGGGCGGCACGCTACAGCGGGGATAGCAGTGCGGTGAAAGATTCCAGTCAGCCGACCCCGTCCTGATACAATGTCAGCTGTGGCTGCAACGAGGAACGGCAGCCTCCGGAGAACAAAGACCCGGCCGCAGCGCTGCAACACTGTAGCAGAGATCGGGACTCCTCGCCGTCACTGCCACCAGGATCGCGCCGAAAAGAACACCGCTGGGTACAGGAGCGCCTCGCGGATCCAGGACTCCGACAAGCGGGAAGGATGGTGGGTAGGATATTCGGCGTTTCGGGAGATGAACGGAAGGGTCGGCGGAGCCGAGGGATCAGGCGGCCATCATGGTCGCAGGCTAGGCTCCTCCCCCGACTGTGTTATTGTTAATTTTAAGAATCCACATCATGCTAGGACTACTTTGGAAAGAGCTTCTGCTCTGACAGATAATGATGGTAGTATTCTTCTACTTCCACTTGGTTTTTTTATAGTCATTTAAAACAAGATAATTCTATGGTAGCAGATCAGGTATACCGTAGAGCTAAGTGGGCAATGCCTTCATTGCCATATTTTACACTCCCCACCCATAACAGATTTCAACCACTCAGTACCCTGAGGAAAATGATTGACAAAGTCTTGCCTGCCACATCAAAGGAACGGCGGACTCTAGGAGTACTAGTCAACAAAGGGCTGAGGGGTTAGCAGGACAGTTGTTATCTGGACAGGAGTTAAGTCCACAGGGGGACATAAGTACTTTGGAAGATAGGGTTCTGAGCAAAAAGCAAGGAGAGACCCCAGATGGTAACATAGGCGGACCTATGGAAGATCTTTCTCCCTAGGTTGTGATCTCTATGACTGATGTGATCGGGGATGGCCAGCTTTTAACGACCCAGGTAGTTGAAAAGAGAGAGAGAGACCAATAGTCAGCGGGTTTAGTATAGCCTCATGGAATATAGTCTGAGTAACTGAGAAAAGAGATATGTTAGGATGGATGGATTTTCTTAACAAACACGACATTATATGTCTCCAGGAAACTTGGTGCTTAGAACATGTTAATTTTAATGGGTTTGTTTCCTATAATGTACCTGCTTTGCGTTCTACAGCTGGCAGAGCAATGGGAGGGGGGCTGCTAATACTTATGTCAAATAATCTTCCAATAGAAGTTAAAATGTTTATAAATGTTGGATGCCACTCACAGGTACTTTGGCTACACCAAAAAAATGGCTGGGATGTTTTGTTAATTAATTTTTATAATAATTTGTTTGATAGTACACGCTATAAGGTAGTTACAGAACTGGAGAATGCAATTGATACATTGGGTAACGAAGAAGGTGTCAATTTTGATATAATTTGGGTGGGTAATTTTAATACTCAAATATGCCCTTATGCCACGACTAAGGTTTGTGGGTTTAGGAACGATACAGGAGATGATTGTATGCACTTCCCGCATAACCCTTATGGAGATATTTTAAATACATTTCTGGCTAAATTCGACCTGGACATAATGCAGTCTGCAAGAGATGCTTTTGGAAAATTGATCCCAACTTTTACAGGGAGAAACGCAAATACCATTATTGATCACATATTGGTCTCCGCAAATATTGTTTCTCTTTGTACCACACCGTGGATCGAAGACCTATTATTTAGTGATCATAACTGCATTATTATGCCATTAGCTATATGGTTCTGAAAAGGGGGTGGTGATGAACAGAGTGTCTGAATTAAGCAGACCACTCTTACCCAGTCCAAAGATCAGGGCTTGATCCATCACCGTTTTTTAGCTCACTGCACCATCCCAGCTCAGAACCTGGCTACATGCAAATTAGTCTGTTCCTGTCCCAGTGCATGATGGGAACAGGGCAAACCAAACTACCAAGCCAATTCTTATACTGGGAAGGAAACAAGCTTCCGGGGACCGGTTCCTGGCATTTCAGCCGTCGTCGGCCCGGCTTGCTTGAATCCTGATGGTGCAATGAGCAAGGGACTCACATCTGAGTATACCCTTCCATGCTTATGGTGGACAAAATGATTCTGAAAAGGGGGTGGTGATGAACAGGGTGTCTGAATTAAGCAGACCACTCTTACCCAGTCCAAAGATCAGGGCTTGATCCATCACCGTTTTTTAGTTATATGGGGCAATAGATGCCCAGTAATAGAAAACTACAATTGGCAATCTAGCCGCGTGTAGACCAAATGGCACCAGAATAAAATGGAAAGGGGTCAATCCGGACAAGGTATTAAAAAACATTGTCACCGATTGTTATACTGAGATCTCTGAGAATTTGGATGTTAATGTCGAACCAGCCCTGATTTTAATGAACTTTTGTAAAATTAATGGAATTATTAATAGTATTTTGACTATGACATCAAATAGGAAACATAAACAGAATAGAGGATGGTTTTACCATGCCTGCACTCACTCTTTGAACCAGCTAAAACAAGCACTGTCTATTAGGAGCAGGGATATGGTGCTTGTAAAGAATTTAAGACTGGCTTATAAATTACAATTAAAACAGAGAAAGAGAGATCTCCAACAGGAGGCCTGGGACAAATTAAATCTGGCTGTAGATACATCTAACAGTCTGCTGTTTTGGGAAACAGTTAACTCACCTTTCTTAAAAAATGAGGATGTCCCTGAACTGACATCTTATGTCAGTAGTGAGGCATGGGTTGTACATTTCTATAGCATTTTTAACCCAGGAAATGTAACTAGAACTGATTCTGGGGATTCAAGTATCTGGCCGATTTTACCTCTAAATATCACACTAGCAGAGGTAGAACAAGGAATCAACAGCAGCAAGGGAGGGAAAGCCCCGGGCCCGGATGGCATCCCAATAGATGTTTATAAAGCCTTACCTGCTCTCTGGGGGTCCCTTATTAAATAGAGTTTTTAACGCCGCTGTAACGGAAGGAGACCCCTCTACATGGGGCAAATCAATTATTATTCCCATATTCAAGAAAGGGGACAGATCTGAAGCCAAAAACTATCGGCCGATTTCTCTTTTAGATTCATCTATCAAAGTTATGAGTAGGGTTCTACTTGTCAGGTTAGAGGAGTGGGCTGAGGATAACGGGATTTTAACTCAGACCCAATATGGCTTCAGGAAAGGGTGGGGAACCCTTGAACAGAGTATTAATCTGGAATTATTAATCGGAAAATATACGCGTGCTAAGCAAGGGTTCCTTCTCCTATGTTTCGCTGACCTTAGCAGCGCATTTGATTTAGTGGATCACACCATATTATGGCCGATTTTACTAGGTCTTGGTGCCCCAGAGTCTATTATTTTCTTTTTGGCAAGTCTTTACGAAAAATTATTAACATCTGTGCGGTACGGCCAAAGGGGCGAGTGTACCCCCAAATTTGAGGTTAAATCAGGCATCCAGCAAGGCTGCATCCTTGCTCCTTTGCTTTTTAAGCTTTTTATAAATGAAGTGGATGCAGGACTTAAACTGGTCGGATGCACCTCAGGTGGAGGGTCATGATGTGCCGGTTCTGCTTTATGCAGATGATGCCGTATTTTTATCGAGAACGCCTATGGGCCTACAGAGGTTAATAGATAAGTTTGCGGAATTTATCAAGGATAGAAAGTTGCAGATTAATAAGACTAAAACTTATACTATGGTTTGTGGTTCGATGCCCGTGAGAATCAAATCCTTTTTTGTAGAAGGGCAGAAAATACAAACAGTAGATAAGTTCTGTTACCTAGAGATAACTTTCTCTGGCGATGGTAAATGGTCACAAAAGATGACGAATGTTCGGTCTAAAATGGCAAAAAGTGTACACAGAGTTTTTAGGTTTGCCGCTAATATAGGGGACCGCCGATTTAAAGATATGATGCACATTTATCAATCGAGATGTACCTCAATTGCACTTTATGGTGCGGGGGTATGGGGTCATCACTATCATGGTGATTTGCAAACAGAGGAAAATATGTTCCTTAAAAAGCTGCTCTGTTTACCCACTTCAGCGTTCACTGATTTAATTCACAGCGAAGTGGGGATTAATTACCTGACGGACCTAATTGGGCTCAGACCATTATTGATCTGGAGATCTATATGGCTGAAAGAAGAGACCACATTCAAAAGAATGATTATTAAAAACTGCCACTAATTAGATAATTGTTTAAAGATCCCTTGGCTTAAATATATAGTACAAACTTTTAAGGATTTATTTAAAATAAACATCTTGGAATACCCTAATGGAGCAATAGAAACGCCTAAAATTGATTTGAAAATACGTTTCTGTGGGAGAGAAAGTATGCACGTCGAAAAAGTAGCGGGCATTTAAGAACTTGCCAGTTCTATTACTCTTATTTAGAAACTGAGGGATTCCAAACTTACTTGAGCCAGATAACCAGATCATCGCACCGATTTGTCCTTACAAGAATGAGATTAGGCCTCGTTCATCACTTGGTAGCATTTCCCTGTGTAAAAAAGTATCCTGATTCCCCTTGCCCATGTGATGGACGTACCAAACAAACCACTTTGCACTTCCTCCTTAAATGTGATCTGTACCTGAACCTCCGTATTGCTTTCCTGAAACCTTTGTTTAAAAAATACTGCACTTTAACTACGAATGCTGCTATGAGTCTGCTGTTTACAATGCAATAGCCTGATATTTGTTTTTATGCTGCAACATTTATTTTGAGATCAATTCATGCCAGGAAAAGTATGTTGTTTTAAGTTGTATTAACAGTCATGATTGTATTCCATTAATTTAATGAATTGTATTGGTTTTTAATGATTGTTTTAAATGTGCTTTTATGGTTGTTTTATCTGAACCGAATAAAGCTTATTGAACTGAATTGAAGATTTGTGTTTGTTTATTCTTCGGTGCACAGGACTGAGAGCATCAGGGGTGGATTACCGCTGGACAAGAATATACCTTAGTGTGAATTTGTGATTGACAAGTGCCACAGAGGTACCTGCTCTGTCACTAATGATTTGCAAAGTTCATTTTCCTAGTTTCCTTGTATTCCTCTTTCATTAGGTTGAAAACGCCAGATGTATTTGTTTGTTTGAGTGTATTGCACTGGTGAATTGCATTGTGTTGATTTCTATGCACTGTAATGTGTTCTAAACTACATTGGTGTTTGTTTATTCTTTGGCGCACAGGAGTGAGAGCATCAGGGGTTGATTACCGCTAGAGAAGAATATACCTTAGTGTGAATTTGTGTTTGACAAATGCCACAGAGGTACTGGCTCTGTCACTATTGGTTTGCAAAGTTCATTTGCCTAGTTTCCTTGTTTTCCTCTTTCATTAGGTTGAGAAGAAAATATTTATTTGTTTGTTTGAGTGTAATATAGCGGTAAAAAGCCTTGTGTTGATTTCTATGCACTGTTCCTTCATGAGTTGAGTTCCATCACAAATTGATTGACTGAAGCTAAGAGTTGTGCAGGGGTGTGTGAGACGTCAGAATGAGTTCAGCTGTCAATAATAGTTGCCACTGTAGATCGCGCTGTAATTTGCTGACATTTGCCATAGCCACACTGTAATTGGTAGGTTGTCGTTTGTTTGTGTTTGTGTGTTTTGCTAAGGTTTGATTGTGAAAAATATGTGTTGGATTGGCAAATCCTAAAGTTTGTAAAGGTGTTCCTATAGATGGACAAAAGATTCATCCTAAATATTCTCTTGCTCTTGAAAATCTTGATGGATGTCAGGTTTCATACATGTGTATGGTTGAAAGACGGGCAAAAGTTCATATCTGGTGACAAGAATGTACAATTTCCTTTATAGGGCATGCAGAGACAGGCTGTGATGGCCTGTTTCAAACCAGACCACCCGCTGATGAACTGCAAGTTAGTAAAATGTGTAGCACTGGTAGAAGACAAACTCTCAAGTGCAGAAATGGCGTCTGGAATGCCTTCTGCTGCCCACACCTAACTTATAAAAGATAACTACTCTTCTGGCATGGAACATTGGTCTACATGAACTAAAATCTTAAACCAAGCCCAGTGCTGCTGAGGTCTCTGGACTTCCACTGCTTGACTCTATCTATATCATTGGATATATTTCAACCGCTCTTACCTTGGAGGTGCCCTCCTTTTAAAACTGTGATGCACTTGACGTATTTGCATGACAAAGATCACTTATCGATGAGCACACACCAGCATGGGATATGCAAGTGGAAAACACGTGGCAACAACTTGACTCAAACCAGACTACCTGCAGTCAAACCACAAACTGGTCAAATTTTAACACTGGTAGGAAACAATCTGTCAAGTGCAAGAACTGACTTGGCTTCTTGGATGCCTTGGCTGTCCATACCAAACTTGGAAAAAACAATTACTCTCCTGCCTTAAAGGATTGCGGGATTTAACACTTCAATCAAAGACCGCCGCTTCTGAGGACTATCTCTGCCATTAACTTATTAGTTTTTATAGCTCTTTTAACATCACTGGTTAGAAACCAATCTGCTATTCTTTCAGAGGAGCCACCCCTTTTTAAGCTGCTATTCTCTTTGCTTATTTGCTCAGCAAGTCTCATTCATCTTTGAACACACATTACTATAAACCATCAACTGAACTCTGGTTCTCTTGTGAACAGTTAAAACATTCTACCTCAGGAAAAGCCAAAGAGGACACTTGAGCCAACCCCATGCTGCACACAGCCTTTTGCCAAGTGCAGTGGGTGAGTTTGACTACTGAGTCTGGCTGTGGCCTACCGCCCAAAGGCAGCCAACCTGTCTGCCTCCATCACAGCTACGTTTGGCTCTAGGGGACCCCATCCCCGGGGCCTGGCAACATATTTCGAGGGGAGAGGGTACATGCCCCCATTCACAGGCTGGTTTCAGCCCTATGGACCCCATTCCCTGGGAACCAGAACCATATTTTAAAAGGGATATGGTACGTGACACCCGCCCCAGGACTCTATCTCCTGGGGCACGGTGCATTTTCGCGGGGAGGGGAACGTGCCCCAATTGATTGACTGCTTTGCCCTGAGGAACCAATCTCCTGGGTCTGATGCATTTTTGGGGAGAGGACATGGCCCTCCTCCCTGGGCCAGTTTTGGCCGCACTGGACCCCCACCCCCAGAGCTCGGTACATTTGGTTAGGAGAGGGGGCATTTGGCTCCCTCCCCAGCCAAATATTGCCCCGGGGACCACTGTTCCAGGGCCCAAAACTATATTTATGGTTGGGGGCACACAGCTCCCCTCCACAGTTCGATTACAGCCTTGAGGACTCCATCTCCTGGGGACCGGCCAACAAAAGGTGGCTGCCCTAGTGACCACCCAGGGAAATCACGAAACTATGCCCCCAACAGCTCCCCACCTCCAGGGTGAACTGGCATTGCTCCTTCCTACAGGAAGCAGCTAAAAAAGCAATATTTTCATCTGTTTCCCTGCCCGAAGTCTTTCTCCCTTTTCAGTTATGGCGGGCCACAAGGGATGGGGTCCCCAATGGCCATTAACGGCCCAGGGAGAGGGGCCACGCAACCCTCCACTGACCAATACATATATGGCCGGACCCCAGGGGATGGGGAACCTGGGGCCAAAATCAGCCTTGGGACAGGAGCTGTGTGTCCCCTTCCCATTTAATACAGCCAGGCTCCAGGTATGGGGTCCACAGGGCTATGGAGCAAGGGTTCTTCATTCCGCAGGGGCTTGATCTTATTTTTGTGGACATGGCCACTGTCCTCAGGAGTCCTGAGTCTTTGTTGAAGCAGGGGATCAGTCCTTACCAAGTCTGGAGGTTGCTGATCCTTTTTGGAACTGTTGTTTTCTGCGCAAGGCTATTCTGAGCTGCAGGCAGGCGGGTCGGGCTGGGGCCAAGTCAGTTGGGCCTGGAGTCTTCTCTGCTTAGGTCATCAATTCTTAATTCTGGGTACAGGGCTGCCCCTATATACTGTATTTGGGGGCATTTTTAGGGGTCTCAAGGTAGAATCCAATGGGCTACTATGCTTAGGGGTGACTACACCCTTAGTGTGCTCACCCCACATGGGGGAGTAGTCACAATCCCTGACCGTGATTGGGGGGTCTACCATCTGCAAGATGGCGAGCACTGAAGAATGGGTTTCTCCTCACCTCCCCCACCTGAGGGGTGAGGTTGGCAGAGGTGGACACATCTTCAGGGTCGTTCTGATTTTTCCTGCATGCCTTCCTGCCAAAAAGGGGGTTAGACAGGAAGAGAGCCTAATCGTAATAGCAGGAGAGACTGGGGGTGGCTTTGCAAAGGCAGCAAGGCCTCAAAAATGGTTCTACCTGACCTACGAAGGTGTGAACACCTCCCCCCAGGAAAGGCTTTCTGGTCTCAGGGAGCGAAGGCTCCCTCCCCAGGGGTCCAGAAACTTGTCTCGTGGTGGCAGGCTGGTGTTCAACAGTCAGGGAAACACCAGTGGTTGGTTTGGTCCCTTCTAGAAGCGTCCCCTGAGTGCATGGAATACTAAATCTAACACTGGAATCAGTGAAAGTTTATTATGCTGAGATGTTTGATACCAAACATACCAGGATCCAGTAAATCCAATACAGCGCTAATAAACTCATGATGACCGGTTTCTAGACCATATACTCAGGACGGCTTTACCAGGATCTTCTAATATCTAAGAATGACCTTAGATATTATAGGGACCTGTCTGTTCATGAGATAGATCCTGACAGGAGTGATTGTATTTGAATGGGTGGGCACTGTCACGAATTACCGGCAACAGACTAGGACAGGACCCAAATCAGTAGTCGGCACATCTTTCTCAAATGGTTACACCCAAGAAACACTCTGCTGAGCAACTTTGTAGAAATAAAGATGGGAATAAATTGTGCCCAAGAATTCGATTATAATGTCCTGTGGTAATGTATTCCAAAATGAAATGCATTCTTAAATTTGCATATTTATTTATTTAGAACAGATCTAAAGACCCCAATGAAACTAAAAGACAATAGGTAAAATGGTGATTCACCAGGACCGCAGGGACTGCAGGAATAAATACATAATTGTCATATGACCTGAACAAGACCTTGGCCTTGAAAAGCCCTTGGCCTACTTAGCCCCATGGGCGAAACACGTGTTGGGTGTTTTCTTTCTGTTTCATTTGGGTCTTTGGATCTGTTAAATAAATAAATATTACAAATTAAAGAATGCATTTTGTGTTACATTACCACAGGACATTATAACCGAATTCTTGGACACAATTCTTCCCCGTCTTTATTTCTACTAAGGTCCTCACATGAGGTGTAGGGCACCCTGCCTTAAAGGTGATTTACCTATCCCTTCTGCAGTGCTGGGAAGAGATGGCACAGAGGATTGAGTGCCATGTTGACTATTCACTTTTAGCTGCACCGCAACTTACAGGCTGCAGTGGCAGTGGTGCATGTTTGTGGTGAGAGGTGTCTGAGGGCTGCATATTACATGCTGCAGCCCTCAGAGGCCTAGACCTGGATGTCATGCCCTAGGTACCATATGTACCCCTTACAAGGGACTTACAGGTATTCCAGAGTTGTGCCAATTCTGGAAACAATGGTACAGGTTAGGGAAAAAACACAGACCCTGGGAACCTGATTGTCAGGGACCCAGGGCACACTCAGTCAAATTGCATCAGGCAGCTGACAAAATGTTAGCGGTGACCATGCAGAAAGGGCATTTTCCTAAAAATGGTCATTCATTTTCCAGGGACCGTGGTGTACCTGATAGTCATTACCTGCCATCAGTTTCCTTTTAGTGATAAAAAATAAAATTCTAAACATGCCTAATTTAAAGCTGTGCTTGTCCTTGGTATTCAAATTTGGCAGTGAGCTTGTATCAAACTTCTCATCAAAAGGTAAAGGAGCAAATGCATGACGAGAACTAAGGGCCAGGTGTACTATTACATCACATAATTCAGGCACAATTTGTGACCAGTATTTTTCTACCTATGTAGACCCAAACTATGTACAAATTCCAAACCTGAATGAGTCACAATTAATATTCATGAGGTAGGTCGCAAATAGTGACTCAATTTGATTAGACACAATCACAGGGATAATGATCTGCAGGGGTCAGTGGACCACTGTGTCTCTGATAGCTTTTCAAATGAATAATATTGTTATTATTATTTTTTTTCATTGGCCTATGTTCCTTAAGGTAAACAGGGTTTAACTCATATCAATTGGTCTTTTGAAAGTGGCACTCCAAATATGCCCTTCCAAGTACTGATTCGATATGGAGTCCAAATCCATTTTAGAAGCTGTTAAATATTGATTCCTAAAATGGGTTAAGAAAATAGCAAATAACATTTCTGCGGGGGTACACAACTATTTGGGCTGTTTACAACTTTAAAAACGTTTATACAGCTTGCTTCATATCTGCACAAGATCAGACAGTTTGGTGCAGCTGAAGAACCAAAACTATAACTGTTACTTGTTCCCAGGATCTTGGCTTTCTTACCACATTTTGGTGAGTGAGCCAAAAGACTAGGGGCCCAATTCACAAAGGTAAACTGAGGCATTAACGAGTAGTAAAGTTCAACTTTTGTGTAAGTTAAACATAAGTTTTGGTCTTAAGTATAACTTTTTGGTCTCAGTTAAACTTAAGACCAAAACATAAGTTTAACTAAGATAAAAGTCTAACTTTACTACTTGTAAATGCTCTTTGTGAATACCGAAAGTCCTAAAGTTAGACTTTCATCTCAGTTTACCTTTGTGATTCGGGCCCTAGGTTCAGTCTTCAAAGACATTATATCCAAAGAGCATGTGTTGGATTCCAATCCAGTTTTTTTTATCACACACTACTACCAACTCTAAGCCGAATTCTAAATTCTTCCAATCTTGTAAAGATAACCAAAGACAGAAAATGAATGTCTAAGACCACACAACTTATTCCCATTCGGAAACCAGGATTAAAAACAATTCCCTCTGGTTCCACAGTTTTCAAAATGCCCACTAGATCATTGATGTGGGGGTGGGTCTAATAGCAAGCTGCAAAAAAGGCTGCCCACTGTTGTACACTGTTGGGGGCCAAGTCCAGATTTTCATGCAGCATTTATTGTCAGCACATTTTGTTAAAGTGGTAAAGATGTGGTTAGACATAAACAAAAAACTTTCTAGACCCTGTTCGCTTCTATTCCACTACTATTCCTTTTCAATCGAAATACCAGACTAACACGTCCACCACTCAAAATAATTTTCATATATTCCCATAATAATTCACCACTTAGCCTGTTTTGGGTACAGTAGTAGCATGCTACTCACCAAAAGCACTTCAACACCTCATCAGGGGTAGTAAGCACTATATAAATGCCAACCATTCCCTCTTCCATCCCTCCACTATCCTTTTCAATCCATATAGCAGCAGACTAACTTGGCCACCACTCAAATTAATTTCATATTCCCCAGACTAATTCACCACAACT
This sequence comes from Lissotriton vulgaris, assembly GCF_964263255.1. Taxonomy (NCBI): domain Eukaryota; kingdom Metazoa; phylum Chordata; class Amphibia; order Caudata; family Salamandridae; genus Lissotriton; species Lissotriton vulgaris. The sequence continues at coordinate 958,116,950 of NC_141694.1, forward strand.
CCTTTTTTTGTTCCGAAGTAGCGTGCTACTCGCCTAAAAGCACTGCAACTGCTCATCAGGGGTAGCGAGTATTATATAAATGCAAACCTTTTCCCTCTTCTATCCCTCCACTATCCATCTGAATCCAAATAACAGACTTACATATCCACCGCTTAAGCAGAGAACAACATCTGGTGACTAGGGCCAATTTCTGCACATCTATCTATAGTCATTGGTTGTAATCACAAAATTATTGATATAGTTTAGGCACTATGTGGTGCTGTTGTGCTAAGCACCAAGCCACATTTGGTGCAAGTTTAGCAACACTTTGAAAATAAAGCATGGGCCAATGTCTAGCACATAAATATACTATCGCACACACAGTTCAAGATACAAGGTAAGTCCCTTGTTTCTAGTCTGTATTCTGTAGTCTGTAACTAATATACAGACAGTGGGTGAATTGCAGTATGCAATCTCCTGAAGGTGCTATAAGACCCACAAATTGAGCAAGCACAACTCACTCCATAATGTCTTCCCCTTCACTTTCTTCATATATTTATTTTCGGGCAATAAATTGGGCTGGTGATGGGCACACTTATTTAAGCTACAAGCAAGTAATAATAGTGTAATAGAAGTAAAATATGATTTTTGCAGCCTTGAAACAGTCCGGGAGGAAGAAATAAGTGTCGGCTGCAGTAATTGTTGGAATACATTGTATGAAAATATGGTCTTGGAGTCAAATAAATGTTGTAGAAGAACTTGACTTGTGTTGACCGGACTGGATTACAGACTACAAATAAGAGACTTACCTTGTGCCTTGAAGTGTGTGTGCTTGAGTGTATTTATGTGCTGTATTTCCACTGCTCAAATTCATTTCATATATCACTGTAGTAATTCACCAGTAATCCTTTATGGGTTATGGAGGAGCTTGCAACTCAACGAAAAAGTGCTTTGACACCTCATTAGGGGTACTAAGTGCTATATAAATGTAATGACAATACAATAAAATGCAATGAATGACTCAGGGGGGGTGCCACGGAGCCCACTTCCCAATACATTTACGGCTGGACACTGTGGTATGGGGTCCCTGGGCTGCATTTAGCCCAGGTAGGGGACTGTGTGACCCCATCCCCCTTTTTGTTTATGGCTGGGCTGAGGGGATGGGGTTCCCAGGGCCATTTATGACTCAAGGAGTGGGTCACACTACCCTCCTCCCTATTACATATATGGCCAAACCCCGGGGATGGGGCTCTGGGGCTGCAATCAATCCAGGTAGGAGAGGCTGGATGCCCCCTTCCCCTTTTTGTATGTGGCTAGACACCAGAGGATGTTGTCTCCAAAGCTAAAATAAGCCTGGGTTGCCTGCACCCTCTTCTCAAAATTTAGCTATTTATCCTGCTCTCTCTTGGTGAGAGCAATATCCTCTTCTGTTTTCCTGCATGCATCAGTGCAGGCAGGAAAACAGAATGCAAACCTGCTCCAAGCTGATAGGAGCATTTTTAAAGCACCGGATGGCTGAAAGTAGTGTTTGCTCTTGTTTTGGGTGAAATTTGAAAAAGCTCCTGCCAGATGGCAGCAAACACATGTTTCCCTGCCTGTGCCGGTGCAGACAGGGTAATCTCTCTAACCCAGGGTGCACTCCTTGGGAAACAGCAAGTGAGTCAGCCTGGGGATAGGCACCCAGTGGTCTTTGAAGGCTAAGGGAGGTGTTCTGTGCAGCTCTGTCCTTTTTGCTCAGAGAGGGCAGCTCCATGCCCCCTCCCCTCATAAAATAGACTAAGCCCCAGAGGATGGGGTCCCTAGGGTGACAAATGGCTTGGTGAGTGGGGCCCCATGCCCACTTCCCCTTAAATAATATAGGCATCCTTATGTTGGGGTCCTCCGGGCCCTGCTCATGCCCACCCCATATTAAAAAAAGTTTTTTTTTTCTGTGATCCGAGCGAAGTCCTGTGGAATCCCTTCAAAACCCAATGATTTTCTGTTTTTTACTTTGGCCCCATGGGTGTCCTTCTTGCTCCTCCCAATGTGGCCTAGTGTGGCGGGGGCCACTTATATTATTTTTTGTGTGTAATTTCAGCACAGGGGACTCTGTTCCAGGGTACTGTAATGGCTGCCAGCAAACCTTTTCTTGTGTTGCTGGCAGCCAATCAAAACAAACTTGAGGTGGGAGGCCATGTGCCTCCGCCACTTTTAGTAGTGGTTCTCCCTTGGGTATGGGATCCCCAGGGACCATTTGGGCTTGCAGAGGGGGCCTCATCCCCATCCCCAAAATTAACTATTTTTGACCTCAGGATATGGATTCCCTGGGGCCCCATAAGGCTTGGGGAGAGGGGCCATGAGACCCCTCTCCTATTATTATTCTTTTGCTCTGAGACATTGTTTCCCTGGGGCCTATATGGGCTTGGAGAGGCAGTCCTCATATCTCCCTCCCCCAAAAACTTATTTTTGGCCCTGAGCAATGGGATCCCCAGGGCCCACTTAGGCTTGGGGAGGGGGACACAGTCCATCCATTATAGTTAATTTATGGCCCAGGGATGGTGTTCCTTTGGCCCATTTGGGCTCGGGAAGGGGACCATCTGACCCTTCCATAATATAAATATGTTTGGCCCAGGGGATGGATCACTCTGGGGCCTCTTAAGGCTTGTGAAGGGTACCCATGTTCTCCCCTTCCCCATAATTAGACTGTGGCCTCCAGGATGTGGTTCCTGAGGCCCATTTGAGGTTGGGTGGGTGGCCATGCACATCCATCCCGAAAATAAGAGGATTTTGCCCTAGTGGATGGGGTCCCTTGGGTCTATTTAGGGTCAGGGAGGGAAGCCTTGTTGTTTTCCGTAGACATTTATAAAAATAAATGTAGTAATAAAACTACTTTTCTCTACCTTTACAGACTTAGCTAAACTGCCTGATTTCTTCGTATGCACTTTCCCTCATAATACTGAATGCCGACTTAGGGGGCTATTACCACCGTAATGGAATGCGGGACCGTCCGCAAGAAGTGTGTGGGTCCCGCACCTGCCATTAGGATGCCACTGTGGTGGTGGCAAACCCTATTCCTAGCATTGTGGCGGGCGGTGCTCACAGCATGCACAACGTGACAGGCACTGTGCGGTACCTGCCACCTTGTACATGCAAATGCAGGGGGGTACCATAGGTACCCCCTGTGTGCACCCCCACACCCAAACATCGTGGGGGCCCACTACAGGCTCCCACAGGCAAAGACCACATGCCTTTCCATGCGGCAACGCCGCCATGGAAAAGACATCTACGCAGGCATTGTAATATGGATGGCGGTGTCTTGCAGACACCGCCACCATATTAACCTTGTTTTACGCAAGTCAACTGGCAGAAAAATGGCAGACAGTCTTTCCGTCTGCCGGGGACCCCCCAGCCATCATAATATGGCAGGGGTGTTTCCTAATGGGCCCCTAAGTGTCGTCTAAACAATATGGCTGCCATTTCAGTTTGGAAGGGGTTTATTATCCAATCATATGCTGTTTTGTCATTGCAATGTATCACAGTATATCATGAAATTTGCACTGTTTACTACAGTCCTTTATATATTGCAAAGTTTCTTTGCCATATAACTTCAAAACTACTCAACCAATTTGGATATATTACCAAAAATATGTTTTACACACCATAATGCATGCTTCTACTAAATTTCTTCTAAATCCTTACAGCCATTTAAACACTACATCTGTTTCAACAATACTCTACAACATGACATGCCACTCCACTCCACTGTATGACACATCACTAGTCTTTATGACATGTCACTCCTCTATGCAATACGATTCTATGTCGCAACAACGATTTCCCCACCCACGACTTCCCTAACAACGAGCTTGCAACAACGACCTTGTCTAAACCACAATTTTTTTTACTCCAATCTATACCCCTCCACTCCAAGACACAGTATGACACACCACTCTACTCTACTGTACTACACTCCACTTCACTCTACACCACTCTATTGCACTCTACTCCACACTACGCCTCTCATCTGTACGTCAACTATAGGACATGCCACTCCACTCTATGACATGACACTCTATGTCACACTACTCCACTCCACTTTACGTCACTTTACAACACTTTTCCACTCTATGAAACTATACTGTCCTCTACTGTATGACACTCTACAAAATCCCGACAACACTCTTCTCTACCTCACTTGACTCCATGCTGTTCCTCTCTATGCCATTCCACTCTACGCCACTCCAGTGTATGCTATGACACTGTACACCACAACGCTCTACGTCTCTACATAGTGCGCCATAACACTCTACAGCAAGACACTCTATTCCATTCCACTCTACACTATTCCACTAAATGCTACTCCACGCTATGTCAATCCATGCCTCCCCACTTCTTGTCCCTCCACTGTAAGACAATGTACAACTCACCATTCTATAACATCCCACTCTACTAAACTCTATGACATGCCATCAATTCTATGCCATTGCAATCTACTCTATGGCATACCCCTCCACTGTATGCTACTCCACTCTCTGTCACTTCACTCTATGGTATGCTACTGTACATCACTCCACTCGACACTATTCCATTGTACACAACTCCCCTGTATGCCACTCAACTGTATGCTACTCCACACTAAACCACAACACTGTATGCCACAACACTTTACAAAACAACACTCTGCACCATGACACTGTACAACACAATACTCCAGGATACAATGCTCTATACCACTCCACTCTACGCCCTTCCACTCTACCACACAATACTCTATGCCAGTCGTGGACACTGTACAACATTCTACTCCACTCTACGGCACTCTACTCCACTGTACAACACTCAACGCAATTCTCTCTATGCCACTACACCACATTTTACTCCACTCTACTCTATGAAACACTATTTCATCCTACTCCACTCTACTCCACTACTCCATTCTATAGCAGTTCACTCCACAAAACTCTGTGCCACTCGAGTCTACAGTACTCTATGCCACTCCACTCTATCACACTCTACAAACACTTTACTCTACGCCACTCCACTCTGCAACACTCTACTTCACTGTATTACACTCCACTGCACTCTACGCCATAACACTGTACAACAAAATACTCTACCATATGAGACACTATGACACAACACTGTACAATACTCTACTCTGTGCAACTCTACTCTAGAACACTCTACGACACTCTATGGCCCTCCACTCTACCACCCTCTGCTTCGCTCAATGGCACTCCACTGTACAACACTCTACTCCAGTCTATTTCACTGTACGACACTCTACTCCACTCCAGGCCACCCAACGACACTGTACCACACTCTCCGACACTCAACGCAACTCCCTCTATGCCAATCTACCCCATTTTACTCCACTCTACTCTATGACACACTACTCCACTTTACCCCACCACTCCACTCTACAACATTCCACTCAATGCCACTCTATGTCACTCGACTCTAAAACACCCTATGCCACTCAACTCCAACACATTCTTCTACTCTTTACTCTACTTTACTCTACCCCATTCCACTCTACCACATTGCACTCCACCCTGTGCCACTTTCTGACACTCTGACATGTCACTCCATTATGATGTATGACACACCACTCCATTCTATAACACTTATCTCCATTCTGTTACACTCTACACCACTCTCTACTCTGTGACACACCACTCCGATCTATGATACTTTACTCCTCTCCACACCATGCCACTCCACTTGATTCCACTCCACTCCACTGTATGACGCTTTACTCTAAACCACACCCGGTAGGAACTTCTCTCTTCACCGTCTACTCTACGACATTTTATGCCACTCCACTCTACAACACTCTCTCTTCCATATGTACAAAGACATTTTCCATTTCCTAACAGTGCAAATTGCTATTTCAGGTCATATAGGAAATGCAAAATGGTATTCCGGTATGTACGAAAGGCATTTTCGATGGTGCAATTTGCAATTTCTATCACGTAGCAATCACACCGTTTGCATTTCGAAATAATTAATTGCAAATTGTTATTACCAAATAGCAAATCGCTAACATTGTGTACCAAGGATTTCCTAATTGTGATTAATCGCCTAATGGCCAGTTAGGAAATTCAAATACCATCAATGTGTATCAAGTTGTAACCAGGTGCAAACTATTAAAAGTAACCCAAAATATATCTTACTCTTTCAAAACGGCAGCTCGGTATGTCTTGACGAGGAGTATGAGGATTGTTGCTGGTAGGCAGAGCAGGAGAAAGAGACAAGAGAGGATATTTAGGGTCATGGTCACTATTTTTGAACTGGCTCAGGAGGAGATTTCTGAGAAGTATAGACTGAGTAGTGAGGTAATTTGGGATTTAATTGTGGAGCTATATCCTCAGCTACAGACCCCAACAGTCAGAAACAATGCAATTCCACCACATGTGCAGGTATTGTGTTGTATACACCTTTTACCTTCTGGCAATTAACTGGGAGTTGTAACAGTGGCAGGGTGTCCCAACGTGTATTTTCTACATGTTTTCATAGATTTTTGGACATCATGGTTGGCAAAGTAAAGTTCTTTTATACAACAAACAAAACTAATATTTTATCAGATAGCACAGTTTCCAAGCATTATTGTTTGTGTTGATGGTACACATATTGCCATATGCCCCCCTCGTAAATTAATGTATTTCTAGAAACAGGATAAGCACCCATTTGCTTAATGTTCCGGTAGTGTGATGCCTCAGGCATCAGAATAACTGATCATGTAGCCAGATACCCAAGCAATACTCCTTTATGTTCCCCTACAGTGGAATAAATAGCCGTCTGACTCAAGGTGAATTTGGTGATGATTTCTCACATGGTAAAAGTATTACAAAGTCAATTCATACAGTGTTAAATAGTATGTTTGTAAAATAATCTAATAGTTTCTTCTCCTCCTCTTGCTATTTAAGGAGAGAGTGAATATGCCTTGCGCCATTTGAAACATGAATGAAAGGCAGTACAACAGGGCACATAAAACAAAGCAAACAGTAATTGATTGGACTTTTGGAATACTTAAATCACATTTTAGATGCCTATATTGGACTGCGGGAGCACTATCCTACAGACCAGAGACCTGTTGCAAAATCATTGCAACATGGGCCTATCAACAACATAGACATGAGGAAGGGTTTTCACAACGTCAACATAGGGCCAGATTCGGACTCAGATGATGAAATGTCACCACTACAGAATCAGTAGGGTGGGACAAGTGCAGCAGAGGGTTGAGAACGATACACAGAGATCAGAAACAACTAATTTTAAAGTAACAATGATGACCACATCTAAAAAATAGCCAATACAAATGATGGTCATATTTTTCCATTACTGAAAGATAACCTTTTATTCAGGTTTTAACAATGTATAGTAATTGTCTATCATCAACTGTATCCTTATAGGATGTCATTGGTTAAACAAAGGAACACATTTTGAAAACAAAAACATAACAATCTATTACTGTATAGCTGAATGTATACAAAAGTTACTTTTTACAACCTTTGGTGTTGATTGCCTTCTCAGCAGGAGTTGGCTGTAGTGGTGGGAATATATTTGTGCCAGATGTGTGTTGGCAGGTTATCTTTGAACATCATCCATCTGGCACAAATAAGCCACTGAGGCTAGAGCTGTCATCGCTTTCATGTTGTGGTAATATGTTGGGGACAGACAGGTTATGGTTCATGAATCACTTCCAGAGCTGTGGTCATTTGGACCAGCCTACATGCTACATCATTGCAGCAGTTCCCCATGTCATTTTGGATGTTCACATTTCTCCTGGCAAGAGTGATGGTGATTCCTGTCAATCGATTTATTGATTTTGTAAATGTGTTATAGCATATCAAGTGTTGCTTGTGCCTGTGCTTTGAATACATTGCACCTTCTTGATGGCAAGAATGCAAAGATGGTGATCTTTCTGCGATTGCAGAATTGAATGCGAGATGCTTAGCTGAAGCCTTTTTACTGTTTTTATCTGTTTGGCTTGCAGGCGCTGTACTGTGATGATTGATTTTCTCAAGGCCACCAAACAATTGAGAACTGTTTGACATGTCATCAGAGATATAATCATTGTGAACTGTTCATTGTTGGACTCTACTTTGTTTGTGTGTCCTGCGCACAGAAGAAGGTGTGTTCCTGCTTTGTTCTTGCTCTTCATTGTAGGGAAGTGCCCCTTTTTGCATGGTTACCACCCACTTTTTGCCCGATATCTTAAGCACTTTGATTGAGTGTGCCTAGGTCCCTGCCAATCAGGTTCCCCATGCCTACGTTCTTCCCTAAAACTGTACCTTTGTTTCCACAATTGGCACACCTCTGGCTCACATATTTGTCACTTGTAAAAGCCTTTTAAAATGTACCATGGTACCAAGGTCCTTGTGCACAGAGAGGGTCTGTAAGGCAGCAGCATATATTTTGCCACCCTAGGAGAACCCTCACCAAAGACATACACACTGCCATTGCACACTGTATGTTCTGGTGCAGACAAAACCTAAGAGACAACATGACACACATTTCTGTGTGCCAGACCTACCAAACACTGCCTGTGGCCTAGGTAAGTCACCCCTTTACCAGGCCACATAGCCCTAAGGCAGAGCACACTATACCACAGGCGATGGCCAGCTGCATGAGCAATGTGCCCCTACAGTGTCTGTGCAATTCACAGACATTGTAAGTGCAACAGAGCCATATTAAGTGCATGGGCTGGGAGTTTGTCATTACGAACTCCACTGTTCCATGATGGCTTTACTGAATGCCAAGGAGTTTGGTATCACATTTCTCAGCATAATAAACCAACACTAATGCCAGTGTTGGATTTATTACAAAATGCACTCAAAGGGCATCTTACAGATGATCCCTGAAAAATGACCAACTCCCTTGTGTCCAGCTGACTGGTCTGCGCCAGCTTGCCATACACCAACATATTTCTGACCACCTGAGGTGGGAGCCCCTGCACTCTCATGGGACAGAGACAAAGGCTGATTGGAGTGGATGTGCTTCACACCTACCCCAAAGCAGGAACAGCATTCAGGGTGGTGAGCCTCAAATGCTTCCTGCCCTTTGATGTGTTAGCCAGGGTCTCTCCAGTTAGTGGAGATACCTGCGAACTTGACCCAGCCACACCTTTAGTGGCAAGGTCAGTGGGAAAATTTGTAGTCAGGAGAGGTGGGTTCCTTCTCTGCTAGGACCACCCCTAAGGTGCCCTCTTTAGGTAATCCCCCATCTTGAATGAAAGGATTCTGCCCAATCAGGTTGAGGGGATAACCCCTCCCCAAAGGAACAGGACTTTTCAAAGTGTGTGGGCAATATCAAGGCAAGTAACCCATTGGCTATCAACTGCCAGTACCTATAACACCCCTAAATTCAGTATTTAGAGGCACCCCTGAACCCTGATACTTAGATTTGCTGGACCAATGAAGAAGATGGAAGAAGACTGCTGCCGGATGAAGAGCTAAACTGCTAATGACAGAACTTGGCCGGAAATCCATCACCTGTAATCAGTTTGACAACTGGACCTGCTGTCCTTCTCGAAATCCTGCAAGTCCTCCAAGAAAACCCGGAGATCTTCAAGCCTTCACCAAATCACCAAGAACCTCCCTTTGGGCTAGAGGTTCTAGTACCTAGCATCCACTGGTACAAGAACCACTGCAATCAAGGACTGACACTTGTGTTTATGCGACTTACTACTTCAAAAGAACCCCAAGACTGCAGTGGTAGAGAATCACCCTGCCAAAAGAAAGCACCACAGCTAGATGGCCTCCATGATCCTTTAGGCCCAACAACCCAAGCTGTTCACAGCTCCTTTCCCAAAAGACTGTGCCCTCCTGCAAGTGTCCCTGTCTGCCTACTCCTGCTCCACCTGCTGACTGTGGCCTTCCCGTGGTTGTTCGATCTTGGCTGAGCTCCACCATACCCAGTGCAACAACATCCCCACGACCGTGACTGTTGGGTTGGCAGTGCCTCCCTTCGATTTACAGTGACTCACGAGTGACTACCACGACAGTAATGGTGTTGGTGGTCTAAGGAATCCCATTAATTTCCATTGCTCTCCGGTGACCTTGAGGTTAAATATCATAGCCTGTATCAACCACCACGGCATAGATGCTAAATCCTGCACCTCTTCAGGTGCCCCCAGTCTCCCTTGGCTAACATTGGGCTTAGTGACCTCTCCACCTAGCTGCCCCAGTGCAGCTGGTGGTGCAGTACCTTACTTAGTCTGGACCTTGCCGAATATTGGTCTGAACTCCTAAAGACTGCAAAAGTGAGTTGTGTACTCACCTGCTAATGAACAGCACTGTTTTCCTTCCTTAGGATTGTATTGAATTATATCTATTCCATACAACTATATATCTTTTTCAAGTACCCAATATTACCGTTTTTGATTGACAATACAAGACTGTAAAACATTTCCACTCACTTGCAAAAGTATTCCGACTGCATTTTTACAAGTATTACTATTTTGAAACTGTTATTTACCTGCACCTTAGTATTATTGGTTATAGAAATTAAATAACCAAATAATTACTTTTTATTAAACAAAATTGGCCTAGATTCAGTCTGAGTGTGTGCTCCCATTTCTTGCCAGGGTATGTTCAATAAATGATTAACACAGCCCTCTGATAAGCCTAACTGCACAACCACACTACCACAAATTGAGCTTTCAGTATCATCTACTTAACCCAGTAAGTATCTGGGGATCAACTGGACTCTGTGCACACCATATCTTACTTTGGTGTAGTGAATACAGAACCAGCTTGCTACACTCATTACATTCCTCAAAGTCCAGTAGTGGTTCCACGTTTGCTTTCCTAGTAGTTGGAGTTTGATTTATGAGTGTAGGAGTAGCAATTGTGCTGTGCTCAATTTCCACTCATGGGTGAATTGCTTCATTGACATTGGTGGTTTCAGACATGTCCTGGGTGTGATCTACGGAAATATATGCATATAGTTATTGTAACAAAATTGTTACTACATTTGCATATCATTGTTGAAAATGCGATTTATGTGTTTTTGACATGAAGAATAAATATAGAGATGTGTAATTTATACGTCGATACATAGTACATCATAAAACTTAGTTGTACTATAACTTCTGTAATACATTGCCAAACTACTGAAAACATGTAAATGGAGTTTTGTTGCTAAGATGTTGTACTTGAAAAATGCCAAACAATGGGGCAGATTTACAAAAAAGTGAAGCTTCTATAGAGATGCGGCACTTTCCTTGTGCCACCCTAAAAAATGCTTGCGCCACCATGGATGCACTGTATATACAATACGGCGCACCATGGTGGAAGGATTGACAGATGTGTCAGAAATTCTGACGCATCTGTTGGGGCAAAAGTCAAGCATTGCTGGAGTTGTGTAGCAAGCACGACGCAACTCCAGCAATGCATTTAATGGCCTATTCCCACTACACTGCGTCACTCCTTACACCTGCTTCAAGTAGACCTAATGTTTTGACGTAGTGGAGTCCTAAAAGTGACGCAGTGAAATCTTATAGATTTCACTGCGTCACTTTTACGAAGCTTTCCTGCGTAGGAACGCCCCCTGCATAAATTATACCTGATGCAAGTATAATGTAATACACAGGGCTTTACAATGTGACGCATCTCCCTAAATGTGTCACATTGTAAATAGGCACATTTTTTGCGCCGCTGTTGCGTCAAAAAAATTGACGCAATGGTGGCGATAAGAGATGCATGGGCCTTGTAAATCTACCCCCAAATGTTTTGGAAAAATGTATACAAGAAAAGAATTTACCTTAGCTGTTGCCTGCAGGATTGGAGGTGTCAATGTCTGGCATTCCCACCACACTTTCAGGTTCATGTGTCCCTTCAATAAGTGATTCCATTGGAATGGGAGGAGGATGTTTGTAGGGACCACCACCTGTACAACTAGCCTCAGCTGTTTTGCTCGACACCTTCTCTTTAGTACGGGCTGTTAAATCATACCAGTGTTTTCTTATTTCAGGTAAAGTCCTCTGAGTGACACCAATAGAGTTCCCTTTTTCCAGGATACTTTTCAAAATTGTGGTTTTCTGGGCTGGGTTTTCTGGGCTTCAGGTTCAGAAAAAGATGATTTGCCAAACAGATATGCCATGTGTGTAACACATTCCTCAATTAACAGCTCCAGCTCCTTATCGGAAAATTTCACCTTTCACTTCCTTCTGCCAAGGTCCTTATTCCCAGAAGTTGTGCCTATTTTTAAGAAAGGCAGCAGGGACGACCCAGCAGACTACCGCCCCATAAGCTTGCTGGACTCAACCCAGAAGGTTGCGGGGAAAGTTGTTCTGGGTAGGATCCTCCAATGGGCCGACGAGGAAAAGATCCTGTCTGATTTTCAGGCAGGTTTTAGAACAGGGACAGGCACCATCGAGCAAACATTCCGCCTTCTGATGATATATTGGAAGGTGGTGGTGCTGGGAGGGGGGACGTTATATCTAGTCTTTATAGACTTGAGAACGGCCTTCGACCTAGTCCCACGGGAACTACTATGGAATGTCCTCGATGGTCTAGGGCTACCTAACTACCTGTTGTTCTTGCTTAAAAAATTTCCTGAAGGCAATTTCGCCCAGATCAGGTGGGGTGTCCAGGGAGAAAAAACATCTTGCATCCCAGTAGACAGGGGCGTCCGCCAGGGGTGTGTGCTTGCCCCCACTCTGTTTTCTCTATATGTCAACGGAGTGGTGGAGCATCTGCTGCAACACCCTGTGGATGCGCCTACCCTGGCGGGCAGAAAGATCCCAACGCTCCTGTTTGCGGATGACACCCTCCTGATCTCGAAATCTCCAGCAGGTATCCAGAAATTGCTTTCTAGCTTTAAATCCTTCTGTGATAGCAGGGGTTTAGCTATAAATATAAGCAAGACCAAATTCCTTGTCCTTAATCCCCCCAAGAAATCCGTCGCCCCACCTGTTTTAGACTCCACCCCCCTGGAGAGAGTCAAAGAATTTGACTACTTGGGAATTCGCTTGTGTGACTCAATGAGTTGGAAGGCACACCATCAAAAGGTGTTTCTGACGCACAAAAGGGTCACGGGTGTTTTGCTCAAGGAACAACGAGCCTCCTCTTTGAAACCAATCGGGGCAGTGCTAGATATCTACAGAGCAAGGGTTGTAAGCGCAGCTTTATATGGCGCCGAACTGTGGGGTACGCAGAGAGTCGATACGTTGGCAAAGATGGAAAACAACTTCCATAAAGATCTGATGAGGCTACCCCACAGCACTCCTACAATCCCCCTCTTGTTGGATGCAGGCACTCGCCCAATTTGCGAGCAAGCAAAACTGCGCCCTCTGCCACTTTGGTCCCGGGTATGGAATGTCCCAGAATTGTGTAGCTACGCTGACGCCCTGAAAGATCTGTTGTCTCTCCCAGGTTGTAATAAGATACCCTGGTTTAGGGAGGTAAAACGATTACTCTATGAGCTGGGATTGGGAGATGCTTGGGCCAATAAAACAGCACCGCCCAAGCTGCTTCTAAAGAATGCCTACTGGCTATGGGTAAAAAATAACAGAATGCGTAACTCCAATCTTTGCAAATCTGTTGCCCAATTTTTACTAGTTAAACATCTCCCCTTCAGGGAACCTTATTTGGACCTAATCCACAGTTCTGGAGACAGATCACTCTACTTCAAATTTAGGGTGGGTGTTCTCCCCTTAGGATTGTTTACTTCCTCTTGGAATCCTCCCATTCAAACGGTCCCATTTTGTCCATTTTGCGACTTAAGGGTTGAGTCTGACGCCCACCTTCTGTTTGAGTGCAGTGCTTATGCAGCTCCTAGATTGAAATGGTTAAAGCCCTTGTGCAGAAGTCTGGGAACAAGATCACACTTAGAAGCACTACGTATATTGCGCTCTGATGCCCGCCCATTCTTTGCATGCTGCATGGCAAAATTTCTTGGCTGGGCATGGCGTATAAGATCTGCAAGAAAGCTATTGATTCAATAATGTCCTCTTTTCTGTGACCTGTTTTTAGATACTAGTGTAAACATTTGTAAGGATAGCTTAAATGTGTATTTTATGTATTAATGTCTATTATGATTCCCTACGGTATTTTATATTATGCACCTTTGTAATGATTTTACTTTTTGTACTGCTTTTATGATATGTACCGTATCGAAATAAAGCTATACTACTACTACTTATTCCCATGGTCATTAGACATAGTGTTTTAGGAAAATGTAAATGTCATTGCTAGTAGTCACAAAGAAACAATCCTTCCTTCCAGCACCTTCGTAGGCTTCTGAGTTGAGGCCACACCCTGCATTTCGACCATGCTGGAAGCTGGGTCAGATATACGTGGTGGATTGGTCCCAGTTTTGGCTTTTCCTTCAGACTTAGAAGACATTTTTAAGAAATGTTCTTGAGAAGGTACAGTTTAGAGGGTAGGCCACCAGACGGTGTACGAAGATGATATGTTGTTGTTGGGGAGCCACTGGACGAATTCTGAAACCCACATGTTCCACTTTTAAATACAATACACCCTGTCCTATGGGCATCAAGGGCCTACTTAGTGGTGACATATGTAATGAAAATGAATGTTTATGCCTGGCAAAAGGTTTCTTTTTGCCAGGTCAAATTGGCAGTTTAATACTACACTACAGGATGCAATGGCAGTGCTACTGTAGTGGGAGCACAATGTGACAGTCAGGTATAGGCCAGTTTTGCCATGTTTAACGTAGAGAGCACAAAGATTTTAACACTTGTTAGTCATAGTAATGCACACAGAGTCCCAATGCCAACAAAAATTAATTACGAAAACTGGAGGGTTGAAGGCAAAGAGTTTGGGGAAGACCACACTAAGATTTTCAAGTTATCTCCACAGCAGCTCGTTTCTGGAAAGTTTCTAGGGGATCTGCCAAGTGGGGGCTGAGAAAAAGAGGGTTCCTAAGGTTCATCTTTCCCATGTAAATTCCCATAGGTATTTATGGGATGTGATACAGAAAAAAATATCTGAACAGAATTACACTAAATTTGACAGACAGTAGGGGCTAGATGTAGGTAAATCTAATTTACCGGTTCATAAATACCGACTTTTACCGATTCGGTATTTCTGAATCGGAAAATTAGAAGGAGGCAGATGTAGGTAATTTTGAAAACACAATTACCGAATCTGTAAGATTCAGTATTTACCGATTCGGTAAATACCCAATCGGTATTGCCCATTGATTCCTATGGGCCTTGAAGCCCATAGGAATCAATGGGAAAAACCGATTCGGTATTTACCGAATCGGTAAATACCAAATCCTGCAAGGGTGCAGGGGGTGTCACTTTGACACCCTCTAGCACCCCAAGTACAGGCTTGTGTGACATGTGGCACACATACATGCCCTAAGGGCATGTCTGTGTGTCACATGGCACAGGTGTGCATGCACAGATGTGCATGCACACCTGAATTCGGTATTTTACCACACAATAGGATTGTGTGGTAAAATACCGACTCTTAAGGGCCTGTGGCACTCTTAGGAGTGTCAGCTACATATGGATTTACAGATTCGGTAAATATACCGATTCGGTATTTTACCAAATCGGTATATTTACCGAATCAGTAAAATTACCGAATAGGCCCCCTACATCTCAAAAGCCAAATACCGGAACGGTAACGGCCGAAATCGGCCGTTACCGACCGGTATTAGGGCTCCTACATCTGGCCCTTGATCTTTAATTAATAATTGTGTTTTTTGATGTGGTGTAATCAGTTCAGCTACTTATGAGAAAATTAAGTTTAAAATATAGTGATATCTGGACAGTTGGTCTTGAGGGATTATTGTGGTACTCCCACGCTAGGGCATATTTAAAAAAGAATCCATTTTGATTGGTTGACAGGGTTTTTTTCCTGTCAGTTCCAGTGGAACTGTTACATTTCTGCGAGACCAAGCAATTGAATTGGCTGGCCACAACATGAGCACAAATGTTTTAGTAGCCGTTTGAGGACTAGGGGACTCAAATCGCATGTCATGTGTTTAATAAAACCATAAAGAATATTGGGGCTGGATTGGGCTACCCTGGGATTTTGGCCCTTGTGGCAGAGCCCTGTATGGCTAGCACAAGACAAATCGTGCTACAGTACTACCATGGGAACCAGAGCAGTCCAATGTGTGATAAAGTGGGACTTTAAGGGGGGCTGTTTTACCACAAAAACATACAAGCATCAACAAGAGAAGCATCCACAGTCTTGCTGTACCACATGCGGCACTTCATCTGCGGTACTGTTGGAGTACTACAATACCAAAAAATCATTAAAAACAATAAAAATGTGGAGTGGGGGTTTGTGGGTAGTTGACTTCCAATGGGTGTTTGCCACCCACATAGGCTTGAGTGCAGGCACTTCAGCCAACATCACACTGTCACTGCAGTGCATGACAGGGATTGCCCCCCTTGTGGGGTTAGGCGCATGGCTTGGCCATAGGCCAACCCGAGACACTCATGACCAAAAGCTATGCTCAGTTAAAGAGTTGGGTAAATATGATTAAAAAACCCTGGGAATTAACTAAAGAGATCAAAGGTTAAACCAACATTACAATTAGATATGGTAAATAGATTTGACTTTACTTTAAACGTCAGAAAATCACTGAAAAAATAAAGGTAGATGTAAAGTCCAAGTAGGGTAAAGTAATAGGATTTTAACTTATGTTTAAAAGAATACCTTAAACATTCACTGAAAAATCAAAGATTAAAGTGATGTTGAAGTTGTAATTGTACTAAAACTAACATTTAAAACTTCACCACTTATCCTTCTGGTCAGGATTCTGTAAACTACTTGGTTGAGGCACCATCATTTTGATATTATTTGAGAAACACAATTTCAGCTCGCCATAATATGCTGCATACTAATGGTTCAGCATTGTAGGGTGATGTTCTACCGGGATACCCTGGTGCTCACACGTATGGGTGTCAGTATATCTATATCTATCTAAATAGTAGTGCTCCAAGGGAAGGGGGAATCACCCAGCCCCATTGATGGAGACCACAAGGGATCTCTTCATAATAATAATACACTTCCCAAGCACACACTTAACTTGATCAACAAGTCAAATAATATGACAAATTGTTTATATTCATTCTTGGTTTTTAATTTTCTCCCTCTTTTGCCGAATCAGCCTACAAGTGTTTTGTCACTTAGGGTGTTCCCCACGACTTCATCAGGGCTGGAAAATAATATAAATATAGTCGTAGTGCAGTGTAAATAATCCACACAGTCAACACATATGTTTGTATTTGTGGAAACCAAAACCTTATTTACAAGTATACTTTAAACATTATGACAATTTATAGTCATACTCATCATAACATAATAAAGTTGCAATTCAGTGAGTTCTAGGATGTGAGGAGGGACAAACGGAATTAGGAGAGTCCCAAGATCAGGGTGCTGATTTGATGGATTTATCGGAAACAATGCTTACACAGGATATGATAACCCTGTTACAGAAAGGGATGGTATTTTGCCCCAGAGAGGAGGGTGATATGTGTAGATCCGAAGTAGATTTGATCAAATTTGTTAGGAATGTGAAATTGAAGACATTTTTCAAATTGAATCCTGTGACAAATACACGTTTTTAGACTGTGTTTCCAGTACACTCAGCATACAAGACACATGTGACACTGAATTATTATTATCTATCACGGAGGCTGAACATGATTCCATTAATATGGAATGATTATTAGAAGAACTTGACATAAATACTGATATGTCCATTTCCAGTGCGGTCATGAGTAAATTTGAATGGACCCCAATTCTTCCCAGTGGTAACACCATTGGCATATTTCACTAATTAGTTTTGGGGGATCTAAATGAATAGAATGACAAAAAAATGACACACAAACAGAGAAGGAATGATAACTTGACTAGAGAGGAATGAGAAGCTTTTGAACAGCTGAAACAAGACAACAGTATCATCATAAGAGAGTCATCCAAAGGATGTAACATAGTTGTCATGAACTCCAGTGAGTTCAATCAAGAAATATTGTCTCAAATATCTAACAAAACATGTTATAAAAATTTGAGTGGGAACCCATTGGACCATTAACAAACCTAATCAACAATCACCTTCAAATCTGGTATGACAGAGGTCTAATCGACAATGATGTAAATGTAAATGTAAATGTAAATGTAAATGTAAATGCCATTTGTAAAGCGCACAGCTACCTCCAACAGGGGTGTCCCGGCGCTGTCCGTATACCGCTTAGGAACCCTTCCTGGTTTTTCCCTGTGGAATGTCCACTCCTGGGCACCCCCAAGGGGAAGCCAGGCATCCCAGCACTGTTGGGGCCGTTGTGGAGATTAAGCAAGCTATTGCCCAGAGTTGCAGAGTGGGACCCATGATTAGAATAGGCACTGAGGCAAGAATTATCAGGTCTGAGGAAATTGAGCCCAAGACCTGCCGAGGCGGGTATTGAACCCTGGTCCCGGACCAGACCTCTGCATCAGGTTCTGCCACTCTAACCATGTATTTGATACTGGTTAAGCCCAGATGTCCATGCACCTACACATTAAAAAAAGTTCACAAGGAAATGCCTTTTCCACCCAGCAGACCAATCATAACCAGTAGAAGTGGACCAATGGAGAGATTGTCACAGTATGTCGACCTATTTTTACAGCCACTAGTGCCTAACCTCCCTTCATATTTTATAGACACTAAATACATTCTGAGTATACTGTCTGACATAATATGGGAAAAGGGAATGGTTTTGGCCACACTTGATGTGACAGCCTTGTACACAAGTATTAGAACAGATCTAGGAACACTAGCTGACAAACGGTTCTTAAATACTAGACCAGCGGCACAGTGGGAACATACAGATATGGTGATTGCCATGATAGACTTAATTTTGTCCAACAATGTATTTCTATGTGGTAAAGACTGGTATAGACAAAAACAAGGAGTGGCCCTGGGCTCCCGATTCTCACCATCCTATGCCAATCTCTGCATGGGATGGCTTGAGTGAATCAATGACATAATATCGACAGACACAGTATCGACCTACACTTTTATCAGTCAAAAATATAATCTACACTAATATCAATACCCTATACATAATTTAAAAAATACACTATTATCGACACCAAAATATCGATAAACATTAACATCAATAACAGTATTATCAAACACATAAATATCATTATATAAAGTACCTTGTTTAAAAATATACCACATGTCAAAAATATCAATCACGAAAATATAGACAGCAAGAATATCGTTTTTATAAAAATATCGACAACTTAAAAACAGATAAAACAAACAAAACTTAACACCATAAATATATTTAAATAAATAAACATACTCTGCATACAACTTAAATAAAATACAATTCATTTAGAAAATAGTAACACATATTATAAAACAATAAATCATAAACACACTATTAATACCTATTTACATTTTATTTTCAAATAATAAACACATTATTTTACATCAAATATAATATAATACACATTTAAATAATGCAACCTGTTTAAAAAAAAAGCAGTAACTGACTCTTAATTAGCGTTTTCCATATATGGAAAACAACTACCAAAAATATTAAAACAATAAAGATCAACCAATCAAATACACACAATATTACAATAAACCAATAACGTTAACCAAACAATTAATTGAACACAATATAAAGAACATATAGTTATTCTTATTTTACACCCTAAACCAAAAAGAATAAAGAAGACAAAACTCTGCTGAGTTTCTGCCAGAAGCAAGGACTTCATTAAAGAAAAATGTATCTCATACTTCAAAAAGTAAGTAAAATACCATTTATAATATGACAGTAATGCTAATCTTCAACTCATTTACAATGCAAAAGGTCTCGGATTAATTAAGTTTGAGCTATTGGCATTGCTAAATATTGCAACACCAACTGCAACAAAAGTCTATAGATTGTAGGCAAAAAAAATATGTATTTATTTTTGTAGCAATGGTGGCATGCTGCGCTTTAGATGAACATGTTTACAAGTAAAGTGTAATAATGGCGACGTTACACGGAGATCGGTGGCGTCTGATTTCGAGCAGCGGTTTCTTTCAATGAGGATCGGTCATAAACACAGATAAGAGTGAAGACAACATAACGAGCGACGTAATTTCGGAAACAAGAAAGAGACAGAAAAATTGCGGTTTCAGTGAGATTTAAGAGGTTGCATCACTTCTGAAAGGGTGTATCAATCAGAATTGGCCCCTGATGAAGGCACAAGTTAAGTGCCGAAATGCATTGGGCTCACATAAGATTTGAGATTATATTGCAATGTAAAATGTTGAACTGAAGTATCAGAGCAAAAAATGTTTTCTTTCAAAAAGTAATTGTTGTAAATGAATATTATTTGAAAACTGTACATATCATGAACAAAGGTAACAATCAGAATTTAATGTGAAACTAAAATAAAATAATCTGTAGCAACAGAAAAATGAGGTGTTTAGATTGAATAAGCACAAATAGGTGAACATAAGGTGCGGAGCACCAAGTGAACAGTGCGTGATTAGATGGGCCAACATACCCATCATAACTGACAATAAAAGTAAAGTGCACCATACTGCGATTGCTACAATAGTTAATTGTGGATGCATTAACAAATGATGTGTGCACTGATGGCTGGTGGTGTGTGTGCCTGGTGGAAGTGTGCACTGCTGGCTGATGGTGTGTGTGCCTGGTGGAAGCGTGCACTGATGGCTGGTGGTGTGTGTGCCTGGTGAAAGCGTGCACTGATGGTGGGTGGTGTGTGTGCCTGATGAAAGCGTGCACTGACGGCTGGGGTATGTGTGTGCCTGGTGGAAGCGTGCACTGACAAGTGGTGGTGTGTATGTCTGGTAAAAGCGTGCAGTGACGGATATTGGTGTGTGCCTGGTGAAAGTGTGTACTGATGCCTTGAGGAGTGTGCCTGCTGAAGACGTCTGGTGGTGATGGTGCCCAGTGAAAGCGTGCACTGACTGCTGGTGGTGTTTGTGCCCAGTGAAAGCGTGCACTGACAAGTGGTGGTGTGTGTGTCTGGTGAAAGCGTGCAGTGATGGATATTGGTGTGTGCCTGGTGAAAGTGTGCACTGATCCTCGAGGAGTGTGCCTGCTGAAAACGTGCACCGCCTACATCAACACTCAATCCCTACAGCGTACAGCACGGCTCAACTCCCAACGCCAACAGAACCGGTCAACCCCCAACACCTACAGCACCCCTCAATCCTCTTCGCATACAGCACCACTCAATCCCCACCGCGCACAGCACTACTCAAGTCGCAACGCCTACATCACCACTCAACCTGCAACGACAACATCGCCACTCAACCTGCAATGCCTACAACACAACTCGATCCCCAATGCCTACATCACCACTCAACCCACAACACCTATATTACCACTCAACCTGCAATGCCTACAACACCACTCAACCTGCAATGCCTACAGCACCACTCAATCCCAACCACATACAGCACCACTCAACCCTGAAACGCCTACATCACCACTCAACCCGCAACGCCTACATCACCACTCAACCAGCAATGCCTACAGCACCACTCAACCCCCCCACGTACAGCACCACTCAATCCCCACTGGGTACAGCACCACTCAATCCCCACCGCATACAGCACCACTCAACCTGCAACACCTACATCACCACTCAACCCGCAACGCCTACATCACCACTCAACCTGCAACGCCTACAGCACCACTCAATCCCCACTGCAAACAGCACCACTCAACCTGCAGCGCCTACATCACCACTCAATCAGCAACGCCTACATCACCACTCAACCCGCAACACCTACAGCACCACTCAATCCCCACTGCGTACAGCTCCACTCAACCCGCAACGCCTACAGCAGCACTCAATCTCCACCTTGTAAAGCAACACTCAACCCGCAACACCTACATAACCACTCAACCCGCAACACCTACAGCAGTACTCAATCCCCACAGCGTACAGCACCACTCAACCCGCAACACCTACAGCACCACTCAACCCGCAACATCTACAGCACCACTCAACTCACAACCCGGACATCACCACTCAACCCGCAACACCTTCAGCACTACTCAATCCCCACCTCGTACAGAACCAGTCAACCTGCAACGCCTACATCATCACTAAACCTGCAATGCCTACATCACCAATGAACCCGCAACGTCTACAGCACCACTCAACCCACAACGCCTACAGCACCACTCAATCTCCACCGCGTAAAGCACCCCTCAACCCGCAACGCCTACATAACGACTCCACCCGCAACACCTGCAGCACCACTCAATCCCCACTGCATACAGCACCACTCAACCCACAACGCCTACATCACCACTCATACTGCAACGCCTACAGCACCACTCAATCCCCACCGCCTACATCACCACTCAACCTGCAATGCCTACAGCACCACTCAATCCCCACAGCGTACAGCACCACTCAAGCCGCAACGCCTAAATCACCACTCAACCCGCAACGCCTACATCACCACTCAACCTGCAACGCCTACAGCATCACTCAAACCCACCGCATACAGCACCACTCAACCCGCAATGCCTACAGCACCACTCAACCCGCAATGCCTACATCACCACTCAACCCGCAACGCCTACATCACCACTCAACTCCCATTGCCTACAGCACCACCCAATCCCCACCGTGTTCAGCACCACTCAACCTGCAGCACCTACAGTAGCACTCAATCCCCACTGTGTACAGCACCACTCAACCTGCAACGCCTACATCACCACTCAACCCACAACACCTACAGCACCACTCAATCCCCACTGCCTACAGCACCACTCAACCCGTAACGCCTACAGCACCACTCATCCCGCAATGCCTACAGCACCACTCAATCCCCACTGCGTACAGCTCCACTCAATCCCCACCGCATACAGCACAACTTAACCCGCAACGCCTACAGCACCACTCAACCCGCAACATCTACAGCACCACTCAACTCGCAATGCCTACATCACCACTCAACCCCCATTGCCTACAGCACTACCCAATCCCCACCGTGTACAGCAGCACTCAACCTGCAGCACCTACAGCAGCACTCAACCCGCAACGCCTACAGCACCACTCAACCCCCACTGCCTACAGCACCACTCAACTCGTAACGCCAACAGCACCACTCAACCCGCAATGCCTGCAGCACCACTCAATCCCCACCGCGTACAGCTCCACTCAATCCCCACCGCATACAGCACAACTCAACCCGCAACGCCTACATCACCACTCAAACTGCAATGTCTACATCACCACTCAACCCTCAAAGCCCACAGCACCACTCAATTCCCACCATGTACAGCACCACTCATCCCACAATGCCTACAGCACCACTCAACCCACAATGCCTACAGCACCACTCAACCCACAACGCCTACATCCCCACTCAACCCGCAATGCCTACAGCACCACTCAACCCGCAACGCCTACAGCACCACTCAACCCGCAACGCCTACATCACCACTCAACTCGCAACGCCTTCATTACCACTCAACCCGCAACACCTACATCACCACTCAACCCGCAATGCTTACAGCACCACTCAATCCCCACTGCATACAGCACCCCTCAACCCACAACGCCTACATCACCACTGAACCCGCAACGCCTACAGCACCACTCAATCTCCATTGCATACAGCACCACTCAATCCCCACCCCGACAACACCACTCAATCCCCACCGTGTACAGCGCCACTCAACCCGCAAAACCTACATCACCACTCAACCTGCAACGTCTACATCACCACTCAACCCGCAACCCTGACAGCACCACTCAATCCCCACCGCGAACAGCTCCACTCAACCCGCAAAGCCTACAACACCACTCAACCCGCAATGCCTACAGCACCACGCAATCCCCACCGCATACAGCACCACTCAACCCGCAACGCCAACACCATCATTCACCTGCAATGCCTATATCACCACTCAAGCCACAACACCTATAGCACCAGTCAATCCCCAATGCATACAGCACCACTCAACCTGCAATGCCTAGAGTACCACTCAATCCCCACCGCGTACAGCACCACTCAACCCGCAATGCCTACATCACCACTCAACCCGCAGCGCCTACAGTACCACTCAAACCCCACTGGGTACAGCACCACTCAACCCACAACGCCTACATAACCACTCAACCCGCAACGCCTACATCATCACTCAACCCGAAACACCTACAGCACCACGCAATCCCCACTGCGTACAGCACCACTCAACCTGCAACGCCTACACCATCACTCACCTACACGCCTACATCATCACTCAACCCACAACGTCTACAGCACCACTCAATCCCCACCACGTACAGCCCCACTCAACCCGCAATGCCTACATCACCACTCAACCAGCAATGCTTACAGCACCACTCAATCCCTACTGCATACAGCACCCCTCAACCCACAACGCCTACATCACCACTCAACCCGCAATGCCTACATCACCACTGAACCCGCAATGCCTACAGCACCACTCAATCTCCATTGCATACAGCACCACTCAATCCCCACCCCCTACAACACCACTCAATCCCCACCGTGTACAGCGCCACTCAACCCGCAAAACCTACATCACCACTCAACCTGCAACGCCTACATCACCACTCAACCCGCAACCCCTACAGCACCACTCAATCCCCACCGCGAACAGCACCACTCAACCCGCAAAGCCTACAACACCACTCAACCCGCAACGCCTACAGCACCACGCAATCCCCACTGCATACAGCACCACTCAACCCGCAACACCAACACCATCACTCACCTGCAATGCCTACATCACCACTCAAGCCACAACACCTATAGCACCACTCAATCCCCAATGCATACAGCACCACTCAACCTGCAACGCCTAGAGTACCACTCAATCCCCACCGCGTACAGCACCACTCAACCCGCAATGCCTACATCACCACTCAACCCACAGCGCCTACAGTACCACTCAAACCCCACTGGGTACAGCACCACTCAACCCACAACGCCTACATAACCACTCAACCCGCAACGCCTACATCATCACTCAACCCGAAACGCCTGCAGCACCACGCAATCCCCACTACGTACAGCACCACTCAACCTGCAACGCCTACACCATCACTCACTTGCACGCCTACATCACCACTCAACCCGCAACGTCTACAGCACCACTCAATCCCCACCACGTACAGCCCCACTCAACCCGCAATGCCTACATCACCACTCAACCTGCAACGCCTACATCACGACTCAAGCCACAACGCCTACAGCACCACTCAATCGCCACTGCATACAGCAGCGCTCAACCCGTAACGCCTAGAGCACTACTCAATCGCCACCACGTACAGCACCACTCAACCTGCAATGCCTACATCACCACTCAACCCGCAGCGCCTACAGTACCACTCAGTCCCCACTGCGTACAGCACCACTCAACCCACAACGCCTACATAACCACTCAACCCGCAACGCCTACATCACCACTCAACCTTCAACGCCTACAGCACCACTCAACCCACAACGCCTACAGCACCACTCAATCCCCACTGCATACAGCACCACTCAACCCGTAACGCCTAGAGCACTACTCAATCCCCACCGAGTACAGCACCACTCAACCTGCAACGCCTACATCAACACTCAACCTGCAACACCTACAGCACCACTCAATCCCCACCACGTACAGCACCACTCAATCCCCACCGCGTACACCACCATTCAACCTGCAACGCCTACATCACCACTCAACCCGCAACGCCTACATCACCACTCAACCCGCAACACCTACAGCACCACTCAATCCCCACCACGGACAGCACCACTCAACCCGCAACGCGTACATCACCACTCAAACTGCAATGCCTACATCACCAATCAACCCGCAACACCTGCAGCACCACACAATCCCCACCGCGTACAGCACCACTCAACCCGCGACGCCTACAGCACCGCTCAATCTTCACCACATACAGCACCCCTCAACCCGCAACACCTACATAACCACTCAACACATGGAGGCATACTGGCGGGACACCAGGGAGTTCAGCCAGGTAGTGGGTACCCTCACAGAGATAAAAACCTGCAGGCCGAGCAACACGCCAGTCAACAACAACACCAAGGATGGATGGAGGCAAGACTGGCTGAGCTCCTGGCGGTGCAAAGTGACATAAGCCATTCACTCCATCGGATTGCTGATAACATGCAGCAGCCTCCCTGTGTCACCAGTCAAGACACTTCAAGGCAAAGACCGCCACCAGGCACAGGGAGGGAGGAGGAAGAGGACCGAGCGTCCCATGCATCATCAAGGCCTGCATATGAGGGTCCCCAAGGAAGGTGGGTCGTCCACGGAAGAGACAGTGAGAGGCAGCGGACCATGTGCATCTACCAGGTCACCTGGTCTGGCACCTGGAGTCTGTGTGCAACAGCATCACCTCATTGACTGTCCTCCTCTCCCACATGTACCTGCTGGTTGCAGTCTGACCAATGATGCCAAGCACTGTGGTCTGGACTCTGTTGACTCAAACTGCAAGGCATCACATCTCCCTCTGTGAACTTTGGATTCACCCCCTTTTTGTACAGCAGCCATCACTAGCTCACATTTCCCGCACAAGAACGATAAATAAACAAAAAAAAACAAGTGAAATTGATGTTGCAGTCATTTACCATTATTCTACAACATACGTGTGGGGATATGTCAAAGTATGCCACAGTGTAGAACAAACTCAAGCCATCCATACACTGGGATCTGAGTCCAGTCGAGGACACACATAGGTCACAAAGGATCATCAAATACATACATGGAGTGCTATACTCACCTGTGATGGTTTCTATCTGCTGAGGGGGGTTTGCCATACGCTCAGACAGACAGTTTTGGAAGAGTCTCATGAATGTGTAGAGGTCATGGGTCATGTGGAGGTGCCCAGGGAGGAAGTACCAGGTCTGTTTGTTGATGTGGGAGAACTATCTCCCACATGCAGTTGTACTGTGGATGTGATGAATGGTGCCCAGGGCAAGGTTGGCTGGACGGAGTTGGGGCAATGGGGTGTTGGATGGGAGACGTCCATGTTCCTCTTCAGGGCTGGCTTTGTGGAGTACCTCCTGAGTGTAGCTGAGGAGTATGAAGGTGATCCTGCTGTTGAGAGTGAGCCCATTGTAGGTATCTCAGTTGGACGGTCATGTGGCTGTTGCAGGGGATGTTGAGGATGAGGTGTGCAGATGCACCCTGGATGTGCACAAGTCCTCCTGGAGTCTGGCTGTTGTTCCTGCGTAGAGGGCGTTGCTGTAGTTGAGCCGGTTGGTGTCGTGAACCTGGGTGACTATCTGTCTTGACTAGGAGAGGATCTATCTGATGAACATTTGCAGCATGCGGAGGGACTTGCAGCATGAGGTAGAGATGGTGTTGAGTTGCATGGTTATTGTGAGCGAGGAGTGTACGATGAGCACCTGCTTGCGTGTGTGGCCAATGTGTGCTTGTGCACTGCCCAGGCCGCTGTAACACAAGGAGTTGTCCCAGCCGTAAGGGGACATTCCTCAAATGATGAGCTCAGTCTTGTCCAAGTCCAGTCTCATGTGGCTGATGTTCATCCAGATGTCAATGCACCTCATGCCTTCTTGAAGTTTGGATCTCAGAGTGGCTGGGTCTTTGGTGAGGGTGAGGAGCAGCTGGGTTTCAATGGCAGAGGACATGATGATGAGGTTGTGTGCACATGTGAGGTTGGAGAGGGGGGTCATGGAGACAATGTAGATTGTCACACTAAGAGATGAGGCCTGGGCCCGATGACCCCAGTGTACTACGTGCCGAAGGGGGGAGGTGGACTCCCTGGGTGTCAGGCCTGTCAAGTCCAGAACAAGAATTAGGCACAATGTCTGTGCGCTAAAGAATGCAGAACCCAGACAAATTAAAAGAAGAGCAACCCGGGACCGCAGATGGGCTCGGGCGGTTCACTCGCGGAATTGCAAGATGGCCGCTAATCCGAAAGACGAGTTGGTGGTCTAGTGTTGTTTCCCATCCACAGGTGTAAGGCTCTAGGTGAAGCGGGCGAGCTAATTCTGCTGCGCACTTCACCAGAGCTTTGGGAGAATTCGGACGTAGAAATCTAAGCCCCTGTCACCCAAGTTCGCATTTGGCGTTGTGTTTGTTATTTTGTTAATTAGGTCCCAGTATTTACCCTAATTCTTCCGACGTGTCATTACATGCAATCATAGTTGGAGTAGCACTTTGTTCCCCGCTTCCCAGCAACTCCGAAGTAGGAAGACTCTTCTTTACGGCTAATTCAGTCACAAGTGGAGTTCCTGTGAAGACAAGAAAAATACAGATAAGTCACAGAAATAGTCGCATGGTTATTTTCACAGCAGTTAACGAAAATTGTGTATTTAAAGGATGTATCAATACAAGTGACAATGTATCGAAATACTTACGGGAAGACAGGAATTTCAGAACTCTTGTAAGAGAAAAGGCAACAAGAGTTAATATTCGGTCAGAATAGGAGAGAAGTCATAAGAAATAAATACAAGGCTACAGAGCTCTAATAGGAGGTAAGACAAGAAAATAAACTACATTCTTAGAAAAGCCAGTAAAATCAGGAAAAGTAATTTTCATTTACAATTGTTTGCAGATAACTCCGCAGAGCGAGAGAGCAGAAGAGACTAATAAACTAAGTGAAGAGAAGAAGAGTAGCTAAACCTTAGATCAAAATAGGTGAGGAGATAAGTGAGTTACAGAAAGTGCATACAGATATAGAGGCGGAAGTGTTTGACCCTATATATTTTTGGTGTGTTTGCATTAGAACTGCTACGGCTTTCCAGAATAAGACAAATTGGAGAAGCCAATAAGAAGACGATCAAGGACAGCCTCTTCTTGTTGTTTGTTATTTAATCCAATTTCCCCCTTCCCCCTTGAGGAGTCTTGAGGGTCTTGTTAAGTTAAATAACGGGCCCTGAGTATCCTTTGGGTGAAGTTGGGAAAAGGTCTTCAGACCGTTCCTGTGCAATTTGTGGCAAGCACTGTATCCTTTTGAAAAAGATACTAGAGTATATCAGAAGCACAGTATCCTTTATAGTCGTTCTGACACTGGGCCTTGCTGGGGAGGTACTTGGCCTTACTCTGGATCCCATTGTTGCAGATGTGTGATCTGACAGTGTGGTAGCACATGGTGTAGAATGCCGTTGAGAGGTTGATGGGGTGAGGGTGGTTGTTGAGCAGTGTCCAAGATGTTGTTGGTGGTGGCAATGAGGGCTGTTGCAGTGGGGTGATTACTTGGGAAGATGGTCTGGGGCGGGTTGCCTGAAGATGTTTTCTTGGAGTGAGATGGTCAGTTGCTCGTTGACTTTCTCCTTGATGACATTTGCCGTGTAGGGAAGCAGGGTGATGTTCCAGGAGATCCTGCGGTACTGCCGTCCATCGTCAAAAAAGGGCCTGGGTTCCTGCATGCCTCCAGCTCCCATGGGAATTGGCATACTCAAAGGAGACATTCATGATGTGCCGGAGGTGGGTTTCAAGGATGGTGTATGCTGTGATTGAGATGTTGTGTGGGAAGGGTCCGGATGGAGATCCAGAGTGGATGGTGCACATGAACAGGGTGGTGTCTTTGCTGCTGACGGGAGTCAAGGACCTGAGGGGGGGGTATGTCCTGTGGAAAATAGAGCTGTCTGCCTCTGTGTGGTGAGGCTGTTGGGTACATCCACGAGCTTGCAGTGCTAGTAAGTTGCAACTGATCCCCTTGGCCTTGCAAGGGTGGAATGTCTTTTGGATGGAGAGCTGGGGTCAAATAGTTCACTCACAATGCCGATGAGGTCATTAATGTTGTGTGTGTTGCTGCCTAGGCCATACCTGAAGGTTGTCCTCTTGTCCGTGCTGATGATATGGTGATGTCTGTGTGAGGTGGATTTCAGGGCTGAAAGGTAACTGATGGTTGTTTGTCTTACAAGGTTTGCACATGAGTGCGGCTAGACCTGTATGAGCCCAGTAGGTCTGCCTTGTCACAGGTGGCTTAACTGTTGTTGTGCTTCACAGGAAAGTCCGTCAATGTGGCAAGAGTTTTGGATCAGTCGCTGATCCAGTGTGTGCGGTTGCAGGGTGTGGCGGTGTCGTTGGTTGGAGTGTCCTGTGTGCGGGTGCCACACAGCTCGTTTGTGTTGACTGCGGAGTGTGGTGCAGTGTGTTGTTTTTTGTACAACTGGATGCAAATGTTGATGTACCAATGCAGGATGGTGCTGTGGTTGTCCTCCAGCCAGGAGTTGCTGTCTCCCTGACCCATGTAGTCTGTGTAGGTGAGAGCCTGCATGCTGATGGGGTCGTCCAATGTCTAAGGAGCAATCAGTAAAGCTGTTTCCCAGCTCTGTGGTCTCAGATTTTTACAAATTTTCATAGGAAGCCTCTGCTCGAATCGCAGATGTGTAAATCCGGTTCCCCTACTGACCCCTTGCCCGCCAAGCTATACAACATCCTTGCTAAGAGTCCCAATCACCATTTAAGTGCCATCTGGAACCTTTCCCACAAATTGGGCTCTAATCTCGATGGACTGAAACACATGTTCCTCCTGCCCATCTTAAGGAAAGCCAATGCAGATCCTGAATCTCCTTGCTATCATAGACCTAACTCTCTTTTACCAGCTCCGGCCAAAATTTAAGTGACAATATCCTGTCAGCAACTGATGGCCTTTGTTGAGGATAATAGCCTCCTTCACGACTCTCAATCCAGCTTCCATCCCGGATATAGTACGGAGCCGACCCTCATTAAAATGGCAGACTATACGCTGTGCGGTGGACGGAGGTTCCAAGGTGGTGTTGGTGCTGTTACACTTGTCTACAGCATTTGACCCCGTTGCCCATCCCATTCTTCAGAAACGCCTTAAGACCATAGGCGTGGGGGGCTCAGTGCTGAACTGGATATCGTCCTTACTATCTGACTACACCCAGCACGTCTGGACCTATCCATTCATCTTCACAGTCAAACCACTGAAGTGGTTCGTGCCGCAGGGCTCTGCTCTGAGCCCTCAGATTTTTAATATTTACTTAACCCCGCTGGATGCATCGATTGGCATGTCTGAAGTCAAAATCATATCATATGCTGATGATCTTCAGCTTCTATTCACCGTAAATGCTGTGTGTGCCGCTAATTTCCAGCCACCATAAAGTAGTCTCTAGATTATTGCGGCCTGGATGTACCACAATTTCTTAGAACTTAATACAGTGAACACGGAGATCCTATTTTTTTAACCAACCTTCTCCCCTCTCTTCCAATCTGTGGTGGCCAGAGGAACTGGCCATTGCTCCGGCACACAAGGACTTGGTCAGGAATCTGGGAGTTAGATGGGACAATCAGCTATCCCTTGCCACACAGGTACAAGAGGCAGGTGCCGCATGTATTGGAAAAAATAAACTCATCAAGAGACTTATTCACTATCTGCACAATGTAACCCGGAAAACGGAAGTTCACGCACTGATTACCTCGTATTTACACTACGCGAAAGGCTCATACATAGGTCTCACATTAGGCTTGCTCCGTATACTGCAGACGGGCAAAAACGCTGCTGCCCGCCTGGTATGTGGAGTCTCACTTTTGACAACGTATCTTAGACTACTCCATTGGCTGGCCATGGCTACACAAATAGAATTCAAGGCGCTTACACTTGCCTTCAGGGCAGGACAAGGCAGTGGTCTGGTCTACCTTAGGAGGAGACTCCGTCCCTATTGTCAATTACGATCTCTACATTCTCACAATCGTTGTGAATTATGCCATAGATAACGCATGCAAACTGGCAAGAGATCTGCGGTAACAGTACTGATGCACATTATACTGTGTGGAACGCATTTGCTACACAAATGGATAAAGTTTGAGTTGAGGCCATGCTGCTTTAGCCAATTTCCATGTCCAGTGCCATTGCTCAGAAGAAAATAACAGTCATGCAAGGAGTTTACCTGTAATGCTGGTGAGACAATGTGCACACGACTGCCTGGGACTGTTGGTTCCCTGAATCCTCATAAAGGTGCAATGATCATAGTGGTCCATCTCCCGATAGCCTCTTGGTCTGAGTAGAAATGACTGACTTAAAAGGGTGATCAGGCGAGAGAAGGAAAGGAAGGGAACAGCAGGGAGGGAGATCTGAAACAAAGGTAAACAAGCGTAAGCATTCAACACATCTTGCCACTGAATCACAGAATACCTCAGGACCTATACTGTAACCGTTACACCTGTAAAGGAAAAAAACAACCACTGTATCATAGTTGGCATCACAGTAATGAAAATTAAACTAGATATGAGGGTTGAACATGTACACATAAAAAGTAGCAGAGTTTCGCTGGAAAAATGAAGGTTGTATAACGCTCTGCAGGCTGCTTCAATGCAATTAGAGTCATGCAGTATCAAGGTAATCACAGTGTATGAATAATGCTCCAATTAAAAAAAAAACGAATTCGCTGCAGTGCTACTCACAAAAAGGCAACAATCCGTAGTTACCCCTGGGAATCAGTGAGGGTCAAGAAGGGAAATTATACATCTCCTGCAAGAACCTTAAGAAGCTCTTCCAATGAGGGAGGGAATTATTTAAACACAAGGAAGCCCCACAAGAGAAAGTCATTGTCTCATCCAACTGGGCTTTGAAATGCCTAAAATAACAAGCTGCTGGTCCGGAACTCAACAGAGAGTAATGAGGAGCAATGCCACAAAACCACCCCTACCGTGACCAGGATATGCAGCACGCCACAAGAGAATCCTGGTATTGACTTCATCCAACTGGTGCCACGGACGTCATCAGCACAACATTCCTGGCATCACGGGAATAGAAAGTTAACATCAACTGACTGAGAAGGCTTGCAAAGCAATGTTCTCCACCGCCCCTGAGGAAGTAACGTGACAGTGACATGACATACTGGCCCAAGGGGCAAAGCATCCATACGAACAGACTCACAGGATACTTGACAGAACATGTGGGACATACGTTGGCCACACCTTCACAACATGGTTAATTAGAAATCAAACTGTACTGGCACACAAGATTAAGTGGATGAGCCAAACACATCCTGCTGCACAGAGTGAGGCTGCAATTCACCATGGAGCCTGTGGTTGTGATGTCCCACACAATGTCAACCTGTGGAATCCGCAATGTGACAGGGTCAAGGTTGACACACATTGATGCCTTCACCAGAGTCAATACTCGACAACAGATGACTGTCAAGAAGGGTGACTGTCCGACAGGGGGTGTCTGTTTTTGGCGGGGGGGCCAAGGGGCCGGGAACATCATACGACTATGCCCTCCTCCATTCTTCTTCTTCCTTCCTTTAGGGTTTAGGTTAATAGGGCGACAGGCACGCTGCTAGTGGGGTTAGGCTATAGCCATCGGCAGGGGTGCAGGGTGGGGGGTTTGGAGTTTTTTTTTTTTTGCCTTTTTTATTTTCCATGGCTTTTTTCTCCCTTCCCTTTATTCCTTTAGGATCAGTATGGTTTGTGCTTTATTTTGATTTCATTGTGATCTGGAATTTAGTGCCCATGCTCTTACGTTAGTCGAACTTCTGGGTGGGCAGGCCCTGAGAACTGGCGTTCACGAAAATGTATATTGTTTTGTTGTTTATTCTGATTCATCAGCATTAACGCCAGAGTCCAACGAATGGCTGTTTCTATATGCATATCCTGTTTTCTTGGCCTGTCCTCCGAATCCTATTGTTAGATTGTATGGCACCTGATCCGCTCATTTAAATAATATAAAATAAAACCTTTATTATATCCTGTGATCTATCATTGCGTTCTAATACAAGATCCATCCTGAATCGCTGCCGGACCTCAGGGTTGTCGGCTGAGGAGCTGTGTTGTATCATGATAAATCGTGTTTTACTTCCCTTTAGCGGCCGGCCCCTGCGGTTGTAGGCCCATACTTGTACTTTATGAATGCTGCAATAAAGGTTTTTCCCAAAAAAAAAAAGAAGGGTGACTCTCCTGTCATGGGAGTGGTGCAACATGTAATTTGATCCATGGTGATGAGACATGTATGGATGGTTCTACAACATGCACAGAAACAGTTCCCACACATTCCCAAACCATACCAACCCCAAACAGCCTGTTTGGATCTCTTACCTGAACTGACATTTACACATGTCCGTGCATGGAACGCTTATTCGGCCCACGTTGCAATCATCATGAGGAATAGCAGGAGGACTGAGATGACACAAACATACAACAGGCACAGCAACCTGGGAATGACAGACACCCAAGGGCTCACCGTTAAAAATCTTTGCTAAAGACATGAGCAGGTACAAAACACGAACAATGTAGTACACATGTAAATTTTAAGCTAAGTCATTGCGCATTTCTGTGTGGCATGATATCAGCACTTGCGTGACACATCAGAACACATATCAAAGCGACTTTGCATACATTCAGCTGGACACACACATTGCAACACATGGCACCAATGCTACAAGCTTGCACACTCATTCGCAGTGACTCACCATTATGAGAAGAAGTTGCGTATGAGCTGACTCCAGATATCATCCTCCTCCTCCTCATCACTGGCATCGTGACCAAGCCCTTCATCCTCAACGGGTGGATGTTCCTGCTCCTCAGTTTCCAGGATGAGTGGCACTGCCTTCTCAACTGCCATCTTGGGCAGCATGCAGCACACGATGAAGATATTACAGACCTTGGCCGGGGCATATGGGAGGTATCCGCCTGTCTTATCGAGACACCGGAATCGGCTCTTCAGGAGGCCAAACGTCCGCTCAATCACTCGCCTGGTCTGCCCGTGTGCATTATTGTACCGCTGATCTGCAGCTGTTCTTGGGTTGCGGAGAGGTGTCATCAGCCATGGCATGTTGGGATATCCCGAGTCACCTACAAATATACATCATGTAAATAAGTGGTTCACGAGATGCTGACAGAGCAAAAGATACTGAAACACACTTGAAAAACAGCGTTTACCCACCAACGAGACATGCCCGATCGTTGCACAGCTGCAACATCATTCTTGGCACCCTGCTACGCCTCATGATGAATGCATCATGTGCCGATCCTGGAAAACGTGCACAAACATGGGAAATCAGCATGTTAGCAAGACACACCACCAGGGCATTTATTGAGTGATAATGTTTCCTGTTGCGGTGAGCCTGCTCCTGAGCCTGTGGTGGCACCAAAGCCACATGTGTCCAATCAATGGACCCAATAACATGTGGCATCCCTCCCAGGGCATAGCATTCACCCTTGACATCTCTCAACTCTTCAGGAGTAGGAAATTTGATGAATTCATCAATGTGCTCCAACATGGCTGCTAAAACATCACGCAAGACACGGCTGAACATCGTTTGGGACATTCCACCAACATCAGCTATGGTTAATTGAAACGTACCTGTAGCAAAAAAATAGAGGGCTGCCATCACATTCAGCTTGGGGGTCAGCGCAGTAGGATACCTGTGTTGCGGTTGGAGATGTGGTTTCAGCCTGTTCGTCAAGTCCTGAATCAACTGTCGAGTGAATATGTACCGTCGGATGCAGGCACGTTCCCTCATGGTAGCCAAGTCTGGAAATGGCCTTGGTAGAGGCGGTGCCCTGCTGGACATGTTTGGGAAGAATGGAGAATAACTGTCAGACAACATCAATGGAAAGGTACATAGCACATGCAAAACTGCTACTACACATCAGGTCACTATGGAGTCTGGCGTGTGCAATACATCCAGGACACATATGCCAGCTTGCTGGCTCTCCTACGAAAACCCAGATACACCTGTTGATTGCCTAACAAAACATGACATGCCCTGAAACAAGCTGCTGGTCTGGTCTGAGTGTACAGCCCAAGATATCACTGGAGTGACACACGTCACCAAACCTGCAGTGGAAGGTTGTCAACCCATCCAGACAGCTGACTGTAAGGTACATGCACAGGTCACATGGAATAGCAAATTTACATATCAAACACATTGCGATTAAGGTGTGCATGTGACAACAAAACGAGTCAGCCCTTGTCCGGATGCAGACATGTGTGCCTTGGGAAAAATTATGTCTGATGCCATCAGACCCAAAAGCCATGGGAATGCACATGTGGCATGGTGTGCGTACATGTCAAACCATTCCCCATCTCAACACAGTCCCATGTTAGATGCACCAACAGCAGATGCAGTTTACGTAATACAAACAACAAGCTCAAGGTTTAACATGACACACACCGGTCATATTAATAAAGAGATTGTCACTGCACACCTTAATGTAGTCAATGTGAACCAAATCTAATGAAAATTTGAATTAACTTACCCTTGTGTGCATGCTACCGTTGAGGAGAGAGATCAGACCCCTGTCACTCTCTATGCAATAGATGAATATGAAGAGGGCTGTGGAACACCACAGTCTGAAAATGGAGCACAGTGTTGGTTTCAATATCACATGTTATTCTTGTTTTTCGCTTCATAATTAGGAGGGAATTACTTGACTGTATGGTTACTATGTAGAATGAGTACGGTCTCGAACCCGGCATCAGATGCGGGTCCACACACAGAATTGGCACTCTATGCCTTTAAACGCTAAGCATGCAGGGAGAGTTTTGTTGATCAAACGCGGAAGACAGGGATACACGCTGGTTTGCCATGCTGTTGTTTCTAGGATCCTGTTATAAATCTGGTGAGCTTTTTAATAAGATTTGTGGATAGTGAACACGACAACCTCTATAAATTGGGAGAATATTTTTTAAACTTTGCGTTTTGATGTTTGGTCTTTTACAGACATTAACACGGCACCTTTTGGGAGCTTAGAACATACGCTATTGGATAACGGTCAGGTTGTCAGCCTTCGATATATCAGGGTAAGAATTTTGTTGTTTACGTTAGAGATAGAATACCTCGCAGATACTAAGAATAGTGTAATTATACCGTACACATTCTATTTGTTACAGCTGAAACACGAAGGGCACAATATCATTTAACTGAATGACATACTGGGACTTATTGAGATTCAGCTATCGGCTCGATTGGGCATATCGTTACGTTAGGTAACTTATTGCATCTTCATTTGAATCTTTTAACTGGTAAGATGATTACAGATCATGTCACGTTTTGTTTTGTGTGGTTCATGCTACTATTAAGGAAGGATGTTGGGGACTCGTCGTGCATTTAGTGACAGCCATGTTGACTGCACCTTCAGTAGAACCTCTGTAAACTATGATTTCATATGATCTAATTTAGGTTGCATTCAAGCATACCAGTCTTTGTTTTTCTCAATTTTTTCCCCTTTTCTTTTCATCCTCTACTAATTTCTAAGAGTGCAAATTCTACTTAAGGAATGACATTATGTATACACTTGTATATACATGTTGCAAATATCGGTACGTAGTACCAACATGTTCTAATTGTGTTGCAGGTTCCTGTGGAGCAATACACTCCGCAATCCCCTGTTCTTCACCGAATTTTCAAATTCCCCCTGAAGAAGGGTTCACTTGTCGAACCCGAAATGCATTGGGATCTGTATTTGAACTTTTTTGTATCAGTTAATTATTGATATTGAGACTATGATATGTTTCAGGTAGAATTTTTTTCACATCAACACACAATGAAATTTTAATATTGTGCTTCACATATGTTTATGAATTTCGGTTTTTGAAATAATTACAATCATCTAAAATAAGTATGATTAAATTCATGGGCTTTTGACCCTTTGAGCTAAGAGAAGCAATTTGTTGTTGAGAATTATTGAGACGTGTAGTGTCGTGCATTCACGCTGTGCTCCGTTTTCACAATCCGGACATAGTCACATAGGGTCATGCTGAGCGTGAAATGTCAAGTGACAAAGTGCCCCGGTCCATGGCATCATGAGACAGGTGCCCGTAGTGATGACTGTGCCATCCCAGTGTTGATTTGCATGCCAACATCTGCATAATGGCACACATGAGACAAGTGTCAAGGTGGTGTGTGCCACATAGTGCCCCATCATACATGACATATGTCAACAGGTCAGCACACATCAATTGTGCAACAAGATCAGATGCCCTGTGCAATATCACTGCCTGCCACGCCTAGGGCCTGCACATGTAAGTAGGCAATGAAAAGAACTTGATAGACATCCTTGTTTGAACCGTACCCCTATATCCCTGCCATGTGTGCGCCTCGTATCACTATTGTAATGGGGCTATGCGTGAGCATGTGAAACGCACCGTACCCCAGCATTCACTACTGCATGTGAAACACACCGTACCCCAGCATTACATGCGTGTGTGCACATCGTCTCACATTGTAATCATGCCATACGCGAGCGAACCGTACCCCAGCATTACGTGGGTGTGTGCGCATCGTCTCACTATTGTAATCATGAAATATGCAAGCAAACTGTACCCCTGCATTACGTGCGTGTGTGCGCATCGTCTCACTATTATAATCGTGCCATACGCGAGCGAACCGTACCCAGCATTACGTGCGTGTGTGCGCATCGTCTCACTATTGTAATCGTGCCATACGCGAGCAATCCATACCCCAGCATTACGTGTGTGTGTGCGCATCGTCTCACTATTGTAATTGTGCCATACGCGAGTGTACCGTACCCCAGCATTACGTGCGTGTGCGCGCATCGTCTCACTATTGTAATCATGCCATACGCGAGCGAACCATACCCCAGCATTACGTGCGTGTATGCGCATCGTCTCACTATTGTAATCGTGCCATACCAGAGCAAACTGTACCCCAACATTACCTGCGTGTGTGTGCATCGTCTCACTATTGTTATCGTGCCATACGCAAGCAAACCGTACCCCAGCATTACGTGCATGTGTGTGCATCATCTCACTATTGTAATCGTGCCCTACACGAGCGAACTGTACGCCAGCATTATGTGCGTGTGTGCGCATTGTCTCACTATTGTAATCGTACCATACGCCAGCATACCGTACCCCAACATTACGTGCGTCTGTGCGCATCGTATCACTATTGCAATGGTGCCATACGCGACGTGAAACGCACAGTACACTTGTGTGGATCTCATAAAATACTTAGGGGACACCTAGGGGACGAGTAGTAGGCCCTGAATGCAGCCTGGTTGTCATGGATACTGAGATTTGAGTGTGTGATACAGGTGTCCTACTAAAGTCAGTTGGCAAAAATATACAATGTTGCAAAATGATTGTGGAGCTGAAGCTTCCATTTTAAACCATGCAAATGTGTGTCAGGGCCCTATGTTTAAAGGGATTGGATGAAACGTAGGATGCAAAGTAATCTGGCCTATCACACTGTACTCCTGAAAGCCCCTCAGCAGCACTGATTTAAGGCTGCATATGACTGTGAGAGAGCACTTGCCTGCACAACATTGAAGTGGACCACACTGCTGCTGTCTCTGCATTCCCTGGTCTTTTATGTCGCGTACTATGGAGAGGGCACCAGCATTCACTGAGGAGGAAAACCAGGCCCTGCTGGATGCCCTCCTACCACAGTACAGCAAGCTGTATGGGAGACCAGGGGAGCAGGTGAGTGCTGACTGCACTAGCTTTGACTGTGCACCTGTTGTGTGAGTGTCATAACAGGCATTGTGTATTGGTGGGACAGGCATACAATGTGGTTGTGATTGAGTCCCGGGTGTGTACATTGTGGTGTTTCCCACGCAGAGCATGATGTAGTTCATGTGTGTTCACTCCTCACTTGCATTATGCTTACTGTGACATTCAATGCATAGTGAATGACACATTCAGCCGTGCCACACCTTGGTGGCTTTATTCCCAAATTTACTGAGGTGTAACAGTGTTCCCCTCGGAGTGACAGCTGACTGTACTCACAAATGTTTATGACTTGTGGGGACCTGTGGTGATATTGTACAAATGATGTGTATAACCTCATGGACATTGAAGTGTGTCAATGTTCCTTGTCATCTGGGTGAGTGTGTATGTGATGTGTTGCACCACAGAAGCATGGCGTATGCAGCAGCAATAGCCATCTGATGTGACAAGTAAGCAGTGCTGTGTGCCTGACTTGCAAAGTTAGCACGACACCTGTAACACCTCTTTGTCAAGTGGCACATGTGCAAAGTAAGGTTTGTATCCACTGTTGTCAGTGACAGGCGAGTGATCTGTGCCAGGGTGTGTCTGTCTGGTCTGCTGAGGGTTCTTAAGTGGAGTAGGATATGTGACTGCTTGCCACGTACTGTCCCACACCCTGCAGTTGCATGTGTTGTCCAGTGTGTGCCATGATCAGTGAGTGTATTGCACCCGTTACGCCATCTGTTGCATTTCAATGCCATGTAATGCATTGGGGTTTGCCCACAAGCCTAATTCACATGGACAATGATGCAAGTCCTGTCAGCATCCTATGCCCTGTTCACATTATCAATGTTGTGCAAGTGTGTGTCTCTGAGACATGGAGCAGGTGGTGTGATGTTGTTTCACTTTGTCTTCCTGATAGGTAACTGCCTACGAGAAGGGGGAGTTATGGATGGAGATTGTCAGGGCTGTCAGGTCTGTGGGGGTACATCGCCGGCGGCTGCGCAACATTCAGAAAAGGTGGCAGGACATCGATGCCGGACCCGGCGTATCGCCAGGGTCCAGCTGAAGATGCAGCCTCCACGCCAGAATGGTGGAAGCCGTCACCTCACCCCCCACATGCCCCGGGTCCTGGCAGTGGTCTTTCCAGACCTCGATAGGCAGTTGCAGGAGAGACAGCAACAAGGAGGGGGTAGGTACATGGTTATTTGTTGTGTTGTGTGTCACCTGCTTCTTGAGGTGCTCTGAAGCCTGAAAACACTCCCACAGTTGGGGTGTCTGGTCAGACAGGTTATATGTGCAGTGTATTTTCAATTCCCCATATTCAGCTGGTGCTCTTTTTCATCCCTTCCCCTCCTTCACATGTGTCCCCTGGTCTGTGTGTATTCACATTTGCACTTGTTCATCAGGGGGCAAGATTATTAGACTGCACTTTGATTAGCGCATCATGTGGGAGGGTGGTCTGTGACATGTGTTGGGACCTTGCCTGTGCCATGACTAGTACACTGTGTTTGGGCTTCACATTTGTTTGCACTGATGATGAGTCTCAACATAGGAGTGTGAAGTTTCAACTGCACACCCTTGCAGCATGCATGACCCATTTTGTGTTCTCAGATATGATGTACATCAGTTGGGAGATATGCATAGTGCCATGACGGTTAATCATGGAACAGTCAGCTCATTCCAGACCCACAGAGCAGTGTGCCCACTACAGTCCCCTGAGACACCCTGGCCTCCTAATCATGTGTGTCATCCAACACTGTGCCCATTCTATGTGGGTTCAGCATGGGTCCGCCTCTGTGGCATTGATCCCTGGCATATTTTGTACTTATCCTGTGTCTGCTACATGTTCCCACTGGACATTGATACAAGATTTGGCTTGTGCATACTGACACTGGGCATTGCCTGTGTGCCTATTCACAACAATCTGTTGTTCGTTGCTTGTGACTAATATGTATTGGCAGCCCCACAAGGTGAGCTTGGGTTTCATTTTGAATTGTTGCTGCACAGTTTTTGTTACCCAGATTCTGGGTTCTTACTTCTTGTTGTGCAGGAGAGGTCTAATGGGCCTGCCTGATTTGGCCTTGGCAGTTGTGACCTGTGGGTGAGAATTGGCTGGTCGATGTTTCACCATGCACTTCCCCTGTGATGGTGGCCAGTGCTTTCATTTGGGGCTTGACAGCCTATGTCATTTTTTTCTAGACATGATTGTGCCTCATTCATTTTTGCCACATGTATGTAGTTCTGGTTTTGTCTTAGTGTGCACACTGCTGTGTTGACATTTTGCCTGGGGATAAGGGTGTGTCCACAATGCAGCAATAATTGTGTTCATCACAATTGCAGGCCCATTAGCTTAAGCATTGTCCTGATTTGGGACATGTGGGCCACTTCACATGACAGCCAGTAGGTCTTATGTGCTAGCAACTGTATGATCAGGTAATAGATGCCCCTGTGAGGACTGACATATTTCAAGTTGTCTCACATTGATAATTGTACCTTGACACTCCCAACACTTGTTAAAAGTTGTTCATGTTTTGAATGTGTTAATATGACGAATTGTGTAAGTAACATTTATGTGCCTGCATGATAGTTGTCTCACAAGGTAGTGCATACAAAACGACATTTGCAATTTTTTGGGAAAAAGCAGGCAGCTTTTGAAGGAGGCCAGTGTTAGTGATTAATGTTGTGCCTTGATCTCCATATACATGTTCCCACAGTGGTCTTGAGGTCTTGAAACTCCTTTGTTGTCAATTGTACAAACTAATGTGTGTCAAGCCATCAAGACCTCCGTTGGACCATGTATATGGCAAATCTGCAATGCCATTTGTTTCTAACAGTGTTTCATCTTAAAGGGTGCCAGCTGTTTCAATGAATGTGTAAATGTTTTTTGTGTGCATTTCATTGTGAGACATTTTTCATGCAGGCACATACGTGTTCTCTTCACAAGATGGAAAATTAACACATTCAATACATGTCGAATGTGTGAAGTATGGTGAGCCCCAAGATGCCAACAATTTGTTACATTATTTTTCACCCAAATGTGCTTACAGGGCTCTGAGTGTGGTGTGACCTTGGGGAGTGAGGTGGGTTAGTTTGCCCTGAGGGGCACCACTACTGTTTATTTATTTGTGAACTTGAGGTGGCATCACATCATTGTATAGATCTGCTCTCCTGTAAACAAACAGAAGCTTTTCAGGG
Organism: Lissotriton vulgaris; assembly: GCF_964263255.1. NCBI lineage: Eukaryota > Metazoa > Chordata > Amphibia > Caudata > Salamandridae > Lissotriton > Lissotriton vulgaris. The sequence goes on from NC_141694.1 coordinate 958,159,465, forward strand.
TAATTCTCATTCAAGTTGTGGCATGGTGTGTTCTTTGTACCCTTGTGTCTAAGTAGCTTTGTGTCTATACCAACTGGCCAGTACAAGTCTCAACTATGTGCAGAGCTATCTGGCTGTTACTCATGATTCATGCCATGATTTGCAGTGTGACCTACTGATTGTGCTCATGTGTCAGACGTGTACAGGTGACTGATGCATGTTTGTTTCTTCTCTTTGCCCACAGCATCATCAACAGAGACAGGAGGAGACATGAGCACGGACCAAGAGGAGGGACCCAGCCACAGTGCCACCACAGCTGAGGAGTCGGAGGGAGCCAGTGGCACGGAGGGTGAGGGGAGTCAGGCGGCGGAACTGTTGGAAGGTGACACTTCCTACCACGCTGACGGATCCGCTTCTGACTCCCAGGAGGAGGGGGAATACGCCGCGGCAGCATCCAACATCACTGTGTCTGTCCTCGCCTCCTCCAGACCCATCTCCACCCTCCCAGTTGCTAGGGTCCCTTCTGTCCGTGCAGCCCGCCTTGTCTCCTTCGGCCCTGGCACGGCAGCCCCTGCCCCTGTCTCCCCTGCTGCCCTCAGTGCGGAGTCTGTGGACCTACTCTGCCAGATTCAGGTTGGTCAGACATCAATGCTGACTGTCCTCCATGGCCAGACTTGAATACTGACCCAGTTGTTGTCATTCATGGAGGGCATGTCAGCTACGATGTCTGACCAACGTCGAATTCTCACGTCCATGGACTCCTCACTGACAGCAGCAGTTTCCCTCCAGCAGCGGTCTGTCCCCCCTCCTTCGGACCCATCCACTCCCCCCTCTCCCATACCTGTCCAGAGCACATGCAGAACAACACGATCACGCACACCAACGGACACAACCAGCACACCACCACAGAAGTGTAAGCACACATCTCCTGGCACGCAATCTCAGAGGGCTGGAGGCACACCCACAGGGACAGGGGGCAGACGGCAGACACGCAGCCAAACACAAAGTCCACAAGACTCACAGCCCTATACCTCCACTCCCATAGTGTCCCCGGGTGCAGGTGGTGGTCTGGAAGAACTGGCAGCAGTGTGCAGCACTGAGTTTCCTTCCACCTTTGTTGCTGCACAAGCAACTGAGGAGGATACCTCCCCCCTGCACCTACAACACCTACCCTTCCCACTACCGTCCCTGCGGTGCCTGGTCCTGAACCAGATGAGTCAACAACCCATTAGTTCATTCATGTGCAGGCAAGTTTGGGGTCGACCACCTCCCCAACGTCCCCCTACGAGACTTTGATGTGGACTGGCCATTGGCCTTGTTTGAGCCGGGACTCATTTTTGCACTTATTTTCATTTGAAGCTGAAAAAAGCATTTTATTTTTCATTCTACACTTTTGCATTTCAGGTACTTGCTTTAGGTGCGGAGGACCCAGGAGTTGGTGTCATGGTAATGTTTTGGGGTTCTGAAAGATGTTTTTTGATGATGATAATGAGGTGGACATGGTATCTATGGAACATCACAATGTCTCTGCAATGTATCATTGGTTGTGTGTGTTCAGTTTGGCTAGAGACATTGTCCCAGGAGTGTTCCTTTCTCTGTGACACCTGAGATCTTCACTACAGACAGTTGCACAATTGTTGTGCTGACATGTGTGCACATTTCCTTTTTTGGTGATGGTTCCCTTCAGCAATGGCCATGCCTGCTCACAGATGTCTATTGCTCATTAGTCTGTGCCATCCATGCTACTCATTGTACTTGTGTTTTGAGTATGCACAAATGTCTTCATGGACACATTCACCCTTTTTCCCGCTATGCAGGTGTGTCATCACAGCCTTCCCCTATTTTGGAAATTGTTATGCAGTGTATTTGGGCACATAACTCACAATTTCCTGCATTGTATCTAAGGGGTTTCAACCCTATTCCTTCCATGAGAGACTACATCTTGGTGGTCTGACCACCACCTGGATATTCATATCAGCCAAGGGATGTACATGACAGTGTGTGTTCCTTTTCGCTCTCGTTGTTTGGTGGTCTGTTACATGACAATACATTATTGTGTCATGATGGTAGGGTGTGTATGTTGCCAGCAACCTCCATGGGTGGGTATGCATGTGGGATTTGACATTACACCCACATGTGGTGTGTCACGTAGTGTGTGACACAAATCCATCCTCTGTGGAGTGGGACACTGCTGTGAGTGATGTGTTGCTAGGGCACTATCATAAAACTCTCAAGTTAGGGATGTGCACATACCCCGATGTAGTTGTGGTATGCTGATGATGATTTCCCACCCTATATCTGAGCACTGCTGGGAGTCCTGTGCACCCACCCCTCATATGTCTGGGCACTGTTGGGAGTCATATCCACCCACCCCCATACTGTTGGGCACTGCTGGGAGTCATATCCACCCACCCCTCTTATGTCTGGGCACTGCTGGGAGTCCTCTGCACCCACCCTTCATATGTCTGGGCACTGCTGGGAGTCATTACACCCACCCCTCTTATGTATGGGCACTGCTGAGAGTCCTCTGCACCCACCCCTCATATGTCTGGGCACTGTTGGGAGTCATATCCACCCACCCCCATACTGTTGGGCACTGCTAGGAGTCATATCCACCCACCCCTCTTATGTCTGGGCACTGCTGGGAGTCCTCTGCACCCACCCTTCATATGTCTGGGCACTGCTGGGAGTCATTACACCCACCCCTCTTATGTATGGGCACTGCTGGGAGTCATATCCAACCACCCCTCTTATGTCTGGGCACTCCTGTGAGTCTTCTGCACCCACCCCTCTTATGTCTGGGCACTACTGGGAGTCCTCTTTACCCACCCCTCTTATGTCTAGGCACTGATTGGATTCCTGTGCACCCACCCCTCTTTTGTCTGGGCACTGCTGGGAGTCCTGTGCACCCTTCCCTCATATGTCTGGGCACTGCTGGGAGTCCTCTGCACCCAACCCTCATATGTCTGGGCACTGCTGGGAGTCATATCCACCCACCCCCATACTGATGGGCACTGCTGGGAGTCCTTTGCACCCACCCCCATACTGTTGGGCACTGCTGGGAGTCATATCCACCCACCCCTCTTATGTCTGGGCACTGATGGGAGTACTCTGCACCCACCCCTCTTATGTCTGGGCACTGCTGGGAGTCATATCCACCCACCCCCATACTGTTGGGCACTGCTGGGAGTCATATCCACCCACCTCTCTTATGTCTGGGCACTGCTGGGAGTCATGTGCACCCACCCCTCTTATGTCTGGGCACTGCTAGGACTCCTTTGCACCCACCCCTCATATGTCTGGGCACTGCTGGGAGTCATATCCACCCACCCCTCTTATGTCTGGGCACTGCTGGGAGTCATATCCACCCACCCCTCTTATGTCTGGGCACTGCTGGGAGTCCTCTGCACCCACTCCTCATATGTCTGGGCACTGCTGGGAGTCCTATCCACCCACCCCTCATATGTCTGGGCAATGCTGGGAGTCATATCCACCCTCCCCTCATATGTGACGTACCATACCCCAACATTCATGGAGTGTGTGCGGCTCGTATGACTATTGCAATGGTGGTATATGTGAGCGCGTGTGACGCACCATATCCCAACATTCACGGCGTGTGTGCGGGTCATATCACTATTGTGATGGTGCCGTACGTGAGCGCGTGAGAAGCACTGTACCCCAACATTCATGGTGTGTGCGCGGCTCGTATCACTATTGCAATGGTGGTATATCCAAGCATCTATGACGTACCGTACATGTACACTTCTGTTGTTGCGGTACGTTGTTCTCATCATCTGAGCCATTGTCGGTTTCTAGGCACCAGGTCGTAGGCGTACAGGACTGGAATGACACGGATGATAGGGTTCATGGCGTGTATGTCGCGTACCGGGGTGCAGTTTGAGCCGGACTCTGCTTTTACAGGTGTTTTCAGGTCCCATAGAAAAAGGCTTGTACGGAGTGTCACAGAGACAAATCGTACTTGATGGGCCGGAAACTGCTGCTTGTTTACATACAGACGTAGCGTACTGCGTGAACCGGATACAAATCGTATGTATTTTTGTGTCGTACGGTGTTTGGTACGAATCGTACGTAGATCTGCATTGGGTTTGGATCGTACTTGATCGTACGTACGGGGACATTGAAGGTGTACGATTCCTACAGGAAATACGCTCCGTACAGCTATTCGGAGCGCATTTTCCCAAATCGGATCGGCCCCCAAATGTAATTTGGAGTCTGAAGGGCACATGCATCATTCTAAATTCCGGTTGCAAAGGGGCAGATTTGCAAAATCTGCCCATTTGCGATTGGTATTTTTGCATTTGGGATGCATCAACCCAAATACAAATTCGCAATTTAAGTAATCGCAAAATTTGCGATTACTTAAATTGGGAATGCAATTAGCGAATCACAAATTGCGATTCCCTTAATGTAATGCATGATGCAATTTTAAATTGCAATTTTCCAATTAGGGATCGCAAATTACTATCAATTTAAATCTTAAATGTAATTTGTGAAAACTTTAAAAAATGCACTAAAGTGCATTTTTCAAAGTTGCATGTTACACACAGACATGCCCTTGGGGCATGTGTGTGCCCAACATGTGGTCACATGGCAATTTCAGGGGTGCATCAGGGTGTCCTTTTGGCATCCTTGCACCCTTGAAATTGCATGCGCAATATGCGAGGACCTATTTTGTACTCACAAATTGCACATACAATTCCCTTTCATTCCTATGTGCCTCTAAGCACATAGGAATGAATAGGAAGCTATTCCTTAATTGTGATTCACAATTTGCGAGTCGCAATAAGGCATGTGTAGGAATCACATTTTTTTTGTCATTCCTACAGGCATAAGGAATTGTGAATCCTCAATTGCGATTCCCTAAAAAACGCAATTTAGGAATCGCAATTACTTACTTTCATGCATGTGGCCCTGAGTCTTTTAATTTTATGTTGGGGTTTTGCTTCTTTTTAAGTAAATATTCCTTCTGCTCCCTCTGTCTCTTAAAAAGATCGGTGTCACAGCATATCACAACGCTGCCATTGCAGCATTGTCATTGGCTTAGGGGAGGAGAGGAAAGCTGCCTGCTTCCTGTGAGGAGCAGAGTGTGGAGTTGCAACGCATGACCGGAGACGAAGATAAGATTAGAATAATTTTTTTTATTAACCCCCCACGCACACACCCCACCGACCTGTCCCCCGCGAGTTATGGCGGCCACGACAAACTGTATCCTCTGTGTACTGTACCATTCGGAGGCACACTGCCCTGCACTGTGTCTTTCATGTATTGTACCACATACAGGTACACATACTCCCAGCAAATGGATGTATCCTGCATGCGCTGAACACTTCATGTATTGTACCACTCACAGGTACCAATACACCCAACACATGCACTTCTCCTACATGCGCTCAATAACACTACATTCTTTAGGTACTATACAACTCTCAGGCACATGCACTTCCAACTCATGCATACACTACGCACACACTACTCAGTAATGCATTGTCCCTGTTTGACACTCTCCCCAGGCACATATACACCCAGTGCAGAAGCACCACTTCTGTACTGCACAGCACCTCACACCATTCGGATAAAGCCAAGGGTGAGTTAAGCACACAGCAGTGGTACTTTAATAAGTAGTGAGTGTGGTTTCCTAAGTTCAGTGGCACAGGTAAAAAAGAGCATGTTCACTACAACTGATCACTACACAGTATGCTGCACAACTGCCCTTGTGCTGCTTAACTCCTGGTGAATGCTATAGCCTTCCACAACTATGAGTGTACCACTTTGGCCGTCCATCCTGGTCCAGCATGGCCACAATCTATGAGTCAGGCCTATGTCATGGCAGAAAAATATAAACAGTGTTAGTGGGTCATTTTTGTTGATTGACTGGGGTGATAGCATAAAATAACCGAACACTGACAAAGGCAATAGGTCTCCCGTACAAGAGAGCTGTTGGCATTGTAAATGTTTTTAAGTCATGTTGTACAGCAGCTAGGCTGCTGTGCAGCAAGACAGAAAGTAAATAAAATGCACTATTATGCTACCAGTGCTGGGCTCATCATGGTTGGTTGTATTGCTGACAGGAGGGAAGAGGGAAGGCATCACGGAGGGAGGCCATGCGCCACGGAAGGTGTGAGGAAAAAAGCCTTTTAATATTTTCTTTTGGCAGGTGGTGTGGGAATCAACAACAAGTTGGTTTATAGGAAAGCTATGACAAAAGGAGGGAGGCTGTGTACATGGTTGAGAGTTTAAACAAACCACTATCATGCAGTCAGCACTCTCATAGCCATTTTTGTCATAGCAGGTGGGTGGATGGGGCAACAGGTGTGGCAGGAGGAGGCAAGCAGCAAAATGGAGAGTGGGCAGGCAAGCAACAATACGGGTGGTAGAAGGATGTTTTAGGGGGTAAGCAACAACACAGAGGGCAGAAGGGGGCAAGAGAAAACATAGAGAGCTGGAGGTACAAGCAACAACACAGATAGTAGGAGGAGGGTGGGTGGGTGCAAACAACAATAGCACTGACAGTGGGAGGGAGCAGGGAACAATGCGGGCAGCAGAAGGGAACTCGCAACAACATGGACAGCAGGTGGGTGAAGCAACAACATGACCTGCAGGAAGGGGCAAGCAACAACATGGACAGCAATGGGAGAGCAGGAGAGAGAAAGCAGCAAAATTGTGGAGGCACAACCAACACTTACAGTGAGAGGGGGCAAGCAACAACTTGGAGAGGAGGAGGGGAACAAACAACAACACAGACAACAGGAGGAGGACAGCTGGAGAAATGCACCAACATGACAGCAGAAGAAAGCGGGCATGGAGTAGAGAGATCGGACATGAAACAGGAATGACGCAGGGACGGAGGGAACAGATTGGGCCAAACAACATGAAAACTAATGCACTCTAAAAGAGTACTTTGGCAACAAGAAAAAAGAAGCACCCAAAACCTGAGAAGTGAAAGGATATACAAACTTTGATCATGCTCCAGGAACGGGTAACAAAAGAAGATGACTTGAAGCCTGCACGTGTTCACATTCAAAAACAATTAAATAAGAGTGACGATGAAGCTAACAAATGGTAAGGTATATGCCGGCTCAAAGTCCAGAGTAAGCTAACAAAATACTTCGCAAACAACAGTGCATGCATTGTCTCAGGAGAGACCTTAGAATGTCCCACATGCTGCCTTGCGAACCAGTTCAAGTGGCACTGGCAGTTCTTGAGTGACAACAGATCCATCAGGCTGATCCAACACTAATAACTGTGTTTGAACAAAACAATTGCTATACCTTAAGTGCCTATGGTTTGTGTCATGCCTTCGACCTGGTGGCACTCCACTTCCTGTTGCAATGTTAGGGAGCTACTGTTGTAGAAGAAGATTCTTAGATATGTATTTGAATGCCAACTCTTCATGTAGCACTTACATTTTATTGAAATGATTTCGTCTGGAGAGCATGCACTCGTCATCAACTGATTATTTGGGGGGCACATATATGTAAACTGACATTGTTTATGTTTCAAGCTATGCAGGAGCTATACAAGTGCATCCGAGTTTATTGCAGAGATTTCTCCAGGTCTTTGGTTGAACGTTCTTGACAAGCAATCACCTGTGGCCAGTGCTTTAAATGGGAAAAAAGAAGTGCAGGTACTCATTAAAATTATCTAGAGGTGTGGCAAGTGGGCGGGGCTATGGGCGGGGCTAAGGCCAAGATATGATGATACATAATGACTTTTATACCATTTGTAGCACATATCAAAACACAAAAGAAATGCATTTCTGTTAACAAAACAGATTAAATAATTACACAAAATGAAAGGCAAACAGGATAATATGTTAAAAAATGCCCTTGTTTTGTAATATATGCAACTTCTTAATGTCATACCGTTCTTTGTTGTTGTTTGGGACAATGCTATATATCCTAAAGTGTGCACACACACAAAGAAATAAGCAGACGTACACTAAAGCGGCTGAGCTAAGGACTACAGAAGCGCCTTGGCTGTCCGAGACAGCTTCTTCTCGGACAGCCTGGTGCCCACCAGCACTAGCAGCCAATGAGTTTACATTTCATGAGTACTGGTACTCTCCTAGGCAATGGCGAAGGGCCGGTATTAACAGTGATAAAAATAGGAAGTGCCAGTACCGGCCCATTTAAAGCACTGCCCCAGCCCTTTTCCCCACCGCCTGGCTCTTCCTGTCCCTTTCTGGTTCAGTGTCTTTACATCCACATCTACTCTCCATTCACGATTAACCTCTCATTTCTACCCAGCCTCTAACCTTCTCTCCCTGGTTCTGCCCTCTTACTGCCACCTCTCACTTACTTTCGCCCCAAGTCTCTTACATTTTGTCAGTTTTTTCCCCCACTTGCCTCCTCTTTTCCCCTCCATGATGTACCCATACCCTCAATTTGGCACCTTTCCTGTAATTTATTGTCCTATATTTCATTTTTTTGTGTTGATAGAGCACGCTTACTGTTGAGGCATGTAGTTTTAAATATTTTTTCCAGTAAATAAAAGCATAAATCATTTATTCACTTCAAACGTACAAAACTAATTCCAAGCTGTGAAAGTGTGTGTGTGTGCGCGCGCGCTTGTGTGCATGTGACTGTGTGCATGTTGTGTGACTGTGTGCGTGACTGTGTGCGTGCACGCTCCGCCGCGCCCTGTAAATTCTGCAGGGCAGTGTTTTAAACTGAATTTCAGGCATGTGGTTCATCAATAGCTAAACCAATTACTTCAAGAAATACAGCAGATTTGAATTTGTATTAAAATACAATTCCTAAGAACCCATTTCAAAACTAAACCAATATCTGGTATTGTTTTATGAAAAAAAGGCAATTTGAACTTAAACTGTTACCTTACTTTTTAACAATCCTCCCTCCCCCTTCCTTCTATGTTCATCTCGGGTGTCAAGGGAGCTCATTTCTCGAGTGTTGCAGCGTTCCCTGCTATTTATTGGTCTTTGGGCAGGGCTGCCTTCACATCTAGGGATTCCTCGCTGTTATCATGTAAATTCAGCTGCACAAAGGAAAGCAGTAGCTGTGCTAAAAAAAAAAAACATAAGAAAATCGGCTTTGGGAAAGATGGACTGGCTTACTGACCAGCAGCCCCAGGCCAGGTTATTTTACACACCTAACAGAGGGGGACGAGGGGAGGGGGTGTGCTAAAGCACTTTCAGCATAATGGTCATTTCACGCCCAATCAACAGGCAGACCGTGCACTGTTAATCACGGCATTAAGCAAGCCCTCCCCAATCCCTGCAGTGTGGGGAAATTCTAATGGGCACTACTGAAAGTTAGCAGCATCTCTGCAAAAGGCTCCTTCAGGGGCTGCGTGTGACTGCGAGATCCAAAAGCAGCGCGGCATTTGTCCGGGATTGGAGGCGATACCAAACTTTATCCTGCCATGCCATCTGTCAGGGTACCAGTACTCAACTTTGACTAAAAAAAAGTGCCGGTACTGACAGCTAGAATATTCGGAAGTGCCGGTACTCAGTATCGGTGAGTACCGGCCCATTTAAAGCACTGCCTGTGGCTGATTAAACACTTGTGTAAACATGACATCGCTAGACATTGGCTCTTCGACAGACTCCCTCCACTAATGAACTGGCCGAAGAGCATGGACTGGAGTCATTGAATCGAAGTTATAATTGACTAACAACACCTATAACACACGATATATACCTTTTATGCCCTACAACTGTTAACATCAGAATAATTAAAATTCCCTTAAAATGTATGCGCATTTGAAATTACGACTACACATTAACCCCCACATGCATCATTGTTTCATTTTGCACTTCCTAATTTGCGATTCCCTAAAAATCGCAAATTAGGAAGTGCAAAATGAAACAATGATGCTTGTGGGGGTTACCCCCACATGCATCATTGTTTCATTTTGCAATTCCTAATTTGCGATTTTTAGGGAATCGCAAATTAGGAAATGCAAAATGAGATGCATGTACATTTTCGCAAAATATTTGAGAATCGGTAAAAATCGCAATTTTTACCGATTCTCAAATATTATGCGATTAGCAAATTGCGAATTCGCAATTCCCATTCATTCCTATGGGCTAAAATGCCCATAGGAATGGATGGGAATTGCGAATTCGCAATTTGAAATCGCAATTCAGCAATGCATTACAAGGGTGGAGAGGGGGGTCCAAATGACCCCCCCCCCCCCGCACCCATGAAATGTACATTTCAGTACAAGTTACATACACACATGTCCTAAGGACATGTGTGTCTGTAACTGGACAGTTTAAAAAATGCATTTTCAAGCATTTTTAAACAATTTCGCAAATTACCACGAGGTTGAACCTCGTGGTAATTTGCACTTCCAATTTGGATAATCGCAATTGTTTTTGAAATGATGCATTGCTTTTAAGGAATCGCAAATTTGCAATTCCTTAAAAGCAATCGCATTTTTGGAATTCGGTAAAAATACCGAATTACTCAAAAATGCTTGATGCATCCCAAACACATATTTAGGAAGTGCAAACGGCCGAATTTACCGATTCGCACCGTTTGCACCTCCTAAATAGGTTGATGCATGTGGGGGCTAGCTTCCTATAACAATAAAATCATTGAAAATGGTTTAGCAAATAAAAATGAACCGTGCAACATCATTGGTCCATATGATGCCGCTCGGCTGATCGGTGAAGCAGTTGTAGGTATTGGCGAAAGAGTGACATTTATGTGCAGATGACACTCAGCAGGCACTGCGGCGTTATCAAGTTGCTCACTACTCATTTCTCAATCTCAGAACTTCTCTAGAAGACATCCATCCTCTAATGCGGAAGAATTATCTGATGGTTAATGGCAATAACTTGAGCTACATTTCGTGTGATTATAACAAACACCGCTGGCCAGAATCCATCGATTGAGTGCCCCAGCTGTACTGATTCCAAAGGTAAAATCACCTGGTGTGTGGTTCGATAAAACCCTGCATTTATTACCATTGATACCACACGTGTAGTGGCACCGGAGCGCAGGGTCGTGAGGAACTCGCTGAACTCTGATAATTGCTGTATTTTACTACCACAACTTCAATTAAAGGGGCCATTTTCTTTCAAATGCTCCGGGGCCCAAAGCGTGCAAGCTACACTACTGTTCGTGCTTTAATGTAGTAGAAATGTAGTGGAAAGTACCTGCATTTATTTATAAACTGCACCATGGTAGGGTTGCATCTGCATGTGGACTATACTGAATAGGTTATTATGATGACTTTCACCTGGGGCTTCCTGACTCTGCCATGAATACATTAAATACATCCAAGCCTTTAGCATAAGAAGCATAATTGAACTTAAAAAGTTGTCCATATAGCAGGGGGTATGTATAAACCGTAATGCTGAGGATACATTTTGAAGCCCTCTGCATCATGCATAACAACTTTGGGGACTGGAAAAGTCATGTCTCAAGGTTTTAGGTGACAGGACAGGTTTTAAATATATGAAATTACTGAGAGTTCAAGATCTAGTAGGTGTAACAGATCACCAAAGTAAAACTGACACCCGTTGGGGGTCATTCATTGCACTACCATGGCCCTAAAAGGAAGGAGCAGTCTCCCCACCGTAATGGGAAACGGCCTGGCTGCTCGTCAGCAAGGCACACACAGCATCCCTTTCTTGCTAATACACAACTCCTTCTGTTCTCCCATTTTTTCTTACTTTTCCTCTGACAGATCAGTCAAGTCCTTCACAACTTTAAGCGCCTTTTCAAGTGAATGTGCCTTTTATAAATAAATAAATATGCTGAATGGATAAAATGCTTAGTGAGACAAGTACAGCTTTGGGTGAAAAAAACTGGAGAAAGGTTTGTGAAGTGACACCCATATTGTGTCCATCTAGTTTTCTATCCAACTGCTTTTATGAGCCTACGCTCCATGAAAGTCCAGAGGGTAGAAAAAATAAGGATTAAAAAATCTGCAGATCGTTGCTCATGGAGGTGATGGCAACTTTATAATAAGACTTTGAAGGGCATTGTATAGTCTAGAAGCATTTTTTTCCTTAAATTAGACTTTCAACATCAACTGCAGTATTAGTGATTTTGGCATTGTAGATAAAAAGTTGATATTCAGAAACAAGCATTTGCAAAGTCTATACATCTTCCCTTTTGTCTTCCAAGGTAGACCAATTGGCAATCGCATTGCTTTTTACCAATGCTCTGAAGCATGGTTAAAAACAAATAAGTTTTCCATATGCAAGACAAAACTATCCCTGGGCGTAGTTTGCGGAGTAGAGCTACACTAAGCTACGAAAAGTGCACCCCGCACTAGGCGAGCTACGCGTAGCACTGCGCAAACTGCATAGTACCCTGTACGTGGGGATTGCACAATGCCAGATGCTTGTCCGCACTGTGCAATCATTGAAAACGGCATCTTGCACAGTGCGAGATGTGTTTTACTGCCGCACGAGTAGATTTTTACTCAAGCTTCAGCTTTCTCAACCCGGACTGATAGTTTCTCATCACCAGCGGTTGCGAGCATACGCGACCACTCGCAATGAGAAACCTGACCTCCCGGAGTTGAGAAGCTCGCCGAGAGGTTTATTTTCCACGCTTGCGATCGGCAACTTGATGTTGCTGATCGGGAACGAGAAAAAAGTCTCGCCGGGATGTCATTCTGCTTGCTCGCGGTCGCCAACTTGATGTTGAGGAACGCGAGCAAGCAAAAAATGACCATTGCACTACGCTACACATTTTTGCACTGTGCTACATGCAATTCGCGTAGTGCGAAGTAGCGCAAACTTCATAAACTACGCGGGCGTAGCGTAGTGCTTTGCCCAGAGTTAGACAAAATATAGCAAAATTACATTTAGCATGTGTGCATTTATGACAAGAAACCATCATTTTTTTTTTTTTACCTATTTCAGAAAGCAAAGGCCAATCTTGGAGCAGTAAGTAAATATAATAATTCAACAGGCTAATTTCATAAAAGGAGTGGTCGAACAGCAGAAACGAAGCAGCCGGTACCACCAAAATAAATTAAAAAAAAATTCTAATAAGCTTCTATCGTGAGGTACTAGGGAAACCACATACAACCTGTGATGAGGATGCAGGATGGAGTAAACAAGATGTACTTTTAGAGGGGCATGGCAGCATTCGAAGGAGAGAGTAAGACAATAATTGCATGCCCAAAGAGTGTTGAAAGAAAAAGAAAAAGATTGATAAAAGGCCTATAGGGCTCCACTATGTAAGATATATTGACTTTGTTGGAGTGGAGTAGAGTGGAGTGGCATTGTGTTTGGTGAAGTGGTAATGTGTCGCATGCACTGGAGTGTCATTGGCTGGAATTGAGAGGGCTTGCATTTGTCTGGCGTGAAGTGAAGTGAAGTGAAGTGGCATTGTGTGGAATGGAGTGCCATTGTGTGTGATGTAGAGTGCCATTGTGTGGTGTGCAGTAAAGTGGAGTAGAGTGATATGTGGTGTGGTGCAGGGATTCTGCTCATACACAGAACTGTGCACAGAGACCCAGGACATCAGTGAATTGTGGTGGACCAAAAAACTCATCTCAGTATCCAGAACCCCTAACCAACTAGCATCAGTGTCACATTAGCTCTTCGTCCTATAGCAAAGGTACCAATGATTAGAGAACCCAGAACATGCGACTTAGGTTACTCTCAGGAATGGCGGGAATCAAGAACAGTCTTTCATTATATTCTCATACCAGTCCACAACATGGGTAAAAAAGAGACACTGTAAAGTTTAAAATGTTCATTTTATCTACGTGCTGTAAGATGCAGTATTTTTGCGAACATAAGCAGTCATATGATGAAAAATAATAAGTTCAGCATTGTTACAACTCCTTAAACCACAAAATGAGAAATCATATTATAATGATGGTGGAAACAGGTCCTATAGTGCATGTTGTGTCTAGAGCATGAGCCGATCAGCCCGAACAACACCTAAAATTGTTTTGATAACCTTGGAGGCTTCAGCACTCACTATGCAGACTAAGTTTGAGATGTAAGTCTAGGGACGTTGAAAACAAGCCATTCTCCTGTGAAGCAATTCACTCAGACTAACTTACAACAACAGTTATATATAGTGTCATGTGCAAAAGCAGCAGAAAGGTAAAATGGTGTTTAAACTTCTAATAAGCCTATGCTAACATAGCAATGTGCGCAAGAAAGGCCCTGCCTTCACTACACCCTCCCTTGATCAGAACACGCGCAGAACGGGGGGCAATTTGAAACACAGAGTTTAAGTTCGAGTGAGACAGAACCAAGTTCAAATTTTGCCAAACTGGACAATTGGGAGTAGTATTCCGAATTAGTAACCACCCAAAAAAACATTTTCACTCAACATGAAGCAGGGTTGTATAGTGTTCAAAGCACAGAATGTGAATGGAGTAAAAAATAGATAAAAAATCATGAGTCACAGATGCGTTTGAAGTAGAAACTACTTCAATCCAAAAGTGTATAAGCACAGTACGTTGCAACTGCCTCCAAGAGGAAGTCATTGTTCTCACCTGAAAACATCTCAGCCATCCAATTCAATAATGGGTAAGAACACACATGTTCTTTGACAGCCGGAGCCTCTAGCACTATCAGAGGACAACTCGAGTGTTCTTCCAGATAACTGCGTGCCAGAAAGTCATGGGCTGCAATCCATATGTTCCAATTACCTAGGACTCCATGTGCCGCTGCGCAGGCCAATACCAGAACAGTCTAACTCATGAGCAACTAAGGGACTCATTAGTAGACCATAATCCGGGTTGGGAGTCACTGTGTTGCAGAGACACAAATCCAGAGCCCATTCAAAATCGCAATCCTGGCAATGGAAGACAGGATGCGCGCAGGTAAAATACCAGAACTGGAAACATAATCCATAGGCTACACTCAAGGTAGCCAGAGGTAACGCTCCACAGTAATCAAGCATCCGGTTACAAAGCTGGAGCAGCCGGGGAAGGTTGTCGTGGGGCACAGATTGTGCAGCCATTTTTGAGCAGGCAAATCAACAGCAGTATACTAGCAGCCAAGGCGAGAATTAACGGTAATCCGCCGGAGAGGCTGGAAAAAATAGAATGAAAAAATGCCAGTATCACATCAAATATAGTTTGGAATGAAGTCACAAGGCCAGAAAATACAATTTTAAAAAAGTGAGCCGATCCCGTGGTCGGCGAGGCATTGAAAATAGTGTGAATCAAGCCACCAAAATGCAGGGGGAGATCAGTATTCAAAAGGGCATGCTTCTCGGTGCGATGGTTTGCTAAGTGAAGAACAAATGGTTCACGCGAAGAAGTAAGGGCAACTTCCTTGTGAGACAATAGAGCCCTTATTCGACTCATCTTGTTGAACTCTGCTTTCAAGGTCGGAATGGAAGGCCAGATGGATACATCGAGCTTCCCATGTGGAGGAGAGAACAGCACATTTTTGCAACAGACTACACGTAGGGGAAACAGTCACAATGTACGGTATCCCTACCAGCATACCACAGCAGTCTTCATTATTTAAAAGCAAATAACTACCGTTTGCTAGCAACGTGAAAGTCGGAGTTCTGGCCGGGATAGGCTTTCCATTTAAGATGTATGCTAAATTCGGGGTGTCAGAATTACAAGAGGCATGCAATTGGATGTTCCTGCAAACTAATGAGTGATCAGGTGTGGAAGTACAATCTTCACCTTTCAGATAAGCTTCTTTATCCTCCCTCAGGCACCTATAGGTTAATGGCAGTTACCAAGCTTCATGGAGATAAGTGCTACCTAAAGGATCATATCTGCCTATGGCATAGAATTTCATACACAAATCAAATTTAAATAGTGGAAAAGGCAATCTTAGTAACCCATGAATGAGCCATACAGCTGTATTATATTCGGCAACAGAAAAAGGCAATGGTTCTAACTTTTCAATATACAAAAGTGAATATGCAGCATCTTTCATAGACATGAACTGTTGTTTCACAGTCAAATTAAATGGTAAAAATAGAGAAGAGGTATTCATGTAGTCCCAAGGCACTTTACCAGCCTTTAACATTTGCAATGTCCATGCAAATTGCATAATTTGGAGAAGTGTGGCTCACTGGTTAGAAGCGGCAGACCCTGAAGCAGAAGTCGGCCCGGGACCAGGGTTCAATTCCTGACGCGGCAGGGTCTTGGGTCAATGTCCGCGGACTCGATAATTCTCGCCTAGGTGCCTACGCTAACCATGGGTCCCACTCTGCAACTCTGGGCAATAGCTTGCTTAATCTCCACAACGGCCCCAGAAGTGCCGGGGATGCCTGGCTTCACCTTGGGGGTACTCTCTCACAGGGAAAGCCAGGACGGTTTCCCCAGCGGTATACAGCGCCAGGACGCCACGTAACGAGGTATCAGTGCGCTTTACAAGTATACATTACATTACATTACATTACATATTGGAACGAAATTGATTTTGACCGTGGCACAAAACAGACACTTCACCCTGTACGATATCAACAACAGATGAAACAATATTGTCCAAATTGTAAATTCTGGAAGACAGTGTATTAATGCTATTATCAACAACTGCAAGCATATTTTCTAAATTTGATTGATCTATTGCACGGATCACTGACATAATATTGAATACAAAAAAATAGAATTACCAAAATATCGATGAAAAAATATAGAATGCAAAAATATCGAATTTCTATCTACAAACAGGTAAGTACAAAAATATTGAATCAAAAATATTGTTGTAAAAAATATAGTTAGTCAAAATATCTAATGTTTTAAATGTCTTAAAAGTAATTAAAAATGATTGAAATAATAAACATAATTAACTAAAACATACTTAAAAATACTTACATAACCTTAAAATTATTAAATAATTAATTTAAGTTATAAAAAACATAACATTTTATTTTTTAATACATATATATATATATATGAAAGTAATATTAATAAAAAATATACAATATTTCTACCGTAGGATAGCAGGAGGGTAAAATGTACTATTCCCACTCCAGTGAGTGCAACAGTAGGGAAAACGTTGGATAGAGTAGGGGTAAAAATTACTATTCCCACTCCAGTGAGTGCAACAATAGGTAAAGCGTTGGATAGTGTAGGGGTACAAATTACTCTTCCCACTCTAGTGAGTGCAACAGTAGGGAAAGCGTTGGATAGTGGGAGGATAAAAATTACTATTCCCCAGTGAGTGCAATAGTAAGGAAAGCATTGGATAGCGGGAGGGTTAAAATTACTATTCCCACTCCAGAGAGTGCAACAGTAGGGAAAGCGTTGGATAGCATAGGAGTAAAAATTACTATTCCCACTCCAGAGAGTGCAACAGTAGGGAAAGCGTTGGATAGCGTAGGGGTAAAAATTACTATTCCCACTCCAGAGAGTGCAACAGTAGGGAAAGCGTTGGATAGCGTAGGGGTAAAAATGACTATTTCCACTCCAGAGAGTGCAACAGTAGGGAAAGCGTTGGATAGCCTAGGGGTAAACATTACTATTCCCACTCTAGTTAGTTTAACGGTGGGGAAAGTAATGATTTAATATATTAATAAAAATAAATTTAAATATCAATACCAATAAAACATTAATTAAAATAATTACCAATTTAATATTATGTAATAATTAATTAATTAGACATACAAATAAACATTTGTTAATTAAATTAATTACCTAATTTAATTAATGAGCAACTAATACATTTTCAATAACAAAAACTAATCAATAATAAAAATGAATACCAATTAATAATTAATTAACAGTAAATAATTATCAATACAAAAAAAGTATTTTTATTATGTAATTAATTACAATTAAATTACTTCCCAACCTATTCCCCTATAAAACCTCAATCCGCTACAGAAAATAAAGTAATCCAATTATCATAATTGTCAATTAATGAATTAATACAAATTAATTACCAATTCATAAAAATGAATTACCAATTAACAATTAATTAACAATAAATAAAAAATCAATACCAATAAATAAATAAAAAAATGTACTTAAATACAATTAAAGAGCCGGACCATGTTCCCATTGTGTGTAATTAACCACATTTCTAAATGTGTTTGCTTTGTGCAGAAAATGATTGCCATAATGTCGGTAACAAAATAAATCAGCATAGTTGGCTGAGTCTAAATACAAAAAATCAGCATCAAAAGCAGCATAATCTTTCAAATTAGAAAACAGAGCCTCTATGGCCTGTACATCCCAGTTATCAGAGCGTATATTTTGTTTAACCACACCCCCCCATTGCAACACGTAGTACATTGGGAACATTAATAACCTCTGTGGGGCAGTGGATTTGAAATCTGACAGCATCCCAAACAATCCCATCTAAAATGGGCCAAGCTGTAATGTTAACAAAAGTCTGGTCCCTCTTAATGATGTGAGATGAGGAGTGGGGTGCCAAAGTTCCATCAATTACTCTAATTGAATTTTTTTCTTTAACATAGGTGGCGATTTCCGATTCGGTAAAATCCCCTATGAATAGCCGTAGTGAGCATATTTACCGTACAAATCGTACCCTTAGACGTCCCCGTACGTACGATGAAGTACAATCCGAACCCAAAGCAGATCTCCGTACGAATCGTACGAAAGACCATACGACTTAAAAATCCGTACAAATCACATTCGGAACACGCAGTACGCAACGTCCGTATGGATTGAAGCAGCATTTTCCGACCCAGCAAGTACGATTCGTCACGTCAACATTCTGACTCTTTTTCTATGGGAGCTCAAAACATCCGTAAAAGCAGATTTCGACTCGAACCGCGTACTAAACAGACTCCCAAGGGTATACAAGTACACCCCATTATTGCAGGGGTACGGTGCGTAGGGGTACAGTGCATAGGGGTACGGTGCATAGGGGTACGGTGCATAGCCGTATGGTGCATAGGTGTACGTTGCATAGGGGTACGGTGCATAGGGGTACAGTGCGTACACCCCATGATTGCAGGGGTACGGTGTGTATGTGATTGTGTGGCTCTCCGTACGAATTGCTCATACAACGATTTCCATACGAATCGCGTTCTCGTTCCCCGGTCCGGATCGTACTTGTCAGGTCGTACAGCATGTTTACGATTCGTACAGTTCACCATGAGGGTCCATATCATACGGATTTTCCCTTGCTTGGATTCGGGCGTAGTTTTTTCCTACGGATCGTACTACGCGATTCGGACGGATTTGTGCAAGTCGTACGGAAAGGGCTACAAATTCGAATCGTCGTACGGATTAGTTTCACGAATCGGAATCGACCCCATAGTGTCCATTTACAGAACGGAAAAAAGACACCACAAATCCAATTGACGTGAATAAAAAAATAGTAAAAAGCACCAGCCAAATGTAAGTCCATGGGGGTATCAAAAAATGTTTCTTAAACCAAACAGCAAAAATCAACATTTTTGATGGGGACTTGATGTAACAGAGTCAGTGTCAAATGAAAAGCATGACTGGTTAACTGCAGATGTTTGCAAATCAGGCATCAACAAGTCTGTAGGGTAGGTATACTCAGTTTCATTAAGGGAATCACCAGCCGGTGAACTCAATAAAGAACTTGCAACTGTAAGCATCTTGATTTCAACGTCAGGCCTGGTATTAATTGCCGGAGCCAAAACAGAATTTCTCAGCATTGCTGGACAAAAGACCGCTGTTCTCATACTAAGAAGAATCAGTCACTCGCTGTAATTTGACATTGTCAATGGAGATGTGCCTGTTTTCCTTGCAACCAGGAAGTGGAGGTAAAATTACTGTTCTTGTACCCTGCACGTCAAGCACAGGAACTGGTGCACGATATGAGGGGCCAAACTCCTTCTTGTTCTCTACCTTCTCATAGACCAGATCACCAATTCGGGAAGCCAGCCAACTACCGGATTCTGAAGAGCAGCATCAGATGTGGAGGGCAAATTTTCCTTTGCAAGACTGTCTTTGGTCTTTAGTAGATTTTGTAATACAGCAGAATGCTCATCTACGTCAAAGAATGCGGCAGACACCGCCATGTCAAGACCCTCAAGGTCCGGAATAAACATTTTGATGCCAAAGAGCATTTTGTATGGGGTCCGCCCACCCAGAGACCTTCTAGGGACATTATTGAGTGCACACTGTATGCTATAGAGATGGGCTAGCCAGTTCTGGCCTGTACCTAAAACCTTAGCTGTCAAGGATTACTTTAAGTCACAGTTCATTCGCTCCACAGCACTATTGCCCTCAGGCCTGTATTGAGACAAAAATTTGACTTGAACCCCCAATGAACCCATGGCATCCTTGTACGCCCTAGAGGCGAACGCTGGACCTTGGTCCAAATGAAAGGTATCACATGCAAAAATTCCCACAAAGACATGCAAATCCCTGATGACAGTGAAGGCATCAGTACTCCTTTGTGGCCACACCCAAACAAAGCATATGCACGAATCAACTGCAACTAAGATGTACTTATACACAGTATCAGAGGAGAAAGGACCACAGTGACCTAAATAAACACACCCAAGTGGTTTATTAGCTATTTACAACTGTGTCTGGGGCAGGCGCAGCAGTTGAAGTTTTAATCTTCTGGCATATGTCACAATGAAGGACATAATCACACCTCTGTACAATCCACGGCACCAGTAACGCTGCTGTAAAAGAGATACAGTAGTTGACACGCCAGGCTGAGCCGAAGCCATGCCCTCGTGAGCTGCTGTTATCAAAGTCTGCCTGTGGTCCGCGTTGGGAATCAACCTGTCACCAATGTCGTTAATTCTCACATAGGGAACTTTCTCAGGACATAAAAGACAAAAGTATTTAGAAGGGAAACCCCTTGGGTAATTATCTCCCTTCTCTGTTGCCGTAATAGCTGCCAAGATGTCCTCATCAATCTTACTTTTGGAACGTGTAACTGCTGCTACTAAGTATGTCGCAACTGCGGTCTTCGCTGCTTCATCAGCAAGACAGTTACCAACAGCGGGTACCCTCACGCGTTGGTGACCAAGAGTATGAATTACAAACAAGAGTGGGAGCTATTCTTTTATTTCGGCCACTTGAACCCATAGCATTTTGTGCTCAATCATGCTACCTTTGGAATCACGATAGTCATTCTGAGCCCAAAAGAATAAATTGTCATTGTAAGACTGAACACAGTAGTAAGAGTCACTCACAATAAGAGTAGTCACACAAGGGTCAGCGTACTCCAGTGCAAGCACCAGAACATGTAGTTCTGCCAATTGGGCGGTATAGTCCCCTAATGTCTGTATATGTACGACATCGGACCTCAACTCTTCATTCATCATAGTACCAACCACTATTGCGCAGGCTGCTGAATTTGCATGCTTTGGCCCTGTTGCAGACTGCGCCGATCCGTCTGTGTATATGATACAATGGAAATCCTCCAGCGGGCGCTTGGTCAGAGGAGTCGGATGAACAAATTCATACTGTAAATACTCCTGAGTCTAGAAAGAGAAATCAAAGATGAACGTGACATCAGGAGATGTCAAGGACCTGGCCCATTGTAACCACCGAGGATGCAATGCTTTGAAATTAGATAAACAGGCTTTTGTAACTGCCTCCAGGGCAGGATACGGTGTAACAACCAAAATGTGTTACCCTTGCGACAGTGCAGTTCCTTAAGAATCGCCATCTGCACTGCAGTCAAAACTTTTTCCACAGTGGAAAATCGCATTTCAGCTGAAGTGTACAAGTGTGACTTGTAAGCTATAGGGACTGTGTCACCCTCATTAAAAGTCAGGTACGTGAAACCAACTGCACCTGGCACAATTCTTATGACTAGGTTGTTGTGGTTGTCATGAGTCAGTAAATATTTATATTCAAGAAGATCAGACGGCAAAGATCGCCAAATTGCAGAATGTTCAGGCAGCCAGCAAGATTTGGTGAAAGTTGGTTGTACCAAGGCATAAAGAGGCTTGATACGCTGGGCATATTCGGGAATGTAAGTACGCCCGAAATTTGAAAAACCCAGTAAAGATTATTATTTCAGAGTTGTCGGAGCGCGCAGCTGTGCGCATTTCTCCAGGAAGTGAGGTGCTAAACCTCAACCTTCATTGATGAGCTCATAGCCCAGGAACAACACTGTGTGCTCTGCAATGTGTGATTTTCCAAACTTAAATTTGTAACCGAAGTCCGCAAACATGCAAATGATGCGGTCAAAGCGACACAGATGTGGCCATGACTCGTCGCCTGTGAGCTAAATGTCATCAACATATGAACACGCATCAGGGTCGAGCCTCTCCAAAAGAGAGACTTTGCAGGTGGAAAAGACGCCTGACTGTTCTTATAGCCCATAGCTAATCTTGAAAACTGTTTTTGTTTACCGCCACAGGTGAAAGCTGTCAATTGACTACTAATAGGGGACAGGTTATGGCTAAAAAAGCCATCGGATATGTCAAGTGTGGTTTTAAAATGCTTGCGCATGAGACTTTCCACAAGAGCAAAACTGGGAGTATTCTGTACCGTGCAGGTCCGACAATGAGAGTTCAATTGCCGCTAATCCAATACCAAATGGTACGAGCCATCAAGCTTAGTCACAGTAAAAAGAGGATTATTCATAGAGGACACACACGTTTCAATCACACCTTGATATTCCAATTGTTCAAGGATTTCTGCCACGGCGAGCTTTCACCTCACATTGCATGGTATATTGGGGTTGAGGTTGTGGCGTAGACCGTAATGGTATCTCATGTCTGGGGGAAAAATCCATATTGAGTACGGTACAATGCCGGTGCAAGCACCTTAGCCCACTCTTCTGCAAAATTCAGGGCGTGCTCCTTCGGGACTGTGTGAGCGAAAGCAGGGAGGATTACCTCCTCCCCTTGCGGCGCGGACAGAACGAAGGGTTGGGGCAAATCAGCCTCCGCTAACAAAATGTCATAGGTAGTAGTCAGATTTTCCCAAAATACCCCTTTTATAGTACGTTATATGTCACCTTCAATTAAAAGGACTATTTTATGAAGTTTTTCAGGGGGATCCACTCTAGTGTCAGCTGTCTCAACAGCAACAAACGTGTCAGTTGCTGTCACCTTCAGAAACAGTTGCAATGCTTCCCGCACTACTGTAAATTCCGTTGCGCTGTCTAACAGCGTCAGTGCCCATGTCAGATTCCGAAGCTGTGTTCTCACTATCTGTGGCATACCTCGCTGTTAAAGAGGCAACTTTCTTCTTCTGAAACTGGGGTCGTCTTGTTTGACATTACCGTCAGTCTTGCGGGGCTGCTCTCTGCTTTGCTGGGCACCCCGAACTCTACCACGGTCCCCTCCACCGGTGGGTGAGACCGATGAATCCTGTAAAGAGCGAGGAGAACGTTGATAAGGAACCTGAAAACGATCAGATCACTTAATATTAGTATGGTCACGCAAATCATATGTGCTCTCAGTAGACTCAGGTATTGGCGAAGAAGGACGTGACCCCTCTTTCTGTTGCTTTTTCCCCTGTTTTTTATTTTTATTCCAATTCTGCTTTGGAACAGTAGGGCGTTCATCTTTATCAGAACTCGCCACCTTAGTTTGCTTCTGCGCTGCTATCTTAGCAAGAGGCTTAACACCTAAACTATTGCGGGCAGTGGTTTTATAAGCCTCCGCAATGATTTTCGGTAACTGCCGGGGCTTATTGGCATCGGGGACTTTGCGCAAAGCATTAAACACCTGGAAGTTCACTGCAACTCCATTATCATTAGCAAGGACGAGATCGGAAACAGCCTCAAACGCTCCAACGAGTCTCATTCCCAATTCAACAGCCGCCTCCGCTCCGTGTTCATCTTGGACACGCTTAATGATGGAGGGCAGGACAGCCATTGGACGGAGTGCCGAAGCACTTGATATAGACTGTCGCAAATATCTTACCCCAGGTCTCACAATCAGGAAACTCTGGTATTAGGTCTTTCAGCAAACTTATCGTTAGAATCCTGTGTTTCTCAACAGGATTCATATTAGGAAATACTGCTTCCAGCTGGTCAAATTTCTCAGCAAGCCAAAAAGGTAAATCATCCTTATCCTGTGGCCGCTTGCCCATAACCTCATTAACCATGAAGGGATTAATTTTCATCCCGGCCGGTCCAGCTGGTTGCATCACAGCACCAGACTGCCCTGCCTGGACGTGGCAGGAAACGTATAGCACTAGAGTCTGTGCACTATGACGAAAGAGGTATAGAGCACAAGCAACTCATCTATAGCGACTTCAACTCATCTATAGCGACTTGCATGTAACGTGGATGGGGCGTGTAACCAGCCAAAACCAGCCACGTGGCCCCGGGAGTTGACTGAACCACTGTTACCGATTGGGGAAGGGCGCCATTAAACCAAACTTGATGCTACCAAGCTGAAATAGTAATCTCAAGTGTCCTATATGGCGTGTAGTTAAGAGGCACAGCCGTGGGAGTATAAATGTGAAACTGACCAGTATCCGCATTGACAGCAGGAAAGGTAACCCATGAGTAAAAAAGTTCAAAGGGGTCTGCCACATGAGCACACACCATGAAAACTACACCTTTCCATCCACAGTGACGCCAAATGACAGCAAATGATTGCGGACGGTCACCCTACTATGTTGGGGTATTTCAACGTCACCCATTAGGACACAGGAGTGACGTACAATGCAAAAGAATTGTAGCACAAAGGGTAGTAATTCAAAGTACGAACCTTTTTAAATTATCAAGCTTGAATAAACCTATGTAACTATAGGCAGGTTAACCCATCACTACCGTCAACGGAAACAATAGTGAGTGTGTCGTGGACAGATATAAGCACTACTCAAGTGTCTCAAAAATAAGACCACTATTTTAGGTGCACCATGTTGCAGGGATTCTGCTCATACACAGAACTGTGCTCAGAGACCCAGGACATAAGTGAATTATGGTGGACCAAAAAACTCACCTCAGTACCCAGAACTCCTAACAGACTAGCATCAGTGTCACATTAGCTCTTCGTCCTATAGCAAAGGTACCAATGATTAGACAACCCAGAACATGCAGCTTAGGTTACTCTCAGGAATGGTGGGAATCAAGAACAATCTTTCGTTATATTCTCATACCAGTCCACAACATGGGTAAAAAAGA
Source organism: Lissotriton vulgaris (assembly GCF_964263255.1). Classification (NCBI taxonomy): domain Eukaryota; kingdom Metazoa; phylum Chordata; class Amphibia; order Caudata; family Salamandridae; genus Lissotriton; species Lissotriton vulgaris. Next base: position 958,184,393 of record NC_141694.1, read on the forward strand.
GACACAGTAAAGTTTAAAATGTTTATTTTAACGACATGCTCTAAGATGCAGTGTTTTTGCGAACATAAGCAGGCAGATGATTAAAAATAATACGATCTGTATTGTTACAATTCCATAAAAAAGAAAAAGAGAAATCATATTATAATGATGGTGGAAACAGGTCAAATTGTGCCTTATATACCACACTCCCTAGCTAGGAACTATGTTTTATAAAATATAGACAGTCTCTTAGGCTTGAATAGGGGACCCCATACCTCCAACATCAGCAGGAGTAAATCACATCAGGATCTGCAAAAGCTCTCTGTCTCTCTGGAAACTGATTTTTCTTCCAATCATGTATGCAGTGCAGTATTAAAGACACCAGATTTCGGTTAGCGGTAGCTGCGTGCATGTTGTGTCTAGAGCATGAGCCGATCAGCCCGAACAACACCTAACATTGTTATGATAACCTTGGAGGCTTCAGCACTCATTGTGCAGACTAAGTTCAAGATATGAGTCTAGGGACGTTGAAAGCAAGCCATTCTTATGTGAAGCAATTCACGCAGCCTAACTTACAAAACCAGTTACATATAGTGTTGTGTGCAAAAGCAGCAAAAAAGTAAAATGCCGTTCTAACTTCTAATAAGCCTATGCTAACTTAGCAATGTGCGCATGTAATTTGAATTTGAATTTTAAAGTATTTGTTACGCGCACGACTACCAAGCAGTTTCTTGGCGCTGAAGGATGCGTGCCCTAGGGAGCAGGGGTTCAGATGCTAGGGGGAGAAGGCTTGCAAAAAGAGAAATGTTTTGAGTGCCCTGGGAAACTCAAGATAGGAGGCCGCAGATCTTATGGGGGGAGGGAGAGTGTTCCAGAAAGTGGAGGCGAGAAAAGAAAATGTCATCCCTCCCGATTTGTTCTTCCTAAACCGGGGTACAGAGAGAAGAGACTGAGAGGATGAGCGTAGCTCTCTGCAGGGAGTGTAGGCCTTGATTTCGGAATTAATAAAAGCGGGGGCAGTCCCGGCACGGGCATGAAAGGTTGTACAGCCCAGCTTGAAGAGGGCCCGTTCTTTAATGGGAAGCCAGTGCAAGGCCTTGAGTAGGGGAGTGACACGGTGAGACTTGGAAAGACCATAGATAAGACGGGCAGCCTGATTCTGGACCAATTGAAGGCGTCGGAGGGCATAGGCAGGGACGCCGTTTTACAGAATGTTGCCATAGTCCAGGCGCGATAGGACCATCACCATGAGAATGAGTTTCAGGGCCGGGAAAGAGAAGAACCGGGAAATCTTCCGAATGGTGCGGAGGGTAAAGAAACAGGATGAAACTACTGTACTGATCTGGGAGTGCAGCGTGAGGTGTTGGTTCAGCGTTATCCCTAATGTTTTAGCTGAATAGGAAGGTGACGGAGGGGGGCCAAAATGTGGGGGTCCAGGGACTGCGGCTACCTCCGGTGAGAACTAGCTCGGTTTTATCCGGGTTCAATTTGAGATGGTTGTAAGGACCTGCCTTCACTACAGTGTGTAAAGTGACACCCATATTGTGTCCATCTAGTTTTCTTTCTGACTGCTTTTATGAGCCTACGCTCCATGAAAGTCCAGAGGGTAGAAAAAATAAGGATTAAACAATCTGCAGATAGTTTCTCATGAGGGTGATGTAACATTATAATAAGACTTTGAAGGGCACTGTATAGTCTAGAAGCATATTTTGTTCCTGAAATTAGACTTTCAACATCAACTGCAGTATTAGTGATTTTGGCATTGTAGATAAAAACTTGATATTTAGAAACAAGCATTTGCAAAGTCTATACATCTTCCCTTTTGTCTTCCAAGGTAGACCAATTGGCAGTCCCATTGCTTTTTGACCAATGCTCTGAAGCATGGTTAAAAACAAATACGTTTTCCAAATGCAAGACAAAACCTAGCAAAATTACATTTAGCATGTGTGCATTTATGACAAGAAACCATCATTTTGTTTATTTTTTTTTACCTATTTCAGAAGGCAAATGCCAATCTTGGATCAGTAAGTTAATATAATAAGTCAACAAGCACATTTCATAAAAGGAGTGGACGAACAGCAGAAATGAAGCAGCCAGTACCGCCAAAATAAAAAAATAAAAACATTCTAATAAGCTTCTGATGTGAGGTACTAGGGAAACCACATACAACCTGGGATGAGGATGTAAGATGGAATAAACAGGATGTACCTTTTGAGGGGGCTGGCAGCAATCAAAGGAGAGAGTAAGAAAATAAATGCATGCCCTAATAGTGTTGAAAGAAAAAGAACAAGATTGGTAAAGCCAATAGGGCTCCACTATGTAAGATATATTGACTTTGTTGGAGTGGAGTAGAGTGGAGTGGCATTGTGTTGGGTGGAGTGGTAATGTGTGGCATGCACTGGAGTGCCATTGGCTGGCATGGAGACGGCTTGCATTATCTGTCGTGAAGTGGAGTGAAGTGGCATTGTGTGGAATGGTGTGCCATCGTGTGTGGTGTAGGGTGGCACTGCGTGGTGTGGAGTAAAATGGAGTAGAGTGATATGTGGTGTGGAGTGGAGTGGCATTGTGTGGTGTGGAATCAATTGGCTTTGAGTAGAGTGTCATTGAGTGGAGTAGTGTTTAATTTTGTGGAGTGGGGTGGTGTGGCATTGTGTGGCATGAAGTGTAGTGGCATTGTGCAGTGTGGAGTAGAATTGAGTGGAGTGGAGTAGAGTGACATTTTATGTCATTGATTGGCATTTGTAGTATGTAGTGGAGTGGAGTGGCAGTGTGTGGAGTGGATTTTAGTGCAGTGCATTAGTGTGGCATTTTGTGGCATGGAGTGAAGTGAAGTGGTGTTGTGTGGAATGGTGTGGAGTGGAGTGGAGTGGAGTGGAGTGGTATTAAGTGTTGTGGCATTGCATGGTGTGGAGTGGGGTGCTTTTGAGTGAAGTGAAGTGAAGTGACATACCACAAAGTGCTTAAAAGCCTCATCAGATGAAGGTGCTAAATAAATACAATCACAATTGAATGGACTGACATTGTGTGGAGTGTAGTGAAGTGGCATGGAGTGGCAATGTGGCATGCAGAGGAGTGGAGTGGCATTGTGTGGCAAGGATTTGAATGCCAATGTGTGGTTTGTCAGTGAATGCAGTGAAGTGACACTATGAGGCATAGAGTTAAATTGTGAGGCATCAAGTGAAATGGAGCAGAGTGTCGCAGAATGGATAGAGTGGCATTGTGTGGAACAGAGTGGAGTGGAGTGACAAAGTGTAGAGTGGCATATGTATGGTGTGGAGTACAGTGGAGTGGCATTTTAGGGCTTGTAGTGGAGTGGAATTGTGTTGTGTGGAATGGAGTGCCATTACGTTTTGCATGGACTGACATTGTGTGGGTTGGAGTCAAATGGCATTATGTGGCATTGAGTGGAGTGCAATGGCGTCATTTAGAGTGGAATTGTTTGGCGGGATTTGGAGTGCAATTGTGTGATGTGGAGTGGCATAGTGTGGCATAAAGTGAAGTGGCTGTGTCTAGCGTAGAGTGCAGTAGAGTCACGCTGTGAGGCATGGAGTGGATGACATTGTACAGTGTGCAGTGGAATACAATTGTGTTGAATGGAGTAGTGTGACATGGTGTAGCATGGAGTGGAGTGACATTGTGTGGCTGGAATGGAGTGGCATTGTGTGGAGTGGAGTGGCACTGTGTGGTGTTGACTGCAGTGGGAGTGTATGGCATGGAGTGGACTGGATTGCAGTTAAGTGACACAGTGTGGATTGCAGTAGTTTGACTCTATTTAAAGTGGAGTGGAGTACAGTTGTGTGGGGGGGAGTAGAGTGACATTGTGTGGTGTGGAGTATGATTTGTCGTGTATAATAAAGTAGTATTCTGTGGAGAAAAGGGGAGTGGATTGCAGTGAAATTGTGCTCATGAAGTGTAGAGGCATTGTGTAGCATGAAGTGGAATAGAGGGGAATGGCATAGAGTGGAATGGGGTGCAATTGAGTGGAGTGGCATTATGTGATGTGAAGTGGAGTGAGGTGGAGTGGCAGGGAGTGGAGTGGCATAATTTGCATAAGTGGAACAGCATACGTGGAGTGGCATGCAGCAAAGGTCTTTAAAGACTTATTAGGGGTAAACACTAAATAAATACAATTGTCATTGAGTGGAATGAAGTGGCATTGAGTGTAGTGAAGAGGCATGCAGTGGAGTAGCAATATAACATAGAGTGGCATTGTCTGGTTTGGAGAAGATGGGCACTGAGTGAAGTAGAGAGGCACTGTGTGGAATTTGAGTGGCATTGTGTGATATCACAGTGAGTGGCAAGGCAGAGAGTGGGATGGTATTGAGTGGAGTGAAGTGGCATTGAGTGGCTTCAAGTGGAGTGGAGTAGAATTGATTTCAGTGAAATGGAGTGGCATTGTGTGTCATGGAGTGATATTGTGTGGTGTGGAGTGGAGTGGCATTGTGTTGCATCAAATGGAGTGTAGTGGCATTCTTTGGTGTGGAGTCGAAATATGTTGCATGAAGTGGAGAGGACAGGCATTGTGTGGAGGGGAGTCGCATTGTGTGGAATGGAGTGGAGTGGCATAGTGGGGCGTGGAGTGGAGTGGCATTGAGTGGCATGGAGAGCAGGGAATTTGCACTGTGAGGTTTGAGTAGATTGACATTGCATAATGTGGAGTGGAGTGGAGTAGCATTGTGTGGAGTGGAGTAGAGTGACATTGTGTAGCGTGGACTGGTGTGACATTGCGTGGCATGGCGTGGAGTGGTGCAGATGGGGTGGCTTTATGTTGAGTGCAGTGACATTGTGTGGTGTGAAAGTGGAGTGGGAAAATATGACAGAGTGGATTAGAGTCGAGTAAAGTTGGTCTGCATTGTGTGAAGTAGCATGACATTGTTGAGTTGTTAGATTTGGGGGTCTCTAGTTGGCACAGTTAGGTACTTGTGACAAATAGGGACCCTTGCCTCTAGTCAGGATAAGGGGATTACACTCCTAAAATAACCCCTCCTCACCCCCTTGGCTGCTTGGCACGAGCAGACAGGCTTATCTCAGAGGCAACGTGTAAAGCATTTGTGACTACATACAGTAACCCAGTGACAAAACTACAGATGGACACCACACAAGGTTTTATATCAAAAATTAGTATATTTTATATAGATTTAACACAAGATCATAAACGACAAAAATACACAATACTGTTACTTTAAGGTGGTAGGTTTAGCTTAGTTAGGTTCAGTTTTCAAGATGCGACACTTTGCATCAATGTACCTTACGATGCGTTGCGCTTCAACGACAAGCAATGTCGCAGCGAGGGAAATGCGGCAAGGTTCAGGTGCAAAGAAATAAAGACATGAAGATTTTCAAGATGCGGGGCGCTTTCCCCGGGATGCGAGAAGTTCTTGGTTCGATGCGTGGACTGCCGCGGTGACACCCTTGTTCAGAAGTACGACAGCAACAGCTCCAACTGCGACACTCTTCTCCCACGATGCATAAAGCTTCCGTGCAATGCGACAACGAAAGCAGTGACATCCTTGTTCCGAAATGCGATGGCAGAAGCTCAGACGGCGGCGCGCTTCTCGGGGATACGAGGCGCTTTCCTCAATGCTGTGCGATGCAACAACTCCAGTGACAACACCCTTGTTCAGAAGTGCGACGGCAGGCCCAGCGATGGCGACGCGCTTCTACCTCATTGCGAGACTCTTCTCTCGATGCGGTGCAGTGCGACAACTCCAGCGGCGACATCCTTGTTCAGAAGTGCAATGGCAGGCAACAGCGACTGCGACGCGCTTCCTCTTCCTTGCGGCATGCTTCTCTCGATGCGGTGCAGGGGGACTACTCCAGCGGCAACACCCTTGTTCAGAAGTGCGACGGCAGCAGCAGCGACAGTGACACGCTTCATTCTCGTTTCAGAAAAGGGGGTGGTGATTGCACCATCAGGATTCAAGCAAGCCGGGCCGACGACGGCTGAAATGCCAGAAACCGGTCCCCGGAAGCTTGTTTCCTTCCCAGTATAAGAATTGGCTTGGTAGTTTGGTTTGCCCTGTTCCCATCATGCACTGGGACAGGAACAGACTAATTTGCATGTAGCCAGGTTCTGAGCTGGGATGGTAGAGTGAGCTAAAAAAAAGTGATGGATCAAGCCCTGATCTTTGGACTTGGTAAGAGTGGTCTGCTTAATTCAGACACTCTGTTCATCACCACCCCCTTTTCTGAATCATTTTGTCCACCATAAGCGTGGAAGGGTATACTCAGATGTGAGTCCCTTGCTCATTGCACCATCAGGATTCAAGCAAGCCAGGCCAACGACGGCTGAAATGCCAGAAACCGGTCCCCGGAAGCTTGTTTCCTTCCCAGTATAAGAATTGCGTTGGTAGTTTGGTTTGCCCTGTTCCCATCATGCACTGGGACAGGAACAGACTAATTTGCATGTAGCCAGGTTCTGAGCTTGGATGGTGCAGTGAGCGAAAAAACGGTGATGGATCAAGCCCTGATCTTTGGACTGGGTAAGAGTGGTCTGCTTAATTCAGACACTCTGTTCATCACCACCCCCTTTTCTGAATCATTTTGTCCACCATAAGCGTGGAAGGGTATACTCAGATGTGAGTCCCTTGCTCATTGCACCATCAGGATTCAAGCAAGCCGGGCCGACGACGGCTGAAATGCCAGAAACCGGTCCCCGGAAGCTTGTTTCCTTCCCAGTATAAGAATTGGCTTGGTAGTTTGGTTTGCCCTGTTCCCATCATGCACTGGGACAGGAACAGACTAATTTGCATGTAGCCAGGTTCTGAGCTGGGATGGTGCAGTGAGCTAAAAAACGGTGATGGATCAAGCCCTGATCTTTGGACTGGGTAAGAGTGGTCTGCTTAATTCAGACACTCTGTTCATCACCACCCCCTTTTCTGAATCATTTTGTCCACCATAAGCGTGGAAGGGTATACTCAGATGTGAGTCCCTTGCTCATTGCACCATCAGGATTCAAGCAAGCCGGGCCGACGACGGCTGAAATGCCAGAAACCGGTCCCCGGAAGCTTGTTTCCTTCCCAGTATAAGAATTGGCTTGGTAGATTGGTTTGCCCTGTTCCCATCATGCACTGGGACAGGAACAGACTAATTTGCATGTAGCCAGGTTCTGAGCTGGGATGGTGCAGTGAGCTAAAAAACGGTGATGGATCAAGCCCTGATCTTTGGACTGGGTAAGTGTGGTCTGCTTAATTCAGACACTCTGTTCATCACCACCCCCTTTTCTGAATCATTTTGTCCACCATAAGCGTGGAAGGGTATACTCAGATGTGAGTCCCTTGCTCATTGCACTATCAGGATTCAAGCAAGCCGGGCCGACGACGGCTGAAATGCCAGAAACCGGTCCCCGGAAGCTTGTTTCCTTCCCAGTATAAGAATTGGCTTGGTAGTTTGGTTTGCCCTGTTCCCATCATGCACTGGGACAGGAACAGACTAATTTGCATGTAGCCAGGTTCTGAGCTGGGATGGTGCAGTGAGCTAAAAAACGGTGATGGATCAAGCCCTGATCTTTGGACTGGGTAAGAGTGGTCTGCCTAATTCAGACACTCTGTTCATCACCACCCCCTTTTCTGAATCATTCTCGTTGCGTCGTGCTTCCAGCTCCTTGCGAAACACAGTTCCTCAGAAGGCCCAAAACAGCAGCAGGCACTTCCAAAAGAACTCTGGGGAGCTGGGGGTTGAAGTCTGTTGTCCCTGAGACTTCAGCAGGAGGCCAGCTCTTTTCCAAGCCCTTGGAGATCCTTCACAAGTTGAAAGTAAAGTACACAAAGTTCCTTTCTCCTTCCTTTGGCAGTAAGGCAACCACTGCAGGCCAATCCCCTAAGCAGCAATTCAGCTTAGGAATAGCCTCTCCTCAGTTTCATCAGGTTCCTCTCCTCAGTAAAGGTTTTTCCTTGTAGTCTAAAGTGATCTAATTTCTTGAGATCAGGGTCCCAATATTTATACCTTAAAATCCTTTGTTCTCTGAGGGGAGAGGGGCCTTTGCCCAGTTCAAACCAGTACTGAAGCACTCTGTTTACCAGACTTCTCCTTTCCTTTCACAATGCAGGGCAGAAACATGAGACGCCCCACAGCAGGTGGAGCCAGCATTCTGGAAGGCAAGTGCAGTCATGGAGCACTTTGTTGACAGGACTCCTTCTCTTCTTTCAGTGTGCATGGCAGAGACATCAGCCTCTCCCCAGGAGGTGGAGCCAGCATTGTGGAAGGCAGGCATAGCCCTATTCAAGGTTCAGGTGCAACTCCTCCCTCCCATCTAGATGCAGATCTCTCTATTCACCATTGGGCTGACTCATCCTGTCTCTTAGAATCCCCCAGCCCTGTCACTCACAAACTCCAGACAAGGAATACAGAACCTGGTAGAGGCAGGCTTGAAAGGTTAGGCAAGCATATACCTACTTTCTAAAAGGGGTATTTGCAAAAACATAATGTTAAAACCAACTTCACTAAAAGATGCATTTTATCATTCTGAGTCCAGGCATACTACACTCTTATTTCTACCATGTACTCTGAGTCAGTTAGGATTATAAAATGTAATAATGCTAACAGCCCATTCTGGACTAAGGAGAACACGTAGCCTTGCAATAGTGGAAAACGAAAATGGCTGTAATTTACTATTAGGACATGCCAGGGCATGTCCTACCTTATACTTACAATGCACCCTGCCCTTGGGCATACTATAGGGGTGACTGATATGAGGAAAAGGGAAGGTTTAGGGACTGACAAGTGGGTGCACTTGCCCAGTCAGTGTGACAGTACTGGACTGCACACAGGTTCTGCAATGTCAGACCTTAGACACATTTTACAAGGCTGCTACTGTGCATGGCACAACCAATGCTGCAAGCCCACCAGCAGCATTTGGATTTACACGCCCTGGGCACACTCAGTGCACTGTACTAGGGTCTGACAAGTAAACCAAATAGCCAAACATGGAACCACTGATTAATACATCAATTTACAACAGGGAGCACTTGCACTGTGGCACTGGACAGCAGTGGCACAGTGCCCAAAGCATCTAACACCAGCAAAAATACATCAGGCAACAGAAAAAATGGAAGGGAGACCCACGCCAATATTGCCAGGTCTAACACGTGTCCCCTCCAGCTGAAATTTTGGGAAAACTACCCTAACTGCTGGGAGTTGTCATCACTAAGGCGGAAAAATCTGGACAGACCATCAGCGTTGGCGTGTTCTGTACCAGGGCGGTGTTCCACCTTAAAGTCCATACCCTATAGGGAAATGGACCACCTCAACAGCTTTGGATTCTCACCCCTCATTTGCATCAACCATCTGAGGGGCCTGTGGTCTGTCTGAACCCAGGAAGTGAGTCCCAAACAGGTATGGTCTCAGCTTCTTCAGTGCCCAGGCCACAGCAAATGCCTCACGCTCAATAGCACTCCACCTCTGTTCCTGTAGAAGTAACCTCCTTCTGATGAAGGCTACAGGTTGATCCAGGCCCTCCTCATTCATCTGTGACATAACAGCCCCCACACCATGCTCTGAAGCGTATGTCTGAACGATAAACTCACTTAATAAGTTGGGTGCCCGGAGCACAGGCGCCATGCACATGGCAGCTTTCAGGGCCTCAAAAGATTTCTGACAGGAGTCAGTCCAAAACACTTTCTTGGGCTGCTTCCTGGAATTCAGCTCTGTCAAGGGTGCTACAATATTGCCTTACCCCTTGACACACCTCCTGTAATACCCTGTGAGACCTAAAAAGGCTCTCACCTTTGTCTGGGTTTTGGGTGGCTCCCAAGCCAGGATGGTTTCAATCGTGGATTGTAGGGGCACCACCTGGCTGCTCCCAACTTGGTGTCCCAAGTACACCATGGAACCCTGCCAGATCTGGCACTTATTCGCCATGATCGTGAGGCCTGCCTTCCGCAGTGCCAACAACACTTCCCAGAGGTGGTGCAGATGTTCCTTCCAACTGGCACTGAACACTGCGATGTCCTCCAGGTAGGTGACACTGAACTCATCCAGTCCAACCAACACCTGGTTGACCAACCTCCGAAAGGTGGCAAGGGCATGCTTTATCCCAAAGGGCACGACACGGAACTGGAAATTCCCATCTGGTGTGGAGAATGCTGACCTCTCCTTTGCCCCATCAGTCAAGACGATCTGCCAGTACCCAGACGTCAAGTCAAATGTGCTGAGGTACCGTGCAGCCCCTAGCCAATCAATGAGTTCATCAGCTCAGGGGATGGGGTGCGCGTTAGTCTTTGTGACTGAATTGAGCCCTCTGTATTCCACACAGAACCGGATCTCGGATGTGGCACCCGGTGCTGCAGCCTTCCGGACCAAGACCACTAGGCTGGCCCAAGGACTGCTGGAGGACTCAATCACCCCCAGCGCAAGCATCTTTGAGACTTCCTCTTTGATGCGAGCCCTTACTCTTTCAGTTACCCTGTAAGATTTGTGCTTCACAGGTAAGCTGTCTCCTGTGTCCACATCATGGACGCACCAATCTGTGACCCCAGGAACCAGGGAGAACAGATCAGAAAACTGTCCCAGCAACTAGCGGCAGTCATTCAGTTGCTCATGTGTCAGGGTGGAAGAGAGGCTGACACCATCTACTGACCCATCTTGCTCTGAGGCTGACAGGAGATCTGGAAGAGGCTCAGTCTCCTCCTCCATCCCAGAATCTGTCGCCAAGAGCATGCCCACTTCAGACCTCTCTAAGTAGGGCTTAAGGCGGTTGACATGTAGGACTCTCAAGGGGTTCCTAGGAGACCGCAAGTCCATCAAGTAGGTAACTGGACTCTTGCGCTCCACAATCTCAAATGGTCCGGTCCACTTATCCTAGAGCACACAGGGCTCCACTGGGGCCATGACCCACACTTCTGTGCAGGTTGAAGCTCTACCAGAGTGGCATTCTGGTCATACCAGCGCTTCATCTCCTCCTGGCTGGCTTCCAGATTTGCCTCAGCGAGTTGCCTGAACGCCTAGTCTGGTTCTTAAAGGCCAGCATGTAACTATATACATCCTGGGGAGGTTTCCTGGGAGATTGCTCCCAGCCTTCTTTGACCAGACTCAGAGTTCTTCTGACCGGGTGTCCATAGAGAAGCTCAAAGGGACTGAATCCTAGAGATTTCTGTGGCACCTCCTGGTATGCAAAGAGTAGGCATGGTAAGAGGACGTCCCACTTATACCTCATGGGTTCCTTAAGACCCATTATCATGCCTTTCATGGTCCGGTTGAACCTTTCAACCAACCTGTTTCCATGGGGGTGGTAAGAAGAGGTGAACTTGTAAGTTACATCACACTCCTGCCAGAGGGATTTCATATACTTAGAAATGAAGTTGGTTCCCCGATCAGACACTACCTCGCGAGGGAATCCCATTTGGGAGAAAATTTCCATCAGTGCTCATCCCACTACGGGGGCCGTCACTGGCCTCAGAGGTACGGCTTCTGGGTACCGGGTGGCATGGTCCACCAAGACCAGGATGAACCTGTTGCCCATGGCTGTCTTGGGGTCCAGTGGCCCCACAATGTCAATCCCCACCCGCTCAAAGGGGGTACTGACCACAGGGAATGGCTGGAGAGGAGCCTTGTGCTTCTTCCTACTCTTTCCACTAGCCTGGCAAGTCTGACAAGTCCTGTAATGAGTGAATGAGTGTCTGAACTCTTGCGCATTTGGGGCCAATGAAAGTGGGTGACAAGACACTCAAAGGTCTTGTTCTGCCCCAAATTTCCTGCTAATGGCACATCATGAGTCAGCCCCAGTAGGAAGGCTTTGAACTTCTGGGGTACCACCAGCACACAGGCTGACCCAGGTTCAGCAACCTTAGACTCACTATACAGGAGACCATACTCCCAGTAGCTCCAATGTGATCCTGACTGATCCCCTTCTGCCTGGCTTACAGCCTGTTGCCGCAAGCCCTCAAGAGAAGGGCATTCTCTCTGCTCCTTGCAGAAATCTTCCCTGGAGGGGCCTCCTTCTTGCTGCCAATGGGTCAGCTAAGGCAGGTCCCCCAGTTCAGCTTCTTGTTCCCCGGTAGGCTCCAGGGCATCCCCCTCAGGGTCTATCTCCACCTGGGCCGTGGGAACTTCGGGGACCGGTTTCCTGCAACCCCTGCCACTTCTCTCTGAGGCAGGGTCCTGGGCCTACCTCTCAGGCTCCAGGTCCTCTTGAGCACCCCTACTGGCTGCCATTAACCGGGTGGCCACGCAAGCCCAGTCAGGCAGTCCCACCATCTTCAAGTGAGTACTCTTCTCCACCTTCTACCAAGGTGAGCTCTCTAAATCGTTCCACAACAAACAGTCTACAGGCATGGCGGGCCTCACAGCTACCTGAAAAATACCAGAGACCCCCCCATTCAAAGGGAACCTGAGCCATTGGACAACGGCTCTCTGTGTTGTCAGCAGCAACAAATCGGCAAAATGCATGAGGGACAAACTGCCATTGAGACACCAGGTGACACCTGACAGCTGTCACACTGGCTCCTGTATCTCTAAGAGCCTCCACCCTTTTGGCATTGATGATCACCCACTGCCCATATTTCTTAGTGTTTCTGGGCAGCTGAGTTTCTGGGACCACCTCACAGTCTCCTAAAGAGACAAGGGTCATCTGTGTGGGACCCCACCCACCTTGGACATCAATCTCCTCCCCAAGGCTACACTAGCCATTTGCCAGGGTGGAGCACCAGTGGATGCTGGTTTACCACACAGGCGGCACCTGGGATAATGCGCCTTATGACCCAGGTCACCACACCTGTAACATTTCAGAGGTCCCTGTGGAACAGGACTACCTGTCGGGACCCCTTGCTTTCTCTCAGTGGGAGGTTGGGAACCTTTCTCTTGGTTCCCTAGGGTACTACTTTGGGACCCTTTGCGGAACTCCTTTTGCTTACCTTTGTCCCCCCACTCTTCTGCTGGGGACCCTGCCCACCTTTGGCTGAGTCTCCCATGCGACCCTTGTGGACCCGGGTGCTCACCCAGCGGTCCGCCTGCTTAGCAAGCTTCCTAGCGTTAGTCAGCTTGCCATCTATCAGATGCTGGTACAGCTCTGGAAAACAATTATCAGACAAATGCTCCCATGCAATCAAATCAAAGAGACCTTGAAAATCATTAACCTTGCTGCCCTTCACCCAACCGTCCAATGCTCTGCAAAAGAAAGTGACATATTCAGCCCAGGTACTGTTTTCTAACTTTTTGCATTTCCTGAACCTCTGTCTATAGAGTTCAAGGGTCAAATCATATCTAGCCATTAATGCCTCTTTCATGCAGCTGTATGAATTATGGACTTCAGAAGGCAAGTCTAACAGTGTGTCCCGCCACTCACTAAGGAACCTTTCCCACAACCCTGCTCCCCAATCTCTCTCAGGGACCTGGAGGGAAGACATGGCTACCTCATAGGCTATGAACCACTGACCAATATCATCATTTTTTTAAAACTCCTTTAACACATCTTTGAGAATATACACTCTACTTTCCACCGACACTGACAGTACAATGCCACCAGAGGGAGTAACCTCTAAACTTTTGGTTTTAAACCCCAACTCCCAAAAAACGTTTTCATGCTCAAACTGTATTTTCTTTTCCTCTATATCTAATCTCCTGTTTTCTATCTCCAGTTGCCTATTCACCTTGAACTTGGTCATCTCCATTTCATGCCTCCTGGATCTCTCTCTATCGTCCAACTCTTCTGGAGACAGACTCTTGCCAGAAGTAATGCTACCTGCGGGGAAAGGTACCTTCCTTCCTCCTGAGCTAAATGGCTCTTCATGCTGTACATCTGCAGGGTCATTCCCCTCCTCAATTTCAGGGGTTTTCCTTGCTTCTACCCAGGCCCTCAGTGCCTTGTAGAACTCTTCCTTCTTGGTGCACCCAACAGTGGAGACCTTGAATTTTTTGCAGAAGTACTTCAGGTGTATTACTTTGTAGCTTTCCAGCCTTTCCTCTTCCCATTCACAATCAATTGAGGCTATGGATTCTGCTCTTTCTACAACTGAATCAGGCATCTTTCAAAAATAGAAAATCCAAAAAGGAATCTACCAAAAAGTATGGGGTTGCGTTATGATCTGCACTCACTAAGTAGTGTTCACCAATCACTGTGCATTAGTCACAAATGCAAGTCTCCCCTCCACTGACCACCAATGTTAGATTTGGGGGTCTCTAGTTGGCACAGGTAGGTACTTGTGACAAATAGGTACCCTTGCCTCTAGTCAGGATAAGGGGATTACACTCCTATAATAACCCCTGCTCAACCCCTTGGTAGCTTGGCACGAGCAGACAGGCTTATCTAAGAGGCAGTGAGTAAAACATTTGTGACCACATACAGTAACCCAGTGACAACACTACAGATGGACACCACACAAGGTTTTATATAAAAAATAAGTATACTTTATATAGATTTACCACAAGACCATAAATGACAAAAATACACAATACTGTTACTTTAAGATGGTAGGTTTAGCTTAGTTAAGTTCAGGTCTTAAGATGCATCACTTTGCGTCAATGTACCTTACGATGTGTTGCGCTTCCACGACAAGCAATGTCACAAGGAGGGAAATGCGGCAAAGTTCAGGTGCAAAGAAATAAAGACATGAAGATCTTCCAGATGCGGCACGCTTCTCCGGGGATGTGAGACGTTCTCGGTTTGATGCGTGGACTGCCGTGGTGACACCCTTGTTCAGAGGTGCGACAGCAACAGCTCCAACTACGACACTCTTCTCCCACGATGCGTGAAGCTTCCGCGCAAAACGACAACTACAGCAGCGACATCCTTGTTCAGAAATGCGATGGCAGCAGCTCCAAACTTGGCACACTTCTGGGGGATGTTAGGTGCTTTCCACGATGTGGTGAGATGCGACAGTTCCAGCGGCGACACCCTTGTTCAGAAGTGCGACGGCAGGGCCAGCGACGGCAACACGCTTCTACCTCTTTGCAAGACTCTTCTCTCGATGCGGTGCAGTGCGACAACTCCAGCGGCGACACTCTTGTCCAGAAGTGCAACGGCAGGCAGCAGCGACGGCGACACGCTTTCTCTTCGTTGCAGCACTCTTCTCTCGATGCGGTGCAGTGCGACTACTCCAGTGGCGACACCCTTGTTCAAAAGTGCGAAGGCAGCAGCAGCGACGGCGACACGTTTCGTTCTCGTTGCGTCGCGCTTCCAGCTCCTTGCAACATGCAGTTCCTCAGAAGGCCCAAAACAGCAGCATGCACTTCCAAAAGAAATCTGGGGAGCTGGGGGTGGAAGTCTGCTGTTCCTGAGACTTGAGCAGGAGGCAAGCTCTTTTCCAAGCCCTTGGAGATCCTTCACAAGTTGAAAGTAAAGTACACAAAGTTTCTTTCTCCTTCCTTTGGTAGTAAGGAAACCACTGCAGGCCAATCCCCTAAGCAGCACTTGTATTGTATTGTATTGTGGCATACTTATATAGCGCAACCTGTCACCACCAAGGGCATCCTGGCGCTTTGACCCGTACTCAATGAAACAGTAGCTCAGCCTATCCTGGGAAAAAGATGAGTTTTTAGAGCCTTTCTAAAAGATAAAAGATCTCCAAGGCTTCTCAAGGATATAGGTAGAGAGTTCCAGAGTTTGGCTGCCGCTACTCTAAAAGAGCGGCCTCCCATCCTCACACTTCAGCTTAGGAATAGTCTCTCCCCAGTTTCTTCAGGTTACTCTCCTCAGTAAAGGTTTCTTCTTGTAGTCCAAAATGATCTAATTTCTTGGGGTCAGGGTCCCAATATTTATACCCAAAATCCTTTGTTCTCTGAGGGGAGAGGGGCCTTTGCCCAGTTCAAACCAGTTCTGAAACACTCTGTTTACCAGGCTTCTCCTTTCCTTTCACAGTGCAAGGTAGAAACATCAGACGCGCCACAGGAGGTGGAGCCATCATTATGGAAGGCAAGTACAGTCCTGGAGCACTTTGTTGACAGGACTCCTTCTCTTCTTTCAGTGTGCAGGGCAGAGACATCAGCCGCTCCCCAGGAGGTGGAGCCAGCATTGTGGAAGGCAGGCACAGCCCTATTCAAGGTTCAGGTGCAACTCTTCCCTCCCATCTAGATGCAGATCTCTCTATTCACCACTGGGCTGACTCATCCTGTCTGTTGGAACCCCCCAGCCCTGTCACTCACAAACTCCAGGCAAGGAATACACAAACTAGCAGAGGCAGGCTTGAAAGGATAGGCAAGCAAATACCTACTTTCTAAGAGGGGAAAGGGAGGTTTTAATGGAAAGCAGATATCAGTCTAGTAAGCAAAGAGTGATCAAAGCAGAACGGTATAGCGAAAGAAGGAGGCCAGTGGGAGATGTTATCACCCAAGCAGCTGCTAGCCAAAAGATCAATAAATCAAAATTGGGTAATACTCTTAATCTGATGTCATGGAACATCGCTGGGCTTTCTTCTAGCGCAAGGGACCCCACTTGGCTAGAACTTATACAGGATTTTCCCATCATCTGCCTGCAGGAAACATGGGCAACCGAGGCTATACATATAAACGGTTACCGCACTTTTCATATCCCTGCCAGATCGAGTATACGAGGGCGGAACAAAGGAGGTTTATGTACCTACGTATCTAACCTTGTGAACAATCTGGCAGTGAAGTTTGAAGATGGATCTGAATATTACCAGATTTTGCTAGTAAGCGATGAGGGAAAAAAGAAAACAGTTATAATTAATTTTTATAATAGCATCCCGAAACCAGAACCAAACAAGGTATTAGAAGAGTTATGTCAAGCCCTGAAGCACACCGAAGAATATCTGTCCGGGGAAGTGTGCATAATATGGGTGCGCGACTTTAACTGTTTTCTATGTCCATACAGCCATCTGGGTATTTGTGGTCTGGACACAGACAATGGGGTCCCTTTAACCCATTTTTCACACAATATTCTGGGTAACTGGTTGAATGATGTGTCCTTTCAATTTGACCTGGGATTTGCAAATGAATTATGTATCCCCCAGTTCCTTTTAAGCCAACTTTTATTGGGAGGGGGTACAAATCAGTAATTGATTTTGTTCTTATTTCAAACCGGTACTCCTGTCATGATTCCAACTATGAAACATGCAATACAGTGATTAGTGACCACCTTCCGAATAGGCTATTATTTTCTCTAGAGGGGAGTAAAATACCTCAAGTAGTAGAACAATCAGATAATTATAAATTACATCCTGCAAAGATTAAGTGATACGCCATAAATTGGAATGAAGTGGAACCCGGGGCCTTCTTTGAAACCCTTGTAAAAAATAGATATAGGGAATTTGAAATTTGCTTAGCCCAGATAGACGAAAACGCCGAAGTCACTGAGGCATTCCTCAGGATCACTGAGGAAATATGAAAACTCCTCAGGGACACAAAAACGGGGTACTATCAAGGCACAGGGGTGGTTTGACAGGGATTGAGGTAAGGCACATGCACATCTACTGAAGGTATTGAAAGGTGAGCCGAGAAGTAGGGATGAAGTTAGGTTGGCAAGAACCGTTTACCAAAGCGCAAGAGTCAACTAAAACTGGAAGCATGGCAGGCGTTACATCAAGCCTGCTTAACAAAGGACAACACAAGCTTCTGGAAAGCTGTTAATGCTCCTTTTTTTGTTGACAGGAAAACTGATTCTATGGATTTGGCTATCACAGAAGATAGTTGGGTTAATTATTTCAGGGACCTCTATCAGGCAGATGATTTAATTGTGAATGAGGGAATAGACCTAAAAGAACGAGATGATTATGAGATTCATGAGTCTTTTCCCTTGAATATTGACTTCTCACTTGCAGAAGTCTTAGCTGCCATCATGAGAGTGCCGCAGGGAAAGTCCCAAGACCTGACGGTGTGCCAGTGTATATATTTAAATCTAACACCAATTTATGGGCTCCACTCTTAACAAACGTTTTGAACAGCTGTAATAAATACGGGTTCCCTCCCACCTGCTTAGAGGCAATCCTAATACCCATCCATAAAAAAAGGGTGACCGAAATGATCCAAAGTGTTACCGTCCAATTTCATTACTGGACTCGCTTATGAAAGTTGCGGGGAGGGTCATGTTAAATAAACTACAACTCTGGGTGGAAGAAAGGGGTATACTTTCAAATTTCCAATATGGTTTTAGGGCAGGTCTCAGAACGACAGAACAAGTTTTAAATTTAGCACTGATTATCGCCAAATATGTATCAGCCAAAAGGAGACAAATTGTTCTTAACATTCGTCGACTTAAGCTCAGCTTTTGATTGTCTAAACCACGATAAACTCTGAAGCACCCTGTCACAAATGGGTGTGGATCCAAATTTCCTTACATTTATTAGGGAGTTGTATCGAGGGGCGGGAGCGAGGGTGCGGTATGGGAAGCAGGGTGAGTGTACAGCTAAGTTTAGTATAAATAAAGGAGTCAGACAGGGATTTATACTCGCATCATTCTTGTTTAATTTATACATAAATAGTGTAGGCTCCCATCTGGCTCAGGATAACCAGGACTATCCACAGATTGGGAACGCCCCTGTCCCCTTATTATTATATGCAGACGATGTAGTAATTATGGCAAGGACCCAGGCAGGCGTCCAAAGAGCTATTACGAAATTTTCAAATTACATGAATGATAGAGGCCTAAAAATAAACATATGCAAAACATTTGCCATGTGTTGTACTAGAAATAAAACCATCTCATGTAAAACTTTTATCTCAAAAACAAAGATAGACACGATTGATAAATTCTCGTATCTGGGCATTAACTTTGAGAAATCAGGTACCTGGACATCTGCGACACATGTAAGAAAATTGGCCTTTTCTAGAGCCATAGGCGCTGTTCGCAATTTCTCCAATAAGGTGGGCAGACGACCAATCCCAGAGCTTGTGGACATATACAATTCGAAATGCGTATCCACAGCAATATATGGGGCAGGGATCTGGGGAATAGCAAAGGTTAATAACATACAACTCTGTGAGAATGCGTTTCTGCACTATCTGTTAGCTGCCCTGGGTTCTACCTCTACTTATGTATGCCATAAAGAACTTGGCCTACCATATATATCGGACCTCATCAAACTTAATCCCCTTCTTCTATGGCATAAGGTGTGGTCTATGGATGAGACCGGCTTTAACAGAGATATAATTAAGGATTGTCTTAATCTGGAGGGGGTTACCAAGATTACCTGGATCAAATATGTAAAGAAACTCTTTTATGATATTGGCTACCCAGAATATTTTGATTGCCCAGACTGTTTAGAAACTGTATCAAGGAAGAACTTGAAAAGCATATGTTTAAATTTTCTAGAGAGCAAGCTTTGGCTCAAGGAGAAATGCAAGACAACAGTCATGGAGAATAACTTGATGCTGCAAGGTCAGGGAATTCAGCCGTATCTAACTTGGGTCCAAAGCTGCTATGCACGCATGTTACTTGCACGTTTCCGTGGTGGGACCTTATTCAGATTGGTTACATTTCCAGATGCCAACTTGTGGTCTAAGAATTTGCCACTATGTCCATGGAATGATACATCTGTTCAATCAAAGTTACATTGCACACTTTTTTGTAAATTTTATGATTTACCAAGGAAAAGATTTTTACTTTTTATCCTGAAAAAGTGGGGACTTAGACAGTGTCGACTAGCATTCCTGAGGCTTCAAATGCTGGAGGAAGAACAGACCATGTTAATTATGTCGTCTTTTTTAAAAGCTGTAATCAGACACAGGATCACCATGAACTAATTTACAATTATTGGTCTGAGGAGCCGGGAGGCAAGATGGCCGCTGCAGCTCTGTAGAGAGTAGTCGCACTCTCACTCTCTCCCATCCGAAAGATGTTGTAGTACTGCTGAACCAGGGATGTGGGGTCTGGTTAACCAGTTTCAACATACTCCGCTAGACGCACTCAACTCAGAGTGGTGGTGGAGTTTCGCACCAAAGAAAGTGTCAAAGAAGGTATTGAAGTGGCTGACTTGGTGGAGAGGGGCGCTAAGCTCTGTGAAGATCGCCGCCAACATGTCTCATAGAGTTAAAGCAGATAGAGAGAAGCCAAATACAGGACCGATTAAAGCCTCTGCCGCAGCAGCGAGAGAGGGAGCGGTCCCGAAGGTTACCTCATTGAAGAAAGCAGCGGAAATCTCTAGCCGTCCCTCAAAAAACACAGCAGCAAAGAAAAATGAAAAACTAGAAAAGAAATCCGAGGCTGGCCCGGAGACCCGCTTGGGAATAACAAAAACGGCGAGGGAGATCACACTGGAAGGGAAAGCGCAGCGTGCGCAAACAGCACAATCAGCATTCATGAAAGACCAGAAGCGGCAAGCAACTCTACCTGAGTCCTTTACGCCGAGAATTTCTTTAGCGGTACCACGGATTGAGATCCAGGAAGTTGATCCTTGTCAGGAGAAACCGCTGGTCGAGGTGGTGCTGCCGGTATCAATTGACGGCGTCCATGGAGATGCATTGGAGGAGAATGCGGAAGCTGCAGCAGGAGCAGGATCGGCAGACCGCGAGGACCGCGAGGACGCAAGCGTCAGAGTCGGCTTGGTTGCTGGGCAACCAACGAGTGCTGCAGAAGTCGGCAGATTGCGAGCAGAGGTGAACGCGGAGGTGAACACAGAAGCCACAGAAGCGGCAGTATGTAAAAAGGCGAGCAAGGAGTCTGGTAAGAACAGTAGCCCCGATACTGTGTCAAACCCGATAGAGGCTCAAAATAATAAACTGATGCTTGATGCTCTGTTGGCTGTAGAGCTAGAATCATGCAGTAATTCTATACAGGATGCAGGATCAAGCTGGGGCAGCACCCAGAGCTTAACGGAGCAGAAAGGGCTGTTTATGAGTCAAGCCACTGGCAGGAATACGAAAAATATAGACAGAAGTTTAAGAGGAGGCTCGCCTGAGTTTTTTTCAGTTTATGAGGAGACAGATACATCAAGTGCAAGTGCAAGTGCTAGTGCTAGTGAGCAGGAGTCATTGGAATCTGAGAATGAGGAAAGCACTGAACACACCTTTGACTCAGATACTAGTAAGGGTTCTAATGATCTTGCAACGAAAAAGAAGAAAGGACTTGGCAGTGGCAAAAGAAGAAGTGGTAGAGGATCAAGGAGCAGTATGACGAAGAAACTGTCGTGGGATTATGCCGCTACTTCAGAGACTTACAATGAAGGCGAGCAGGAAGGAGCGAAAGAAGAGGGGAGGCAGAATACGCAGAATGTAACACTTGAAATGCTGTTTGGGACTTTAAAACAGATGCAGAAAGAGGCAAGGACTGAGAGCAGAAGGGCAAAAAGAGACACCAAAAAGCTTCAAGCGTCATTAAGGAAAGTAAGCAGGAAACAGGAGGAGGTTGAAGGAAGAGTCTCGCAAGTCGAGGAAAGGACAAGCAGGGTTGAAGATGAAGTGACAGACTGGCAATCTTTCAAAAAGGAGCAAGTGAAGGTGGTTGAAGATCTCCAATGGAAGCTAGAAAGCTTTGAAAACCGCCAAAGGAGAAACAATGTGAGACTGTTGGGCCTTGAGGAGGGAAAGGAGGGGCAAGACCCCAGGGGGTATGTGATTAAGATTTTGGAAGAGGCCTTTCCCGAGTCAAAATGGCATTGGGATGTGGAAGTGCAGAGAGCACATAGGTATCCACTCTTCAAGAAGAATAAGGGAGGGGATGAGAAGGGGTTCCCAAGAGCAATGTTGGTTTTTTTAGGCAATTTTCTAGCGAGGCAGGAAATAATAGATAAAGCTAGGCCTGATTCAAGGAAGATAGCCGACGGGAACACTTTTTTCTCCAGGCCGGACTTCTGCCACGTCACTGTGGAAAGGAGGTGGAGGCTAAGGCAGCTGATAGGGCCTTTCCAAAAGCAAGGGGCAGAAGCATATCTATTGTTCCCGTCTAGGCTGAAAGTGATTAGGAAAGGCTACACCAGAATGTTTACTTCAGAAGTAAAAGCAGCAGAATACCTAGCAGAAATTTCGGAAGCTGGTAGTGGTATGGAGAGTAGAACCAGATCAAGAACCCCACCAAGGTCTCCCACGAGAACTCCATCAAAGTCCCCATAAGCAGCAGTAGGTAAGGCTTAACAGTAAGGAAACAGGATGGGAGAGAGTAGCGACTCTACAGACTACAGGAGGCTACACATAGGCCAGGATTGGCCTATTTGCCTGTAGCAGGGGGGGGGGGCTCCTAAGGGGTGGGGGGCAAGGGGGGGAGAGGGGTGGGTGGCAAGGGGGGGAGACAAACAGGTTGGTTTTGAGCACAAACACGGTGAGGGAGTAAGTAGTAGGAAGGTACGCAAAATACACCAAAAGATGCATGGGCTAAAATACATAAACAAACCCAAGGAGGAAAATGTGGGGGAAATGTTAACGATATTCTTCAAAGCTTGTCGGTGCAAATGGAAATTTGGATTAGGAAAATCTTTGAAACATAATGACCTGTAGAATAGTTTCAATAAATATATGTGGTCTTAACGAGTTGAATAAGAGATTAAAAGCCGCTGCTTTGTTAAAGTCATTAAAACCAGACCTAGTGTGTCTTCAGGAAACACACATCGAGGGCACTAAGGCTTACTTATTAGATCAATTGGGTTTTAATGTTTTAGCAAAAACCAATCTGAATACTAAGACACGAGGGGTGGTAATCCTGGGCAAAAGGCAGGATACACTAGTTAAGAGAAAGTTGGAGGATCAATGGGGAAGATGGGTGATAGCAGAATTAACATTTATGGGAGAAACTTTTACCCTGGTCTCAGTGTATGGATCCACTGGTGATGATCCTGATATCTTTCAATTTCTGGATGCAGAACTTGCACAGTGGCCAGAGCCTATTATTCTATGTGGAGATTTGAATCTGCATGATGCAGATAGTAGTTTTCTAGATTCCAATAGGAAATACACAGGGAGGAAAAAGAGAACTTACAGGGCTCTAGCTGACATGGTAAGAAATAATTCCTTAGAGGATCCATGGATAAAGTGTCATCCGAATCTGGATGGGAGTACTTTTTTTTCAGCTCCCCATCAGACCTTAGTTAGGCTGGATTATTTTCTGATTACACGAGACGTAATAGATGGGGTAAAGATAGAAAGAGAACCTAGGATCATTTCTGATCACAGCCCACTAGTGCTAAGTGTAAATCTGGGGCAAAAGAGAAATAAGGAGCCGTCACAATGGACATTTGACAGAATGCTGCTTCAGGACCAAACATATAGGGAAAAAATGTCTGAATGGATTAAGGAATATTGGGAAATCAACAGAGGTACCTCAACACCAGGTATGGAGTGGGATGCTTGTAAAGCCGGAATAAGAGGAATGACCTTGAGTTATGGTATTTCTGCACAGAAAAGGGAGAGGGAAAAAGTGGTGAGAGACAACGAACTAATTAGAGAGGTAGAAGAGGAGCTTATGACGGCTATAAATATGCATTTACCACTTGAACAGATTTTACTGAGACTAGTTGCTCTTAGAGCAGAAGTTATGGACGGGATGGCAAAAAAAACAGTGGAGAAGTACATGGCTAATAAAGAGAAGGCGTATGAACTCAGTGAGAGAGTTGGTCATATACTAGCGGTAAGAGCTAGACAAAGAGATGGGGTTGCAGACATTAAAGAGATTAAAAATGAACAAGGAGTTAAAGTTAAGGGTCCAGAACAGATTAGAGAGGTTTTTAGGCAGTTTTATATGGCATTATACAAATTAGAAGGAGATGGAGGAGAAGAGGACATAAGGGCTTACTTGAGGGAGATAGAGTCGACAAAACTGGATGAGGCAGATAGGAAAGAGCTGGAAGAGAAATTTAAAATGGAGGAACTGACTGAGGCCCTGAGAGAGCTGCCATCTGGGAAGGCCGCTGGTCCGGACCAGATCCCAGTTGAATTTTATAAAATCTTTCAATCCTCTCTGTTACCAGATATGTTTAACATGATGCTGTTAGCACAAGTAGGTGAGTCTGTCCCGCACTCTTGGGGAGGCGCAGACATCATTGTTATCCCGAAGAAAGGTAAGCCAGCGGATGCTCCGGGCTCTTACAGACCTATTACGTTAATGAACGCCGACGTCAAGGTGTTTTCCAAGATGCTAGCAAAAAGATTGTCCAGAAAAATTGAATCGCTGGTCATTCCCTCTCAGCATGGGTTTATCCCAGGTAAGGGAACAACCCACCATACGAGGTTAGCAATTACGGCATTTGATGTTGCAGATACTTTAGAAGATCCAATGGCAGCGGTATTTCTCGATGCTGAAAAAGCCTTTGACAGGGTCTCATGGAGATATCTATGGGAGGTTTTGAGGTGGCACGGTATAGGTCCAGGATTTATAAAGGCTTTACAGACACTGTACATTGACCCGACAGCCAGGATAAGAGTCAACAGAGGTTATTCGGCTGCAGTCAGCATTCAAAGAGGTACAAGGCAGGGCTGCCCCTCTTCTCCTCTGCTCTTTGCTTTATATCTTGACCCCTATGTAAGGAAATTGGAAATTAATCAAGAGATATCACCAGTAGTACTAAATGGTCGTAGGATTAAATCGTTAGCCTATGCGGATGACGTCGCTATCTTAACTCCAGAACCCTCAGCTGCCATTAGGGTAATTGAAGAAGAAGCTGAGAGGTTTGGTCAGTTCTCAGGCTACAGCTTGAATACTACAAAAACACAGATAGTTAAAAATCAATGGGCTATTTGCAACGATGATAGAGTAACGAATATAGCAACCTACTTAGGGGTGCAAATGACAGCGGAAGTAAGTAGAATTGTGGAAAAAAATATGGATCCCTTGATTGCTCAAACGAAAAAAGATCTGGAAAGAATGAATAACTTACACCTTTCGCTGGTTGGATGTACAAATATAATCAAAATGATGATTTTACCTAAGTTTTTGTATGTGTTCAGGGCTGTACCCTTGTTGATCGAAGCCAGATGGTTTAACAGTATAGAGGCAATATGTAATAGATTTATATGGGCCCAAGGTAAGACCAGGAGGGCCTATAGGTACATGACGCTTCCTAGAGAAAAAGGAGGGTGGGGGGCACCAGATTTTCGCTTATACTATATGGCTACGGTGCTCCAATATATTCAAGGCCTTATTGGCGGAAATACTGATGATGTAAGATTGCAGCAGATGTCCACAGAGGTTTATGCTGTCGCGCTAGGGGTAAACGCTGAGAATTGCTTTTTAAAATGTATTGACTACAGTTATTTTAAAAGGACTAAGTTTAAAACCGTAAGAGCGGCAGTGACGGTTTGGAATGCATTCTTAAAGAAAGTAAAGATTGGAAGGTATAATAGGTATGTCCAATTATTTAATAACAGTTCACTGCCCAAGGAAATCTTTGCTGATCATGTTATGGCAGACTGGGCTACAAGGGGGGTCACGCAAATTGGTGATTTACTCTCACAGGATGGTTTTAAGCAATTCTCAGAGCTGAGAGACACATATGGCCTTGATAATAGGGGATTTTTTAAATATCTACAGGTCAGAAGCTTTCTTAACAACAAAGCCGGAGGTCCAGCAGGCTTTAATAAAATAGGGATTATGGAGAAAATAAAACTGATGGGGGATTGCTCTATTAAAAGTTTTTATGCAGCATTGGTGGAAAAGAAGCAAGATGATTTAGATAAATTTAGTAAGAAATGGGAGGATAAATTGGGAATTGATGGTAGTTTGTTTTATGATTCTCTAAACCTGGGCTGTACGATAATCTGCGCTGCCCCGTTGCAATCTCAGCATTATAAAACACTGTATTTTTTGTACTTTACGCCTGCAAAGATTGCAAAATGGGGGGGGAATCAAGGTATCAACTGCCCTAGATGTAATGAGCTGGAAGCAGATAGTGTACATATTTTTGCAACATGCCCCAAGTTGCGATCATTGATTAGTGAGATCGAGGGGTTTCTGGCAACTTCACTGGGTATTGAGATATCCCTTACGCCGACGTGGATTATGTTAGGTGTGAATAATGAGGAGCAGGTTCAATATGCGGAATTTATGTTTCTAATAATGGCGGTCTATAGGCTCACAATAGCTAGGGCCTGGTTAGATAAAAGCCCTCCGAGCTTGCAATGCTGGCTAGCAAATACTTTGTATGCATATAATATAGAGGAAAAAATGTATGCTCGAAAGGGGAGAAATGGAAGACGATTGGGGAGTAGAATTTGGGAGCCAATATGTAATTGGAAAGAGAGGCAAAGAAGGAGTAACTAGGGGAGGGGGAAGGAGAATGTTGAAGGTATCGTTACCATCATGGTCTGTGGCTTTCGTCTTCTTTATTTTTTGTGTTACTTTTTGAGTTTGATTGATTATTATAGCGGAATATTAGTATGCGTAAGCTTTCTTTAGGTAGATGTATTATATAAGTGGTATGTTATTATTAATTAATGCTGGTGTTTAAACTACTATATTATAAATTAACATTACAGTAATGTATAAAATTGTGATATATGTAATGCTCATAACAATATGTTGTAATGAAGGAAAAATAAAAATATAAAAAATAAAAAAAAAGACAATTATTGGTCTGAGTTAGATAAAAATGAATGAAAAAGAAAAAAACTTTTTATGTATCTAATGAGCTGCTTTTTTCTATTGTATTATGATTTATAGCAATGTTTATGTAACTTTTAAGCTAAATCTTTTTAAATGTAAATTGATTTATTGTGCTTTTATGGTTTTTAATCAAAATCGAATAAAGCAGTCTTTGACTTAACTTGAGTGGAGTGGTGTGGCATGGAGTGGAATGGCATTGTGTGACATGGAGTGGATTGCAATTGAGTGGAGTGCCAGTGAGTGGAGTGCCATTGAGTGGAATACCATTGAGTAGAGTGAAGTTGTGTGGCATTGTGTAGCATGGGGTGGAGTGGTAGTGTGCTGAGTAGAGTGGACTGGAGTAGCATTGTGTGAGCGTCTTTGTGTGACTTGAATTTGAGAGACATTGTGTGATGTCGAGTGGAGTTGAGGGGCATTGTGTGGTATGGAGTGTAGAGGCATTGTGTGGTGTGTTGTGGAATGGAATTGTGTGTAGTTGAGTAGAGTGGATTGTCTCTGTGTGGAGTGAAGTAGAGTGAAGTAGCATTGTGTGGAATGAAGTGGCATTGTGTGATGTGGAGTGGGCTAGCATTGTGTGACATGAAATAGTGTGATGTGACATTGAATGGAGTGTCTTTGAGTGATATGGTACGCCATAAAACACTTCAAAGCCTCATCAATAAATGCAATGCCAATTGAGTGAAGTGGAATGGAGTTGAGTTGAGTAGCATTGAGGGAAGTGGAGTGGAGCAAAGCATTGTGGAGTGGAGAAGAGTGGAATTGTTCTGCGTAGAGTGATTTGGATACATCACAACTCACATCCATCAGAAACTGTATTGGTAAAGTAAGTAGTAAGTAAGTAGACAAATAATACCTACGTGGTAACAATGGAGTTCCACCCGCATTTGAAAACCGCTTCTGAATCAAAGTGAATGGCGGTTTTACAAGCATTTGGAATATTGTTGAAAAAAACGAGAAACAAATATGAATCGAGGCAGAAAAACTTCACAAATTGGTTAAATAAGAACGAAGAGTGACGGCGAGTTGCTGACTGGAGGTCACACAAGTAAAACTTCTCCTTTGGCGTCCTCCTATTTTAACACTTTTAGACCCTGTTGTGATGAGTTAAAGGCCATATCCATCTTCTTTGAAGCGATTTCATGAACTTCAGGTTACACCGTGCTTCAGTGCCCTGATGATAATCCTGTGATTCTACGCAGGGATTAGAAACGCGTCGGCCTCTGGTATTGGTATTGTATTGTGGTATACTTATAGAGCGCAGCCTGTCACCACAAAGGGCATCCTGGCGCTTTGAACCCTGATCTAACAACAGCTTCAGCAACTAGCCTATCCTCGGGAAGAGGTGGGTTTTCAACGCCTTTCTAAAGGCTGGAAGAGCCTCAAGGCTCCTAAGAGATAGTGGCAGAGAGTTCCAGAGTTTGGCCGCCGCTACTCTGAACGAACGGCCACCCATCCTCACTCTCTGGAAGCGCGGGACCACTAACAGCTTGGATGACGAGGAGCGTAAGGCTCGGGCTGGAAGATACCAAGCAAACATTCTCCGCAGCGGGATAGGTCCCAAGCCGTGGATAGCTCTGAACACTATACATGCGGCTTTGTAGCGGACCCGGAGATGAATCGGCAGCCAATGGAGATCCTGTAATGCTGCTGTAGACGAGCTGTAGTAGGGGCGGGACAGAGCGAGTTTGGCAGCCAGGTTCTGTACCCTTTGGAGCTTGCCCAGTAGTGTTACAGGGGCATCCAATAGTAGTGCGTTGCAGTAGTCGAGTCGACTTAAGATAGTGCTCCGCACTACTTCGGATCTGGCTTGCTCAGGGAGGAGAGGTAGAACCTTACGCAGCATCCGGATAAGCATCATGCACGTGGACGTGGTCTTGTTTACGTGCAGATCCAGCTGTAAATTAGGCCCAAAAGTGACCCCCAGATTACGCGCCGAGTGTGCGACTGACACCGACTCAGAGAAGGACGGGGGCCAGAAATCGTCTGGGAGGTCCCT
Source organism: Lissotriton vulgaris (assembly GCF_964263255.1). Lineage (NCBI taxonomy): Eukaryota > Metazoa > Chordata > Amphibia > Caudata > Salamandridae > Lissotriton > Lissotriton vulgaris. The sequence continues at coordinate 958,212,778 of NC_141694.1, forward strand.
GGGGATTCGGTCACCGGAACAGTGCAGAACCTCGGTTTTCGTACCGTTGAACTGTAACGAGTTCAAACGGAGCCAATCCGCTGTGGCCTGCATACATCGGTGAAAAGTCTCCAATGGGACCGCACCCTGTCCCTCCAGAGAAAAGACCAGCTGGGTATCATCTGCATAGTTAAATGCAGAGATCCCAAAAGATTTAATAAGCTGGACTAGTGGGCGGAGGTAAATGTTAAAGAGTATAGGGCTGATGGCTGAGCCCTGCGGTACTCCTTGTCCCACTCTCCGCTCCTCTGAACTGAAGGGAGGGAGCGACACACGTTGTTGACAATTATCCAAGTAGGAAATTAGCCAGTCCCTAGCCTTGTCTTCAACTCCACACTCTTCCAGCCTCGCTATCAAGGTTGGATGGCTGACCGTGTCGAACGCGGCCGACATGTCGAGCAGCACCAAGAAGGCTGCCCGACCACTGCCTCTCCAATATATCTGCCACATAGGGCATCAATTAATTCCTACGCTCCAGAATTAGGGTGTACAGTGATTTATGCACCCGGCAGGGGTTAAAAAAAATTGTCCATGTGGTTATAGCATCTCCGTGATGATTGGCTAAATGTTAGGTCAACGGAGTCCATGTTATGTACATTTCGTGCTGGTGTAATTTTCTGAACAATTTCCTGTATTTTGAATATTGTTTATGTAAAATTGTCTTATTGTATTATTTGTCTACTTACTTTATCAATACAGTTTCTGGTGGATGTGAGTTGTAATGTATCTCTGGCTTGAAATTAATGTTTACTTTTAGTAACATGTAAAAAAATGTAAATCATATACTCTGAACATATGAACCTAACGGTCATTGTTACTTCTCCACATAAAATAAATAGTGGTGAAATACATAAACCAGGTACTCTCTTTTTGCTAAATATTGTGTGACGGGGAGCATAGTGGTGATGTTTGGCCTATACAGAAGTGGCATTGTATGGCATGGAACGGAGTGGCACTGTGTGGTGGTTAGGAAAGTGGGTCATACTGTGAAGCATGGAGTGCAGTGGAGTGACATTGAGTGAAGTGGATAGGCATTGTGTGGAGTGGAGTAGAGTGATACTGTGTGGAGTGGAGTGGCATTGTGTTGTGCGATGGTGGAATAGCATTTAGTGGAATTGTGTGGTATGACATGGAGTGGAACAAAGCTGCATTGTGTGGTGTGTTGTAGAGTGCACTGTGAGGAGTGTAGTGTAGTGGAATGGCATTTTATGACATGGAGTGGAGTAATATTGAGTGGAGTGGAGTCCCATTGAGTGGAATAGCACTGTGTAGCAAGGAGTGGGTAGTACGGCATGGAGTGGAGTGGAGAGCTTTGTGTGGAGTGTCATTGTGTGATGTGGAGTGGAGAGGCATTGTGTGAATTGGAGAGGCATTTTGTGAGATGGAGTGACATTATGTGATGTGGAGTGGCATAGCATGATGTTGAGTGGATTGGAGTGGCAGTGTGTGGTGTAGAGTGGAGTGGAGTGGAATTGTGTAATATTGAGCGGAATGAAATTGTGCGGAGTGCACTGACATGGAGTGGAGTAGTATTGTGTGGTGTGGGGTGGAATGGAATAGTGTGGAGAGAGGTGGAATTGTGTTATGTGGATTGGAACTGGGTGGTGTGAAGTGGGATTGTTTGGAATGGTATGGTATGGAGTGGCCTAGAATTGTGTGATATAGAATTGTGTATTGTAGAGTGGAGTGGCATTGTGCGCTGTGAAGTAGTGAGGTGTGCATTTAGTGAAGTGGCTTTGAGTTGAGTGGCATACTAGAAAAGACTTCAAAGTCTCATCAGGGGTAGTAAGCTAAAAAAAATACAATTTCAACTGAGTGAAGTGGGGTGGAGCTGAGTAGCACTGAGTGGAATGGAGAGAAGCGGCATTGAGTAGACCGGAGTGGCATTGTGTAGCATTGAGTGATGTGGAATGGAGTGGCATTGTGTGGTGAGGTATGAAATTTGTGGTATGAAGTGGAGTAGAATTGAGTGGCATGGAGTGGAATTGTGTGGTGTCAAATAGAGTGGAGTGGAAGTGAGCGGAGCACCACTGAATGGAATAGAGTAGCATTTTGTGGAGTGGAGTGGTAGTTGTGTAGCATGGAGTGAAGTGCAAGGGCATTGCATGGCTTGAACCAGAGTAGAGTCGTATTGTGTTGCATGGAGTGGGGTAGCATTGTGTAGCATGATGTGAATTGGCTTTGCGTGGTATGGTGTGGAGTGGCATTATCTGTGGTGCAGTAGAGTGGGGCGCACTGCAAGGTATGGAGTCCAGTGGAGTGGCATTGTGTGATGTGAAGTGGAGTGGAGTGGAGTGGAGTGGTGTAGCATGCCACAAAGCACTTCACTGCCTCATCAGCTGTAGTAAGCGCTATATAAATACAATTATAATTGAGAATAGTGCAGTGGCATTGAGTGGAGTGAAGTGAAGTAGCGATTAATGCAGTGCAGTGGTGTTACATAGAGTGGAGTGGTGTGGATTGGAGTGAAGTAGCATTCTGTGGTGTCCAATGGAATAACAATGTGGGGTGTGTAGTAAACTGTCATTGTGTGGTGTGGAGAAAAATTGTGTGGTGTGAAGTGGCATGGAGTTGAAAATAGTGGCTTGGTGTGGTGTGGTGAGGAGTGGCATTGTGTTGTGTGGAGTGGACTAGAGGGAAATAAAGTGGCATTGTGTGGCATGGAGTGGATTGGAATAGCATTATGTGGTGTAAAGGTGAGTAGCATTGAGCGGAGTGGAGTGGCATTGAGTGGAATGGCATAGAGCAACACCATCTGATGTGAAATGGAATTGCATTGCATGAAGTGGAGATGCATTGTATTTGATGAAGTCACATTATATGGTGTTGAGTGGAGTGGCATTGTAGGGTGTCAAGTGGAGTGGCATTGTATGGAATTGAGTGGTATTGTGTGGAGTAAAGTGACATTGTGGAGTTGAGTGAAGTGGGATTGTGTGAGTGGAGTAGTGTAGTGGCGTTGTGCGGAGTGGAGTAAAGTGGAGTAGCATTGTGTGGAGTGAAGCGCCACTGCATGGTGTGGAGTGGCATTGTGTGTCCTGGATTGGAGTGCAATTGTTTGGTGTGAAGTGGAGTGGAAATGTGTGTCATGTAGTGGAATGGAATTGTGTGGAATGGAGTTGAGTGGAATTGTGTGTCATGGAGTTGAGTGGCATTGTGTGGTGTGGTGTAGAGTTGCATTGTTTAACAGGCAAAGCTTCCCACGTTGCCACTGAATGGTCCCATAGTGCTTCAAAGCCACTTGTTATGTAAATGCAGTTATAATACAATATGTTACCAGTTATCTCAACCTATGACTATGTATTCATCTGATGCATTTGATCCAATGCAGAAGTATATACAATACTTCTGCAAGACCTCTTTTGTTTACAAGTAAATGTGTTTTTGATCGGGAGGGGCTAACGGTCGAGGGAGAAATGTATCTCGTATTGACTGGGAGATGGGTAGTGGGGTGGAGCTACAAAAAGCCTTTTTTAAACAGGAGTAGCAGATGTGCTCAGTACTCACTCATGATAGAGAATGACATGAGTGACAATCACCTTGTTCTGAGAAGATACAAACAGAACACACTGTTGGAGGTTTAAACCAAAGATCATCTACATTGGAAAATCGGAAAGCTCTATGACGAGTCTTCAAGATATTGGGGTGGGGGTTGGAATGGGAAGAGGAAATACAAAGAAGGGATGGGCAGGAACAAGAAGAAGCACCACAGACAAGGGTTTGGGAGGGAAAGAAGAAACAGCACCTCAGTCACACTTTGAACAGCGGGCAGACACTAATTAAGGTGAATCAATCTGTACCTGGTCCATGCTTTTCAGAAAGTAAACGAAGTGACGCCAGCATGCACTGGATATTTAGGAGGCAGCAAAGAAGAGTTACGATGATGTCAATGAATGGTAAGCAGTTGGTGGGCTCCAACCTCTTTATAGTAAACAATACCCCTCGCAGCCACAGTGTATGCTTTGTTGGCAGGCAAGACCTTAAAAGTAGTTTCCAGAAAGTGAACATTGAAAGTGTATAAGTCATCCAATTAAAATGATGATAAAAACCTATGCTCCAGAGAATAACAAACATAAATAGAAGCCAAACAATGGTAAGCAATGGTCTGTCTGAAAGCATGTAAATTATTGGTTTTGTCCACAAAGGTCTTCAGGATGTAGAAATAAAAGCTAACGAAATCTAAAAATGGTAATATTGCGTAAAGTGCCATTCTTTTGAAGTGGTGTGAGGCTTAACTGTAGGTTGTCTACTTTTCAGTCTTGGCTGATTTTCTGCTCAATACTGGCTTACAGGAAACCAGTGCAACCAGTATGTGTTTGAGTGCTTAAGGACAAAATACAAAACTCTCAAAGCCTTGGCAGATGTGAAACACAATATTGGGGGGAATGGTGTTCTCCCAAGGAGCTTTCCAACAGCAGTACCTGGAGTTATGGAGAACATGCATGGACTGTTTTGTAACCTGAAAAAGCATGGACATTTTTGCTTGAGAATATTTGCAGTATATCGATTCCCTCTTGAAATCATAAGCACTCCTCCGTAGAAAAGGGCACAGTCACTAAGAAAAAAAGAAAGATGCTTCAAAACTTGAAATGTGTAAGTCCTACCCGAGAGAGAAATGTTTGACGTCCTTGGCACACCTACACAAAACCAAAAACAGTGTTCAATTCAGAGAAATTAAGGTTCTTTGTCGAGGCTTAAACTAACAGCCTCCCATTCGTAGTATTTCTAACAAAAAACTGAAGGGGATACTAGAAGAGTATCTCCATTGATGATTAACAAAGAAAGATCTGAGACATTTTATCATGCTGTGACCTTTGAATAACAAACTGTCTTCAAAGGCGAAATGGTTCATTCCACGAGGTGAAGGACAGAATACGAAATATGGCGAGAAGATATTTTAAGCTCCATAGCAACCCAGAGCAGCAGTTCACAAAATCAGTGGGTGCTTACCTCATGTTAGTCTGGAAGAGGAGAGAGTACATTAGTGGAAGCAGTGCTCTGATTTACTAAAAGGCTGAATACCAGCAGAGCCGGTCCTAGGCCTTCTGAGGCCTTCTGAGGCCCCGGGCGAAAGGGAAGATGTGAGGCCCCTCTAAGTGCCTTACTGCCTGCGCAAGTGCGCTTTTCCCTATTCTGCGGGGCCGGCAGGGGGCCCCCTGAGCGCGAGGCCCTGGGCAGCTGCCCATACCGCCCATGCCTAGGACCGGCCCTGAATACCAGGTTCCCATGGTTCAGAGTACTGACAGCCGGTCAGCAGCAGTGTTTGTTGACAGCTCTAAAGTAAACAACTGAACATAATACAATCACATAGACCAACAGCATAACAAAACAACACATAACAAGGCACAACATTAAAAAATACAATACTCGAAGACAACAACCACAGTATGACACAAAAGAATCACATTGCAATAATACAGCACAACGACACAAAAAACAAGACATCGCCACCACAGCAAACTCCCACACAGCAAATATTCAGAAACATTCTTGTCAAAATTACCACATATAGAAATGTGCTTTTACTTCGGCATACTAAGGAATTGTCCACCTTCAAAAAACTCCTTAAAACTCATCTGTTTAAACAGTCGATCTAGTTCTTGCTGCCCTTTTTTGTCACTGTTCCCCTCCGCGCCAGGACACTCTTGCCTAGCAGTGCGCAATACAAATCCCTTTATAACATAACATAATATAGTTGCAAGGAGTGTTTGCACCAAGGACATGAAATGGTGCCTGCCAAAAATGTTTGCTGATCCAACTCATTGCCTGATTCCCTTGCCCATGAGCAGACTCGTTTGATGGTTGATAGATTGATGCTAGAGGCATTAGAGGGGCGAACAAGGAGTTATGATTTACACAATAAATCTGGGTTTTATTGTCATTGGTTTGTTCCTTTGCTTGGAAAAAATGCAACATTTTTATACTTTCAAAAATTCCAGGAGTACACCCGTGAAGCCAAGATGGTTGCAGCTTTTAAGGAGACTGCTGAAGCCTAAGAGTTTATACACAAATGTAGCAGATGCATTTAGTCATGTGCAATTACTACCCAAAAAGTGATTTTACGCTTTAATAGTATTTTTATCTCATGGGGAAACTTTGTATCCAGGCGGAGAAACCCGTTTCGTGGTATCGCTTGTAACTCATGGGAAGTTCATTCCCCATCCGCATTCGGGACAGTGACTCACTCCTGCATTTCACAGTAGTAACATCTGACCCTACCAAAGGCGGGAACAAGCCTTACATATATGTATACCAATTAGGATGTTACCCATGTGGACCAGATGGCAAAACGTTTCACATGCTACATCTAACTTGATTCCAGAACTGTAAAGTTTGTTCAGAACTTAACTGATCATATTGAAATTCTTATGCATCGGAAAAAGCAAATTCCGTTTGAAGTATTTTTGTTGTTGTTGTTAAAACCACCCTTAGTAGATGCCACAACTGTTTTACTTGAAATTTTATTTCGTTTTTAAAATATATCTTACGCAGATATTTCTCTCAAGCCTACAAAAATGTGTAAAAAGTGTCAGTACGAAAACCATGTATCACACTTGTGATCATTGTTTTAGTTTGCGCTCAAATAAAATTCTAGCAGAAAGTGTCCTTATTTTGCAAAACAATGCTAAATATAGATATGGAACAGTCATTTGCAGTCAATTCAAAACTGTATGGCGACTGATTTGTTATTGGTGACCACAAAATGCCATTCTCTTAATTGGATAGGACCCTGGTTCAGATATAATGACGGTATGGCACACAAGGGAGATTATGACCCAAAATGCATTGACATACATTTATTGCTTCTAGTTATAGATTTGGGCACTGATGACGATGTCGGTCGGAGGCGCTGGGGATTGGGAACCAACCAACCTCAGGTCATAAGGCCTTTCCAACCGACTGATGGGCTCAGATTGTGTCAATCAGAACCTCCGACTGCTGCCTTGGACCGCACGCATCATAATGCGTCGGTTGGACAGCAGCAGTATATGTTGTTCAGACCGCAACCGACAAGCTGGTGGTTGCAGTCCAAACTGCATCGTAATCAGGCCCTTCGTGTATTAGAACTTTGCCTATGCTTGTGTATCAGCATGACTTAGTTCAGTTCAATTACTTTATTTGATTAATACATTATTGATAATAAAAGTTCATATAAACACTACAAATATACATACTGAGGCGAATAATAAAAAACAGTGAAAAACAGTAAAAAACAATGATAAAAAGCAAAGCAACCAGTTAGGATACAGTTCATCTTAGCAAATGTGCAATATCCTAGTTTTCAGCGATGGGCACAAGAAGGTTGTGACACAAAAAACAGGTTAAGGGGTCTGGCAGGATACGTAAAAAATATAGAGCTGGGCAACATTTCCTAAAATTAAATTTGCCAATAATTGGAATTCGAAATTACTCACAGTGATTGCGATAAAATTTACAAAAAAATAAATTGTGCAAATAATTTGGAGGTGATGAACCATCACACGGTCAACATGGGAGATCAATAATAGCCTATGTCCCAGCAGGGAATCCCAACATGCATGTAAAACATGGTCTGGGACTGCCGGCCACCCCCCGCCTTAACATGCAAACAATAATTGACAGTAACTTATTAATCAGTCAAGCAACAGAATTCTTTGGAAGGCAGGGGGTCTCGCGACCCCCCAGCCGTATTTATTAAAATATGAAAATAAATTAAAATGATTAAATAACATTATTTACATAATTATTAAATGCTAAATTCAGACATTAGATTTACAGCGAGTTAGACAGGTATGATGGGCTAACCTTAACAAGTGTCTAATACAGCGTGTTTCCTAACCAAATCTAACATCCTACAATCAATTTTGCATTCTAATAATTTCTGGTCCTACGGCAAGGTCGTTAACCGGTGTCAGATTCTTTCCCCAGCTACGCCCTCACGTCTGAGTGCGCATGCGCGACAAAGGGCCGGTTACCATGAGAGTTCGTCCCTCTCCTGGTTATCCTCGTATGCTCCGTGAACTCCATTTAACCAAAAAGAAGGGCCCTTACACTCGCGCCATTTGCTGACATCATAGTGTATGTGCGGGGTGGCTACCAGTCCGAGGAAAGCGTGACTCCCTCCCCCGCACCCTTCCAAGCAAGCGGATATCCTGCCCCTGAAGTTCTAGGAGAGACCAGTGGTCCATCCCCCTGGGCAACCCATTCGCTAATGGTGCCGCCCCCTAAGGACCTTAAATTGCTGCTCACCAATTATGACCTTACCGCCACAGGCCAGCATAGTTGACCGACTATCTGGCCCCCCCCAACTGCCTACATTGAAAGGTCACACCCTCCTAGCAAAACCTTCTACCCATGCCAGTATGTTACCTACCAATAGTTCATTCCCTGCTTCTGTCAAGTAGACCCCATCCCGCAAGTAGAACATTTCTCCCCAAATGCAACCATGTGGGATACTCTGTAGGTGAGGAGTTCGAAACAGCTTGTCTATTTTATTGTTGACCCTCTTTACCGAGTGATTCAACGCCCAGACTGATTCACCCCCCCTCCACTGAAGCCTAGGTATCAACTGTGACCACACAATGGTGCAATCCGGTAACAGCTTTACCAGCCATCCTGCCGCTGAAATGATTTCTTCCAACAGGACCCTTCTGCCTAACTCAACTAAATCATTCCCCCCCCAGATGCAGGATGACTGCTGAGGGTGGTGGGGTGTGTCTTCGAGTAAGTCTGAGATGTGGCCCCTTAGCCCTCTGCCATTAAAGGAAACCTTGAAACCCCCGCACTTCGCCCTCCGTCTACCTTCTCCTGCAAGAAAAATTGGTTTAGCACGTTTCACATAAGAGTGACCAACTACCCATACTACAAGTGTCCTCCTTTTGTCTTCCTGCCGTTGCCGAGATGTTGATGGTTGCTTTTGATGACCCTGTAGGAATTTCAGCCCTGCGTCACAGGCCCGGAAACTAAAAGATAAACATAAACAAGGCAGGTGTCAGGGGAAGTGGACTGACCCTTACAACATGTGCAGCCACACATAACGCTTATAGGCATTGGAAGACCATCTCCCAATCCTCTTCACACTATTGACATTCAATCCCCTCACAGTGGCCTCGGTTGCTGCCCCTATGCGGAAGTAATGTGTCCCAAATTCCTTGGGGTTTAAACCTGCCCTGGCGATAGTCATTGCTAAAACTCTTAGGAACTGAAACCTGGTCAATGGGGTCCCATCCACATGCAGTAGCAATGCTCCCGTTGCCTCACCCGCCCGTTGTCTGATGAACGTCTCCAAATGCGACACCGAGCAGCACGGGTTATTCGGTGCCCGATGTAGTACCAAACTCTCTCCCCTGGCATTCTGATCAGTCTTGGATTTCCGGATGGTAACCCACATTGTGTTGCCCCATATAGTAGTATCTCTCAGCTGAAGGCCACCTATCCTGTCGAGTTTGTTGTTAGCAACTAGTTTGCTTACCCGGAAAGCCCCGTAAAAGGCCAGGGAAAAGATGGCTTTGAATAGGAGTACCTCTCCCGAAGAGCTGCATGTAACCGGCAAGGCGAGCAATACTACTGCCAACTGTTCCAGACCTATTGGTCTTCTGCCATCGGCGGTATTTGCCTGTAGGGGCCGCCACCCCTTTAACGTCTTCTCAACTAAGAAGCTGTTCGTAGGATCCCTGGCCCCCCTTGTCTGTGCGAAGAAAGAAACAGCTTCCTTGTGTCTGCTAGCCGTCGCCGCTGAGCGCCCCTCCCTGTGTAAAGTGTTCATGTACCCATTAAAATTCGCCTCCTGATCCCATTTGGTCTCCCAGTCCTGTCCCAGAAATTTACAGTAAGACCTGAACGCCCCTTCGTAAGCTGTCCTGGTCCTGGGAGCTAGGCTGGCTGCCACGAGGTCAGGTAGTTTGGGGAACCAATCTGCCAAAGTGCTGAAGGGAAGTGGGCTGGGGAGGCCTCTGCAGCTGTTAGGTGTTCCCTTAATACCCGCATCCTAAAGCGAGAAAGGGCATCAGCTGCGTTATTCAAGACCCCAGGAACATGTTTGGCCCTGAATTGTACATTCAACTTCATACATCTCAGCACAATCTCCTTTATCAGGCGCAGTATGAACCTACACCGTGCCGCCTGTTGATTGATGCATTCCATAGTCCTAACTCTGCTGAGGTCAGAGTGGGGGCACCCCACAGTACTCTGCCATTGAAATCCTCCAGGAATGCAATCCATATCTGCATGTCCGGGCGAACCTTTACGAACAGTCTTGTGCGATGATGCTTGTCCCGCAAGCCCTTCATGGCTTGTGCAATTGAGTGGGAAAATAGGCGTGCCATAGGGATGACCCTCAATGCAAAATTCAGCTGGCCGACTGTCTGCTGTAACTGCTGTAATGTGACTTTCTTTTTCAGCAAACATTGTTGAAGGGTTGCCCTGAACTTCTCAATTTTTTCTTTGGGTAACCTGAAACAACCCTCCACGGAGTCTAATTCAATGCCCAAGAATTCTAGGCATGTCGATGGCCCCACCGTGTTTCCCTGCGCGAGTGGGACCCCAAAAGCGCGCATGAGCACGAAAAACTCACGCAATGCCCACGCAAACTCCTGTGAGCCCGCCACACCCAGAAAAAGAAAGTCGTCGAGGTAGTGCATCACATACTGGTGGTCCGTAGATTGTCTCAGGACCCACTCCAGGAAAGAGCTGAATGTTTCAAAGTAAGCACATGAAATGGAGCAACCCATGGGCATACACATTTCCATATAATATTTGCCTTCGAAGGAAAAACCTAGCAGATGTTGGTCTGCTGGATGCACTGGTAGTAGTCTGAACGCTGACTCAATGTCTGATTTTGCCATCAGTGCCCCAGGACCCAAAACTCTCAACATCTCCACTGCCTGCTCAAAAGACGCGTATTTCACACTACAAATGTTCTCATCAATCGCATCATTCAATGATAAGCCCTTGGGTGCTGATAAATTGTGTATGAGTCTAAATTCGCCCTCTTCTTTCTTAGGGACCACTCCCAGAGGTGAGCAGACAAAATTTGGTACAGGGATGTCAGGAAAGGGACCTGCTTCTCTACCTAAACGCAATTCCTTCCCTATTTTGTTTGCTATTACCCTGGGAATATGCTTAACTGACAACTGGTTCTTACACTGCGGTGTCCCGGTATAACCCCCAGATGGAATCCGGAAACTGTGTGTGAAACCTTCTTGTAGCATCTTTGCGGAAGTATGATTTGGGTATCTATTGAGCCAGGGGATCATAGCCGCTACGACAATCGGTGAGTGCACAACCTGGGGGTGTTCTCCGCTATTCTGGTTTCCTTCTCCCTCTGTTACCTGAAGCGCGACCCTTTGACTGGCATGCCATTTCTGGGTGGGAAGGGTGGCCGCATATGTAACACGCGTGCCTGAATTTACACGTGCCCGGCGCCCTGATGCAGATTCGCCCATTGAAATCCCAGCACACTCCTCTCCCAACTGTATTATTTCTGGCCTTATTGGCCACTTCCCCGCCTTGCGCTGACCGAAAGAGCTGCTGAAAGGGCTGCTGGGGCTTGGGCGAATATCATTTGTTCCAGCTAGTGCTAGCGCCTGCGGGCTGCCCCCTTTCAAACTGAGAATGCCACGAAATTGAGTCAACTTTGTCCCAGGCTAAAGATCTGTTAAACTCCCTAGCTTTCCTGAACGCTATGTCATATAAACGTCAACGCTTATCATTTAAATTGCCTGTACCCCTCCCAGTTTAATTGTTTTTCCCCCCCATTGACAGTTACAGGGGACAGGCTTATACGATAGCGGAGGCTATCCCGCTTTGTGTTGTGTAAATAGTATAGCAGCGTACCACTATTGTCTACTTTCCTTTTTTCTAAATCACCAGAGCACCCTTTCCTTTCCTCACTGACTATATTCTCGATAGTCTTTTGCGCCGTTTAGACAACTGTTTTATCAAATTGTAAATAAATAAGTGAATCTTTGATATAACAAACATCCCCAGTGTGGTTACATTTTGATTGTTTTTCTAACCTCATTGTTTCTCTCCCTTTGTTTTGCTTGGATCAATATATGCAGATTTAATCGCATAAACTCATAACTAATGTTATTTATATAAGTGTCTGTTCAAATCGAAGTCAGGGACCACTGTTTCATATACTATTCATACCCAGGTCCTTTGACTCTGTGGGCAAAACCCCATTGATTTAATGGTCTATTCCAGCATAGTTGCAACGTTTTTTCCTCGAGTGTCAGATCCCGCACATCAAGCTGCTGGTTCATTGCAATATAAGATAGGACATGTCTCGGGACTCCCTTCCCTCTGTGCTGGTCAGGCCCCCGAAATTCCTTCGCCACGTGTTGTCTGAGGATCTGCAGCTGCGCCGCCAAATAATATAATTCAAAATCCGGGACCGCCATCCCTCCCTCGAGTTTTGGCCTACGCAACGTGTCTAGTGCCACTCGCCTCCTCCCGGTTCCCCATATGAACCCAATGGTAAGGGTCCGCAGGTCTCTAAAGAACCTCGGTGGGACCCATATAGGCAAGGTCCTAAAGTAGTACAGGAGGCATGGCAATGCCACCATTTTGAGCAGTGCCACTCTTCCTACCACCGATAGTGGGAGTGTGGCCCAAAACGCCGTTGAGCCCCGCAGGGCTCTCAGGCACCAGCCCAAGTTCCCTTCCAGCAACCCCTCGGATGTATGATAGATCCTGACCCCCAAATAAGTGAAACAGGAGTCCTCCCATATCACATCTGCCGGTAACGACGGCTCTGGTGTCCCCTCTCTCAGCGGGAAAATGCAGGTCTTACGCCAATTCACTTTGAGACCCGACAGGGCTCCAAACCCCGTGAGCGCATTCACTGCTACCCTCAACGCCCCTTCCTTGTCCTCCAAAAACAGCAGCAGATCATCTGCATAAAGTGATATATGGTGTCGCTCGCCATGGCAAACGACCCCCCCCGTGCACCAACCCCGACCGAGCTCGTATTGCCAGAGGTTCAATAGCTAGGGCGAACAACAGGGGCGACAATGAGCACCCCTGTCGCGTGCCCCTCTGGATCGGGTACGCGGAGGAGATCACCGAGCCCAGTCCCACCCTGGCAGTAGCCGAGGAATACAATACTCTTGTCCAGCGCCTGAACCCAGACCCGAGGCCAAACCTCCTCAGCACCTCATCCAAATAGCCCCACTCTAAACTATCAAATGCTTTTTCTATGTCGACGGACAGTACTGCAGGCCAATCGTCCGGGTCCAGCTCACTACCTAATACTCGCACAAGGCGGCGAATATTAGCAGAGGTATTCCGAGTGGGGATAAAGCCAGCCTGATCTTCGTGTACTAATGACGTCATGTGCGGCAGCAATCTAGTGGCCAGGATGCGGCTTAAGATTTTATAATCCACTGTTAACATAGACAGCGGCCTATTAGAGGTCACAACCGTACTATCTTTTCCCGGCTTCATTAGGGGCACCACCAGTGCCTCCCTCATCGAGCCGGGCAGCCGGCCCTGTTTCAACGCTTCATTATAGACTTCCAACAACTGGGGCGCCAATATGTCTACGAACTTAGCATAAAATTCGACTACCCCTGGTGTTTTCTTCCGTGCCATGTGCTTGATAGCCTCCCTAACCTCTGCTAGTGTTATCACAGCGCCCAGGGACTTAGCCTCTTCCCCGTCAAGCTGTGGGAGAGTGACCTCCGCCAGATAATCGGATAGGGCACCACCCTCCGTCTCTGAGCGACTCTGGTATAGGGTCTCATGATACCCAGAGAAACGTGAGAGGATCGCCTTCTGTGAATAAACGATATCCCATGTTCCAACTTCACACTCAGTATTGCACCTCCCCGCGGTTCCGGGTTTGCCAGCCGCGCCAACAGTGTGCCCACTTTGTCGCTCTCTGCATGGACCCTCTCTATGTATTGCTTGTAGTCATAGCATCTCAGCCTCTCATTCACCGATGCCACTAATTCCCTTGCCTCCAGGAGCCGTGTCTGCAGTGCCCCACGTTCCGGCCTCTGTCTCTCCACCTCTCTTAACGCATCCTCTGCCTTCCTGACCTCCTCCAGTACCACCTTCCTTTCTCAGATGTGTTTCCCAATACATAGGCCTCTCATAACCACCTTGAATGCGTCCCATTCTAACCCCCTAGTGGAGGCCGTTCCCTTATTAGTCGCAAAGAATGACTCCGTCCCCTCGCGGACCTCTTACTGGAAGACCTGATCTTCTAACGTGTCCGGGTTCAGTCGCCAATTTTGGATCGCTGTCCTCACTCGCTGCCACTGGAGGGAAAGCAACTGGGGATTGTGGTCAGAGATGGTCCTAGCTAGGTACTCAGTGTGCCTCGCCAAAGAGGCAGTGGTGGGGTCGCAGAGGATCGTGTCAATCCTGACATGTAACTCGTGGAGTGCCGAAAAGAAGGAGTAGTCCCTGTCCCCAGGATGTTGCCCCCGCCACACATCAATCAGCCCCCACTCAGCCTGCCAGTCACACCTTTGCTTCGCCACTTTGCGCACCGGGGATGCAATCAGTGGGGGGTGGGATCTATCCAAGGTGACATCAGTAATGGAATTAAAATCGCCTCCCAGTATGACCTGCCCCGCCAGATACTGAGCCAGGAAGCCGTACATGGAGTCAAAGAAGTGGGGCTTGTCAGAGTTCGGGGCGTAAATACAACAGAGCGCCACTTCCTTACCATAGAGCCTCCCTGCCACCCCTACATATCTACCTTCCGGATCAATCGTCTGACTCGTCACAGGAAAGGGGATCCCCGCCCGCACCCAAATCAGTACCCCCCTCGCAAACGCAGAATATGCTGTGCCAAACACCTGCCCTCTCCACCGTTTCTGAAGTGCCGCACATTCCAGCTTAGTAAAGTGAGTCTCTTGGAGCATCGCAATCTGAACCCCACGGCGCACCAGGTATGCATGCACTTTGTGGCGTCAGGACATGGTGTGGAGTCCCCGCACATTCCACGTGACGCACTTCAGCTCAGGCATCGTCCCCATTGCTATCTTTCATTCGCAGCATCTCAGCCACAGCCTGCCAGCCCACACCAGCTTCAAAAGTGCCCACCCCCCAAACATCCCCCAGAACCCCCAACACCCACTCCCCCAGGACAGGAACCAGCAACTGCGCCATAGCCCCCATCCAAACCTCACACATCAAACAAACAAATCTTCCCTGCAGTAGCCACTGCAGGCTGCCTTAGGGGCAGTCGGAGCGCGGTCGTGCACCAACAAGCAGCAGCCCTCGCCCCAGCCCCCCGCCCCAGAATCCCCCCCCCATTGGCCTGGTACCGCTACCGTGCTCTGGAAGGATATCATGAAGTCCATCTTCCACCATAGGCGGCTGTGCCCCCCACTGCGCTCCGGAAGTCGTGCCAGTCACAAATCGTCCAGCCGAGCGGGGAGTCACCTCCGGCCCCAAGGTACTATCCACATCTGAAATCTCAGTCCCAGAATGTCTCTTGTCGTCCTCAGACACCGAACCTTCTTCCAATACCTCTCTCCGTGACCCCGTGATGGCCGCCGTTGCCTCTAGGGCCCCCTGTTTGTCCGCCGCCAATTGCGCAAGCAGCAGGGCCTGCTGAGTCTTATGTCGTTTTCTGAGACGCTGCGACCGGCGTACCCTCGCCGGCTTAGGTCGGTCACTCTCAGCTTTGTGTCTGCGATCAGTACCCGCTTGTATGTCTCTAACCAGGTCCAGGCCTCATCCGGCGTCATAAAAAACTGCGTCGCGCCATCCAGGATAATCCGTAGTTTTGCCGGGAACAGTAATGAATATTGAATCCCCTCAGTTCTGAGCTCCTTTTTGATTGCAAGGAAAGAAGCCCTAGCTCTTTGGATTTCCTGGGTATAATCCGGGAAGATGGTCACCAAACTGTTCTCCACTTTGAAGGGACCCAGCGTCCGCGCATTTTGAATCAGCAGATCCCTATCTTTGTAATGGAGGAGACGAGCCACCACCGGCCTGGGAGGGCGCCCCAATGACGGTGGCTTAGCCGGGACTCTATGCGCCCATTCCAACGTGAAGAAGGGGGATAAACCCTCCGGGGCCACTTGCGTCTCAAACCAGTTCTCCAAGTATGCAATCATGTCCGCCCCTTCAATTTTTTCTGGCAAGCCGACCACTCGCACATTGTTGCGCCTGTTCCTACTTTCGGCATCCTCCGCCCTTTTCTCCAGTGCTGATAGCCGTTGCAGTGCCCCCTCCAACTTCCGTTCCACAGTCACCACCGCCGGCTTCAGTTCTTGCACCGTCAATTCAGTGTCCTTCACCCGGTCCACCAGCTTCGAATGATCAGCCTTCAGGAGGCCCAGCCCCGTTGCAACCTGCGCTATGTCGTTATGGAGAGATTCTTTGGTCGCTGTAATGGCATCCAGGATCTGGTCCAGTCGTTTGCCCAATCTTATCTCTGCCTCTGAGCCCCCCATCGCCTCCTCACCCGTTGGCGCGGTATTCAGCGGCACCTCGCCTCCTTCTGCTGTTCCCGGCTTCATCGCGCAGGCCGCACCACACACTATCCCATGTAACAACGCCCTCCGGCGTGATTCACCGTGCCTGATGCCCGCAGGGCTTCACCAGTTCTCGGCAGTCTGTGCCAACAGCTAAGTAGTAGATCCTCCGCAGTCACCTCCCCTTCGTTTAGTACGGTCCAGGTAGCCCCTGCGGCTCCACTACGGTCATAGGCCCCCGAGAGCCAGGCAGACACATGGGCCCCCAGGCCGTCGGCAGCCGTCTGGCGCTCACTCGGTTCCCAGTCCACCAGTCCGCCACTGAGTCCTGAACACTGGCACTGCCCGGTTGTCAGGTCAATCCCTCACCGTCTCGGCCGACGGCCGGAGCACCAGGAATAGGCCCCCCCGTCCTAGCCAGTCCGGGACTCGCACTTGTGGGCCCCCAGCAAGCCCCTTCCACAACCAGCCGGTGGCCCCCTGCCTGAGATCCTCCCGTAGGGGCCGGACACCCCAATGGTATTGCCTCACTCTCCGTTGCCTTGCGGTCCTTTTCCGCGATCTAGCGCTTTCAGCTCCCCAGGGGTAGGTCCGCTCGCGTCTGAGTGCGCCCAGTGCTCTGCTTCACACCCCAACAACCCTGAGGCCTGCTCCGATAGGGGGCCGAACATCAACCGTTCATGCCCGCTGCGTGGCGGGGGAGGCAAGGGCTGCTGTACATGCTCGCGGGTGGGCTCCGCTGAGTCAAGGAGTGTCCCGCAGCTCTCTACACGCCGTGGGCACCTTCCTGTGGCTCCGTGCAGCGAGGTGGGCTCTCGCCCGCTCTCCGTTCCTCGGGCCTCTCCTCCGGGCCGGCCGCCGACGCGGGTGGGCTCCGCTCGGTGTGCCTATTAATCCAGGGGCAGTCGTGGTCGACGTGGGTGGGCTCCGGTCGAGCTGCGTTCGCGCAGGGGGCACCCCGTATGTCCGGCGGCCCTCTCCTGCCCAGCGGGGCGCTACATGCAGCCACAAGGGGGGGTCGCTGCGGGCCCGTGCGGCCCTCCGGTCACTTCCGAGCGCTTGGGCTCACCTCCGGTCCATGAGCGTCACGCGCAGCTCATTCTATGCTGTAGTTGCTGCCGGTACAGGTGGGCACTGGCCAGTCCATTTTTACTGATCTCTCGACACCGGGCCTTGCTCCGTCCCTCCACAGGACCCCGATCCTCGCCCAGGGGTTGTCACTGCTGCCCGGGGGTCTGCCTGGGATCCGCCATCTTAGGGCTCAAATCTGGCCTCGCTCATCACTGGCCGACAGCGGTCGCCCTCCCCGGCGGCTCCCCGGGGGATGCATGTCTCGGCGCCCGGCAGCCGCCGTATCTCTTCGGCCTCGCCGTTGCCGTCTGTTCCGCCGGTCCCCAGGACAAGTCCGCTCCCCAAAGGGCTATCGGGGAGGGACAGCCGCCATCTTGGGAGCTCCGTCACGGGCCGCCCGGCCCCAGCGCCAACAAAGAAAACTCCGGCGTCGAGACTCCGCCAGCCAGGATGTCGGGTCCCAACTGTGCCGCTGGTGTTCCGACACCGTCTCCACGGTCCCAGGCCACCGTAGACCCCGATTTTCAGGATTAATCGGTGGATCGAGCGCGGAGCTACCGGCTCACGCCGCCTGCTCCATCGGCGCTCAAGCCATGCCCCCCCGAGGACCTTAGTGATTCGGTCTCGATATCGTATTGCTAGGATCGTTTCTTCCATCGTTGCCAGAGGTTTGTCTGCGACTTGGCTTGCCATGTCGGAGCAGGAGGAACAAAAATAAAATTCCTGCTACGAGTCCCAAAATAAGAGGCAGGCCGCCTAAGAGTGAATGCCCAAAATTCGGGAAGATGCCAAGAACTGCTTCAAAGGGTGTTAGCAGTCCCGAAAAAATTGTCTTAAATACATGTACGATGCCACTATTATCTGACATAGTTAAGATTTGGCTTAACAGTTCTACGAAATGCACCGGACAATTTGTCGATAAAAGGGTATGTATCTCTGCCGTTGTCCTTGCAACTTGCAGGTCATATGTCTCTTTGGACGAGGTTAAAGGCACAGTTGTCTGTAAAAGAATAGACTTCATTCTGCTTAAAGTATCAATTCGAATAGAAGAGATATTCACATAAGGCCATATTGCCGCCTCCATGTCTGGATTGCTGTTTGGATACAATACTTGCATACAGCAAATGACCCTGGCCGTCACAGTTACTAGATAGGCTTTTCCTGGCACCATGCCACAACAGCTGTGATCGCTTATTAAAACGTAGCTACCGTTGGAAAGCTGCCTGAAAAATGGTTCTATCTGTGTAGTAGGGGTGCCCTGAAGATGACATGAAAGGTTGTTCGAAGAACCTTCACAGGCCCCATGCAAATTAATACCTTGACACAGGAGTGTACTGCTTAGTGATTTTTTACAACCATTACCACTAAGAAATACCTCTTTTTTTCCCTTCACTGTAACATTTGTGTGTATAAGGTAAATTCCAGGTCGATTTGATGTATCCTTTACCCAACCTTTCATACAGGCCTGCTGGTATATATTTTTGGCAGTATTGAAACTGAAAAGTTGTTATCGGGATTGAAATGGTCCCATGTATTATCCATTCAATGACAGGTCTTTCTGACATTGTCAATGGTAATCTCTCAAGTTTTTCAATGCTCAGTATCGTATAGTCTGCTCCTTTTTGTGCCAAACTGATTTGTTTATCAGTAAGGTTAAAGATAGAAAACAATGACGTTGTGTTGATTAAACGCCATGGCACATAGCCTGAACGCAGATTTTGTAACGTCCAACCTAGCTGTACAATAGAACGTAATTGGGACTGGCCATGTTGTAACATTAGCATGTCCTGCTCTATTATATCAATAGCAGATGATACAATGCTGTCCAGTGAATAGATTCTGGAGGACAGAGTCGTTAACCCGTTGTCCACTACAGACAATGATTTCTCCAAATTGATACGGTCAATTTCCCATATTTTTTCTGCAGTTTCAAGTTGTTTCAATTTCCAAGCTTCATTGGGCCCGATTCACAGAACTAACTTAAGACAAAATCCTAAACTTACTACTTTTGGTATTCACAGAAGTTAGGATTTTGTCTTAAATTTGACTTAAGACAGACTTAAGACAGACTTAAGAGAAAATCCTAACTTAAGTCTGTCTTAAGTCTGTCTTAAGATAAACTTAAGACAAAATCCTAACTTCTGTGAATACCAAAAGTAGTAAGTTTAGGATTTTGTCTTAAGTTAGTTCTGTGAATCGGGCCCATTGTAAGCTGCGTATATACCGGCGTAAATGAAACGTTTATGACGCTGTTTGCGAGGTCCCATTAGGAAATCTCGCAAGTCAGCACCTTCTTTAAGTAAAGTTAGCTGTTGCTTTGTTTCGGGAAGTGTGGATTTCTGTAGCCAGTCAAGACATAGTTTTCCTACACTATATGTTGTTACTATCCCTGGATGTTGTCTCTGGGAGTATCTAGGGTCTGGCCTGTTCTGTTTGAACCCCTGTATTTTGTTCAGGAATCTATTTTGACAGTTATTTGTGTCTTTGGGCCAGATCAACCATTGTTTCCAATCAGGATTTGTTCTGTTTTGTTTTAAAATATAGGAATTGTCTAACCCCTCATCTGTAGTGGTGTTTCTATCAGGCATAGGTTTCAGTATAGACGGGTTGTTTAAATCTTTTATCTTAGCTAAGCCAAGACAGGTAGTTTGCTGAATTGTGTCATTCAGGAACATAATTTGTTCTGGGATCATGCAGGCTCTGAATAATGCTTCTAGACCTTGTACCTGCCATTCTTTTGTCCCCCAGATTGTTTTTGTTTCAATATTGTTTTTCCAAAACTCAAAACCAAATGTTGACATTTTGTCATAAAATTTTTCAGAATATATCAATTTAGTATTTGTCAGCATGTTTTTCATTCCTGTCTTATTTAACATTTTGAAATAAAACATTTCTGGATTAGTATGGTTAAAACCCGAAAAGTATGGGAATTTTTCATAAAAAGTTTTTGAACTGCCTATTGGCGGTGTTGGACAATGTTCCCACTGATTATAAGTAAAAACATTTCTAGGATTCGCAGACTTATGCAGATAATGATGACCATAGTGGTTATAACAGTACATCTCTTCATAATTCGATGAACCCTGTAAATAATCATGTTCTGTGAATTTTGCTGACATTTCTAAATCTGACATCATATTATTAATGTTTTCACAGTCCCAATCATCAGAGAAAGTACTTGGTGTCACAAAGTCACTTAATGAAATCTTGAATTGGTGTGGATACTTCAAGAGCTCTACCGGGCCATAGATTTCATAGTCAGTTATGTCCCATGCTATACCACCAGATATAGGCTTTGCTGTGATGTTCACTGATGATAGTTCTATTTATTTCCATCAATAAATTTTCCCAAAATTAAAACTAAGATGAGCCAAAGTAGTAGGATAAGTACACCTAGCGCAATCCATAGTTCAATCCAAGGGGAAATCAGATATGTTTCTTTGAGTTGATGAAAACGTTCTTTAATTTTCATTTTGAAAGTTTTGTTGCAGGCTCGTCTACATGTTCACTCGGATCATCGGAAAAGTCATCAAAGCTGATAAAATAATCAGATGCAGTTCTGTCAATTGGTGGGATTTCTTCCGGATTTCCATTGATCTTTGCATTTTCTCTTGTTACATTTGTATAGTCCGAGGCTACATCGTTGTAGACTGGTGTTTCTTCATGAACTGTTGCAATTTGGGTTTCAAGAGGCACAAGTTCCATGACTTTCTTGCATAGTCCTTTTTTATTCACTGATGGTTTATCGAAAGTGATTAGTCTTTCAGTTTGAACCCTATTAAATTGAAGCAAGATTTGGTCTTCTGCTACTTCTTGGGAGTCCACTGGGCCTACTACTTATTATCGGCCACATGATTGTGGTTTCACCAGGTCGATGGATACAATTCTGTTCTCCTTTTTACCAGCAAGTGGCGCTAGTACTACTGATCTTGTTCCTCTGACAGCTAAGACAGGTACTGCTCTTCTGTAAGAAGGCCCAAATTCCTTCTTTACCGCGATCTTTTCTCTGACCAGATCCCCAATCTTTGGAATCCAGACAGTTCTTGCTGGGACAGGTGGTTCTTCAGTGGTTGTTGGCTTAGACCTTATATTACTTAGACTTTTTCTTGTTTCATTCAAGTCCTGTAAAACAGCCAAACGATCTTTGATATCAAAGGTTTTTTCTTCTACCACTGAAGTATGACTATCTAAGTCCTGGATTCTCATTCTAGTACCGAACAATAGTTCATATGGAGTGAAACCCTTTAGAGAATTTCTAGGCAGATTGTTAAGACTACGTTGGACACTTGTTAGATGTTTGACCCACCCATCACCCGAACCTAATACCCTCGCTGTTATAGATTGCTTTATGTCACGGTTTTTTCTTTCCACAACCGCATTTCCCTCAGGATGGAAGGGAGAAGAGTACCGCAATGCAATGCCCATGCTGCTCATGGCCTCTTTGTAAGCTCGAGAGCTAAATGCAGGTCCCTGATCAGAATGTAGCATGCCAATTGCGTATGTGCCGATAAAGACTCGCAAATCTTTTATAACAGTTCTGGCGTCTGCCAAGCAATGGGGCCACATCTTTAGTGAATCAAGTCTTAATAATTACGGGACCGCATTTGTCCGTTCGGTCGTCTGCGCATAGATAGCCTGATGCTGTCTAATAGTGGTGTCTGGGCTGGTGTCTGGTCCGGTTCACAACTGCGATCTCTGTTGCAGTCCTCACAATTTATTGCAAAATTGTAAATTTCTATGCTCATCCCCGGCCACTAGTATTGTGATTGTAATTCTATCAGAGATTTCAATATCTCTTGGTGCCTTAGACCCAATCCCATGTGTGCTTCTTGTATCAAGAAGATTCTACGGTTCGTGTTTGGAATTACTCTATCCCCCACTCCAGGGATTTGAGCAAACGGAACGGAGTTCGCATCACTTATGTATGTATTATTGAGTGGATAGTGGAGAGGTAATGCCGCATAGTCGCCTTTTAGTGAGGCTTTTATTGCCTGCATGGTTTCTCCATCTATTTTTTTTTCTGAACGCTTTTTAGTAGCTACGGAAGCCGTTTGACCAGCCGCCGCTGAGGCTTTATCAGCCAATGAATTCCCTGCAACGTGAACGCCATCACGTTGGTGACTCAGTGTATGTATCACGTGAGTCTTTTGTAGTTCTTTCTGTAAAAGAACTACTTGTTCCCAAAGCTTTTTATGCTTTATTGTGGCACCTGTGTCATCTTTGTAACCGTTTTGAATCCAAGTCTGCATGTTATTATTGTAATATTGCACGCAGTAATGAGAATCGTACACTATTAGTGTGGGGAATTCGCAATCGGCACTTTCAAGCGCCATCTTTAGGAATTTTATTTCAGCTTGCTGAGCTGTACAGTTCCTGAATGATTCTGTTTTAGTGACCAGTGGTCTGACTTTACCTAAGCGCCAACGACCTTTAACGATCGCGCACGCATTGTTGTAAATTTGTTTTTCCACAACAAAATGTTGTGCAAATCTGTCTGTGTAGATTACACTGATGTATTGTTCTAGAGGCAGGATTTCGGTCGGCAGAGGACATTCATATTCGTATTCCATATTTTCAAATTTTTTCATTTTCGGATCAAAATATTGTTTCACGTCTTCTCCAGCAAGAGAATTTTTCCCATTTTATCCATTTAAGATCGAATGCCACTGTTTTTAGATTGCGTGGACTTCTTAATGCCTCAATGGCTGATTCTGCTGTATAAACAGTTATTCTCTTGCCTTGGGCTAGGGCTCTTTCTCTTGCTACAGCAGTTTGAACCGCTGTCAGAATTTTTTCTGTAGAACCGAATTTTATTTCAGCTTGTGTGTACAAATGTGATTTGTAAGCTATAGGTACCGTTTCTCCCTCATTAGAGGTCAGGTATGTGAATCTGCATCTTCCTGGGATGACTCGGATTACCAGATTGCGTTCGTTTGCGCGTGTTTGCAGTTTTGTTTTAGTTAACATGTCTGTCTGTAATGATCTCAAAATTTCTGTGTGTTCTTGAGTCCAATTATTTGGTTTGAAATCAGGTTTTATTAATTCGTAGAGAGGTTTAACCCTCTCTGCGTAATTTAGGATGTATGTTCTTTCGAAATTCAGGAAACCTAGTATTGACTGTAAATTCTTCAGCGTTTTAGGTGCTTGAAATACTGCACATTTCTCTAAGAAATTGTCTGCTAGACTTTTGCCTTCACTTGATAATTCATATCCTAAAAATAGGAATGTTAGATGTGCTATTCTTGATTTTTTAAAGTTACATTTGTAACCTTCGGATGCGAACCCAAGTATTATGGTGTTCACTCGTTTGAAGTGAGTCTCCAAGTCATCGTCGGTAAGATAGATGTCATCGACATAGGATAATGCCTCTTCATCATACATTTGTAGTAATTCTGTTACCCTTACTGAGAATAATCTTGGGCTATTCTTGAATCCCAGCGGGAGTCGGCAAAATTGTTTTTGCGACCCCATTATTGAGAAAGCGGTCAAATACCTGCTTTCAGGTGCAATGTTTTGACAATAGAATCCATTAGAGATATCTAATGTCGTTTTATATTTTTTGCACACGATGTTATTTATTAGTGCTGTACTATGTGAGTTTTGGACTGCAAAAGTTTTACAGCATGAGTTTAAATGTCTGCAGTCCAAAACCAGACGATATGAATCGTCTGGCTTGGTGACAGGAAACAAAGGATTGTTCATTTGTGAGGTGCATGTTTCAATCACCCCCTGATATTCAAGTTGATCTAAGATCTCCCTAACTAGCTTTTTAGCTTCTTGTTTAACTGGGTACTGCCTTTGTGCAGTGGGCTGATTTTTTAATTGAATTTTATGGTGAGGAGAATCCTCATCCCATCCTACATGATTTTTATATAAAGCAGGGGCTTGGGCCACTGCCCATTTGCTTGCAAATGTATATTTTTATGAATTGGAATATGATTTGAGAAGAAAGGCATACTCATTTTTTCGCCATGAGGGCACTCCCTGACAAACTCTGTTGGCCAGTCTTTCTCAGCCAACCGGATATCATAGCCTTTAGAAAGGTTCTCCCAAAAGAGACCTTTAATTTTCCTCGTTTTGTCTCCCTCTATATGTAATGTTATTTCATATAGTTTATGGGGCACGCTAACTCGTGTGTCTGCAGTTTCCACCTGAATGTATTCATTCGTGTCCACTGTCTCCAGAAGATTCATCAGGATCCTGCGAGCTATGGTCACTTCTGCTGCGCTGTCTAGCATTGTCTGGGCCCACTCTCCATTTTTCAGTTGTGTCCTCAGGATTCTCGGCATGTTTAATTTTAATACTTGCTACCTTCTTTGTGGGAAATTGTTATTTTTGCTTTGATGAGCAGGTTGTCTGTCTTTGGACTTAACGTGCTCTTCCTTGAGTTCTGACTGTCCTCTTCTTTCCGATTTCTGTGAGGAAGATCGAGAAAGATCGAATGAGAAAGATCGAGGGGGACGTGTATCAATGTCTTGATATCTGTCAGGTTTTCTTATTTTTATCCCTATCTCTAAGATTATATCTTTTTTCAGAGGGCTCCCTTTGGTGAGACTTGTCCCCTCTGCCTGGAGACTTATTTCTGGACTGAAATTGTTTTTCTCTAGGAGTGGATACTTTATTACCCTCCCATTTCTTCTTTTGAGTATTGAGATTGTTTTTAATAAAGGTTTTTTCAGGATTTTCCATTAGTTGTGGTTTTACTGGTTTACCACCCAAACTATCTCTGCCTAATTCTTCATAGGATTTTTCAATTATTTTAGCAAGCTCAAAAGGTTGGTCTGTTATATCTGTCTCCTTAAATTTTTGTCGGATTGCCACACATGCTTCTTCTCCTTTTATGTTGGCTAATAATATAGCCGAGACCTGCTTAAAGTCCTTCAGTAATTTCATACCCAGAGTTAATGCAGGTTCTGGACCGTATTCATTTTGAATCTGTCTTAGGACATCTGGTATAACCGCCACAGACTGAACACCATGTGTTTCTGTGTAAATAGAAGCAAAGACTGAGCCCCAAGTGTCACAGTCCTCCACATGTGGTGCGATCCCCATTGGGAGGCAGATAGTCAGAATTCTGTGTTTTTCGTGTGGGGTAGTACCAAACGTTGGGCGCCATGTAGTGTAGTTCCTATATTCCCAATAGGCTCTGCACATTGCAATAACATAAACAGCAGTGTAGATGTAGGACTGAGGTCATCTAGGTCTCTACTGACTATGTTAGACTTAATTAGTTTTGCCAGCTAGTTTAGAGGTCACTAGAAACTTTCTCGAATGAATAGGGAGGGGTTAACTTCCCTGATTTAGACAAGAAGGGATTAGCTTCTGACAACCATATAACATGACAACTTTGCTCCCCCAGAATAAGGAGTGTATCTCCAGAGTCGTGTGAAAACAATAGACAGCTATTTCACTCAGTCAATAGTGCATGCTTAATTTCACCAGG
The DNA here is from genome assembly GCF_964263255.1 of Lissotriton vulgaris. Lineage (NCBI taxonomy): Eukaryota > Metazoa > Chordata > Amphibia > Caudata > Salamandridae > Lissotriton > Lissotriton vulgaris. The sequence goes on from NC_141694.1 coordinate 958,238,749, forward strand.
GTGCAGAGAAATTGAGAGACTGGTGTTTTCAATAAAAGGTGTTATTTTATTGAGCAGTCTTCTTTCTCATGCAAGAGAAATGAATTGCCACAATTGCAATACTTATTATGAAGTAAAGTGTGTACAGTAAAAGGAGTATTATAAAATAATACTGTAAAAGCATTGATATGATTTCTTAGCCATATGATACTTTAAAACGGATAAAATATTTATTTACATAAAAACATTGACTAACGAACTCAACTGGTGCTTCTAAGATACGCCTACCCCAGTGTACCTGACCTAAGCCTAATACGTGGTAAGGAGTAAGTAAGTTGCAGTGTTAAGTTAAGTTGGGTTTTTTGCCAAGAATCTGAATCAAGAATTCTCTCTAAGGTTTGAATCAGCTCCGTACCTTGGTTATAGAATGAAGGAGGTCTTGTATCTCGTTTCTCAGGACGCGATATTCCAGCAACCCGCGAGGGTGACTGGAAACACCGGAGCTGGATTTCTCGGCGTGAGAAAAGGCAGCTTCTCCAGTGTGTCAAAGGGGAGGGGCGGCTTCCTTCAGCTCTCGCATCAGCTGGGCTTCGGATAAGTAGATAGCCGCTCTGCTCCACACCACCGTGTGTTTGCTTAAGGCACATGTTGGTATATTTATACCTGGAAGGTGCTGTGTTTGATGTAAGGTTGGACATAAGACGTCAATAAAAGATGTCACTAAGAGCTGACTGTTCTTTTGTGCTCGCGGGAGTTCAATGACAAATCAAAACAAAGACATGGGGAATTCCCAGGTTACTGAAGGTTTGGTGTGTCGAAAGAACTCGTGCTCTCTAGGAATCTAAGGAAGTAGCCTTGCCATATTTGGGCTGCGTGGGCTATGGCTGAATATGGGTAAGATTCGTATGCCTTCATTAGGACATGATTTATCATAACCGCATAAGGGCATCAATCAGGGATATTTAATTAGGGTCCTTGATACACTCACAACAGTTTGGGAAGAAATCGGTGTACTTGGCATGCTACGTTCGCCCCTAGCCACCATGATTTGTGCAACCATTCTCTGTGCCTCGGCCGTGGGGTCAGCTGCGGGAGGTAACATTCCCCCAATCCCCAACCATGGAAGCACTGCTGCTATCTGCGCCGCTAATTCTGGGGGCCCCCGACCAGCCCCAGGCGATGGGCTTATTGGAATTACCGGTGGGACAACTACAGGGACTGGGTTAATGGGTGGCATGACTGGTGTTATTGGCACGCTTACCGGGGTTTGCGGGGCAAGCATGGGTGACCCAGGTGCAGTAGGCACTCCACTTGGACTGGCCCTGGGGATCCCCGTCCTACAAGGGGCTTGGGGGGGCCACTACAACCCTTCTTAGCTCTGCTTCGTTTCGGTGGTGTCTCGAACTCCCCCCTCGGTCTCGGTGGAACTATGTTCCGCTTGGGCCTCACCGTTGGCCCTGCCTGTGCCTCAACCCTTGCACCTAACTCAGCGACAGTCTTACCCAATTTGTCCACCTTCCCCAATCTCTTGTCCATTGCTGACATTCTGCGCATCATGGTTTGAAACATTAGCTCCATACGCGAACTCCCTGCACCCCGTCTGGCAGACATTCCTACTGTTCTAGAACCTACACTGCACAATGCGTTTATTCTTGGCACAATGTGCCCTGTACCTGTTCCAAGTTGGAGGGTCACAGGCTGACCGTAGGCACCACGCAACTGTGACCGCACACACCAGTTAGCCTGGAGTGTTTGGGCGAGCGAACTCTAGCCCCACGGCCTGCCAGAAGCAGTGAAATGCAGGCCTGCCCGTGTCCTCGGATTCCGCACCACCGTGAGCTCCTCGGCTAATCGGTCAGCAGCGGCCGTTGACTGTAATCCAACGATGAAAGAAATGTTACCACAAATTTTAGCTTCACGACGCAGGATTCCCTTAGGCTTCGAAAACACTCCCCCTCTCTCTTATCAGTTGGCTAGTAAATGCACACCAATTGGCCCCAATGCAAATGTACAATGTTGAAATTTCGTTTACCAAAACTTTCGTACCACAGCCAATGCCCATTGCAGCTGAGAGGCATACACTCTACTCCGAGTTTTGCCCCTAAATCACTCCTGCATCCAGATGTAATTTGCCGAATTGTGTTGCCCCCCTTTCAATAATATGACTATAGTAAAGCAACCAGTTGGCTCAGTATTTAAAATAAAACAGCTGTAGTGCTTTATTTCAACTATGTCCCGCCTACTACAAGACCTTGAGGGCTTCTTTATTCTTTACAAACAATTTAGGGCAGGTTTTGTCTACAAAACGGGTCAGCGATCGACTTCACATTTAAAAGCCCCTCTGGTCTCCCATCCGCTTAATGCCCTGGCTGACCCAGCTTCGCTTCGAAATTGAAGCATGCACATATACTGGTGAAAGCTCTTGTGCTTCGTGTGGCCGTTTCCTACTCTGTAGCCGCCCCCCGCCTACCCTGCACAATACCTCGTGTCCCGCTGGCGTCCACCGATTCTGCCCTGCGAATCCCTCCAATTGTGCCGGGTCCCTGGCGCCTCAACGGTGCGCCCGCTCGGTATCTACCGCGCCCCCGCTCAACAGCCTCACGATGCCAATGCCGGTTGCCTGCTGCTCCTCGGGAGCCCCTGTATAACAATGTCGGTTGCAACGATCGTAGCGAAACGCCGACCACCGCTCCTGCTCCTCGTAGCACCGCCGATCAGAATAACCTGTAACACAAATAAAGATGGTAGCGAAATGCTGACCACCGCTCCTGCTCCTCGTAGCACTGCCACTCACAATAACCTGTAACACAAATAAAGACAAGAAAATTACGAGCTCCACAGCAGGGCGAGGAGCGAGCCTGGGAAGCACGGGCACAAAAAGGGAGCTTCCTGCGCTCCCCCGGCTCTTAAACCCCCCCTTGCCTTGGTCCCACCCCCTTGACCCGGAAGCGCTCAACTGCCTCCGGGACAACGGTGGGACCCCACAACCAATTGGGGTGGGTGAGGGGGCCGGGCCCAGCCATGTGTGCGTGGGGGCTGAGTGGACCCCCTTTCCTAGATTTAAGTGAAACCTTAGCAAAATGAATCTATGCCAAGGGTTTGAGACAAATTCTTGGTAGGATGGGCCCTCAAGATACACTCCTCCCATAAATGTGCTGTACTGGTTCGTCATTCTTGCCTCGTTCACTAATTTTTTTTAAAAAACGTTTTTTTACGTTTTTTTAATATGACGCACAATTTCCTGGAGTTTCATACAAGCTACCTAAATCTAATGAATAAATTGTTTTTTGACATACGCTATCCATTGTATGCTCTAGTTATTTTCCAATGATATGCAGTCCATGATAATTTGTTGAGTGAGCATCACAGTGTCCTTTTTCCATATTGAGTGCCAAAGGAGGATGTGTGCTGCATTTATCTGATCGGTGACATACGGGATAGTCAACTAAAGGTGTAAATTAAAATTAGAGAAACTGATGGGTAGGCTCATCATTGTTTTCCCGAATGAGTTTTGCATTGTTTGTAACACTTTTACGTTAACATAGCCCCATACTCCAGCACCATATGAATCTACGGCACTGGATTTGGCCTTGTAAAACTTTTTTGCAATATTTATATGTTTTGTGCCACGTTTTGGGGGAAAACACGTGTATAGCATTAAAACTTTTTTCTAGAATATGCTCTCAATATGTCAGCTTCTTAGACCACGATGATTTGTAATCAAAAGCCCCCCCCTAGATATGAAAACATCTCCATCTGCGCCAATTTATGGCCAGAAATGAAAAAGAAAGGAGGATTCTACGCTTTTCGGCCTGCCACTAAAATAAAGGACTTTTACTCATTTGTTTGCAGGTTAAGACTTGACACAAACTTTGCATAGGTATCTAGCAGTTTCTAGAGGCCCCTTCCCATTCGTGCAATGAAAACTGCAACATCTGCATACAGTAAAATTGGAATGCACGTCTTATTTATTCTAGGGACATCTACGGTTGATTCCAATAATTTGGCCTCTACCCCATTTGTATACAGAGAAAACATGAGGGGAGGGAGAAGGCACTCTTCATGGACTGATTAAACCATTTCTTACCCGTTCTTTTTGAGGACCCCCCACTCTTTGTGAGGTTCTTTTTAACTTCAAGGAGAATGTTTTCAAAGGCCACAATGATGGTCGGCGGCTCCGGATTTAAGACCAGGCAAAGTGATATTTCCTTAAGCCTCATAGACACTACCCATGGGATAAGGACTGCTCTGTCTATGCTTTCCCACTTGAGTACTAATCAATTTTTCATGGCAATATAAGGTTTTATATGTGTAGAATTGCAACCATAAATAATTGCCCTGTGCATATGACAAGATGCAGCCGCATGGTCAGTGAAACCTAGGAATCTAACAGTAACATTAATAAAAGCAATGCTCGAAGAGGATGCTGGATTCCGGCAGAGGGTACACTATCTCCAGATCTTATCTAATGATGTATTTGTTTAATAGATTCCCACAATGATTATGACAAAAATACATACTACCCCCTCCATCCTCATCTGATAGCCTGCAAATCGAGGTTTGTGCAAAAGGGCAAGGTTGCACATTAAAATCGCCCATCCACAGCACCACTGTAACTTTTTTACATGGTCTAGTTAAGCTGTTCATCACTATTGGAGGACAGTACTTCCAGTCTCAGTGTGTTCTTTAAGAATATCTCAATGCTGCCCCTCGCCTGGCCCAAGTTTGAGGCAATTGCAGGGGTATAAAATGATCTGTAGCCATCTAGATGCAGTGGGTCCACTGGACAAGTCTCTTGCAAACAGACTAGGTCAAATATACTTGAGCCAGTCTGGATACAGCAGTTTGTATCCCAAGCCAGCAATGTTCCATGTGATGACTGGGAAAAGGTCAGCTTCCTTTGTCAGGCCGCCTTGGGTTTCTAAGTGCTCTATGACATCATCCAAGTCTGACAGCTCCAGATAGCAATTAAAAGTTGATAGCAATGGTGTGGTATTTTCTACACCCCTCACCAGTGCCTGTGCATTCTTTGGGGTGTGATAGAGTTACTGGCCCTATTTCCTGAGGAACCTGGATGAAGCTTCAATGGGTTATAAAAAAAGCCAAGAGGGAGGGCAATAATTTGCGTTGGTGCGGTGGGCATATTAGGTAGTAAGTATAACAGGTTTCTTGCCATGGCTGGCGATTTCAGGGTTAAAACCACACAATCCCCTGCAATAGATTTAGCTTGTTTACCCAACCAAGAAACTCTGCGGGCCGTTAGAATTTTGAAAGAGCCCTCTGATCGATCAATGGTGCTTTTACAAATCCAGTGTCGGGCTTTATGGATTAGCTGGAAAGTTGTTTGTTTGATCTCTCCTTACGGCACGGGTATTTGCCAAAATGACCATGTAAGGACATGCAGGTGGTGGGAGATCTAATTTTTGCCTCTTCCCCGCCGATTCTGTGAGACCGAGACCGAGACTTGGGTTTGTGTCCGATGTGCCCTGCTCTATGACCGTTAGGTCAGCACCAGGACTAGTATCCACTACTTGGTTGCAGCTTGGCTCACATCTCGTGCTGGGAATAGGTTGAGTGTTGGGTTGCAGTTTCATCAGTGGTAGGGGGTTTAAGCTATTGTTAGCCGTGCCATTAATGACACCTGATTTAAGATATTCTGGAGGCACTGCAAGACTTCTGTTAGGCCGAGGATCTCGGAAAGGCACGTGTCTTATTACTGCTAATTACTTTATTGCCTTTTTCAATCGATTCTAGGTGTAAATACATTTTTCTAGGAGATCATCCAAATGCAAGACTTTTGGTTGTATAGCAATCAGCTGTGGTAGTGGAGGCTCCATGTTACAAGCAGGTGTTTTTGTGGGGGTTAACCTGCATTTTCTTGGTTTCTTGGGGTTATTAATGCGATTGAGTTTCAGAGGACCCCTCTTTCTTTTTTGGACTGGGGCTGCAACAGATGGTGTTAAACCCTCTGTTGGAGAATTGGCGGTAATGGACCTAGTGGAGGTGTGGGGTCCGGTTACAGCCCTTCGTGTGGTCAGTGTCTGATCATCATGAGTAATTACGCTTGTCGCGTCTATATTTGTATCTTCATCCAAACCCGTTGATAGTCTCCTCTCCGCAGGGCAATCTCTATGGCTATAGTTGAAGATGCTTTTGCTAATGGCTCCAACTGTCCTTTTTTCCACCTGTGTGTTTCTTCTGTGACAAACGTTAGAGAGGGGTGCAGCCCAGCCTCCTCCGGGCTCTGACAGGCATGGATGGGCACACCCTTGTCCCGTGCTTCTCCCGGGCATGACGTAGTTGCTTCCCCTTGTGCATCCTAAACCACGGGCTGGGATTGTGCTTAAGAGCGCTTTCAATCACTGCAGGGGGTGATGGGATTTGGAGTCCCCCTGCAGTTTCAACTGGCTGATTCTCCCCTCATGGGGTGTGTTGCTTCCTGGACGGAAGTAGCAACATGACTCAACCCTCCTTATATCAGTGGGTCTTGTTCAAGACTATGATGCACTGATTGGTGGTTGAATTATCATCTTTTAGATGGTGCTAACCTCTCGATCTTGTGATGCACCATCTGTGGAAAACAGAAATGTTTTATTCATGGACATCATTTAGGGGTCGCCAGGGGTTGCAGCTGCCACCCCTGGCTTGTCCCTTTCTTCCCTTGGCACTGCCCCTTGCCACCTATGACCTCTTCGCAGAAAGGGGCTCTGATGACCCCTGTTTACTTTCTGTTAATACATTTTTATCTGTGAAATATATATTAATTACAGTGTGCATTGAGCTTCATGATGCATCTATTTTGGGAAATTAAGACATTCTTAAGTGCATGTGATGCACACTCAAATGAATTAAAATATTATCCAGTAGCGGCATAAAACCACCCTCATTTCATGGATCAGCCTGATTTAACTTGCACAGGCAGTGGAAGGCCTCTATCTGTGCTGATATAATTCAGTGAGGGCACGAGCTGAGTATTTTTCTGGACCTTGGTGCCTTCTGCTAAATGTACATTTATCATTCACATGGCCATGCAGGAACTATGGCCCAGATGTAGGTGAATATCATTTACCGATTCTAAAAAAACGAATTTTACCGATTCTGTATTTTAGAATCAGTAAATGATATGTAGCAAATGATTCGGTAAATTTTACCAAATCGGTAAAATTCGGTAAATACTGATTCGGTAAATACTGAATCGGTAATAGGGGGTAGACTTACAAGGGTGGCACGGTGTCACATTGACACCCTGTTGCACCCCTTTATAGTGCATGGGCATGTATGTCTGCCACATGGCACAGTTGAAAAAAGGACAAAATTCCTTTTTTCACGGTTTTCGATATTTACCACCAACTTGTATTTGGTGGTAAATAACAAATCCTGAAATGAGAAAAGCACTCATTTGAGTGCTCCCTACATTAAGGATTCAGAAATTTACCGAATCGGTATTTCAAGAATTCGGTAATTTACAGATTCCTTAAATTACCTATTCGTTAAATTACCGAATCCTACAATTTGGCCCCTACATCTGAAAAGCCTAATACCGGTCGGTAACGGCCGAAATTCGGTAATTTCGGCCGTTACTGACCGGTATTAGGCTTCCTACATCTGGCCCTAAATTCCTTGTTTGTAGCCATGGCTCCTACTGATGTCCATGACAAAAATCAACAAGCATTGATGAGGCCAATAAGTCTAGCTGTCACTGCTGAACTTTCCTGTTACCATTACTTGTGTTCTTTGGAAAAACACTGTTGTAAAGCATTGTTATGAAGGCAGCTCAAAGGCAACTGACATGGCACAGGCACACATATGTATGGATGGGTGTACATGTTAAAATGTTTTTTGTAAAAAAGGTTTGCAAAAATCATTAAGGCGGCCACCTGTCTGTACACCTGCAGGTGTACAGTCTATTTTTGAGGGGCTTTTGTGGTGGTGTTTTAATGCAAACAATTTTGAAAGAGAGGAAAAGAAGAATTTACATTTAGTAGAGGGAGTTTTGCTCTAGAGAGGGAGATTAGCCGGGGCATCATTGCATTACAAACACCTGTCTCAAAGTAGCAGGACTTGGCATGAACATTTTCCATGCCAGCCATACCCCTTGTCCTGGGAAAACATCAGGGTCCTTTCATGTCACTTTCCATGATGTCATTCTGGTCAAAGGGTGTGTGATTTCACTTCCGCATACCCAGGGCTTCGTGGTGAATTGGCTGTATGCTGGTATTTAATTACTTTCTTAACGCTAGTGTATGGGGTATGGCAGTTTGTCACTGTTTTATGGACTCAGTACAGGCCAATAGCCCTGGCTTCATATGGAGCTGTACTTGTCTAAGCTTTTTAGAATCTCCAGGCTAGCCTGGAGCTGGGAGGCCGTACATAATCACTGGGCAAAATGATTATGTTGGACTTGGACCTTTTGGCAGGTTCATCCCTAAACTTTTTGCTTTTAAATGTGACCTGATACCAGTTGTGTTTGGCTTCTGCGCACTTCAACACTGTCCCAGAGTAAAGTGCATGTGCAGTCTGAGTGCGTGTGGTGAGATTGGCCTGCCCTCCCATAGGAATGCATGGGGAATGTGTGTGTCCATGGTAGTTCCTGATGTGTGGGGAGTGCAGGGGCGAGTTTGGTATGTGCGAACTCGTGGGATTAAATGCTGCACGACAGTGTGCGCAGATTTACGGTGTCTAGTGTGGAAGTACCATGTCTGTGCAGTGAATGTGAATTGACTGTCTGGCTGGTGATTGGCTGGAGCTGGCTGGTGTGCCTGGGTCCAGGAGTCAGGATGGGTCTGCCCGGTGGTGAATGGGGAGATCTGCATGTTGATGGCAGGGAGGAGCTGCACCTGGGACCTGAATAGGGCTGTGCCTTCCCTCTACTATGCTGGCTCCGCCCCCTGTGGTGCGTCTGATGACCCTAGCCTACCCTGTAAATGGATGGAGAGGAGCTGAGCAAAGCAAAGTGCTCAAGTGCTCCCAAACCAGTTGCATCTGGTTTTCCCTAAACCCTGTGCTAGGGGACAAAGGGAATTTGTGTATAAAAAGGGGCTGTGACCCCAGGTAAGAGGTTCTCACTGATCCTATCTTGAGGGGGGCCTGCTGCTGCTGGGCACGAGGAGGTACCGCCACTGGGGACTGCCTCCCTGCATGGAGGGCCCTGTGAGCTGGCCCCTGGCCCCTGGGCCCAGCCTTTGCCCCCCACCTTCCTTCCAAGACTTTCCTGGGACTTTTGTTCTCCAAGCGCCTGGGAAGTGCTAAATCTTCATTTCCAAGGGGCGCTTTCCCTTCCCCTGGCAGCGCTGGACTGCGCGCTGCTGTTGAGAGGGAATCCCCCAGCCTAGGGATTCCTCCTCCCTCTTGGTTTTGCGGGTGCCCACCCGCTTGTTCTGATTGCCTCGGGCAGGTGCCTACCCTACAACTGTGCCCGAATTCATTGTTGCCGCACGGGTGTCCAACCCGCTTATAGGCTGTGTGCTGAACTTTTGAAATCCCTAGTGGGTGCCCACCCCGCCAGGGACGTTGCGCTATTCATTTATATCCCTAGCGGGTGCCCACCCCACCAGGGACGTTGTACTAAAGAGGGAGCCTACCCCGCAATGCCCCGATCGAGTGCCGAGAATCACTGTCGGCCCGGTACCCTCGGGGGCACCCCCGCTACGTCACTAGCAGCGCCGCGCTGGGATTGGATCAAGCACTGCGCTGCGATTGGAGGAGCACTCCCAGCAGCAGGAAGCAGACAGGAGCCTACCCCGCGCTCCTGCACTGCCAAGAAGAGGTCAGCGTCCCACTCCGGGGCTCCCGAGAGCGAGGGAGAGCCCTGGACCACCTGCTTGTTAAGGCGGGATTGACCTGGAGCCTCGGAGGCTCTGCCAGCGAAGACCGCCATCCATAGGAAGCGGAGGGGGCACGAGGCACATTGCCGGTGCCTGCCCCCACCGCGAGCCAGGAACGGAGACCGCCGTCTCGGGGAGATCCCGGCCCCCAGGAGAGGGACCGGTTGGAGAGAGGAATCCCCTACTGAAGAGAGCCGATGAGTAAAAGCCGGCTGGGGGGAGGAGTGGGGTCGTGCACCCTGCCGGTGCCTCTACCCTGATCAGCCCCGCTTTACAGAGGGCTGCTCTGACGGTTGGCCCTGTTTGTGTTTCGAATGGCCCCACTTGGCAGCGGGCCGCTCCAACGAGGAGTACACTGGTTAGGATGGGCCAGAGGGACCCCTGCCCATTTCCACAGTTTGGCCCCACGAGTATCAGAGCCTAGATGGCTCCCAGGGGCTTCTCGGGGATTTACAGGACTGAGTGGCCCCCACACTTTGCCCCGTATTTCTAGAGTCCCCATGAGTGGCTTGGTACGAGTAATTTAGAGCTGTGCTGGCTCTAGCCTATTGGTTTCCGAGCCTAGAGGGCTCCAACGTGTGGCACCTGTTGTCCCAAGGGCTACGGAGAGCCCATGCCTCATTCCTACCGCACAGCTGCCTAGCAATTAGTGGGCAGCTACAACATTTAGGCCTGACCTCTTGCTCACTCTTCTTTTGGCTGCGTGCGCAGCCAGCCCTGACTATTTGGGACAAAGGGCGTTTGAGCCCGACCATAGGCCAGTTGGCCTGGGGTCAGTACCTGCTGTGGTTCTGCGCAAAGTAATTGGTTATTTGTGTTTGTGATGGTTATTACCTAATGTGATTTATGCGTAATGTGCAATGCCTTTCTGCCTGTGATACCTCTAACTGTGTTTCATGATTAGGAGGTTGTTTTGCCTAGTATAGTTTATGCTAGTGAGTTTGTTTCCTGTGTGATCTATGCCTAAGGTGATTAGTATTGCGTAGTGTGTACCTACCTTCTTACCAGTGGTTACTGGTTGTGTTCTACAAGTGTTATTTTGTGCTACAGTTATTCTAAGTGCTATTTCTACTAAGTGCTATTTCTGACGGTGGCCCATGTGGCCCTGTCCTGTGTATATAATCCCCTGTAAATACTGCCCAGTGCCAGTTGGCACAGTGTAATTGTGTGATTATGATCTAATGTGTTTATGGTAATACAAAGGCTATTTTTATATATAACCTTGTGTGGAGTTCTCTTTTGTGGTGTGCCTAGTGTGTTGCTGCTGTGTGTGTGTGTTGCGCAAACGCTTTACACATTGCCTCCGGGATAAGCCTGACTGCTCGTGCCAAGCTACTAGGGGGGGGGCAGGGGTTAGCTTGGCGTGTAACTGCCTTGCCCTGACTAGAGTGGTGGTTTCTGCCTGGCTTTGGCGCAAGACTTAGCCAGCCAGAAATCCCATTTCTAACAGATTATATTAAAAAAATGCAGCCAAAAAATGAATATGCTATCTCAATATGATCCGATACAACGTGCTCCGCCTGGCAGTTTGTTGAAACGAAGTCTGCTGAAGTGGATTCCTCACCTGGGTTGGTATTTTAAATACGTCGCGAAGTACTATAAATACTGCCACCTCCATGAGGATAGCTTGGGCTTTGCCCACTGCCTATGCACGCAGGCCATGGGTTTGTGGGAGAAAAAGTATAATTACTAGTCCTTAGCTAAAAGCAGGATCGCCCTTTCATGGCCTTCCTCTGCACTTTGTTAATTAGGAGAAACGCTAATCCTATTGATTGCGCTTAAGAGTAATGAGTGCTTACCCTCCAATGTCCAAATTTGCATAATGACAGATACATCCGTTATAGAACTGGTCTGTTAATCATTCACTTGCCTTCCACAGTGAAAGAAAAGCCTTAAAAAAATACATGCTAAAAGGCCAACTTTGATCCAATGTTGAGTCATGTCTGGAGGTGTATTCATAACTAGATGTTACATTTCAGACACTCTATCTGTTGTCTTGGGCCAGAATAAACATCTGAGCATAATTTAAATGTACTGTTTCAGACAACAGCTCTATTAGGACATTGTTTTTATACTTTAAAAGTCAGTACTGTGTATTTGCATCATTCAATATAGGCTCCTGAAAATTCAGCCCCTTATGAGGTAATAAAGTTAAGAAAACACAGGTAGGAAATATTTTGCAAAGAAGAATTGTGCATTTAGGTTTAGATAGATATGATTTAAACTCATAGGTTAATTTTGTAGTAGTGAATCGCCGATGTGGATACTTACTATGTTAACAATGCTGCTTTCTCAATGGAATGCCATTATGCAATAATTAAAAGCGTACTGTACAAGTAAAAAGGTATTTATTTGTCTCGTCATTGAATGTCATTATACTAAAAGCCAAGCTGTCTGACTTTCTATTAAAACGTTTATCCATTCAATAACCACTAGCTCAACTCCTACTCTAATTCGTCTAGAGAACAGAGGGGCATATTACCAACAACTAGCGATAATTATCACTATGTTGGCTTAGCGGCAATATTATTATCGCCGAGCTCCGACGATTTTTATCGCAGATAAACCTTGCTATTATCAAGGTTTATCTCAAAAGCGATAAAAATCGGCCGAAATGCATGAATATCGCTGAAAAGTCAGCGACATTCATGCATTACCGAGCTAATGCTCTTAGCCATGTTATCCAACTACCATTGGATAACATGGCTAAGAACTGCTCTGGGCAGGCGTTAGCTTTTGGAGATATTCACGCTTAGCGCAAATATTTCCAAAAGTAGGTAATAGGAGATAGAGATGTTAGCGACTGTTTCCAGTCGCTAACATCTTGGCAAGTCCACTTTGCATGTCATTAGCGATAAATATCACTGACATGCAAAGTGGGCCCCAAGATGATCGCTGTCTCCTACTAGCTGTCGCTAACTGGTGTTAGCGACAGCTAGGTAATAGGGCGATAAAATTATCGCCGCTTTAGCGGGAAAAATTCCCGCTAAAGCGGTGATAAGGCCCTTGGTAATATGCCCCAGAATTTTCTGTTATGCCAGGTAAACTTGTATAATTTTTGTAATATTGTGCTACGCTTGTTACACAAAATTCTTTACATTACGCTGGTACACGATATTGAGTAATTACGTGCGCCACTCTCTGAAACGTGAACCTGAGTGGCTGCTATCTGCAGCCCTTGTATTTTTTGTACCATTATTGTAGCGCAAAATGCGAACTTGCATCTCTAAAATAGATGTAAGGATGCATTTTGCTTAAAGTATTGCGGCAAAAGCTGATTTTGTATTTCACGTAATTATTCATTATTTTCCAGAAGTTCTTCAAAGAACATTGACGAGCGTTCAGCGGAATATTACCAGATGTGCTGTTCTCTATTATGAATAGCAGGAATATTGACATCTCACAATAGATCGAATACTTTCAGACTAATGAATGTAGGAAAAGATTTTCTCCACTTTGATTGCAGACGCATCGGTAACACAAAAATCCCCCTAACACATCTGGGAGATCATGGAAGCAAACTTACCAGTGAACAACCAATGTTCCTGAGAGAAAAGAATGTAACAACAAATGAAGAAAATTAACAGAAAAAATAGAAGCACATTCATGCATGCCTGTGGAAAGCAAAAATGCAGATATCATCAATTTTTGAAAGGCTGGCAGAGGCTCGGTACGGGGGCCCGTTGCGGGGCCCGTCTGTTTGAGGGGAGGGTGTATGTGCACTGGGACATTTCCATGCGCAAGGTGGCAGGCACCGCATGCTGCCTACCACGTTGTGCATGGAAATTGTAATGAGCCCCTTAGTTTCATAATATGTTTTTAAATCTAGAACCCACCCCTCCTCCTCTATATGTGTATCTAGTGATGTAGCCTTTCCCACCTCCAAAATTCCCAGCTATCTCTTTTCTGCAATGCCAGTCTCAGATCTTTCCACTCTTTAGCCTTTATATCTTTTAATCTAGCCCATCATGCCTTTTTGTAACTTGTTCGTAAGGGTGGTATAAGGAGCTGATCCCTAGGCACTGCACGCAAGGCACTATGCAAATTAGTCATAGTCTACACCTAAAACTCACCTTTGTGTTCCAGAGCCGTGAGGGGAACGGCGGCGCAGCAGAACGCGCTGCAGAACGCCGGGAGGCAGCGCGACCAGCGGACTACACTCCCCAGCAGCCCTTGGGGCAGGGAGCACGCCGGTGACGACCGAGGAGCGCCCGGAGGCGCCTGTAAAAGGCTGACCCCCCGGGAGCCCAGCGGGGGAACACCTAAAACTCACCTTTGTGTTCCAGAGCCGTGAGGGGAACGGCGGCGCAGCAGAACGCGCTGCAGAACGCCGGGAGGCAGCGCGACCAGCGGACTACACTCCCCAGCAGCCCTCGGGGCAGGGAGCACGCCGGTGACGACCGAGGAGCCCCCGGAGGCGCCTGTAAAAGGCTGACACCCCCTCTCGCCCCGCGAGTCGCGCGCGGGAGCGACCGGGCTAAGCCCGGGCAAAGGGCGGGCCGTCTGTGGCCGTCAGTGGACTGCAGTGGACGGGCGGGCCACCCCACTAACATTCTTCTCAAAGGTGAGCACCTAACTAGGATTATAAAATGGGTGATAGTAATAATATTGATGTATTAACCCAGGGTGTTGATACTTCTGTCTCCCTCATCACATCCTTTGAGACACTAATAGAAACTGCTTTTAACAAAATTGTTGAGACTGAGAGAAGGTTCTCGATGGGTTCCCTTACTATCAACAACAAATCGAGTATAACAAGTAGTACAAGTTGTACAAACGGAGATATACATATAACCCCTGAAGTAATTGTGGTAAAACCGTCACATCCTTTTGTTGATGTGCCCACTATTCTGGACGATGAAAATACCGTTACTTACATAGCACTTGACCCCGCCTCTTCAATACCAGCGGTTGTAATCTCTAAGCCGGTACTGATATCAACATCCCCAGTATCCTTGCTGACAGAAAGTGTTTCTACTATTACAACAGCTTCCCAGGACGATGTCATTAACCTGGATAGTATTGATTCTAGTAGCAATAAACCGGGAGGGGAAAAACGTAAAAGAAGAATAACTAAGCAAAGTGCTAATAAAAGGAAACAGCCTTTAATCCACAAGAATCAGCCCACACCTCAAAGTCTGTGGAACAAAAATAAATCTTCGGGGGCACAAATTGTCCTTACGGAAGACAAAGACTCCGCTGACATGGACAGTATTTCTGCTGCAACTACTACTCACTCTAGTGGGAATTCTAAAACCATATGGACTCAAACAGCATTAATGGGAGATAATTATAATCTCTCAAGACAGAATGGGAACCTTATAGAAACCATAGTGGATACTATTTTTAACCGACTAGAAAAGCAAATGATCAATCAGTTTAATAACGTTTTTAAAAGACTGGACAGATTAGATAACCTGGTCAAGAATGGAGAAATAAAAAGGAAGGGGTCAGTCATCCTGGACCAAATCAGAGCTGACCGCCTCTTAAAGGAATTGGAAACTGCAAACAATACATTGTCATCAAAGAAACTGGAAATTACCAGCTCTTTGGGTGGGGCTTTGAGCAATCCTGGATCATTACCTCTGTCTTTTGCACCACCTATAATTCAACCCCGATCTACCAATAGAGGGCCAACTCTGAATACATCCAATTTACCCACAAAACCGACTCCCATACCTGCTCCTAGAAAAACTACTACTCCATCAATTTCTAACATTCCTGTTTCTAACCGCAATAATGGTCCAACCAAATCCACAACAGCATCAAGACCAACTGCTGCTAATAACAATGAGGGTACTGGCCCACAAGGGACAAGTAAACCTTTTAAACATCAAGGGCCAGCCTTACATTTGCCACCGGATGCTTGTCCTTTCGTCTTGGTCCTAGCAGGAGTACCGCCGTTGAGGGAGGACCAGGGGGAATCATGGGTGCAATTGCGGAATAAGTGCATAGACTGGCTGACTAAGCACAAAGGCGTTGGATTTGACATTTCAAGAGAGATTATATCGGCCCGCAGGGTATCGTGGGTCGGGCCTCTACTCAAGGACAAGGAAGGTGACTGTATAGTTCTTAATTTTAAAAACCCAGGGACTGTAAGAAACCTCCTTAACAGAATAGCAAATATTCTACCATTTCTACTGTTGCAACTATGTTACCCTTGAGTTATTTCTATAGACAAATGGCAATACAACCTCGTCCTCCTTTTATGCAGTTCCAACCGTCATTAATGCATTTCCAACCACCACCTATGCATTTCCGGCCACCGCCTATGCAATTTCAACCTCCCCCATTCCCACTTCAAATGTATAATAGATTTGCACCTCTTTCGGATCTGGATATGCAAGACTGACCACCTTTGACTATCTCTGTTGAATTATCTTTGACTGTAACATCCGAACCCCAGATTGTTTCACAATCCTTGCCTCGAACTGCTCTGAGTCAAACACCCCCAACTCATAAACAACTGCCTTTGGATTCAGAATTATCTCTTGTTAGCTGGAACATAGCAGGTTTAAAATCCAAATTGAAAATTACAGAATGGCTTAATTGGGTTGATAATAACTGCGATATATTGATGCTACAAGAAACTTGGAGTACAACGTCACCAACAATGGAGGGTTTCTGTTGTTATAATCTTAAGGCTTCCCCGTCTCATATGGGACGACCCAGTGGGGGTCTATCTATCTGGTCCAAAATAAAACCCGGGGTGCAAACTAAATTGATCCCTACACCGGGTAATTGTTGTTTTATGGCTATGAAGTACATTAACAGATTGAAATTATGTATTATTAATTTTTATAACGACTTTGCTAGCCGTCCTAATGGTAATTTTATGTTATTGTTTATTTTTATAGATGAAATTATGGGAGGGCAAAAGTATGGGCCCTTTGATGGCATCTGCATTGGAGGGGACTTTAACGCTCATATGTATCGCAACAGCCCACTATGCAAAAACGGTGAGGAACTGAAAAACCACATAGCTTCCCGCGACCTAGTAAATGTAATGGAAATTGCAGGTACTAGTGCAAATAATATAACAACCCCCACTTTTATAGGTCAGGGCTGTGCCTCTACGATAGATTACATATTTACATGCCCAACATTAAGTGACATAATTTTAAAAGCAGAAGTCATCTGTTCCGCTTATAGCGACCACTACCCGCTTAGAATATATTTACACAATCCACAGACCTCAAAGGTTGCAGCAAAGTTAGAGGCTGGGCCTCAAAATCTGGCTTTATCAACAGATAGATTGAGACTAGTATGGAAAGGAGTCGACAACAAAGAGATTCTATCCAGAGTAATTAAAAAACATCCTGAGACAGTAGAGATTTGCCTGTCATACACAAGTCCTAGTAATGAGGTGGTTGGCGCCTTTGGTGATTTATGTGGGGCCATTAAAATAGAATCTTCCAAACCCGCTAGGCAGAATATATCCCATGGTCCCCGCTGGTTTGATTCCTCTTGCTCTAAGGCCAATAGGGACTTGAGGGCAGCCAACCCAACCAACCCAACCCAACCCAAGGGATGCTTCACTCGTGAGAGAATTAAGATCAAAATATAAAATTGCCTTACGAACTAGATCCGAGGCTCTAGTGATTAATCACTGGGAATCTCTCACGCGTACTGCCACACTAAAGGACACAACAGGTTTCTGGAGAGAAGTCAAGTCCTTAAGATCTTTTGGTTCTAACATCAATCCAATTAACAGTAATATAACAGGTGAGGCGTGGGTAGAGCATTTCTCCCAAATTTACGCCACATCAGCCACTTCCCTAGATACTGTCTCTCTATCTAACAGCGCTGAACCTCTGACCTTTTCATTATCAGAGGTCGAGGATGCTATTATCGATAGCGCTAGCAATAAAGCCCCTGGCCCGGACGGCCTTTCAATTGATCAGATTAAATCAGAAATTAATTTTTGGGCCCCCCTATTATGCAACTTATTTAATAACCTGAATGATAGCTCAATTCCCGAATCCTGGTCGAACAGTGTCATCGTACCAATATTTAAAAAAGGTGACAGGTCGGATCCCGCCTGTTACCGCCCGATCTCACTGATCGATAATACGTTAAAAGTCCTTGGAAGGGTAATTTTTAAACGGATAAGGGACTGGGCTGAGGACAACAATGTTCTTCATTGTAGTCAACTGGGATTCAGAAGTCAAGTAGGCACTATTGAACAATGTTTAAATTTAAATCTGATCATGGCCAAATATATCATTGTTAAAAAATCCCCTCTTTATTTAGGTTTCATGGACTTGAGTTCTGCGTTTGATTTTGTTAATCGTTCTAGGTTGTGGTCACTTTTGCTTGATTATGGTTTGGATGACTCACTGGTGTATTTTCTTTCTTATTTACATAGGGACCTAAAAGCGAGAGTACGAATTAATAATGATGGTGATTTATCCAATGACGTCCCTATTAGCAGAGGAGTCAGACAGGGCTGCGTACTCGCCCCACTGCTTTTTATTTTATATATCAATGGGTTGAGTAGCACTCTGAGTAAGATCACTAAGGACGTTCCAATTATAAATGGTTCCCCCATTACTACCCTACTTTATGCGGATGACGCAGTATTAATGGGGCGTACACCGAATGCTTTACGCATTTTAATATCTGGGTTTGTTGCTTTTATGTTCGATCTTGGTCTAAATACCAATTTTAAAACATCTTTTATCATGAATTGCGGACCAAAAAAGTATAATATTACATCAATTAAATCTGGTAACAACACCCTAAAATGCACCAGCACTTTCCCTTACCTAGGGTTGTTATTCTCTAACTCAGGCCCATGGCAGCCACACGCTGCCCATGCGAGAAATAAAATTGGCAAGTCAATTAACTCAATTTTATCCCTCCGCCAACCAAAATTGGCTGATGTTGTTACCCCCCTCCTCAACATCTATCGTACTCAATGCCGGCCAACTGGGACTTATGGAGCTGAAGTGTGGGGTTATTGTAACAGCATGGCCCTCCAGTTGGAGGAAAATAGATTCTGTAGGAGGGTGCTGGGGGGAGTTCCTTGTGCCCCTACATTTATTTGTCACAATGAACTAAGGCTGCCATATATTGTCGATTTTATCAAGTCAAGGCCTGCGCTTTTTTGGATTAAAATATGGCTAAATCCAGCAGCATCCTTAACGCGCAGTATAATATCAGACTGTTTGTTAAGTGATAGATCCCATCACATACCCTGGTTAAATGCAGTCAAAAACAGTCTGCAGAGCGTGGGTCAAGGATCTTTATTTAGCTTCCCTGATTCTATTGTACCCGCTCATAAGAATAGTATTAAACGGGCATTGCTGGACTTATATGATGAGGATCGGATGAGATCAGAACCCATTAAACCAGCTGTCACTAGATATTTGCGCATTATTGACCCAGGTATTGATAATTTGAACAATCCTTTAAGATATTTGTCAATCCCTATAGGAAGATGGAATCGGAGCCTTTTATTCAGGTTTCGGGATGGAAGCATAGTTAATTTGCTCAGCTTCCCCATTGGCTATAACAAAAAATTAGAAGAGTTGGACTGCCCCTGTTCTCAAGGCGGAAAACAAAGTTTATTGCACTATCTCTTCCTTTGTGGCCATTACAAATTGTATACCTGTCAATATTTAAGGCCAATCCTTCGTAAATATAACCTTCGAGATTCCATTCATGCATTACAATTCTTGCAAATGTTGCACATAGATGAAGTCATATATACTGTAAGCTGCTTCATAAAAGCATGCGTGAGATCGAGGGCAAGTATAGAACATGGCTAATGGATAATAGTACTATGTCATCTTATGTATTTTGTGCACTTTATCATTCTACTATAAACTGACTACAGATTTAATTGTATATGTGCTTTGATTTAAACAATCCCTGTAGGAGAATATAAATTGAATTCTGAGATTAAGTACACTAACAGATTAATGCTCTTCCTCTACTATGTATTTTGCACTTTATATATTATGTACATTGCACTTTACGTTACATATGCTGCTTAAACCCAATTGGATAAGCTGTTTTTAATTTTCTATATATGTGTTTTTAAATTGTTTTTAAATGTATTTTCATTCTGTATGCACTTTTATGGATGTACTAAATCCGAATAAAGATCATTTGAATTGAATTGAATAGTCATAGTCTTAGTGCATTTATAATCAAACCATGAATCTTGAGTAATATTTCTCTTCTTAGATGGGCATGTCAATTGGAATCTAGTCTCTTTCAGGACTACTTTAAAAACTGGTATCACCAGGTCTGGGGTGCACTATCAACTGAACAAATCATACTCTCTGAATACTTAGCAGCCATCAGAGTATAAAGAAGGCCTTGTCCCTCCACCCTGTCCCATTTTAATAAGCAGCTGTTATTTCAGACTAGGATAAGATTTGCTAATATGTCTGTTTGCATATAGGAATCAGTCTCACACCTCATATCATATGAAAGAAAAGCAAGATCGCTAAAAAAACAACGTAGAAACAACCTTCTTATTCTAAATCTAGCACTTAGGTGTTCAGAAGCAATTGTTAAATTAAGTGGGGAACATGAATCAGGGCATTCATAAGTCTTATCCATGACTTCTAATGTCAAATTGACACTATTTTCAATACCCATATCCAATATAACTAAGATCCTATTCAGAGCCTCTCCATAAGTGTTATGTTTAAAATGTTTACTTTGTTCTCCATGACAGTCTGTTACCCTAAACACTATGTTGTCCAATAAATGACAAACTCTAATATTAAAATCTCCCATCCAGATATTTCTTAACATTTAAGGGTGTTAGGTGTTGATTTCATTAATCTCTCTTTCCAGTTCTCTTACCATGCTGTACATCAGTGGTTCCTAAACTTTTGACTCCCGAGGATCCCCACTAAATCACTACTGGAAGCTGGGGACCCCCAAGCAATTTTTACAATTAAAATTTCAAAAAATAAAACAGTAATTTGCAAAAAATACACAAAAAGTACACACCAAACAAATACCTGCATCACTAAAGCTTTTATTATTTTATATTGAAAAATATACAAAAATCTCAACATTTTATTGGGAAGGAAGGTGCTGCATCTCAGCGACTAACTTTTCAATGTTCGGTTTTATTTCAGAAAGTTGAATCCTCAGATCAGATTCTATATTTTCCAAGTGATTTCTCAACTTATGTTTTAGGTACATAACATTTCAGAAAGCCTTTTCACATAAATATGTAATGGGGAAAGGAAGTAAAACCTTAAGTGCTTTCTACGATAATTCAGGATAATCTGTTCCTACATACAGCCAAAAATGTGTCAGAGACTTTTCCTTGAATTGAATTTCAAGTTCACATCTGTAGAGATTTCAATCAAACCATTTTCTTCAGAGGCTGTCAGCCCCATTAAATTGTCAATATCTGCATTAAGAGTATCTTTAATCCAGTTTTTGCTTTTGCACGGAAGTGGAAAGTACTGACAAAAACTACACAGCATATCATGGAGATGCTGGAATTTTTTTTCCAAGACTTTGGTTGATAATTCATCAGCAGCTGATTCCAAGAATGTCTTCAGGGTCTGAAATGAATCAAAATTTCTTTGTGATAAGCGGCGAGCGAATAAGTCTAACTTTTTTATCCTTGCCTCACTCTTGTCTATGACAATAAATATTGTGATACCTACTCCTTGCATAATCAAATTGAGTGCATTTAAATTGGGGATGATGTCTGCCATATATGCCAGCATGGCTAAAGTCATGTGAGCACTCATCAAGTGCAATTGGAGATTCCAGTTCAGTGATGAATACTTTGATTTCATCTCTTCATTCGAAAAATCGAGACAAAACTCTACCATGAGACAGCCATCGGACATCTGTATGCAGCAAAAGCTGATGATGATCACTATCCATGGACTGGCAAAGCTGTTCAAAAAGCCTTGAATTTAGTGAACTAGCTTTGATAACATTTACAATTTTGACTGACCCATTGAAGACCTTTTTTAATTCTTCTGGTATCTTCTTAGTGGGAAATTATTCTTGATGAATGCAACAATTATGTCATTCAACTGAAGGGTTGATTTCCCGTATTTGTGCTACAAGTCTAGTTACTCTCCCAGACATGGCACATGCCCCATCTGTGCTGATTCCTATGCATTTAGACCACTGAATTCCATTTGACTAAAGAAATTTATTGAAACTGCTGAAGACCTCTTCCGTAGTGGTATGTATCAAATAGCGGCAGAACAATAAATCTTCAATAATGTTCCCCTCAAATTAGTATGCAACGTAACACAGGAGATGATATATATTTGCTATGTTCTTAAATGTATCTACTTGTAGGCTATAATGCAGACTTTTACAAATTATCTCAATCAACTGTTTTTTAATGTCTGAAATTTTGTCAATTCACTTTTTTACAGTGTTGTTAGATAATGGCACCGAATTTAAATGTTTTGCTGCTTTTTCTCTAATCATTGCACTCACCCTTGCTTCAGTAGCAGGTACTATTAGTTCTTCAGCAATTGCACGAGGTTTTCCAGCTTTTGCTATGAGCATGAATACTTCATATAAAGCTTTCAGAGCATTTTCATTAACAGATCCTTTTGCAGTTTTCTTAATTATTTTCTAGTTTTTAGGAGCTCTTGCTCTTTATCCTTGAATAATTCTATGGATTTGGTAGCATGTTCTTTATGCTTAGTTTCCAAGTGCCTTCATAATTTAGAAGGTTTCATAGCCTCATTTTACAAAATGTCATAACATAGCATGCATTGTGGTTGCAGTTCATGTTCTGAACCTGAGCATGTGAAACCCATTTATAAATATTCAACATCATATTTGAGACACTTCCTTTTCTTTTCACTAAAATCACTTTGTTTTGAGCATAATGGCTCATGAAGTCTTTATTGGCTTTCAGCTTAAGGTTAAGCCAGAGATCAATCCTCCTTATGTTTTTTAGGATACCCACAACATTCCGTTATGGAATCAATTTCTATCAAAGCTATTTGGTGAGGCACATAGTAGACCCTCACTACTTTACCTACTACAGTTTGCCCTCATCAGATGTTTCCAGACTACATATGCTTTGACATATTGGGCTCGATTCCGATCTCGCTCAGAAGGGCTCCGAACGCGATCCGGCCAGAAAAAGTACGAGCCGTACGCGTGTTTTCCGACTGACTCGTACAGCTGTACGAGCGAACAATTACGATGCAAGAAATGTGAAATTGCCCACTGAATCATTTCCGGGTCCAAACCGCTCCATACGTCTCGTCCGTAAGCAAACCGTGCCGTGAAATGGATGCGGTTTCCGCTGAGCCAGTATGATGCACGATTCTGACAGCAGGATGGAGTCGGAGCCTCCGACACATAAACGCTCAGGGATGCGGAGTTCAGGGGTCCGCGCCAGACCCTCCTTCACCCGTAGTCTTATGGGTCAATCACCTACACATGCATGTATGGTGCAGGTGGCGCAGACGCGTCCCCACTACAGGGGGCACCCTTGTGTGTAACATACCTTTTTCATCAATGGGAGCCTATATACAATTGGCTCCCCTTGACTTCAATGGGGCTCCAAGCGATCCGTGTCCGTCAGCGCTTGTTCGCATTGTTCTCGCTCAGAGCCATGGTGCACGAGTCGGTCGAAACGCCCTCTGGATCCGAGTCGGACAGAGCCTCCTCCCAGCGAGATCGGAATCTGCTCCTTAGAGATGAAGTAGCACCTATAAGAAGATTTTAACACTGTATCAGCACTGCTTTTGTTGAAAAGACAGAGGACACTAGCAAATCATATGCATGATTATGACAATCTTATGTACGCTGATTTAAGATAATTCCATTTGCTCAATTTAATTAAACATAGCTCATTCATTTGGCCTCCATTGTGGAAGCAGTCAATTGTTGATTGCAAAGAGAGGTTTGCACAATAGTATGGGAAAATATGATCAGGGTTGGAGTTAAGCAAGAACACTTCAAAAAAGTAGTTTTGTCTGCTACACACTGACCATAACTATGTTGAGGTTGAGATGTAATTTACACCTGAGTATCACAGAAGTTTCCTGTGTAGTTTGGTGTTAGCCATGGTACATGGCATGAGCCGCTGATGTTGCATTGAGAATAGTTCAATGCATGCACACACATGCCAACATTTTAGAAGAGGAAAGTGGGTTATTTAAAAAAAATATTTGAGAGCATGTATTTCCTCCATTTACGTCTATTGAAGCAGAGACAATTTCAGAATTGAGACAGCCTGAATTGGGTCTATTGGCATGGCCATGTACGCATACAGTGGTGTATTTAGTGGTACAAGGCTCCTGCTCTCAGCTATAGCAGCACATCTACATTCTCATTTCAGAGCCTAGGAGTGGTGATTGATATAACAAGTTAAAATAGACAAATATACACGATTCATTTTTGTGTATATTTGTCTATTTTAACTTGTTATACCAATTAAAAGTGACACGTAATTTTTAATATAATTGTTAGAATTTCTTTTTTGCAACTACCCTCCTATTGTCTTCCTAATTTTATACAAGCATTTTATAATAAAGACATGCCCCAAGAAGCAACATATAAGTAGGCAGAATGTTGTAAAAATTAAAACAAGATTGTGCACAAAGCGATGAGTCCAGTGATTAGAGCAAATTTAACCCCTTCGATGCTTGTGACGGAACCATTCCATCATCAGTCACGGTTGGGCTGTGCTGATGATGGAATGGTTCCGTCACGACCACGCCCGCAATTGGAATGTCCAGCACAGGGCTGGAATTCCTGCGGCACGCATAAGGTTAAGGCCTATATTAGGAGTTCAACATAGAAGTGCAAGAGATGGCAGGATGGTATCTGAACAGGAGGCATATTGTTTCAGCGAGATCATGGAACAATACTATTCCAATTACCATAAACATCTGGTAGACGTAATCTTTAGTCACGGACAGCAGTACAACATTTTACCACCAAGTGGTGAGCATTGCAGTAAGGCATATTTCAGAGAGTCCTTGTGTGACACCTGACATGACCATCTCCTGTTGGGATGCCCACTGCCCCCGTCCACTGCCAACATAAAACTGCAAAGGCTACAGAATAAGAGCTTGATATGTCTGAGTATGAAACCTTGACAGCACACATATTTCACCCAAGGGCTTATAGAAAGTGAGCAATCAGACAGCAGCACAAAAATACTACTGCTGATCCTGGTTGCATCTATTTTTACTCACCTGCCAAGTAAGGGTAACCTATACACATGTGCCTTTCCACTGCAGCAGCCGCAGACACAAAAATCAACATAACCAGCTCTGATGAGCCATGTTCTTGCTCATGTGCTATAGGTGAGGAGCCACGCCAGCAATGACTCACTTTCATCTCCTTGAGAACAGACACTGATTCTGTGGTGCAGTGTGTTAAGTTATTTAAAGAGCATTTGTGTAGCCATGAATTCCAAAAATGCAAGAAATGCAGATTAGTAAACCAGGAGACAGTTGCCCAGTCCTAACACGAGGCACTTCTTAATTAATTACTGGCAGACCAAGCACTTTGCATGAGCAGTGCTCCTTCTGTTACTGCCTATTCAAGGAGCAGCATTCATTTCATGGAATGCAAATCTACCTCACTGACTGAGTAAGTAACCCATAGCGATCGAAATAAAAATGTTCGCACAGCCCCTTGAAGTCATGTGTTTTATTTTTTCTGCTGTAGAGCTGGGACGGTTCAGGAGGTAGATCACAAGACCCTCGTAACTGTGTTTATTCAGATGCACTTTTAGAAAAAGACTGGATTTTTATAGCGTCCAAGTTCACTTACATGAGGCTGATGACATAAAAAGGAAACACGTTTTTAAGCATGCGTGCGCTTTTACTATATATGCGTGCACTTGTCAAACACTCACCTGCAGTTCCAGAGGAAAAATAGCCCTCCTGCTGCTTAGAGGTGCTCAAATGCTCTTTAGCCTCGATACAAGAGGCACAGCTGTACTCTGCTTTCAGGGCAAAAGGGGACATATGATAGCGAAATGCCATGGGACTGGCTGCAAACACAAGATGAAACACACACACTGCTGTGCGAGTGCAACGTCGGGCGACGGACAGAATCAAATAATAAAATAAGGACAATCACCCTTCAGCTTGTACCTAAATCTGAATGGTGTTTGGCCAGATTGTATTGTGGTCTTGCCGCCCCTGTGCCAACAGTCACAGCTCTTGTGTGATCAGAGGGCATATGGGTGTTTTGTTTACTACGATGGCAGGCACTTAAGTCCTGTGGACCTCGAGTGAATGTGTCACCGACCTCTGGGGGTCTGCGGACCACAGATTGGGAAATGCTGCTGTACATCATACCCTCAAAATCTTATTAAAAAAAGTCATTATTATTAAGTCAGAATATTCCAGTCCCTCCAATATTAAAACATGGTAATGTACTGAATCATTAAAAAACTTCAGTGTTCTAGTGCTAACAGTATTTGCCACCAATGTCACTATACCACCTCATGCCCTGACTGCTCTGGATGTAACCACCGCTTTAATGACAGTATATCTTTTTTTATTTTTTTATTTTATTTATTGATTTTTTTTTTTCCCATTTGTAACCATGGTGGTGGGAGACAGATTAAAGCAAACAAAGATAGATCCTACATAATTGTACATAAGAAGAAATTATACAATAAATATTAAAGAACATTATTATTTAAGTCGCCAACCATTTTTCAAAAGGTGCCCAGTTCTTGGACGCAATTAAACGTCTTTTCTTTCCTCTAAAAGCCTGTACAGAAGTCTCTAGTTTAAACCATGCCAACATCCTGGTCTTCCAATGATAGAAAGTAGGGGGTTCAGGATTTATCCAGAGTGATGTAATACAGAGTCTGATCATGGCCATAGCGATAAACAAAAACGCTTGCAAATGTCTCGTTTTTTCAAGAGCCGTGGAATATTCATAACCAGTAATTACCATTTCCGCTGAAATTTTAACAGAAGTTTGAGTTATCTGAGTAAGAAAGGTTTCAATTTGATTGATAAATGAGGATAGCTCCGGACATTTATAAACATATGAACAGAATCTGCAGAATGAAATTTACATCTTGCGCAAAACGCCCCTTTACCCCCACTAACAACCCCCCATCTAACAAGCTTTGCAGGCGTGTAATAAAGATTATACATAGCCATATAGCTTTGCGTACGCAGAGTACCTGAAACCAAAACAGACCTAGCTAAAACCAATGGGAATTTTAAATCAATAGAGGGTACTCCAAATTTAATCGCCCACTTATTATTTTGATCATCTAAATCATCAGGAAGTTGGGATAGGAGAATCTGATATAGACTACCAATTTTTTCTTTCTTTCTTATAGATTCAACGATTGTAACTTTTTCAAACATTGTTAAATTTTGAGGAAATATTTTATCAAGAAAACTTCTCAGTTGCAAATATTTAAAAAAATGATTGGACTGCAAATGAAATTTCTCTTTCAAAAAAGCAAAAGAAGCCAATTGCCCAAGATCAGCTAAATCGCCTATCTCCTTCACACCAAGAGATATCCAAGTAGTTGCCACCCCCTCTTGAAATATCACTGGCAGTAATCCACAAGCATTTAATGGGGTATAATAATTGATCTTGGGAATATGAAAATGGCGACGGATTTTTTGCCATACCGAAAATAAAGCCCACAGTACCTTAAATTTGGTTTTTTTAAAATAGCTCGGTTCAAGAATACGAGTTAATACGCCTTTTGTAGTGTCTCCCAATGATATTGAGTATATTGATGGAGATATATGTACCGGAAGCTCAGGAATATGCCCTAATAGAGGAAAAGCAAAATGTTGAATCATAGCTGCCCAATAATAATACAACGATTTAGAAAAGGGGGGTGGTGATGAACAGAGTGTCTGAGTTAAACAGACCACTCTTACCCAGTCCAAAGATCAGGGCTTGATCCATCACCGTTATTTATCTCACTGCCCCATCCCAGCTCAGAACCTGGCTATATGCAAATCAGTCTGTCCCTGGCCCAGTGCATCATGGGAACAGGGCAGACTAAACTACCAAGCCAATTCTTCACCAGAAAGGAGACAAGCTACCGGGGACCGGTTTCTGGCATTTCAGCCTTCTTCGGCCCGGCTTGCTTGAATCCTGATGGAGCAGTGAGAAAGGGACTCATGTCTGAGTATACCCTGCCAATAAGTTCGGAACTGTCCAGCCCCCACGATCCTGCGGGAGACATGTCCACTTAGCCGCCCTCCTTGGTTTGCGATATGACCATAGAAATCGTTGACATATTCTTTCTGCTTTTATCAAAATTAAACTAGGGATTAACAATGGAAGGGATCTGAAAAGATATAAAAATTTAGGGAGGACAATCATTTTAAGGATATTGCATCGGCCAAACAACGAAAGATGTAAATGATCCAGCCGTTCTAACTTATTATGAAGAGAGTCAATAATGGGAGAATAATTCAGATCTGGAATCTGATCCACATCAGGCGAGATTTGAATACCGAGATATGTTGCCTCTGTAGTTGTAGAAAGATGAGAGATTGGCATAGCAGTAGATTGTAAGATTTGGGTCTTTGCAATATTTAACTTATAGCCCGAAATTGAGCCAAATTGGGCTGCTAGAGACTCCAACGCTGGAAAAGATCGGGCGACATTATCAGTTAATATTACAATATCATCGGCGTATGCCAATGCCTTATATTCAATTCCATGGACAGTGATAGGAGTGATAGTCTGTGATTTTTCTATCATTCATAAAAAGTGGTCAATAAATAAGGCGAAAAGAAGGGGAGAACAGGGACAACCTTGCCTGGTGCCCCTGCTAATAGGAAAATAATGTGATTTGGTGCCTGAAATACGGATTTTAGCAGTTGGGGATATATACATAGCTTGCAAAGCCTGGATAAACACTGGTGTGAAGCCCTTCCAGCGTAAAACACCCCATAAATACCCCCAGGAGACCCTGTCGAACGCCTTCTCGGCATCCAACAGGATCACCCCGAGGGCAGAGTTTGTAACCTTTGCCCAATCTAGAAGAGCTACAACACGCCTGATGTGGTCAGTCGTATCCCTACCGGGAATAAACCCGTGCTGGCGAATAGAGACCAGAGGGAGAATTATTTGGTTTAGACGGAAGGCCAGTATCCTTGAATAGATTTTGCTGTCAGTATTGATTAACGCAATCGGGCGATATGATGCAGGATTTAATTCATCCTTTCCTTTTTTTTTTAAAAGAACAATAGTCGATTGACGCCAGGAGTCAGGAACCGACCCAGTCTGAGCAAGACGAAAAACTTCTAGCATTTGTTGCTTGAATATATGTGAGAAAGTTTTATAGAATTCTAAATGAATAAGATCGGGCCCAGCAGCTTTGCCATTAGAAAGGGATTTCATAGCGTTTACCACTTCCTCCCAGCTGATAGGCTCAGCCAGAATTTGATTCTGATCATCTGTGACCTTATGGGTGTCCATAGATTGAAAGAATTGAAAGAGACTGGTTTGTTGTTGGAAAATTATGTTCGTATCCTCTGTATATAGGGTTGAGTAAAAATCAGCAAAGGCATTCATCACACCATTAGTTGTGTCTTGTACAATTCCAAACTGGTCTTTGACCTTAATGATCTGACTAGCTACAGCCCTTTGTTGTAGGCGTTTTGCTAACACCTTGCCGGAATTTTCACCACGCTCATACATTGAGGATCGGAATTGAAAGTATTTGGTTGCTATATCTTTATAGAAAGGCTCCAGTAAGTTTGATTTTGCTACAGCAACTGATTTCAAGCTAGCTGCTAGATCTTCCCCCATACGGATGTTAAGACTTAGATCCAGTTCAGCTTGTTGAAGAGCTGCCAGTCTAGTTTTAACTGTTTGCTGCTCTGTTTTCCAACGGTACGAGGCAAATCTCTTTGTTTCACCACGCAATGCGGCTTTAAATGTATCCCAGACAATACCGACCGAGGCAGTGTTGCTATTGATTTCCAAAAACTCTGAAATCCACAAAGTGAGTTGTTCCTGATAAGATTTATCTAATAGGAGTTTCCTATCGAAAGTCCATGGTCTAATTTGATTGACAGGGCGATCCCAGGGACAACTAAAAATAATAGGATTATAGTTGGATATAGTCCTTGGGCTAATTTCAATCTTGACAGACCCTACAGTTTGAAGAGATATAAAGACAAAATCAATGCGAACCAATTTTCTATGAGGTATTGAATAAAAAGTATAGCCCTCTTGGTTTGGATAATGATAATGCCAGAGATCAGTCAGACCGTGTTCAATTAAAAGAATCCGAAGCGCCTTGTAAACTTGGGGTTTTCGACCACCATATAGATTATGTTTTGTTATATCTAAGTGACTGGGGATATTGATATTAAAGTCACCACAGAAAAACATTGGATGGGGCCAGGCAGCTAACTCTATATTTAAGTTCCTCAAAATCTGCGGGTCGTCAAGATTGGAGGCATATACCGAACAAACAGAAAACAGCCGACCCCTAACCAGGAGTTCTGCTATTACCCATCTACCAAAATTATCTTGCTTTACCCTTTTAACACGCCCAACACCGGTTTTTAAGATAATAGCAACGCCCCTAATTGTAGAGGTTTTTCGGGTATAAGCCACAAGATCATAGCCCAAAAATTTGAGATAAGCCCGATTGCCCCAAGGGATATGAGTTTCCTGCAAGCAAATTAAACCCACCAACATCACCTGCAACATCTTATGAAAAATCCTACGTTTTTTAGGGTCGTTTAATCCACAAATATTCCAAGTTGCACATGTCAATCTAGGAGCAGCCATAAGATTTGATTAAGGACAGAAGACAAAAATAGCTCAGAGGAACTATTAAACATTTTATAGAACACATATTTGCAATCCAGCTGATTTTTAACGAGAAATAAAAAGGTTGACATCACGTTGAATACATTAGAAAAACAGAGGCAGCTGTCCCAAGCCTCGAATCTGTTCAGCTCCGTCCGCCACCACCAGCACCACCACCACACCACCCCGCAACCCACCCCAATCAACCCAACTACCCCAGCTAAGCCCACCCACCCAGAGACCCCCCATACCCCTCACCCCCCATACCGGGCATCAGGACTGTAGTCCTTGTGATGGTTGAGCTAGCGTATCACTCCGCTCCACTGAACCAATAGCTTCCCCCCTTTCTAGAAGAATAACAGATAGCCTAAAGACATTAGTCAGCATTTTATATATACCTCTCTGGTCATCAGAAAAAGAAACAAACGAAGATGTGGCATTGAAATGATTACTGCCCTACATTTATCAAACAGACAATATAATGCAATGCCTAGATATAACTATATTGAATCCCAAAATTCCCTAGCAGGTATCTCAGAGAAAAATAACTTTGTCTGTCCCTTGAAAATAACCTTTAATTTTGCCGGAAAAAGCAGAAATGCCTTGGCTCCCTTAGCCTGAAATAGAGAAATCTGTTGTCGAAGATGCCAGTGGTGAGTAACCGTCTCTGAGCAAAAGTCTGGACGAACAAAGAACTGAGAGCCCTTAGCAGATCTCTTCTTATTGGGTCTGGCAAGATCAAAGATACGTTCACGGGCAAGGAAATTATTGAAGCATACCAGGATAGCACGGGGAAAGGGATTATTGACAGTAGCAGAGGCAGAAGGTTTTTTTTTTTATTAAATGGAAAACGATGCGCCCTCTGTATTTTGAGATTCCAATTCCACTCGATGACCTCTGGAAATGCATCGGAAAAAAGCTCCACTATGAACTGCCGAACATCCTCACCTTCTTTATTTTCCTCTATCCCCAAAACCCGGAGGTTATTCCTTCTCGCCCGATTTTCAAGATCTGAAATTTTCCATAAAATATCCTTACGTTGTTCTTTAACCTCTGTAACTAGATCTTTCTGGGTGGCTGTGGCATCTTCGAGGACTGAAATTCGTTCTTCAGCTTCGGCGATCCTGGTAGTGGTCTCAGTACAAGTTTTAATGACACGGCGAAGAGAATTTTGCATTTTGCGGCAGGCTCCCTGCGTGCACATATTTTCTTGCTTGGTTGCTTCTCTATGCATCATTATGGTTTGGTAAATTGTAACCAATGAAATATCTTCAGGGATAGCTGAGACGACCTCACTCGTATCTCCACCCAGATCATGATCCTGCATTTTTGATTGAGAGTGTTGCCCAGATAAATCCTTCTGCAAATTATGCTGAGTGGATTGAGACGGAGCCTTAGCGCCTGGAGCTTTACGTACTGTAGCAATATTCAAATCTTCGGGTCCGGCTCCTGCTGACCGCGGGTCGAGCCGCGGGTTTTGAGAGCGGCGGCCGCCGCTTTGGTGAGTGCTTTAGGCGGCATTCTGTTTTCGGAAGCCGGGGGCGTGAGGCAACGACCAGAAGAGCAGCTGTCGAGCTCCAGAAATGGGAACACCCCACAGCACGCCGCTCCAGATCCGGACAAGCAGCAGGACGATACAGACCTCGCCAGAGCCACCAAACCCTCGAGGCGATTCCAAGTGCAAATGGAGGTAAAGCGGAGGGTAAATGTCAGGACACAGTCAAGCGCTTTCCGTGCTGGATGCCAGTAAGAGTTTCCAGGCAGTTTTCAGGAACGGGGCAGAGCAATCATTCAGGGGTCCACTACGGTCCTGGAGAGCAGAACGCCTTCTCACTCGGCCGAGATCACGGCCGCCATCTTGCCTCACTCAATGACAGTATATCAATGTAAAAAATATAGAATGCACAAATATCGACTCCCTATACTTAAAAAGGTAAGTACAAAAACTATCAAAAAAAGTTGATGTGCAAAATATAGTTGTACGAAATATCAATGTATATATATATATATATATATATATATATATATATATATATATGATGGCCTGTTAGAAAACTTATCAAGATATATAGACTTTTTTCTGCAGGACTTTGTCAAAAGCCTTAAATCATTTGTGCAGGACACAAGCGACTTTCTAAGCAAAATACAGCACATAAAATGGAAGCCTTCCTTTTTGATGTTGGCACTTGAGGTTTCTAGTCTGTATACGTGTATTAAGAACGAAGATGGTATGAGAGCCGTCGAGTACTTCCTGTTTATTTATTTATTTTTTAGTGTATCTTATATAGCGCACGGCTACCCCAACGGGGTGTCCCGGCGCTTGCATTGGGAACCCGTCCTGGCTTTTCCCTGTGAGATAACCCGTACTGGGCATCCCCAAGGTGAAGGCCAGGCATCCCGCCGTGGGGGGCCGTTGTGGAGATCAAGCAAGCTATTGCCCAGAGTTGCAGAGTGTGAACCCGTGGTTCGAGTAGGCACCGAAGTGAGAATTATCGAGTCCGTGGACACTTGGGCTCAGACCCTGCCGCATCGGGAATTGAACCCTGGTCCCGGGTCTGACCTCAGCTTCCGGGTATGCCTCCTCTAACCATTGAGCCACACTTCTCCAATCTGCTGTTAAATAGGCCAATATCCTATGTTCAACACTCCAGGATGATTCTTAAAATGCTTCTTTTCTGCTTAGAAAATAATTTCTTCTTATTTGATGGAAGAATGTATCAGCAGATTCAGGGTGTTGCTATGGGGGCCAGCTTCTCCCCCAGTTACGCCTGTTTGTTTATGGGTTGGTGGGAGGAGCTGGTCCTCAGGCAGCAACACGAACAAGCATACAATAGGAGTGTAGTAACTTGGCTGCGCTACATTGATGATTTGTTTATAATTTGGGATGGAGATTTTGACAGTGCATCGGATTTCATTGGAAAATTAAATGACAATACAGTCAACCTGCAATTTACAGCACAAATAAGTAGGACTATACTAACCTTCTTGGATGTTAAAGTTGAAGTGAAGGGAGATGAATTGACAACTACTCTATATCGGAAACCTACGGCGGGCAATACTTTATTGCATGCCTCAAGTGCTCATCCGTCCCATTTAATTAGGAGTATTCCAAATGGAGAAATGCTCCGTATTAAACAGATTTGTAGTAGAGATGAAAACTGTAATGAAAAACAAAAGGAATGTAAAGATAGGTTTCTGAATAGGGGATACAGTTCTGAAGTGATTGAGACCGGTATTAACAAATCTAAATCATTGTGTAGAGAGGATCTGCTGAAGTATAAGGACAGACAGAGCAGGAAAGATGGACCGGATGAACCTGTAAGGCTGATTCTCAACTTTTTTTAGACAAGAGAAACCGATTAGGGGAATAGTGAGAAAAATTGTCCTATCATAAAAAGTGACCCAGTAATTGGGGGTATTTTGCCCATTAATACATCAGTTTCTTTTAGAAAAACAAATAGTATGGGGACTTCACTAGTAAGGAGTAGCATAGAAGCAAGACCAAAAAACTCCTGGTTGAAAGCTAGAAAGCGGTTCTTCAAATGCTCTGTCTGTAAAGCGTGTCAATATGGCATAAATACTACGTGTTATAAAACGGCATTTGATCCTGGGGTTGGCAAGATCAATTTTCACTTGACGTGCAAATCGGATCATGCAGTATATGTGCTCACCTGTAGTTGTGATCTGAAATACATAGGGAGCACGAAATTGCCAGCACACAAGAGGATATTACAGCACATCCGTGCCATTTGCAATAATGATGAAATTTATCCGGTTGCTAGGCACTTCAAGCACATTCATAATAGTGATCCCAAACATCTCAAATATTATGTGATAGATGCCATACTACCTAACAAAAGGGGTGGGGATAGGGAGTCGAGATTGAGGAGTTTAGAAACATCATACATTCTGAGATTCGACTCCAAACACCCGAATGGGCTGAACAATACTGAAGACCTATACACCTTCATATAAATAATGCCGATTGACTGTATTTAATATGTATGCATAGCATATTTATATCTATTTATGTATATATATTTATATGATTAAATGGATTCTATTGGAGTTCCAGCCTGAGGATGGGATTTTACATACAATCAAATTAGAAACATTTTTCCACTTTTTCACTTTCTATGATTCTTTTAACTTGAGAAATGGATTTTAGGATAATATTATTTATGTATTTATTATATTAGGGATTGATTTTAGAGATCTTTGAAAACAAAGTATATATATTGGTAAATACTTCTTGTTATTACAAATGATTTTCTGATGGATCAACCCTTGATGAATTTACATTATGTGTATTCAATGTCATAATGCCCTGTTTTCATGCACTTTAAAAGAGTCTGGGCTTCTTAAGCACATTAGTCACTTTATTAAGAATAGTCATATTGAGAATAAGGTTAGATTTGATGATTTTAGTTTCACAAACACACACATTCACACCCAGTATTTTTACACATTTCACCTACAAAATTTGATGTTTATTGACATAGTTGAAAATGAATGGTCTTTTTATGCATTGATGCTGTTATAATATTTTGTATGTGATATTTATTCCATGCAATTGGTCGAAAAATTATATTAAGCATTTAAGCTGTTATATATTACAACAAAGACATATAAGTGGAAAGTATTTCTTCTATGTCTATAAGAGGTTGCACTGCACTTGCACTTTAAAAGCGATGCAAAAAATCAATGAGATGTCATGTGATCAAGGGAGGGATCTCCCAAAATTCGTCATGGCGGCATTGACAAAAATAAAATAATGCACTTATGAAAATTTGGGTCCACGCTTGTCTGTTCAGTTTGGAGTTGAAGTAGAAGACGAGTTGGAGTGATATATATATATATATATATATATATATATATATATTCACTGAAAAAACCATGGGTTATAGACCATATATAGTTAGGAATTAGCATTTACAAAACCTTATTTTACTCACACAAAACCATTGAAATTTCATATATAGTTAGTTGCACTAACTATATATCGCGCACCCGCAATCCACTGCTGATCATGTCACATATTACATCATTCATGACATGATCAGTGACATCACTGATGACATCACTGATGACATCACTGATGACATCTCAAATGACATCACTGATGACATCACTGATGACAACATCCAGTGACTGTGTGTTTCTGTAAAGTCAAAATATGTCTTACATATTGAAGAATGAGTGGATGTATAAGTGTCTGGATGAAGGATTTAGTAGGTGCATGACTGACTGTATGAGTGAGTGATTAAATGTGTCTCACTGAGTGCATGGGTTAGTGACTAAACTGTCTTAATTTGTGCATCATTATGTCTGTTGTTCTGTAAACTGCTGCATGTTTTGATCAGTAGCTTTATGATTAAGTATATGGGTTATTGATTGGTTGCCCAAGTATTTGTATGGGAGACTGAGTGTGTGTGTGGGTGGCTGGGAGGTGTATGACTCTGTGCATAGATGTGTGAGCAGTTGATTCACTAGATGTATGGGTTCAAAAATGCATGTGGAAACAACTGTATGGGCGGTTGACTGTGTGCATGAGTGTATTGGTGAGTGAATGGATATCTCAGTGCTACATGTCAAAGTAAGTACATATGTAAAACACAGTACATGTGAGAGTTGACATATATAAATAACAGTGCATAAGAGCCAGTGAATTTGTGAGTGGCTGTATGGATCATTGTGAACTTGTATCAGGGATTGTATAAGAGAGTAAATATGTGTTAGTATATGTTTGAATAAGTAAGGTGTGTATAACTGTATAGATGAGGAAATGGAAGTGTGATTGATTCTTTGCATGACTGACTAGGTGTGTGAGTAAGTCCATGGTTGATTGACAGTCTGTGAGTGTCTATTTACTCTGAGTGTATCTAAGATTATATTAGAGTCTGAAGAGGTTCACCCTATTATCACATGAATGATGTCATCAGTGATGTGATCAGTAATGTCAAATGAGATGTCATCAGTGATGTCATCAGTGATGTCATTTGAGATGTCATCAGTGATGTCATCAGTGATGTCATCAGTGATGTCACTGATCATGTCATGAATGATGTAATATGTGACATGATCAGCAGTGGATTGTGGGTGCGCGATATATAGTTAGTGCAACTAACTATATATGAAATTTCAATGGTTTTGTGTGAGTAAAATAAGGTTTTGTAAATGCTAATTCCTAGCTATATATGGTCTATAACCCATGGTTTTTTTCAGTGAATTTTCAAGGTTTTGTAAATGCTAATTCCTAACTATATATGGTCTATAACCTATGGTTTTTTCAGTGAATTTCAATGGTTTTTTAATAGCAAATATCAAAAGCTTTAAAATGTCAAGTACGTGGTAGGTAAAAACATTTTCGTGTTTATGCACGCTGATGTGCTTTGAACGCTGCCCCCCCCCTCCTCTTTTCTTTTAGGAGTATTCTCTCTTTGCAGATAGTGCAGGGTAGGTAACGCAGGCCTTTGCCCCCGTTGTAACCCGTCGTGCCTGCTTCCCTCTCCATTTGATTGATTGTTGTCCTAGCATTTATTGTTTTGGAATTGGTTCTCTTTGGTTCATTCTCTATTTACAAACAAGCACAGAGTCGCAATACTCTGTTTAGTCTTTGCAGATAGTGAAAAATCGTTAAAAAAACAAAAGGAATCAAGCAAAATCAGTAGGCCACTAATGGGATCTCTTTTTGACCTCGTTAAAATAGAAACATTATGAACAACCCCTTTTGAGAAATACGAAACTAGTGAGAGGAACTGAGCTCGACACCATGATGGCTGCAAGACAGCTCGGCTCCGCCGCCCACCCCACCCAAAATAACGACAAACCCTATGCAAATATTATAAATATATACAACACACCAGCAAAGTAACAGGGTAAAACGTTTTATTAAATAACTATTTACATGGCAGCCTGCTGCAACATCGATCCAAACAAGCCTTTGTATTTGGGGCTCAAAATCAACAAGTAA
Source organism: Lissotriton vulgaris (assembly GCF_964263255.1). Lineage (NCBI taxonomy): Eukaryota > Metazoa > Chordata > Amphibia > Caudata > Salamandridae > Lissotriton > Lissotriton vulgaris. The sequence continues at coordinate 958,276,285 of NC_141694.1, forward strand.
CAGGGTAAAACGTTTTATTAAATAACTATTTACATGGCAGCCTGCTGCAACATCGATCCAAACAAGCCTTTGTATTTGGGGCTCAAAATCAACCATCAATAGTAAGATTTTCATAGGTGAGTGTAGGTTCATGGTTTTCCATCCACAGACTAAAAGCCTGGAGTGGGAGTGAAAGAACAATAACTAGGTAGGAAGGAAGGCAGAGGCTGTGGGAAGGACTCTGGATATGGTATGTTGCTTGGTCCCTGAGATGCTTCGATGTCACTGCCTTGCACAAATGGCATAAGTCCTGGATGTTGGGTGCCATAGTTGAGGGTTCCGAGCAGCGCTTGTAACACTGTCTGAAGCTTATTTGCACCTGCTGCAGCTTCACTATTCTCAAAGTAAGTGGGGGCTGTTTGTGGACCTGACTGCATTGGAAAACAATGTGATGCGGTGCCTCCCTGAACCGCTTGACAGAGGCCCCCGAGATAATTGCGCCTGCTCCACACCTTGTCCCACAATCCGTTTGACCTGAAGACACGTCCTGCGGTGCCCTGGTCCGACCATCACATATACCTGCGCCAGGAAACGGCGTGGGGTGCACTAGAAGGGAGAGGCGGCGCGAACGAGCCTCCCCCACCTCCCCAGGTGGAGGTTTCTCAGCTACACCCCAGCGCTTCACTCGACCAGCTGACTTGCGCCCGCTCTTGCGACACAGTGCCTCGCTCGGCCAGCTGAATTGCGCCTGCTCTTGCTATTACAACGTCTCACCCGCCATCCAACGGAATTGCACCCAATCTTGCGGTACAGCGACAGGCGGCTGCTACGGAGCTCACGAAATGGCGGTCGGCTCCACAGACTTGGGCCTGGCCTGCAAAGATGGCTCTGGGCAACCGTGGAACTCGGACGCTTGACTGCTAGGGCATGGGCCCCATTCCCAAAAGAGTCCCCTCAGCCTTGAAGATTCTACAACAGTCACCGGGACCCCCGACTCCCGCAGGCTTCCGGTGGGGAGCGGCTGCCATGATTGCTCGCGGAATGGCCACGACGGAGCCACGAGATGGTGGTGCTCTCATGCTGGCGCCAGCTTCAGTCTGAAACATCCAGAAACACTGTAGACTACCAATTCGATCAGTTCCGGTGGAGCCCCAACGTGACCCGGTAGAGAAGAACTTGCCCTCCCCTCTTTGACTGATGGTTCTTATAGCCTGTCCCTTCTGTTGTCATTTAACAGAACTTTTTGGACTGCTGAAAGGGGTTGTGTTCCGACCGCTGGTTGGTGGAGACATTTTGACTATATTCTGGACCTGCGTTGTCGCGTAATGCGTCATATGACGCGCCGCGTTAGCGCACCCGGAAGTGCTCCGGTGCACGAGGCGCAGCTTCTAGGAAGCGATCCAGGGCGCGGCGCGCAGCGCGTAACGTAAGCATAACAGGTCATGTGACTTGTTAATAAAACTTTTCATTGGTTCATTTTACTTTTGTTTTTCTAATGATGGAAGGCTTGGTCATATGACCTAAAAATAACACTTTTCATTGGTTTTGAACATTTTTTTTTACCAAATGATGAAAGCCCCACCTTATTTTTTCTCACTCGGCAGTCCAAAAAGGTTCCGTTACATGACAACAGAGGGGACAGGCAACAAGAACCATCAGTCAAAAGAGGGGAGGGCAAGTTCTTCCCTACCGGGTCACGTTGGGGCTCCTCCGGAAGTCATCGAATTGGTAGTCTACAGTGTTTCTGGATGTTTCAGACTGAAGCTAGCGTCAGCATGAGAGCACCACCATCTCGTGGCTCCGTCGTGGCCATTCCGCAAGCAATCATGGCAGCCGCTCCCCACCAGAAGCCTGCGGGAGTCGGGGGCCCGATGACTTTTTGTAGAATTTTCAAGGCTGAGGGGACGCTTTCGGGAATGGGGCCCAAGCCCTAGCAGGCAAATGTCCGAGTTCAAATGTGTCCCAGGGCCATTTTAGTGGACCAGGCCCAAATCCGAAGAGCCAGCCGCCATTTTAAGAATCCTGTGGCAGCCGCCTATCGCTGCACCGCAAGAGTGGGCGCAATTCAGCTGGATGGTGGGCGAGACGCTGTAGCCGCAAGAGCGGGCGCAACTCAGCTGAATGGCGGATGAGGCACAGTGCCACAAGAGCGGGCGCAATTCAGCTGAATGGTGACTGAAACGCTAAGGGGCGCCCCACTGCAGCAGAGGAGCCTCCACCTGGGAAGGCGGGGGAGGCGGGGGAGGACCGTTCGCGCCGCCCCCCCCCCCCCCCCCCGGGGCGCCCCACGCCGTTTTTCGGCGCAGCATTGTAGGATGGCCAGACCAGTGCGGCAACTTACTGGACACCACCTGGATGCCGTCCGGATCACGGCGCGTTGTGCTGCCTTCGGCCTATTCGCACAACGGACCGCTACTGACGCCACCTCACTGGCCGACGGATTTTGCCGACTAAAAGACAGACCAAAGCAGCCCATTGTTGCTTTGAGATGGATGTTGCAGCAGGCTGCCATGTAAATAGTTGTTTAAAATGGTTTTTTTTAACGTGTTTACTTTGTTGGAGCGTTGTATATATTTATGTTATTAAAGTGTTATAATCCTACTACTTTGTTGGAGTGCTATATATTTTTATTGTGACACATAATTGTGAAGACTTTGATGTACAAAAAGGCATCCCTGGTATCTTCCGCTTCAGGCTCGGTCCCACACACCCTTACAGTGAGAATCCCCTCCCCAATCACAATACAGGATCGTTATCAGATAGTAGGAACGCGTGTGGTGTGACGGATCACATGGGGTGGGGGCCTTGATCTACTGTAACTCCTTTGAAGAGAGGTGATTCTTTACAGTTGGGGCCATAAACTACATCCGCAGGGCTAGGTGATAGCCTGGGACCGGCCTGGACAATCAGACACAGAGGAAGAGGAGTGTCAGAGGGTGCGATAGTGAATAGGGTGAAAGGGAGGTGTCGGGCGGGCACAGAGTGTGATTCTCAGGGAAGAGCAGCGCAAATGGGGGGAGGTTTATGGCCCTGCATGAGAGAGAGAGCGGGGGTGACCAGTGTGTGGGGGAGATGCTTGCAAGGGTGGGGAGCCATGCTGAGGATCGGCGGCGTGCAGAGAGTGGGTCTGGTCAAGGCATCTAAAATGGCTGCCGTGCACGACAAAAGTGTGGCATTGGAAAAAAGGCAAGATGGCGCAGACAATGTTTATCAATACGGATTAATTTATAACAATTATTTTTAACAATATATTTACTCGCAGTGACAAAATGGCGGTCAACACTTCCTGATTTCCTTCAAATCGAACGTTAACAGACGTCACGCAGCAAAAAAATTAAAATCCGCTCACGCGCAGCCGCTGGAAGACATGTATCAACATATATGAGCATCCTCAGCCACCCTCAGAAAACATAGGGGGTCAGGATACGTCTCCCGTACCCCCAGAGGGTGCGGTAGTGAATAGGGTGAAAGGGAGGTGTCGGGCGGGCACAGGGTGTGATTCTCAGGGAAGAGCAGCGCAGATGGGGGGAGGTTTATGGCCCATGCATGAGAGAGAGAGCGGGGGTGATCAGTGCGTGGAGGAGATGCTTGTGAGGGTGGGGAGCCATGCTGAGGATCGGCGGCGTGCAGAGAGTGGGTCGGGTCAAGGCATCTAAAATGGCTGCCGTGCACGACAAAAGTGTGGCATTGGAAAAAAGGCAAGATGGCACAAACAATGTTTATCAATACGGATTAATATATAACAATTATTTTTAACAATATATTTACTCGCAGTGACAAAATGGCGGTCAACACTTCCTGATTTCCTTCGAATCGAACGTTAACAGACGTCACGCAGCAAAAAAATTAAAATCCGCTCACGCGCAGCCGCTGGAAGACATGTATCAACATATATGAGGATCCTCAGCCACCCTCAGAAAACATAGGGGGTCAGGATACGTCTCCCGTACCCCCTTATACCCATTTCTCACATTGTTTTTCCTCCATCTTGTAATTTAAATAAAACGAAACACAAAATGGCGAATTCCCATTTCGCTACCGGTTCGCGAACCGGGAAGCGCTTCTACCGCGAAAAATCTAATTTTTTTTATTTGCCCCACGGGACCCTTTAATAACCCCAACATCATTCCTAGGGGGTCAAGAGGGGTCTACCTTGCCCCCTTTCATTAAATTCCCCCTTCGTTTTTCTCCTCCTCTTGTCTCTCGATCCTACTGAGAGACAAGATGGCGGCCGTTCCGGACTGTTTAGAATGTTGACAGACACCGGAGAGCCAATCAGCTTCGCTTCGCAAAGTTCCGTAACGCGAAAAGTACGCGAACCGGAGCGCTACCCGGGACGCTGTCACAGATATATCTGTTTTTTAAAACGTTAATTTCTCAAAATCCACTGGAGCACATATATTGAGACCCAGCAAAGGCACACAGTCCCTACAATTTTGCCAAGTTTCGTGCAAATTGTGGACGGAATCGGCTGAAATTTTCAGGAAAATGGCACATTTTGTTTCTGAGCAGCCCCTGAAAATTTGGTGGGGTTTCGTCAAGGGGGGGCTGAGAAAAAAGGGGGGTCCCAAAACGCGTTTTTCCCATTCATTTTTCCATAGGGCGGTTGGACTCACTTTTAGCTCGAACGGCTGAATGGATTTGCACGAAACTTGGCAAAATTGTAGGGACTGTTAGCCCGATGTGCCTTTGCTAGGTCTCAATATATGTGCTTCAGTGGATTTTGAGAAATTAACGTTTAAATCAAGATATATATCTGTAACAGTGCTCCGGGCAGCGATCCGGTCCGCTTACTTTTCGCTTATCGGAACTTTGCGCGCAGAAAGCTGATTGGCTCTCCGGTGTCTGTCAACATTCTAAACAGTCCGGAGCGGATGCCATCTTGTCTCTCGGTAGGATCGAGAGAGAAGAAGAGGTGAAAAACGAAAGGGGAATTTAATGAAAGGGGGCAAGGTATCCCCCTCTTGACCCCCTAGGAATGTTGTTGGGGTTATTAAAGGGTCCCGTGGGGAAAATAAAAAAAAAATGATTTTTCACGGTAGAAGCGCGGCCGCGAACTGGTAGCGAAACGGGAATTCGCCATTTTGTGCTTCGTTAATTAAATTACTAGTTATAAGTGGGTGCGGGAGACGTATCCTAATCCCCTATGTTTCCTGAGGGTGGCTGAGGAGGCTGATATATGTTGATACATCTCTTCCAGCGGCTGTGCGTGAGCTTTTTTTTTTTTTGCTGCGTGACAGTCCGGAGCGGCCGCCATCTTGTCTCTCGGTAGGATCGAGAGAGAAGAAAAGGTGAAAAACTAAGGGGGAATTTAATGAAAGGGGGCAGGGTATCCCCCTCTTGACCCCCTAGGAATGTTGTTGGGGTTATTAAAGGGTCCCGTGGGGAAAATAAAAAAAAAATGATTTTTCACGGTAGAAGCGCTTCACGGGCCGCGAACTGGGCCGCAAACTGGTAGCGAAACGGGAATTCGCCATTTTGTGCTTCGTTAATTAAAGTACTAGGTATAAGGGGGTGCGGGAGACGTATCCTAATCCCCTATGTTTCCTGAGGGTGGCTGAGGAGGCTGATATATGTTGATACATCTCTTCCAGCGGCTGCGCCATCTTGCCTTTTTTCGAATGCCACAATTTTGTCGTGCACGGCAGCCATTTTAGATGCCAGGCTGGTCCCAGGCTATCACCTAACCCTGCGGATGTAGTTTATGGCCCCAGCTGTAGAGAATTCAGACATGCCAATCCTCCTGATTCAGGCGTGTGACTACTGATTTCAGTGCTAGTCTCCCGCCTCCCGATTTCTGCAAGCAAAAACCCGGGGGCATATTACGAACAACTAGCGATAATTTTTGTCTCTAACTTGTTTAGAGACAAAAATTATCGCCGCACATCGGCGATTTTTATCGCAGATAAACCTTGCTATTATCGCAGAAAAGTCAGCGATATTCATGTATTATCGACCTAATGCTCTTAGCCATGTTATCCACCTCCCATTGGATAACATGGCTAAGAACTGCTCAGGGCAGGTGTTAGATTTTGGAGATATTCGCGCTTAGCGCGAATATCTCCAAAAGTTGGTAATAGAAGGTAGCGATGTTAGGGACTGTTTCCAGTCGCTAACATCTTGGCACGCCACTTTGCATGTCATTAGTGATAAGTATCACTGACATGCAAAGCGGGGCCCAAGATGGTCGCTATCTCCTTTTAGCTGTCACTAACTGGTGTTAGCGACAGCTTGGTAATAGGGAAATAATTTTATCTCCGCTTTCATGGCTTTTAAAGCCAAAAAAGCGGAGATAAACCCCCTTGATAATATGCCCCACGATTCCTTGGGGGTTTCAGCTGACAGGGCTTGGTATTGTGTTACATGGTAATTTTTCCATGAAACGTCAGAGGGTCGATGCAGGGGTTCTAGAAGAGGTGATAAACCATTTAAGCCTCATGAACAAGCGCATGGTCTTTTAAAGATTTGTGAAGTACTCGGGGCGGCGGTGTGTGTGTGCCCTCTTTCAGGAGCGGGCGGGGGGGCACTGCCAGCAACTTGCCAGGTCAGGTAGTGTTCAACACGTGCATCACCCTTTCTCTGCCTGCTATTGCGCTCCATGCTTCGGAAAGGTAAGAAAAAGAACGTGCATTTGAGTTTGAAATGTCCGATCCTGCAGCAGCACACTTCCAAAGCCCACACATGACAATAACCCGATTCAAGGCCCCATTCACCCGTTTTTAAAAAAATAGATAACACTCCAACAAAGTAAGGTTATAAAACTTTATTAACTACTAACTTTAACGAACGGAACAAAAACTAAAAACATTTAAACATTTCTCAACACAAAAAGCAACAATGGTTAGAAGCTGTCTTTTGTGCGAAAAGTCCCAAGGCAGCACAACGTGCAGAGTTCTGGACGGCACCCAGGTGATGTCGCCTGGGTGCCGCACTGGTTTAGGGATCCTACAATGCTGCTCCGAAAATTGGCGTGGGGCGTCCCGGGTGGGGCGGGGGGAGGCCTCGTCAGTAGCGGTCTGTTGTGCGAATAGTCCCAAGGCAGCAAAACGTGCAGAGTTCTGGACGGCACCCAGGTGATGTCGCCTGGGTGCCGCACTGGTTTAGGGATCCTACAATGCAGCACAGAAAAACAGCGTGGGGCGTCCCGGGTGGTGCGGGGGGAGGCCTCGTCAGTAGCGGTCTGTGTCCAGTGTCACATGGCTGACACAACATGTACGACAGGCACCCAGGTGATGTCCAGTAAACTGCCGCACTGGTTTTGGTATCCTACAATGCTGCTCCGAAAATTGGCGTGCGGCGGCCCGGGGGGGGGCGTGGGGGAGCCGGCGTGAACGGGCCTCCCCAGGTGGCGGCCATCTAGCTGAGTTGCGCTCGCTCTTGCGGCCACAGCGTCTCGCTCACCATGTTGTTGAGTTGCTCCCACTCTTGCAGTGCAGCGATAGGCGGCTGCCACATGGCTCTTAAAATGGCGGACAGCTCCTCGGTTTTAGGCCTGGTCCACTGAAATGGCCCTGGGACACTTTGGAACTCGGACGCTTGCCTGCTAGGGCTTGGGCTCCATTCTCGAAAAGCGTCCCCTCAGCCGTGAAGATTGTATAAAAGTCTTGGGGGCCCCCGACTCCCGCAGGCTTCCGGTGGGGAGCGGCTGCCATGATTGCTCGCGGAATGACCACGACGGAGCCACGAGATGGTGGTGCTCTCATGCTGACGCCAGCTTCAGTCTGAATGATCCAGAAACAAGGTGGGGCTTTCATCGTTTGGGAAAAAAAAATGTTCTAAACCAATGAAAAGTGTTATTTTTAGGTCATATGACCAAGCCTTCCATCTTTAGGAAACCAAAAGTAAAATGAACCAATGAAAAGTTTTATAAACAAGTCACATGACCTGTTATGCGACATAGGGCTACAAAAAGCGTAGAAAATCCGTTGGCACGTGAGGCGGCGTCAGTAGCGGACCGATGTGCGAATAGGCCGAAGGCAGCACAACGCGCCGAGATCCGGATGGCACCGAGGTGGTGTCCAGCAAATTGCCGCACTGGTGTGGCCATCCTACAATGCTGCGCCGAAAGACGGCGTGTCCAGCTGAATTGCGGTCACTGTTGCGGTACAGTGACTCGAACGCGCCGAGATCCGGATGGCACCGAGGTGGTGTCCAGCAAATTGCCGCACTGGTGTGGCCATCCTACAATGCTGCGCCGAAAGACGGCGTGTCCAGCTGAATTGCGGTCACTGTTGCGGTACAGTGACTCGAACGCGCCGAGATCCGGATGGCGCCGAGGTGGTGTCCAGCAAATTGCCGTACTGGTGTGGCCATCCTACAATGCTGCGCCGAAAGACGGCGTGTTCAGCTGAGTTCCGGTCACTCTTCCGGCACAGTGACTCGAACGCGCTGAGATCCGGATGGCACCGAGGTGGTGTCCAGCAAGTGGCTGCACTGGTGTGGCCATCCTACAATGCTGCGCCGAAAGTCGGCGTGGGGTGCCCCGTTGGCTTATGAGGTGATGTCAGTAGTGGACTGATGTGTGAATAGGTCGGAACCAGCACAAGGCGCCAAGATCCGAATGGCAAGTCCTGGATGTTGAGTGCCTCAGTTGAGATTTCTGAGCAGTGCTTGTAGGACTGTCTGAAGCTTATTTGCACCTGCTGCAGCTTCACTAGGTCCGGCGGAACTTTTTGCCTTTTCCTTTCTGCTTCTTTTCCTACAATGCGTTTCATCTGAAGACACGACCAGGTCCCTGAATGTGTGCAGGGGGACGCTATTGATTGAATGAACGCGCCGAGATCTGGATGGCACCGAGGTGGTGTCCAGCAAATTGCCGCACTGGTGTGGCCATCCTACAATGCTGCGCCGAAAGTCGGCGTGGGGTGCCCCGTTGGTTTATGAGGTGATGTCAGTAGTGGACCGATGTGTGAATAGGTCGGAACCAGCACAAGGCGCCCTGCACTGTTGAGCCTTTTTCAATGCCTGTTTTTTGTTGTTTCCCCTCCATCAAAAACAAAACAAAAATACAAGGCGCCAAGATCCGAATGGCAAGTCCTGGATGTTGAGTGCCTCAGTTGAGAGTTCTGAGCAGTGCTTGTAAGACTGTCTGAAGCTTATTTGCACCTGCTGCAGCTTCACTAGGTCCGGCGGAACTTTTTTCCTTTTCCTTTCTGCTTCTTTTCCTACAATGCGTTTCATCTGAAGACACGACCAGGTCCCTGAATGTGTGCAGGGGGACGCTATTGATTGAATGAAAATGGCGGCTTGACACAAAGCTGACTCAAGCGTTACTGTTGGTGCTATACAGACAAAAATTGGTTTTCAGTTTGTACATTCTTCAGGTTTTTTTTTTCCATCCAAGTCTGATTGAGAGTTTGTAGAAAAATGGCTTCAGATTTTCCACATACTACTCTTCAACATTCTTCCTAAATGTAACAATGTGAAACTCACTAGGAGAACGGCTGTTTCTGTTTCCTTTCAAAATGCTGCCACCAATATTTTCTGAATGGAAGACACCATCTTGTAGCATAAAGGGCCGAAAGGGGTTCTGGTCTGGCCGATGGTTGGTGGAGACATTTTGACTATATCTTGGACCTGCCCGGCCTCGCCCAAAATGGCGCCGGTATAAATGGGACTCGTAACTCTTTGCCCGCAAATGTATATCTAGAAAATGTTATTGTAAGTGGCCCTGTCGTATTTTAATTACAAAATGTACGTCCACCGATTCCGCAACTGTTAGACACCTTTGTTCTTGTCACCTAATGGCCCGCTCGTTACGTTCTTCTACAGTGTAAATGTCTCCTCATCATATACGATTTCAGTTTGCTCCGTGGCCGGCCCACGTGGTTATAGGCCCGTATTTGTATACTGACATTTTCACAATAAAGGTTTTTAAAACAAAACACGGTAGTAGTATTTTCATTTGTAAAGTTTTTACTTTTAGTGACTGTTTTCGAATCAGTAAAAGGCAAGTGAAATAAAGCAGTCCAATTACATGACGGATAAAAGGTATAATATGTAGGAACGCAGTAAAGATAAATGGTCAAGGGCAGTTGTGTTTTTCATGTCTGCAACATAAAGTGATCGATAAGAATCTGATAATCAGGCGTATCGGCGACTAAGACAGCAGGCCGAATCTCTTTTACTCAACGGCTCCGTCATGGAAGGAAGAAACGCCCTTTTTCTCGAAAAAGGAATATATTTTACTTGCAAGACAGTTGTAAATTTTCCGGGAAAGTACATTAGCCTGGAATATTATAACATATGTTTGAAAAAAAAATATTGTTCGAAAATAATAAAAAGCGTAATTTTTAGGTCATATGACCAAGCTTTTCATCATTAAATTAACAAAAGTAAAATGAACCAATGAAAAGTTTTATTAACAAGTCACATGACCTGTTATGCTTACGTTACGCGCTGCGCGCCGCGCCTCGGATCACTTCCGGGTGCGCTAACGCGGCGTGTCATAAAACGCATTACGCGACAACGTAGGTCAAGAATATAGTCTAAATGTCTCCACCAACCAGCGTTCAGAACACAACCCCTTTCAGCAGTCCAAAAAGTTCTGTTAAATGACAACAGAGGGGACAGGCAACAAGAACCATCAGTCAAAGAGGGGAGGGCAAGTTCTTCTCTTCCGGGTCATGTTGGGGCGCTACCGGAACTGATCGAATTGGTAGTCTACAGTGTTTCTGGATGTTTCAGACTAAAGCTGGCGTCAGCATGAGACCACTACCATCTCGTAGCTCCGTCGTGGCCATTCCACGAGCAATCATGGCAGCCGCTCCCCACCAGAAGCCTGCGGGAGTCGGAGGCCCCCAAGACTTTTGTAGAATCTTCACGGCTGAGGGGACGCTTTTCGAGAATGGGACCCAAGCCCTAGCAGACAAGCGTCCGAGTTCCAAGGTGTCCCAGGGCCATTTTAGTGGACCAGGCCCAAAACCGAAGAGCCGGCCGCCATTTTGAGAGTCCTGTGGCAGCCGCCTATCGCTGCACCGCAAGAGCGGGCGCATCTCAACTACATGGTGAGCGAGACGCTGTAGTCGCAAGAGCGGGCGGTAAACAGCTGAATGGCGGAAGAGGCACAGTGTAGCAAAAGCGGGCGGAATGGCAACTAAAACGATAAAGGGGCGCCCCACTACAGCTTGTCTTCAGGTCAAACGGATTGTGGGACAAGGTCCAGAATTGAAGAGTCATCAAAAGGCAAAAAGTTCCGCCGGACCCCGGGAGCCGGCCGCCTATGTCGGGGGCGATCTCAGGCTACACCAGTGCTATAAGACTTGGGGAGGGTGTCGGAGCCAAGCGTCTTCTCCGAGTCCATGGCCATCACACCGCCCCTCAGGGGCCTCCGTCAAGCTGTTTAGGAAGGTAACATATCACATTGTTTTCTAATGCAGTCAGGTCCACAAACGACACTCACTTACTTTGAGAATAGTGAAGCTGCAGTAGGTGGAAATAAGCTTCAGACAGTGTTACAAGCACTGCTCAGAACTCTTAACTATGGCACCCAACATCCAGAACTTATGCTATTTGAGAATGGTAGTGACATCGAAGCATCTCAGGGACCAAAACCATTAACGTACTTTCACGTATGAAAATCTTACTTGGGGAGGGGGCAGGAGCGAAGCGCCCCCTCCCAGTCAGCGCCACCACACCGTATGTTGAAAATCTGAAGCCATCGTTCTACAAAGTCAACCAAACTTGGATTGAAAAATCTAGAAAAATGTACAAACTGAAAACCAGTTTTGGTCTGCATAGCATCAGTAACAACGCTTGAGTCAGCTTTGTGTCAAGCCGCCATTTTGATTCAACAAAGCACAGGCATTGAAAAAGGCTGAAATTCAGAACTCTAAACTATGGCACCCAACATCCAGGAGCTTGCTATCCGGATATTGGAGCCTTGTGCTGTTTTCGATCTATTCACACATCGGTCCACTACTGACATCATCTTATAAACCAACGTTATGTAAATAGTTTTTTAATAAAATGTTTTACCCTGTTTCTTTGCTGGTGTGTTGTCTATATTTTTAATATTTGCATAGGGTTTGTCGTTATTTTGTGCGGGATGGGTGATGGAGCCGAGCTGTCTTGCAGCCCTCATGGTGTGGAGCTCAGTTCATCTCACTATTTTCGTATTTCTCAAGAAGGGTTGTTCCTAATATTTCTATTTTAGCGAGGTCAAAAAGAGATCCAATTAGTGGCCTACTGATTTTGCTCGATTACTTTTATTTTTTTACACGATTTTTCACTATCTGCAAAGACTAAACAGAGTATTGCGACTTTGTGCTTGTTTGTAAATAGAGAATGATCCAAAGAGAACCAATTCTAAAACAGTAAATGCTTGGACAACAATCAATCAAATGGAGAGACAAGGAGGCACAACGGATTACAACGGGGGTAAAGGCCTGCCTTAACTACCCTTCAGTATCTGCAAAGAGAGAGTACTACTAAGGCAAAAGAGGGGAGGGGGGGGGGGGGCAGCGTTCAAAGCACATCAGCGTGCATAAATACGAAAATGTTTTTATCTATCACGTACTTGACATTTTAAAGCTTTTCATATTTGCTATTAAAAAACCAATGAAATTCACAGAAAAAACCATAGGTTATAGTGGATATATAGTTAGGAATTTGCATTTACAAAACCTTGAAAATTCAATGAAAAAACCATAGGTTATAGGCCATATATAGTTAGGAATTAGCATTTACAAAACCTTATTTTACTCGCATAAAACCATTGAAATTCCATATATAGTTAGCTAACTATAAGCGCTAACTATATATCGCGCACCCGCAATCCACTGCTGATGATGTCACATATTACATCATTCATGACATGGTCAGTGACATCACTGATGACATCACTGATGACATCTCAAATGACATCACTGATGACAACTCAAATGATATCAATGATGACATCTCAAATGACATCACTGATGACATCACTGATGACAACTCAAATGACATCACTGATGACATCTCATTTGTCATCACTGATCACATCACTCATGTGATAATACAATGAACCTCTTCAGACTCTAATATAACCTTACATACACTCAGTATAAACAGACACTCACAGACTGTCACTCATCCATGGAGTTACTCACACACCTAGTCAGTCATGCAAAGAATCAATCACACCTCCATTTCCTCAACTATACAGTTATACACATCTTACTTATTCAAACATATAATAACACATATTTACTCTCTTATATAATCCCTGATACAAGCTCACAGTGATCGATACAGCCACTCACACATTCACTGGCTCTTATGTTCAGTTATTTATATATCTCAACTCTCACATGTATTGTGTTTTACATACGTACTTACTTGCACATGTAGCAATGAGAAATCCATTCACTCACCAACACACCCATGCACAGTCAACCGCCCATATAGCTGTTTCCACATGCACTCTTGAACTCATACTCCTAGTGAATCAACTGCTTACACATCTATGCACAGAGTCACGCACCTCCCAGCCACCCACACACACACTCAGCCTCCCATTCAAATACTTGGGCAACCAATCAATAACCCATATGGCCACTCTTATAGCTACTGATCAACACATGCAGCAGCTTACACAACAACAAACATACTGATGCACGAATTAAGACAGTTTAGTCACTAACCCATGTACTCAGTGAGACACATTTAATCACTCACTCATACAGTCAGTCATGCACCTACTAAATTCTTCATCCAGACACTTATACATCCACTCATTCTTCAATATGTGAAACATATTTAAACTTTACAGACACATACAATCACTGGATGTTGTGATCAGTGATGTCATCAGTGATGTCATTTGAGATGTCATCAGTGATGTCATCAGTGATGTCACTGACCATGTCATGAATGATGTAATATGTGACATCATCAGCAGTGGATTGCGGGTGCGCGATATATAGTTAGCGCTTATAGTTAGCTAACTATATATGGAATTTCAATGGTTTTATGCGAGTAAAATAAGGTTTTGTAAATGCTAATTCCTAACTATATATGGCCTATAACCTATGGTTTTTTCATTGAATTTTCAAGGTTTTGTAAATGCAAATTCCTAACTATATATCCACTATAACCTATGGTTTTTTCTGTGAATATATATATATATATATATATATATATATATTTACATATATATCAAAATAATAAATATCAAATATGTAAAATAATATAAAAAATGAAAGTAGATTTAATATACATTTCTAACAAATATGCTAGATTAAAAGAAGTTAAACACACATATCGCAAGCCGCACTAAGAATCCATTGTCCGGTCGTGTAAGCAGTCCCGCCATGGTGAACAGCGGTCCAATCACGTGATTATCTACACAGGATATATGGAGCGAGAAGTGACGCTTGTGGCAGATATTATGTGCAGCCCCCATTTCAGGTCAGCGCTACCAACCCACTGGGGATTTTATGGGGAAAAGCGGCCACAGATGAACAAATTAACTTGAATTATATTAGCCCAGAACTACTAAGACCAGAAGGCAGTTTGTTGTCACGCCCCCTGGGGAGGAGTCACGAGTGTTGTAATTGGGCTCCCTGCTGGCCGCTTCTGTTGTATCCAGCCCATGAGGAAGTGCGGAAGGTGCACTAAACGCTTAGGGCATTTGGACTTTCAGTTTCTGGAATCTCTGCCTTTGATGAGCGCTGCAACTGCCATGAATATATATAGATATAGATATAGATATAGATATAGATATAGATATAGATATATATATCCATCAAAGCTTACGCGCTGCTACTGCGACTCAATCCAGGCCACACCAGCACTTCTCTTCAGGTTGCATTTTATTTAAAAATGAGTATTTCAGGCATAACGCGTTTCGAGTCCCATGACTCTTTGTCAAATGCCAGTTACTTCTGCACCAGAGGGCTCATTACAGATTTAAAAAACGTAGCTTCATAAACACTGAAAAGGGACCAAGTCCAAATTCTTCCAGCTTTAAAGGGACAGTTCAATCACCACTCTTCAATGTTTAAGCAGTTATATTTCATCCCAACTGCAACTTAAAGTAAATCCCAAATAGTTCGTTTTTTAAAAGGATTCCCCTTGCTGTAATGTCTCATGGGTCTCTCCTCCAATTATATGGGACTACAGTTCCCAGAGTGCTCCTTGCTTGTCCCCCATTTCCTTTACCTGGATTTCAGTGTCGATATTGGTAAAACCTTACTTCTCACAGCGTGTGCCGAGTGCGAATCACGCATTTACAAGGAAAGTTCCAAATCTCGGCCACAGTGTGCAGGTACAGCCTCACAACCACTGATGCAGCTTTCATTCTTCCTGAAATGTAGAAGTTGCCGTGCTTCAGAATGTTCCTCCGCATACCCTAGCTGCTGCAAAATTCCATTCCCCTAATCGAGTTGGACCTCACATGTGGCCTCTTCCAACACATGCAGCAGTTTACAGAACAACAGACATAATGATGCACAAATTAAGACAGTTTAGTCACTAACCCATGCACTCAGTGAGACACATTTAATCACTCACTCACTCATGCACCTACTAAATCCTTCATCCAGACACTTATACATCCACTCATTCTTCAATATGTAAGACATATTTTAACTTTACAGAAACAGACAGTCACTGGATGATGTCATCAGTGATGTCATCAGTGATGTCACTGACCATGTCATGAATGATGTAATATGTGACATCATCAGCAGTGGATTGCGGGTGCGCGATATATAGTTATTGCAACTAACTATATATGCGAATTTCTATGGTTTTGTGCGAGTAAATTAAGGTTTTGTAAATGCTAATCCCTAACTATATATAGTCTATAACCTATGGTTTTTTCAGTGAATTTCAGTACGTGGTAGGTAAAAACATTTTCGTATTTATGCACGCTGATATGCTTTGAACGCTGCCCCCCCCCTCCTCTTTTCTTTTAAAAATTGGAAGAAACAAAAAGTATTCCCTTCCATAAATAACCCAAGACTTTTATTTTGTTATGGCAAGGGAACGAAATAGAGAATAAACTATAGTTGGTCACCATAGGGTTTAAAGAAGGAATGGTTCTTCACCAGATTAGATATATTCCCAGACCCTCATTCTCCAATGTAATGAACTAGGCTAAAATTCTTCTGGTGCCTGCACCCTGTCACAGAATATCACCCTAAAACATGGAATCTCCCAAACACCAGATTGAGTTGAACCCCACAGTAAGCCTTATTTCTTCAGGGCCTCAGAATTTCTTTTGCTTTGCTCATGGAAATTGTGGGATATTGGAGAGATAAGGTGTCACCATTAAGAAAGGGTAGTATTTAAATTTGCATATCAATTATGTTAAACCTTTTAGACATATGATATGCAAGCTTGAACTTATGCTTTACATTTGAAGCCGAATTCAACAGCTTAAGTAAGTAGGTTTTCGTAGTTGTAACTTTAAAAGGTGATCTAGCAAGTTGTAAAGATTTTCTAAAACAGTGGAGCGTATTTAGTTTTTAAATGTACATGTTTATGAAACGATTACACAAATGAAACATTTGTGAGTTTTAAATTTCCGGAGAAGTATAATTCACCAATAGCTTTCTCTGTAGATGTTTTTCCATTAACAATCCCAGTTCCATCACCCGCCCAGGATATCACTACTGTTAGTTGTCATTGTTGCTTCTGTTTTAATAAAAAATGTTTTAAGGTGTTTACTGTTTTTGTTGCGATGTATATATTTATAAGTTATTAAAGTGTTATAATCCTACTAATTTTTTATCGATTATTGCTCTTTGAGATATTCCCTGTCTACAAACAGAGAAGAATAGGAATATTCTGTCTCCCTTTGCAGATAGTGAAGGATAGGTAATGCGGACTTTTGTCCCCTGTTGTAATCCGTCATGCCTGTTTTTCTCCCCACTAATTGATTGATTGGCTGGACATTTATTGTTCAAGGAATAGTTCTTTCGAGGTATTCTCTGTTTGCAAATAACGTGGAATAGAAATATTCTGTCTAGTCTTTGCAAGTAGTGAAGGGTGGGTAATGCGGACCTTTGTCGCCCGTTGTAATCTGTCATGCCCATCTACTCCCCACTGATTGATAAACTAGTTCCACCCGGACCATTTATTAGAGGTACATCATCTGGCTCAACCGGAGGGTACCCCTAATAAAGAAGACATATGTAAAATATGAAGTAATCACTGTATCCTGTTAAACAGAAACTTTAGCATGAAACACACTTGAAAAGGAAGGGAAAGAAATCAAACAAAATCAGTAGGCCACTGATGAGTTTTTGACTTCGCTAGAAATAAGAAACATGAAAGTGGTAAGAGAAGCCAAGCTTGACGTTACGGCAGCCACGAGGTAGCTAGGCTCCGCCACCCCCCCACTGCTCCAAGCATGTCTGTCCCACCGCCCGCCACGCCCAATAACGGTAACATGAAATAGATACAAATCAGCAGATACCTACACCCATTCCGGAAACTCCCGAAGTGCAACAGGTTCGCGGCTACGCCCATCCGGAAGACGAGGCCTTCGGCACGTGTAGGGCGGGTCCTGCTGGCAGCCGTCGGCCGGGGAGGTCAATAATGGCTGCGACAATGGGGGGGATGTCTTGCACATGCCACCGACCCCCCCCCCTGGGCCAGGAGAGGAGCCGAGGCCAACGGGATCCCTCTTCTTTCTTCAGTAATGGCTACGACAACGGGGGGGATGTCTTGCACATGCCACCGACCCCCCCCCTCCCCTGCCATCGTATCTCCTGGTCTGGCCCCGGCTTGGTATGAGCTCCCCGTTCGGTCCTGAACCGGCGCCCTGCAGGCCACGGGGGGGGATGTCTTGCCTCTGCCTCCGACCCCCCCCTCTTATCGCCTGGTCCGGACATCACGGATATCAACGCAGGTGTCTGCGTGGGGTGCGCTGGGAGGGAGAGGCGGCGCGAACAAGCCTCTCCCACCCCCCCAGGTGGGGGCCCCTCAGCTGCACCCCTAACGCTCCACTCACCCAACAAAAGGTCTCGTCCACTATTGCGAGGCAATGATGCTCCGCTCACCCAGCGGGGGTCTCGTCCACTGTTGCGGTGCAACGGCGCTTCTGAGTTCAGCTAGAAAATGAGTCCTGCGTCCAGAAACGTTCTCCTCAACTTTGAAGATTCTGTAAGAGCCACGGGGGCCCCCGACCCCCGCAGACACCCCCGATGGGGAATGACTGCCATGATCACCCACGGAACGACCACGACGTAGCCGCGGGACGTCGGCGCATTCATGCCGGCGCCGGCCTCAGTCTTGAAATGACCAAAATCCTGCAAGACTACCAACTTGATCAGTTCCGGTGGGACACCAGTATGACCCGGTAGGAGAGATTGTTGCCTCCCACCCCACTTTGACTGATGGTTCATGTTGCAAGTCCCCTCTGCTACCCTTCAACAAAAACTTTTGGACTGCCGAAAGAGGTCCCGGTCCAACTACGAGTTGGTGGAGACATTTTGACTATACTTGGACCTTCCTGACCTCACCCAAAATGGCGCCGGTACAAATGAAACTCTCAACTCCTTGTTGTGCCCCGATTGCTCAGCCTTGATATCATGAGATATGTATGCAGTTTTTAGCACATGAATTGATATGGGATAAGACTGATTATATGTTCGGACAATGAATTGATCCGGGATGGGTATTGATTATACGTTCGAACAATGAATTGACATGGGACGGGTACTGATTACACGTTCGGACAATGAATTGATATTAAGTTCTAATGCATCATTGATTACTGTATTTATTGAAGGTTCGAATTGTCGACACTTTTGGTACTTGCTCACAATGAATTATCGATATGATTTTGTTGCACTTGTCGCACTTTTTACTATGAAATCAACGACCACTGACTCTGTTAATTTTTCCACAAATAAATACCCCCCCCCCCCCCCATTTACAGTTCCAGCCTGCTCCGTGGCCGGCCCACGGGGTTGTAGGCCCGTATTTGTGCACCAACATTTTTATTAAAGGTTTTTGAAAAAGCAAACGTAGTTGTAACGCGTAGGTTTTTTCAGTGAATTTCAATGGTTTTTTAATAGCAAATATGAAAAGCTGTAAAATGTCAAGTACGTGGTAGGTAAAAATATTTTCGTATTTATGCACGCTGATGTGCTTTGAACGCTGCCCCCCCCTCCTCTTTTCTTTTATCGTCTGTCTATGAAGCAGCTGTCATGTTCACAGAATTGACAAAGAAGTGTGCAGACACCAATGCTATTAAGAAACACAAGGAAATCCCTAACGCATCAGCATTCTCGGAAGAGGTTGACACAGATGACATCTTAAGGAACAAAGAAAGACAAATTAAGGATGAGGAAGTTATCACTTTAGTTTTTTCAACAGCTAGCGACAGCAACAAACACATTGTAATGGAGATTAGAGAGGCTACGGATGGGTGAATAAATTATCAAAAGAAATGGCGACACCCCCCTTTAGCAGATTAGCTAAATCTTTGCGTAATTTGGGCATAAAAGTTATATTATTGTTGTTGTTGTTGTTGTTGTTGTTATGGTTATAGTTCTAGTTAATTTCCATTCAGAGTTTCCTACACAGCACCACTCTAGGTAAACACTACTTTATGTAAACCTGGGACATAGCACTCATTGAAATGTTTGTGATCTTTCCTGTTAAGTTGCATCATAAGTTATTTTAACCATTCCATATAAAGTCATGCATAAAAATGAATACACAGACACAAATAACATGTGTTTCCAAAAACAAAATACAGATTTCGGCCTTATTTATTGCCTCTAGTTTTCAAAGGCAAATTTCTGTGGAAAACATGCACATTAAGGGTTGCCTTTCCTTAAACCTTTTTTTTTTAAAAAAAAATTGGAAGAAACAAAAAGTCTTCCCTTCCATAAATAACCCAAGACTTTTATTTTGTTATGGCAAGGGAACGAAATAGAGAATAAACTATAGTTGGTCACCATGGGGTTTAAAGAAGGAATGGTTCTTCACCTGGGTGCCGTCCACAACTCAGCACGTTGTGCTGCCTTGGAACTATTCGCACAACAGACCGCTACTGACCATTGTTGCTTCTGTTTTATTAAAAAAAAATTAAGGTGTTTACTGTTTTTGTTGCGATGTATATATTTATAAGTTATTAAAGTGTTATAAACCTACTACTTTGTTGGAGTTCTATATATTTTTAATGTGACACATAATTGTGAAGACTTTGATGTACAAAAAGGCATCCCTGGAATCTTCCGCTTCAGGCTCGGTCCCACACACCCTCACAGTGAGAATCCCCTCCCCAATCACAATACAGGATGGTTATCAGATAGTAGGAACGCGTGTGGTGTGACGGATCTCATCGGGTGGGGGCCTTGATCTACTGTAACTCCTTTGAAGAGGGGTGATTCTTTACAGTTGGGGCCATAAAATACATCCGCAGGGCTAGGTGATAGCCTGGGACCGGCCTGGACAATCGGACACAAAGGAAGAGGAGTGTCAGAGGGTGCGGTAGTGAATAGGGTGAAAGGGTGGTGTTGGGCGGGCACAGGGTGTGATTCTCAGGGAAGAGCAGCGCAGATGGGGGGAGGTTTATGGCCCATGCATAAGACAGAGAGCGCGGGTGACCAGTGCGTGGGGGAGATGCTTACGAGGGAGGGGAGCCATGCTAAGGATCGGCAGCGTGCAGAGAGTGGGTCTGGTCAATGCATCTAAAATGGCTGCCGTGCATGACAAAAGTGTGGCATTGGAAAAAAAGCAAGATGGCGCAGACAATGTTTATCAATACGGATTAATTTATAACAATTATTTTTAACAATATATTTACTCGCAGTGTCAAAATGGCGGTCAACACTTCCTGATTTCCTTTGAATCGAACGTTAACAGACGTCACGATCGGCGTCGTGCAGAGAGTGGGTCTGGTCAAGGCATCTAAAATGACTGCCGTGCACGACAAAAGTGTGGCATTGGAAAAAAAGCAAGATGGCGCAGACAAGGTTTATCAATACGGATTAATTTATAACAATTATTTTTAACAATATATTTACTCGCAGTGTCAAAATGGCGGTCAACACTTCCTGATTTCCTTCGAATCGAACGTTAACAGACGTCATGCAGCAAAAAAAAAAAAAAACGCTCACGCGCAGTCGCTGGAAGACAAGTATCAACATATATGAGCATCCTCAGCCACCCTCAGAAAATAAGGGGGTCAGGATACGTCTCCCGTACCCCCTTATACCCATTTCCCACATTGTTTTTCCTCCATCTTGTAATTTAATTAAAACGAAACACAAATTTTTTTTTTGTTTTTTTTGGCCCCGCGGGGCACTTTAATATCCCCCTCATCAATCCTAGGGGGTCAGAAGGGGTCTACCTTGCCCCCTTTCCTTAATTTTCCCCTTCGTTTTGGCCTCCCTAGTCTCTCGATCCTACCGAGAGACAAGATGGCGGCCGCTACGGACTGTTTAGAATGTTGACAGACACCGGAGAGCCGATCAGCTTCGCTTCGCAAAGCTCCGTTACGCGAAAAGTACGCGAACTGGAGCGCTATCCGGGACGCTGTCACAGATATATCTGTTTTTTTAAACGTTAATTTCTCAAAATCCACTGGAGCACATATATTGAGACCCAGCAAAGGCACATCGGGCTAACAGTCCCTATAATTTTGCCAAGTTTCGTGTAAATCCATTAAGCCGTTCGAGCTAAAAGTGAGGCCAAACGCCCTATGGAAAAATGAATGGGAAAAACGCGTTTTGGGACCCCCCTTTTTTCTCGGCCCCCCCCTTGACGAAACTCCCCCAAATTTTCAGGGGCTGCTCAGAAACAAAATGTGCCATTTTCCTGAACATTTCAGCCGATTCCGTCCACAAACGCCAAAGTTATTAGACATAGAATTTTAAAAAGTTCCATAGAGAAAAAATCCTAACTATATATACCTACTGGCGACCGCCAGTAGGTAATATATATATTTATATATATATATATATATATATATATATATATATATATATATATATATATATATATATATATATATATATATATATATATATACATATATATATATATATATCTCAGTGAAGAGCACGAAGTATGAGGGAACAAGGTACCCTTGTCCTGAAAATTTCTAGCGGGACTGACTTGAAGTCACTGAAAGTAACAAATAATTATCTTTGAAAATATAGCCGGTTTGTGCAATCACACTTAGCCATTGTGAATATTTCCACAGTGAAAACAAGCAAGTACTATACTTGTCCAGAAGTTTGTCACACATAACCTTTACCCCACTTCTCCTAAATGCAAAAATCAATTAAAACGGGTACTACACCTGAGTTTGAACAGTATGTAAATCCATTCCAAGGGGACGTGACATTGCCTTTAATATAGCTTTTTCCCATAGTGGCTACAACCTAATAACTTTTGAAGTACAGTCCAAATAAATTACACATTAGCATGATGACAGGATATGGTATCATTATTCCCCTTGTACAACCTTGATTTAAAACAATCAATAGTGAAAACCGATGGAGACTGTTGATAAGGGTAGCGGAATGGTAAAAATTTTCGAGCCTATTGCATCGAAGAAAGCAAGTCAATGAATTATAATTGCAAATTTGCTTGAATTTTTGATTGTTTTTACAGGATAAATGTTGAAACACTCTCAGTATATTGGTGATCATGTTTATATCTATTATTATTTGATTAAGTAAACGTACAGTCTATTGTTTATTTTGTTTGCACACTGCGTCATGTGTAAACATTGCACTATAACAATGTATGCACCTTCAAATTAATCATGTGACCAAGACTTCATGAGGAAGTTGAAACGCGTCTGTTTTCTTACCAGTAAAACCTATCTTTTCAATCTCAACCGGAGTGGCCCGTTCTTTCACAGGAGAAGTGAAGGTGTTCATCAGTATATATATACAGATTGTATTCCAACATTGGGATGTAAACCGGCCAATATGACATGATTTTCTTTGTTTCTGAATGTACATAGTATTATTTTACCCGTTTATATTTTAAACAGCCGGTACAAATTTGTGTTGAATTACAAATTGAGGCAATGCCAATAAGACTGTTTCCATTTACAAGTATATGCAGAAGAAATACTGTTTGACTTACCATGACTATTTACTTTTTCACGGAATGCAACTCTTCTATGTCCTTCGTTGTAGAGACAGTTACAATGGCAATTCACTTTCACTTTTACCAAGCAAGTCACTTATTTAATGTACTTCACTTTAGTGTGGACAGATGTTGTGAGCAGGGTGGTCTCGTACGCCGAAACGCGTCAAGTCCATCACATGGAATAAAGAGTTTTCTTTGAAAATCGCATCCCATGAAGTCTGCGCATGTTTCTTCATTTATGATTCTGGATTGGAATCAATATATATATATATATATATATATATAGATATATACATGCACCGACAGGGCGGGTGCTTCAATGCGGCTGTGCCCCACAGACAAATTGTCACCCCAAATTCCTCTCAGTTTCATGAAAGGAAAACAGCACTCTTGGCGGGTAGATTTCATCACTTACTGATTTATTCTTGCAGGTAAAACAGACACGTTTTGGAGCAAGCCCTTCATCGGTGTAAATAACACGGACGAAGGACTTGTTCCGAAATGCATGCATCACAGCCAACACCGAAAGCATTAAGGGATAATCTCCCTGTGAATTGTAACACATTGACTGAATATGAGTACCAGGCTACCACTCTTTCTGAGAATTTGACAGCAAGACAATACCCCAGAAAATCATCAAACATGCACGGAAAGATCTCCCCTTCTTATGTCTCCAACACGTTTTGAACTAGGGCACACAAATAAGATGTTGCTGTCAAATACCACAGGCATCCTCAAAGAAGGCATGGTAGGAACATAGGGTGTCTTTTTCCCTACGCCTACCTTTTTGCACTTGAACTCACGGTCCTGAAGAAGCTCTCTGGGATCCATTAGGGACCAATTGATAGCGTGAAACATGTCGACCACTCACTTTTAACATACTGTACTACATTGTCACACGGGTTGAGAGAAGTGGGAAGCTATTTGTTTTTTCATCTCTCTATCAGCATAAAGAGCATCTCCATCCCCGTTTAGCTTTTAACCTAACCCTGAGGACCCTCTAATAAACACATTGGGGTGCCAATGGTTTATTTTCATCCCACTCCCAATCACCACTTGGCCCACACACCCACATGCACAACTGTGGCAACTCCTAAAAGATCTCCATCAAAGTGCCCTCTTTGAGGGCCTTCGAGGGACTGTAGCGCCAACTCCATGAGGAGCAGTGCCCAAAGATGATGCTTTATACTCGCAAGGTTGTGTGAGGGCACAACACACACAGGAGTACCACTCCCCACTCTTACACACGCAGACCTTGTTTTTTGGAGACGCCCTATCCTTACTTGCAACCACAACAGGCAGCAACCTTTCTACTCCCCTTTAGGAACTGGAACCATCTTTAGCAATAGCCATTGTATCTTACCAATCAAACTTACAGGTAAGTAGCCATCTTAACAGGGAGGGGTGATTGTGGGTGGGAGGCCAGCGCTGCAACTCCCACCAGGCCCCCTTGTCTAAGATCTCAGCAAGGTGGAGTACCCACCCACCAGAAGCATGTGGCAGCCATCGTATCACACTAACCAAACTTACAGTTGGGTAGTGTTAGAACTGGCTATTTCTGGTAGGCTAAGGCTGACGCCAAAGCCAGGCAGAAACCACCATTCTAGTCAGGGCAAGGAAGTCACACGCCAAGATAACCCCTGCTCACCCCCTTGGTAGCTTGGCTCAAGCAGTAAGGCTAAACTCGGAGGCAATGTGTAAAGCATTTGCGCCAGCGCACAACAGCAACAACATACTAGGCACACCACAAAAAGAGACTCCACACAAGGTTATTATAAAAAATAACTTTTGTATTTTAAAAACATATCAGATAAAATCACACATATACATTGTGCCAACTGGCACAGGCAATATTCACAGGGATTATGTACACCAGACAGGGCCACATGGGCGCCTGTCAGAATCAGATATAGTACTTCTAGATAAAATGTAGAATATAAAATCACTTCTAGAATAAAGAATAAATGTAACATAAAATAATAATCAAAGATAACAACCAGTAACCACTGGTAACAGGAACCAGGACCTTACTAGGACCACCTGTACTAAGAAAGAAGAACCACCTAAGTATCACACAGCATTTAGGGGTCTAAGAAAGAATACATTACTCATGATGCAATAAACCTACATTCAGAGGAGAAAAAAAGACAACCACCTAAGTATCACTCAGCGTTTAGGGGTCTAGGAAAAGAACACCTTACCCATGATGCAATAACCTACATTCAGAGGAGTAATAAAGAGAAACACATGATGCTTAAAACATTCAGAGGTGTTAAGAACAAAGCACATGATGCAATAAAATTACATTCAGGGGTGCAGCGCAAGAAGACACATGATGACTAAACATTCAGAGGTGCAGCTCAAGAAGACACATGATGACTAAACATTCAGCGGTGCCAGAACAACACAATAGCGCAAAAACACACAGTAGGCAATCACTATTAAAAACATAGGAATCACATTGCGCATAACTTACATAGGCCACCACCTGTGGCAGTCCCTAGGTCAACTGGCCTTGTTGGGGCTCAGATGCCCTGTGTCCAATGTCAGGGCGCGCTGCCATGCAGCGCCAGTCACAGAGTACAAAAAGCCTAAACGTGGCAGCTGCCCACAAAGTGCTGGGCAACTGTGTACTAACAAGCTGTGGCAGGGCTCTCAGTAGCCCCTAGAACAGTCTGCGCCACCTGAGCCACACAGGCTCTGTCACTAACATGCCCCCAAAGCGTTGGAGCCCACTGGGCTCTGGAAAGAAGTAGGGGGGGCGCTGGAGCCATCTGGCTCAGGAGTTCACTGTGCCCCCCTAGAGCCCACGTGGCTCTTAACTAAAATAGGCCCACGAGCCTCCGTGGCTCTGTAAACAAAAATGCGGGCATCGTGGGAGCCTTCACGGACTCGTGGACAAGGGCGCCGTGAGCCTCGCAAGGCTCTATGTAATAAAACATGCCCCTTCGTTGGAGCCTCCACAGGCTCTGCGTGACGTTGGGGCGGCCCACTGCCATCTGGGGCCGCCCTTGAAGCCCTCGTGGCTTCTCTACATCGGGGGGGGGGGCGGACACCGACAATGTGTCCCGGCGCCCCTCCCCTGCTCTGCCCCACTCCGCCCGGCCCCAGCCAAGACTCACCGGGCCTCAGGGGCGGCTCCTCCGGGCAGCGGCTCTTCTCTGCTGGCGGTGGGGGCAGGCACCGACAATGTGCCTCGCGCCCCCGCCGCAAGTCTCCGCCTGCCGCTCCTCTCCTCACTCGGGGCTCCCTCTACACACGGGAGCCCCCAGCAGCCGTCTCGTCTCCTCGGGGCTCCCTCAGCCGAGAGGAGCCCCGCAAACAGCCGCAATCTCCCGCGCCTTCTTTCTTCTTCCCTCGCCTCGCGGTCGCCATTCCTCGGCACCCGGGCTGCGGGGGCGGGACTTCCGGCCGGCCGCGCTCCAATTGGACGGCCGGCCAACCACTTCCGGGTCGCTGCGGGCAGCGCAGCGGCCCCTCTCCTCTAGGCAGGCAGGCGGGGGCAATCAAAATATCGGCGTGGGCAGCCGAAAATAAAGTGAAGTCGCAAATAAGCGAGGTGGGCACTCGCCAAGGCGGGCAAAGCGCTCCTCAGCGCCATAATCCACATAAAGCGCTCTACAGCGCTAGAAAACAGGTAGAGCGCTCCCAGGCGCTCAGGGGGAAGCACAGCGCTTATTGCAGACTAATGCAGCTCCTCCATGCTGCAACAAGGTCCCAGTGATTCCAAGGGGGCAAGCAAAGTCCCCCCCTCAGCCCAGCAAGGCAGAGGGGTCCCCCAGGAGTCCAGGAACATCCATCAGAGGTCCAGGAGCTGGGCAGGGCCCAGGGATTCCCCTGAGCCCCAGCAGCAGCATGCCCCTGGCAGATTCAAGTTAGAAACAAGAACATTTTGGAAGGGGACACAGCCCCTTCTTATACACAGAAAAGCCTTTGAAGTCCTTGGAAGTCCTTTGAAGCAGGCAGTGTGAGAACCAGCCAGAACTGGTTACAGGGAAGTCCCTTCAGTATCAGGGACAGAGGTGCCAGTCGCCCAGCGGGAGGTGGAGCCAGCTTTGTAGTCAGGCAGGCACAGCCCTTCACTATCAGGTGCCATCTCCTCCCACTTCCCTGGCAGCAGATGCTGCCTTTCATCCATGGGCTGACTTCAGACAACCTCCTGGGCTCTCTAGCCCCTGTCATCCTCAAACCAGACAGTCAATCCACAAGCAGGCCCAGGCACTCTGGGCCAGGCTCACCAGCCAATCACACGCTAGCACCAACTTACACAAATATGCCAACTTCCAAAAGTAGTACTTCTAGACTAGACACAGTCATGCCACATACATCATTTTGCAGCATTCACTCTCACGAGTTCATACATACCAAACTCGCCCCTGCACTCCCCACACATCAGGAACTACCATGGGCATACATATTCCCCATTCATTCCTATGGGAGGGCAGGTCACTCACCACACATACAGAGAGCTCAAGCACTTTACACTGTACCACAGTGAAAAAGTGCGCAGAGGCCTAAAATCACAGACACCAGGTTCCATAAACAGGCTAGGAAAAAGCAAAAAGTCTAGGGGTGAACCTGCCCAACGGGCCGGGTCCAACAGGTAGCCATCTAAACAGGGAGGGGTGTTTGTGGGTGGGAGGCCAGCACTACAATTCCCACCAAGCCCCCTGTCCCACAGCTCAGCAAGATAGAGTACTCCACCCCACCCAGAAGCATGTGGCAGCTCCTGCAGTGCTCACTTTCACCTAACAGGTAGGTAGCCATCTTAACAGGGAGGGTTGTTTGTAAGTAGGAAGACATCACTACAACTACCCCCCAGGCCCCCTTGTCCCAGAGCTGAGCAGGATGGAGCACTCCCTCACCCAGAACCATGTGGCTGCCATTGCATTGCTCACCTTCACCTAACAGGTAGGTAACCATCTTATCCTCTCATGTCCCAACACTGAGACACTCCCCCCACCCAAGAGCCATGTGTAACCTATTCCCTCCCTCTACCAACTACACAGGTAGGTAGCCATTTTCACAGGGAAGGGTGTGTGTGGGTGGGTAGCCTGCACTTCAACTCCTACCAGCCCCCCTTGTCTCAAAGCTGAGCAAGATGTAGCACCCCCACACATCCACAACCATGTGGCAGCCATTGAATCTCACTCATCAGGTACCATTGTCACAAAGCACACCATGATGGAGCACCCACCCCACCCCACCCCTTCTGTCAGCCATTGCATTGCTCACTTCAAAGTAACAGGTAGGTAGCCCTCTTAACAGGGAGGGGTGTTTGTGGGAGGGAACCCAGCACTACAACTCCCAACAGGCCCCCTTGTCCCACAGCTCAGCAGGGTAGAGCACTCCACCACACACCCCGAAAGATGTTTCATAAATTCCCCCCAAATGTGACACAGAACAGGTAATTAGATAGTGCATGCACCCTGCCATGTCTCACAAAAAGCATGGAGCCATATGACCACACCAGCCCTCACATCCCACCTTAATTGGCACAGATCCAATTGCCACTTACAGTGCAGACAGCTAAGCGTATGTAACTGTCACAGAAACAAAAGTGTGACTCACCAAATCACATGTTCAAGAAATTCAGTGCACAATCATGCACAGCACTGAATGCTATCTGTAATTGCCATGGGGAAAGAGCATCGAGGCTCATATGAAAACACAACAAGCATGGTCTGTAGTACAAAGAAACAATGCACATGACATGACAAAGGTATGCATGAGATTACAATGTCTAGTTCATGCTCAGATGTAACGTCTTCCTTGCAGAGTAATCATGAAAGATGTTTAACATAAAGTTGTCATGCTATTAGTCGTTAGATGACAACATGTCCTTGTAATCACAAAATCTGCATGTGACGCATGGTATGTATTGCAAAAACAACAGGTGATGGACCGAATGAGGATCAATGTCACACATTCAACCCAGTCAAAAGATCTGGGTCCTAATCCATCGTTTTTTTGCACTCCACACCACCCTGGGTTAGACAATGGCGATATGCAAATCAGCTCTGACCCTGTGCCCCATGGGAACAGTCCAGTCCGAACTACAAAAGCCATGTCCTTCCCAGAACGGAATCAAGCATCCGAGGACCGGACCAGTTTCGAGGTAACACCTCTCATCAGCCCGGCTAGCTTGACTCCAGTGGTGTGGAGTGCCTGGGACCCACGTCTGGGCATCCCCAGTACACTTATAGCGAGTTGGCAAAAACAACAGGTGATGGACCGAATGAGGATCAATGTCACACATTCAACCCAGTCAAAAGATCTGGGTCCTAATCCATCGTTTTTTTGCACTCCACACCACCCTGGGTTAGACAATGGCGATATGCAAATCAGCTCTGACCCTGTGCCCCATGGGAACAGTCCAGTCCGAACTACAAAAGCCATGTCCTTCCCAGAACGGAATCAAGCATCCGAGGACCGGACCGGTTTCGAGGTAACACCTCTCATCAGCCCGGCTAGCTTGACTCCAGTGGTGTGGAGTGCCTGGGACCCACGTCTGGGCATCCCCAGTACACTTATAGCGAGTTTGCAAAACCAACAGGTGATGGACCGAATGAGGATCAATGTCACACATTCAACCCAGTCAAAAGATCTGGGTCCTAATCCATCGTTTTTACAATGTCTAGTTCATGCTCAGATGTAACGTCTTCCTTGCAGAGTAACCATGAAAGATGTTTAACATAAAGTTGTCATGCTATTAGTCGTTAGATGACAACATGTCCTTGTAATCACAAAATCTGCATGTGACGCATGGTATGTATTGGCATGTCACACCATAGACAAGTAATGTATGTACCTCCACCTCATGTCATGCTGCACAGTACTGTGCAGACATACAATGTGATATCATAAACTGTGTGGTGTAGAACATGTAAAGAAGAAACATCTAACACCAAGCTTGAGGGGTGCACTTCAATGACCATTTCCACTCTGTTCCACAGGTGACCAAGAACTGACTGCAGAAAATAATCACACCAACCTGCAGAGCCAGTCTCCACCCCCGGAACATGGACTTTCTGATGCTGACTCCCTAGATTTGTGTGATGTGGAGCCAGAAGCCGGCCCATCAGGCATGCCAGGGTGCAACAGGTCCCAGGACCCCATTGTCCCCCCGCCACCACCTCAGCAACAACAACTATGCTGACCCCTGATGTAACAACCTGTGCGGCCTCAACCACTACCACCACACCACCAGTGCTGCCTGTAACACTCTTCCTGCCTCAGAGGATGACCACCCCACCCAACAATCTAAGGAGGGCAGGGATAGTACGCCGGTACGTAGAGTGGTGGTGCCACAGGTCCGGGACTGCAGGGCAGGTGGAAGGGCAACTGGGCATCAAAAACAACCGGACACTGTGACCGAAGCCCTGGCCAACATCGCCAGAGTCCTTGGGGCCTCTGAACGAGCCCAGGGACACACGGGCCAGGCTCTTGACGATTCCCGGGAGCTCCGCCTGCTGCTGAGGTCCATAGACACCCGCATGGGCCAAATCTTGGACCTCTTGGACCCGCTTGTGGGGGTTCTGAGGGACAGGCCTGCGGCCCAAACAACAGCTCGACCTCCCTTCAGTGGCCCGCAGGATGACAGTTCCCCCATCTCCCCTGCGGCCACAGAAGGGTGGTGAGTCCTCAGACTCCGCTGAGCCCACAGCAGTGGCACCCCCTGGCACACGTTCAAGGGGTCATCCAAAGAAATCCCAGGGAGGATTCCATGGCAAAGCACGAGCCAAACGCCAGTCAAGGAGCCAGCCATGATGGCACCCCTCTTCACCTTGCCATTGACTTTGTTGCTTGTCCTTACCCACACTGCCAGGTTAATGGCATGCGTCTGTTGGACTGGGTCTGTGACTAGTCGATTGTGTCATCTACCATCACTGACAACTCAAGGATTCACTTTTCACCTTTTTGTAAATATTCACTTCCCTGTTGCATATACCCATTGTAAATAAACACCTCTTTGCACATCTAGGTTTTCATGTCAGCTCCATGTTTATCACAGGATGTACAATGTTGACTCTGTTTACAATGTACCAGGAACACTGACTGTTTTGAGGCATTGAGAGGCTGAAGGGACCTAGGAAAACACAAGAAAACACTATTCACTTGTCAGGTAATGGCATAACAGTCATTATACAACACTTGTCATCAAGGTACTCAAATCTGCACACATTACAATGAGCAACAGTACCAACATAGACATCCTGCAGTTGTTCATGACTACCCTGTCCCAGAAACATTAACGGCCAGCACAAAGCCAACAACAGGCAGCAGTCACTAAACTCACCTAGGCCTTTTCCCCAACAACAAAATCAGCAGACAATGGCACTGTTGTACGTTTTCACTCGCCTACAAGGGAAGTAGCAGTTGATGAACTGTTGATGAAGGTGGACTCCTTCCTCCTCTCCACTATCCCCATCACTGGACATGTGTGGGTTTGCAGGCAGGGGCCTCGGCTGCTCATCATCATCCAGGAGCAGAGGAAACTCCTTGCACAAGGCCAGGTTGTGGACCATGCAGCATGCAACTATGATCTGACACACCTTTTGGGGAGAGTGCATCAGTGCACCTCGGGTCTTGTCCAGGCAACAAAATCGTGACTTAAGAAGACCAAAAGTACGCTCCGCCACAGGACTTGTCCTTCCATGGCATCATTGTAGCGGACATCCCCCAGGGTCCTGGGATTCCTCAGTGGGCTCAGCAACCAAGGCCAGTTGGGATATGCAGAGTCACTGCCAAATATTGTGATATAAACAGTAACTGAGAACAGCATGTCACACATACAGCACACTACTTGACCTTGCGTATTCACCCACGATCCACGCACGCTCTAGATGCAGATTTGCCATCAGCTGTTGTATGATGCTGTTACACAGGTTGTAGGAGTTGTGGACTGATCCTGGAAATTTGGCACAGACATGTGAGATTATCATATCCGCTTGGCATACCACTTGCACATTGATGGAATGGAAATGCTTCCCATTCCTGTAGATGTGCTCACATGCCTGTGGTAGAAGCAGGCCAACATGTGTGCAGTCAATGGCACCAACAACATTAGGGATGCGGCCAAGGACATATAAATCACCCTTCACTGCTGCCAATTCATGCCTCCTGGGAAAATGGAAGTATCGGTCGCTGTAGGTCATCACAGCGGACAGGAAATCACGTAGCACCATGCTGAACATAGGTTGCGGCATCCCTCCTGCGGTGTACACTGTGTACTGGAATGAACCAGTATCAAAGTAATGCAGGGCCGCCATCACCTTACACGTTGGTTGTAAAGCAGTTGGTTAGGTTCTCTGAGGCCTCAGATGGGGCTCCAACAAAGCACATAGGTCTTGAAGGGTAGGTCGATCCAGACGGAATTTCCATATGATGTCCTATTCCTCCATGTCCACCAGCACTGTGAATGGATGATGCACATTTGGTTGTCTCCTAGGTGAGATGAAAGGGCACACATGTCAATTAAATCCCCCTATGTGATATGTCCAACATCTTACGTGTTCACTGAGACAGCGTCAACAATGATTAGCAAAAACACTTCAGCTTACAGCACAACTCACATGTAGGGACACCTTGATCTAAACTAGTCGCAAACCTCTCCAGTATTCACACAGTGAGTACCCTCAAAATAGAATCAGACTATGTGAATTATAAAAGGTACATTTCAACATCTTGTGTCACCAGCCCTGAGAGAAGATAATGCACATGTGTGAGACAGCAACACTGCTAGCCTCTATGTAGCAGCTGAACCTGCCACATCTTCTTGTGTAAGTCGGACAGGGCTCACATTAACAACACAACATGCACAGTGTGTGCACAAAGAGCAAGTATTATCATGAGTTCAGCAATCTACACAGTGAAATAGGCACTTTATGTGGTCATGCCTTCATTACTGTGTGTCGCTTAGCCATCTCACACATTGTAGTGTGTACACATGTGAGAGTCCATCAAACCACAGATGTGTGTACATGCACAACAATTTCATAAGTGACATGTGAGTGAGTACATGCGTGTGCATGTGCACTGGCATGGCATGTGTAATCATCAGTGGTCTAAATGTCACACTAGCATTACTTCGCACTATCTGCTGGCATGATTCATGTGTCTACTGTGCAATGTTTTGAACTGGCCATTGACACTGCCACTGCATGATGTGTCCATAGGTGACATAGAAATGTAAGTGGCCTAGCTCCTACAAAGGCAGCTAGGACTCTAACACACAACAACCATGACAATTTGTATATAGTACATTCAAATCTAAAGAACACCTTGTACAAATCTAATTAAACAAAACAAAAAACTTTTTTGAAAACACAAGTTTCTAATCATACATCTGATTGTAATAATACAACCTATTATTTTACATTAGTACAGAAGTGGCAAAAATAATTAGATAATATGTTTCTTAAAAATCCAACCCTATGCATTTCGGGACCATGTCCCTTTGTCAGGGGTTATCTGTGAAAACAAGAATAAAAAAAGGCAACAAAATCATATGCGGCACAAAGTAGATATCTTCTGTGTTAGTAAAGACAAACATGAATGACAATTGTCAAACAGGCTCCACATTGTGATATGCACCATCACCCATGTGCAAAAACCAAAAGATTTTAATTCCAAACTTACGGCAAGTCTCTAAACAATTGATGCTGCCAACTGAAACAAGATAAAACAAACCTATCATAAGACATGATAATGTAGGAAAACAAGATCTACTGTCCATGTGTGATGTTCAAGTCAACATTCCTGCTGACAATAATCCTTTAAATGGCCACTACGTCATATTCTGCCACTGAATTGATGCAGTATCATTTCACCACTGGATCGCTAAGGCGGTGGAGTTAATAGCACCAGGTAGAGTGGTGAAATCAACTAGACTATCCCCTACTGCCCCATGGTTCTCCAATGCCCTTAGGGAGAGAAAAAGTAGGTGCAAAAAGCTGGAACGACAATGGAGGCTGAGCTACTGTGAGAGATGGAAGGCAAATTATAAAAATACCTTCAAAGGGTTTCACAAGGAGATAAAAACAGCTAGACGAAACCATATTGCGTTGGGCATTCGAAATGCTAATCAGGACAGTAGCGAGGTCTTCAAGGTATTCAGACTTTTTTTAAGCCTAGGGTACTAGAGACAGAAGTAACCCATTCTCCAGCTCTGTGTGATAAGATCACGATCTATTTTGATAACAAAATATTAAAGGTTTACGAGTCATACCGGGCCACAGAGGCCATGGTGAAAGGGGATAAATGTCTGCCCGTAGGGGAGATACCCAGATTGAGTGAGTTTACACCAATTACATCACAGGATGCCCTAAGTGAAATTGAGAAATGCCATTCAGAAGCCCCAGAAGATCCATGCCCCCCTAAATTAAGGAAGATGTTATCCTCCTCACTGGTGGATGGGTTACGTCACATTTGGAATTCCTCCCTGGAAGCATGCAACACTGCTCCCGCTGAAAAAGAAACAAAATGGAGACCCGGGAGATCTTAAAAATCTGCGATCAATTTCTTTATTGCCTGCTCCTGGGAAAATGTTGGAAAAACTAGTTCAACGCCAACTGACCTGATTTATTGAGCAGAATGGGGCTCTACATGACACTCAATCCGGCTTTCGAGCAGGTGTTAGTACGGAGACTGCTCTCCTGGAGGTGGCAGAGTCAATAGGGTGGTCATTGGATACAGGAGCACCAGCATTGCTGGTGCTCCTGGATCTTTCTGCAGCATTCAACACTGTTGACCACACTATTTTGGTTGAGCGCCTAAAAGAAGTAGGCTTTTAGGGTAAGGTACTCACTTGGCTGATTTCCTATTTGAGGGCACGCACTCAGAAAGTCACCCTTAAGCCTTATGAATCACAACCGAAACAGTTTTGGTGTGAGGTGCCTCAGGGCTCAGCTCTGAGTCCGCTAGTCTTTAACCTCTACCTAGCCCCTTTGCTTTCCTTGATTGCCAACTGGGGAGTGAAAGCAATCTCGTATGCCGATGACACCCAGTTGGTTTTCTCCTTCAAGGAGCAGACAATGGATGGCCTGAAGAATTTTAAGGGTTGTCTAAGCGATATAGCTATTTGGATGAATGCTAATAAATGAAAGTTAAAAACAGAGAAAACAGAGGTCCTTTTCTTCAAGCAGGGAACTGTGCCAGAGTCAGCACTATAGTGGCCATCAGAAATGGGTGCTCCACCATCCCCGGCCACCTCTATTCGCAACTTAGGAGTAAAATGGGAAGCAAATCTCACCTTCTCAGCTCAAATACAACAGGTCGCTGCGACCTGTTTTAGCAAATTAAAAAATCCCCGGAAAGTTTTGCATTTTCTACCAGAAGATTGCTGCAAAACAGTAGTACATGCGATAGTAACATCAAGGCTAGATTAGCCAATGCTCTATATTTTGGCCTACCTAAATATGCAATTCAATGCCTTCAGATGATTCAAAATGCGGCTGCGAGATTGGTTTGCCGTAGACTATTCCGACACCATGTCTCTCCGCATTTACAAAAACTCCACTGGCTCCCAGTGGAGAAAAGAATTATATTCAAGGCTATGACAATGGTCTATCGGGCTCTGAATGGAGACTGCCCGAGTTATCTGAAGGAAAGACTATGCCCTTGCAAGCAAAACCGGGTGCTGCTTTCAAACTCTCTTAATTTGATACAGACCCCGCGTTTTAAGAAATCTCGGCTAGGGGGGAAAACATTCACGGTCAGAACGGCCGCTATGTGGAATGCCCTACCAGCCTGTTTACAGAGGGCCAGATCAGAATCCTGCTTTAAAAAGACCCTGAAGACGTGGCTCTTCAGGGCTGCTGTTACGAAGGATCAATAAGCTCATTATCCCTTCTGTCACTCTATCACCTGATGTTCCTCAGCGCTGGGACACCCCTGTGTTGGGGGTAGCTGTTGCGCTTAAGAAATTACAGTATAATTATTATTATTATTATTATTAGTATGTTCTGAAAATTAAGTTCACACTATTAGTAACCTTGTGAATGTGTTGGTGACTGATAACTTAGTCTTTAGAAACTTCTGTGCTCACCTGAAGAAAGCAGGAGCACAGAAAACGATCGGTGTGTCACACACAGGATCTATGATAGCTGAAACAGAGAAAATAAAGCTTCATAAGCTTCATAGTGATATAATACACTTATGCAGAGGAGGAAGCTTAAGTGAACAAAGGCTCACCTATTAGCTGGTAACAGGGAATCTGGAAATGTGAACCTAGACGTTGAGCTGAAATCCTAGAATCAAATTTAAGAATGTTCAGTAATTGAAATGCTCGATGTATAACTTAATAACAAAGAACACAACGCAGAGACATGCGGTAATTAAAGCTCACCTGGTAGCTTATGACAGAAATTGCCCGATTATGTGTAACCAGACGTGAAATAGAAATCCTAGAATCAAATTTAAAATGTTATGTAATTGGAATACTCGATGTATAACTAAATGACAATGAACACAACGCTGAGACATGCGGTTGTGAAAGCTCACCTGATAGCTAGTGACAAAAATGCCCAGACGTGGCGTGCCGTGCAGTAATTCGGTAGACAATCTAAAATGTAATTGGGAACAAATGAAATTCGAGAAATGACCTATAAGGGAAATATGAATAGGGGGAAAGTTTTTTACCAGCAAACAAGATGAAATACTGCAGTGGATTCCCGCACCATGTACGAGGCTCCGAGCGTCATCATGATTACGGAGCCCGACTAGATCAAAATACATGTTCGGCAAAGTCACGTGATGCGGAAATAGAGGCGTAGAAGAAAGACTATCGCCCTAAGTATAGATGATGCAGTGATAAAATATGTCGCGATGCCAAAAGCTTTTTGGGGAAGGTATGCTAGTAAGTAAATAAATATGACAATAAGAGAAAAATAGTAGAAGAAAAAATAAAAGCGGGAATCAAAACTCATAGCGGAGCGTATCGAACCATAAACAGATACGAGCAAAATCCATGTAAACACAACTAACTTTCCGCTGCTCACTGAGCCAGACAACATCTGTAAAATTAGCTGCTTGTATCTCTACTCAGTTGGTCCTGAGTTTACAGGTGACTGAAAAGTAACATACCTAAGTCGCCTAACCTCTCACTCCATCCTGAACCACATTAGAATTCACCCCTCAGGATATATTGGGACCTTAGCAGATTTGCCCAATCAACTATAAATACACGCCCGGACTGATAATTTCAGATCTATGAGAATTACAGACAAGGTCACATCTCTATAATACATGGCTTCCTGATGAAGGCACCCAGCCGAAATGCGCGTAGGACATATATTTGTATTAGCAATGCTAAAGATTTAAATTTATGATATGACCATTTTGTGTCTTAAGAACCTGAGTTTTCGAATGTTTTTTCTTTGAATATAACGATGTCAAGAAACTGTAATGTGACTGTTAATATTGAGAATTGACATTTATGGATGAATTTATTTGAATTTTTTCTGACTGTTTTGTATTTATTGTAATTCTTATATATATTTATAGACTCCAAATAAAATAAGATGAAAACAGAATTTGTTGACACAGATGTACTAGATTACTTGTACTTGTTCTATATTGTTCATACCTAGGTCCATTTTAATGATTATTGTCACGAAAAGCTTTGCCACTGGGACACTCTTGTGAGCGTTTACCTGCGGATTCTTCGTCAGCCGGGCCAACACCTCGCCGCACCCGCTCCGCGGGTGCCGCGTCGCCTTGCTGATCCGGGCGTGCTGCTGCTGCACAGAGGAGGAAGAAAGGCGGAGCGGGGTAAGTAAGACCAGCGGGGCTGCGAGCGTAGCAGGGACTCCAACAACCAGGAGTCCCTGCGTGACCGACGACCAGCTTCCGGTCCGCTCTCCCCGCTGGCACGCCCACCACCCTCTACGCCCCTATAAAACAGCCCTGTCCTCCCGCAGCGCGGGACGCAGCCCGGGGCGAAGACCGGGCAAAGAGCGGGCCGTTTGAGGCCGTTAGAGGCAGGTAGAGACTGGACTGGGCCTGACCATTTGATTCTACCGCTCTCCCCCACAGCCATCATCTCGTTGATTACCTTGCTTACCCATTATGGCAACCCGCGAGTTCAGAGACAGAGCGGCCAAATCCAAATTGAAAAATGGCACTTTAGACGATTTTATCACTAGGACCCACACCGCAATTGACACAGAAATATCTAAAATGCAGCATAGGGTGTCTATTGAACTAGAAGCCGCCAGAAGACTGTCTGAAGAGCTAACTGCTGCCAAAAAATACTCCTTAGGGCCCATCGCGTGGGCTAAAACACCCGATCGCCCACATGGCACTGCTCTCACCTTGATTGTCACACACGTTGACATCCACCAGCCGCAAGCGACTATTATACCTTCATTGCAGGGGGGATCCCCATTAAAACCCACCTATTCCCCGCATCTCCATCTGGGTGAAACTGCTGAGCAGAAGAAGGAAGCTGAGGTAGGCCTATCTTCTACAGCGATAATCCACAAAGTAATGCCACCAAAAGGAGGTAATTCCCCCACGCCACAAAACGGTCCATATAATAAAAGGAAGCGCAAAAACACCTCGGTATATTCAAGGAAAAAGGCCAAAATAGCAAAGGCCCAGCTTCTAACCAAGGCACCATCTCAGGCTCCCTTAGTTCCCATCCCAGTGACTACTACTCACTCCTCTGAAACGAGTCCAGAAGATATCCCCCCACACTCGGTAGTTATTCAAGAAAATAATGATCTCACAATAGAAAGTGACATCACCGGAGCTCCGCTCTGCACCATCAGAGGGAAGGACTTTGAGTTCCTCACAATTGTTTGGGAAACGCTTAAAAAACTGCTCTCTCCCCTTGAAGTGAGATTCTCACGTATCGAAACACAGCTCCTGGAAATCGAAAAAAGCATCTTAAATTTGGCAACCATTACCATGCAGAATAATAAACCCACTTGCCCGCACGGAACTTCTCCCCCCTCAGCACCACCCCTTCCCACAATCCCAGCTGCTGCCATCTCGCTGGCCCCCGCAAAGGCTAAGTCTCTGGGATCTACGCATGCTACCCCACTTCCTTCCCCTGCTGCACCTTTACCCTCCACCTCTACTGCTATTTCAAAGGCCAAACCAATTCCAAAACCACGGCGTAAGGTAAACACTCATGTCCCAATTAACAGGGCAATGATGACCACCAACAAACTGGCGGCTGAAAATTTACCATCAACCCCATCAGCGACGCCAGGCCAAATAGTATCATCCTCGATAGGTCAGCTAAATTCGAGGCCGAATGGCCATAATTCTAACCTTTCCTCATCTCAGAGAGCCAGTACTAACTACATACGCTCTAGGGGCTATGTAGATCTTCCCCCAGAGGTAAGCTCCTATGTTTTAGTACTGACAGGGGTTACAGAATTGACGCACAACCAGCAGGAAAACTTTGCCTCATTAAAGAACAAGGTGATCCACTGGCTCAACGTCAATAAGCCAATTCCCAACCACCTAAGGAGTAAAATCCTTGTGGTGCGTAGGGTACCATGGGTAGGCACCACGCAAAAGTCCAGCAGTGGCGATTGCGTGATTGTGTCCTTTGAGGATCCAAATACTGCGCATGCCATCTACTCCTGGAATAACTATAGCACAAATTCAACAATAGCAGCCAGACCCCTTACCTACTTCTACCCACCCCGTTTCCATCCAAACCAGGGGGGGAATTGGAGAAGGATTCCGGAGAGGAATGGTACATGGGGGGGGGGCAAACTTATCACTGGGCGGACTCACTTGGCGGCTGGAATGGGGCACCAATTTCCAATAGATACGGGTGCCTTGAGGAAGTGGATTGACATCCACATCTGCCAATCACCGCACCCTCAACACCCGCCTCAACAAGCTGCCAGATCCACCTTACGGGTCAAACATTAACTCTCACTACACTAAACGTACACATGGGTTGTTCAACTCCTCCTCCACCACCAAACCAGATGGAGGTTTACAACTCTACAGTAGGGCTAGGTAGGCGTGACACCACACTACCAAAGTTAGCAAAAACTGAATCTCACATGATTGACAAAGATAGCCCTCCTATATTGTACTGCCCAAAATCGAAGAGCGTCCCAATGGACACTCCTCTACCTAAACAACAAGGTATACTGCCCCTACATGAACGTTCTCAGCCACCAGCCACTAACAACACACCAGAGGCTCCGGGAGTAATTTCCATCCTCTCCTGGAATGTCGCTGGGTTAGCCAACAAAGTAGACACGCCTGAATGGGGGGAACTCATTGAAGGGTATGACATATGCCTTTTTCAAGAGACATGGGCAAGAGAAAAACATTCTCGGCCGGGCTTTGCTACCTTTGATATCCAAGCAAAATGGGGAGGAAAGGGCCGTCCATCAGGAGGACTATCGACCTGGGTTGGGTCCCACTTGGGTTGCAGCGCCACACATCTGGAAACCAATTCTTTGGATTTCCAGTGTGTTTCTCTGGAATGGCCAGGTGGAGGAAAAGTAACACTGATCAATATATACTCAAGACCGGTGGGGGTTGCAG
This sequence comes from Lissotriton vulgaris, assembly GCF_964263255.1. Lineage (NCBI taxonomy): Eukaryota > Metazoa > Chordata > Amphibia > Caudata > Salamandridae > Lissotriton > Lissotriton vulgaris. Next base: position 958,316,845 of record NC_141694.1, read on the forward strand.
CCACCTCGGGAACAGTCGAGGACCTAGCGCTGTTTCTCGACTCACTTACCCTCTGCTCCCCACTAATTGTAGGTGGAGATTTTAATAATCAGTATGAACCTCATCCCGACCCCCTGGAGGGTATATCTAGTGAAGAGGATGAATTGTGGAACAACCCCACCCTGATAGACCCATTGGTCAGGGCCTGGACTCCACTTGCCACCCAAATATTGTCCCTCACGCTTAGTCACTCGCTGAGGGCTTGCAACGGCCGGATTAAAGGTGACATCCCGCCAAAACATACCTTTAACAGATCGGGCTATGAGTCACGAATCGACTACATCATGGTCTCAACCAGGGACTGGGGGAAAGTGAAAGATTTTGGTGTAATTCCCAGATTTGATAGTGACCATAATTTGCTTTCATTAAAATTTGAGCTACAGGGGCCACAAATAGTCAAGGTTGATGAAAATCCCGCACTTCAGGTGGACCTTGCACTATCCAGCAATAGGCGCAGAATTAAATGGGCTAAACTGCTGGAAAACCAAAGTAACATCGGGAGACTTTATGCATTAGTCGTCCCCGTCTTGGAAAAAGTTGAGCACTGCATGCACCACCCAGTCAGTGAACCAGAATTCGATCCCACAGGTAATCCTGGGGCATTCAATTCCTCCTTATATAAGCCGGCACAAATGATCGAACTTGGTATAATTCACTCTGAGTTATGCACTAATCTTGCAGAGGTGCTGAACCCGGTGGCCAGGTTACATAAGTTCAAGCAGAAAAGAGCCACCTGGTTCAGCGCTTCCTGTGGGGCAGCAAAAGCTGCACTATTGAAATCACTCAAAGCACGAGACACTACAAGTGTAATTAGGGAGAAACGATTAGCCTATAAATTAGCCCTCCGTGAAGCGAAAGTAGATTGGGATGAAGGGAATTGGACCAAAATGACAGCTGCTCTTGCATGTCGAGATGCACGGACTTTCTGGAGATCGTCAGGCACGGCTCAGCTGAACCACTTGTAGCAGTGAAGGCCAATATAGCACCCTCTGTCTGGGAGGAACACTTTAAAAATCTGTACAAACCACATAGTAGTGACCAGGCGATGACCCTACCTGAAGAAGTGTCGCACTCTTCCAATGACAGAGTAGCCGACATGGACGGATTTAGCGTGGAGGAGATCACCATGGCAATCACGTCCTTGGCTGCTGGAAAGGCGCTGGGCCTTGACAGGCTGCCAGGCGACCTTTATAAACACGAACCAAAGATATGGGCTCCTTATCTTAGGGTGCTATTCAACTCGATCCTGAAAGGTATGCCAATCCCTTCGACTTGGCCGGGGGCAGAAATAGTCCCAATCTTTAAGAAGGGATCGCCTCTGCTCCCGGCCAACTATAGGCCAATAAGCTTGATTGACGTGTCCCAAAAACTCTTTGCAAAGCTGCTGTTAAATAGCCTGCACGAGTGGATCAGGGATTTTAATATCCTGAGCCCCTTCCAGGCAGGATTCAGGGAGAAGGTCTCTACCATCGACCAGGTCTTTCGGCTTGTCCTCATTTATTGGAAAATGGTGCAGTTGGAGGGTGGCAGCCGCTATACTGTATTCGTGGACCTGAGGGCGGCGTTCGACCTGGTCCCCCGGACCAAGCTGTGGGAGGTCCTGGCCAAACTGGGGGTTCCTGAAGGCTTGTTGAAAATGCTAGTTCGCCTTCACAGCGCCAATTTCGCACAGGTGAGATGTGGCAGGATGGGTGTACTGTCTGAGAGGTTCCCCGTTGGCAGAGGGGTAAGACAGGGTTGTGTGCTTGCACCGACCCTGTTTTGCCTCTATGTCAACGGGGTTATCTCTCACTTAGAGGGGGTATCCAACTCTGATGCCCCAAAACTGGCTGCCGAAAGGGTGCCGGCTATCATGTTTTCCGACGATACTTTGTTGCTATCAAAGTCGGCAATGGGTATCCAGCGCATCCTTGATGGCTTTGTGGACTTCTGTGAGGCCCATGGTTTGGAAATTAACGCCATCAGAACTAAATTCATGGTCCTCAATCCCCCACAGAAATTCCATTTTAGCCCCAGCATTGCACACATCAGGCTTGAGAGAGTGAAAACCTTCGAATATCTGGGCATTATGTTAAATGATAAACTAACCTGGAATACGCACCTGGAGAAGGTCCTACTTAAACTGACCCAACATTTGGGGGGCATCATGAAGCTTTTGGCGAACAATAAATCCTCAATCAGGCCCATTGGCCCTCCGATGCAGATTTTCAAATCACAGGCCAAGGGGGCTGCCATCTACGGGTCTGAACTCTGGGGCCATGTTGGAACATCAGACCTCTTGAAAGTGGAGAATAAATTCATCCGAAATCTTGTTGGATTACCACCTAGTACGCCCCTTGTCCCCCTCAGGATGGATCTAGGTTTATGTCCGCTAGATGACGACTTGGCTTTCCGCCCGCTGGCCTTTTGGCGCAGATTATGGACAACCCCAGAATTGGCCAGCTACAGACAGGGACTCCAGGAGGTCCTTGCTATGCCGGATGCTGGAAAAATCAAATGGCTCAATTTCATCAAACTGGAACTGGAGGTTTTGGGACTTTCTAAAATGTGGTCCGATCCCTTGCCTACTTGCCAACTGATTTCCAAAAAGGAGCTAGTTAAGACATACCGTGCCAGTAAATTATCCCTGCTTCTCAATCAATCCAAACTTGGAATTTTGACAGACTCTTTTATGTCCTTCAAGGCCACTTACAACTTTGAACCGATTCTGGATAAAGTTTACCCTCCTCTACTTAGGAAATTATACCTACAGTGGAGACTTGGGACCCTCCCAATCAGATCATTTACAACTAAATGGAGTGATGACGCAATCAGTACTTGCCCAGTATGTAGAGCCTCGGATGAAACTGAACTTCACATTCTCTTTTTCTGCCCCGTCTACCGAGAGATCCGCAAGTACTGGATTGTCCCTCTATGCAGGAATCTCGGTTTCGTGAAGTGCATGGCCACTTTTAGAGTCCTGAAAACTGATCTGACCGATTACATTGTGTTCGCGATGGCTAAGTACCTGGGCGCTGTCTGGCTAATCAGAAGGAAATGCCTCAGGGCTGGTAACTGACTTTTCTGTACATAGGAAACGACAGTGCAACATGGGATTGTGTAAAAGCTTGATCTTAAAAATTTTGATATTATACTGTATAAACTTTTTATGAAATAACAGTTTTAAAAATGTATGTTAAACGTCTTTTATGGTAAAATCTTACCGAAATAAAGATATTTTGAATTGAATTGATTATTGTTCCTAAATGATTATTTTTACAAATTAGATATTTTCCCTGATTTAGGAATTAGTTTCAGGGGTACCCCTATTTTTTCATATAATTGATTACAATATTTTGCAAATGTTACCCCTAGTGAACATTTGATACCTGAATTTGTGAAAAAATCCCGAATGTTATGTGTGTCTGTTACATTCAATGTGGAAAGTGTAGATGAAATAGTGTTTGGCTTTTATAGGAAACACAACATTTTCAATTTATCATTCAGTCCTGATGGAGTCATGGTTTGCAATTTTTTTATCCAGTATACTTCTCTTTGGAGAAATTTCTTTAATTTGTTCGCTCCAGGTTGTTTAGAAACCTGTTCGGTAATCTGAAATTTTAATTGAGCTAGCTTATGACATTGTTCGATCCAGTGGGTAGCTAGTGGGGAGGTCAAATTGACAGTACGTATCCTGCTTTTATGTTCATTAAGCCGAATTTTCATTTTTCTTTCCGTTTTCCCCACGTATAACAGTCCGCAGGGACATTTGATGGTGTACACGACATGTTCTGAATCGCAGGTGGTGCGATTTTGTAAATTTATTTTACTCCCTGTTCGAGGATGTAAAAGAGTATCCCCCAGAATGGCATTATTACAATGTATACAGTTCCAACATTTGTGTGTGCCAAGTTTTAATGATGCTTTGTCAGCTTTTGTTCTACCCTTGTTGGAAAGAATTTCCTTAAGATTTTGGGCTCTGGTGTACACAAAAAGCATTTTTTCTATGAATCATTTTTGAAAGTCCTCTTCAGTTTCCAGTAGATCCCAGCATTTCATGATAATCTGTTTGATGTCTCTCGATGCTATGGAGTATTTCAAAACGAACACCATTTGTTTTGTCTGCGTTCTTTTTGTCTTTTCCAATAATTTTTGCCTAGGGATCAGTCTTGCCTTTTCCAGTTTTCTGTCTATGAGAGTTTCAGGATATCCTCTGTCTAAATAATTTAGTTTTTGTTGTAAAAAAGTTTCTTCACAGGTTTTGGAATCCGATGAGAAGCGACGAATTCGAAAAAATTGAGATACCGGAAGATTATTTGCAAGCGATGGAGGATGAAAACTACTGTAAAGAAGAGCATTATTTTTATTTGTGGGTTTTTTAAAAACTCTTGCATGTATGGTGCCAGCTTTAAGTTCAATCAGAACATCCAGAAAAGGTAATGACTTCTTGCTGATGGTATGCGTAAATTGAATTCTTGGATCCACCAAGTTCGTATGTTGTTCAACATTGAAGGTTCCAAACCTTTCCAAATTTAAAACATGTCATCTATGTATCTTAGAAAAAAGATCAAGCCTTCTCTCCAAGTCATGTCTGATAAAATGAAATCATTTTCGAATTTAGCCATGAACGTGTTAGCATAGGCAGGTGCTCCCGGAAACCCCATGGAGGTTCCATTCAGTTGAATTAAAAAACTTGTCTTTCCAGGTGAAATAGCTGTTTTGTAGACAGAATTCAAGGAGTTGAAGAATAAAACATTTGGGTACATCGTGGTTCTCTTTACTTATCAATGCCCATTCAACTGCTTCCAAGCCGCTGGCATGGTGAATGGAGGTATATAAGGCAACCACATCAATGGTGAAGAGAATCCAATCTTCAGATACAGCTTCTTCAATGCTGTTTATACTACTTAAGAAATCTGTGGTGTCCTCAATGTAGGTGGTCCATTGTTGGACGAACGGTTGTAAATAATAATCTATGTATCTTCCTGGGTTTTCAAATAAAGATTTGCATCCTGATACAATCGGCCTGAGGGGAGGATCTGCTTGACTTTTGTGAATTTCAGGTAAAAGGTCAATTCTTGGTCTTCTCGGGAATAGATTAAGTAGATACCTTTTTTTGTGGGATCAACCCAATTTAATTGTTCTGCATTATCCAACATTTCTTTGAGATTTTCCGCGATTTGAGTTGTTGGATCAGTGTCCAGATATCAGTACGTGGTTGTGTCATTAACATGTTCCAAAACCTTCCGTTCATAGTACTCTGTGTCCATGATTACTAGTCCTCCACCTTTGTCTGCTTTTTGAATAGTTATGTCTTGATTCTTTGCCAATGTGTTTAGTGCACTGTATTCCACCCTACTAAGGTTTTTTTGTCTTCTTCCGTAATTCAACTTTTTTATATCTTTCTTAATGAGTATCTCAAAGGTGTCCAAAGTCTTGTGAGAAACAGGTGCCATAAAAGTGCTTTTTTCCTAAATTAGGACTGTTTCCTTATTTGGATCCTGTGGACAAACGTTTGTGAAGAAGTGTTTTAATCTGAGTGTCCTCATGAACTTGAAAAATGCTATTTCAGTTTCCAATTCAGATGTATTGTAAGTACTCACGAAAGATGTGCCTTTGTTCAGTACTACACTATCAAATTTTGTAAGTTGAGTTTGTGACATGTTGACAACCAGACTCATTTCGGTGTTTGACTCCTGAGACCTTTCTTTACTTTGTCTTTTTCTTTCTCTTTTTCCTTTTTCTCTCCTTGCTATTTGTCTTGGTATTTTGTAGCTAATTGACCTGTTGTTTCTTCCGGCGGTCGAACTGAATCCATGCTTCCAACTAAAAAAGACAGACTTGGAGGTGATCCTGAAGGTATGATAGATAATTCTTTATGGGTATCTGTTCCATCCTTTGGATGTTGGGCTGTTTGTCTGGATGTACCTAAGTCACGATCTGAGACTTTCTTTAGATGATGTTTGTGTATTTCGTTTTGTGAATCTGCACTGGGCGTATACTTCTGCCCAACTGAACGCCTCATTCAACTTGTAGTCGATAGTATCCCTTTTGAATTTTCTAAGTTTTGTTCCTTGTAGCTCCTTACCATATTTTTCAAGTTTTAAATTCAGGTCCTCTAGACATTTATCCCATGGTTCTTCTTCCATGTGTTTGGCCAAATCTTTTTGTAAATTAAAAATTTCTTCCTCGTGGTCATGTATAGTTTTGGATAATTCTTCAATCAGAAGTAGAATCAGATCAAGCGAGCATTTGTTCAGGAGACAATACCACTTTTCCATGAATTGCTGGTTACTCTGTAGCCTGAAGAGCATAGGGCGAATGGATAATCGTAGGCCTCTAGGTATCCTTTTAACCCGATGATATTGTATTGGAGTCGAGGCATGTAGCCGTTGGTTAAGTTGCCTCCTAGTCAGGTATTGCAGTTGTCTCAATTGTTGGGTGACTGTACCACTTTGTGCATCAAACGATTTTGTTTCTTTTATGAGATTGTATATTGTAGCAACATAGACTAAAATAAGCTATATTGTCACCTCTACAGGTGAAAAGATGTCCTATCCAAGATACAGCCCAGCCTGAAGAAGACCTTAACGTAAACAGAGTGTTTGGTCCTACCTAAATAAGGTTGAAACGCGTCGGCACTGACTTTATAGAGGTTTGGAGCTAACTAGGAAAAGAAGAGACCAATCTATTCTGGATTGTATAGTGGCAACAACTCTGCTCCTGTTTACTAGCTTCTGAAAATAGTCTCCAGCCCTATACAGGACTTCTAATTTAGGATATTCTGAGGAACAAGAGGCATATGGTCCAGGACAGTGTGTTTTCAAAGAATAGGACAAAAAAAAAAGAGGCAATATAGTTGTGAACCAGAAAATTCTTTTCAACATTAATTGTGATTTTGTTTGTTTGGTGTGCATTGTTAAGTACTCTATATTATATTATTTTGTCAAATCAGTTCAGAGTTTGTCAAAAACAATATAAATGTGTATATGTTCTGCCTATAAATGTCTTGTATGTAAATGTTTTACGCATTGGTAGAAACAAAGGAGATGTGTAAATATATTTGATGTAGGAAATTCACAAATGAAAAATGTTCTTGAAGTAAAACAATAACTATGAGTTGATGCCCGAAGTAAATACATTGGACTGGTGTGGCTAATAGAAATAGCGTGATCAATGGTACCAGAGGTATTTTGTTTATGAATTTGTTAGTATATTGATTCCGACTTCTGGTTTCCTAAATAGAGTCATTCCCCCTTGTTACATGTCGATATTTCTGTGTCACGATATTTCCAACTCGATATTTGTGTAAGTCGACATTTCCAATTCGATATTCTGTCTGAATATCTGCAAAAATTTCATATTATCTCTTGCCCCTGCCTGGATCCTGCAAACATCATTGGGTTTATAAAAACAAATCCTAACGGTAGGACATGTATCTGTGATCCTATTGAAGGTACAATGGGTAAGTGTCCTAACAGAACCCTCACTATATTTTGAGTATTGAAATTTATTACAATACAGTCTCCTGGTATTGATTTTGGAGACGGTCCAACCCAGGAGATTCTCCTACCCATGATGATATGCCTGTGTATAAACTTGCCCAAACTACCAAATTCAGTCAGCCAATGGAGTGCTTTTTCCATGAGTTGTTCTGTTGCCTCATGTTGTGATTTCCTTAATTCCGGGACTCTCACCAAAATGAGTACAAATGGGCTTGCTGCAGGTGGAAGAGAAAGGGTCAGAGGTCTATTTCCCTCCCAGTACCCTCCTGCTTGATTACCCCTCACCACCATATCCCTTGGGTATACCCTCATTTCCTCTCTCCCAAATGGTGTCTTGGCCCTATATGGAAACTAGTGACTTGATGTTCTCTAGAAACCAAGGGACATTTTACCAACAACTAGCGATAATTATCGCTATGTTGGCTTAGCTGCAATATTTTTATCGCCGAGCTGCGGCGATTTTTATCGCTTAGGAACCTTGCTATTATCAAGGTTTATCTCCTAAGCGATAAAAATCGGCCGAAATGCATGAATATCGCTGAAAAGTCCGCGATATTCATGCATTACCGAGCTAAAACTCTTAGCCATGTTATCCACCTACCATTGGATAACATGGCTAAGAACTGCTCTGGGGCAGGTGTTAGCTTTTGGAGATATTCGCGCTTAGCGGGAATATCTCCAAAAGATGGTAATAGGAGATAGCGATGTTAGCGACTGTTTCCAGTCACTAACATCTTGGCACGCCCACTTTGCATGTCATTAGTGATAAATTTCACTGGCATGCAAAGCGGGGCCCAAGATGGTCGCTATCTCCTACTAGCTGTTGCTAACTGGTGTTAGCGACAGCTAGGTAATAGGGAGATAATTTTATCTCCACTTTCTTGGCTTTTAAAGCCGAAAAAAAGCGGAGATAAACCCCCTTTGATAATATGCCCCCAAGTTAATCTCATTGTTAGAGGCAATGGATACTGCAGGAACACCTATTGAACCCCTCATTCGATATATGTCTCTCTCTCTTGAGGGTAACTCTTCCCTATTCTGGCCCACCGATTGTACACATATTTGTGGGGGGCAATTCTGCAGTTTCTGGATACCCCGTCCGCTCCCTATCTTCAGCCTTTCCACCCAAGTTTGGCCAAGATAATTTTGAAATGTGATTTAAGCCTCTTGAAGCATCATTAGAGATGATAGCGGGCCCAAACTTCTGACGTGACTCACCTAAATAATATCGATAATTGTTGTTCTAGAGATTCTAGAAGTTTTTTCAAGGTCTGGGTCACATTTAACAAGGCATGCTCTAATTTTGTATGCACTTCCTGCAAATTTTCATTTGAAGAGCCCTGAGTGTGATCCTGATCAGTTCCAGTATTCACAGTTTTCTAATTCCTCACTTTTGAGAGCTGCTATTGTCTAGTCCCTCGTCTTTTCTTTTTTCACAGGTGGTTCCTTTGAGGAAAGAACACTATTATTTAGGCAAACCCGAGTAATACGAGTATCAGGAAAAATAGGTCCCGGAGGGTCAATAATTACAGTGCTCAGGCGGCTCTCATTAATAATGCCCCCACTATTAGGTTCTCCAAGGGACAGTCTGTGGTCTGTGAGTTCCATCTCTTTGGACAGTACATTAGAAGACCTTACCAGAAAAGAATCAAACGTTGAAATAATCTACCTACCTGCTTCCAATTGCTTGGTCTTTCTTTTCCCCATGCTGGTTATATTGTAAGTCCCAGGACCTGGACGTTAGAGGGTTGTCCCAGCTCAGTCTATTCTGGGCTCTGAAGGGCGTGGAGGGCCCATCCTTGGCCCAGGCTTTACCCAGACTCGTCCCGCGCATGACCCACACAATGAGACAGTGACGTGCTTATGAGCGCAAGAGGGGCGTGGTCTTCACTAGAGGCTGCTGGATGTTGTGGTCCTCCCAAGCAAAAGGGCCCGAGCAGGCAAAGTCCTCACATTGGTATAAAACATAATAATGGATATTATTTAAATAAAATATAGGTGGAAATGTGTGTGTATATAACTTGATGCGTTTTTCTGTGGCAACACATATATGTCACGATATGCAAATCTGATTATAGGGAAGGTACTCAAACAAGTATTACACTATACATAGATACAAAAATAATATCCCACTGTCTCTGGTTGTACGTATACATATGTATGTTTGCATGGACAGCGCATGTATACTTAGACATGACAAAATATACTTCTCCACTAAGTGTTGTATATATATGTATACATAAGTTAATTTCAGTTACTTGCGTAAAAAGAAATTGCCTTCAACCTTTTTCCATCCATCTTCTCTTGAATCATCCTAAACCTTTCTAACTGTTATGAATTAACAAGCATCCTCAACAAGCTTCTACTTCCATTTTTAGCTAATTCACTCAACTGACAGGTGCAAATGTCCACTTCAACCACTAACTACCTGTGGAGAAGTGTGGCTCAGGGGTTAGAGGTGGCAGACCCGGAAGCTGAGATCGGTCCTGGACCAGGGTTCAATTCCCCGCCTTGGCGGTTCTTGGGCTAAAAATTCCACGGACTCGATAATTCTCGCTCCGGTGCCTTCTCGACTCACGGGCTCACACTCTGCGACTCTGGGCAATAGCTTCCTTAATCTCCACAACGGCCCCTCGCGGCGGGATGCCTGACTTTCACCTTGTGGATACCCGCTGGGGCCATCACACAGGGGAATATCAGGACGGGTTCCCTAAGCAAGCGCCGGGACACCCACTGCGGGTAGCTGTGCGCTATATAAGCTCAATTACATTTACATTTACCTACAACTTCCCTTTTCTAATTCACGCCCATCATCCTATCACAACTCAAAACAATACTAAATACAGAAGAACTCAAGAGCAGAAACTTAAACTTACCACAACTAGTCCACAAGAAAAAAGAAAGCACATATTTTTCACCTTTAACTCTAATCTTGGGTCCTGGAGTAGTCTGCTACATGCTGCAAAGTGCTTCAATGACTCGTCAGGTTTACTGAATGCTATTTAAATTCAATTATTTATTTACAATTTATGATTACAAATATGCAATCTAAGATCCTTCGGATGTGGTCTGTTGCTACAATTAGGGCTGTCTCTGTGCTGTGGTTGAGTCTAATGCCTCACTGAGTGGTGTCAATGAACTAGTGGTTGGCAAATTGGTTGACTATGCATTATTGATAAAAAAAAATTAGAACCCTGGATGGGTATGGTTAGAGGCACATCGGTTGGAAGCTTGGGAGTATGGCTGGATCTTTTGAGGGCTTCTTCAGTAAAGCGTTATAGGTTGTGTGCTGACGGAAAGTGGCTGTGTCAATGGAGGTGCTGCTGAGGATGAGGGTAAGGACATTTCTGATGGGGGATGAATTCTGTTTTGAAAGAGTGTTTGAGACAGGGTTCTGACAGGGCCCTAGAATGGATGGTCTTCATGATTTCAGTAGTTTCATCTGTAACTATATTAAGACCTTCCAGGTGGTATGGGTGTGTTCTTCAGCTGAGCTCCGCAGACTGGCTGGTTGCTGCGGGTCAAGGTTGTCGTATATGGCTGCGTATTTGCTGCTGAAGATGTCCGAAAGTTTGTTGCAAAGTTCTTGAGATGGGCTGATATTACTAGTGGTGGCTGTGGGAGTGGAGAAGTCATTGATAATTGAAGAGATGTTTTTGCTGCTGTTAGAGCTGGTGTCAATGTGGTTTGCTAGGGCCTTCCATTTTAGTTTGCTAAATGTGCTGGTCATAGTGACTCAAGGCTGAGGTGTACTTATGCACGTCATCCTGGTTTGTTCACACTTCCGCTCTGGCAGTTTACAGTGTCACTTGGTCATTCTGAGTTCATCTGTGTACCAGCTGGCCTGACTATGTGTTCTTTTTGGTTAGCTTAGTTTGTGACTGGCCAGGGTTATCTAGTCATTGAAGTTCTTGATGTTGTTTGGTAGGCTACTAATGTTGTCGTGTAGTCCCTACAACTCCATGTAGGATCTTCAGGTTTAGACAACATATACTGTGGAATTGGTGTCCAGACTTTTTCCTTTTTAAAAAAAAAAATATTTTTATTGAGAATTTCTGGTGCGATATAAAAAGAGACATATGCATTTCATAATTCCTAAACAGCAAAAGGCCATACAGTTAAAATATACAAATACAGATTCAGGACAGTTACAGGATTAAAAAATACAGATCTGGTGGTAAAAGCATTTAAGACCATAAAACAAGATCCCTTGACAAAAAAGAACTAACAATGATGTTAAAAAGGTTTCGGTACTTAATGTAAATTTGGACATACAATATTAGACCATACTATTGTAATCTTGCCTCCCTCCATTTTGTGAGAGGTGCCCATATGCGTCTACCCATCTCCCAAGTTTTTTAACCCTTCTGTTCATACAGGCAAGACTATATATTGTGCATGCCCAATAATCTAGCAAACCACATTTGAAATGATGGAGCAATAGCATCTTTCCAACCTGATGATATAAGAATCCGAAGTACCGCAACTGAGATAAAAACCAGGGCTTCCACATCTCTTCCCAGTTTCAACTTATTGTCCGTGCCTAATAGCATCAGGGTAGGGGATAGATCAATTTTGTGACCTAGCAGCCCCTCCCAAAATCTAACAATCTCATCCCGAATGGGAACTAGCGAAACACAATGGAAAAACATATGCGGCAAATCTGCTTGGCCAGCATTACATCTGGGACATCTATCGTCCTCCCTAATACCACAAGCATATAGCTTTGCAGGCGTATGGTAAAGATTAAACAATGTTTTGTAATGATGAGCCCTCAGGTTTGAGGACCAAAATATTTTTTTATTCAAACATAGGGCAAAATCCAGATCAGCATCTGGGTTTCCCAGTTTTGAAGCCAGAGCAGATTCGACCTTCTCCAGATCATCTTGAATTCCGATCAGGAGATGATTATATACTACTTTGATCTTCTTACTCCCTTTTACTTAAAGGTCAATCAATTGGATGCCTGGCGTCGGTGACAGCTTGGACCTGAGTGCCTTCAGGCTTCGCACTATTTGACCATACAAAAGCCAATGGTCAGGTGGGATACCAAACTTATGCTGCAGGGCATCGAACCCCAATATAATATCTCCCCCCATAATATCCCCAAGAGTCTTAATTCTGAGCCCCTTCCAGACCTGAAGGTTCCTGTCTGCACCAAATTGAGGGAAGAGGCTAGAGTTACACAAATGGAGGTATGAGTTTACCTTTGGAATATTAAGGAACTTTAGGGTCGACTTCCAGACCCCCCATACCCCTTCTAAAATCTTAAGCCGGGCCCTCTTGTAATATCTACGATCAACTTCGCACATCAATAAACCAAATGCCTTTCTACCCAACAAAAGCTCAAAAATAGATGGGGGACACTGAATAACGACATTTTCAACAACAGGATTTACATCGGATTGAAAAAGGATAGACATTTGTGTCAAAAGGCAGGTCCAATGATATAACCTTAGATTTGGCATAGCCAACCCACCCCTTTCCCAAGGGAGTGACATAAGATTAGTGGATCCCCTGACCTTACCATACTGCCAGATAAACCTTATAAAAATGGATTCCAAACATTTAATTATTTTCTCCTCTATTAAAAGTGGTATAGCACAAAACAGGTACAAAACTTTGGGAAACATTGTCATTTTTAAAACGTTTACCCTCCCTATCAATGAGAGATTTAGTACATCTATTCTTTTCAAGTCCGCTTCTATAGATTTAATAAGTGGAAGATAGTTTTCTGCTACAATCTTATCAATCGAGGCATTGATTCTCACCCCTAGGTATATCACAGAGTCCACAAATCTAGCGTCAGTTTTAACAATGTTTTTAGTACAAATTATTTGAGTTTTTACTTTGTTTAATAAATACCCTGATTGGCTACCAAAAACCTTTGACATTTGGGCCAGAGCTGGCATCGCCTGTTGAGGATCAGTGGTGATAACCACTAGATCATCGGCATATGCCAATAATTTATTTACATAACCATTAAATACCACTGGGCTAATCCTTAGGCAGCCTAATATCCTCTGAATGAGGGGGTCAATATATAATGAGAAAAGGATGGGGGAGCAGGGGCACCCTTGGCGCGTACCTCTTTTGATTGCTATCTTGTCTGAGCTCTCACCCATAACCACCACTCGTGCTACAGGGTCTCTATACATAGCTTTGAGAGCTCTCAATATTTTATCCCCGAAGCCTCTCCCTGGCAAAATACCACACAGAAAATTTCATACCACTCGGTCAAAGGCCTTCTCTGAGTCGAGCAGGATCATGGCCATCTCCCCCCCCCGTGGCTCCCTGGGCGTCGAACAGAGCTATCGCTCACCTCGTATGATCCGTAGTGCCACGCCCAGGGACAAGCCCGTGTTGCCATGGGGAAACAAGACCGCCAATAATCCTGCCCAGACTTTTTCCAAGTACCCCTGCTGGATATGTTCACCTGGCAACTATCGAACATGACAGCCCTGTGCCTTCAGGGATCATGGAAACAGTACAGTACTATTTGCTAAGTCACTCATGCTCACTTTGTCTCAGAGAGATACACAGAATAAAAGATGGGGACATGCAGGGACCTCAGCGTATTGTGTCAGTGTGGAAGTCTTTCTCCTCTGCCTTGATCAGCCAAGATGTGGTTCTTATATACCCAAAAGGTACCCTCAGGGTTATACCTTGCACTGTCATTTCAGCAGAGGATGATGATTTGATGAACCTTATGCACAGTTACTATGCAAAAGATGGCAATCCTGCTGTGATTCTGAGAATCCTCATGCATAATAATGGAAGCTATTTTTACGCGAAAACCACACAACATTTATGTAGCACCTACCTAGGTAAAAGGTCAGCACCAAAAACCGTTATGTAGTGCAATGGCAGGGTAAATGTAGGTGAAACGTTAGACTACCAAGGCTTATATTGGAGAACATTGGGAATCATAACACCCACTCCTCATCCAACTGGACGATATACTAAAAAAGAGAATGTCCTTATAATCTAAAAGCATAGTATATGTAAAAAAAATGTAAAAAACTTTATAATTCCTTTAAATATGTAAAAGCTCTACAAGTCCTTTAAAATAGTTCATATATAGTTTTAACACCTTGGCTGCTGTGACTTTTCCCCTCCTGTGCTAAAATTCCTTGAATTCTATGGTTTCATGACGAGCTCAGCTCGTCATAAGCACAGCTCAACTGTGCCTCATGACGAGCTGAGCTCGTCATGAGCATCGAAAGGGTTAAGCAACTGAGTACGCCTGAAAGCCATGGTGCTCGATAGGAGTGAAAGAAGAGAAAAGAAAAAACTTGTTATAAAATTCCAATTTCCATTGTTTTGGAAAAGAGGCTGAATTGTTTCCAGCACAAAGAGAGCCAAATGTTTATGTGTCCTGTGTGGGAGAAGCAACATCACTGCTGCTTGCCTTCACAGACGACGGTCCCTGTAACACCTCATTGATCAGGTCAATATAGCAAAGAAGATCTTCTCCAGTTCCCAAAGGCGATGTGTGCTTTAGGTTGAGTTGGTGACCAATCCAACAGGAGCTGAAGCATCCCGTAGTGGCTCTAAGAATGCCAACATCAACATGGGAATATGCTGAAGACACTGCACTACGTAGGCCTTTAACGGGTCCAGCAATACATCCACGTCTGGAGGCGCAACTGATGGAAATGTTAGACAGAGGCCCAACACGCATTCTTATCTGTAGAATAAGAAGCGGATAACAGGTAAAGCACAGTCACTCCAGACTGGTCAGGATGATAGGTACCAAAACTTGCTATACTCCCGAAGCTGAGGTGTGATTGGCCACGATTGGCCATGATTGGCCACGATGTGGTCACGGCAACGTCGATCCAAGAGCGCTTTTTCCATCTCTTTGGTGATTGGGACATCCATTGCGTAGCAGAAAAAATTAAATTAGGATACCCACTACAAGTAGCAGGATTAGCGGAAGCCCTCCAGAAACGCCTCCTACTACGGAGTGTATGAAAGCTGGAATCAATCCAAAAGACTGTCTAAAAGGTGCTTAACAGCCCAGAACCTATGGTTTTAAATAGGTGTACTATTCCGTTCATATCACACATGTTAAAGATATGTTGTACTATTTCTCGAAAATGGAAAGGGCAATTTGTTCATACCACTGCCTGTATCTCAACCGAGGACTTTGCAACCAAAAGATCAAAAGTCTCTCGGGCTGAGGTTAATTGCACATCCTTCTGCAAAAGCATGGCTTTGAGTAGGCTCAGAGAATAAAACCATCTAAAGGAAACATTCAACAAAGGCCATAATGGTGCCTCCCTGACTATGTGGGTCAGTAGAAACAATACTTTCATACAACAAGTATCCTTGAAACTTACTGTGACAAGATATGCGATACCTGAAAGCATCCCACAACAACCTTGATAATACAGCATTAAGTACCTACCATTCAAGAGAAGTGTGAACACTGGATGAACCAGGGCAGATGGGGATCCTTTTAAATGACTGGATAAGATTGCAACTGAACCATTGCAAGCTTTGTGAAGCATAATATCCTGACAAATTAGAGACCCACTTAACAAAGTTAACTGTCCCCATTCCTGCATCTAAATCTATACAGTAATTCTCAAGATTCACAGATATAACCCTTTCCGATTGCTTCTTACCTGTCTACCTGGTGGTATTCTATGCACTATTCTATGCAATATTGAACTTGGAATGTTGTTACCGGCAATGTTATATGGCCATGAGTTAACCATTCTCTGAATGGTGACTCTGTCACAGTAAAAGGTAATTAGTTTAATTTTTCAATGTGCAGCATTGTATATTTTGTATCTCTTTGTGCCATTGATGTCTGCATATCTGTTAGATCATATGCGGAAAACAGAGGTGTACCTTTAGTATATCGCCAGGGCATGTATCCAGAGCGTAATGATTGTAGTGTCCAGCTTAATAACAGAATGGGTTGTATCTGCGATTGCCCATGTTGTAGGATGGACAGATCCTGTTCCATTATATCTATAACAGAAGACAAAATGTTGCCCAGAGAATAATTCCTGGATGTTAGTGTGGTCATGCCATTGTCGAGCACTGCCAAAACCTTTTCTAGGATAACTCTATGAATTTAACGCAATATCCCGCAGCTTCCTGTTGGGGAATTTTCTAAACTTCATTGTAAATAGCATATAAGAAGCATTTACGATGTGGTTTCTGGGTGCCTAGCAAAAGATCCCTTGAATCCATGTCATCTGAGAGTAAGGACAAGTGTATTTCATCTGAGATAGTGTTGAGCTTCTTAGCCAATCTAGGCAACACTGTATGATGGCACCACACCCCGGATGTTCTCGTTATACATATCGAAGTTCAGGCCAATGGATACTAAACCCTTCAGTGGTACCAATGAATCTTGACTGACATCTATTTGTGTTGATCGGCCAAACTAACCATCCCTTCCAATTGGGGCTCAATGAATTGTATGAAACCTCAAGCACGATGTCATCTAAAATACCCTCACTATGTCCTGTATGATGTTTCCATTCCTCAAAGCGTGAAAGCGAGGGAATACGAAGTGTGTTCAAGTTCTTGATCTTGGCTAACCCAATACAGGAAGTCTGTTGCACAGTGTCATTCCAGAAGATAATTTGCTGTGGTAAGAGGCATGCTCAAACTAGTGCCTAAGTTCCCTGAACCTGCCATTCTTTATTCCCCCAGACTGTTTTTATGTCTATAGTGTCTTTCCATAAGTCGAAACTTTGTTCAGACAGTTGGGAAATAAATGAAGCAGAGTATATCTGCTTCATGTTCAATGATGCTGGATTAAACCCAGATCATTTGACTGGGGTGAGTGTTTGATTTTCTCAAATGCTCAGTCCATCACCCCCTTTGGTATCGCTTTGTTCGCCCTAAGTTGGCAGGGTATGACCAGACGTGGGTCCCTTGATCACTGGATTCAAGATAGCCTGGCTGATGAGGGTTATGAACCCGAATCCGGTCCCAGGACACTTGTTTCCAGTCCAGGGAAGACATGGCTTGGCAGTTTGGGCTGGACTGTTCCCATGAGGCACAGGGTTAGGTTGATTTGCATATGACCATGTATGAACTGGGGTGGTGGAGTGAGCTAAAGAATGAGGATGAATTAAACCCAGATCAGTTGACTTGGGGTAAGTATTTGATTTGCTCAAACGCTCCATCCATCACCCCTTTGGTATCGCCTCGTGTTCAAGAGCATATTTTTCTTTACAGGTGTAGGTGTAAGCTCATAATAATATGAGCGCGGATCTCATGTGTTAAACCCAGAAAAATAAGTAAACTTGTATGTATGTATGTATGTATGTATGTATGTATGTATGTATGTATGTATACGTTTGTATAGCGTACTTATATAGTGCGTACTGTCACCCAAAGGGTATCCTGGTGCTTTGACTCCATAATCGCAATACAGACAGAGGAAGATAAGATAGTCCTGGGAAAGAGGTGAAACCTCAGACCATTTTTAAAGTGGGGCAGCTCATTCAGCTTCCTTAAAGAGAGTGGAAGAGAATTCCACAATTTGGCGGCAGTAAAGCCGAAGGAGCGTCCACCCATTCACATCATCTGAATGCGGGGGATCCCAACCAAAAAGGCAGAGGAGGAGCGTAAAGGCCTAGCTGCAGAATACCATTTAAATTTGTCCTAAAGAGCAATGGGTCCCAGTCCATGAAGAGCTCTGAAGACAATACAAGAAGTCTTGAAGCTGATCCGCTGCTGTATAGGCAGCCAATGAAGGTCTTTAAGAGCCAAAGATGAGGATGCAGAACGCACGCGTGAAAGAGCCAGCTGGGCTGCCATATTCTGGATCCACTGCAGTTGCTTTATCAAAGAGCTAGGAGCTCCTAGATGTAGTGCGTTACAGTAGTCTAACCTACTGAGTGTAATACTGCGCACTACCTCAGGTCTCGCCAACAGAGGTAACATAGGAAGAATTTTGCGCAGCATTCCTAATAACATCAGGCAAGTGATAACAGTCTTGTTAATGTGGACGTCCAATTGCAGGTGAGGACCAAAAATTACACCCAGATTACGAGCAGAACCAGCTGACTCAACAGTGTTCTTAGTAGTAGCGGGCCAGAAATCGTCGGGCAGAGGGCATGGGATTTTATCCAGCGAGCAATGTAGAACCTCTGTCTTAGATCCATTAAACTGAAGGGAGTTTTCCCTCAGCCAGCCTGCCATGGCCAGCAAACAGTGATGTAAGGTCTCTGTAGAGACAGCATCCTTACCCTCGAGATAGAAGATAAGTTGCGTGTCATCTGCATAGTTTATTACCGTGATACCAAAGGATTTAATCAACTTGATCAGGGGACAGAGGTAGAGATTGAACAAGATGGGGCTGATCCCTGAGCCCATTCCTGCATCTAAATCTATACAGTAATTCTCAAGATTCACAGATATAACCCTTTCCGATTGCTTCTTACTTGTCTACCTGGTGGTATTCTATGCAATATTGAAATTGGAATGTTGTTACCGGCAATGTTATATGGCCATGAGTTAACCATTCTCTGAATGGTGACGCTGTCACAGTAAAAGGTAATTAGTTTAATTTTTCAATGTGCAGCATTGTATATTTTGTATCTCTTTGTGCCATTGATGTCTGCATATCTGTTAGATTATATGCGGAAAACAGAGGTGTACCTTTAGTATATCGCCAGGACATGTATCCAGAGCGTAATGATTGTAGTGTCCAGCTTAATAACAGAATGGGTTGTATATGCGATTGCCCATGTTGTAGGATGGACAGATCCTTTTCCATTATATCTATAACAGAAGACAAAATGTTGCCCAGAGAATAATTCCTGGATGTTAGTGTGGTCATGCCATTGTCGAGCACTGCCAAAACCTTTTCTATGTTAACTCTATGAATTTAACGCAATATCCCGCAGCTTCCTGTTGGGGAATTTTCTAAACTTCATTGTAAATAGCATATAAAAAGCATTTACGATGTGGTTTCTGGGTGCCTAGCAAAAGATCCCTTGAATCCATGTCATCCTAGAGTAAGGACAAGTGTATTTCATCTGAGATACTGTTGAGCTTCTTAGCCAATCCAGGCAACACTGTATGATGACACCACACCCCGGATGTTCTCGTTATACATATCGTAGTTCAGGCCAATGGATACTAAACCCTTCAGTGGTACCAATGAATCTTGACTGACATCTATTTGTGTTGATCGGCCAAACTAACCATCCCTTCCAATTGGGGCTCAATGAATTGTATGAAACCTCCAGCACGATGTCATCTAACATACCCTCACTGTGTCCTGTATGAAGTTTCCATTCCTCAAAGCATGAAAGCGAGGGAAAACGAAGTGTGTTCAAGTTCTTGATCTTGGCTAACCCAATACAGGAAGTCTGTTGCACAGTGTCATTCCAGAAGATAATTTGCTGTGGTAAGAGGCATGCTCAAACTAGTGCCTAAGTTCCCTGACCCTACCATTCTTTATTCCCCCAGACTGTTTTTATGTCTATAGTGTCTTTCCATAAGTCGAAACTCTGTTCAGACAGTTGGGAAATAAATGAAGCAGAGTATATCTGCTTCGTGTTCAATGATGCTGGATTAAACCCAGATCATTTGACTGGGGTGAGTGTTTGATTTGCTCAAATGCTCAGTCCATCATCCCCTTTGGTATCGCTTTGTTCGCCCTAAGTTGGCAGGGTATGCCCAGACGTGGGTCCCTTGATCACTGGATTCAAGATAGCCTGGCTGATGAGGGTTATGAACCCGAAACCGGTCCCAGGACGCTTGTTTCCGGTCCAGGGAAGACATGGCTTGGCAGTTCGGGCTGGAGTGTTCCCATGAGGCACAGGGTCAGGTTGATTTGCATATGGCCATGTATGAACTGGGGTGGTGGAGTGAGCTAAAGAATGAGGATGGATTAAACCCAGATCAGTTGACTTGGGGTAAGTATTTGATTTGCTCTCTTCGCTCCATCCATCACCCCTTTGGTATCGGCTCGTGTTCACAAGCATATTTTTCTTTACAGGTGTAGGTGTAAGCTCATAATAATATGAGCGCGGATCTCATGTGTTAAACCCAGAAAAATAAGTACACTTGTATGTATGTATGTATGTATGTATATGTTTGTATAGCGTACTTATATAGTGCGTACTGTCACCCAAAGGGTATCCTGGTGCTTTGACTCCATAATCGCAATACAGACAGAGGAAGATAAGATAGCCCTGGAAAAGAGGTGAAACTTCAGACCCTTTTTAAAGTGGGGCAGCCTCATTCAGCTTCCTTAAAGAGAGTGGAAGAGAATTCCACAATTTGGCGGCAGTAAAGCAGAAGGAGCGACCGCCGGTTCGCATCCTCTGAATGCGGGGGATCCCAACCAAAAAGGCAGAGGAGGAGCGTAAAGGCCTAGCTGCAGAATACCATTTAAATTTGTTCTAAAGAGCAATGGGTCCCAGTCCATGAAGAGCTCTGAAGACAATACAAGAAGCCTTGAAGCTGATCCGCTCCTGTATAGGCAGCCAATGAAGGTCTTTAAGAGCCAAAGATGAGGATGCAGAACGCACGCGTGAAAGAGTCAGCTGGGCTGCCATATTCTGGATCCGCTGCAGTTGCTTTATCAAAGAGCTAGGAGCTCCTAGAAGTAATGCGTTACAGTAGTCTAACCTACTGAGTATAATACTGCGCACTACCTC
This sequence comes from Lissotriton vulgaris, assembly GCF_964263255.1. NCBI lineage: Eukaryota > Metazoa > Chordata > Amphibia > Caudata > Salamandridae > Lissotriton > Lissotriton vulgaris. Next base: position 958,338,017 of record NC_141694.1, read on the forward strand.
AGGTCTCGCCAACAGAGGTAACATAGGAAGAATTTTGCGCAGCATTCTTAATAACATCAGGCAAGTGATAACAGTCTTGTTAATGTGGACGTCCAATTGCAGGTGAGGACCAAAAATTACACCCAGATTACGAGCAGAACCAGCTGACTCAACAGTGTTCATAGTAGTAGCGGGCCAGAAATCGTCGGGCAGAGGGCGTGGGATTTTATCCAGCGAGCAATGTAGAACCTCTGTCTTAGATCCATTAAACTGAAGGGAGTATTCCCTCAGCCAGCCTGCCGTGGCCAGCAAACAGCGATGTAAGGTCTCTGTAGAGACAGCATCCTTACCCTCGAGATAGAAGATAAGTTGCGTGTCATCTACGTAGTTTATTACCGTGATACCAAAGGATTTAATCAACTGGATCAGGGGACAGAGGTAGAGATTGAACAAGATGGGGCTGATCGCTGAGCCCTGAGGGACACCTTGCCCCGCCATTCTGTTATCAGACATAAAAAAGGTCAAAGTCACCACCTGATCTCTGTTAGAAAGGTAGGAGGCTAGCCAGTCACGGGCAGTGCCGACCACCCCACTGTCCTCCAGTCTCCTGATCAGTATGGAATGGTTCACGGTATCGAACGCGGCCGACATGTCGAGCAGCACCAAAAATGCTGCTCCGCCACTGTCGACTCGCGATCTGTGCAAATGTTTGTGAACTACCTTTCGGTAATGTTGGACAATGTTCCTATTGGTGGTATGTGTAAACATTACGTGGGGTACTCGCTTTATGCGAGAAATGATGACCATAATGTTGGTAACAATACATGGGGTCAAAATCAGATGTGTCATCATACATTTCAAGTTATTATTAGGCCTAACGGCATACTTGTTGGTACTAGTGACTTTATAATATATCTGGAGATTAGGCTGCTTCGTATTGAGTACAGTGCATATGACTGTAAGGGACACAAAATACTTTTTAACACTTGGACCGATATATATATATATATATATATATATATATATATATATATATATATATATATATATATATATATATATATATATATATATATATATATATATATATATATATATATATATATATATATATATATTGGTTCCTTGCTGTCATAATATAAATTCCCTTCATGCTGGAATCCAACTAAAGGCACTTTAATTAATTTCCAGGTATCCCTCTAATGATTTTTTCGCATTATGCACTTTCTCGCCAGCACTATAATGATGTTGATATAACTTGTCACTTACCAAAAAAGTGATCTTTTAATATTGACATTTTAAACGATCTGGCTACTCTTTTTAATAATGTGTTTATGATGTTAACTCCTGTTGTTTCTACTAATGAGATGGTTTCATTTGTTATGGTGTTAATTAACTATACAATACATTATTTTCATTAATTTCATTCTTTGAGCATGCATCAGATTGTTCTAAATTAGAAAGCATACAATTTACAGTTTCAAAGTCCCAATAGTCAGAGAATGTACTGGAGGTGATGATATTTTTCAAATACATTTGAATAAATGTAGTATTTTCAAAAGTTCAGTGGGACCAAATACATCATATGAAACCCTGTCCCAAACTATTCCCTCAGGAACAGGAACTGCTGTAATTTTCACCAAGGACAGGTCTCTTTGTTCACGATGAGATGATGTATGTGGTTTAAGGACCAAGTTCACTTGAGATACTGCAGAGCGTTCTGGGAGATAATAATGTCTATTCTGTAATAAGAAAAAAACAGTCACTAAACCTATCCAGAGGACTAGGAACAGTAGAACATTTGCTATTCAGAGTTGTAGCCAGGGTGAAACAAGGCAACTCTTTATCAGCCAAAGGTAGACTCATGGTGTTGTTTCTTGCAGGAAAGCAGAGCTGGCGGTGACTCAGGTTCACTTGTATCCAGAGAGAAGGTGTAAAATGCGATTAACTAGCCAGATGCAGTTGGATCTATCCTTGGTAGCTCAGCAGGATTTGTTGAACTGGCAGATGTATCCTGTAGAGGCATATTGAGGTAGATGTTGGCGTTAGGCTGAATTGAGACCTGTGTTTGATTTCTTTTTTATAGCTGTTCAATTCCTACAGGTACGAGTTATATTTCATTGCTGGTAACTCCACTATTTCGTATAGAAGATTCTTCAAATGTTATTAGTCCTTCTTGGCAAGTTATTAAGTGCCCTCTGTACCCCATATAGGTTATTGACCCAACTACCTTCCCAGCCCAATACCCTTGCTGTTAAGGATTGCTTTAATTCTCGTTTTTTCCTCTTCACAATCAAATTTCCCTCAGGATGATATGGAGCTGAGTACCACAATGTAACACCCAAACTTCCCATGGCTTCATTGTTAGCCCAAGAGGAAAATGCGGGCCCGCAGTCAGAATGTAATGTGCCAATAGCATATGTCCCTCTAAAGACTACCACATCTTTTAGACCAGATCGGGCGTCAGCTGAGTGCTGGAGCTAAACCCACAGGAATCTAGAGCATGAATCCACTGCCACCAAGATGTACTTGTAAGCCCCAACAGATTGTAAGGGGCCGCAGTGATCCAAATAGACACATGCGAGTGGTCTGTCTGATATCAGTAGTAAATTTGCGGTGGACGTGCTACAGTGGAACCCCTCATCTGCTGACAGATGTTGCCCTTAAGGACAAATTCTTTTATCTGCTTCGACAGAGACCTGGCCACCAATAATGCTGTTTCAGTAATAAAACTGTCACAGTAATACCTGCATGTGCTGAACTCAGACCCTTGTGTGCAGCTAGAATTACACCTAATCTGCAATTCATGTTTAGTATTACTCTATCCCCCATTCCTGGAATTGTAGCATACAGAACATTTTGTGCATCTAACTAATATTTTAATGATTCTGGAACGAGGTCAGAGAAAGCTGGTAAAATGACTGTTTCTCCTTTTGGGAAATCCATAACAAACTCAGGTGTTCATTCTTTTTCAGCCAAAAGGATTGCATATCCAAAACTCAGGATCTCTCAAACCAAACCCTTAAATTTCCTGGGTTTGTCCCTCATTTGGAGTGTTATTTCATATAACAGGTGTGGGACACTTACTCTAGTGACAGGTGTCTCCACCATGATATGCTCATTCAACACCACTGTCACCAGAAATTCCATCAGATTCTGACTAGCTATTGTTACTTCTGCTACACTGTCTAGCATCATCAGAACACAATCCCCTTAAATAATTTGTGTCCTCAGCAGCAGGGCATTTCTTATCTTAAGGCCAGCTACTTTCTTCTTTTTAAATGGAGGTTTAGATTTGGGTTTATCTTCTTTTTTGATATTATAGTCCGAAGAACCATGTGTATCTCTGGGCTTTATTCACTCTTCCGATCTGTCTCCTGATCGTCCTTCCCTCTCAGAGTTTCTTGATGAACCATGAAAGAAATAAGAGGAACCTGTCGAGGAGACCTACCCCTTGATTGTGATCTATTCTTTCTATTATTTTGTTGTTTATTATTCCATTTCTGTTTTGAAGAATCAGGTGTTTGCTTGGTATTATACTTTTCAGGACTACCCAGTACGTGTGGTTTTATAGCTCTGGCTCCCAAATTATCTCTCCCTAATTTGGCATATGTAGCTTTGATATTTTTTGGTAATTTTGCTCCTGTTGTGCAAGAGTGCGCTCCCTTAGGCGTTGGCGTATATCCACCGCTGCTGCATCTATTTTATGTTTGCTATCATAATTGGAGATACCTGGGACAAATTGCCTAATACCTTTATCCCTAAATTCAGAGCAGGTTCTGCTCCATACTCATTCTGTATTTGTTGTAATACTTCTGGTATCACTGGTATTGAAGGGATACCATGAGTTCTGGTAGATGGCAAGAGGTACAATCCTCCATCGGGGGGCAGTTCCCATTGCTAGCAGACTGTCAGTATTCTGTATTTTTCTTGTGGGCTTGTGTGTGGAAACACTGTTTCTAAATGTGCAATTTTCTGTGCTCTCTAGAATGGCATTTACGCATGTTTAGTGAGCATTCTTCTCATTACCGCTTTCAACGTTTGTGGGGTTATTTTACTTCCAATCCCTTGTAGTTGACCTGCTGGGGTAATTTTAGTTGGCGGAAGTGTGGGTGATCTCATAACGAACTGTGTCAGATTTCTGTAAAGTTTCATTATTTCTTTGTGAAGTGGACATAAGGACGTAAGGCTGCTTGTGGCAAAGTGTCAACGTCTGGATGTGGTGTGTAAGCAGCCGAGACCAGCCAAGTCACTCCGTCTCTGCTGAGCAGACAGAGTCTCACTTTATCTGTGGTATGTGGGAGGGCATCTTTAAACCAGTTTATATGCTCCAGGTAGCGGATCTTCAATGTCCTTGGATGAACAGTATTTTTCCGGTGTTTCGTCTGGAGTGTAGGTTTAAATGTATTTGTGCGTGCATCTGCAGGTAGGAATTTAACCCATGAACAGATTTCCTCTGTCCTGAATGACTCGTGTGTCTTAATCATGATTGTTACAGCCCCACCTAACGCTGAGACTCCAAGCTCTGCTAGTTTTAAAGTAAGTGCATTTCTGACATTTTCTGAAATGTTTATAGCACCTTCCTACTCCTCATCCTCCGCTGCATTTGCATGTAATGCTGGTACAGCGGTCTCTTCAACAGACATTGTTGAAAGAGTTTCAAGGAAAATTAGATAAGGTTTTATGCACAATGTAGGAGACTACAATCATTCAAGCTTGAGAAAACCTACAGCCAATACATAGGATATGCCTACTCAGCTGAGGAGGATTTTTCCCTTCCCACTCCAGACATCTCTGGGTAAATGTGAGTAGGGGTGTCTTCGAAAAGCACGACTGAACTACTCAGATTTGACCATTAAATAAGAACCAAAACCAATGCTGGTGGTGCCATGTTGTGTAGCACCTATAACTCCATATAGGATCTGCGCATTTAGACAACATAAACTGTGGGATTGGTGTCCAG